>NC_071354.1:35000-1323500 GCF_943734655.1 Sabethes cyaneus | reverse complement strand
ATAATTGTTCCTTTTTGGAAAATTTCAAACTCGTTTTTCCGCTTCGGGGGCGAGTTATGGAGTTATGGGGAGTTATGGAGGTTACTACTAAATGAAAGGTATTTTAACACTAAACCTACCGAATGTTGATGTATACCTACAGCTACCGCAAGGTCCCTTTCTTTAAAAAACCCATGCAATTATTGCAAATACCTGACCACTCCTAATTCTGCGCATTTTTCATTACATATGTATTTTTTAACATTGTGCATAAATAACTATGATCATTGTGTTATTTTTTTGTAAATGTCTGTTGAGTATTACGCCATTATTGATAAATGGGCCATAATATTTGATAGCGAAATAATTTAAAGTGAAACTGAAAGTATTTTATATGTCAGGAAACAACGTCGTTAGCACCAGCGCTAAGACTGTCCTTCTAGAAAAATAACCTATTTATGATCGAAATTGTTTGCAATGATCAAATTAGCCAGCGTAATTAGAAAGAATATTTAGTTTTAGTCATATTTTAGTCGAAAACAGCGATTGTATTCAGTGCTTTCCTTTAAAAATATGCAACGTAGTATTTTTAATATAAGTCTAACGTGCGATGTTCACTTTGCAGAAAACCGAATCAATTCGCCCTTCACGCTATCGAGAAGAAAATATTTAAAATGAGCCAATCAAAATGATAACAATATTCCTGTGCCACTTGGATAGCACAAGAAGGCCGGATCAAGGATTTAATCATGAAAATGGCTAATGCCGGAATTTTGGTGTTTTCAGCATATAAACACATAAAGAACATAACATAAGTCTTTATTGTTACTTTTTAGGTGCGCAGAATTAGAAACATGGACAAGAAAGTGCGCAAAATTAGGCATGGATTAACCGTGGATAAGTTTATAAAACGAAAAATTTACTCAACTGTTGGTCGACTTCTAATACCCATATTTTTGCCAGATATTATAGACCGTAGCACTACACGATGCTGCTATCATCGTTGTTAAAATAAATCTACAATACCAAATACAATAACAAAAATGTATCGCTTGGTTCCAATTTTGGTACAAAAACGAATAATGATTGAAAAAGGCAATTGCAATTATCTATACCTATAGATACCATTTTTAATTTGCACATCATGCAAACCAACGGGGTTCAAATTAAAAAGCGTTCAGATTAAAAACGGTCAAACGAACGGGGGTCCACTGTATATAGGAAAAAGGATTTCTGTCTGTCTGTCTGTCTGCCTGTCAGTCCCTATGTTCCTTATAGAATCGAAAACTACTGAACCGATCGGCGTGAAAATTTGCATGTAGAGGTTTTTGGTGCTAGGGAAGGTTCTCTCGATGGCAAAAGACCCCTCCCCCCACTAACAGGAAGGCTCCCATACAAATCTATGCCTATAAAAATCGATTTCTGTCTGTCTGCCCGAATGTTCCTTATAGAATCGAAAACTACTGAACCGATTGGCGTGAAAATTTGCATATAGGGGTTTTTGGGGCCAGGGAAGGTTCAAATGATGGTTAGAGACCCCTCCCCCCACTAAGAGGGGGGGCTCCCATACAAATGAAACACAAATTTCTGCATAACGCGAGAACTAATCAAGCGAATGGAACAAAATTTTACATGTGGGTGTTTTTAGAGGCATGATTTTTTTCTATGGTGAATTGAGACCCCTCCCCTCTTTAGGAGGGGAATTATGACCCCTCTTTCTTTTAATAGGGGGGCTTCCATACAAATGAAATACAAATTTCCTCATAACTCGAGAACTAATTAATCAAATGGAACTATTTTTGGCATGTGGGTGTTTTTGGAGGCATGATTTTTTCTATGATTAATTAGGACCCCTTACCTTTTTAGGAGGGGGGCTGCCACACAAAAGAAAAATAAATTTCCGCATAACTCCAGAACTAATCAAGCGAATGGAACCATATTTAGCATGTGGGTGTTTTTGTAGGCAATTTTTTTTCTATGGTGAATTGAGATCCCTCCCCTCTATAGGAGGGGAATAATGACCCCTCTCCCTTTTAAGAGGGGGGGGGGGCTTCTACACAAACGAAATACAAATTTCCTCATAACTCGAAAACTAATCAAGCAAATGGAACCAAATTTGACATGTGGGTGTTTTTGGAGACAAGTATTTTTCTATGATGCATTGAAACCTCTCTCTACTTTAGGAGGGGAGGCTCCTATACAAATGAAATACAAATTTCCTCATAACTCGAGAACTAACTAATCAAATGGAACCATGACGTAAGAAAACCTATATATGGGGTAGACAAAAAGAAGGGGTGGAGACCCTGATAAGAAGTGAATTTCCCAAATAACAAAACAGGGCTTTGCTTGTCTTATCTAATGCCTAATTTTCTGTCTGATAACAATGTAGATTATATGCCAAAAAAGGAGGAGTGATCTGATAAGAAAGGGAGGAACGTCAAAATTAAGAATTACGATTTTCCGAACAAAACCAGATGTACAAGCGGCTGGTGCACAAATAGCCTTGAGCAAGATCGCGCATTCAACTAGCACATAAACCAGGAAGCATAGGATAGCCCCGGAATGCGCACATGCGTGTTTTGCTTATGGGTAATTTTTGTAATTTATGTTTATTTTTCACCATATTAACCCTATAACCGGTAAGATTGTGGGTCTATAGATGGCGTTAGAGGGTTTAAGGATGAATATGAGTAAGACAAAATGATCCGGACACGCAAAATTGAAAGTGTAGAACTTGTAATACATACCAGAGGTATTCCGGGTCATCAAAAATAGATTTTTTTCATCGCTTGTAGGGTACGGGTGGGTATTTCCAGCCCATTAAGCGGTAGCCTGAACAATATTCAGGAACTACGTTGAAACTATATTTATTCGAGACAAGATTTTTATACCAGTTGATAGAATAATATTTACTGAATATCGGCGTGTATTTTGGTCTTAATAAAACGCTACTGAATTTGAGTTATAGTCGCGAGAAATGATGAAGTCGCTGCGGCTAAATTGAGCCCATTTGCTTTAGTGGTGTCTGTGTTTTTTAAATCCGACAGGCCGTTATAGCTAGCACAGCGATTAAATGCTTATCAAAAACAGATCAAAAGAGACAAGAAAAGAGAGACCAGTAGATAACTTCTCGCTATTGCCTACATTCCGGGCTCATTGAAGATAATTAGTTTTGCAGTAACAACAACTTGCTGCTGGCGCTAGTGTATCATTGAATCGTTCATATACACTAGCGCCAGTTGTCACTCAAATACCAGATATGTCAGCACATATATTGGTAGTAGTGTAAATAACGCACCATACGCTGGAATTAAAAACAAAATGCTGCTAATGGCTAGTGAATGAATATTGATTTATATTTTCATATCAGAGGGAAATTTTTATGTTCTTCCATGATAAAAAAAAGTAGAATTGTTCTGTGATAGCATATTCACAGCTGTTTAGTTTCTAGAATAAGTAAACGTGATCATAATTGTGTGTTTTCCAAACCATCATCAAGAGTGGATACGCGTAGGCGATTCAGTTTTTTTCAGCCTGGTTACGTGCTAGTGGAAAAACAGTGGTTTGATGTTTATTGAATAAAATTAAGCAAACTACTTACATTTTTATGAAAATAGTTATAACACATTAAAGCCTATGAGTGCTACATTCATTTCAGTATTGTTATATAGCGGCAAAGTTTTTATTTGGGAAAGTGTAGTCAAAAAAGGTAATGTATGCCGAAATTAGTAGCGTGATGGGAATACCCTCCCGTACCCTATCTTTTTCTAGTACAATCACTACGATCAATTTTCAGTTAACTAGTGAATCCGTCGAAAAATAACCGAGATGTGGCCATTTTTGTGAAATTAGTTCTGGAAATGCTGTCAGTAACGTCCTACATCTATGGCCATTTTGGCTTTATGGATCATTTCCGCCGAGGTACCCAGAATCTACTACAGGGTTGCCATGGCAAACTGTGTACTAGGAAAAGCTTGCAGTATCAGTGGCTCATAAAACCTTAACGGGAAACTTTTCATCGGAGAGCCAAATTTCGGAAGCAGTTTTTGGGCCCAAAAGCGGGGTTCTGTTTATAGAAATCTATTCAATGCATTCTTCCTTCCAATCTGAACACAACGAATATAGGTATTTTCACGAGCAAAATCTTTCCAATTAAATTCTACCATGTATATTTATTCTTGACAGATACGAAACTCCAGTCAAAATTTTTGTTTCACCTTAAAGTTTGATATGCTATTCACCTTGTCCTAAAATGGTCTGAACGATAAATGTTACTGGCACTGATTCAACAAAAATGAACATAACTCTTTTAGCATTGACTGGAAATGAAGTCGTTTTGACACGAAATATAAATGTTATTAAATTTCCCTGATAGAACAAAATACATGCGACGAAAAAATCAGATTTTGGCATACCACCGGATCGCTCGGAATATCTCCGGAGTTCGCTGGCTACTGGAAATCTTGAAATATTGCAGAAAAACTAGGACAATTTTCCCGTCGACCTTATTTTTCAGCATGGACATGAAAAAGTTGTTGTTAGCAAAACTTTTTTCCCTTAAATATGATACATTTTGCGATGTATGAAAGATTTGTAGGTAACATTATTATCTGTCTTGAAAAAAACATTCATCAGTTTTCAGTTTTTCAGTTCAAATTCAGGATATTTTCTAAAAATCACCTATAGATTATTTTTTTGAAGGTCTTATAAATTTTGAGGCATAAGTTTCCCCAATTAGATGTGTGCTTTACACCTAACAAGTTTTATTTGATATTGAAATGGTCATGAGAACCTCTGGTCGAGTTGCCACAAAATCCGTCATATATTTAGCTGAACACAAGCCATAATTGCTCAAAACACTTAGAGTTTACCTATACTACGTTACTCTACTATGCAGTACACTATCCTCCGTTATTTTCTGAGAGTGCCTTAAACAGGGCTTGAAAAGGGATCGCAAGTTGAATGTGACTGCCGTGAATGCGAACTTTCCGCATTCAAACTCCGCTTTTTGAACGATCATTTGACTGTTTTTTTGAATTCAGTCAAGCTGCCGCTTGCGCTGCTGCCGTCTTACAATTCATGCGGCATCTCTGCAAAAGCAAACAGTCGATCTCCCGTTTTGCTTTGCGCTTTGAGAATATAAACTGCAAACTGACTGGAAGCATACGGTGACGTATTTTTTCGTTTCTCTTTTTGTCTCCAAATCGGCTGCTCACAGTAATAGTTTGTCACCCGGACGTCGGTCCGACGCAAGCAAAATATTCGTTTGTATTGGACGGAGTCCGACCGACTTCTTCCATGCACATGTAGTGGTTGTTTTTTTTTGACGTAGGACTACGTCTTACGGCAAGTTTTGCGATAGGGTGTCATTCCAAAAAATCGAAAAATGCGAGCGTCACGAAAAATGAAAGGTTTTGAGCGTTAATAGCTCAGCGGTTTTCCGATCGATTTTCAATATTCTTACATCAATCAACCGGAAAATCTTCTAAGAATTGACCCAAATGAAGAAAAGTATGGATTCTTGATGTTGAACTATTGAAAAATTGAAAATAATAAACCTATGTTTTACCAGAATTCTTGCTTGGTGATTGGTTGGAAGATTCTTTACGATGATCTAAACCTATACCAATTTGATATCTGTGCTTGGGAAGTAAGCCAAAACAAGTGACCAAGTTTCCTCATTTCAACAAGATTTCTTAACACCGCGGTTCAACCTAGACCATTTTGATGTCCTTGTTTGGGAAGTACGCCAGAGAGAGTAACAAAACCCCCTCGTGCCAATAGATTTCTTACGAACGTGATTAAACCTAGTCCAATTTGATGTCTGTGTTAGGGAAGTGTGCCAGAAAAAATGACACAAGTTCATTGTCCCAACAGATCGCAAATTCTTTACTGCGAGACGATTAAACCTCGGCGTACTTGATATCTGTGTTGGAAAAATGTGCTACAGCTGTACTGTTCGGTTATAATACGGCTCTGTATGAATACGAAAGCATGCCGTTCCTTAGAAGTGTAGTGAAAAGATGTGCTGTTGATAAAATAGGATTGAATTGGTAACGTCCCTTCAACGTGGGAAACCATGGATAATAAAAACAATCTTTAATTTCAGTAAGGTAGCAGGAAAGCAATAGTTTGTGTTCTTGATTTTGTTAAATTGTTTTCAAATGTACAATCTTTTGAGAATTGAACGTATGCAATGTTACTACTTTGATAAATGTTACATACAACGCATGTAGCATGTATATATGTTGCATATAGCATGTATACATGAATAATCGAATGATTACAAGCATGAATACATGCTACTATCACTACAAAGACACTTACGTAGTCCTGCGTCACCTATATATGCGGTCGTGTCTTGTACACAACCCCTCTGATTTTTTGTAGTATTGAATCATACGATTATGCGGTTGCTTTTCGTAAGCGTGGTGACTGCCAGTCATTTGACTGTTTTGCAGTCATTCGCTGCTCCAAACGGTAAAGGCAACTTGATCGAAACGAAAATGTTAAAAAGCTTTAGAATCCGTTCATACTACTGCGTGCCATCGGCGTTTGACTGAGCAAACTGCCAGTTGTGTTATGCATAGCGTTCGTATTCCATCACTAAACGGACGGTGTGAATTTGAATGCGCGTTGGTGGGACTGCGGTAGAAAAAAAGGATCGGTCGAAGCCCTGGCCTTAAACAATAAAATAAAAATTGATTTAAAAAAGACAATATATTTTCAATTTTCTTTTGCTATTAGATCTGAAATCGCTGGAGCCTTTGTGAAGAGCGCACAGCGGGTTGGTTACCGTTATCTGGACTACAACGCCGGTGATCTAATCGGAGTGTCGTTCCTGCAGGCGCACACGCTCCACGGACACCGTGCTACCGGCGGCAACGCATACCTTAAGAACATCATCGATCGACCGAATTTGCACATTATGACCCGCTCGTGGGTGACTAAGGTTCTGATAGAACCTCGTAGGTGTGTACTCAGTATGGTTGTTGACAATGATACCGATGCTTTGCTTTACCCTTTACAGATACCAAAGAGGCCAAAGGAGTGCAGTTTGTTCATGAAAAGAAGTCCTACACAGTTAAAGCTACTCGGGAAGTAATTCTTTCAGCGGGAGCCTTCGAAAGTGCTAAGCTTCTTATGTTATCCGGAGTGGGACCGTCAAAGCATCTCCAAAAGCATAATATAAAAGTTATTCAGAACTTGCCAGTCGGTAGGAAGGTAACAGAGCACGGTGGCGTCTATGGACCAGTGTTTATCATCCATAACGATCCCGATGGATATAGAAGTTTGGAAAATGTGACCACACTTGGAGAATATCTACGGTTCAGAAATGGCCAAGGACCCTTAACGACAAACTCAGTGGAAAGTTTACTGTATGTGAAATCACCAGTTGCTGAAGATCCAGATCCCGGACTACCGGATGTTGAAGTAATGCAAGCTTTCGTTTCATTTGGATTTGATTCTTCGCCAGCGGTAAAATTTGCTTATCAACTATCCGATGAGTTGGACCAATCATACTTTCGTCCACTGGCGAATAAGAGAACATTCATGTATCTACCAATGCTGCTCAAAGCACGAGCTAGAGGACAAGTACGTTTGAAATCAACAAATCCTTTCCATCATCCGGAGTTCAAGTACCAGTACTTTGAGGATGAACGAGACGTGGAAGCATTGGTGTACGCAATTCTACAGGTAATAAAAATAACCTCGCAGCCAGCATTCGAGAAACTGAGAGTGGAGTTGTATAGCAATAAGGTTCCCGGCTGTAAACAGCACAAGTTCAACACCTTGGAATATTGGCGTTGTCATGTTAGAACAGTGACTGCAACCTTCCAGCACCAGGTGAGCATTTTCGCTGGTTGACCGATGCAACTTAGTTCAGTGTGGGTTCGTTTCAGGTTGCGACATGCAAAATGGGACCAGCTAGCGATCCTGAAGCCGTGGTGGATCATCGACTCCGCGTACATGGCATTAAAAGGCTTCGGGTAGCCGATGTCGGAATTATTCCCGATTCACCGACCGGCCATACCTGTGCTCATAGTTTCCTAATTGGTGAGAAAGCGGCGGATCTGATTAAACAGGATAACATCCGATAAGGCTGTCGAATGGAGTCGTTGTAGGCTTTTTCGAAATATTTAGCAGAAAGAATATCAAATTAAAAAATATTTTAAATATGACGTATTGAATTTATTTTTGAAGAAAATTGCCGTTTTGTTAAGCGTAATAAATCTCAAAAGTTATTTTAGGTGTTTCTGACCTGAATTGCACTAATTAGTTTGGCCACTTCCAACAACAACAACAACAACATTTTACATATCACACGCTAGTCAAAACAACTGCTTGTACCATCATGAACATTATGACACGCTTCGGCAGACTGCCGATTGGGTTTGAACATACTTCGTGGCCTTCCAGCGCACGTTCTTTCAGCGTTGGTACACCTCATTATAAATACAACTTACGAAGCTAAACGAACATTAAAATATAGAAATCTATGCCAATATCACTGTGCAGTAAGATTGGTTCACAGTCCATTGTCACTTTTAACCATATCTGCTCCTTTATCGCCAATCATATAAGCGATTGCAACCGTGTGAGCTGTCGGAGGTGATGGCACTATTCCAATGTCGACTACACGAAGTTGCTTCATTCCATGCACCCGTAGACGTGAATCGACAACTGCGGTAGGGTCTGTGGCGGGTCCCATTTTACAAGTACCGACCTGAAAGGACATGAAACCTCATCAAATGGTAGACCGTCAAGAAAATCTCAAGAAAATTTGAACTTTTTTTTTCTTACATAATGATGATAAGTACAAGTTAATATTCTAACGTAGCACCGCCAATACTCGTCTGTATCAAGCTCAAACTGTTCGCAGCCAGGTACCT
Organism: Sabethes cyaneus; assembly: GCF_943734655.1. Taxonomy (NCBI): domain Eukaryota; kingdom Metazoa; phylum Arthropoda; class Insecta; order Diptera; family Culicidae; genus Sabethes; species Sabethes cyaneus. The sequence continues at coordinate 1,314,624 of NC_071354.1, read as the reverse complement.
TCTTAGTGTACAGTCTGACACCGAGGTCGGTGAACGGTTTTTGGCTGGTAATGTTAAGTATTACTTTGATGCCGTAAACTAGTGCCTCTAGATCTCGTTCATCTTCAAAATATTGATAATTGAAAATTGGATGATCGTATGGATTCGATGATTTTAGTTTCAAGGATCCTTTAGTGCGTGTATGCATCAGCATAGGCAGATACATAAAAGCACGTACATTGTACAGTGGTCTGAAGTACGAATCTAAAAGCTGTTTGTCGAGCCGGTAAAAATTCTGGGCACCGGGGGAAGGATCGTCTCCAGTTTGAATGGCTACTTCGATCAACTCTACATCTGGCCATTCCGGTTCCGTAGGATATGGAGAAAAGGGCGTTTTTATGTATGCCAACCCTTCAGCAAGTGCAGACGTGAACGGGCCTTTACCAAATAGATATTTTACCACATTCGGTAAATTGATCATTGCGTCAATGTTGATATTGCCATCGATCGGCTTGCTGACGGTAAAAACCGGTCCAATCGCACCAGGGTGTTCGTATAAAGTTTCACCAACTGGCAAATTTTGTATGACCCTAATTCCAAGATCACGTAAGTGTTTTTCAGGACCAATACCGGAAAGCATAAGCAGTTTGGCACTTTCGAATGCACCAGCAGATAAGATCACTTCCCGCTTTGCTCTAACTGTAAACGTATTCTTATTCCTAGTGTATCGAACACCATATGCAGTTTTTGTGTTCGCATCAATCATGACTTCAGTTGCCCATGCTCTGGTGAGTACATGTAAATTTTTCCTTTTTCGAATGGGATACAGAAGACCTCGAGCAGCTGTCCATCGTATGCCACGTCGCGTATTGAACTGTGTGTATGAGGCTCCAATTTGTTTTCTAGTATTATAGTCAATATATGGCAAACCTATGCGTTGAGCGCCTCCAATATGGGCCGACAGTAGTAGAGTCTGATATGGCGAGTGTTCTACCGACAAATATCCTCCTTTGCCATGATACCCGTTGAATTGAAAATCTCGCAGATTTGCGTCTTCGGCTTTTATGAAATACGGCAGCACATCATCATAACTCCATCCCGGATTTCCGGATGCATTCCATGAATCAAAGTCTCTAAAGTTGCCTCGGGTGTAAATCATATTGTTGATAATACTTGAACCTCCAAGACCACGACCGTTATGCCACGGACACTGTCTATTCTCCATCCCTAAACAACCTTTTGTTTGGGGCTCAGTTATATATCCAAAGTTATAATCCGTGCTTGGTTGGTAGAGAAAAAGTGTCGGAATGTCTTGTGTTAAGGGTATTTCCGCTTTGCCAAGTTCCAAAAGTAACACATTTACACTGGGATTTTCCGATAATCGGTTTGCCATAACACATCCGGCGGGTCCTGCACCAACTATTATAAAATCGTAGGATTTTCGTATCTTTGGATTCGGGTTTCCATAATCTAGTCCCCACACGCTACTGAAATCTACGTAATCTCCGAGTGTAGCATTGCCATCCTTTCCAGTGCTGGTAAATAAATTGACGCCTGCGCGTTTTTCTCGACTCGCAGAATAATTTTTATCAATTAGTAAAAGAAGCACTATTAACTTGCATGGATTTAGCCGACCCATGACTTCTACCGCACACACGGGATATAACAAGCAGACTAAAGTCAGTTCTAAACTAGTCGGTTTAATAAAGATATGCGTGCATGCTCAGACGCCGGCGTTTTTTAACCTTCAATCATGATCGCCCCTTGTAAGCGATAAGCTAAGGAAGTGGTGCTGTTAACCGCTTAAACCGTTAGTAGGAGGCCCCTAGTGTATACTGTCATGATCTGGATACGAACCTACTCAGCTAAGTGTTGCTAATTGTGTTTGCACATAACATTGTCACCAACCGCTTTAGTCACAAATATATGTTAGGAAAACTCACATTTATTCTATAATTATGCAATACATTATACAAAGCAATTTCAGTCTGTACAGATCCTGGTACATCAATCACAAAATGAATTTTAGTATGAGCATATGTTGAAAATGGCCCAGCAAAATAAAATGCTTTGTCTAATAAAAATAAATATTAAGTAGATATCTGAATATTTTTTTGAATATCAGCATGATTATTATTTCTTAAAATAATAATTATTTTCTTCAAAATATATTGTATTCTGGCTGGCAAGTAGAAAGAAGTGAATACAGTGAGTTTCAGGAATAGAAGTTTTGTTTAACCTATTACTAAAATACAAAAGTTAGTGATTACTAAATAATATATTCTGCTCTACCTCTTACCACTGGTATAGGAAAATAGCCACGTAGCCTGAGGTGAGGGCCCAGTGAACCTATTTCGACTTCATGTGCTATTATGCATATTTTGCCGGTTGAAACTATAAAACATTGTAATAAATTTAATGTAATATAGTTCTAAACGAAAAATTATGCACATAAAACAACTGGAGTCGAAATATGGTCCCCCTGGCTACGTAGTGTGGCACCACCATTTCAAAGGTAAGGCTTTAAGGAAAAGGATATTTTTGGTATCAAATAATGACCTTTTTTAATTTATAATTAATGGCATGATCTCATTTATTTTGACTAGTGTAATGGAAATTTGTTTTCATTTATCATTATTTTCGCTTTCACTGTAAACTATCCACTGATATATAAAACCAATTTTAACTATTTATCGCTTTCTAATCACAATTACTTAATATATTAAATACCGATATATTGCCGAAAAGAATTAATTGTCTTTCTACAATTTTAGAGCAACTGCTAATGAAAAGTTACTCCCTTTCAAACCTACCTGTTGCTGCTTCATAGAAATAGAAAAACGGCACTTTAATCGCATTCTGGTAAATATTATACAATTTCCAAGTCAAAACTGATTCAGCATTATAAAAAATGCTTAATCATTGTTCCATTTCATATTACATATATGCAAGAGGTTCTGTAAGGAATTTCCACTCGGGGGCAATCACACCTGTCATTGTGCTTTCCGGCTCGGCAGTGTCACTTTTGATGGTCAAGGTGAAGTTGTAAATATGTAGGCCGATAAATCAAACACCAGCACAAAGCAGAAACTAGTAACGCTTGGTCGAAAACGAAGCACACAATGCAATACCACAATGCTACCGGTAATTATCCTGTTTTATCATATCAGCTGCTTTTTCACCGATCATGTAAGCATAAGCCATGGTGTGTCCACTCGGTGCTACGGGAATAATACTAGCATCTACGACACGTAACCGTTGAACCCCATGAACTCGCAGGCGATGATCTACGACAGTGGTTGGATCGGAATTTAGTCCCATTTTGTTTGTCCCAACCTGAAGGGAGAATAATTTAAGTTAGCAACCTGTACACGGGATTCCATTGCCATTTCAAAAACTCACAAAATGATAACCCACATAAGTCAATGTCATTGCATGACACCTCCAATAATCGTCCGTATTGAACTCGAAGTGTTCACAGCCAGGAAGTTTCGTTCGATATAGCTCGACCCCCATATCACGGAAAGGTTTTTGGTACGAAATCTTCACAGCAGCTTTCATTGCGTAAACTAACGTATCAAGATCGCGCTCATCCGCAAAGTATTGATATTTAAATACCGGATGATCGTATGGGTTTGAGGATTTCAAACGAACCATTCCTTTGGTGGTTGAGTGTAATACCACTGGAAGATACATGAAGGCTCGTTTGTTATATAGAGGTTTGAAGAATTTTTGCAGAGTCTCGTTATTGATTCTGAAATAATTCTGTGTTGCAGGACTTCGATCGTCTCCCGGGCTGAGAAACAATTGAACCAATTCAACATCTGGCCATTCCGGATCTGCGTAAATAGCGAAAGGTGTTCTAAAGAATGCAAACGTTTCGGCAACTGCTGAAGAAAAGGGACCTTTCCCCATGAGATACTTTAAAAAATTTGTTACAGTCAGCATTGTTTGATCGTTTTTGTTGTCATCTTGTAATCTAGAAGCAGTGAATATCGGTCCTAAAGCTGCAGGATGATCGAATAAAGTCTCACCAACCGGTAAGCTTTTCAAAACTTCAATTTTTAGTTCCTCCAAGTGGTTCTTAGGTCCTATTCCAGACAACATTAAAAGTTTTGCGCTACCAAATGCACCTGAAGAAAGAATTACCTCACGATTGGCCTTCACTGCAAAACTTTGTTTGTTTCTGGTATAGACCACTCCGACGGCTGTGAGAGTTTTCGGTTCGATTATCACTTTAGTAACCCAAGCTTTGGTTAGAATGTGAAGATTTTTTCTTCTTTTAATAGGTTGTAGGAATGATGCTCCTGCAGACATTCTTCGACCCTTTTTCATAGTAAACTGAGCGTAAGAGGCTCCATATTGTTCTTCACCATTATAATCGACGTAAGGAAGCCCAACCAACTTTGCACTTCTCACAAATGCATCAGCTAACGGTGATCTATAAGCAGCATCCTGAACCGGAAGATAACCCCCTTTGTTGTGAAAACCGTTCCGATCGAAGTCCCTTAAATCAGCATCTTCAGTTTTCAAAAAATATGGCAATACATCCTCATAGCTCCAGCCTGGATTTCCGGTAGCATTCCAATAATCGAAATCTCTTCTATTTCCTCGAGTGTACAGCATGTCATTAATAATGGTCGATCCACCAAGACCTCTGCCTTGATGCCAAGCACAACGCTGATCAATCAATCCCAAACAGGCTTTAGATTGTTTTTCTGTCAGGTATGCGAAATTATAATCCGTAGCTGCTTGGGTAAAAAATAATCCCGGCACTTGCTGGATCATGGGAATTTCTGCTTTTCCAATTTCTAACAACAGCACCGTTACCGAGGAATTTTCGGTTAATCTATTCGCAACCACAATTCCAGCCGGCCCGGCACCGACCACAATGAAGTCATACGATTCGAGAAGATCCGGTTCCGGATTTCCGTACTCTAAGCCAATCCAACGACTGAAATCAATTAAATTCCCTAGCGTAGGCTCACTTTTCCTTCCGTACACGCCGTCAACCTTGAACTTGATCGATAACAATAAAACACCAATTAAAATCACAACCGTCGAGTGTGGCATTGCGGCGAACTTGTTACGGATAGGTACGTGCTTCTTCTGACATTGTATTTTCAAAACTAGTGCCCAGACGAGATCAAGTGAACTCTTTTATAACTTATCAAAAATTGACGTGACCGTGAGATTGAGCGAGTAGATTAGTGGAAGTTGATACCGCTGTGATAGCAAAAAAAACGATCATAAGTTGGAATGTTTTTATGCTATAGTCTAGACTATGCTAGACTATATGAGGATAAAGGATAACCGAAAATAAGTGTAGGTAATTCGATACGATTAAACTAGTTTTACATTCAGTAAATAGAGTGTCTTTCATTGTGATATCAAATAAACATTTTTTATAAAGAAACTTTACCCAAACTGTCGCAGCATTAGTTATCTAGTAGTTTAACTAGTTTTAATGAACGAGTTTTTACGTTTTTCTGAAATGCACATTGCGTTGAACTGCACGAAGGTGTTTACACACGCATGATAATCAGCCGGTAAAGTTCATTCATTCAGCTACCTAAGGAAAGATGATTTCTACGCCCTCGCTGTGATCAATTATGTAAATCGAGCCAATGCATCACAAGCTGTTGTACGTTGTAAGTCGCCCTTACCGCAATGGTTCGATTGCATTGGCTAAAATATAGAGCAGCAATGCTAATGTGTTTTTAAATTCACAACTTTTAGTTGTTGGTTTGTGAAACCAGACAATAGTAGTTACCGTTGCAGTCGGTTAACTTGCACAATATTGGTAAACCAAACGGTTAAATGTAACTAAACTATCGATCCTTAGGCATACATGTCATTATGTAACAGCTTATGCAATTAAATTATTGAACTATGAATACAAATTCAAACTTCTTTTCTCATATTTTTTTATTTGTTTACCCAACAAACATTTTTGTCGTATAATAGCTTATCAAGCGCTTGTTGACGGTAAATTGGCTGTATAATAGTTGAATAAGCTACTCTTCAAATAAAATATTTGCTAGGTATTTGACAATATTTAATCTGACAATGATGTCTTAATGAATAAAATGAGCTAATTCTAAACAAAAAAAAAGACAAATATATTAAGGATTTAGTTACAGGAACCAAAATAGCAGCTATAATAGTAACTAGCTTAATTTAAAGCGATGATCGCCGATACATTTTTACCATAAGGAAACGTTAATCGGCATACATTTTGAACCCACTTATGATGCATAGATAATACCGACCGAAATAAATTTATAAATGAAAAATTCACCGCAATCGATGCTTCTAACGCCTTCTCAAGTAGCAAAAAATGTTACTCAACTTGCTATTTCCATTCATATGGCCTGCTACCGTCGCTGCCCACTCCCACCATACCGGTTAAGTAGATGAAGTACATGTCGCGTGTACTTGGCCTGAAGTAAATACGTCTACTCATGCTATCGTTCTTTGCTCCTTTCTGGAAAAGCTGCAAAACTGGTCAGTATAGAGGAAAAAGTAGGTACCTACCGTTCATAGTATACTTTATTGCTTTCTAATGCAATATCAATACCGCCAAGATACTGTGCTAGTTGTCCGCCGTCAGATGCTGCGTACAAATGCAGTTCAATAACAAACGCTGCCCGGTACGGTCCATAGAAAAAATACGTGCGTAGTTTGTCTGAAAAAGGATGTGCGCTGTTTGAAGAAACGAAAAAATGCGAATGGAATTCATAATTTAAACTTGAAGAATAAATCCTAACAAACGAAAAGATGATTCTCGTGACGCTATTCGCCTTATCGGTTATCTATCAGACGTTGGTTGAATGTTCAATCAGCGGAAAGACAAATTTAACCATTGGAAATTATGTAGATTTCACGCGGTTCTGGGGTATTCATTATGGAGAACCAAGGTTGCGAAAGAGCTACGATTTCATCATCGTCGGAGCCGGTCCGGCAGGTTCAGTTCTAGCGAACCGATTGACCGAAGATCCGACAGTGACCGTTCTGCTGCTGGAGGCGGGAAAAGGTGAACTCCCGATATTCACCGATATTCCTCTAGCAGCTCCCAACTTACAGGCCACGGATTACAACTTTGCCTACGAAAGTGAAGTGCAAACCATCGGCTGTCAGGGGTTGCGTGATAAAAAGTGTAGTTGGCCACATGGCCGCGGTGTGGGAGGTTCTACGATTATTAACTATATGATTTATACCAGGGGAAATCGACGAGATTACGACGGATGGGCTCGAGCAGGAAATCCCGGTTGGAGTTGGGAGGAGATTCTCCCGTACCACATTAAAGCCGAACGTGCAAATATTCGAGATTTCGATAATAACGGATTTCATGGCAAGAGCGGTCCTCTATCTGTGGAAGATTGTCCGTTCAGGTTAAGTATACAATCAAATGTAGCGCGAAAAGCTTAGATTGCAAATATTTGTGAATTGTCTCGGGCAGAAACTAGTACGAAAATGGTGTGTTGCTTGGACGCTTGGTTATGCAATCGATTTACAAATAGGTGCTGCACTTAAGATTTTATTTACGAAGGCATGAAACAGGTAGTGCTCTACATAGGTATATACGATTTCTAATGCCTATTTATTTGTGTTATAAACTATTTTATAGTAAATATCTTGTGATACAGAGCATTTGTGATGTAAATACTTTGTGAACGCTCAAAATACCACTTTTGATTACCGGTTGACATACTTTTAAAAACTCTTTCAGTTTTCTGAATAAAACAGGTCATTTCTTGTCCCTATTAAAAGTTCAACAAAAAACTATTTTCCTTTTGCGTTCCCATCTGGACAACCGGTCAGAAGAGTCATGAATTTATGATGACATCCACAAACCGGCGCGATTGAATGCTGGAACTCAGCTCTCCTGGTGAAATAATGCTATAATAAACCAATAACTTTTCGGTTGACCTTTCGTGAGAGGTTCACTGCAACATTCGCTATATCGAATGAAATACATATATTTCACCAGTCACTTAATGTTTTGGCATCTTAATGGTCTCCTCTTCTGTAGGTCGAAAATTTCGCATGCGTTTGTGCGCAGTGCTCAACAAGCCGGCTATCCTTACCTGGATTACAACGCCGGTGAACACATCGGAGTGTCCTATCTGCAGGCAAACACAGAACGTGGATTCCGGGTTACTAGCGGAACCGCTTACCTGACTAACATAACAAATCGGAAAAATCTTCACATTCTCACCAAAGCCTGGGTTACTAAGTTGCTGATTGATCCCGGTAAAATCATAAAAGTCATCTTGACAGGATATGATACTGATAAATGTGGTTCATTTTAGATAGCAAAGTAACGAAAGGAGTACGATTCACACGTAACAAGAGGCACTTCATAGTAGAAGCTCGCCAGGAAGTCATTCTCTCGGCTGGAGCTTTTGAAAGTGCCAAACTGTTAATGCTTTCTGGAGTAGGACCGCTTCAACATCTAACAGAATTAAATATTCCGATTGTCACGGATTTACCGGTTGGAGAAATTCTCTACGAACATCCCGGCGTATTTGGACCGATTTACCTCATAAGAAATCCGATTGATAATTTCATTCAGCTGGATGACAACATTAACTGGAGGAATCTTATCAAACTGCTCAATGGGCGCGGTGTTTTCACGACTAACTCTGTCGAAAGTCTGATGTATTTAAAAACGCCGTTCGCGGCTAGCCCGGACCCAGGCCTGCCCGATATCGAAATCATGCAAGCATTCACCTCAATCGACTTCGATTCGGGGCCGGGCACTGCCTTAGCCTTTAGACTGACCAACGAAACCTACGATGGCTATTTTCGACCTATTCAAAATATACGTTCTTTCCAGTATCTTCCAATGCTCTTGAAGCCACGTTCTCGCGGAAAACTTCGACTGAAGTCGCAAAATCCGTTTCAGCACCCTAGCTTTGATTTTCAGTACTTTTCAGATGATCGTGATATACAGGCACTAGTTTATGGTATGCAAGAAGCAATTCGTGTAACTTCACAACAAGCATTCCAAGAACTCGGTGTAGAACTCTATTCGCGCCCTGTGCCGGGTTGCGAACAGCACCAGTTCAACTCGTACGACTACTGGCACTGTCATGTGCGCACTTTGACGGCAACTTTCCACCATCAGGTGAGTAACAGTAGGTCATTTCTACTACTGAACTGGTTTAGTCTCTAGTTGCTCTAATCTCAACAGCAGCCGGCAAGCTACTCATGTATAAGCTGTTGACTTTTGCTGTTTTGCATTTTCACGTCACATGGACGAGAAGTTCACTGTGCCGAGAGCTTTTGTCGAACCGGCCTCCGGGTCGTAACGTGTTCGAAGTGGTCTCGCGCGATTGTTTCCTTGTCAATTAAGTCAGCTCATTGATCTTGGCGTAGGCTCGACACGTCACTCTTTCTCGTGAAACCTGTTTCTGCCAAGGTGCAACACTAGTTCGTACGTTTTGTTTTGGTTGAATATTTCGCGATTGAATAATTAGCAAGCTATACAAAAGTTAGTGTTTGCATCATTCGAGATCATATTTTTACTTACCTTTTTTTCACTTTTGAAATTATTTGTTGTATTTATTTATTTGTTTATTCGTTGAGTATTTGAAGACTACATTATCAGATGTGCTATATATGCTTTAATTGTATGCATTATTCTTGGCTCTTTACCTATTTCATTTAAAATTTAATAAAGCTTTCTTGGAATTCTATATTGACATCTTTCCATTCGAATATTCTCAGTTTAGTCAAGTTTATTCTGACTATTTGTGATCAATCTTCAATCAATCTTTTTGGTATTTGTTTGAAAGTTTTCAACCAGTAAAACAATTTCAGCAATAAAAATGGAGCAATCCACAAATTGATGTCAAGTTTCATAGTGAGAAATTGACAAAAAGTAATTCCTCTCCACTTCAGCGCAAGTTTGAAATAGATGTACAGTTTACTTATACCAACATTAATTAAGATTTGCTTTCAGGTCGGTACGTGTAAAATGGGGCCCGCAAGCGATCCGGAAGCGGTGGTCGATGCCAGACTCCGAGTGTACGGTATTTCTCGCCTTCGAGTGGTGGACATAGGCGTCGTGCCGGAACCTCCGGCCGCTCACACGTCGGCAATCAGCTTTGTGATAGGCGAAAAGGCTGCCGACATGATTAAGCAAGACTTAGAACTGGGAATGATTGGCAAGCGAGTCGAAAAGGAATCATCGCGCCAGTGGGAAGGGGATATATCAGTGACTAGTGCGAACGATCTGTATCTGTGGGAATTTGGTCCCTTTGACGAAAACGGTTTTTTTAATTCGGTGAGATTCGCAAGATCAGTAAATGCGTCACAAAATTGAATGAAGTAAACGCATACCGTACATTTTTGTTATCAAAAGTGCCCAAGTAAACTATTACGCTTATTATAAAAAGTAAAGTTTTATGTTATACTCGACAGGAAACAAGGTTAGGTACTCACAAAATAATTATTTTATGATCTCAAAACAGTGTTCAGTAAATCAAACAATTGAAATATTTCGGCCCGTATTAAACAATATCATTTATAACTTCAAGGTTCTCATAAATAACATTTATTATCATAACAACTGATTTCTGATGAAATATTATATATATACTCTCTTTGTATAAAATAAATGTTAACTTTTAGTTTAGAGCTACTCTCTCATAATATAAATTAGTTTTTATTTCAACTATTAAAGAAATAATTTTCACTTTACAGTTCTTGCTACAAAATATTTTAGGATTGTTGCGTATATAAAGTTCAATTGGATGTTATGTTCAGTTTAATTAACGGATTTAACAGGTTTTATGGTTTGGAATTTGTATTGCATTGTTCCCCTGCTAGTAGGCTACTATTGTCACCGGTTTCGATGTTGCGTGTCGTTGTTATCTTTGGTTCTTTATTGACAGTCATCTCCCCCAAATAAGTTTTGATTTCACGAGTAAATTGTCATCAGTATCATCTGAAAAGTACGTTGCATTAATTAACCATTACAGGATCATTTGTCGAAACTATTACGAATACTACCTCTTCCAATGATAACGGGCTAGCTTTCGCTTTGGCATCCAGGCTATGGTATCGTTCTAAAAATAATCGTACTCAATTGAATTAAATTCAAGTAAAGCCGAGCGATTTCATACTCACCATGAGCTAAATGAAGTCTCGCCATCGACAGCAAGTAGCCTTCCAGTGTGATTTGTCGGTTTCTGGTGAATCTACTGACTAATGCTTCCAATACCTTATTGCTAGCTGTTGATCCACCCGCCCACAGTAAACCCCTTAAACAGTAGGAGGACACTTTTGAAGCCCAAATTCCCCGACTCAGCGTTGCTGTGCCCGAAGAGGAAGGTCCACATCGTCGGAAGGCAGCCTTCCAGAATCGCATAAGCCCAATCAATGCAGGAACGTGTTCGATTGACAGCCGACCTCCCAATGCTGGATCACGTAGGGCCAACAGTCCTCGACACAGTTCCAAAGAGGGCCCACAGTTAATTCCGCCTAGACCTCGAAAGCCACGATTATTGCCACCATGAGCCTTCAATATCGATTGCAGCTGAGTTGCATCGATTTCGTGAGGGTATCTTGCTCGAAGTTTGTACAAGATTCGCTGAAACGAACGCACAAAAAAATTAATTTTTCAATCAAAAATTTTAATTTTTTAATTTAATTTACTGCATCGATGGTCCGTTCATCGCAAAACTCCGCCGCAATATTGCTAATCACCAAGTTCTCTTCGTTGACCTCCCAGACATCCGTGTGTTGGTCTGCGAAAATTCTCAGCAAAAATCGACCCTCCCGATGTTGCTGTGAATGTGGCATCACTACAAAATCTCCTGAAGGTAGCGCGAAAAATGTCGCTATTTCCCTTAGATTGGACAGTGGAGCGAAATCCAAAGGCATCTGCTCGCTGACATATTGTGGCGTTACACGCTGCATTCCCGGCGGAACCTCATAGATCGTGAAGCCAATCTCGTCGTCTTCATAGTTTCGACTTCGGTAGCATTCGTATTTTTGCGCCACCGCCACTACTACGTGCGCTTTAGCGGGATGACCCGCCGGTACTCTTATCCTAAACTGTGGATTTGTTGCTGTTGTTTCGATAAACTTGTGCGGGCCTCCTGCATTGAAACCGGAACGCCATTGACGTACTGCCAGCGCTGCTCTCCATGGAGTTCTCGTGTGTAATCCTGGTTCCAGCGCCCAATCATCCGGCCCGATATGTGCCAACCAAATCACCACAAATCGGGATAAGAATTCGCCGACGGACATCCAAAATTCACAATCATTTGACGACCTTGAAGACAGCAGCTCTCGATCTCGTTCGTTCAATGCGTTCCATTCCCAGCTACGTTCCGACCAAGCGCCGCACCAAACTCCGCCCCACTCACCGCCGATCCATGGACTTCGAAGTCTGATCAAGCTGGTATCGCCTGATTGTCCACTGGCTTGCGATGAATCGGAAGAATTGGCACGTACCCTCGCTAGCCCTGTCACGCTGTATGGATGCTCCGATAGTAATCCAGAGCGGCGCCGTTTTGTTTCTTTTTCCTACAAATATATAGTTTATAAGTCTGATATGAGTTTATTAAAGTAATGCCAAAGGATTATACCACTCCGCTGATTGCGACCAACAACGTTGATCTTGGCACAGCTCCTCCCAGCAGTGGCCCACTCGGTGGTACACTTTGCACGACCGCCCCCGTAAGATCCTGCAACGCACGGCCGACTGTTCCGAATTTTAGGAACGCATATCCTCCATATAATCTAAAAAAAGGCATGACAATAGAAAAACATTGCAGTCTTTACGGTCGCATCTTACTTGGCATAAGCTTTCTCCAATAGGGCAGCCCAGAATACATCCGGTTGCGAGCAGTGCATGTGAGCAGGTCGATCACCACGTGTCGGAAGCCGGTCGTCTACGCGCACCTCGATCCATTTACCCCACTGCCAGAATCGGAATCTGTTTTGGTATGAAAAAGATAAAACAAGTTTAATTAGGTCGGAAAATTGCGAGTTGCCAATAAAGCTGAATAGGTAAAATATAGGTTCGATTTGTGAAAAATTAACACGCATCTGACAAAATCAAGGGAAGCATGAAGCTTGAATATTTCTGGTCGTTTGTGACATATTACTAATATTAGGGTAGACGCTCCATTAGTCGCGCAGCTAAGCACAATGTAATTTCCTTTTTTTTCGTTCATTAAGGTATATGCTTCAATTAATGCTTGTGGGATATTGTTTTATCGAACACAAGGTAATTGTCACAAGGCAAGACAATTGCATTCGTTTTACGAGCAGCTTTATAAAGAAAAAAAATGGATTTTTCGATTCAATTATATTGTACCAAAAGTTGCGCTAATGTTCCTATTGATTATAGCGTTCCTTTAATTGTGTCATTCCGTATTAACGTTGCTAGGTTGCTAGGTGAAAAAACATTATAGCGCAACTATAGAAATGAGCATCTTCTAGCTGCGCCTATAATAGTGTTATATTTTAGAAAATCGGTATATTAGCAAATAATGGCTTGATTTTAAATGATGTAGTCTAACTACCAATACTCTAATGAAGTTTTTGTATATAATGAACGTAATTGTTTTATTTAAAATGCTACGGTGACGGAAATATGCATTAATAATGAATAGTAGCGCAACTATTGGTGCTACCACATCTATTGCATCAACTACCCAATAGTGTGACAATCCACATTATATGTTCTGTGTAAAGAATAGGTTATGCACGTAATAATCACTAAAATCTTTCCTGCGCATGTTAAAAAACAAATCAACTATAGTAAAGCTGTCAGATACAATAAGGGTAACCTTTATTTTTGCCTAAGCTTCTATTTCCTTATTGTGTCATAAATTTACTTTCACATCGTCTTTGTATAAATCAGATACCAATCACCGTATTTTACTATGGTTTATCTCTAGGGCTGACAGTTCTCTACGTCAAACAGTAGGGTTTGCACACTCGCCGCACATTTTCTCACGCAATAGAACGTTAAGACATTTTAATTGCAGTTTAATTCGTCGTCCTTGACAGTTCTGTTCGAAGCGGTAAAAACCGTTGCCAATAACGACAGTCGAACATATTCTTCGAATGAAAAAGCAAGAGAGACACGTGTGTAGGGGGAAGGAATTCAAATTTTAAGCCATCAAACGTTGCGGTCAAGGTTCTCACAAAAAATAAAATAACCCCGCTGTGAGGCACACACAAGACGCCTTTGCTTTTGCATTTCTTTAAGTGAGAAGCGTTTAGCGATCAATTCCAGTTAATTTTTGAAGACCTAATACCTAATGAACAGTCTTCAACACCGCACAGGTTAAGTAACATAAAATTAGCTCGCTTGAAGTTACTTCTTTATTTTCAACTAATAGCGAATAATGCTTAAATTATGCACCGTTGCTTGCGTTTGATGACTTGGTAAAATGCTAAAATGACTAAGGTTGAAGAGAACATTAACGTGGCCAACACTAGGTGTGGTAAAATCCGGTTGACCAGCTCATTTTTGCGGGACATTTTGTTGTAAATTACTCACACGGTTGCGCAATATGAAGTGTGTTATATGCCATCTAATCATTAAACTGTCTACACAAGTCACCCTCTTCTAGTGTCACGACACAGCCGCTAGTTCATATCTATGAAGTAAAAAAGCACATCTTATAACCATTTCATCTTCCCAACACCCTCCGATGGTACCAGTACCAGCGCCTTAAATCGTCAAATGTGAGGATTTCTCTATCGGTGTATATTTTGCGGTCGAAATCAGTGTGACCTCCCATCGCTGCAACACTCGACTGGTATTGCCACTTGACACGGCCAAGCATCTCTCGATTGTATATCGATACAGCATCCATGAGGAAACGGGTTGAGTTTTTCTTTGTTTAATCAATGGCTCAACAGTAACATCACACATATTGAGTTGTGTATATTATTTCTATCGATTGGATAAAGTTTGACGACTTCATCGGTCAGCTCATCATAAATTATAAATTACGGATGGTACAGTGCGTCTTGATACTTGAATCGAGTATCCGGTAGTTTTGAATTTATATCTTGTTACACAAGTAACATGGTTTTTTATCGATTATATGTAGGATTATTGTAAATTATAAAATTTCGTGAAAATGTTAATATATCCAATTTTACTCCGATTATCTTTTGAACACAAAAATTGATTTTTCTAATGTCAGCTTTCAAAAATTTTGTTGAAACGGCAGATGATAAGATAAACAAAAAAAATGGAATGAAATTGTAGAATTGTAGAAGGCATTGAAGGTGTTTGAAAATTATTTATCGATAAACTTTGCAGCAAACTTCTAATGTAAACTATTGTTTTGGCACATGTATAGCTGTAGGTTCTTACAGTAGACCCTTACTTGTAGAACCAAAATGTGGTCAAACCAAACGTAAACATGGTAGAGTTCTCTATGGAACTGCTATTTTAGTTTTACTGCCAATTTACATACATGTTTATGGTCAAATAGAACATTTCCACTTATATAGTTAACTTTTATAGTTATAGTCAAAAAAATCTTTTTTTTCTCCTTGCGTGCACTCATCGCTGCAATCAGTACTATCTGATATCGCCCGGATGTTTATTGTAACCTGAACTGCATTTCTTCAAGCTATAATTGATATTGAGTGAGCAATATGCTTAATATTATGCGTGTTTGTGTGTATTTGGGTTTACTCTTCCTTCAATACTTGTTATATCCTACCCATCTCGTTCCTTATGCCAGTACTAACCTTCAATCATGGCCATCCCTGACGCAACTGGCCAGTACATTTAACCATTAAAGTCACTTTTGCACTGTTAAGTAGGCTTAATTGGGGTAATATGGAATTGAGAACGAAGCAATTGCCCTTGCAGGGGTTTGAGAATAAACCCATGCTAAAGTCATCAAGTGACCTGATTTTACTAAGATTAGAACCTATGACCATTTGCTTTTCAATGCAGACCCAGTAACCCTGCAGCTACAGAGCCCTCTTTTATTAAAATCTTGTTCCGGCATAAGATTACTCAACCTTGAAAACACTGAAAGAAGAAAATCGTGAATGCCATATTTTGTGTTTACAAAGGATAGGAGGATAATAGGAGTTAGTATTGAACAAAAACGATAATAATGTTGTGTGCTGCAAAAAGTATTATGCATAAATGTTTTTCAATAAAGACATCGACAGATATCATTGTCTTCGGTTAATTTTAGGAAGATAAACCAAGCACCTTTGTGCTCCCAGCAATTTACAATTTGCTCAGCACCAACAGAGAACAGAGCTAACAACTTGATTGCAGGTTAAACAATGTAGCAGGTATCAAGCAGTTGGGTGTTTAGTTTAGTTGTATAAAGTATAATATACGGCAATCAATCATAGTAATAATTTTATGATGCTCTGGCTTGATTGACTGCATGAATGAAGAATAAAAGTGTAAAATAGTATTGTAATACACCCGGACTCGATTATCCGGGTGTTCATTTTTATTTTCAACCCGGATAATCGAATCATCATTTTTGGTACAAAATTTTTTTTGGTATGTCAAGTTTCTTGACTTTCAGGTATCAAAAATATTTTATTTATTATTGATCTTCCCAAAAGTCAGAAAATTCCTTTCTTATGATTTTTTCCACTGACGATTTTTTTTGGTACAATATTATTTTTTGTATGTTTTATTTTTCAATATTTAGGTATTATAAATGTTTTTTTATTATTGATCAATCTCCCCTAAAGTCTTAAAATTCCTTTTATTGTATTTTTTTTACTGATGATTACGATAATGATGATGATGATAATGATGATGGTGATGATGATTTATAAGTAAAAAAAATGAATCGCCGAGATAAGGGATATAAGAAAGGAATTTTGTAGCTTTAGGGAGGTGAATCAATACTTGTCAAGTTGAAATCATCATGTAGCATGAAAACTATAACATTAAGGTTTAAAATAAATCATTGAAAAAAAAATATTTTTTTTTTCACCCGGATAATCGAATCTAAAAACCCGGATAGTCGAATCCCCGGATAATCGAGTCCGGCCTGTAATGCAATTCTTATATGTTTCGTTGTTTTCCACTATGAAGAAAAATTTCGCTTCAAATGAATTCCTAATTTAAGGATTGCGGAATAATGCTACATGAATCATGTTTGACACACATTTTGAAAATGTGTATCTATCTAAATTTGAAAATCACACAATTCTTTCAACTATTGTTTGATCGATTCGATTGCTCTTGGTTACATTTTAAATCTCTTTATCAGTGGAATTCTTATTAAATATGAAAATACATTTGAGGTAAATGTATTTACCAGATTGCGACACCACTCTAATCAATGTAGTTGGAATTTTAGTACGTTTGTATCAGAATATTGTGACCTCCTTTAACTTTATAAAACTTACAGTTATAAGACCACAAGTTTTATACTCGAATGTAATTAGTGTGCACGGAATCATAGCCGCTCGAATCTTAATGCTGATTTATTAATTTTCATCAGCTAATTCCTAGCAGTTAATTGCTTAGTCACTACACATTTTATCACCAGGATGCTAATAGAAGAAGGTAATGCTAAAATGCAGCCGTCTTTGAGCCGCAACCCCGCATGCAGCATCCACTGCTATCAAGCATGCCTGAATCAATCAATAAAATTACGTAAACAAATTCGTGTTTCCCTTCCTATGCGATAAATGAACACTGCGACACAAACTTTGTCCCGCCAGCAGTCAAGGTCGGTAAGTGTCGACTATGTCAATCCCCGTCAGAAGATCCGCGAGATCCCTGCTTCCCGGTTGTGGCAATATATGTAAATTTGAAAAAGATAGAATACATATTTGCTGCTGATGAGGTAATATGTGATACTGGTGGCTAAGGGGAAATTAGCGGCACCGATTCCTCCTTCGCCGTAAACACCTTGAGCCACAAATCGCCATAAACGGTTTATAATCACGATGCTATCCATAATTTAGTTAACACTGCGAGTTTGGTTTCGTGACATCGCCACATTGCGTTAGTAACGTTTTAATACTTACTGGAGGACACTGAATGAAAATCTCGGGTAATCGGTCAAACTAACGTGTTTATAAAGGTGTTACTATGAGCTACTTGCATTGAATAATTTAACTTAGAATTTCAAATTTGTACGAAGTCTACCGAATTTAGTGAATAGTTCCGACAAAGTTAATCAAACCTTTTCTTTAGTGCATAGTGCAACTTCGACCTATTCACATCTTCACCATCCAATAGGTTGCTCCCACCAGACGGTACTGCTATCCGCTAGCCATAGCAGTAATCATTTGAGAAGGAACTAAACTTACGCCAGCCGACACAAGGCGAGGAGGCATTTTCAACTACGAGTAGAGACAGCATCAGTTAGGAGGATGCTCATAGCATCGTTCAAATAGGGAGGCATCTTCATTTCGATTTTAAATCTTGTCTCGGGCGGAATGCTTTCGGCAACTTGGGGCACGCGCGGTCAGGTCTTTGTAAAATGAAATATCGTTTGCCAATTATTGTTATTCCGATTGTTAAATTCCGTTTTTGAATGCAACAACAACGGAGAGGTGAAATATTCGGCAGGGTGCTCATGTGATATTCAAAAGATTAAGTGTTTTTTACAACTAAGATAATCTATACTTGTTCAATTTCAATGAAATATGTATATTGTACTGCAATGAAGTGAAAAGGTGAAACTAAAATATTGAAACTGTATATTTAGGATGATGTTACATATCTACTGACGTTATGAGGGGTGCGATTGGTTTAGTTCAAAGTGAGTATGGTTTTATGTGAAAAATAAAAATATTGTGTACATGTTCGTTTGTTAAAAAAAACCCTAATAGTTCAGTGCAGGAAATCATCAAAAAGCAACCATCATTTATCACTGTCGAAATATATTAGCCGTTAGTTTAAATATGTGCAAACCAGTCATCAATCATCAACAATACCAATATAACCAATAATTCATCATGAGAACATGCAAGGTTATATGAAAAATACCCTTGCGTCTTTATTTGATCTATTGGGATCTACATTAGGCATGTGGCATATGACAGTTCTATTTGAAACGAGCTTGGGGAAATCATAGGTCGTTCTTGTTCTGATCTTCCTCAAATTTAACTGCTCAAGATAGAATTTCTTCACTACGATGAAAAGGAATTACCGTTTACCCATATTGTGTCACTTTTGCATTCTTTTGAAAATTGATCATAGATAATCAAATCAAAGTGAAATTGTTTGGATAAAAAAGAAATATTTGTTATTCCATGAAATTCTGCACATGGACAGAATAGGTGGACTTTAAACGAGTACAATATTTCCAGAAAACTCCAAGGGAAATTCTCTGATTCAACTGAATATTACTTATTTAAAAAATTATAACTATTGAACAAACATATTTTTATGAAAATGTAAGCAAATTATCCAGAAAAAGTTTCCAACAAAGTTTTCAATGGTGATGGAAAACTTATGCGCCAAAAATAATCTCTTAGTGAAAAAATTCAGGTCGAAAAACTAATCATGTGTCGTTAGTTTGTCGCTTAAGAACAACAAAAGACAAAATTTTTAACAATTTTAATGGGAGAGAATACACTTTTTCAATTTTTTATTTGACTCAACCGCTATTACTTTTGTTTGAATGGTATTATTGCCTAGTATATCATGGTTGAATTGTCTTGTGGTCTAACATTTCATTTAAAAGTTATAAGTAACCATGTTAAAACTATGTGACATGATTTTCTCCAGAACCACACAATCGATACACAAGTAGTTTAAGAGCTATGCTTAAAAACGTGTTTTGGCTTGGTAATAATTACCGAAGCTTCCTTTCACCACTATGTGGATTCAATTGTTTTTTCTGGTTCCACTTGATTCCTTAGAATACTCTCTGCAGCAGGTACATGCGACTCAATTGGCCTGACCATTGAATAGAAATAAAAATTAAATATACAAATGATTGTTTCATGCAGGAGAATGTTGTTTAATGATATTGCGAGTTTTGATTGTATTTGGTTGTAATAGGGTACGGGAGGGTATTTTCAGCTCGCTGCTAAATTCGGCATACATTACCTTTTTTGCTGCGTTTTCCCAAATAAAAACTTTGCCGCTACATAACAATACTGAAACGAATGTAGCACTCATAAGCTTTAATGTGTTATAACTATTTTCATAAAAATGTAAGTAATTTGCTAAATTTTATTCAATAAACATCAAAACCACTGTTTTTCCACTGGCACGTAATCAGGCTGAAAAAACCAACAGCAATTGCTTACGCGTATCCGCTCTTGATGATGGTTTGGAAAATACACAATTATGATCACGTTTACTTATTCTAGCAACTAAACAGCTGTGAGTATGATGTCACAGAACAATTCTACTTTTTTTCATCACGGAAGAACACAAAAATTCCGCACTGATATGAAAATATAAATCAATTTTCATTCACAAGCAATCTGCAGCATGTTGCTTTTAATTTCAGCTCATGGTACTTTATTTACACTTCTACCAAGATGTGATGCAGTTGCGTCTGAAACTCTTCTATCGTGTTGACATAGCTAGTATTTGAGTGACAACCACTTGCTTCTGGTGCTAATGTATATGTACGATTCAATGAAACACTAGCGCCAGCAGCAAGCTGTTGTCACTGCAAAACTATTTATCTTCATTGAGCCGGTATCTAGGCAATACCGACACGTTATCCATCGGTCTCTCTTTTGATCTGTTTTTGAAAAGCATCTAATCCATGTACAGGCTATTTCGGCCGGCCACTATAGAAATTGGGCCCAATTTATCCGCAGCGACTTCATCATTTCTCGCGACTTTAACTCAAATTCAGTAGCGTTTCATTAAGACCAAAATACACGCCGATATTCAGTAAATATTATTCTATCAACTGGTTTAAAAATCTTGTCTCGAATGAATATACTTTCAACGTAATTCCTGAATATTGTTTAGGCTACCGTTTAATGGGCTGAAAGCCTACGGGGAAATACCTGTATCTGCTTGAAAATGCCAGTCACGTAAGGCGATTATTGTAGTATAATTAACCGTAAAATTTCAAAAGAGTTCTATAAAACTTTTTTATATAGATATTTTTATTTAGATAATTGTTTTCTATAGAATCAAGCTTATGCATACGGTTATAATTGTCTCCCATTATAACTTGGTTCAATCTGTGGATCCCCCAACTTGGGTAAGGAGGAATGATTAACGAATCTAGGAAGCGAGGCATTAAATTGCATTTGAAACTGGTCCAAAAATGGTGCTGAGGTAAAATTATAACTAAATTAGAATTGGTTCCAGGGACATTCAATTGGTCTTGAGATCAGAGGCGAAATTGGAATTAAATTGAACTTGAAGTTGGTTTTAAAATGGGACATTGAAACTTCAAACGAGGAATACCATTTCGTGAAAAACTTTTTCGCGGAAAGTATCATTTTACAGGTGTGATTGTCTCCTTACTCACAGTCGCTCGTTTGGACGCAACTGAAGGAAAGTAATAGAGGTCAGTAGACCTAGGAAAACAAATAAACCTAGACAGAGAGATAAAGTCTTGAGTTCTAACACCTTCTAACCTACTGGACGATTACTTATAGTATTTTGATTCTTTTAGGAAAATCATCCATCTCCCGCCGACAGCTAACCTTCCTCACCGGCATTACGGTAGCATGCCTATTCTCCATCATTTCCTTTCTGCAGCCCAATCGCAGCGGTCTTCCCGAGGCATACCGATCGGGATTCACCGAGGAGCTCCGGCATGCCGTCGACCTAACCGATAGCGTTCGCGTCCTGTGTTGGGTTATGACCAATCCGGACAATCATAAAACCAAAGCAATTCACGTTAAGCAAACCTGGGGAAAGCGGTGCAATAAACTACTGCTAGTGAGTTCAGTCAAGGATGAGAAATTGGATACAATAGTACTACCGGTGAGCGAGGGACGCCAATATCTATGGAATAAGACCCGTGAAGCTTTTCGCTATGTATACGAACATCATCTCAATGAGTACGATTGGTTTTTGAAAGCAGATGACGATACGTAGGTAAATCGAGCTCAGAATTTGTTAAACAAAGTTAATAAATGATTCCATTGCAGGTACGTCATTGTGGAAAATCTTAGATATTTTCTTTACTCTTATTCTTCAGAGTATCCAATTTATTTTGGCAGCAAGTTTCGGTTCCCGCAGTATGTTAGCCAAGGCTACTTTTCTGGCGGTGCCGGCTACGTGCTTAGCCGAGAAGCGGTTAAACGGTTTATTGAACAAGCATTGGACAATACTGAACATTGTGCTTCTTCCTTAGAAACCGAAGATCTGGAAATGGGTAACCTTTATGATTATATTACATTTAATATTATTAACATGAACGAAACGAATGCAGGAAAATGCATGGAAAGCATCAACGTCACCGCCGGGGATTCCCGGGACTATTTGGGGCGGAAACGCTTTCTACCCTTGGAACCAAAATTTCACCTAACTTCGAACCCGGAAGATGATCCAGACTTTTGGTACAACTATTATTCTTTCTACGAACCATTCTATGGGCTTAAATGTTGCTCAGATCTTGCCATCAGTTTCCATTATGTACAAGGTCCGCAGATGCACGTTATGGATTACCTGATATATGGGCTTCGTCCATACGGTTTGGGTTATAAGAATCCCCCATTACCACCGAAGAAAAGCTGGGACCAAGCGAGTATTGTACCCGGGCCGTATCCTGCGAAAACAACCACAATACGTACTGTAAGCTCCAGCGATGGGGCAACACCAACAACCAGCGACGAAAGCAGTGATGACGAAGACGACGCAACTACAGAAAATGTTTCGGAAGCGGCGAATTTTAGTGAAAGTGGTACTGAAGAAGACTTTGGCGGTGAGGATAGTGTTGAGTCGTCATCTGCTGCTAATGTAGACGAGATAAATTTAGAAGATTACATTGATCGAATTGTTAACGATGATGAGTTGATGCAAAAAATTCTGGAAAAGTTGCAGGGAAAGAAACAATGAAATTAAAACCACTTTTTAAGAAACAATCTGCTTCTATAAATTTCATTATAAATTGTAGAAAAAATTTTGAATCAAACTGGAGCATGAAACCTGTTATTATTATTTTATCTATAATGTAAGGTCTGGGCATTTTTCAAAATTATCATACAAAATGATTCCAAGGATCTTAGAATTCCAATGAAGTTATGCACTACTCTTAAATCACTATCAGGTAGCTGCGTATAAACTAATGCCAATACCTGTAAAATATCCATGATTACCGAGAAATACTGCTACAGTATGAAGCAAGTGTTTTGCGCATAAAAAAAAGTAAAAGTAGTACAAGTAAGTACAATAAAAACCGCGAACCAAACCTGACATCATTAAAAACCGAGTGCAGCCCGCACGTGCCGCTGGGTTCATTCGGTACATTCGCTATGAATTTGGAACTCAGTGCAGCAGGAAAAAGCTTTACGTTTCGATTGCCTATCTAAAGGCGTTTAAAGTTCATGGACCACTGTTCATTTCGTCCATGCGCATTCATTCATCACTCACAACATTTCATCCGAGCCCATCGACGCAAACCATGAAAACAAACCATTAAAATCGAGCGTTTTATAGACAAGAGGACCCCGGAGATGGTGACAAAGAGGCATTGCTGGAATACGCCAACTCGTACAAGTCTAAACGATGCTATTAAATTGAAATTAGCTTGTTTGGTCAACACCAATGACTATGTAACCACGGTGAGACAGGGTTTCGGAGCGTTTGTCTATCGGTCTCTCACCTATCGACGCCGAGGTGAATTTATAGCTACTATTAGCGTATTGAACTGCGACAAATGGATGTCAGTAGTAAGAGCCAAATCGATTTAGTACGCAATGGTGGGATTAAATCGTGGGTTAGATTAAATTACTGCCCCTGTATAGTGGTTTAGTTTTGGCTTGTTAGGTTCGTTACTTATTTTATGAGTAATTCAGTTCACTATCGCATTCGCAGCAAGTTTGAACAATCAAAATATTAGTGTGAACATGGGCATTTGCTTGGTAACCTTTCACCACTAGTCATTAGTAAAAAATAGTATTCATTTCCGCTGTCAACACTTGGTGTTGCAATTACGTATGTTTCTTGTTGCAAATGACGTAAGACAATACTAATAATTTTATCTAGCATGACGACGAACACCTGCTGGTATAATTCTGCTCATGTCAAATCCAATAAAAGTTGTTATTGTTACTTATATGATGAAATAATAGGTTTGATTCTTCCCAACAGCTTTCAAGGGTAGTTGACCAAAGTTTGGAAGCGAACATCATTACAAGAAACTTACTTGAACATTCCACAGTAGCCGTTTGATGTATCAAAAGTCTGTTCCGGTGGTACAACTCGTTCCAACAGCCTTGGCAATTGAGATAGGCAACCGAGCGCTGCTAGTAAACTGGGATCTCCCGGTCCAACTGGTTCCGGTAACTCTCGTGCAGACAGCGGAGTACCCGGAGGTGATAATCGAAACTGTGGACGACCGCACATATCCTAAAATATAAAGTGAAGACATTAGTTTTAAGCTATCTTTTTAACAGATGAGCGGAATCTTACATGCGGCCTCATCCAAACAATTTGCTTCTTCTTGGATAGTGTCCTTGTGGTCGGTGGAAATTCTAGGTCCTCATGTAAACCACCAGGACCCCGTGTGACTATCCCATTGATTCCATTGATGCCATTATGTGGACGGCCATTTGGAATCGTACCATTAACACCGTTGATACCATTAATACCATTGGCTGTGATAACTTCAGCAGAACGCGGTCTGGACAACGTCGAATTATGATCCGTTCCGTTCATCCAGGAGCGCACTTTTGGAACACCATCTGTAAAAAAAAGAAACAATTCATTTAATAAACAGCCATTCTAAAAAAGAAATAATAACTTGTTTTCATTTTTATTCTGTTAACTGATTTCAACCCCTCGCTTGGTGACACCAATATCATTTACAAATACTTCTTGGGTTAGTAGTGTTTGTTGGTTGCCAAGCATGCACCTCGCTCAGATAAAACAAACATTGAGCATTATTCGTGTACAGTGAAACAGTGATTCTTTTTTCGACTAGATTCAATCCGAACAACATGCGAAAGAGGCAGCAGCTGATAGTACTGATAGTATCAGTACTTGTTTCAATTCATCTGATAGTTAAATTGTACATATCTCTACGTTCGCCACCAACAGTGAAGAATCACTCGCTTTACTACTTCGATAATCATGATCAGTGCGCTAGTGTTCAGGTTAATAATTTTATGCCCCGAGCGCAAATTGTCCCAGAACTGAAACTTGCGTGGTGTCCTGTCGGTAGATTTCCACGGCTTGATGAAATCAAACCCAAAGACTTCCAACGTGTTCGAAATTATTCGCATATGAAACTAGTATCAATACTCTTTATTTCCCATCCCGAGGATCGATTGTTGGAGTTCTATGAGATGATTTGTGCTGCAAAACTGGAATCATACCTGGGTAAAGTTAAAGAACAAATTCTCATTAATGTGAATAAGGTATGTTTGTTACTATTTGTTTTTTTAATACGAGTAAGTTTAAAAAAATTTACTTTTTACAGATTAAAACAGATATTCCAACGTTTACGGACTTTCTACAGTATCTGTTGAACAACGAAAGGAAAATTGAGTTACAGGAGTTCTACTCTTATTATAGCCCCATCACAACTCTGTGCCAACCGTGCCAAATCGATTACCAAATCGTGGAGTATCTGAATGCAGAAAATATAACGTCAACTTTAAGAGAGATTTTACTGAGCCGTCATATCGCATTGCCGTCTGATGGCAGCATTTTCAACAACAGCACAAGCAAAATGGAGTATGAAATGTACAAGAAACGGATATTTGCTCAGCTGTCATTGGACGAGCGCCGAAAATTGAAGCAGTTTTATGAGCTAGACAGTAAGCTGTTTGGATTTTCAATAGATGCGTCTTAGTAGCTTGGCATACAAGTCTCAACCAGCGGTAAATTACGAACTGTATTTATGTCTTATTGATAAGTTTCAATATATAAAAGATGAACAAGGCAAAACAAATTCTAGGTGCTACATTCCGATTTCCAAACTTGACCTGTTTTTGTACGACAGGCTTCGCAGTTCGCAGCCAGCTGTTTGAGTACTGGAAAGTTGCAGGCCTAGTATTACGATCCTATCCAGCTAACATTCTCCTATGTATATTAAAGTAACAAATAAGAAATATGTACCGATGCAACGCCTGGATTGTTAGATTAGTGTCGTACCTCGAAGACAACTGGGATACTATACAGTGAACAATGAAACGGTAACAAATTTTAACATAATTTTCACGTATACTGCTGGAAACTCGTCCATAGAATTATTATTAGCAATATGATGCTGTATTAACCCGAATTTGAAAGTGCATTTTAATATTTATACAAAGTTCTGAAGACAATACCAGTTTTTTTTGCGAACTGGTATGCGCACTACAACAATGCACAGTGAAGATATTTTCGAAAAAAGTGATCTTTTGATGTCAAAAGAAAGATATCTTTTATAAGAATTCTAATGGTGTGGTGCTTATTCGCGGCACGCATCAGTTTCTAGCAGTTTTCGCCAAAACAAAGCCATTTTACACTTGGTTGTCTTGATTTGAAGAGATATAAAAGTCCATATCATTGGATTAATATGATAAAATTTATCTCTTCTAGTCAGAATATAGTTATTGCCATAACGTATCCTTTGACAGATTTTCTGTTTACGGCATAAGGTTGTTTCTTAAAGTTTTGGCCAAATGATCATGTTGTCCTAATTTTCGCGACGTTATCTGAGCAAGTTAGAAAAAAATGAACCTGAGATGCAGTAAGGCTGGTTTCAAATCAATTTGACGATCACTTTCATTATGTCATTTGTATTCTTGGATCGCTAGCATAGCAGGCTTGATTTGAAATCAACTAAAATAGAGAAATAAGTCCTTCAAGAAAATATATGTTACCTATATTCTAATTACTCGAATCAACATCGGTCAATCGGGTATGTATTTGAATGGCGGCTACCCAATGAAACTCGCAAAGAAACTTCAGTTCAAGAACGTGCAACGATTCTCGTCTTAGGTACATGCAGAGAAATTTAATTCAGTTTCATTTACTTGTTTAGACGATGTTGGGCCCTGCCGAAGGGTCAATCATCAAATATTTACAATCTGAATATTGTTGTGGATCTAGCAACATCTCTGCGGGCACTGAGCAATTCAAAACCAGCCAAGCGAGGATGGCTTTTATAACTTTTGCAAATTGAGTGCATCGTTCCAGGGTCAAGGAGAAGAATAAAAAGCATTCAGTGTGAACTTTTGCGGCATAGCTTCAACTTTTTCAATACCATTCTGGCGGTAAGGAGTGCATACTACCGATGAATATGAACGAACAAGTCAGTGAAATAACGCACAGTAGATAAAGGTAAGTCAATCAATTGTTTTTTCGTTTAAATAACGAATAGAAATTAACAATCCAAGGTGACTGCCTCGAGTACCCCTGAAGTAGCTGTAAAATATGTTAATTGAGAATAACCAATTTTCACGACCACCAAACAATTACAATTGAATCCACTTCAACACAACATCCGAGAATCCAATACGATCAAGTTTCGATAATGTTATAGGTGATCAATTTTGTCGAACGCAGCAGAAAAATGCACCAACCGGATGCCTTTGTTGCGTAGCTCGAATAATAATAAGAGATCTCTTGATATTTTTTTATTTACCGGCAAAACAAAAAATTATTTCCAGCTATCCGGAAACACACCTGAATGCAGGTATACGCAAAAAAAATGAGCAAGAAGACAGATGAGACCATTCAGAAACTTATTTGAAATAACTAACTGCTATAATGCTGTTTGAGTGGCGATCTGTCGAACGATTCATTCCAAAATTGGAAATACTTAGTACATATATTTTTTAAGGAAAGTCTCGATTCGATAAAAGTGAAATCTTGAATCAGAGATGCATATCACGAAACGATAGGAATTGCCTTACATACCCTTGTCCAATGTTTGGATATTTAGCATGAACGTGTGAAATATACCATTTTCATGTTCGATAAATACCACACCTATAATAATTTACCGGATAGAGCATCAGGTCAGCTGACCTAGGCTGATACTAACAATTAGCTGATAAACTGCATCAATCAAAAAAATTTATGTTGATAAGTGATTTTACGAACGGAACACCGCACCTTAATCTCAACCACAAAATTCTATCATAACGAATAGATAAATTCGCTCATTTGGTTTGGATGTTCGGCTTTTGCAGTTCCAGGATGATTTCAAAATGATGTTTTTTTGTAAATCCGACCGTTCGCTGATTTCAGTTTGCTTATGTGAATAGGTCAATGTCAATGTTTTCTATATTACATGTTGTGAATAAAATACGTTTCTTTAGATTTCCTTTTAAAAAAAAAGCCGAATTCAACGGCCGAAACGTCGGATTTAAAAAAGGCATTATTTTAAAAATCATCCTGAGACTGCAAACTGTCGAATATCCAAATCAAGTTTCCATCCACAGTCGAAACCATTATTATAATAAATTTGCTTATGACATCGAATACCGACGATTAGGTTAAAAGCTTCGAATTTTGAATTTCACTATAAGGAATTCAAATTTTTCACATAAAATTTAATGTGGAATGAGAGGCTCACTAAGTCCCAGCCTCGGGAAGCCAGAGTACAAAAAGCGACTGATAAAAAATGCCAAAGGTGTCAAACAGAGCTAACTTTATCGCATGAACTTGTTGCCTCTGAACTGTGCTGAGTTTTTGATTGGTTTGGGTTCAGTCAATATCTGTAAATACCATCGTCATCACCCGGACGTACCTTCTTCGAAGCAAAACATTTAGATTTCCCAGTCAAGACACAACAGGGTGAACATTCACCGTGAAAAACAAAATAGTATTGCAACACTAGCACTAGCAACACTAGCACAACGTTACCAAGCTGGTAAATATGACTGAGTTATTTAGGACATTTCAAGGCATTAAAAACATTTTATTTTGAACAAAGCAATACTTTGCTAACAGCCCGTAAATACTGGATAGAAAAATGAAACAAATTAGTGAAACTCTCAAACCATTTGAGGCACATTGTCGATTCTGGGAAACGCAAAAATGTATCGTTAAAATATTCATTCTAATACGTGTGATCTATGGCAATGTTTCCTCTTGCCGCCTTTGACGGTTCCATATATGTCACGCGGGCGGTTCAACAACTTGACTACAACGAATGGTTCCGTTCGTTGTTGTGCCAAAACGATCAATCGAAGCTGCAAGTCACTGCTAACCAGAACAACTCAGCCCTCTTCACGGTTTTAAACTTCGTTTGCAGTCATCTCCCTCCTATAGTTGAAGGTGTGTTTCTTTATGATGTCATTCGTTGCATTGTTGAATTGTTGAAACAAATTGTAGGGTATTTCGACACGATCAATTTAGTATGATTTTTAGCTGGAAGAATGAGTTCCGGTACATTAATCAGAAAACTTTACAACTGTCTTTTGTCTAATAGTCTACCGTGAGAGGCAAGTAGATTCTATGATTCTATAGCTGACCAAACTAAATAATATTGAACGAAGTATATTTCATTTCGGTTTGTGGTGATTTTTTATTATTTTGACATCGTTTTACATTCAGCTAATTTTAACACATATTATAACTACGATGAAGATCGTAAATTATTTGATTTGAATTCATGACACTGGTTAGCTGCTTTAGACTCAAGCCTAGGCAGCTAATATATTTAAATTTAAGCCCACGCGAAATCTGCTTGATAATATGTAGAATACCGGCTTTTTGAACAGAATACTAGCTAGGAGCAATGCCCTCGCCTGCTTTGGTATTTTTATCGCCTAATGAATGGTGTAAAAATCGTTTCTTTGAAGAAGCAGCACGAATCAGCAGCAATCGATAGACAGCTTAGCCATCTGACTGAAGGAAAAAGGGACTACCTGATACATACTGCGTACGTAATCGGATGCCAGCGATGTCGAAGAAACGTGACGGAATGGTCGAGCGTGCGTCGTGAGTGCACGGTTCGCCGATCAGACCGCAAGGTCCGCTGCTTTTCG
Organism: Sabethes cyaneus; assembly: GCF_943734655.1. Taxonomy (NCBI): domain Eukaryota; kingdom Metazoa; phylum Arthropoda; class Insecta; order Diptera; family Culicidae; genus Sabethes; species Sabethes cyaneus. The sequence goes on along the minus strand of NC_071354.1, from coordinate 1,284,567 downwards.
ACGTGTAATCGAATCTCCTGCATTGTAGTGAGTGACTTGACTGGCCAGTAAGCAGATCACCACCATCTTCCATCGTGGTCCTACTGACGATGCCAGCAGACAATAAGTCAGTAGGTCATGTGTACGAATGTGACTACCTAGCTGAGAAATGAAGGAATCCGACTTGACGGTGGGTTTCTTGTGGGAAAAGTACTTTGCGAATAGAAAAATGAAAGGTCTGCAATTTTAAGTAATGCTGTACATTGCAATGACCATTTACCTTCACTCGGTGCACTCATTTATAGATTAATATATTGGGGGCGTAATAAAATAATTATTTCTCAATCAAAAGACATAAGAAAAATGTCAAAACTTATTTTAGCCATTTGATTGAAGTATTCATAAATTACATTGAATTCATTGTTCGTGAAACCACGCATAATGATAGCCCAAAATTACAGCATGCGAGCAATTTTCATGCCAGTTTTACTTTTCATCAGATATTTTTCGGGAGTTGAAAAGTTAATCATCCGAAAGACCCTTATGCCAAATGCCGCTACGCTACCTACGATGCAACACAAAATGATTGGTTTGATGGGAAATGCCAACAAGCGGTGGAGAGATAAAAAACTGCTTGGAAAAATTATCTATGTATTGCCAGTAGAGAGAACCTGGCCAAATACCGACGAGCTAGGAACCAGTTGACCACGATCCTAAGGAGGAAAAAGCGCCAAAAGGAGGACAGAGATCGAGAAGAATTAGAACAACTATTCCGAGCTAATGACACGCGCAAGTTTTATGAGAAGGTGAACCAAACTCGGAAGGGCTACACACCGAAACCTGACATGTGTAGGGTCGAGAGAGGGAATCTAATCACAAACGAGCGCGAGGTGGTCGACAGATGGAAGCAATTCATCGATGAACACCTCAATGGCGAAGTCGCAGAAGGAGGCGGAACGGAAATTAACCTTGGAGCGCCGATGGAAGATAGTAATATCCTAGCACCTGATCTCCAAGAAGTCAAACGAGAAATCGGGCTGCTGAAGACCAATAAAGCTGCTGGGAAGGACCGCCTACTGGCAGAGCTTTATAGACATGGTGGAGAAACGCTAGCAAAGACTCTACACTGGGTTATTTCGAGGATTTAGAAGGAAGAAAAGCTACTGGAGGAATGGAGAGAAGGAGTGGTTTGTCCCATCTACAAAAAGGGTGATCGACTAGACTGCTGCAACTATCGCGGTAGTATGCTGGTAAATGCCGCCTACAAGGTACTCTCCCAGATCCTGTTACACCGGTTGTCACCGAAGTGGTACAGGAATTCGTGTATTTGGGATTACTGGTGACCGCGGACAACAACACTAGTGAGGAGATCCAGCGGCGCATCCAAGCGGGAAATCGGGCCTACTTTGCCGTTCGTAAAACGCCGCACGAAGCTAACAATGTACAAAACCCTTATGTAACTAGCGGGTAGAGGACACACAGAGCAATGCGGAGACTCTCCTCTTCACTGCCTCATGGTCGGCATACGCTCTTGGCTACCGGACAAGAAAACACTTGGAATCAGTCTCAAGGAAACTCCCTTTTATTCTTCTCTGTCTACATTTTATTCAACCCTCTTTCTTACTGTCTATCTCCTACCTCTATAACTTTTCTACTTTCACTTCGGGGTCCCCTTTCCGTCCGCAGTCGCTTACTTCTGCTTCGCACGTTCCGGACACCGCCGCCACTTTCCCTTCTGGATATTGGGAGGATACGTTTGGGCGTCGATCACCGTCCCTGATGCCAACGTGCTCACACCTACGGCCGGTATTGTAGCGATTGATCCTCACTATACGAGGTATACAATAGTATACAATGAGGTCCTGAACGACCAGTATATCCGGCACGATCCTCTTCTCCACTCTTTCACCTTTCAGCTTTAACTCTACTCTTTATTTCGCCAATCTTTGTGGCTCTACTGCTTCCTTTTTTGTTGGTTTGCAGTCTTTAATCTTTGCGACCTTTCGCTTTCAGGTTAGCCGGATTATTCGATCGTTCAGGATAACGGATAACATTTCGCGCTCTCCAACTGCGCTGCGATTATTTCCTCCCCATTTTCCGTCGTTTATACCGCTTTTCTTCGGCCGTCCATTGTCACGCATGGGTCCTCTGGCGGTGGGTAGAAGTACTGCGGTTGCTTCTTGTCGTGTCATTTGTGGGATTTGTTAGAGAACCTACCTGTGGCCAATGGCAACTATTTTCTTGTCGTTTTATTCTTTTAATGCGAGCTACTCGCGTTAATCTCGACATTCTTGGGTTGCCATACGGTCACTGGTTACACTTATCAGCCACGTAGCCAGAAGGGGGGGCCCGGGGGCCCAATTTTGATTTTAACTGTTTTATATGCATATTTTTGCGTTTAGAACTACAATACATGTATTGTGATGTATTATATTTATAAGCAGTAAGATATGCATATAATGTATTAGGAGCCAAGATAGGGCTCCTGGCCCCCACCTCTGGCTACGTGGCTGACACTTATTAGACCGGTAGTTCCTTATGGACTTGAAGCCGTGACGCTGCTCACGGAGGACATACGCGGCCTTGCCCTGTTCGAGCGGAGAGGGGTGCTAACAATATTTGGCGGAGTACAAACTGAAAGCGGAGAGTGGCGGAGGCGTATGAATCACGAGCTACAGGCACTGCTTGGGGAGACTCCCATCGTACATCTAGCGAAAGTTAGCAGGCTACGGTGGGCCGGACACGTCGTAAGGATGCCGGACGACAGTGCGACGAAAATAGTCCTCTTCAATAACCCCACCGGCACCAGGCCCAACGTGCACGATGGCTCGACCAGGTCGAAAGCGATTTGCGACTTCTGAGACGACTAGGAAATTGGCGACGAGTGGCCCAAGACCGAGTTGAATGGAGACGAGTGCTTGAAACAGCACGAGCCCCCCCTGCTCTATGCTGCTGAAGAAGAAGAATACACGACAATTGCGAAACTATGGACGAAAAACATGAGCCGTTTTTTTCTACCATGACTCAGCAACAAACCATAATGCTTCTTTCATTTTCATGTATATTGTATAGTGTATTCTTCTATAAAAGTATATTCTACGTTGTCTGGTTCAATATTTTTTATATAAGTGATATCCGAGGTAATTGATAAAAATCCCATGCAGTTTTCTGGTAAAATAGGACACCGCAAAATTTTCAAATAATATTTGTTTTCAATTATAAGTCCATAAGCCATACCTGCGAAGAAAATTTTATGAAATTCCGAGACCATTTAGCCCATTTTACACAATAATTAAAAAAAATGCCTAAATTCAACTGAAATTTTAAAAAATTACAGGATTTTGCCCCTTTAGAGCAAAGTTGCATGAATCTCAATCCTAAGAATTTCGATTCAAAAGTTAATTATCAGTCTCCTATGCTAATCAGAATACATCTAAACAAATATTTTTGTAGGCACTTGGGTTTAAGCTTAAAACGATCTAATAAATTACCTGATAGGCGTGGTTTTGAACAACTTTTCTTATAATCGTTGATATTCCAACATTTAAAAGTGTTACAGTGATAAAGAAAAAACAAATAGACATATCTGGTAGATGAAGCTTCGTCGCAGTTGTTCCGTTTGCCGTTTTGGCGCCAACTTCTTCTAACACATTCCACAGATAAGTTTGTCTATTCCATCAATTATAGAAATTTACATTTTACACGTTTCATGCATCGTAACAGTTGCACAATTGAAAGGCAACCGTTCCAAATTCGGTCTTTCTGTGTTGATCCGATTCAGTAGCAACTCAGTTTGCTTGCAGCCGATGGCCCTTTTCCTGCAGCTGACATCGTCATCATAATCATGATGATGGTTGGGTACATCGTCGCCAGTGGTCAAACATCGTCAGCTGTTGCGAAGTGTCGGCATGAGTCGGTAAATTTATTCCAAGGTGTGCAGTAGAGTACATCAAAAAGCAACATAACTGAAGCATGCTGCAGCACTGTGGAACACGCCGCTGGTGGCCGGCAGGGACACGGCTCTGAGAAAATGTTGTTAAAGCGAACTTCCCCGAAACAAACAGCAAAAATCGCCGGTCGCAGTGAAAAAGTTGCAAACTGGCGCTTACAGAGCCTAGCGCCACCAGCTCCAACTGACCACCGCCGAGACCGAGAGGCCGAGAGCAGGACGCGTTAACCTCATGCCACCATGCTGCAGTCAGTGGTGCAATCGAAAGTGAAGACTATACGAGAGCGAAAGATACCAGGTATCTGATCATATTTTTGCTTCCTTATTTGGAAGATATGTTGTGTTGGAATGAATGCTCTGTCGGCTGTAAGGCGCTGGCTACAAATCCGTTGCTTTTTTCCTCTGTCGAACTTAGCGAATGGGCACTGGTGATCTTGATTTCGAGTGTTGGACACCTTTTTCTGCTGCCAAGTCAAACGAACAGGCGTAGTATTTTTCTTTGTAATGCTAGGGATTGGGACTTTGACTTCAGACGGACCGTTCGCAGATCGGCTCTTGTGAGACTGTGGGAAAATTATGAATTTATTGAACCTGGCCTGTGTCTTTTCATAAATGGTTAAGAAGGTAATTTATAAATGCGATAAGTGAGAGCATTTTACTTGCTTGATTAATGCATGTCGTGATTTGTTCAAACAATGTGGTTTTTATTATGTGTGTTTTTACTCTACTAATGTAACTTTTTTTCATTTCTGAGAACTATCTGCAAATCATTGACCATACTTACTGCTTTGGAATCCTTTATTGTCGTACGCGGAAAATTCACCTGCAAAAGAAAGAGAAATTTTGATTACTATGACACCCCACAGACCGCTTATTACAGCAATAATTAAAGTCACTCAAACTTGCAATTTCATTAAAATCACCACTTCCCAAGAGACACCTGCACAAAGCACCTCATTCAACACCAACCAGTAACTCCCAACCGATGACGAGCAGCTGAGCAAGTGAAAGTAATTAACGCTCTCGCCAGCACTAATGAGAGTGCCAAAAATATCCAGATACAAACTAGTCAATCTGTGCAATGGGTACATTGTTAATTTCTACCGAAAATTTACATGGTCTCCAATATGAACCACCAACAGGTGCCTCCGTAGAGGGAGAAAGTGGTAAGATCGTACAACCCACCAACCGCCTGTTTGGTGAATGATCAAGCCGCATCGCGAAGAAAATCGCCAAGAAAAAGAACAATTAATTAGTGTGGATAACTTAAGCTTGGCTGCAGATTTTAGGCAAAGCCAGCCGATGGAGATCAAAACCTATTTTTTTAGTAATGTGACTGAGAAGCTTAAAGTCATCGCCGAAAAAAGAAACGGAAAGCAAGGTGAAGATTTTCTTGAATGAGAGTGATTAATTCGGAAAGACTAGTCTGCATGTGAAAGCTAGCACGAGATTGACTTGCTTCTCTGTTAAGGTAACGTTGCATGTAACTGAAAAACCAACCGGAGGCGTTTTTGGCGGGATTTAGCGTGAAAACCAACCTGGCCACATACGCACGTGTCACGGCCACAGCAAGTCGGGCCACGCCACGCTCTGGCTTTACAGTGCCGAGTATTGTATATGCCCAGTCGGCGATGACTTTCACATTTTCGGATCGATTTTCAAGGGTACATTCAGCACGGTTGGGTCTACCGGATCGGGAAGGGCCTGCGGGCTGAGTCGCATTCAACGAACTCGGAAATTAGTGACCGCGAGAGAAAATTACCATCAATCATTGGGTTGTGCGTTTAATTAATCTCACTCTAGGTGCATAACGTTTCGATAATGTTACTGTTACTATTCGGACGACCGAATGAGAATACTAAACGGTTGATGATTTATAGAGGATAATTAACTTGAGCCCCAACACCTCTGATATAACGGATGATCATCGATGATGTTGCAAAATTATACAAGAAACCGAAAGGTTTCTTAATAATAGTTGACTGAAGTTTTTGGAGCGTCTTAGTAGAATACGAAACCTAAAAATAAAAAATAAGAAAACTTATCCAATTTAATTCTACTATGTGTATTTTATTCAATGACAGATACGTATTTCGCCTACGACTTGCAGGCTTCCTCAGTGTCTGTTTTCGAACACAGACAGTTCGAAAACAGACACTGAGGAAGCCTGCAAGTCGTAGGCGAAATACGTATCTGTCATTGAATAAAATACACATAGTAGAATCAAATTGGATAAGTTTTCTTATTTTTTATTTTTAGGTAATAATAGTTTCCTAAAGAATTTATTTGGATTGGCTAATTTTTCCAATGACTTGTCCAAAATATGTAAACAAATGAATTATGGGAACCTAATGAGATGTCTTTCAAAAATGCACTAGCGTAACCTTAAAAGTCTCTCAGATACTTCACTCCATTTACCGACAGTTTGTGCAATAATGAGCTGAGAAAACGTCTAATAATGTTGAATAGCCACCGCACGTGATTGGTCACATAGCACAACTTATGTTATTCATATATTAATGATAGAAACTATAACCTTCACATTTGAAAAACATTATGCTTAAACAATATTAGCCCATATCATAGTCATTACCTACATAGGATTGTCTAATAGGCAATAAAATGGGTAAAGAAAATAGGAGCTCAACCAAATATAGAAAAACTGTCTCATTTCTCACTGAACTCGTAAAATAAATCTCATTATTATAAGAAAGCACCAACGCCCATTAATTCGTAGAAATTATATTGTACAAAACTAACATGCTGCCAACTAAATTATCATCATTGCGAACCTAAGTAATTTATGATCATTTTTGTATGATAACTGCAGAATTAAATTATCCATTTTCTTTTCTTTCGTTTGCATAGTCTTGATGCGTTAACTGCCCTGTTGAAGTACATTCTATTAAACACTCTTTCGAATCAAAATATTTGTAAGCAGAAACAACACTCATTCATCGGTTCAACATTTCAGTTTATTAGACATCGTGCTACTTTTTGCTCAACTGTTTGACCATAACAAATAAACATTTAGATGAGAAGGGTTTCTGTAGTTAGCACTGGTATTATACTGAGACACATATATTGAACGTAATGAAAACATAACAATCAAAGCACATATATAATGTTATGTGCAAAAACTCATTTGATTATTTTTAGAAAATCATAATATAAATATCGTTACTACGCAAAAGCACCGACGTCCATTCATGCGGATTCATTCAATGATGCTCGATGGCAATATTGGCAACTCAATTCTAGAACTGCTGGAACATAATAGCCTCAGTAATAGATCTTATAAATAAATGAAACGAACAGGTATATTAACAACTGTAATAATATATCAAGTACTATTCCCCATGCATTTAATAATTCAACATTTCACCACAGACAAACAGACGTAACACTCACTGTCCCATTCTTCACACGCTGTAACAATCATTTCGAAATTACTGTTGGTTGGCAATGTTACCATATTCGTCAAAGTGGCACCTTTCAACGAAATGAGCAAAAAGCCACTTGTAAAATACTTGCTTGTACGATCTTAGATGGTGCTAGTGTTCACTAACTTTTTGTAAGGGTTTTCTTCAAACCGTTTGGTCTGTCGTCTATGATTCCACTTTACGAGATATCTTGACTAGTCTTTTTCAATATAGTTTCAATAGGTTTTATGCCTATGGTAATGCTCGATTACACTTATGCAATAACACAGAGTGACCATTATAGCTAATAGGCATTTAGACGAGAAGTGCGTTTATAGTTAGCCAACAATAAACAGATAACAATAAAATGCTGTACCTTTGCCGATACTTCAACAAACATAATAATTGCTTCATTTATTTGTGGAATTATAAACTTAATGTCATTATTACCAGTAAGCACAAACATTTATTCGTGAGAACGCATTATTATATCCACAAAAAATATTGTCGTGCCAACGAGATAATGGTTCAAATGCTCCTAAGCTATTTTTGAATTCACTGAATTCACTTTGATTGTCTCCATTTCCAAAACAATAAACAGATGTAGGTCGTGAACCGTTATATGTACCTAGTAAACGCTCATCATCATTCATTGAATGTTTAAGCTTCCAGGCGTAATGGTTTTCGTTGCAATGGAACCACATACATCACAGTTTGTGATGGAACTGCACACATAAAGTTTAGTGCAATTTCTGAATCTCTATTAAATCGGACAAGATGAAACATGTTTTCAAGAACTACAGGATTGGAAGGAGCGCCCGTCAGGAAGCAGCAAACACATGTTATCTGGTGCAACCTTAGCGCTTGTCGTTCCAGTTGGCCCTACTAATCTGATTTAGATCCATAGTGGTACTTAGAGTCAGTAATAAACGAGAAGGGAACGTGTTATGTAACCGTCAAGCCGTTATCTCCCTGAGGTTATCGACAAGCCCAGGCACACTCACCTGTAAATGCCGATGGCCGTAAGCGACGAACCGGGCCTAACCCAACGGAAAGTGAAGTTTGTCCTCTGGAGTGCAGTAACGATCCGGTCACCATTCATTGGTATTTATAGAGTACACAGCAACATGCCCGGGGCAACAAGGGTGGTTGTAGTACAACCATTTGTTATCGCTGGCAGCAATCGACGCGGCTGGTACAAATGACATCAACACTTCCACGTTCATTACCGTGCCACGCCGTTCGGTGTGCGGAAAGGTCTGGTGTTGCTCCAATCGAACTGTTCCGAACGAAATCGGTTGTAAAAAGGCATCTCATAAAACACCTACCGATAGGAGGTGTGGCAATCGGAACTACCGGAAATATCGGATTCGGAAATTCGCAAAAATGTTGGTCATCATAGTCATCCGAGTTTTACAAAAAAAAACTGTTTTCTACTAAATTTCTACCAATTGGTAACTAACCAATTTGTTTTACAAATTCAAAAATGAAAAACAATATTTTTACTGTTCAGACAATAGTTGTACTTGACTTTTCTTTACAATTTTCACTTTACCTGAAATTCTCTTGGGGAAAATTATTAGGATTTATTTATCCCAAATAAAAAAAATAAATTACGAATGGAATTCATTATTATCTACATTAACGTTAAATGACAATAGTAAGCTTTAATCACACTGCACAAAATAAGAAACTGTATAGCGTCTGTGTGAGAATTGTTGTCTCTTGAGAGAAATCATGGATTTTAGAATTGAACAAATTGTAGACCTTGCATGACCAAAGAAACCATTGAATTGAACTATCCGTAGCTCGTCATGTCTACAAAGATAGTACGGTGTGGTGTTTTTGAAAAAAAAACATATTTTTAAGAAAAGAATATCTGAGAACTGGGATGTCTTTTCCTTCCAGTTTGCTTTTATTTTTTACCGACTTCTGAGAAATTAAAGAAAATAAAACGAAAAAAATGCAGCTTATTTTGTTTTCGATAAATGGCTTTGACAGGTTGATTTTGCCACGTACCAATTATTCCTTTATTACATTAATGTATATTTGACAAATATTCTCTGCGATCAATCCCGGTGAGTGGTTAACATTCACATTCAATTGTTTCTGACCGGTTTCTCGAGATTACTATTGTGAGTGTCGAATGGATTGCTGATAGCTCTGATTACCGATGCCTTTGATTGTTTGGAAATATGTAGTCTTCTCGTAACGCAAACGTGCACAAAGGTGTTTACATTGAGTTGATTGCATTCCGGAATGCTTACTTAGTGTCAACAGAGCTACGGTCTTTAGACACTTCCTTGCAGAACAACTTTCAACTTACAACCTGATAGGTATGATCTCATCCGTCCCATAAAACTGGCCGAAGTTTCAAATAACATTCAGTACTATTTCATGGTCTACATGACGAAACATAGTCGCGGACAAGACACAATACAAGTAGACCGATAGACCCGACAGATTCCCGATCCAAACAGATCATAGATCCGTTACTCAAAACAAAATTGAGAAACCGAGAGTTTTTGGTAATCACTGAGTTAACCTGCAAAAGATATTAAATGTTTGGCTTTGACAGTGACAGTGATGTATAGCAGGGGAATGGATACCGAATATGCTTTGGTAGGCAGGTGGTCGTGAGTAAAATCAGCATGAGCTTATTCTTTGGCCTCTCAATACTCGTCCTTCGTGGTATATTCTATATTACCCCGATGAAGCCTGCTTTACAGTGCAAAAGTCACATACTTTATACAACAGTGCCAGAGGAGACAGTACTCGCATGAGGAACGAGGTGGGTAAGATAGAACAAGCATTGAAGCTGTGTATCCACCGCAAGTTTCTTCTTAAGAGATTCATTTGATTTAATATAGATAACAAACTTATCAAAATACCTAACAATATACAAAAATCTGCGCCGACAATAATACGAGTAAGGAGATTCAACGCCGCCCCACAAAGCTGACGAAACGCTAATCAGACCAGTTGTCCTCTTCGGACTTGAGACTGAAGACATACGTGCATTTGCGTATTTGAACGAAAAGTGTTGCGGACTAATTCTGGTGGAGCACAAACGGATAGCAGAGAGTGACGCAGGCAATAATTGGAGACATTGCCATCGTACACCTGGTGAAAGTTGGGAGACTATATATAATTCGTTCTCTCCAAGAACCTCAACGGCACCAGGAATAGAGGGGCTCAACGTGCTAGATGGCTCGCCCAGGTTGATCCCGACTTGCGTGTGTCGAGACGCGCAACGAATTGGCGACGAGTAGTCCAGGACCGAGTATAATGGAGAGAACTTCTTGATACGGCAAAAGCCATCCCGGTTCTCGGTTGGTAAAGATGAAGATACAAAAATCAACTCTATTGTGTGCAGGGCAACTCGCATAGGTGCGCTCTGTTCGGGGCTGCTAAACAATAAATGATTTTCTTTTATACCTAAAGATGCGCAGCGGCAGTTTATTCGTTTGATGAATTATGTGTTACTTGTGTCTGTCTTTTTCCATAAAAGTTGTACATCGTTTTTGCCTTTCCAATGTACATTGTCCCTCTAAGACGTAAGTGGCTTTTTCAGTTAAAGTTGTACAAACTTCTAACATTTTCAGGTTGCTTCCAATATTAGAGTTTGGAACTCCTGATCAATCATCTTATGTTTGGTACTTTTCATATTTTGAAAATGATTCAAAAAATCATAAGTATAGTGAAAAATATTTCATACAGTTACAACTAGCCCAGACAGTCAGCATGATGTTGCAACGTGTAAGTTCGCCTAAATCCTACTGATGGGATATGCAAACAGTTTCAAGCGAAATAAATTATCTACCAAATTAGTTTCGAATAGCGGATCAATCTAGGTTACTACCGTTCCAAGATACAGGAGACAAACAGCATGATAAAACCGAGCTAGACTAGGTCAACCAACAGGACCACCTAGCTTCGAAAACGTGCCGATAATGAAGCTCCCGTCCCGATTGGAACTAATCTAATGAAGGTGAACTGCCCAAGACTTGTATCGAACGACGAATCCACTGCCAATGCTGCACTGTACAAGCTGCTGGGTGCTGTGTTACTTGCATCTTCCGCCCCAGCTGAGCTCGTGTCCCGTAAATAGCGCAGTTGGTAGCACCATAGTTGCCACATTCCGTGTACTGTCAGAATAATTACAATTTATTGTAGGTCTACAACAGGAACCACCGCACAGCAAGAACGATATTCGGGCAAAGGAAGATCGTGTCATCTGTTTGAAGATCGAGATCATTTTATTTATGTTCGGTTTGCCACTCCCATGTAAATTCTCAATTTGTTATAATAAAATCAATAGCTATTGAAACATTGTAATAAATTGTTTACCTAAAAATGTTTATCAAAACATTCATATGTGTGAAAACTCTGGTCCTCAACATAACTGCCTAAATGTCTGTTAAGCATTTTAGGATACACTTTGCTTAAGCTCAAACCTTATTTCAATTCCTTGGATTGAAACTCCAATAGACTCACAAACCTCTAGTATTTTGTTTTGCACGGCCGCGACGGGTTTAGCTTTCTGAAAGAGCAAAACGCGCACTTCAGTACACCTCCAACCTTTTAGTCAAACAAACCCAAATAGTTGTAAGTGCTTTTGTTTGCTTCCGTGATGCCGCTGCTTTGTGATTCCTACACCTATTATTATTTAATGCTTGCTCTGACCAATTAGCAATTTCCTATTCTCCATCGCTGCTGGTCCGACAGAGCAAAGGTGAATCGCCCACCGTTCATAAGCGGTCGGTGGGTATCGAGTATCACGCTTTTGTATTCACGCCCTCTCACCAGCTACCGACGATGATTGCCGCTCGGCTGGTTGGTGCGAAAGGTGATGAGAACCTAGCAAGAATCGGCGAGTTCTACAGAAGATTTGTATCACAGATTGTCAGGCCGGAAAATGTTTTGAAACACACGTCACTTAATAAAAATCAACAAATCATTGCGCCAGAGCTGAAACTACTGCTTCGGTTGGGTCGGCCTTTTGTCTCTCCGTTCATGGGGCGATGTTCTACCTCTCAGCCATGTTTGATGTCGAGATTGCTGTCATTTGGGTTGTACACATGCCGGCCTATAGAGTAGGTATTTATACAACCACGGAAAAACGGTAATTTTGTATGACGTATGGCTTGCTCTGCGGAGGATGACACGGAGACGACGACGACGACGACGACGGCGATGCTAATGCGCGTTGTCAGCCTCACGTGGAGTGGGCAGCTTTCGGCTCAGCACGCTGTAATTGGCGGTTGTATGTTGATCGTTTGCTTTCCGGACTTGATGCAATGTAAGCATGTGTGTGCTTTCAAAATTGCTTCTATCTTTCTGCGTGCGACGACAGTTGCTCCATGCTTTGACGTTAGAATCAAGATTTCATTGGGAAATTTTTGCCCAAGTCAACATGAGCTCGAAGCTGGAACATAGCTTCAATGACGTTTATTATAAACTAGCTGACCCGACAAACTTCGTATTGCCACAAATTAACCTGTGTTGTACATAAATCATGAATCTCGGATGATCTTTGTCACTATCTCGAGTTTTGCAAGCCCCCCAGTGGGCGGCGCTTCCGACGGCGGGTCACCGGCAACACTCGCGACCGGCTCGTCCTGAATGATCTAGTGTTACTATAGACAGTTTTTGTGGTCTTGTTATTGATTAATGTTTTCTGGAAGAGTCTCGAATTTCTCGAGTTGGATTAGTTTTTGAGTTTCGCAAAAATTTCTGTTTTATTTGTATGAGAGTCCATATCCCCCTACCACAGGGGTGAGAGGTCTCTAACTATCATAAAATAAATTCAAGACTCAAAAATCTCCTACATGCTAAATTTGGTTCCATTTGCTTGATTAGTACTCAAATTATAAGGAAATTTGTATTTCATTTGTATGGGAGCCCACCCTCTTAAAAGGGAAAGGGGTCGTAATACACCACAGAAAAAAAATTCTGCCATCTAAAACTCTCACATGCCAAATTTGGTTCCATTTGCTTGATTAGTTCTAAAGTTATGAGCAAATTTGTATTTCGTTTGAATGGGAGCCCCCCCCTCCTAAAAAGGTAAGAAGTCCTAATTCATAATGGGAAAAATGGTTGCCTCCAAAAACACCCACATGCCAAATATGGTTCCATTTGCTTGATTAGTTCTCGAATTATGAGGAAATTTGTATTTCATTTGTGTAGAAGCCCCCCCTCTTGAAGTGTGGAAGGATCCTAATTCACCGTAGAAAATTTTCCTGCCCTCGAAAACCTTCACATGCCAAAGTTGGTTCCATTTGCTTGATTAGTTCTCGAGTTATGGGGAAATTTGTATTTCATTTGTATTGGAGCCCCCCCTCCCAATGTGGGAAGAGGTCCTAATTCATCACAGAAAAAATTCTTGCCTCCAAAAACACCTACATGCCAAATTTGGTTCCATTTGCTGGATTAGTTCTCGAGTTATGAGGAAATTTGTATCTCGTTTGTACAGGACCCCCCCTCCTAAAGTGGGGAGGGGTCCCAATTCATCATTGAAAAAAAAATTGTCTCCAAAAACACACACATGCCAAATTTGGTTCAATTCGCTTGATTAGTTCTCGAGTTATGAGGAAATTTGTATTTCATTTGTACAGGAGCCCCTCCTCTTAAAGTGGGGAGGGGTCCTAATTCACCGTAGAAAATTTTCTTGCTCTCGAAAACCTTCACATGCCAAATTTGGTTGCATTTGCTTGATTAGTTCTCGAGTTATGAGGAAATTTGTATGGAAGTCCCCCCTCTTAAAGGGGAGAGGAGTTATAATTCCTCTTATAAAGAGGGGAGGGGTCTCAATTCACCATAGAATAAATTCTTGTCACCAAAAAAAACACCCACATGCCAAATGTTGTTCTATTTGCTTGATTAGTTCTCGAGTTAGGAGGAAATTTGTATTTCATTTGTACAGGAGCCCCCCCTCTTAGAGTGGGGAGGGGTCCTAATTCACCGTAGAAAATTTTCTTGCCCTCGAAAACCTTCACATGCCAAAGTTGGTTCCATTTGCTTGATTAGTTCTCGAGTTATGAGGAAATTTGTATGGCAGCCCCCCCCTCTTAAAGGAGAGAGGAGTTACAATTCCTCTTATAAAGAGGGAGGGGTCTCAATTTACCATAGAATAAATTCTTGTCACCGAAAACACCCACATGCCAAATTTGGTTCTATTTGCTTGATTAGTTCTCGAGTTATGAGGAAATTTGTATTTCATTTGTATAGGAGCCCCCCCTCCTAAAGTGGGGAGAGGTTCTTATTCATCATAGAAAACATTCTTGCCTCCAAAAACACCTACATGCCAAATTTGGTTCCATTTGCTGGATTAGCTCTCGAGTTATAAGGAAATTTGTATTTCGTTTGTATAGGAGCCCCCCCCCCCCTCTTAAAGTGGGGAGGGGTCCCAATTCATCATAGAAAAAAATTTTGTCTTCAAAAACACACACATGCCAAATTTGGTTCCATTTGCTTGATTAGTTCTCGAGTTATGAGGAAATTGGTATTTCATTTGTACAGGAGCCCCCCCTCTTAAAGTGAGGAGGGGTCCTAATTCAACATAGAAAATTTTCTTGCCCTCGAAAACCTTCATATGCCAAATTTGGTTCCATTTGCTTGATTAGTTCTCGAGTTATGAGGAAATTGGTATGGAAACCCCCCCTCTTAAAGGGGAGAGGAGTTATAATTCCCCTTATAAAGAGGGGAGGGGTCTCAAATTACCCTAGAATAAATTCTTGTCACCGAAAACACCCACATGCCAAATTTGGTTCTATTTGCTTAATTAGTTCTCGAATTATGCAGAAATTTGTGTTTCATTTGTATGGGAGCCCCCCCTCTTAGTGGGGGGAGGGGTCTCTAACCATCACTAAAACCTTTCCTGGCCCTAAAAACCTCTACATGCAAATTTTCACGCCGATTGGTTCAGTAGTTTTTGATTCTATAAGGAACACAAAACAGACAGACAGACAGACAGACAGACAGACAGACAGACAGACAGAAATCCTTCTTTATAGGTATAGATTATCTCGTCTAGACTAAATCTATTGTAAGTTATTTTGGATTGAAATCAGCTTCATCCTCATGAGTGTTGAGGATCATATTGGAGTAATCACTGCTTATTTGAGAAATTACATAAATACATAGCTCCTGTATGCTAGTATGATAAATTTTCATAATTGTTCTACATGAATGAAAAGAGTAATGTGACATTCAAAACATTTTTCACATCCAGATGCCAGTCGTTTGATGATCATGATTCATACAACCGATCTTTTGCACTTTTGCTGCCACTAATCTGTGTCTCCGATCAGATTTTCAACCTCTGACATCAAGTGCCATTAACCAGTTGATAAATGTCCAATTTTCTAAATTAACTCTCGCTGAAAGCAGGAAGACTTGTTTCAATCACATCGCATCGTAGGGATACGAGCTTCCGTCTGCAGTTTACAACACGAGACCCTGGCCGTATTACAGAAGCATTGCGAAGAAAAGCGAAAAAATTATTAGAAAAATTAGCGTTCCATCGTAGTTGAGCCTGCATAGCCCCCTGCTAAGTGGCATGGAAAGCTCTCCCGACGTCTAATGAACTAAAGAAATTGATACAATTTTATTACTCACGATCTCTCGCGGTCGAACTTCATCAGAGACCTCACGGCGCAGTGCCTATACACTTCAAACGGTCGTTTTCACTACATTGCATTACTGAGTACAACTCTAAGTAAATGCCGCTGGGGTTCATGCGTCGAGTCGCGGTTTCTCTGCGGTCTAATATGAATCATGATTCATTCATATTTATTACTACGGCGCTTGCCGGTAGGTTTATTTCTCGCTTCCCGCCTACAGGCTGCATGCACTTCGAGAAGTGACATTTTCCCATGGTGTCTTCCCGCTCGGGTTTTGACTACCCGTTTTCCGAAACTTGTAGAAAATAAGCAAAAAGTTTCGTAGATAATAGCAAATTTGTAAAAAGAAGTATGTTTTTCCTGACTTGTTATTGCCCAATCTGGTTGATTGGTTGGTTTTATGCTTGCATTCGGAATTCCGATTCACTTCGGGTTGCATTCATATTTCATAAATGAACGGACAAACGTATTGCAACTCTCGGAAAATGTCGCAATAAAATTTTGTGCAGTAATGATTTGGTTCCATTGAATGTATTTTACGATTTTTTTATAGTTTTTGCAATGTGATATTATAATGATGCAAATCCTAAGCGCAATGTGTTGTAATGTGATGGTGAATAATACTATTCAATGAGTCCAACTATGCCTGCTAACCTACCTTCAGCCTGTGATATTCATATCTATCTATAAATGATTGAATAAATGAATCAAATATTAATTAATCCTTCAGCCAAATAGCTAAACCTAAACATACAAATAGTTTCTACATTAGTGAACACACAAACACACAACAATTAGTCAGAGAGTTTTTATAAAATGCATACATTTGCTGATGGTCTCCTCTGACAAATTGATCGTCCCGAAGGAAGATGTCCCATCGCGAAATAATCCTTCTTCTGATAGTGGCATTGCTTCAGTCAGTAGATGCCTGAAAAAATTAAATCAAACAGTCATAAAACTAAACGTTTAATAAAAACTAATCATTCACACAAAGACCACTGCACTGGCAATTGGAATCCAAACCTTCACAACGCCCTGTTTTATTGGCATGCAGTGAACAAAGCCGAACCCATCACCGTTCCTGTTGGAAAACCATCCGACACTTTATAGCATAAGTTTCCAGTCAATTGCATAAGATGCAAAGGCACGTTTCAAGCGCACTGGAGCCGCCCATCGGTCCCAGCGATCTGGCGCTCGAAGACGGCATTAGGACCCAGTCACCGACCAACCCAGAAATGGAATTCGCCTCGGTTGCCGGTGTGGTAGCGGAGGTCTTGCGCATGCAAATCACATTCATTTTTGTTATTCTCTTTCGTTTAGCCGCCCAACGACGTGACTAATGGGAGAACGGTGGAATGAGTTTTATTTTTTTATTTTTTCCCCTCAATGTCTAGCTCAATGCGGAAGATTTGATTAGAGGTATGCGGACTTCGCACTCAATTGTCGAGAGTCGTGAACGCTAGCAAAGAGACTAATTTTTGTTTTATAGCAAAAAAATTAAACAATAGCATTACCCACATGCTAGTTTTGGCATGCTTTGAATTTTCGAGTAGAACCTTTGCATGAGATTTTTTTCAACTGAGAAAGATTTCACTCGAAAAGTTTTACCCCTTTTGTCTGTGAACTAGATTAATCTGATCTGGAATTGATTAATGGTGATTTTTCTAACTTACGGAGTAATACCTTTGGTTATTTTAGATTAGCACTAAATCAGGCGTGATTCCGAAATTATTGTGCTTTGTGCTATATATTCAGATGTCTTAAACTATGTGTAGGTATAGAAAAATTTCACACGAGTTTGGGAAATAATTCAGGATGAACTTTTTCGGTTTAATTTAAAATTACGACTAATGTGCACTATGACTCAATAAGCCATAGTTTTAATTTATCATTTCCAATTGCGCCCAGTTTTTCTTGTCATAGACAAAACCACATCCGTGCACATTATTTTCCCCTAGGGGGAGATGGTCGGAAAACTAAAACTATGTAGTACATAACGGATAATATAGAAAATGAAGATGCTAGATTAATTTTCTACGGCCGAAAATGTTGAGAACAAGAACCGAAATAGTTGTAAGTTACCGAAATTTACCAGAACAATAAAAAACCTACATTATTTCCATTATCGTATTTTTGTGTGAATTTTACTTGCTGTAGTGCAAAATATTAGCGCTTTATTTGAGCCAATATTTCAACAAACGTAGGTGACCAATCTTAACTCTAGCCGTGCAATTTTGTCCTACTATCTCGATCTCAAACACTAGAAATAGAAACACATCAAACATCTCTAGTCATGGAAGAAAGGATTTGAAATGCCGCTAAATTGAGAATCCAAAGGGTACATCGAGAAAAATATACCCTTCGCGTCATTTTCGAGAGGACAGTACAGACTTTTTATGTGCTAAAACAATAAACCAATCACTTCTTTTAAATATGCACTCAGTTAAGTTTTCAAAATTAAATCGATTGGTATATTTATTGTATATAACTACGGTGGGCCGGCCACGTCGCAAGGATATCGGAGGACTGTGCTGTAAAATCCGTTCCCAATTCCAAGTTTTATTACGTTCATATAGTGGTTTTCATGACCAATTTCATAAAACCGCTAACAAAACGATGAGCTCTACCAGAACTTTCTGTTCTGAATGTTTTTATAGCCTCTATAAGAATCAGGTTATTAGCTCAAGTAGTCGTATCACACTCTGCTGAAAGCAGCAATAAAACCGATTAACCTTTGCTGCTTGACAGCCACCTCCATAATTTAATCAAGCTTTTCACTTTTCGCTCTGGTAAAAGCGGTAAAATTTACTGTCAGATCATTCTGAACGATTTGGTTTATAGCGACCATAATAAAATATCCCATAGAATAAATAATGAATTTTGAGCAGTCTTAGTTCGCTTGCAGCATGTGCGCATTAAATTTTATCATGCATATTGATGTAATAGGTGGATAAAATCAACGCGCCACTGAAATTTTGCAATTTTCGAAAACTGGATGTTTTAATAAAATAAATATATTCAGTTAGTCAATTTCAATTTCTAGCAAAATCATTTTAGTTGCTTCCTGTGACTGGAAAACCGATTGATAATAACTTTCTTTGTGCAAAACACTTTGCTTTGATGAATTTTTGTTAATTAAAAAATTATAGTTATGGCTTATTATGGTTTTCTAGCTAGCTATAAGTGTGTTTGGACTCGTACCCTATTGATATTCCGCAATACTACAATAAAACCAGAGGTAATGATTAATGCCGCAATAAAACCTTTATAAAGTTCAAGTAAGACCAAGTGGCTTTAGATTTGTTACTTAGGTTCTCTTCAAGAACTCCACCGGCACCAAGCATAGGGAGACCCAACGTGCTAGATGGCTCGATGGCAGCTTGAAGCCGACTTGCCTGTGTCGAGATGCTCAACGAATTGACGACGAGTAGGAGAGAAATTTTTGATACGACAAGAGTCACCCTGGTTCCATAGTGGTTGAAGTAAGAAGTAAGGGTCTTCAAAATACTTTTATGTTACAATAATTCGAAGTACACTCTGACGCAAATATCGAGGTATACTAGGAATAGAATAATAATCTCGAAGAATGTTTTTTCTTTTCATGTCGCATGTCCATATCCAAGTATGTCCCAAATTTCCAAAAAGAGCTAAATGATGCTCGCAGTCACTGTTTGAATATGCAAAAACTAGGTTCTTATAAGTAGCAAGTGATAAATAGACTAGCCTTAAAATATGAATTGCATTTACAATTTCATGACATTTTTCTCAACCCCTTTTTATCGGAAACTATTTTATTTAAGGTAAGACTAAGATGTTTAAAATAAGATAACGTAACGAAAAGCCATTCCATCATAAATCACTGCAGAATTTCTAAGCTTGTTCGAACATCCAACGCAAATCACACTTTTAGTGCACACCCCTTTTTACCAGCGGATACTTAATAACATTAAAACTGCTCGTTACACAGCAATTAACGAGCAGCTTCGCTGTCCAAAGCCTACACTCGGATTAAATGGACGGCACATGTTTAAGCACACTTTAAAAACTTAATTTATTTTCCTCTGCGTTACTTGATTATCGCTCTATGTGCTCAAGCTCATTCATAAATTGCTTGCCGCCTGCCGGTGAGCTCGCAACACTTCGATGACTACCGGCATCGTTTTGCCCAGGAATTAACCTTTCACCAGACCGCGATCCAAAAAGGAATGCAAATTTCCCGTTTAATACACTATCGGTGCATACTTTGTTCAAAGCAGATAGCAATACTGAAAATTATTTATTGGAGTTTCAGTCCACTGGCCGTTTGGCAACTGGAAGAAATTGAACGCTCTAATTTATAGTGTACAATCTGCAAGTCAGTGCCTTTCTGGCGTAGAACAGTAATCTGCTGGTTGCAGTAGATCACGGCAGCGGTGTTCAATTCTGCACACCTGTTTGCCTTTGCCGCTTGTTCCTACAACGACGCTAAATGTTCTAGTTGCCAGAGCCTGAACCGGGCAATGTCGGGCGCAGTCGGAACCAGATGCTTCACGGTCGGCGGATGAATGGTGGTAAAAGTCAACTCGTTCCCAGGCCAAGTGCCGTATGAACTCAACGGAATGCTGTTTTTTATCCGCCACTCGCTGGTACGGTTATTGAAAAGTTGTTCATTGATATCCGTACACGGAGCTGCTGGTTGGCCGAACAATAGTGTTGTATAATGCCTGTATCGTGTTCCTACAGTTCTCGACTGATGGCCAATAAGAAACAGTTGGGGAACAAATATAGGAGATCTAATATAATCTGTTGAAGTAGATGAATCAAAATGTAACAACTTTCAAGGAGAGGATTTTTTCATTTGCTTCTTCTTTCCTATACATAATGTTTGTTTACGTTTCACTCATGTCGCTTTGCTTCTTTGTTTGTCGCCTTTGTCCAAACAACAAGATACATAATACTTTCTTACTCGATAAATTGAGATCCAGCAATGCTAACAACCAATTTTACTTTCAAAATTTCTCCACTCCTAGAGGAGTGCTCTAGCTAACTCTCAATCAGCCAGCATAATTATCCTATCCTATCATTGTACCAAAAACGCACTTTCATAGGTAAAAATAAATCGTATTCATTGACATTTAAAGATTTAGCGCTTTTCTTCTTTTGGGTGCTCTTCAAACGCCGCAACGCGGCAATTACATTCCTCTTGGAACATGTGAAATAAAACCACGCAATAAAACTGAGAGATGCTCTTCAGCTGAGTTGCACTACAACAAGACAGTGTTCGAAAGCAATCAGCTACCAAAATAACGAAATCGAAAGTAAACAAACACCATTCAGCGATTCTGTCGGTTAAAAGTAATGCAATCAAAGCGTTTGAAACTACTCCAAATGCAGATGATTTCTCATTAATGATTCAAATTAGGCTCAATTTGACTAAAACGGATAGTCGAAAGCAGATTAGGTTCAGTTGTCACTTTGCATCGTTTAGCATTATTGAAGCGAAAGTGCATTGCTAGGCTGCCTGTTAGTTTGCTGTTCTTCCCACAAAATTTAGTTCTCATAATTCCATTTTTATTATAGTCAATAAAAAAACAAACTTTCGCTCTGCGCTAGTTCGCGCGATTGGTATGATAATTTTGGTGCCGAATGCAATACAATAGGCTGGCCTAACTTTGTTTGGTCAGCTCAGAGTGATTTCTTAAGATTAAAAAATGAACGAATATTCCACAACTTTTACTGCGATACGGATCTTTTCCTGAGATTGGGTCACGCATTGATCAGCGAACCCGACCGTAAGGTAAGCCTCACGAGCGGTGTTTCGATTCTCGGTCACACGCATAGCTCGGTCGCTTCGAGCGTTTTATTTTCGAAAGCCGCGTTTGCCCTCTTGGAACTTGTATGGAGGGAAGAAAATGGAGAAATACCACCCACATTCCTTCAACCGAGTCCAGGCCGACTGTTTGAGTGGATATCTAAATAGCTGAGCCGTTTAGCGAGTAGCCCGCATTTTTTAGATAGCCATGCACAAGGGCAAACGCCGTACGTCACTATATACCTTCCCGTACGTATACGGGAGCAGATTATCTAGCTCGGAATGGAACCAGGTGATTGCACGCTGTTTCAATCACGCATAGCGAATTGGACAAGACCCGTTTAGGATTCTTGAAAGTCATGGAATATGGTTTAGATAATTTTCTTATTCTATGATAGTGTACCGGGTACCTGAAACGCTCGGTTGATGGTCAAATGGTTTAATTTAGGCGATAATATAACATGGATCAAAGTTATCGATTGTCCACATCGGTAGCCGAAAACACGTATTACTTTTCTATGGACTTCATAAATATTTAACAGTGAAATGTTAAAATGAGAGAATGTCACCTCATTAGGCATACAGATGCTAATCATAAATTTATAAATTAACCTGAGTAATCGAAATTTATGAACAATCCACGAAGTTTGACAGATCGACCCATAAACCGGGGTCCGCCCATTTGGCATAAAGTCATTTGGCATAATGCTATTTGGCATAACGCCAATTGGCATAATCAATTTGGCATAATCATAAGGAGCCAACTGGCATAATGCCATTTTGCTTAACGCCATTTGGCATAATTCCTCAAACATTGTTTTATGGCCTAATGTTCGCTTTCCTAGATGATTCAGGGCGAATCGGCAGAAGGCAACGGCGAGTGTTCGCCGGTAACCCGCCGTCAGAAGCGCCGGCCCCTGCGGGGGTCAGCCCCCCTGCAGAAATCACTTCTGTCCAGGTTTATTTGTTTTCCTAGGTTCACTGACCTCTAGTTCAGTTGAGTCCGAACAAGCGACAACGAGTAAGGACGGATCACTCTTTCTCTGTGAGGCGATCGAAGCACCAAACAACAAAATCTGGCTAGATATTAATTACGCCAAAAAAGTCGTTATGCCAAATAACCGTTATGCCAAATAACCGTTATGCCAAAGAACCATTATGCCAAATGATCATTATGCCAAATGGATTTATACCAAATGGCATTATACCAAACAGCATTATGCTAAATGTCTTTATGCCAAATAGGGTAGCCCCCTTGTTTCTATTCGGTCTATTCGGTTTTAACATAAATCTATTTCCAAAAAAGTTCGTCAATTACAATATTCATGATAATGAAAAATGCACATGGAAAATCACTGATATATACTCTACTATAGCAATAGAGCAGGGCGGAATCCATCTATTTAAAAGTGAGGATGACGAGCAATAGTGCCAACTTTATTAACAATATAGTTTCCGACTGTGTACCAACAGTCGCAACAGTTTTGCGTTCGATCTCTTTTTCCAACCAACTCGTATCGTGATAACATCATAGTATAATAAAAGCGTTGCTTTAAATTCGTCGAAGGCTGGATGATAGAGTGCATTGCCAACCTGAATCCTTAAGGTCTGAAGCAAATAAGGCAGTTCACAATTCTCACAAACAAATCATCACGTGGGTTAAAGTTGGTACAGAGAAATTGATTATTACATGGAAGGATCCCAATGCTGGAAGGCGACTCTTATAACCCCGAAATGCGCACAAGTGCCTCTGCTTGTGGGTCCGCCCAATCCCCTTTGGTCCTTCTGTAACAGCATTAGTGTGAAATTCATTTTGTAATTAAATTTTGATCTACTGTCCCTACATACCTACATACACCTACATACACTGGCAAGTCCTTGACTACTACTACTACTACTACTACTACTACTACTACTACTACTACTACTACTACTACTACTACTACTACTACTACTACTACTACTACTACTACTACTACTACTACTACTACTACTACTACTACTACTACTACTACTACTACTACTACTACTACTACTACTACTACTACTACTACTACTACTACTACTACTACTACTACTACTACTACTACTACTACTACTACTACTACTACTACTACTACTACTACTACTACTACTACTACTACTACTACTACTACTACTACTACTACTACTACTACTACTACTACTACTACTACTACTACTACTACTACTACTACTACTACTACTACTACTACTACTACTACTACTACTACTACTACTACTACTACTACTACTACTACTACTACTACTACTACTACTACTACTACTACTACTACTACTACTACTACTACTACTACTACTACTACTACTACTACTACTACTACTACTACTACTACTACTACTACTACTACTACTACTACTACTACTACTACTACTACTACTACTACTACTACTACTACTACTACTACTACTACTACTACTACTACTACTACTACTACTACTACTACTACTACTACTACTACTACTACTACTACTACTACTACTACTACTACTACTACTACTACTACTACTACTACTACTACTACTACTACTACTACTACTACTACTACTACTACTACTACTACTACTACTACTACTACTACTACTACTACTACTACTACTACTACTACTACTACTACTACTACTACTACTACTACTACTACTACTACTACTACTACTACTACTACTACTACTACTACTACTACTACTACTACTACTACTACTACTACTACTACTACTACTACTACTACTACTACTACTACTACTACTACTACTACTACTACTACTACTACTACTACTACTACTACTACTACTACTACTACTACTACTACTACTACTACTACTACTACTACTACTACTACTACTACTACTACTACTACTACTACTACTACTACTACTACTACTACTACTACTACTACTACTACTACTACTACTACTACTACTACTACTACTACTACTACTACTACTACTACTACTACTACTACTACTACTACTACTACTACTACTACTACTACTACTACTACTACTACTACTACTACTACTACTACTACTACTACTACTACTACTACTACTACTACTACTACTACTACTACTACTACTACTACTACTACTACTACTACTACTACTACTACTACTACTACTACTACTACTACTACTACTACTACTACTACTACTACTACTACTACTACTACTACTACTACTACTACTACTACTAATATTCAAAAGTTTCTCAAAAGAGTCTCAATAAAAGAGATCTCAGCACGCTTATCCAAGTAGCACAATTTAGGTCCATTTAGTTGAAGCACCGGCTGACGACTGAAATTTGACGTATTTCGGTTACCACAACAAGTTTGTAACAACCGTGCTAGTAGGGTACTGGTCTTGTGACAGGACCTTGTGAGAGGAAATATCATCGCGTGGAATCTCGGTTACGTACAAGGGAATATTTGTCGCCTGTGTAATGCCGAGAGCGAAACCTCAGAACATTTGCTCCTTAGCACGAGTTAGCAGCCGGTTATTCGAGTACAGGAAAACTATGGGGCTAGTGTAAAGATGCTATTGACTCCATAGCGGCACCACCCAGTTGAGATACGAACCTGCGACGAATGGCTTGTTAAAACAGCATCGTATCCCGGTGCTAACTGGGCAGTCCAAGGAGGAGGAGAACGTAAGAGGTATATAGTCTCATAAATTCCATAAGCTCAATTGGCAGACCCAACATTTTAACAGACTTGATGGCGTCGTACGATTCAGTTAAACGAAAAGAGCTCGGATTATGTTTGAACATGGTTTTCCAACAAAACTGATATGTGCTACCACTGATGGTTGATCAAAATCAAGCATCAGCCATGTATAATAATGCAATAGCAGCTGCAAACAGGGCCTTCTACGGCTTACGTAGCCAGCTGAGGTCCCGTAGCCTCGTACAAAACTCGCGCTCTATAAGATGCTATTTCTATTTGAACTCTACGGTCACATTGAAAAAGAGCGACCGACGAGCTCTTGGTGTTTTTGATCGTAAGATCCTGCGATCAAGTCTTGGAGGCGTCTTAGAAAATGGAGTATGGCGCAGGCGCATGAACCACAAAATTTACAAAGACGCGGATATTGTGAAGCAAACAAAATTCTGAGTCCTGAATCAAAATCCAATAAGTTAATCTATCGCATTTTAAAGGCAAACGCAATGTATTGATCAAAATTAAATAAACAAGGAAGAGAAGAAAATGCGTCGCTAAACTTTATTATGTACTACAAATGTACAGTCCTTTGACAAATACGCGTATATTGATTACCAATTGTAATTTTTTTCAGCGTGCACAGTTGTGCACTGAAGTCTATTTACTTCTTGTTAAGAAACACCTAATTCGTTATTTTCCACCTCATCATACATCTAATTAATCCCTAAGAAAAAACTAACATGCATTCAAGCTTAAACCTAAACATTGACTTTGTATTGCATGTAAAATTAAGCTGGCAAGTAATATTACATGGTTCGTAATTATAGTTATATGTGCATATAGGTGTAGGTAAAGCCTCGTGGAATATAGGTGTAGGTAAAGCCTCGTGGAGGCATGTTATGATCAGAGCTAATTACTTCTTGGCTTCAATTGTCTACTTCCAGCAAAACTTTTCAAAAATAAAACCTGCGAATTTATTTCATATTCCGTAGATTCAAAATATCTTTAATTTATTTTTTACCAGCGGATGTTCTCGCTAGTTTAAAATTATTTAAATAATTAGTATAGAATGCCTTTCCCATACCGCAAGTCCCATTAGTTAGGACATGGAAGGTAAACGATACAATCACAAAAGCAAATTAATGCACTTTGAAGCATACAAAGTAGCAGACGAATTCAAATCAACAGTGCATATCAAAATAGACTTCAACACTTTCAAGTGTCTTCCCGTAGAATCGCGGCAGAATATCCGAATTATGCAAATTATCTTAGCGAAGCTCATGGTCATGTTTGGGTGTGTAGCCCGTGAATAGCGCAAACTTCACTCAGGAAGCACGAGCAACTGGGTGCGACCATAAACTCGACACTAAAGACGCCACACTGCCGACGATAGCTGTCTGCAAAATTGCACCGTGGAACCGTCGTGGATAATAAATAACCTGCTTTCCTGATGAATGCGAACATTACAGTAGTGGCTGTGTCAGTGGCTTCTTTATGCTGTTTTTAAACGATGCACCTGAACTTGACCCGTTCTTGGACCAAAAATAACGAAACGATGTCTTAATTTGTTGCTGTTGTTGTTAACGTGCAAATCGCAGGGCCCACAATAAACGACTACCTCGGAGAGGGTTGGTGAGTCGCGTTGATTGAGAAGTACAATGGCCAACACTTCACCGACAACCAGCCGAACGAACGAGCGTCGCACAATTGCTGTTCGTTGCTAGTGGCAGCTGGACAGCACGATTTGCATTCCCATATTTATCGCTGCACCGCAACACAGCTGAATGACGGGGGTCTGTGTAGTGGGTCATATGCATGTTGGTATTATTCTGTCGCGGCCCCCTTAGCTGTTCACGCGTGTCACAGCAATTACCGGTTCGATTGTTTTCTCTTCTTTTCTTCGACTTTTGAGTCTTCCCATCAGGTACCTACTGCATCGTTAGCACTCACTTTTCCGTCTTTCCTTCACATGGACAACGCGTCGATGTTGGTTTAGTAGGTGGAAAAGATATTTATATGTTTAACCATAACTAATTTGCCATTTTATGCACGATAACAATCACAGCTACGTCCTATAATAACAATTCAGCTCACCAGCAAAAACCAGTAAGCTTCAAACTTGATTGCAGTGGTGCACCAAATTCATATTTCAGGGAGAACGATTCAATGCAAGATAGCTACTCCAGCTGAAACCCGTCATGCCAGGAGGAAATCTGATGCACAATGCATTAAGTGAAAAGCAAACCAGAGAAAAATCACTCATCATCAGCTACTGGTGCCGGTATTGTTTCGCGTTTCACAGTTCGCTACCCGTCATCCCATCAAACAACAGAAGCCGAGGAAAAGTGGAAACTGCGGAAAAAATACGCCTTGAAAACCGGTTCCGCGAAAGGGAATCTTTTTGCACTTTTTATTACCCGCCAATGCAATTGTGCAAACCGGCTTCATTCCAATGGCACAAAGTAATGCAGTCAGGTGCACTACGTTGTGGTAATCCAGAAACATAAATACCGATGTCCGGTTATGAGCACGATCGTGTTGAACGTCTATAATCATCCAGCTCATCACCGGTAGGGAGCTCCTTGTTTCTGGACTGCGTTTTCTGGTTTCACGGGCTAATAAAGCGAAACTAGTACGAACCACCCAGCAAGACCTCAACGGTGAGATTTGCCCGATTAAAATAAACTTAGAAAAATGGTTATTAAATCTAATCGTGCCAGTTCTTTCGTACTCTACTCTAGCTTTCCGTGCGTGCATGCACATGTAGGTCTAAACTGTCAGCCCAGCCCATCGTCGGCAGATAAAGCGTGCCAAGAAATGGTTTTAGGTAGCACAAATGCAGTTGGTACATACATAACGTCAGTGATGCTTGCAGACGATTGACATGCAACATGGACATGGATAAATTTTTGTTAAATTTGTTTCAATTGTCCAGACGAACGATAGATGTTTTAGCAAAAAAAAATTCTTTTAGTTGGGTGGTGAAAGGGGCATTATCATGCAATAATCTGTCACTACATCTAATCCTATTGACCAATCAACGAATTGTTGTTTTCTCTACATTGTGCTATTCATTCATAAATCATCAAAAATTACATGAAAACTTTCACGAAATGTGTTTTTCATGAATGAATATATTCTTCGGTAAACACGTCAGGTGGACCTCCCGTATGCTTTATCATCACTCTCATCTTCCCTGCCTTCCTTCAATTGTCCATATCTCGTCAACACATTTATCTTTCAGATGCATTATCACAATCTACTTTTATCAGTGTTTAGTCAAACATTTTTACCAGTTTAAAACAAACTTTAATATTGGTTGTATACTCTTTTTACATTTCTTCCACTAATCGAAATATCTCCTCACCTTGATAGTTGGACTAAAAAGGGTCACACATCATTTTTCTGCTTTCTGCTACCTACACTATACCAAACAATAATAGAAGAAGATAGGTCATAATGCATATTTTTAAATAATTTCAAAATGATTACTATTTCAATATCATCTTACTTGCCTGTCAAACAAACCCACTCATTCTAGCTTTTATCATTTAAATTTCTCAAACGTTTGGAATTAAACAGTAGTAATCTTTCCTTGGGAAGAAAAAAACGAAAACACAACTATTCGAACGATATCTCTTTCGCTTTACCAGAGCAAAGTACTATTAACCCAGTTTTCAGACACCATTGAAACAATTAACCCACTCGAAACTACTGTGATCAACAATAGCAGACGTTTAGACAGCAACGGTCATAATATCAACGAAGTCACTTCAGACAAGAATTGAAACAGTGACTGCCACATTTCGCCAATCTCATGCTCCCCCCGGGAGAAAGGGATTAGCATTTTAAATTCAAATGCTACCACCACTCGATCTTTTCACATCGCGCGTCTTCAAGCTCCACGTTAGACAATAAAAAGTGTATTTCGCTTAGCCTTATATAACAATCGTAGAACTAGGTCTTACCACCGGAAGCCACGCAGCTTACGACTGAACAATGAGTTTCCACATTTTGTTTTACATTTTTATATTTTTGTTTTTCCTGCGGTTCGCAGAAACTCGCAATTCTCCGACAATATCTACTATTTATCACCAAAAGTCACACACTTACCAGTGGAAACCATGGCGAACATAGTCACAATGGTTTCCTGAAGCGTTCAAGTGTCATTTCGACTTTGGGTCAATGTTAATGAAACCAAGGAGAACTAAAAGCCGGTAGTTGCGCTATGGTCATGACAATGACATTGTTAGTTAGCCCACTGAAGGTTCACTCAAGGTGTATTTTACTGGTCGACAAACTTTCAAACCATTGCATGCACGTATGTCTAGCTAAAGTTTCAATTCATCAGCAGAAAATGGATTAAATTCATTGCAAAATGCAAGCGACGAACCCGGCTTCCCGCGGCGTCTGTCAACAAAACCTTTCATCATCGTTATGAAGCGATATGAAAGTGAGTTTGGCATCGCATATTATTAAAATTCAACCTTCGGTCGAGCTGCTACACACATGATAAAACAGCGCTATCCAGTCATGTCGGTTCGACTGCGGTTAATCGTACCGCCGCTCCGGTGTTTTACCCCGCGCGGCCATCGGAATTCAGCGCGGACAACTATAGATACCGCTCGCGGATGTCGGGTTCACAAGCGAAAGGGTTAATGCCATACAATAATGGTGCCAGCAGCTGAGAGCAATCAACAAGTGAAATGAGAAATTGTTTCGTCTCCCCTGTGTGTACTATGGCACGCATCGGGCCTGAGTGCTTGTGTATGTGTGGTTGTCACACACAACAAACCCGTGAAGTTTCACTGCTCGCATGCGAATCAGTCATGAGGAGACTAATCAAGCCAAGGCTGGATGCTGGATATGGTGTTAGCTAGCGCAAATTTTTCACATCATTGATCCCTGCAGTTGACGTTTGCATCAGAAACCGTGACCAAAGTATTTCTACTTTTTTTGTTTACAAAGGTACGCGAAGTTCGAAAAACTGAATTTTACCAAAGTGGCATAAAGTCACTTGAATACTTAGATGTACTCGATTTTTTTCGTTCACTTCCCTTAGTCCGATAAAGCTTATTCAGTGCTCTATCAACACCGGCAAACCAAACAATTAAAAGGAAGAAAACTAGTGGCAGTAGCAGCTGTTGTTGTAATAGATTTCAATTGGTGTTATATTGGTTACTTCCGTCATGCTGTTTGCAAATTTCGGCACGCACCAGTTGGTTAGATTTCCCCAATTCACCGAGCTTGGTAAGAAAGATTAGGTTACGTCTTCATTGAACACATTCACATGCAGATATCTCAATCGATAGCGAACTATAGCGAAATGAATATTCAAAGCTCACGCGCTGTTGCTGAGAGTGTTAATTGCTGCGATGCGATTCGCTAATTCAGTAAATTGCAATTTACACCTGAGTTCAGTATGCGTATGCATCTTTGTGCTACGAAAACATCGCGATAGGTGATGTAAAAATAGGTTATGTAAATATTGCACCCGATCAAATTTATCTAGTAGCAACGCCATCAGTGATGTTCATCACAATTTTGCGTTTTAAGATTGATATTATTCGATAAAAATCAGGAGAACCACCGATATTACATTATTAAAATTTTATTGGAGCAGTGATTTCACATGGAAATAACATTTTATAAGCATCATAAAACTGCTTACAATATAAAATATGCACAAAATAATCATTACCGAGCTCGAAACCATGATGAGTATAGTTTATACTCATCATGCTCGAAACTACATGCGTGACTGGTACACTGATTTGACCAGCAAACGAAGTTCATCGCTTGCGTGCTTAAATTCGAAAAACGTAATTTATGTCAATCACTAGAGCACGTACAGAAGATAGGTGAATTCACTTCTGTTACATAAAGCTGTTGTCATTCGACTTATCAATGAATGTAAATTGGCTCTTAATAGTGCTTCAACCGTCCAATTACACAAAATGGACTGCCGTACGTTTGAGAAGTACTTACTGTAATTGTGTGAAATCTTTTTAAGACAAACTTCAACTAAATGATAAATCTTAAAAAATAACCGTGTTGAATCCAACTCAATAGGAGACAGACCAACCGATTGAAACCTTCACGTGTCAATAAAAATACATTGTTATTTTCGATTTCGAGCGCAGCATATGTAGGCCTATACTCACTACTGCAGCATGTACCTGCTTAGTGTGAAAAACGTCCAGACTACAGTGCTTGACACAGGATTCGCTCCCACGCCAGAATGCACTGCTGGTGGTCCAATTACGATTCACCACGAACAGATGCGAACGAGCCTTTTGCCTTGCAAAATAATAAATTCTCCGTACAATCATTAGTGCGGCAGCGGCGCAGACTAGCAAACAAATGATGCCTTCCAGCTATTCTCTCTCCTGTGTGTGTTCCGACCAAGTCTCCCGGCAAATGTGTGCCGACTGAAGGTCTATAAAGATACCATTAATACGATTAGTTTTTGATTTAAATACCTGCCGGTGATGGATTTTCTATGCACGTTGTTACGTTCGTCAAATTGTTACTGCAAATTGCACCCTACTTACAGGTGGGATTTATTGCGTACCCACTCTGGTAATAGACTCAGCATATGTGAGCAAATTTATAAAACATTGTTTCGCCACCAAGCTTGCCATAATGTGTAGGAAGAACCATTCACCGACGACGGCGCAGAACATCTACAATTGCTCCGTAATCTGATGTCTGTGCGATCCACTAAAGTGACAAGTTGTTGATGCTAACTGACTTGGACTTAAACTGCCTGGAGGAAAGACGTCAACTTTTTCCGACTGCTGGATTTCCATACAATGGAAGAATCTCTTTTCCAAAACAGTCCGCTTGGTCGCCTGTCAACTAAATAGGTCTGGCAGAGCGAAGGAAAAGTTTCTCAAATCTCATTCTAAGTAGGTCGAGCCTATTCGGGAAGGAAAGCTAGAAAACGATACTGATTGAGCGGCACTGCACACGGACCATGGCTGCTTTCATGCGAAAAGAGCGCATCTGCATCGTAATCGGCGGAACAGCGCAGCAGTGCATCGAAATCTCGTACTTCTCGCCGACCGACTGCGCTCAGATGGCTGATGTTTGCTGTTATTGGATAGTGTTTTTATAATTTATGCTTTACAATACTACAAACCCCATTCAGCTGCAGCGTATGAATATTCATTCGGATGCAGCCGTTCATCGTAAAAAAAAACAAAAATAATATGTTCCTAATTTGGAATCATTTTACTGCATTATGCATTATATGGAAAGGTATGGATTCATTGAGTAGTAGCTATAAATCTTTTTCAATATTAAGTGGTCTTAGAAATTAGCAAGTAGTGAAGGTCTTGATTAGCTCGAAATGAAAACTCAAACTGGAGGAAAATCGCCTATCGAAAACTTTTCTCTACATTCAATACTACACAGTTAAAATAAAACACAGAAAATTTACATCAATTCACATGATCACATTTTACAGGAAATTTAGTGTCATTTAAGATTTGATACTGCGCTCTAAAGACCGCCATGAGATTCAGTCCAATTTTCGAAAGATTTACATAGTCACTCGGCTAATATAGTTGCTGCAGTGGTCGAAACGTTATGTTCGAAGTCTTAAATTGAAGCTGGTGGCGTGTACTTATAATTTCTAGCTAGCATTTTTATGTGTATATAACATGCGTAAAATATTACGTGCAGATATACATGCTAATATATCGTATTTGTTGTGCAAAACTGGCTTATCCGCACTATATTGAAAGCGATATACGTGATGAGGAATAATTATACGCGTTTCATCGATATAAGTATTTATATACGATAATATTCGGTTAAGCGCGACTCGCTCCGTACTGCTGAACAATTCTGTGCTGAAAATCGTATGTGTGTCAGTTATTATCATTATGTACGATTGAAAATCATCTTGGGCGCAATTTATTTAGCTTAAGTTACGATTCCAGATTTGTTAAGAGTTATTTACGATACTTTTCGTACATTGATGTACAATTTAGTGCTAGCTGAGTTTAAGATATCCCCACAAAAAGTGATCTATTCGCACGATATTGGTGCTCTATTGATAAGTCTATTTTAAGAAATTATCTACGCAATAAATACATTGTGACATGTTGCACCATCTTGTGGAAAACCCTGAATTAATCCACCTAGCGGTGTGACCTGGCCTTTCTACTGCAACAATAATAATTTTTTATTTCCCAGGAACACCTATAATTAAGTTGACTATCTTTTTAAATATCAGTTTCTTACTCCTCAAAATCCTTATTTAACAGTAAAATTCAAAATCCTGCCTCCAATATCTCCCACATGCCAAATTTTGTTCCATTTGCATGATTAGTTCTCTAGTTATGAGTATATTTGTATTTCATTTGTATAGGAGCCCCCCTCCCCCCCAGTATTGAAGGAGGAGGGGTATACTTCCCCTCCTAAAGAGGGGAGGGGTCTCAATTCACCGTAGAAAAAATTCATGCCTCCAAAACACCCACATACCAAATGTGGTTCCATTTGATTAATTAGTTCTCGAGTTCTGAGGAAATTTGTATTTTATTTGTATAGGAGCCCCCCCCCCTAAAGTTGGGACGGATCCTAATTCACCATAGAAAAAATTCTTGCCTCCAAAAACCTTCACATGCCAAATTTGCTTAATTAGTTCTCGAGTTATGAGGAAATTTGTATTTCATTTGTATGGAGGCCCCCCCTCTTATTTGGGAGAGGGGTCTCTAACCATCATAAGAAGCTTCTCTGGCCCCAAAAACCCCTATATGAAAATTTTCACGCCGATCGGTCCAGTAGCCTTCGATTCTATAAGGAGCATACGGGCAGACAGACAGAAATCCATTTTTATAGGTATAGATATAGGGTAATGGCGTTAGCGTCGGGACACTGTTACGATCGGGCCATCACGATTTTATAGTTTTAATAAGCCGTGCTATCTATGACATGCATGAAGCATTGTTAAACTTCTTACTATAACAGCTAACTTTTTACAATATTGTAAGTTTCAATCGTGTTTACAAACCAAACCACGCGTACTGGACTCAGTGACTAAACCTTACAAAAGAAGTTTTCCAGGTGCAATTTCTTCAATAAATGATTCATAAAATGCAACAATCAAGGTAATATATGGAAAATTTATTAAGTGTGCTTTGCCCCACACCAAATCGATAGAAAAATCTCGTCCAGTAAGGTGTTTCGGTAGGATAAGGCGAAGCACTACCGAAGCACTTATTGTAAATGTCGGGCCTCTTGTGTAGTTATGGTAGAGCCAGCGTAAGCGCAGAAGCGTTTTAGAATTATCTATTTCGGATAAACATCTAAGGATACTATATTTTAGGATTTTTTTAATGATAAACTTCAAGACGAAGTTTCTATTAATGCTAATATAAAGTGGATCTAAAGATGCTCTGTATTTGCCGTTATCAAGCGTTATCGAGGTATATGTTCTTTTCCATTTTACAAAACTAAAAAACTAATCTCAATGAACAATGGGTAAAGTTGATCTATGATCTAAACTTCACATCGTTAGAATATTAGATTTAAATTTAGATTTGTTGATTTAAAAATGGCATAAGACTTAAGTCTTATTCTGCCATACCGGTCAAATTACATAATGCAACACTTTAACTATTATATTATTATAGTATTCTGTTTCTGCACATTCTGTTATCAGACTCAACCCATTGAATCTAACCTATCAAGTAATCACCTGGGACCTCGCTGAATCGTATTCTCAATTTATTAGATGTTAATCCGGTGACACATTTTTTCAGTGACGGCCCTGAAACTCCCTTAATTAACGCCTACAAAAGAAAATGCATTGTTCTAACTGAATGCGCAGTGTGAGACTATAGCAATGTGACTTACTTTCGATGGTTTTTTTTTCGTACCACAGTCATCATTACGATTTCCAGGTATTTTCGTTCCATCAACTACCCAACCATCCAACGACTGACTGGAGGGCCCTTTCAAGTGGTTTGTGCTATTTTCACTCTCTTTTTGCGCCAACCCGTGCACTGTGCACTTTCTAGTCTTTGTCTCCAATACAGAGCAGGTTGTAGACCTAATGAATTAGTATTCACAGCATACTTGCCCTGATGGGGTGGAAATGTCTGAGAGAGAATGCGCGGGTCTGTGTGTAAGACGCGCACATTTTCAACATCGCACTTATGTAGCATTTTGTTTTTCTTTTTAAACTCGCGGGCTGCCAGCGACCGATCTGTTTACATTTTGCACTCAAAGCCTCTAGCATATGTACCGTCTTTTTCTTCCTTAACAGCTTGGTAAAGTGGTTAAGAGTGTTTGCTCGCCTTCGCAAAATGCACAGCACTTCTTCAATCGATCATCCTCCACGGCAACTGGCTGGAACGTGCCATTACAAGATCTTCGACTTGCAGTGTAAGATAGATTGCGACGGATAAAGTGGAATGGATCTTGGCCAGACTTTACAGCCTTACACCGACTGAATTCACCTGAGCGCATAGAATAAAGAGGAAATTGATTGACAATCGCCGTTTATGGTCTCAACGGAGCCACCCAATAGACCCGACGAGCGCATGTCATTGCCAAAGCACCCGTGTGTGGCATTCCATATTTTTTAATTTATGAGCCGGTGGGAGAAAAATAGGTCAGCAAGTCGTCGTCTCTTGGTATGCCATCATCGCTGGCGGCCACGAGAGACAGATCAACCAGCACAGCAGATACTACGAAGCATGATCTGAAGATGTACCGAAGTATAATCAAGCATGCAGAAATAATAATGTTGTGAATGGTGGAATGCAATGAAGTTTGTAAAGCAAGAAATACAATGTTGTGCAGGTTCATTGACGTTACTTACTATTTACTGTCCCGCAAGAATTTTCTGACACCTGGCCAGTTTTTTCAATAGCAGTCTTATTAATTCGTAAATGTTACTTACTTCATAAATTTAATCGATTGGCTTCTATGAACCATCCATTCTCGAACAGTCTATAGATTTATTATTACACATCTTGAGTACCTGTTAGATGCACTCTCCAATTTTAGAAGCTCATTATACCTTCCATAAAACCACATAATCGTTATTTACCTATAAATTATAGCCCTGAGCAAACAGCTTTTTTCTTCGACGATTCTTCAGGCCAAACCAGCAGAGGCACGCGTGCGCTGCCTGCCGCGATCTTGAGCCGCTGTGGATACCTCCAGCTGCCTAACCATCCGACCTAGCTATGATCCGTAACTTGGCACAGCACCGAGCCGCTAGGCTCGGTTACCATATGCTACGTACACCTAATATCGATTTTCATCAATTAATTTTTGCTCGTTTGATTTATTGGTGGCCACATGGAAAAGCACGCGCGCATACAAGAAGTTGCCTTTTGCATATTTGTGACCTTTATTGGGTAGGAGTTCACTAGAACGATAAAGCCACACGCTGTGAAAATGTTGCAATGCCAGCCGACAACCCGATTCGTACTGCAGCTACGTTTGGCATCGTCGTCGTCGTCGTTGGACATTCAATTCTAATGGTGATTTGTTGGTGCGGGGGAGCTCTTCGAAATACCACGAAATGATATATTTCAGGAGAAAAATGAAAGAAAACCGTTACACCGTTTGCTGGGTGAGCTAACTTTGACTCGGCTGTTTTATAAGTAGTTTATGACTCACGCGCTTCTGTGTCGCATTTAAAAGGCGCAGTTTAACGCAGAAGTGTCTAGCTTCACTAATTGGAGGGTAATTAACTCGTTGGGGCACGCTGAAACTGCCATCTTTACAATTCGTAGACATGGCGAAGTATTTTTTGTTCATCTCTAACGATATTTTGCAACAGTAAGTAAAAACAAAAAATGTCATCTCTTAGCAAGTACTAGGAACAGGTGGTACATTGTTGTGATCAGGACATGATTACTAGAGTTGACTGCAAAGTTTGTCCAAACGTAAGGAGGAATAAGTTGATAGCCTAACTAACATTGTTTTCTAACGGTCTTTAAATTTTTCTTTCTATTAAATTCTAAAATATACACTATTAACGTACATTATCAATATACGCCTGAAGGTTTATACAAAACTGGCGAGTTCTGATAAATATTTCCCGCTTAATACACTTCTCACGAAAAGAAGTCAACGCCATTGTACTAATTTCCATGTTTCCTTATTCAATTCCAAAACTGCAGTAAAACTAATGTCTTTCTCTCAACGATACCAGATCGCAGCGCAACGGAAAGAAAAGTCTGCAAAATCAAAGTTCGTGCATAGAAAAATTGACTTGTAAAACAATTCAAATAAATTCCCTTCGATAGAGCGCGAAACGATTTGGAATTCTATTTGTTGAAAACATCGAAAAGAAAAAAAAACTCACAACACCTTTCGCTTCTTGTTTTGCAAAGTTCACTCAATGGAGAGCCTAATTATACATTCTACAGCTCACGCTATTTATGCTTCATTTTCACAGAGAATTGGGCTCGATTGCACTGTTCAAGCTGCGGCTGTAGGTATAGACAGTAGTGATCAACCGTGGAATTTGCCGGGTGCCAGTTCAGACACACTTTAGTTAGCAGCTCCGGCTAGTGACTTTAGTGTCGAGCAAAGGTATGCGGAAAATTTGTAGCAGATATGTCATCTCATTCACTTGCATGTAGCTCTCATGCCACTGAATATAATGGAACTTTCACGCTAATGGACAGTCTCGACAGACAAGGGCTAGGCAATCGAGGCTCTCACTTTTTCTAACAAACCGAAGAAGATTATAATACGGAGGTCACCATAGTGACAGGTGAGTACAGTACAACTCAGGTACAGTACAGTACCCAATTTGGTTTTATTTTTGGTTCGATACCGCTCTCGTATTGTTTGCAAGTAAGTTACATCAATCTTATTCATTTTTTTATTTTTACTATTTTATTGCGTTGGTCCGCAGCTCAAATGGTCATTTTTTCTTAGCATCTGATTCTTACTATATGTTTCTAAACAAAAAAAATCAAATTGAACACAATCATAAATATTAATATCTGCCACCGCTAGCATCATCATTCCGGGGAAGCTCATGGAAAATTCAACATTTAACCTAATTTTCCAGCTACAAACACTTGCCAGTTCCAGGAAAAAGAATGATCCAATTATGATAAAACCGAAAAATATTGCTCTCAGCATATTTTCCGAACCTTGTCGAAATATGGGTCAGGCGAACACTGAGCGAACCGCAGTCCACAGGGTGCGCGCATTCGACGACTTTCACACGCTTGAGCAATGCTGAAGTCATCATGACCGCGGCCAGAGCCGAGTCCTTCTAATCATCATTCGATTAACATTTTTGCCATCCGGTCCGATCAGTGGACTGGCTCGTTGGCAAGACCGCATACCAACCTGGCCTCTGCGCGATTTCGTGACATCCAATCATTACTTCATCATCGTTCGCCCGTGAGACGGACCGCAGGTTCGTCTCCTGGAGACTTCTTTATCGGCTCGAGACACTTTCTGTCTCGCTCGGTTACGCTTCTTATTAGTTAGAAAGAAAAAATCTGCTCCTACCGTTCTGATTCAAGCTTAAAACAGTTTCAAACTTCGAACACTTATAATAAAATGCTCGTTAGTATAGCTAATATGATAAAATATTATGCTTGTTGTATACCACCGTGTTCGTTAGAATGTCCTCTATCCGGTGGTATACAATAAGTATAATATTTTATCATATTAGCGATACTAACGAGTATTTTATTCCAAGTTTTGAGAAGTTTTAGACAGTTTTAAGTTTGAATCAGAACGGTATGGTGAATATTAGAGGATAATGTCTTATGAAAAACTGATAGATTTGGAATGCCAATAACTAAGATCTCAAACTAAATCAATAAATTAAAAATAATTTAATCAATCATACGATACTTATCATGCTGTTGGTTTAAAAATACTATTTGTATAAATTCGACCGCGGTACTTTTAATTAAATAGTGTGGTTATTTGGTCACGGATTCCTTACGAAAACTTTTTTTAGTGACGAAAGCCGTGACCGGGAAACCACGTGTTTTAATTCCTAAACAACGATCAAGATTTAACATAGTGTGAGAAAAAAAGAGTGTAAGCCGGCTGCACCTTGCGTGCCTTTGGTGCCTTGTGGAACATTAGGTATAAAAAAGACCCCACAATGGCTCTCAGCTTCTTATCCCATGGTACCAGCAACGGGATACGAGCAACCTTAGTGAAGATCGGGTTATATCGTCTATTCCCAATAGCAAAGGAATTAGTAGAACACAGCAGCACATTCAAAAACTAATAAAACACATCGTTCAAACACTAAACTTATTAAAACAACAAAATCTGCTTGGTTTTGATGCTATCAAGCTTAACCCATTTACTCCCAGCGCTGCTAAAACTCTCCCTCTTCTCTCGATTCTCAGAAAAGGCTAGATTTAAGATATCAACTTGGACCCTAAGAAACAAAGAAAGATTGAAAACAAATCTAAACGGCAAGTTTTTTTTCTCAAAATTCAAATGTTACATGCATCATGTAAATTATAGATATGAAAAAAAAACAGTCAGTTGAGTAAAAATACTCAAAAAACTCGATTTTATCTTTTTTTAATGCCTGATATATTTATTTTCGGCGGTACAAAAGTCTGCTAGGACGATTTGCAATATTTTTGCTGTCTCAGCTCGCAATTATCAGCCACTCGCCCGGCGTTGTTTTAGACTCCGAATCATAAGCGCGAATCTCGACACCCATTAATTTTCCCTTCGATTTATGTCTTATTTGTGCTATGGCTATGTAATTGTAAAAGACGGACCAAAATAAACAACGGCCACGGTCGACGCGGTGCGATGATACCATGCTCTGGTGCGAAGAACGAATAAGCACCGTGAGCGACCAATAAAAACAAAACCCGTGGAAGGCGGATGGAAAACATGACAGCGGAATGATACACTTCGTCTGAACGTTAGTACTATAGTTGCGTCTGTCGACACGATATTAGCGCAATGTAGCTCTGTTCCTGAGCATGTTATGAAGCGAGTCTCCAAATCGGATTAAATTGATAGGTTATGCTAAAATTTCTCTCTCATCTAGCAATTTGCATATTTTCTCTTCATCAACCAGGGCTGCTTAGCGTAGACTGAATGACTGCATAAAAGCAGGAGATGCTAAGCAACTTAAATATTTACTTCCTCTCGTTCGCATATGATGGCAACTTGATTTACGGAAGGGAAACTACTTCGGTTCATTTACTTTCATTTGATCGACAGATCGACACAAATTTATGCGACTTGTGTAGCAAAACAAAGCATTCATCGCGCGTGTTTATCAAATAATCTTTTTTCTGACAAAATGCTTAGTGGAGGAATTTTCTGATGCCCATTTTTCTTACTTTAGACTCTCGTTTAAATACAAATTTATAAGAACTCGATTTAAATAATAACAGTTTTATGGATTCTCATCATACGTAGCAAATAAGTACTTCATTAAACTGAAAATGACCGGAAGATGTTTGAGACTGAATGAGATAACAATCATGCAACAATTGCAACCGTTTCTGTTGACATGAAAATAAATATAATGCAAATCATGATCTCCAGTTACAGATTAGCGTAAATCCGAGAGAATTGTATGTTCACAGTCCATGCTAGACTTATAATTGCATCGTCTAGAGCACCAAGGTGTGGAACTTTAACAACCGCATACAACGTCAAGCGATGTATCGTGTGTAGTTAATTATAACAAGCGAATCGCACATTAATTATCAGAAAAATATTCTGATACCCATGAACTTAACCCAAGTGAGGTTGATGAACTCTAAAGTGGTGAATGAATTCGCTTTATTCAGAAAACCGATACCGATTCATCTCAATTGTTGATTAAATTTAGTCGCGTTCATCAAACAATCAAGCGGATATATACTAGAAGGCCCAAATAAGCTAATTTTTGAGTTCAAGCTAAAATTTGTACACTAGTTACACAAATTTTCGACTCTATCTCAACATATTCTATTTGTACATATAGATATTTAAATAGCTGATATAGTTATTCTCCTGAAATACTTCTAAAAAAATTGTCTTGCGGTGTGCAGTGTGCACAATATCTATGACCTGAATCATTAACAATCCAAAAACCAAAATAAAATTGTTCAAATCATATATTATTTTATAATTGATCGAAGGAATTAGCGAAACAATTTTTTTTTGCAACAAAATGGTAGCTTCTCAAATACAAAAAGTAGATCTTTGACATAAATTTAGCTCTTAAAATATCCATAAAATGGAAAATAATTATCGGCCAGGAGAACCCTTCGTTCAAAATTTTGCGTTACTTTTTCAACTACTATGAGACGTGGTTACAAATGTACTTGCTACTGCCTAATTAATTTTGAACTAATTTTTAACGGATTGGTATAAAAT
The DNA here is from genome assembly GCF_943734655.1 of Sabethes cyaneus. Taxonomy (NCBI): domain Eukaryota; kingdom Metazoa; phylum Arthropoda; class Insecta; order Diptera; family Culicidae; genus Sabethes; species Sabethes cyaneus. The sequence continues at coordinate 1,242,748 of NC_071354.1, read as the reverse complement.
TGTATGTATGTATACTTGCATACATGTACATTATGGGTATGAAACAAAAAGGATAATTATTTTTCGAAAATTCCATAACCCCTTAAGGCATTCGTTAGCAAACTATGCTTAAGAAAAACTTTGTACATAATGAATATATCTACTACACCTGTTAAAGGTGTGATGAATCAGTTTTCACGATGAATTAAAATATGCTACTCGAAATGAATAGTAATGTTTGGAATATCCAAGCAACGCAGGTGGAAGCTAAACCATTTTCATTGTGCTGGCTAAATTCGGAGTTTCCGGTTAAGTGATCAAAACAGATGGTAAAAAATCACATGCTTGTGATTAGCATAATTTATTTCCATTGTTTTTATTTAGTTGTGGCGTAGTACCATCAAGCAGGGAACAATGTAAAGTTCTAGTCGTGTCAATTCAAATTCTATCAATTTTTTCGGTATCACCATAAAAAATCAATAAAATTTTACTACAAAAACGGTCACGAAATTTCAGTGAAACGATCAGTATATCCTATGTGAATTAGATTAGAGCAATAATAATTGAAAGTCAAATATATCGACGAGTGCAAATGACGTCGACTAGGAAGACAATGGTGTGACACTGACGCACGAAATAACTGTGGTTGCTCAACAAAATCCAAAGTCAAGGACAAATGAAGACGCTGCTCAAGTACCTACTTATTTTTAATTAATAAAAAACCATTCAACAATAATCCCTTCTAGGATATAACAGTGGTTTACTAATTGTAAAGCATTGCATTACTGCTATTCTCAAAATGTATTAATGATCGGAAGAAAAATAAAGAACCTATTTTGAGCAGTTCTTCCCTACTAGACAACAGCTAATGTGACACTTTATGACTGGTTATATACGTTTTTTCATCTCTTTAATTCCTCTAAATTGCATACCTTCTAGCACTAGTCCGATTGCATGTCCATATTAGAGTGTCATTACCCTTCCAGTAGCATCGCGTCGAAAAATCTAGCGCAATCCGGTACTCGCGCGGCCAACTTCAATCGCTACAATGCCGGTGAGAATCGATAAACGTATGCTTCACTTCAGCAGCGTTCGCTTAAAGCAGAAAGGCAATGTAAAATACCTGGTTTTTTTACGATGCGATGAGGATTCTTTATTATGGCTTTATCGACGCCAGCCAGTGACCCTTTTTCGCGACTGTCTTTGCGCATTGCGCTATGCTCTAACGTTTCTCGTTGCCGTCATCTTCGTCTTATGTTACTGGCAACCGTGACGATTGCTTCGATTTTCTTCTGCTATTCTACAGCGGCAATGGCGCTAGAAACTTAATAACGACGACAAATACCACAACTACGTGTCGATGGCGATAATAATACTGGCACGACTTGTTTTTTGTCAAACATAATATAAACGCCAGTAAAACGTATAAAAAGAACGTTTAAACAATTGGCAGCCATGCAAAGGTGCTCAACCGAAAAATGTTAGTTGAAAAACCAAAAAAAGATATTTAAACACTAATTTAGTTTAAAGCTCATACATTTCTGCTAACTGTGACTGGCTACTGAACCTTTGTAAAAAGTCATTTTATAGTGTGAAATTTCTCATATATCCATGAAATTCACCAACCTCGGAGGCAATCGTAAAACACAATTAGGCTCAAACTTTGACTACGGATACTTCTGTCTAAATTATTGAAGCATTATCAACACCGCTCAAAATGCTTTGGGCTTATGCAAAATCAAAAGAAAACCTTCATTTCAGTATTTCTCACTTCAATTGACTGCCACATGTAATTTCCCAGAGGGAGAACAACGTGTAGATCGAACTGCAACGATAGGTACATATGCAATCTGCTAATCAATCAACCAGCAGCAGCCGCCACCAGAAATTACCATATGATTATGGACCACGACTGGCACGATTTTCATTCCCTTCCGGCGCACTCAGTGGCCAGAGTGCCGACTGCTGTGGGTACTGGACACACTGGAGCGACGGCAATACCAGAAAAAATAAAGGCAAATTTAAATTAACCTATCAACACTTCAGCAAACGAAACTGGCTGACCCGGTTGTAAGCTGGTGTAGCCGCAATTATTCTCTTAGCCAATTTCCCTCCCTCGCAGAAGGAATGCAAGTGGAACTCTTTTTATCGCACCGACCAAGTACAGATGATTGACGATCGATCGATTTGTATCGCTTTTAAGGCTTGGATGGATTGTGCAACAAACCAGAGCAGGTACTTTCAATCAATGAACGGCTGCAGTCCGTAGATACATCCAACAAGGTTCGGTGCAGCTGATTAGATGATACCGCAACTAAGCTAATTTGTTCAAAGTCTATGATCAGTTGTAGTAGTCATGTCCTAGACTACTGGTTAGACCTCCTTTCTGGCGATCTGGTGCAAATAAATTGTGTACGTAGTAGCTTTTCCCATTTCTTCGAAGCGCAAGGTTGATTATCGATTTTACAGGGCAAACTCATCACTTCAAAATAAGCGGTTTGTAATGTCTACCGTTATGATTCATGGTCAAGACAACTGCAATTATTACATATTTGCACTTTATCTGGATCAAATTGATGATGGTGAAGAATTTTTAAACAATTGAAAATGAGCGGAAAGGTAGGCTTAACCAATTTTAACATGCAAAATGATTATAGCTTCAATGTAAATCAAAACGGTTCAAAACTTTATCTATATTTTAATTGATCATTAGTAAGCAATTTTCAAAACAGTTATTAAAATAGTATATAGTATAATGAATTAAATTTGAAATAAAGTGACAAAATGGACGTGCGGGCGAGGCGCTATGTCTATGCATATATGCGTTGATAAGGAAACTAAGGTTGTATACCGACCTCTTGCGAACGCATAGTATAGCAACGAAGAATAATAACCTTGTCAGCCAGGAGCGGCTCGTGGTGGCTCTACATCTACCGAGCGCGCGCGGTTGTACTCGCGGTTAGGAGCGGCTCACGACAGCGTCTGGTCTGAAGCGGAAGGCTGAAATAAGAGAAATGTGCTGTCTCGGCACTACTTCTAAAATGACGGCCCCATCACGAGAGTCGGCAACGGGAGTACAATGTGTTGTCGGGAGTACAACATGCCCACGCATCATATTTTCGTGGATTTTAAGGTAGCATACGATATAGTCGGGCGCGAACAGCTATGGAAGATAATGCACCAGAACGGTTTTCCGGACAAACTGACGCGGCTAATCAAAGCTACCCTGGAACGAGTGATATGCTACGTGCGTGTGTACGGGGGCACTCTCGAGTCCCTTCGAATCGCGCAGAGAGTTGCGGTAAGAGGATGAACTGTTATGTATATTAGTCAACACCGCTATTGAAGATGTGATCCGGCGAGCGGGCATCAAAACGAAAGGAACGATATTCAGCAAAAGTATCAAATTCCTAGCCTTCGCAGACAGTTTCTATATGATTACTAGAAAGCTTGGGACGGCGGAGGCAATCTATTCCAGGTTAAAAACGGAGGCTAGCATGATCAGGTTACAAATCAACGCGTCGAAAACCAAATATGCGGTAGGAAGAGGCTCCAGAAAAAATATCGTTCGACTTCCAAGGACAGTGACTATTGACGGCGATAAACTGGAAGTGGTTGCCGCCGCCGCCGCACAAAGCTGACGATGCACAAAACGCTAATCAGACCGATAGTCTACTTTTCTTACGGATGACATACGTACACTTGCCGTATTTGAACGAAATGTGTTGCGGCCTAGTTTTGGCGGAATACAAAGCGGAGAGTGGCGGAGGCGTATGAATCACGAGCTACAGGTACTGCTTGGAGAGATTCCCATCGTACACCTGGCGAAAGTTGGGAAACTACGGTTAGCCGACCACGTCGCAAGAATTCCATACGAATGTCCAGTGAAATTCGTACTTTTCAAAAAGCCCGCCGGCACCAGGAATAGAGGGACCCAACGTGCTAGATGGCTCAATTCAACGACTGAACCGATTTTCATCACTTTGATAATAAATGAAAGGTATTATTATTCTTTGTATTTATTTTCTGTCAATTATCTACAAGCACTTTAAGAACAGAGCTCTGCAAAGTTGTATGAAAGTATTACGAAGATCTGAAGAATGGTAGTTTTGGGCAAACATGTAGACTAAAATTGAATAAAAATACTTCATAATTCATAGTTTACACTTAAACTCATGCAATAATACAACACCTACGTTGCTTTTGCGTACAACCTGTAGAAATGTACAACTTTATGAAGTTTTGTACTTACACCTATTTTCATTGACCTGCAGTGTGTGACAAAAATCTGCAATGTGAAATCACACACGGACTTACGAAAAAGATACAATATTCATTTTACGTGATTTCGTTTTACGTCCACTTTTTTACGTCCGAAATTTGAATTAACGTCCTCTTGTTTTACGACCGATTTTTTTTGCGTCCCCGCAATAGTAAACGTAAAACGAGATTTGAGTGTATTAGTCATATTAAGTCATAATACAATTTTACTCGACAAGTAACCCTGTGACACGATGAATTTAGAAACTTCTGACTATTTGCCAAATATAATATAAACCTGTACCTCTCACGCACCAACCTAAAGCGATATTGTATAAATAGTATCACATGTACTAAAATTTCTCTTGATACACATCAAGGTAAATGTATGCCATTTTCAAACAACTTCAAAATAGACTAACCTTATATCTCGGTCACATTCCTAAACATATAAAAACGGGTTTCAAATAGTTTTACATTTCAAACCGGTATTTCGTTTTATTGCTTCAAATGAAACCAGATTTTTTTTAAAGTAAAAGTACGAAAAAATATCAAAGCGCATTGCAAAAACATCAATGATATACGCTCGAGAAAGCTGTTGGACTAGTTTAACAATGCTATTCGTACTATAAAACCTACTGTATCTACAACCAAGCAGAACATAAACGTTTTTTCTTCTTTATGCTATAAACAGAAAAAAAACAGAAAGCATCATTACCGCAGTCAATTCATCAGAAGATTTAATCTGAAACGTTAAAACTATCTGAATGATCACTGAATCTTGGTTTGAATTTCAATAAATTTAAAAGCAATCCAATTTGAGATAACTTTTATGAGCAATTAAATGTACATTAACTGCTGTTTAGCAATTATTAAAGAATAGGGTAACCACTTTTTCTAAAAAAATATTCTACATAGACCACCGTTTGTGTATGAAACTTTCAAACACAAATAAATGTTAGCGCGCACATTAAACTTGTCTTGCGAGGCAAATCTTACGATCCAATCACTGTGGAACGTTCAAAGTGCCAATTTTTGTACACACTGAAAGCCGCTAGCAAAACCTAGCAGATTCTTAGTGGAGAAGTGATGCTAAATCTGATGAGTTTCACATACATAAATATTTATTGCTCTTCGATTGCGCATCAATATTGTATTTAGTGTGCAGATTGTGGTACGCAGTCTCGGAATCAACGACTTTCCCAATTAAACCACTATAAAGCAAACAGGAAATCGAGTGTACTTCGATTGTGCCATCAATTGAGTGCGCTTAACTATGATGACTATTTCGGCACGCATATCTGCTGCACTCCACTGAAACGTTATGGTCATTAAAAAATAAGGGTTGATGCACGAGTAGTCGTCGATAATGCACTATTAACATATAATAAATTGGATAAATTAATAGCGCCCGTTATAAAACGTTATAGTTTCGGTTATTGTAATGCTGAGGTTGATGATCATTATTGTTACCGACAGTAGGTATCGTTGGCGCATAGGGGCGATGAAGTGAAAAAGTTAACGAAAATTAAGTTTAACTTGATAATACATTATTTAAAAAACATCTAATGCAAGATTCAAACATAATTCGTACGATTTTCGCTGCGTTCCGGAAATTTTACAGAAAATCCATGCTTCGAAAAAATTGGCATATATTATCAAAATTATAAAGGGGATTTTCCCAGTACAAATTCATCTTTTTATGAAGTTTCAGGATAGTAATAATCATTTCGACAATGCAATATTCCGTAGAACACAGTGCCAGCAAATCGCCGGTATCGAGTAGCATAACAAAAGAACACATATAGACCAACGACGACTCATATTGGATAAACCTTCCCGTAATGGTCTCCGCTGAGAAAGGCCTCGGGTCTCGATCTGGGTGTGACCCGAAACAACCGCACAACGGTAAGAAATTAGCTGCTTCTTTGTTGTTGCTGGTTGTTGGTAGTTAGGCCAAGCCTGTCTGCTTCTCTGTTGCTGGCGTTCACTGACTTGTTGAATCCGACCGGCACAATAAACAAGCATTCAATATCCATAAAATTTACTTCAAATTGATAGTGACCACGAAAGAAACGATCCGCGGCTAATGAATCTTCGGTGATGAGGATAATCCGCATGCTGCCGAAAAATAAAAAATGAAGTAAAGAAGACAGCAAGGAATGCAAATACGGAACGAACGTCGTGGCCTCCAGAGACGCTAGCAATACCCTCTACAGATTAGAATGATATGACTATTTGTAAGACTCTCGGTTTATCTATCTATTCATCTAGTTTCTTGGTCAATGTTTGCAAGCCAACGGTGGACAACAATCACCGCCATCATCATCATCATCATCAGCATCTTCGTCGAATAATAATGATACGTTTAAGTGAATTAAATTATGACAGCCGGTGAATGTGTTTGCGGCTTGCGACAAAACAAACTGAAAAGTTGTGCTACCATCAGAGATTGACAAATTCGCGTATAATTATACCGTTTCCGAGTCGAAAAAAAATCCGGTTTCCATTGCACGATTCTACGGCACAGCTCAACCTACCTAGCAGTGTATAGGTATTTTACTTTCCAAAATAAAACCGTCCAGAGTATCAGATGTTTACGGTATACGTTGGATGTTTCAAGCACCACCTTCGATGATAGTGACAATGACCTTCGTTTGTTTACGACCTTGCTCTCGACATTAAACGACCGATCCAAGTTCGTCAAAAGGAGAGAAACTCAAGCCGGGTCCATCAGGGCATGGCGGACGTTCGCTGACGCCCGCTGTGGACTGCGTCTGATCCGATGACGCGAGGAATTTCGAAAGATTTTTTTCGCTCCATCAGGTTTGAACTTGTCTCGGAATTGTGTTTCTTTTTTTTGCGAATGAATGAACCTAATGTGGGTGAGTCTGAACAGAGTATCATTGGATAGAAGCCCGTGGCTGCTGGCAAATTTACGAAAAGGAAAGCAAATTAAGTTTGGCTTGAGATTTCCTGTCCGACTGAGATGATTGGTTGAGTAATAACAGAAATGGATATTCCGATGGGCGTATTAGACACGCGTAATGTGTAAAGTTTATTTTTAAATCAGACTACAAACTTTGGAGTAATCTTTCATAACAGGAAACCTTAGTGAGGGTCGTTGCTGTTACCATCGCGGACAATCCCGTAGTTCGTTGGCATGTATGATACTTAGTTGTTATTTGTATTTAAAAGTTTTGTATTAAAATATTATGTAAATGGTAGGAAATTAGCTTTTGTTTAAAATACTCAGATTGGTAAATATTAATGCTAGCTTAAATTAGGAAAATTAAATTAAAAGGATAAAAATAAACACTCCAAGCGACAAGTTAAAATGTAGAGTAGAGAAGTAAAATACCTTAGCACAACCCTGCTACCAGAAAAAATGCTACTAGCGCTACTAGAAATACGGCTACCAAAAAGGAAGTAAGGAGAACTAAACGAAAAAGCGAAATAAGGGGAAAATAAAACCAGAGGGGAAAAAGGCTTAGCTGCCGGGGATAAAAGTTGCGAAAGGTCTCTTTAAATCTAACCACAGACCAGCAAACATCGAAATCGCTCGAAGAGCTAAAGTTCAAAGAAAAAGCTTTCAATAGTTATTGGGATAATAAGTTTAAAATTGGAAACTCGAATCAGGTATGATAAAGCTCAATGGTTTGAAAACGATTTGCAACATTTTTACCCCCAATAACCCGGTAGCTAATGCGAAACCCTTATTTTCCCACGTGGTCCGCAGGACCCATTATCTAACCCCAAAAAGGCGGCCGATAAGCTATCTCGCCCCGTGGAGCGAACGCGGATAGCGGTCATAGGAGTCGGAGATCGATCTACGGCGATACGCAGAAGGAAGATCCTTCCCCGTACATGCGACGAGGGTCGGAAGCAGGACATGGTAGCGAAATCAGCCGAGTAGCAGTAGCAGCAGTTTCTGGTGTAGCAGAGAAGCCGGCCGGCAGCCTTTCGTTTAACCAAAGCACGTGTAAGTGAAGGCGAATAAATAGTTTTTAAGGAAGTGTAGACAGTAGTTTAGTAACTGAAAGTGATATCCGAAATCTTGATCGGCAATTCCTTGTGAAAGCCGACCCTGAGAGCGGGAAAGCTACTCACGGCCGCGCTAGCCATTCGAAAAGAGGCAGATGAAGCACGCCCTCAGGATCGCCGATGGTGTCTGACCAGCGATCGGGGGTTTTGTCCTAGTTGGTCCTCTACCGACTAGTAATAAATGGCGCCCAACTAAAATACCAAGGCTGATCAAGGTTTCGCGATAAATTTGCTAGTACTGGAGTGTATAGGAGGTTAGGGAATCCGTGCCAGTTTACTGAGGGAAAATCCAAACCGGTAACACGAAATTTACTGTTCTCAAGCCAGAGTTGTTTCTGATTAATAACTGCTTACTAGTGCGCGTACGCTTACAAAAGCTTACAAAATTGTTGTGAATTCATCAAATAGCGGAAGTGTTCGGATTTAGATGAAAGTGTAACGATTAATGGGTCTTGATTCGACTAATATACCACAATAATTTATTTTTTTGAAATAAGTAGATTTATTTTGACTCCAGAGATTTGAGATTGAACTGGGTGGATATAGTTAAAGAGTTATTCATTAATTTCACGTTGTGTCTCTCGTTAATTAATTAAAAGCACAATGGACTTACAAACGCTCTATAAAAATATGGACGTGTCTCATCTTGCGATTGACGAGGTTGAGCACGAATTAGCAATTCGAAATATTACTTTCGACGAAAACGAACATGAGAGTATTAAGCGAAGAAAACTTAAAGATAAAATGAGAATTGAGAGGGAAACTGAGAGTTTTTCGGTTGCACCAAGTAAGGTAGGGGTAGTGGAGGAAATTTCTCGTATCAGAACGACATTGCCAATTATTGCCAGTTTACTAGATAACCCGAAAAGCGACATTAGACAGCGTTTAAAATTGAAAACACGATTAATTCATTATCGTGTTCGCATTTTTTTGCTTTTGAAGTCTCCCGGTGCGGAGCAGTATGGACTGGAAATTACAAATATCGGCAAGCAAGCCAACAAAATTTTTCGTACGCACTTTCCGGCGTTGAAAATTTCCGAGAGTAATGCACCCAAACCGAAACCGTTAGAAGCCGATATTTCCTTGGCCTTGGAAGATGTACGATCTGAAATTGAAACTCTTAATGAAACAGCAACAGGAAAAGATTTAGAAAATGAAACAGTAGTAGATGAAACGAATGGTGAAATTATAAAGAAATCATTAGAATACAAAAAGCAAGAAATGAAAGCGTCAAAAGAGAGATCAGATGATGTAATGAAAGTGCTGACTGCATATGAAAATGGATCTTTTGACAATTCAGCAGAATTGATCAAAATTTTCAAAGATTTCGTTATACAGACCTCAGAACAACAGAAAATGATGAGAGAAAGGGAAATTGCACTAGATGAGAAGAGGATAAGGGAGGCAGAAGAGAACATGCAGAAGAAAATACGTTTAGAAAAGTTGTTGATAGAGATGAATGAAAAGTTGAAATTGACCGACGAACCAAAAATCGAACCGGTGGTCGAGTCAAAAGAGGATAAGAACAAAATAATTTCAGAGATACCACCAAAGTTGAATTTGAATTTAGAAGAGATTAGAAACAGTTCAGAGGAAAGTGAAACACCAGAAAGCACAGACGAAACTTGTAAGGAAAATTCGAAAAAGAATAAAGCGAAGAATATTAAACATAATAAGGTGCATTCGACTAGACGGATCAAAGAGCGAATCCGCAAAATAAGCTCTTCGTCTGATAGCACAAGTTCGACAGAACAGTTTAGTTCGAGCTCCGATGTATCATCCGACTCGAGTCATACTAAACGTAGGAATAGGAAAAGGAGACGGAATAGCTTGAAACGTATTCCAGTGTCAGAATGGAAAATAAAATACGACGGAAAAGACCAAGGACGAAAGCTGACGGAATTTCTCAAAGAAGTTAAAATGCGTAGTAAAGCTGAAGACATTTCGGACCGAGAACTCTTTCGAGGTGCGATCCACTTGTTTGCAGGTAATGCTAAAGACTGGTTTCTAGATGGGTTTGAAAACCGCGAGTTCCGGACATGGTCCGAGCTCAAGCGTGAATTGAAACGGGAATACTTACCACCTGACCTTGATTATCAAATTGAAAGTCAGGCCACCACCCGTCGTCACCAACCTAGAGAAAAATTCATTGATTACTTTCATGACATGCAAAAGCTTTTCCAAGCTATGCCTAGACCACTTTCCGAGAGACGTCGATTCAAAATAATATGGCGCAATATGCGTTTTGATTATAAAAATGCGTTGACCGGAATTAAGATCAAATCACTTACAAAATTGAAAAAGTATGGTCGTAGCGTGGACGAAAATAATTGGAACATGTTTCAAAGATCGTATGAGTCCCACAATCGAGGCAAAACAAGCCAAATCAATGAAATTTATACTCATAATACAAGTAAACCTAAAAACACTAATTCACAGAGTTCCTCCAAAAGCAAGACTAAATTAGAAGTTAAAGATCAAAGCCGATCTAAGAAATCAGGGGAGGGAAGAGAGGGGAAAAGTGAGTTACCAACAGAGCCAATGGAAGGTTCGTCTAAAAGCACGCTGCAAGCATTAGTCGATCAGTACAAACGACCTCCCATCGGTACTTGCTACAATTGCAAGAATGTTGGTCATCATTATGTAGAATGTCCGGAGAACAGACGCAAATTTTGCAGGCTCTGCGGATTCTCTGATGTGTTCACACATTTATGCCCCGTTTGCCAAAAAAACGTGCAAAATTCAGCATAAGGAGGCAAGCTGAATTGCCTGTCGAAAGTCCTCTAAATGATAATATATTAACCAATGACAGATTAATTATGAATGGATTTGAGCCTTATTCTGGAGAAGAGTATTGTTCAGACAGCAAAGTAGAAGAGATTTTTGTACGACTTGGAGGAGACAACAGACCGTTTGCCCGAATATTCGTAATGGGCAGAGAAATACTTGGATTGCTAGACAGTGGAGCACAGAAAACAGTACTTGGGATGGGATGTAAAAAATTAATAAAGTCGCTGAAACTCAAAATTTTTCCTGCTAACGTTACAATTAAAACAGCTTCAGGAACAGCAGTAGAGGTTGAAGGCTATGTACATTTACCGATAACTTTCAATGACGAAACTAAAATTATACAGGCTTTAGTTGCTCCTAATTTGAAACGACGACTAATTTTGGGTTACGACGATTTTTGGACTGCATTTCGAATCGAACCAGCAGTGCAATCGCTGACCGATACGACATTGCAAAATTTAGAATTAGAAGGGCATTTGGTTGACGAACTAGAGGAAGGGAAAGAGGAAGAGGTAACTACACTACTCACTGATGAGCAAACACATCAGTTGGAGGAAATTAAGTCCCAGTTTAAAGTGGCAATCGACGGAGCAGTGCTGGATGTGACTCCCCTCATTGCCCATAAAATAGATTTCCAGGACGAGTGTATAGCCTTACCACCAATCAGAATTAATCCTTACCCAACCTCACCTGAAATACAGAAAAAAGTAAATGTTGAATTAGATAACATGTTGAAGCAAAAGGTTATTGAGCCCAGTTCAAGCGACTGGTCCCTAAGCACGGTACCTGTTATTAAACCGACTGGTGATGTTCGGTTGTGCTTGGATGCCAGACGATTGAACGATCGAACGAAACGGGATGCGTATCCTCTCCCGCACCAAGAGCGTATTTTAAGCAGACTTGGGGTGAGCCGATATTTGTCAACTATTGATTTAACAAAAGCATTTTTGCAAATTCCGCTCCATCCAGACTCTCGTAAATATACGGCATTCTCGGTGCTGGGGAGAGGACTATTCCAGTTCACCAGACTACCATTTGGGTTGGTCAATAGCCCGGCCACGCTGGCTCGACTAATGGACCAGGTGCTTGGTTATGGTGAACTGGAACCGAATGTATTCGTGTATCTGGATGACATAGTCGTCGCGAGCGAATCATTCGAAGCCCACCTTCAGAGCCTTTCTGAAGTGGCCCGACGTTTGAAAGTAGCAAACCTATCAATAAATCTTGAGAAATCAAAATTTTGCGTGAGTGAGCTCCCGTATTTGGGTTATATTCTGTCGTCGGAGGGATTGCGACCGAATCCCGATAGAGTGGAAGCAATAGTAAATTTTGAGCGCCCGTCTTCGTTACGCTCTCTTCGTCGCTTTTTGGGAATGGCGAACTATTACCGCCGTTTCATTCCCAATTTCAGCACCCTCTCTGCACCACTCACCAATCTGCTCCGAAAGAAACCCAAAGCTTTAAATTGGACAGAAATAGCTGAGCAAGCCTTTTTACAACTCAAAGAAAGTTTAATCGCAGCACCAGTACTTGCGAACCCGAATTTCGATTTACCCTTCCAGATTCAGACGGATGCAAGCGACAGCGCAATCGCTGCTATCTTAACCCAACAGCACGAGTTAGGGGAGAAAGTAGTAGCCTATTTTTCTCAAAAGCTCTCTCCTGCACAGCAGGCGTACGCAGCTTCCGAGAAAGAAGGGCTAGCAGTACTTTCGGCGATTGAAAAATTCCGCCCGTTCATAGAAGGTACACATTTTGTAGTGGTGACTGATGCATCTGCCCTGACTTATATAATGAAGGGGAAATGGCGCACATCATCCCGATTGAGCAGATGGAGCATAGAACTGCAGGGATATGATTTTGATATAAAGCACAGGCGTGGAAAGGATAATATCATACCCGATGCACTATCTCGCTCGTTGGAGACGATGATACTAGAAGTGGCAGAGGACACTTGGTACGCAGATCTGTACAAAAAAGTACTGGCATCGCCAGATGAATTTCTAGATTATAAAATAGAAAGCAAAAAGTTATTTAAATTCGTTCCAACTAAGACAGACGTCTTAGATTTTCGTTTTGAGTGGAAACTTTGTGTTCCGGAGACAGCTCGGGCTGATATTCTCCGAAAAGAGCACGATGAAGCCTTCCATATTGGGTACGAAAAGCTATTAGACAAACTACGCACTAGGTATTTCTGGCCCAGAATGGCCACATCGGTCCGAAAATATATCGAACGATGTCGAACCTGTAAAGAATGCAAGCCTTCATACGTCTCACAGCACCCAGCTATGGGATCCCCTCGTCTCACCAGTAAACCATTCCAGATTTTAGCAATCGATTTTATTCAGTCGTTGCCCCGTTCAAAATCGGGAAATATGCATCTTCTCGTGCTGCTCGATCTCTTTTCCAAATGGACCGTTTTGGTCCCGGTCAAGAAAATTTCCACGCCGTTGGTAATAAAAATTCTCGAAGAGCAGTGGTTCCGTCGTTTCTCGGTTCCTGAGGTAATTATAAGTGACAATGCGTCAACGTTCCTTAGCAAGGACTTTAAGAATTTCCTCAGTCGGTATCAGGTGCAACATTGGGCCAACTCTCGGCATCATAGCCAGGCCAATCCGGTGGAGCGTCTGAACCGGAGCATTAATGCATGCATACGGACGTACGTTAGAACCGATCAGCGTCTTTGGGATACGAAGATATCCGAAGTGGAATACGTGATTAATAACACGTCCCATGTTTCAACAGGATTTTCGCCTTATAAAATTTTGTTTGGACATGATATCATCCAAAGTGGAGAAGAGCACCGTCGAGAGGTTGATACCACTGAAGCGACTGAAACAGAAAGACAAGCAAATAGGGTCAAGGTCAATCAAACAATTTATGATATTGTACAGAAAAACTTGTTAAAAGCCCACGAAAAGAGCTCAAGAGCATATAATTTACGATTTCAGAAGCCAGCTCCAATATACAAAGTTGGCCAAAAGGTTTTCAAACGGAATTTCGTCCAGTCGTCTGCTGGAATAGCTTACAACGCCAAGCTGGGGCCATTGTATACTCCATGCACTATTGTTTCACGTCGGGGTACAAGCTCATACGAACTTGTCGATGAGCAGGGCAAAAACTTGGGGATATTCTCATCCGCCGACCTGAAGCCAGGTAACCCTGCGTAATTCTCAGTTTAAATCTCGTTCTTTGCTTAGTACTACTTACCTGATTAATATTTTAGGTTTTTGGAGCAAAAATTTGTAAGCCATCATGTAGCGTCACATCGTCCCTGCTTGTTCGAGTAAGCGTATACAATAATGATTGTTATATGTAATTTGTTTAGCTAAAATGAGTAAACGAGAGAGAAGCGAATCTGATGAACCGCGAATAAAAAGCCTTTTCGATTACTATCTCTTTTTGACTGAATAGGGAAAATACCGACGCCATTGAAATGTCTCAGATTGTTTTGATAGGAAGCGTATTTTAGGAAATCAACCGACCAAAGGAATAAGACTGAAAAATTATTTCCTTAATTCGCGTTAAGTAGGAGCTTAATGAATCGATTCCACCTACTACTATCTATTCAATTAAAGATATGACCCTCAGAAGGTCGATTTATAGAAATATTCGGACTGGAATTTTGTTATTCGTTAAACACCTCATCAGAAGTTAATTCGCGTTAGGAAACAGGAGTTGGAATTTTTTCTCTTTCTCAAAACAATGAATTGTTTGGAAAGTTTGGAAGATGAAAAGATTCGTTAATCGAACTCCAGTAATAGTCAACGAGAATAGCCTTTCATATTTTGGATGAAAGCAACTATTTGATGATTTGACATAGATGTTGTTTGATCTTTTGTTTGTTTCGTATACACAGAAAGGTGTAACTAAACCCTGGGCCCATATTAATAAGAAGCGACATTGTGGAGTAAAATTAATTAATAACGTAGTTATCAATTAATTTTAGGAGGGAGTGGGTGGTAGTGTTACCATCGCGGACAATCCCGTAGTTCGTTGGCATGTATGATACTTAGTTGTTATTTGTATTTAAAAGTTTTGTATTAAAATATTATGTAAATGGTAGGAAATTAGCTTTTGTTTAAAATACTCAGATTGGTAAATATTAATGCTAGCTTAAATTAGGAAAATTAAATTAAAAGGATAAAAATAAACACTCCAAGCGACAAGTTAAAATGTAGAGTAGAGAAGTAAAATACCTTAGCACAACCCTGCTACCAGAAAAAATGCTACTAGCGCTACTAGAAATACGGCTACCAAAAAGGAAGTAAGGAGAACTAAACGAAAAAGCGAAATAAGGGGAAAATAAAACCAGAGGGGAAAAAGGCTTAGCTGCCGGGGATAAAAGTTGCGAAAGGTCTCTTTAAATCTAACCACAGACCAGCAAACATCGAAATCGCTCGAAGAGCTAAAGTTCAAAGAAAAAGCTTTCAATAGTTATTGGGATAATAAGTTTAAAATTGGAAACTCGAATCAGGTATGATAAAGCTCAATGGTTTGAAAACGATTTGCAACATTTTTACCCCCAATAACCCGGTAGCTAATGCGAAACCCTTATTTTCCCACGTGGTCCGCAGGACCCATTATCTAACCCCAAAAAGGCGGCCGATAAGCTATCTCGCCCCGTGGAGCGAACGCGGATAGCGGTCATAGGAGTCGGAGATCGATCTACGGCGATACGCAGAAGGAAGATCCTTCCCCGTACATGCGACGAGGGTCGGAAGCAGGACATGGTAGCGAAATC
This sequence comes from Sabethes cyaneus, assembly GCF_943734655.1. Taxonomy (NCBI): domain Eukaryota; kingdom Metazoa; phylum Arthropoda; class Insecta; order Diptera; family Culicidae; genus Sabethes; species Sabethes cyaneus. The sequence continues at coordinate 1,226,931 of NC_071354.1, read as the reverse complement.
AGCCGAGTAGCAGTAGCAGCAGTTTCTGGTGTAGCAGAGAAGCCGGCCGGCAGCCTTTCGTTTAACCAAAGCACGTGTAAGTGAAGGCGAATAAATAGTTTTTAAGGAAGTGTAGACAGTAGTTTAGTAACTGAAAGTGATATCCGAAATCTTGATCGGCAATTCCTTGTGAAAGCCGACCCTGAGAGCGGGAAAGCTACTCACGGCCGCGCTAGCCATTCGAAAAGAGGCAGATGAAGCACGCCCTCAGGATCGCCGATGGTGTCTGACCAGCGATCGGGGGTTTTGTCCTAGTTGGTCCTCTACCGACTAGTAATATTGCACCTTCAATTTTATTTCATGAAGTAATAATATTCAATATCACAATAGAGCAAATTAGTCGCTGTTTCCAAAACAATGTTACACAATTACTGATAAATATCTTTTGACTAATTCTCTTTGCATAGAGCAATAATCAATCAAACCGTTAAACCACCACCCATAACGTCGTTTTTCTCTGTTTTTCAATCTGGTGGCAAAACTCATCAAAAAGATTGATAACAGTTTATCAAAGATGATGTGACATCTGTTCTCATATTTTCCGCATTATTTATGGAAACCATTGGCGGTCCAATACAAAAAGGTAACCCAAACATCTAGGTTTAAATTATCAGAAATCTTGAAAATCGCTGTTTATTGAGATTGCTAGCCGTTTGACTAAATAACACAAACGATTCAGATATTGGTAAATGTTTTTCTAGCTTTTTTTATGATGACAAACCTTGGTTATGTGCGACGAGCCGCCCTGTCTATTAAAATTGAGCATTATTGTTAAGGGACGGCTACGGTATGACTCTCGGTTTTTCAAAAATGTCACTCAAAGCACACAGCAAACCAAAACACCATTCACCATGCATCGAACAGCTCAGGAAAAGCAGTGCGAAGGAAACGAATAGAATAAACGCTACTTACTTATATGGCCATTAGTGGGATGAATCATCCCGTTTGGACGATATCCGGAAGGCATCTTTATCTCATTTATTCATAAACTGTTTAACCGCCTAATACTTCCTCGGATTATTGTGCAGCGAATGCCAAAAGATCCACACGAAACAAAACCGTAAGTTTACTGCGTTTCTTCTGATGTTCGGATTCACGCTTTTTCTTCGTCGTCTAACTTAGCCGAGTTAGTCGAGCGTTTTCCAACCCAGTTGCCCACGGAACCACTAACACCAGCACGCATGGACGATTTTTCACCGGGTGCACATGCACGTAATAATCACAGCTCAGTTTATGGTTTGCTGCAGGGCACTTTTTTTATTCGCGGCTTTTGCGGTATATAGCGTCTTCTGGTACCCTCCGCCGGCACCATCACTAACTAGGGGCGGATAAATCCCTCTGTTTAGGACCAGAGCTCCCTCATCTTGATAGGGAGTCACACCGCTGTGGTTAGTGTGAGAACTTCCCTCCGTCCAGCATTCCATTAATCACAAACATGCTCATATCGAGTCCAGCTTAGCCCCCACCCATCGCACTAGAAAGGACCATTTTCGCTAGTCTCACAAAACCGTGTTTACTTATTTCATTGCTTTATTTTCACTTATGCGTTTCGTCTGTTATTGTAAAGATATTTTCTTCCTCTTTTCAACCAACGAACGTTTATTATTCTACAATCTAACCACAGTTGTGTCTTTTTTTTTCGTACACAGAGCTTTTCTATTCCGCGTATAGTGTTTATTGCCACCTCGAACTATTTGCTTGGATTCATACGCTTAAACTGCCCGAAGCAAGACGGCAGTTCGTGGTACGGCAACGGTTGGCAATAGACAGTGGATGCACCTTTTTTGGAGCGAGCCCGCGTTGTTCCTTTTCCCCTTCACCTACTGTGCACGCTCGTACCGGCGAATCATCAACTCTTCTTTCCTCTGCCGAGTTGCCATAGTCTGTAAAGAGAACGGAAAAAGAGGATCATGAAACGACATGGCGCGAAACATATCGGATTCAGTTCATCTGCGATTCGTCCCAGTCAGCTCGACTACTTGTTTGATGTTCTGCGTACGCGGTTGTAAGAAATTCAGTGAAGGTACAACGTCTTCGGTGTGGCTAGCGATGTGCGAAGGCAAACATTTTGGCCAGCCAGCGGGTAAAGGAGGTGAGTGACGATGTAGCACGTGGATTGCGAATCCTCGATTGTACCAATACAATCCGTACCATGAATTTTATTATGTGAATAAACTCCAAATTACAACACATTTAGAATTGAATCATTGCTTTCCAAAACTTGACTAAATTTAATATTCACTTTATTCGACGTCTAGACCATTTTAAAATATGCTTGCTCAAGAGAATCAAATTCAATTGTCCAAGTCAAAGAATTAAAAACATATAGATCCAAAAAATCTAGTCTAAAACTAGGTTTTACCCAAAACTCTGAGGACAAACAAAGTTCATGCGCTAAACATGTTATTACTGTAAAAAGCAGAACATGATCAAACATCCTTTTAACAATAAATTTATTTTGAAATATTTTTTATCAATATCCAAGTCTTAAATTTAAAAAAATATATAATTACTTAAACCTGCATAAGAAAACGATTGAATATGCCAGACGACTACATAATTAAACCGTTACACGTCAATTTTCCAAATGTCCAATGAAAATTGCTTCTGCGCAAAAGCTACAGAGGACTGATACAATAAAATCAAAAGATAAAGATGCTGTTTTCAACGTAGTAGTACCCGAATTAGTTGAATATTGCTAGATATAGTTTGTGAAGAAAAGGTACATGAAGTTTGAAAATCGTGTTTTTACAGGAGCGGCGTTTTATTCCGTCGAGTTTGTTCCGCTGGATATTGGAACCCTTAAGCGCATTATTATTTTTCACCCACTTCCCATGGTCGGACCCTTATAAATTTCATATCAAAATAATCGTAAAAATCTATAGAATCAAAATCAAGAATATAGAAGAATAGAAGAAAAAATCGTGGTTTAAGTCTCCGTAATGCAAGAAAAAACCCGATTATATCACTTCTCTAGTCACGATAATCAATGCTAGCTAAAAAAGCCGATGTGCCAATGATTATTATCCGAGCTCATACAAAGAAGACTGATTAAATAATTGAAATTATGTCAGTAATGGATCGGCAAATTTTAATGAGGTAATATATAAGAGTATGAACAGTTTTTGGATGAGGAAGATGAAGTGTGGATATGTTTTGGAAGACTTTAATGAACCAAAGTGAGTTATCAATCTACTGACCAATTGACTGAGCGATCCAGCGGCAAAAGAAGAAAAATGATAGAAATTCAACATTTGCGCCACTCTGCTGCATCAAACAACGAAAAACCTGCGGATAAGGCAAACGACCAAAATATGCTAATTGGTTCAATTTCATAATTATGATGGACAGCCGTTGTGCACTATGCTGCTGCAGGGCACTGCTGTGCAATTTTGCAGCACCTTTGAAGGATAACATTCAAAAGGTCTGGTGCTCTAGTTTTCGTTTCTTTTCCCACTCGTTATGGTTTGACGTTCTTCGAACCGATCAATCCCCCTATGAGGTCCATTGGTTGCCACATTTGTGAAACTTTCTAGCATAAAAACTTCAAATGAACAGAAGTCACTTGGTAATGTTTTTTGTAATAACAATCGTAATAAGGTAATAATTAATAAATAATTTTAACTCTGTCAAGGAACTCTCAAACACTCAGTTTCAAATTTCCTGATTTCGTCAGATCATCTTTTTACGCTCGACTGAGATAACCAACCAGCCGCCACAAGAAGTGGCTTGTCTTTACCTTGTTGGCTTATCCAAGCAGCAATAGGACCCAGCCCATCACTGGCAGGCAGTTCTTTCTTTTTTTTTGCAGACACCTCATTTTTCGCATTTGCTGCTTACAAATATTGACCAGTACTGCCGCTGAATGGTGGTCGTCTGCTACGGCTCAGTTGTACTGGATAGTCATGGGAGTTCTTCACAGTGTTGATATTTTTTATGGAAGCTTCTTTTTTATCGATCTCAACCGAGGTGTTTAAATTTCATCGCTCTGATTGATGAAGCAATAGAGCGCGAGAAAAGAGAGTTTGCTTCATATTTAATTACAATAACCCTTTTTCGCAGACCGAAAGCGCGGTAAAACGATTAAAGTGAGCGCTCATACAATTTGATGTTGTTAGAACACCCATCTTTTTTTATATATTTTGTATAAAAATTCAGTTTATTAACGTTAAACAATAAAATGAACATCAACCGTTGTCTTCAAAATACGAGTCACTAAAACTTTTTTTCCACCGCATATATTTTGCAATTCAACGCAATTAAAAAAATCAATTCTTAAATGTTATACGAGAGCAATTGCAACTCACCGTAATTAGGTTATTCAGATTCCGTCAATTTAGAAGCAATAACATCATTTATCATTTTTTCTCATTACTCGACTGATATAAATATGCGAAAGTGCGATCAAACTTGTTAAGCGCAGCGACCGAGAAGTAGGGTGCCATTGGAAATTCAGTATCAACAGGATAGACACTAATCATTAAATTTTCACTTTTCTCAGGGGCTAGTAAAACCGGCACTAATCTTGAGCAGAGCCCGTTGGCACCTATCGATACGGATGGTCAATGACCGATACCGTGTAACCGAGTGGCGAACGCATACCATTCCCATAAAAGATACACGTTGAATAAGCTCCATAGCCGACGTGCGGCGTTGGAAAGAGCGACAATTATAATTTTTAATTGTGGCTTGCCGCTTTTGGCTGCTCACGCGCGTTTGCCGGATGGATGTGAGTGATTTTTTAAGCGGATCTACAAGCTGTTTCAGGAGGATGGCATGATGTTTTTTTTGTTTTATTCGTAGTTAAAATTTCCTCATATGTAAGTTCACTTCGCTGAATGGGGTCGAATATTTGTGCGTTGATGTACTGTACATTGGTACGAAGCTAGACAAATAAACTGCTTCTTGGTAATTATAATTACCTAATCACGAGATGCGGTGTTCAGAATTCGAAAATTTGAATTCAAGACCAAAGAAATTACATTTTTACAAATATACATTTTTTTACAAATACATTTTTATAGATTTTTCTACAAATATGGTTTACAATTGTTAACTTCACTAAAGTTTTTGAACAAATTATTTGATTTTATTCACGTTAGATACGTATTCCGCCAACGATTTGCACAACAGTTTTTGAACTTTTCGAAAACAGACACTGAGGAAGCTTACAAGTCGTGGGCGAAATACGTATCTGTCAAGAATAAATATACATGGTAGAATTTAGTTGGATTAGTTTTCTTTTTATTTAACTCCACACTTTTTCTTATCAACCATTCACTCCACCGACAAACTTAGGCCATTACAAATATTTCAAAAAGTTTTTGTCCTTCCGGTGTTGGGCCACTGAAAAGGGGTGGGGGGGCGAAAAAAACCGAGATTTTTTTAATCGAGCAAAAAATGGATTTTAAGCATTTTTACTTAAAGTTTAAACGTGAATCCCAAATCATTTCTAGCTTTTAATATTTACGCTATAATTCTCCATGCAAAAATTTACGAAAGAAAGACAGAAACGAAAGAAATTTTTTTTGGACGATTTTCGGAAATTCCATTGTTCGAATTTCTGTTTCGTGCAGAAGCATGAACTCAACTCATGCACTCATTATTCGAGTTTTTCAGAATGTAGAGTCTACAGACGATTGATTTTATAAAACAAATTTAACTCATATCCTACAAATTATTTTTTTGCCCCCCGATTTTTCAAGCCAATTTCGAAGGGGGGTAGGGGGTGACGAAAACTTTAAAAATAATTTGCAATGGCCTTAACAAACTTTAATATATATCCTTCAGCAATGAACTCATTCAAGCGAATTCAGGCTAATGTACATTTTTGCGTCATACTCAACATGAATTTTAGTTTGGTAAACACGTCCGTACATACGTAGTAAAAAGGAACAATGTGAATTTTATGACCAGAAATATACCCGGAAGCACTCAAGATTTAATTCGTATGTTCTATCAGGCTTAAAACTAGATATAAGGAATTTATTTTGCAATAGCTCGGCCGAAACTGGATGAGCCTGATAAGCAGTTTGTGATAAACTGAACGGAAGAAGCGTAACAACGTCTTCAATATATTTTATTCATTTGGCTTGGAAAGCAATGAATATCTGCCTAGTGAGTACGAGTCCTGCAATTCCATCTCGCGATCGTAAATAGCCGTATCTGTGTGACCTTTGCACAAGCAACCATCTTCACAGCAAATCACATAAGTAGTTGGAAATTCACTTTCCCTTGTAACCTGATAACTACTTGTCTCCAGGAGGGAAGGTACTTGGGAACACTCGACTTGGAATAGTCTTATACATGGCTATTTGTACAATTATTTTCAAGCAATCGAACGCGATCTGCAAAATCATTCACTGTTCAAATCAGATGCTGATGAAGTCTGCAAGTAAAAGGTGAAAAGGGCACTCAGACGCAATCCCCGAAGGCCATGCAATTTTTATCAGCTTTATCCATAATGCCATCATTCGACTTCTAAAAGCGCAATACACAAACTTTAATGTCATTTCTAAGTGTTCCAACTAAACCGATTGATGTTTTAGTCGAGTTTACCGAAATACCAGTCTGTCAGTATCATGGCTCCATAATACATAGCGCATTCTGCACCTAATCAAAGAACGTGCTAATGAACATGTATACCCCTAAGATGAGATAGTCGTTCGCCAAATCATAACGTTCTGCCAATTTTTCGCTGCAGGCATGCTGTAACCTGTTCGTTAGAAAAAGCAAAAGTACTCCTCCTGTGGCATATTGTCACGACAAGGCAAAAAAAACGTTTTTAAATGTACCTGTAATATCCAAAAAGTGTCTAGGCAAGGTTTTTTTTAAATTTCTCAAATTAAACGCATTTTTCTTCATTGAAGCAATATTTGAAAAATAAATAGAATAAGTAAATTTATTTTTAAAGTCCAAATTCAATTTAAAGTTCATTTTCTTCTGGTACATTTACTACCCATGATGGTAATTAAGCTTTATAGTTGACAGTTGGCTTTAAGATATAAACATATTTTCTAAATAAGCCACAGATCGGTTGGAGCTTAGCAATATCGACCGGTGGTAAGATGCAAATACTATTAATAGTTCTTCAGCAAGCGATCCGCTCGAAAAGGTAACAGGTAAGAAATGGTATAAATACGAAACATAAACACCGTGAACGAAAATAAGCAATATCATTACCAACTAATGATCGGGACCGGAAAACAAAAAAAAAGAGCATCAAAATGTAGCACAAATTAATCCGCCAGATTCTCCGACAAGCTTGCAGTGAACATTTCCCGACCAGATCATTCGACTGTATCTGATTATGGGCTTCGAAGATAGCACAAAACATTTTCTTGGTCGAGTAACGGAAATCGGATTGTATCCATCAACGAAATAGACAAAAAAGGGTACAATGATAAAACAGTTGAAGTCAACAGACAAAAAAAAAGAAATAAACAGTGATACAGGCCGGCACAGAAGTTCCCAGTTCGCGCGTCGTCGGTTCGACAGACAGTGGCACAAGGGTGTCAATGGTAATGAATGGTGCTAATCAGAAGCTCCATGAGGCACACGGGCAGGGCATCTACTTTTTATGGCTTTATCCGCGGAAACGACTTATGCCGGAAGATTTCTGGGTCAATAGGTAAGGTGGAAACTAATTTTTATTTTGATTTTATTATTCTGTCAATGCTGTAGGCGGTACAAGACAATAATTTAACTTTTTGTCCCTAACGAATTGTGACACGGTTTTAGTTGAATCACATTAATATATTTTTTACTAACTGAAAAGAATGGACAATTTCAGCAAATTAGAATAGCGCATTGGACCATTATATTAAACTTTATGGAGTAATGCCATCGTATATTAAATAAATATATCACTACAAATATTTTGTTGTCATGTCTATCAAGTACTGATCTTGTATCAAGGTTTATGTGATTTACTTTTGTATAATAGCGGCCTTTAAACCCTTCGAAAACGTTCATCAAACGAGTCAATATTTTGCAGCTGTCAGCCCTTAACATGCGTGACCTAAATTCCTTTCATCCATCTCTGTAAAAGGTTTGCGCTTTCAGATTTCGAACGAAGGTAGCTCTGCTGTTATAGTTGTGTCTATCGCATACCAAGAAAACGTACGATGGTCGATGTCCCAAAGTGCAAACCACGAACGGTGGTCAACAGATTATGGCTGCGATCCGTGCTGTGCACGAAATAAGCCACTCTTCAACAAAAAAGGCTTGTGCTTAATTCAATTTATAAACCTCAAAATGAGCACCGCCTTTAGACCTCCTCCGATGGATAGGTGATGGATCCTCCTACAAATCCAACAAATAGATATTTTTACATCCAAAGCGCAAGCGCATCCACGCCTAAACAATTAATCATGATTTACAACAAACAGCTGTTACAACAAGCAGATTTCCTATAATCGTATGGGTGCGAAGTACAAAACATTGAATCGTCACAGCAATAGTAGGGATTGGCTTTCTCAAAGAATAAGGTTGGCAGTTGAATAGGTTAATTGTATTTAATTGCATCGTAGTGTTAAGCAAAATCATAAGCCAATCAGAAGTATATTTTAGTTAAATAAGCGACTATCTAGTTTCTTTTCAAGTAAAGCGCCCTTCAATTCATGTGTTTAAACATGATTTATTTTGGCTTGAGTCATCAATACACAAAAGAATCTTTTTTAAAGTAAGCTTTTGTGGGTTGTAAATGTAAATTTACATATTAATAAATCAAAATGTCTCTGAATTTATATCTCTATTGTACTGAGCTATTCTAGGTGAAACGAGTAAACGGTTCAACTTGACCGTCTCCCATTTGAGTAAAATTTTCGACATGTTTTCAGTAAAAAAACGCATATCGCATATGGGCTATAATTATGAATTTCTTTAAAAATCATGACTCAAAAAATGTTAATTGTACCGGAATGATGTCTAAGAGGAGGTTGTAAGCAATCAATAGGACATTAAAAAATATACATTGGAAAAAAATTATTTAATTTTTTCAAAAAAAAAAATTAACTGCATAATTAAATTTGTATTCTTGAAAATACTCAAAACAATAAGAAAAATAATTACGAACTTTTCAAGATAGAGCAATTATTCAACAACAGGGTTTTAGAGCCAAAACCTTCAAGGCTTTTTTTAACGTGCAGAGTGCTGTATCTTTGCATATTTCCGTTTGTAAGAGGAAATGCTGCAAAGTCTGTCGATAAATAGGGATCAAGTCTTAAAGTCGTTTATACTCAATGTTAGGAGGAAATGCTTATCAACTTAGGGATCGATGCGTGCGAGTGATGATTCAATGTACTGCATTGTAATTTTGGTTATAATGAGCCTAAATGTTGAGTTTCACAATTTCACCATTGTTGCAATACCGTAGACGCACCTAATTCTGCGTATGGTTCCTAATTTTGCGTACCTACCGCAAATTTTCTTTAAAAATCATTGCGTTCTGAAATGAATAGTTATATGTACACATATTTTGCTAGATGTGTTTTATAAGATAAAAGTTTGCAGGAATTTGAAAGTTCTGACTGAAATGGACGGTGCGCAGAATTAGGCACCATGCACAGAATCGGGTGCGTTTACGGCACTTGTACGGAAAAAATAGTTATGAGTTTAATCGCATCGAATTACGATGCCTCTCAGCGATTTGTACATTTTTTATTGTAACGAAAACTGTCATAATGCAAAAAATATATCCCGTTTTCTGCTGTAGACTGTCTATACTCCTCTTGCCAGTCCCCAAATTTTTGTTTTGCTTTTTTGAACCTCCCCCTTGTCAAATACCACCCTAACCGCATGCTTTTCAGATTCCCTTTTGTCTCTCAATCATTTTTACATCTGTTATCGATCCGGTAATTCGCGTCATGTAAGACAAACAAGACCTTTCCCTCTATTTGGATCATTTCTCCATGTTAGGGACCAACTTATTCTTTTCTGATTCCCTCATGTCAAGGACCAGAAAAAGCAAAACTCTTGGCTTAAACGCCTTTCTTAAACATGACCTTACCTTATCGACAGACTTCGCGACCGACTTTTAGAGTACAGGGCAATTACGAGGCAACGATCCTAGAGTCTCTATCTAGTAAGCACCGCCTACCCGAGATTCGAATATATGACGATAGGCTTGCTACACCAGCATCGTACTTCGAAGCTGGCTTGGCGGTTAATGTAAAGGTTCAAACACGCATCATTGGTTTCTGGGATTTCAAAAGCAGTTTTTATACTTAAAACATAAGTTATATTCATAAAACTGTTTTCGCTACATTCTTTCCGTCTAACAGAACACAATGACTGTATTTTCGTAAATATTACTTTTATTTTTCCATTCCACCCTGTGCTGATTATCCCTTCTGTCTCGCTAAAGAGAAACAAAACCTTTTCCATATTTCCCTCTTTTTTTCTTGTGTGGACGCATCATTGCGACCAGTACTGTTTATCTACTGGGATATCGCCCGGGTGTGTTTGCTGTATTCTACACTGCATTTCTTTTTGCTATTGTCGCTATTGAACGAGCGATAAAGCTTATATAAATTTTTATGCGCACTCGTGTGACCTTTCCTGCAATGCTGATACTGTCTCCAATTATAGTTTCATCCCTCACTAGGCCGACCAATACATTTAACTACAAGAGTGACTTTTGCATTGTCAAGAGGCTTCATCGGGGTAATACAGAATTAAGCACGATCACGAAGAATGGGGTAACGAGGGGCCTGAGAAATAAATCCATACTAAAGCCACTTTGAGATCGAATGTCTGACTCCACTTTAAGAATCGAAGCTACGACTTGTCAAAGCGGTCTTGGTAATCTTGCCATAACTGCTATCGGTCCATACATAAGAGAAACGCCTATGTAGACCAAGTTTGATGGAGAACGGTCAATGCGTTCTGGAGTTATGCCGAAACATACAAACATACTCTCGTTCAATACTCTCAACAAATACTTATATATTTATAGAAGATATACCAAATTTGCAATTATAGACATGGATGTTATCAATAAAATTTTAACATTACCTAATTACATAAAGAGAATTACGTCGAAGAGTGCGTGGGACCAACAGCACACGATTCAGCTTTCCCACCTTTTAAAAGTACCATTAATTAGATTTTAATCAATGTTGTTTCAATGATTTTAATATTTACTGAAAGATCTCAACTGCCCTAATATGTCTCATGAAACTCATAAAATGCGGTTTACTTGTTCAAAAGTAACAAAAATTAAATGTCGAGTAAATTAGTTAAGAAAATTTTATTGAGCTAGAATAAATAGAATGGCATTACACGACATTTAGTAATAACACCTTTTATGCGAATGAAGCAGTTCAGCCATCTTAGAGAAACAGACGACCAAAATAGCTTCACGTATGTTTCCCTGTCAATTATTCAATCGGGTAACTCATATAAAACTTAAAAAAGCGCCTTTATTTTCACTTTTTCTTTTTGCGAACCATGTGCAAAATATAAATAGTAAAATTAGGTTAAGAGACTTTTTAATGGTAGGATTTTTATCGCTCAGTTAACATCAGTAATAGAACAGCCAGTATGATTTTGCATTACTCGACGCCAACTGCAATACAATTACAGAATCTAAGAGTTTTATTTCGAGACTAACAGAATATGGGTAGGCATTATTCTTTATAACTATTAATACTATTATACCACTATTACTATTATTACTATCATTACTATTATGGCAATTATTGCTATTATTACTATTATTCTGATTATTACTATACATAACTTTTATAGTAAAAATATATATCAAACTTACTTGCTTTTTATTGGTAATAAGTTTGTTTGGGAGGGATATTTTCGACATTTTTATTCCCACGAGATTTTTATAACAGTAACTTTAACTAGTTTTATGAAAATATCAAAATACATGTGAACAAAATTCAAATAAAATTAACGACCAATTCAGCTTGCAATTTAGAGGCTAAATACATACCTGACTATAAAAATAATAAAAACTGACCGAAATTTAAAGGAAAATCATCTTTTGCTGTAATAGGTAACGACTCCTTTTCAAATATGTTTAAAATTGTGGTCGAAGCTGAAATAAAACTTCAAAATACTTAAATCACCAGGCAGTACAGATTTATTACACGTTCATCAACGATTGTAAAATTACAGAAAAGGGTTGTGTTCAAAAAAAACCCTAATTCCACTTGCGCAGTAAAATTTCAACAATTTTCTTTTTGAAATGGGATAGAATGCAAGCAATTTTATTTCAAATCTAGTGACTCCTATATGTGCGTAATAAATTTTCATTGATAAACAGTGATGGTCAATAAAAAAAGAGATAAACGTTTTTTGGGAACTTCATAATTCTAACTTCAACGAGGAAGTTAGAAGAAAATTCCATTGAATTTGCTATCCAAGTACTTTTCCAGTTGAATGATGCAAATTCTGCAAGTAGCGCCGAATAATTAATTGACTTTGATTGATTTATCATGACGAAGCATTCAATAGCCGAGCCCGACAAACCGTATGGAATGATAAGCATTTGCAAATATAAATGAACAAGTGCAGAAAAAGATCACGCTGTGGCGTGCGAATATACCAAGTTAGCAAATACGCTGCGAGTGGCTCTTTTTTGTCGTTTTCTCATACAACCACAATGACCCTTGTTCGATATTTGATTGAGAACCATCAGGCAAGAATTTTGGGTGCTTCTATCAACATATAAAGCATCTACAAACAACAGTGCCAAGTTCTTGCCGATTAATCATAACATCTTGAAAACGTATTCAAAAATTCTATAGATAATGAAGGATAAGTTTTCATTAGCAAGTACTGTGAGAAATTACAAATTCTCATGACCGCTAAAAAATTTTCCCAATCAATATTCCTAGTGACCTAGTGAATTGTTTTGTCAAAAACAAAATATTTCTTCTAAATCAACAAAAAGATCATTTCAATAGACACTGCTACGCAGAATTTGTATGTTTACTAAACTAAACTAAAGTGATTTGTGCGCTATTCCACGAAAAATCAATGTTTTTAAATCTATTGATACATTTGATAAACTAGATGTGAAGCAGTCACTTTTCCCGCCGCGGAGTATGATCTTGACCTTGAATGAATGGCCATTGACAGCCAGAGCGCAGTTGCAAAGTTTATCTGTGCACAATCAACAAGAGGCGGCCAGCATAAAAAGTAACACTCACTTGGTGAATCATGTTTCGCACGATCTTCTCGCAGCATCAAACGGTGGTGATGTTTCGCTGAGGTCGAGCAATTACTACATAAACCTCAGCTTCCTGATTAGTATCGGTTTTTTCACTACGGCACAGAGGTTAACCATTGAATTGGCTGTTTCTCACTGGTCGTTCAGATACCGACAATGTATGGTCAGAGTTCTTTACAACACTTCACAACAGACCCCACGGGTCCCACGATCGAAGGTCGTTAAATCGCTATCTTCTTCTCCATGTACAGGACTAGTTTTCCATTTGAGGGGCTCATCTCTTTGTATACAGTCACCTCATAAGCGGTTACATGACCAACTACCAGCTGGTTGATACGATCAGCGTTGATCTCTTTCTGGACGACTACCAGCTCCAATCGGTTGAGCTAAACTACGGTGAAGGGTTCCGACAGCCGTCTTCAATCATACACTACGTCGACGACAAGAAAAATTTATATTTGAAACACATAAACACCATTACACGAAATAGAAACAGTCAAATATTTTAATATTCCGAACAAGCTATTTATTGTTTTATTTCATTCATTCCCTTCGACGGTCTGACTGGACGATAGTTTTCACTAAACTTTATAGCGGCTCATTGAGTCGATAGTCATTCCAAGCTACAAACAGTGTTTATGCTACGCCTCACGTTTTCTATCAGATCCGACCGGTCTCGATGCTTCAGCAAGTTCCGTCTGTTACCATATATTTATTTAATTCGCTTGTTCTTGTCTCGTTTTATCTCAAAATGACTGTTCTACTGCCAATCTAGCAAAACCAAGAGCCTGTCTTTTTCTCCAAGCATTCACTTATAACCACAAATACAGTCACAAGATAACGCGCCAACTTTGCTTTCGAAAAACCATTAATGAAGCAAATACAACTCGCCAACAAGCCCTTGAGGGCCGTTTATCAGCCGTTTAACATAGTTAATTCGATTTATTTTATATTTTTAATAGCGTTTCTGCATTTAACCGCCCGCGCACTTTCTTTCAAGCAGCGGCACACTCGTCTCGCGCTGCCACGCGATCTTTTATTGGCTAATTAAAGAAATCACACCGCGAATCCACACCGCTAGAATCACTCCACTAGAACGCCTTTCGCCCGCCTTACTGTTTCTGGCACTAACCTTCTCGAGCTGCGAGAATAAACTGTTCCTTGACGCTACCACCAGCTGATCGAACTACGCGCCTTATTATTATTCCATGTTTCTTCCTGCAGATCGTCTCCGTCTGTCCAGCCCTTTCTTAGATCGTTTGTCGGAAAGCACACAGAATACAAACCGGCATCGCGATTCGCGCGCGAACACGTGATGGCAACCGGGAACGGCAGTCCGCGTATTCACTCGTCAATCGTTGCCGCAAGACTAAAACACCAGGGCTCAAAGCTCCGATGGTTAGCTCTCCTCAACCCACTCTCAAGTTGGAATTGTTTTCATTGGCTGAACGGGTGAACGAAAAGTTTACGTCCTATCGCTGATGAGCATCATGCTATATGTGCTGGGAGCTGTGAAGTGGTTCATTTGGCACTTGCATAGCGGTGCAGTCGAAACGAGTTTGAATGAATCATTTTCACGCTGGAAACAGATGATTTGAGTCGGAGTTCTTCGTCAGCTGATCCGTCCGATGAGCTGGGATGTCAATATGTGTACGTAACGATCATCCAAATGAAATAAAATATGTTGAATTAATAACAGTTTTATTGTTCTACAAATGTATTGAATATTATGTAGATATACACATCGTATATCGAAAACTAAAAACCTGAATTAATCCACCTAGCGGTGTGACCTAACCTTTCTACTACAATTTTCATTTTGCAATAAATAAATGTCCCCTCTAGGTAGTAGTACTTGGTGATACTGTAATTTAAAATTTATCAGTTAGTGTCGCGTATCTTCCAGCTTTTTTTCTGACGAAGCCATTGTAGTTTTAGGCAGGTCACTGAGCTATACGACATTTTTATCAAGGGGTCTGGTGTAAAAAAACATGTGGCCATTGCAAATCATTTTTGAAGTTTTTGTCACCCTCCCTTGGAAATTGACTTGAAAATCGGGGGACAAAAAAAATGGGATCGCACAGTGGGACGGCTTCAAAAATAGGCGGACATCAGCTTTTGCGGCGAAACTATTCAGTATTCCGCATTAGTGTCTTCACAAAAGTTTCTTGGTTTTTAATGTATTTTTTTGTTAGGTAAAAAAAAATTACATTAAGGGGGTGGGTCAATAAATAGAGAAATTAACTTTTTTATTTTAGGTCCAAAATAAACAGTGCCTAAGGAAAAGTGGTAGAGGACATTATTTAAAGAGTATTTGGTGAAGGAAGAAAGTTTCTATCTCTTAAGGGAAAAAAGATATTTAGCTACACAATAACAAACCCCCTTAATATCAGTTTTCTTGATTTTTCTTGCTTATTTCCGTTTCTACGTACTTTTGATGTTCAGCAAAGTTTAAGATATAGTAAAAATACATCTTTTTGCTGAAGAGTGCGTAGCTCTAACCTTATGGGATTCTGAGCTGTTACAGTTTTTATATAATTTTCTAGTCAATTTTAAGGTGATTTATTTCAAAAAGGCGCAAGTATGCGCAGCCAACCTCAGCGACTTTAAGTGTTGTGATATAGTGGCTTTCGTTTCATGTATATGTCACGGTGGAACACGGTGGAACATTTGAGCAAACTGCGACTAAAAATCTCGCGTTTTACGCCTGAAAAATTACATAAAATAACGTAATAGACCAATACAAATGGTTTACCCCATTTAAAATAAAAATAAATTTAATAATATATGATTTAAAAATTCAATGATGCTATATTTCTAAATAACTGTTCATTTCTTCATCGTTAGCTTCGGAGGAGTCAAGAGTACCGTTTCCTGAAAAATCTGGTTCACGCAATAACTTCAGTGCTGCTTCACAAATAGCTAATTTGTTTATTCAATCCGGATTGAAACCGGATTAATTTTTTGTGTTCATTTGCTCCTATCTGAAGATAAAATTCATCCAGTTCCAACCCGGATTGAATAAACAAATTCGCTATAAATGGCATTTTTCCGTTTTGTGTTCTTACCTACTGATGAAATTATCGGATCAGATGAATGCATTGAGCGGTTAAATATATCTTGATTTTTAGACACTCTGTGAACATAAACCTATGCAATTCGGAACAAAATACAACATATATGATGACTAATATTCACCTTGAACATTTTGAAGCAGCACTGAAGTTATTGCGTGAACCAAATTTTTCAGGAAACGGTACTCTTGACTCCTCCGAAGCTAACGATGAAGAAATGAACAGTTATTTAGAAATATAGCATCATTGAATTTTTAAATCATATATTATCAAATTTATTTTTATTTTAAATGGAGTAAACCATTTGTATTGGTCTATTACGTTATTTTATGTAATTTTTCAGGCGTAAAACGCGAGATTTTTAGTCGCAGTTTGCTCAAATGTTCCACCGTGTTCCACCGTGACATATACATGAAACGAAAGCCACTATATCACAACACTTAAAGTCGCTGAGGTTGGCTGCGCATACTTGCGCCTTTTTGAAATAAATCACCTTAAAATTGACTAGAAAATTATATAAAAACTGTAACAGCTCAGAATCCCATAAGGTTAGAGCTACGCACTCTTCAGCAAAAAGATGTATTTTTACTATATCTTAAACTTTGCTGAACATCAAAAGTACGTAAAAACGGAAATAAGCAAGAAAAATTAAGAAAACTGATATTAAGGGGGTTTGTTATTGTGTAGCTAAATATCTTTTTTCCCTTAAGAGATAGAAACTTTCTTCCTTCACCAAATACTCTTTAAATAATGTCCTCTACCACTTTTCCTTAGGCATTGTTTATTTTGGACCTGAAATAAAAAAGTTAATTTCTCTATTTATTGACCCACCCTCTTAATGTAATTTTCTTATATCTGACTAAAAAATACATTAAAAACCAAGAAACTTTTGCGAACACACTAATACGGAAAACTTAATAGTTTCGCCGCAAAAGCTGATGTCCGCCTATTTTTGAAGCCGTCCCACTGTGGATCGGTGGGATACGAGTTAATTTTTTTTACAAAATCAATTGTCTGTGGGCTCTATGGCCTGAAAAATTCGAAAAATGAGTGTACGAGTTGAGTTAGCACTTCTACCACGAAATAGAAATGGGAATTCAAACAGTGGAATTTCCGAAAACCAGCCATAAAAATTTCTTTCGTTTTTGTCTTTTTTCGTAGATTTTTGCATGGAAAATAATAACGTAAATAATAACACTGAAGTCGCTTTTTACACGGTTTGTTTTTTACGCGAATTTCGGAATTTACGCGGTTTTGATTTACGCGGGACGTATCTTTCGCGTAAAAAGCGGCTTGAGTGTATATATTAAAAGCAAAAATAGATTTTGTTTTCACGTTTAAACTTTAACTAAATATGTCTAAAATCCATATTTTTTTTGCCCGATCAAAAAATTCTCTTTATCTTTATGCGTAACGCATAAAGCATAAACGAGTTATTTATTCACTGAAAAATATCAAGGAAACCCTCAATTTTAATTAAAATTATAAGACTTCAACACAACAAATTTTTTGAAAGTTTTCAATATTATTTTTTGACAATCAATTTATTGTTGAGCACCACTGTGCGACAATACATATGTGTGCGCTTTCGAAAAGCTATACGCGAAGCTTTTATCAATTTACCGGGCAAAAGAAACTTTTCAGCTATATTGGCGCTCGCAGTGAAAGCTTCACAGTGTATGCTGCTTAGACTATAAAGCAAAAAAGCTACGAAATGAGTTCGCTTAGCTTCTTCTCATTCATTTCTATCACTGTGTTAGAAAAACGACTGATTGACTCGGCTGCTTTTGCAAATACAGGAATCCCACGAATAACGCGATGGGTGGTGCTGTACGCCCATCGCGATATCTCAGCGGTCCATTAATCAATAAAGTTGATATTTGGTAGTTGACTAGGTTGTACCACATACTAACAATGTACCAAAAATCAACTTTATTGGTTAATGGACAACTAAGAAATCGCCATGGCCGTACACCGCCACCCAACGCGTTATTCAGCAGTCTGCTGTAAACAATTCTGGGCAGTTTCCAATTCTCGTATGAAATATGAATTATAGCAATCAGTTTTTATAGCATCTGCACGTATGGCAACTATCCGAAAGGCACTCTTGAAACAAAAATTCTGTTCATGTAAATATACTCGCTGTGTTCAGATTGGCAAGAAGAATGCAGTAATCCCGCTTTTGGGCCCAAACACTGCTTCCGAAATTGGGCTTTCCGACGAAAAGTTAATGACTGCTAATTCCCCGTCCTATTTATACTTTTTTGCAATAGAGTAGGGAGGGGCATAAGCGCGAAGTTTGAAGTTGTCATCTATTTTCATGAGATATAAAGTAGCACAACAATAAAATATATTTTATATTGATGCAATAACTCACTATCTTTACATTCAACTATAAATCATCTGGAGTAATACAAAATAAATAGCTCATTTTTCTAATCAAGTGCTGAATCGCACTTATGTCCCACAAGCGGGGCAAAAGTGCGAATACCGCGGGGTAAAAGTGCGAAGCTTGAATCCATAAAATTGGCTTAGCAGTAGCTAACAAGATCATGATATCTTCAATCTGCGATATGTTTCGCTAAGGAATATTCTCAATTTGCACCTTTCGTATTTTCCGCTGACACGCTGTAGCCTCCGTCAGATCGAAACTTTACCAAACGTTTTGTTTTGTTTCACCAACGGATAGACACTGTTTTCCTTCAGCCAGCATCTGTAGAGCACAAAGTTTTCTGCAAATCTTACATTTCTAGTATCTGCACTATAGTGCCTAAAACTGTATACAATTACCTATACATTTTTGCCTCGTCCATGAATCGCATTTTTGCCCCGCTAGACGCTTGACGGGGTTGGATAAAATTTTGGAAAAGCGAAATATATTTTGTAAATTCTTTTCATCGCATTTTCAAAAGAGATACGCGAGTGATGTAAAACGCTACTACAATTTTTCAGCAAGTAATATCATCATGTTTATATCGTATTTGTCGTAACGATAACGAAATATCACATCAAACCACTCTAAAATAACATTTACAACAAATATTTACGATAGATTCATGCTTTCAAAGTAGTTACCCATGCATGCCAATGTAGTTAATTTACTCGGAATGCCACTCCTTACTCTATTCATAGCTTTTTCTGATTTCTGAGACGAATCAGCGCACGGCTGAAAGTCTCCTAAATAAGGAAAAAAATGCAGCAATATACTTTTTGAGAATAGACTAAAATGTCTATTTATTATTACTGGCTAATATCATATTAAAACTATTTCTGTTTCTTAAAACATACCTTAGTGTAAGCAGCGCTAGCATCAAATATCGTTGGTATGAAAAGAAAGATTGCATTTTGAAAACCTTGAATATTTGTTAAATAACACTACAATACAATTTTTCAAATGCATCTTTGTGTGAAAAACCATACTTCATATGATCTATCACTACAGCTAAGTACATAGTAGACTACAATAGATCGTTTTGAAGGTCTAATCAAAATGCGTTATCATTGAAATTTTTTCTCGCCTTAGTGCGCTGCTTAGTCCATTTAAAAAAAAAGAACTTTTATTTTTTCAGGAAGCAAAACACACAGAACAATTGTAGTCAATTGACATGTACACCAGGTCATCATTCATGTTGTAACTTTAGTATTCTCAGCAAAGAATTTACGCTATGACAATGCTGCAGTCCTCCACCTCCATGCATAATGGTTCTAATATTTTCTATTGAATACTTATTGCCACAATGACATACTTCAAGAACGTTTAACACCAGCACGGTAAACGATGATAGCAGCGGCGGTAGTATTTCGATTCCAAACCGAGCTACTCATCAATCATGTTTGAGGTCGGCAATATATAATCGGGCATTAGGACAACGTGGAAGGGCCAAACGGGCGTTATATTCGTAGTGCTTCAAATTGTATCTATCCTGTTATACGGATATCATGATTTGTCATAATCCTAGAATGGCTAACAGAAGAAAGATAAAAGCCAACGCAGCACGCACAGCGGAGCACATATGCTGCCGCAGTGATGAGAATGGAACGAACGCTAAAGGCAAGGATAACAGAGCTAAAGCGGTGACTATCCAGAATAGGAGCACCATTTGACTTATCAACGATGGAAGCAACATTTTTGCGCTATTTCCCATTTATCCTTTTTTGAGTTTGGTTCAGTTCAAAATGGTATGCCCCTTCAATTTGATTTGCGGTTAGCAGCCTGTCGAGCAAAGAGTCCTTGAATGCTCCAGTGTCAGGTAATAATTAGTCAACACCCTCGAAATGTGCCCTCTACATTTAACGTTGTGGTTACTGTACTTCAATCTTCTAGTTAGCATAGATTGACATTATATGACTTTTGAAGCATTTGCTAATTGTGCTCACAAGTGGTTAAAAGTTCAGTGGTTCAATAATCCCCTTTTCGTTTTATAGTATTCTGCGGTCAACCCCACTTAAGCTCCTGAATTCTTATTACTATTGGATTTGTGAAATAAATTTGAAGGTTTATAAGGTCGTTTATAGAAACGCCTAGTTAAAGCAATCCTTAAAAATCAGACACATATTTGTTATAACTTGTATCATGCAAACACAGGGAAGCTGTCTGGCATTCTTGCCACCCCAGTAAACCATTTGGTTTGTATATCTCGATTGCAACTGAGATATACGAAATCATATCTGAACGAAAAAGTTATATTTCACGCCATATAAGAACATATATGTACCAAAGTGGAGGCGATATACGTGCGAAAGCTTTGACAATTATTTGTAATTCTATTTTGCGTAGTTTTTATAACACGCAACTAAATACTACTGAATATATGCTTAAGATGTAATCAAATATTGCAATCGTCTATACTGCTTTATAATTCACAGTCATGAATTGTATATGAAGGCACGCACGACTGCAAAACAACTTATTGTTCACTTCGATTTGACATACTCTAATCATTATACAATTCCAATGTGAAATTGACATGAAAACGATTTAATGTGAACTTTTTATTACGATTTTGTGTTATCTGGGACGTGCCCTGTCTACCGTATCTGTCCAGCTTTGGTCACCTTTTGAATGCTGGGTTCTCTGCAGGGTTCTATACGAGCTCCTGATTCATCCTCTGCCTCTTAATTTCGTTCTCCTGTACGCCGCGCCGCGCCGTAGAGAATCGTTATTCGACGTCGAAGTTTTGTATATGTATTATGTAAATTTGTATTTGCTTCTTATTGGTAAAAAACATCAATCCGAAAGAAACTACATAAAAATACGACGACGAAAAATTGAAGTATTAATTAAATTTCGTCACAAGGGGTTTTCATAATTTTTATTTAAATTTTGTAATCACTTCATCTCATAGATAGATACGCAACCTTAAATAATTTCATATATTTATTTATAATAGATAAAAATGTTAAATAGTTGCGGAAATACATAAAAAAAATTTGTATTTTAAAGCAATGAAAAACGTTGTCTGTCAATTTCCGGTAGAGACGAGGCTGCTAATGCGAATAGAATTGACCTTTCAGGCAAAATTGAAAATATTCCAGAAAAATATTCGAGAACTTTAAAAACAAATATTGCTACACTACTGCAATATAAAGAAGCATAGTCCTTTTCAGTGTACTCCACACACACAGCCTACACAAAGAGGTAATTTTAACATGTTGCAATTCGGTGCGATAAACAACCCGTTCCAGTGAGCGACAATTTCCGTATCCGGAAATTGATGCGAAATAGCTATTCAGAGCAATCACCTTTGCGGAAAGCAACCACAATTCACTGCTTCCATAGCAGTTGTAAACAAAAACAAGATGAAACCGTCCCGTCGATTGCAGATGCATGAGAGCTTCGTTAACGCTGAGTACCTTACCTATGAAAGTGCCACATTCTGTGAATAACCACCGCATACGTTCCCAATCACCGAGCCGAGCCTTCAAACTGCGGCCAACTGAACTATACGGAACGATACGGATGAACAAGTAGATGCGATTGGATGCTGTTTTGCAATTACGGTTTATTCGAAACATTCCACGGCTTGTCACTGCGCAAATCCAGCGCGTGACTTGATTTTTCAGTAGGGTTTTATACTTATGATGCAGGATAATATATCTAGGACACGATTTAGTACTGATAACATAAAGATTGTTGAAGTTGCATTATGAAAAAGATGGCTGTCAAAATTCAGCACAAACTGTTCTAGAATTTATTTTGATATTTTTGTCTAATGCTTGCTTTAGAAAATTTTTAAACTTCATTAAAATTTTTAATCGAATTATTCAGATTGTTCTCACAAGATAATTTCAACAAAAAAATCAGTTAAGTGGAACCGTCATAATAAAATATGACGTCCAACGCCAGCAGCAATATTGTACACCAGGCGTATACTTGATCCACTGACGAACTGACATGACACTTAGAAGAAAATCCTTTAAAAAACATCGTCCTGCACATTTTGCTTGCACACTAGCACCCTCTGTTATGCATGTTGCGGAGTAGCTTGCATTTGCAGGGTTTTATGCTGTAGGGTTTTGTACATTTGAATGGTTTTATACTGAAAACTCAAAGCAACACTCGCGCGCCGCGGTGTGGCCATGTTGCGAAACATGCTTTTTTGAAAAATGAGTGGTTTTTTATTGGACGATGGAATTATCGCGAGTGTCTCGTCAGTTTGTCTGTGCTTCATCCAACATACATGTATGCGCAAGATACATGTTGTCGAATTTCCAGAATTAGTCATTGACATCAGTGAGAGATTGAACTCTTGGGAATAATGTCGAAATTGGAATTTTCTGTTGAATTCGTCTCGACAGTCTCCTAAAAAACCCAAAAACTACCGGTGAATCAGATAGTTATGATGAGATTGATGAGGATTGATTCCGATGAATTTAATTTTTCATGCTCTGAAAAGATGGTAGGTGTACATATGGTGACGAACGTAATTGTTTTCAAAAACAACGAGCAATATATTTTTTGAATGCAAAAAAGCAGAAACTGCAAGTTATACGGCCCTAAGGGTTGTACGAAAGAGTGACGTAGGACTATATCAGATTATTAAATCAAAGACTAATGTGAACTGCATTTCTGGCATATGTATGTTTATAAGAATCTGTGAGTACCATTGTTTAAGTGAATGTTTAAAAGAGAAGAGCGTAGTCTTCAGATTCAATTGTTCATTAAATTTAATGGTGGCTTTGAAAATACGTCGACGGGTGTTCATAAGTACAATGCCTGCAACCCTCTTAGAAGGGGAAAGGGGTTCAGTACACCATAGAAAAAAATCCTACCTTCTGAAACCCTCACATGCCAAATTTGGTTCCATTAGTTCTCGAGTTTTGAGGAATTTTTTGGTTCATTTGTATGGGAGCCCCCCTCTTACGCCCTCTTTAAAATTGCTCTCTTACCCCTCCATACAATCGCTGGTCATTTTATCTAGCCAGTTTTGTTCAGTTTCGTTCAGTAGTTTAGTAATTATTAGCATTTGAAATCTTTCATTCAGACGTTACACCTCTATTTTCGTTTTCACAAAGTGCTACCCAGTCCCAGCATAGTAAACAAAGACGTAGTCCTACGTCAAAAAACATTTTTTCTGCAGCTAGTTTTGTATTTCTGAATTCGAGACGTAAGATTTAAACAAATCTTACACCCTTAATAAAATTACTGCATTGATAACGGTTATCGGAAATACCAACGTGTGTATGATCATATATTTGATATTTTCTATTTTCTATTAAAAAAATGAAAACAGTACATATTGGTAAACTGGGCAATCTATTATATCGCCATTGCTTGAAAATTTCGTTTCCTTTTTTGCTTACCCACGGACATTAACAGCAACATGCAATTTACTTAATTATTTTCGTTTAATCACTTCTTGCAATTTCCCATACCAACACAAAATTGATATATATCGTATTGCGACCCAAAGCAGTAGATTGGCCAAAAAACACCATCCCGTGGTTCTGTTTTGTGTCGATTTGTCGAATAATTGATAGCCGTAAAATTCACAGTTGCAACAAATAGGTCCATTTAACGCATAATGCGAATATGCCCACAGTTTGGTGTTCGGTGCACCAGCCACTCGGCTCCAGCTACTACACCGCATCATCGTCATTATCATCATCGACACAGATTGCATCCTTCTGACAACTACATCTACTGCTGCAGCTGGTTCGGTGTCCGAAGTAAAATTTGAAACTGCGGGTAGTCGCGGCGAAAAAATATGTCGTTATCGCATATTCAATAAATTTCCGCTCGTAAATTAATTTGTTCAGCTTAATTTAACATATGTACCCTTATGTTACGTAAACAGATTAATGGCAGCAAATTGCCAAAAATGGCGTGAAGTTGTTCGATAATAGTCTTTTGTTTAATTTGAAAAAAATGGAAGGGTAGATATTTGACATTACTCCAAATGATTGTATATTATATAATACAAAAAAATACATAAGAAAATAAAACTCAATAGATGGAAAGTATAGTACAAGCCATGAGAGTCTAAGATATATAACGTTGCACAAAAGGAGTAGGACTATTACGCTAAAAATTAATATTTATTATCTTCCAACATCTTCAAACTTTTTTGACTGTTTAGAACGAGATTAGTCTTCAACTTTAAAATCATCATTCTTGAATCGTAGAAACATTGTCGCCATTCAATCAAAGCAGATAATTTAAACTGCCTGCAAATGTCTATCGAAATCAGCTTTCCTGCGGCCAGGGCTACTCTTAAAAATGGTTTTAACATTATTTACAATAAATTACAAAAAAATGCCTTCCATATGGTCTTTTGTGAATAATAAAGGAACTGTTCTGCGCTATAAAACTTACCAAGAAAATCGTTAATCAAGCTCCACTTATCATAATTGACGTTTATTGTCGCTTCTAGTCACGCATATCCTCTAGAATCTGAAATAATGCCCAACTCAATTTATCAAAGTTCTGTTGGACTGGCCCTCGTCCATTAAATCTCTTGGCGGGTACAAAAAAAAGCAACAAACAAAAGAAATGCTGCTTAATGCCATTGACCAATCATGACTAAACGTATTTTGGCGAATGCAGAGCGAATAATTAAATTGCTCCTAAGCTTAAGCACATGACACTACACTGATATCGCCGGCTGATAAATTTTCCCTCATGAATTGTGCTCTCATCTGCAGAAGAGATTGCCTCAGCCTCAGAGTGCCGCAGACAAAAGTGACTACTAAATATTCCACACTCGCGAAAAGATGAAACAACCAACAATGGAAAGGTTATAATCTTGAATGAACCTCTTTGTTCTACATTCAAGGAAAATTATTTGCTTGTTTGTATAAGTCATAGAGGATACTTTTGACCGTGGCCAAAATATGTTGTGAAGAACTATACTCCCACATTCCGTCTCTAGTATTGATTTCCCAAATTATGCCCTTATTATGTGAAACTGCGTGCTGGTTGCTAGCTTTTCCTAGTAGTAAGTATGTTGGCCCTACCGCACAATAACGAAAAATGAAAAAGAAACTGCACACCAACAAACGGACAGTGGGAAATTGTGGTGTTCGCAACAACTGAGACCTCGTCATTTCTTGTTGTCATTTTCGTTACAATTTCACATTAGTATCTTTCAAGATGCAAATACAAGAATACATTTTTGAATTCATAAATCGAACTGCAACAATAAATTGTATAATGCAGTACTACTCATGGTTATCTACGACAAAAATACAATTCAACCAACATAGATACCGCCTTCCCCATCGTCCTGTTCGTCGATTCCCTTCCAGACCTGGTTAAGATTGATGATCGTGAATAATGCTGGAATGTCGACAATCGCTCTCGGTTTTCCCGCCTGCTGATGCTCTGGGAATTGCTCCTGATGTAGTTACGCATTCCATCTATTTCGCTGCAAAGTGAAGGAAAAATTGTGGCTGTCTCTGGAAATAAAAGCATTCCGGCCTGCCGGCCGCAGTGACCCAGTTTCGGCGATGCCTATCATACACGTCGTAAATAAAAGTTTTTCTTCTGCAGCATTCTTTTTTTTCTCTCAAGTGCTGGTAGGATACGGTCTATCGATACACGTCAGTGTCAGTCAACAGAACGACCACGTCTCAACTGGTTCAGCAACAGGGACCGAATGACAAATCGTCATGTGGCTTGGCCCACGCTATAAATTGCGATCGCTGTTCCCAGCGTAGTCCAGCCTACTTACTGCTAATGGAAAAGGATGTGATTATACAGCTTTATGGTTCTATGAGAGGATTTTTATAGACGAATAAATGTTTGAAAATAAATCCGACCATCATGTCGATTTGTTCTCAAACTCCAAAAAGCTATCCGATGTTTATGCCATCTGTTGTTGATTAATTTGTATTCAGATGGTCTAAATTACGGGTACTTTTTCAAAAGGACGTAGGTCACAATGAGAAATCAGTTTTGCATAATATTGGTTGATTGCGTCACTAGTTAGCTAGAAAGTTTTGCGCTAGTGGTAAGAAAGTTTTCTTTGAAATACACATGTCGCCAAAAAGAGTCTCTCAATGATAGTATGTCCTTTTGAAGACTACCCGAGAAATATCTTTGGTTACTTTGCTGCTGAGAGAGCAGTTCTAACAAACAATGACACGTTGAAGTATTGTCATCGAACTGTTTGTGGTTTGAGTGTTGACTGTTGTTGGAGCAAAAAAAACGCTTTTTCACAAAATGCCGTATAGTCGCGTTGACGTTCAATAAAAAAAGTTACAGTAAGAATTAATTTATCTCATACTTACCTGTTGGGTGTCTAGCTTTCAAGCTGTTTCTTTCAGAAAAAAAATCAATGCAAAACATGATTCAAAATAGGCAATTTATTCAACTGGTCACTGCTTAACACTAACTTCCAATTCATTGTTAAGTGTGCAAGCCATTGTATGTTGTCTACTTATTTTAAAACTTTCCTATTTCCTAGAATATTTTCACAGACTTAATGTTACATTACGAAATTCTTTGTGTTTTCTGCAATTTTAACCTATCCTAAAACCCACATGAAAACTGTCATTATAGACATCTCAAGCTAGTTTGATTTACAAGCGCTCTGCGATTCTGTTCTCTCTTCGTTGAACATTATATACACTCAATTCCAACTATATCACTATCACACCCGAACAGTCATCGCAAAAAATTGAACAATAGAAAAAGGACACTGAAAAGGGCTCCATTATGTGTCCCTTTTCCTTTCGATTCAATCACGTAACTCGACATTTAATTTAATGCTGTTCGGTCAGAAATTCCATCACTCTGAATACGCCATTGCGTGGCAATACAACATTTCATCTTTATTTATTTTTCCTCCTCCGCCTACATACCTGTCTAATTCAGTATGCAACTTGCCTTATTTATTCATGATTGCAAAAAGGTAGAACTAAATATCGAATTTCGATGCCGATGTTATCAGCTGGCAAGTGAATTTCGCTTATTGGCCAATCTGTTGATATTGTTCCTAATTATTTATCGCTACAGCCAGTAACATTATACAATAGATTTTCATTAGTCCTACATCTAAGTTGACAGTTCTGTTATGCGCTTCGTTCTCCTGCAATAAACATATATATTTCATGTTATATATATATTTTGTCAATAACTAAAGTACTCCCTGAAATGAATATGTATCAATACGGTCTAGAGCCATCGATGTCGTTAGATTTTTGCGGAAAGTGTTGAACCGTCCATAGACATGTGTTTGTTTACGTTAATTTGATTACTGTGTTGTGGAAACGGGTTGAAAACACTCTATTCATTAGGGTAACTCAGTTAACGCACTACCTCGCTTCAACGTTCGAACACCAGGAAATAATGTGATAATGTAATGAATTTGTTTAACTAGGTCACGTAATGTTCAGGGAAATAAACGACAAAAAGCCAAAATGGAACAATATATGATTTCTGTTAAAATTTGAACCAATGAATACTGAACGACCCGGCGCCTCCATCTGATAAAGTTCCCTGAAGAGGCTGCACTACTGCGGACAGCAGTAGGTACTTACGTTTAAATGTTAATACAATAGATTCTATTCCAGTAAAATAAATCTGAGTCAGAAATGAAATGAGATTTAATTCCAGAAAAATAATATTTATACTATGTGCTTCTAGCTGGAATAGATACAATATAATTAGTTGGCACGTGGCAGCTGCAAGCAAAGGCTTTATATAAGTACAAGAATTTTTTTGTTGGAAACACACGTTTTGATTCGTGCTTTGTGGTATATAGTTTTCTCCGCATACTGGTTTTCATACAAATCCATTTTGTGTTTGAATTGCCACTATCATGATTGAAGTAATTAAATGAATCCTCCTGAGATGAGAATAAAATGAAAACCCCGATAAGAGAAATCGTACACATTTTCTATTGTTCGACGATTCCTCCATCAAAAGATTTATGCCTTTTGATAAGTAACACCACACAAGCGCTCGGCAAATGTTAACAGTTACGACATCTATCATCATTACACCATCTCTATCATATCTAGGTGATGATTTCTTGAACAATGGCCAGTTAAGTAATTATTTTAGATAAAATCTTATTTGGACTGACACCATAGGTTAACCAATTTTTAAACTCGAAAACTGACAATTCGGAAAATGAATAGACGAGTTAAGGTAATTTATTACCGGATTTTTTCCTAAAATCCTAAATTCCCCTGCGGAAAACCAAATAACTTTGCACCGCAAAAATACACCGTATCTCTCGTTCATGTTTGCTGAGCAGTAAAAACAACTGTTGATTCTTGTCTTCCTTACTCCACACTTTTAATGCCGGCAAACTTTTTTCTGATTTCAAACTAAAAACATGACACCGATCATGAAAACATGATTTCGGAAGTGTAAACAAATTTAAGAGCAAAAGTTAATTCAGCTAAAAAAGATTGTACAAACCAACTATCAAAAGCGATGACAAAGCACCGGCTGTGCGCAATATTAAATACTTTAAAATAGACAAACTTTTTAAATGTTGCAATAAAAATTTTATGTCGGAAGGTCGTTCTTATTTTCAATAAAGTCAGATGAACCCTTCAATGCACACTATCTACGATCAATCTTCAACGGACAAACGCAAAGGCATTCTCTAGTAGCATAGAATAGCACGAAATATTTTTTAAATTGAAAATTGAGTTTTTGGTGCATGTCCTAAACTGTTACAGACGCGATTTTGAACATGTAGAGTAATAATAAAAGCAAATAGTTTTCCAAAAAGATACGAATTCAATGTTACCAAATGTTACCATATTAATCTGTTGAAATAACTTTAACTTTAACTTAATGATCAATACGAAAACATGACCAAATTAAGACTATAGGGCGCTATATCTCTGCATATTAGCGATGATAAGAGGAAATGCTTATCAACTTAGCGGCTATATTGACTCGTTTCATTATGCCTGATTTTTATTTTCAGGTGGACTTCAAGCCACCGTGAATCTTGCGTGTGCATAGTATTTTTCGATATAAATTAACAAATCATTGTTGTTTATGTAGTACCATTACTTTATATTAAATTTATTAAATTTACAAAAAAGGTGTATTTGTGATCTTAATTTTCGTAATTACTGACTACAACAAAACTATTGAATATTCAGGTTAGTTTCAAATAAATGGTGTTTACGTAACGAGCATCGTTTCGAATGGCAATTTAGCATCGTTTGTTTTTGTGCCTCGTTTGTTGCATTATTCCACACCGAAACCGGGCGTAGTTTTCGACAAATTACATTTCAATTAAATTGGATCTTTATCTAGGTCCCCCTTCTATTAACAACAATTCCTTTCCCGAAATGCTTGTAAAGATGCAGAGGATTCCGTGGTCTTTAGTAGCAACAAGTATTGAACTAACATTCCTTCCCATCCCACCAGGACCCGCATTCGGACGTGGCTGGCGTCGGTATTGATCAGCATGCAGGGACCTGATAAGGTTGCACACTGAAGAACAGTGTGTTGTCCCAAGCATGCTTTTTCCAGCCATCATTTTGCAATTTTCATCGGTCCTAATGGTCAATAACGGAGTAGCAGCACACTTGCTTATGCTTAATACGAAAACGTGGCCAAATTATCAATTGCAATATCTTAAACGATTTTCTGTAAAAGTATTGTACTGCACAAGTACAAGTATTGAACTAACATTCCTTCATCGGTTCTGCAAAACCAAGCACAGAAATAGTAAAAACTACAACGTCCTACTTCTAAATAACTTGTCGGTGGTTACACTCTTCTGTTTTCATTAGTAGTGAAAGAGAGGAAATAGATGTGTCAGTAGACATGTTTGTAAGACAATCATCATTTTTCAGTCATATATTTCATGACTTTATTGCCACACGGCCGCAGATGGACGTGACACTAAGCAGCACAACAAACGATATAATTTTAATGTCTTTAAAACAACGAGCCGTTACATTGATAAAGTCGAGTTTAAATTAGGCCAAATAACATTTCATCGTGCGCTCTCAAAATGTATTCAGCTAAATTTATTCTTCCTTTATATCTGCTGCACAAATCGTCAGTTCAACAAAATAAATTGCAGATGCGTTAAAAGCTGCCCGTCATATTTTTTTCATATTAGAAGGGTGATAAACGAGATTTGCTATACCACAAAAGAAATTTATTATACCTATATACGAAACCAATACTTTGGCGAACTCCCAACACTGCATACCGTTGCATGATTGCGATTTGTAGTCATGAGGGTTGACCCCTACTATGTAGTTCTGCCAACAGTTCTCATTAGTATGCTCACGAAACATGAGTAGGAGAACTTAAAACAATATGATGTACAACAATCTAAATGCGACGGTTTGATCATGAAATTATTTGCCGAATATTCCGACCGCAAAACAATTTCATCTTTGCCAAAACGCTTCGACTAAAATGAATTTCGCATTTCAAATCGCTAACAACCTTCATAATCTATCGTTGTACTACTCATCAGTGGAACACGTAGCAACAGTTAGCTTCATCATATAAAGTCTTTTCCGTGGCAGTTGCGTATCCATGCAGCAAAAGTTAGTACGCTCAACGGTTTCTCCGGCAGTGCGATTCTCCAAAGCTACCAGAATTCTATCATTTTCTTGGCATAAAGGACTTGGAACAAAGGTTATTCGAAGTTTGCTGGAAAAGTTCTATCAGGTGAAATCAGAGCTCCCGGAATTTTGCAGCACATCACACTCTGTATAGAGTCTTTTGAACGACATCAAAAGCCAAAAATTTTCGTCTACCTGCCACAGCCTAATGTATCGGACGGACAGCATGACGTGTTCCGTTTTATGTAAAGCTACGAATATTTCAGTAGCGGCTTTTAAACAACGCCATTTGCATAGGTATTTCTCGTTTTTAATCACAGTTTAATGTACGAATTAGGTAAGTACTGAATAGGTTTGCATCTGTACGATGATGTTTTCTTTTCTGCCATCTCCAGAAGAATTGAAAATTGTGAAAAAATATCATGTGCTTTCAAAAGGCAATTCGGAGCTCTCCTGCATGCTGCATTTCCACCAGATATCTTTAATAAAGTGAAAGATGAAGTTGGTAAACGAAACATGCCTCTACTATCTTTTGCATTATTGCCAATATACTTAAAATGCCACAAAGTATTTTTTCGCGATTTGAAATCAAAATTGTACTCATAAGGAACGCAAAGTTAGAAAAGTGTTGCAAGTAACCACGTGCAGTCTAACTTGCAACATCACCATTTTCCATTCTATCTACAGATACATTTAGTTGCCAGTTTTTTCTCGTAACCACAGTCCAAAAATACTAACCACTATACAAGTTTTGGCTACTTACATTTGGACCTAAACAGTACACTTCGAGAGTTATACCAAGTCAAAGTTCAAAAGTCCTGCAAGCATCCTCGGATGACGGTATAAAAAATGTGCCTTAAAGATTTTCTGACATTTTTATAGCGGCCCGCGCGCTAATAATAAAAGTTTGATGATGCTCTCATGCCAGTACAGCAAATTAAATCAAATGAACAGACGCAATCAGACAATGGTACCCACAATTAAATGTTATCCCCATTGCATTTTCATTCATTAACCAAATGAAATTACCATTCCCCACAATTGTTTGCCTGCTGTCTGCTTCTAAAAACTCAGTAGGAAATGATTATCGGAAATTAAACGCAAAGGTCCGAGGAGGGGGTTTCTAAATAATATGTATTTTTATTTCGTAAAAATTTTTAAAACGTGAAACTTCAGGTGATAAAAAGCGGTTATTTTAGAAGCCTAATAGTAGTAGTTATTTTAGTAATAATCAGTGAAATTAAATGGGTCAATCCTTAATATTTTTAGCTCTGAATTAAGCCAAATTTACTGAAATAACAGCTTGAATTTTTGAAACATTTTCGACTTTTGTCAATAACCATGCGTCCCTCTTCTCTCTGCAATTGAAGGAAACGCTTATTCATTTCGATTATAATTATGTATGCTCCTTTATGAAATGGGTAGGGCCATTTTTGCAACGATCGCAACCATAAAATTAGTGACTATTCAAGTTTCTAAGCTAGGAATCTAAATGATACACTGACATTTTGTCTGCGAATAAAGACTATCGCTTAATATCAGCTAGTTGCTTAATTAAAATCCGTGAATTTTACCGAAAAAAAGTCGAGAAATTGTGTCGACCTCGCGATACATTGGCATAACCATGTCAAAACCATTGATTACCCGAATCAACGTTTATGAAATCAAACCTCTGTTTAATACCTATAGAAAATATTATATTTATTTGATCCTTAATATCCCAGTCACAACCAAACCAAACGCGTAGGCAGTTTAATATTGAGTTAATATAACGAACGAAAATAAACATACACTTTCTCGTGAACTTGCCAATCGACTAATCTCTGATTACCAAGAATCGCACACCACGTGTGAGCTTAGTATAGCGGTATTATCATTGTTCGTTGACGTTCCCCTGGGGAGAGTAAAGATACAGATCGAGCCATTGATTTCATAAAACTCACGTTGCTTTCGCCAATGTCGAACGGACTTCGCCTTCGGTTCACATCACACCACCAAAAGCAGGATGCGAGTAACTTTTTCATTTTGCGTTGATACCATCATGCAGAACCCATATCACAGAGATTAGTTGATTAATCAGAGTCTCTGCCAAAGATGATTCACGACTGAGAACTGTTCCAAACAAAAACATGATTAAGATCCTTTCAAAGTCAATTTAATGTTTAATCTGTATTGATACCATAAATCAATTTTAAATACTTTGTTCTCAAACAAAATTGACAAATTGATTTGAAAATCCCTACGCCGCACTTTGGTGGTCATTATTCGTTCAAATACTACACACAATGATGACATTAATTAAGACAAAGTTACAACTCTTTCGAAATGCTCAACAATTGTTTGAAGCTAATTAAGAAACAGAATCATATTGCACATTTCTAGAGAAAAGGTTTCTCCTGACTGCTTTCTACGAAGCTTACTTGTTTACAAGCTTCTATCGAACGTAAACGTAGATAGGGCACTAATAATGTTTGAAAAGTAATTTCCTAAGACCAACAAACCAACAAACTTTCTCTAAAAGTATTTTCCGTGTACTTCTACAGAATTGCCGACAAAAAGTTTGCTCTTCTATGAAACGGTTTCCGAGCGGCATCGTGGCATTTTTTCTTGTATATCCAACAGATTTTTTTTTTGAGGAACAAGAAACAAAAGGAACGGAGTAGGTAAATGACTGCGGCGAAGTGTAGCTTATTTTAAAGGTTGTATAGCTTGTTGTGTAATACATATCGAATAATACTGATTGTAATTGACAAGGGAATTAGGGTAGTGAAGTTTTAGTCCCTTTCCCGAATCGTTTTTAAAGCGGAAATTCAATAATCGTAGATCAACTGAAAATCGAACGGAAACGAACTTTATTTCTAACACTGGTTTTACGGTATTCAGCTTTGAAGCGTTTAAAATTGTTGAACAATTTGTTTGCTGCTTTCAATGAATCATTTTGAAATCATTTCTATGTTTATTAAGTTTCAAATATATTTATTTTATTGAACATTTCGTGGTTAAGAATATAATCAATTCAGACAACACAATTTGAAAGTTTTTCAGTTATTTATGACTGTTCCAAATTGAAAAAATTAACCGAAAAAAATAAGGATAAAAGCTCCGCATGAACACACGCTAACAATAACAAGACGTTTAAAAAGTCGATTTTCCTAATGGCTTTGACTTCGCTCTATGTGATAAACAAAAAATAGCGTTCTATCATTGTATTTATACTAATTCGATTCTGAATCCATCAGAGAACCGCAAAGCATAACAATCATCATCCCACCTTGTTTTCCCGACTGGGTTCTGGGAATTTTCTACACATCCTACCACCTAAAGGGATCCAAAAACCCTGGCTTCCTGTATAAAGTTCGCAAGGTTTTCTACGAAATTTCCTTCACCATAACGCACAGGTAAATTTAACCAGCGATACCATAGTGTGAACACCACCTTAGCGATGGCAACCCACCGTCAAAGTTCCCGTTTGTGCTTCATCTTCCTCGTGCAATTAATATTAATTAAAACACCCAGATTGGCCACGGTTGATCGAACTTTTCATTTGTTAGGAAAAAAGTTTTCCTCTGTTGACTCACCGGGTGCACTAACTGATGGAGATTTGTAAACGCTGAAAAGTGGAAGCAATTTTCTCGTGCTCCACTTTATTTTATTCCAGGAGATGCTGAAACTGGCAAGGAATTACGTGGGTGTGCAAACGACAAACAAAGAAGTGGGCGCGGACACACAAACACGATAATTATCAATGAGTGGATTACACTTAAGTAAGCAAAATCTGTCAGCACATTGTAACTATTATCAGTCCTGGGAATAAATATATTAAACTATTTTTGAAAGCTCTCCCAAGTCCCACTCTTTCCCATAGTCAGATCAAGATCTACAGCAAAGCTTTTGCCGTAATCGTACCGGACCACCTACATAGAATGTAATAGTCATTCAAAAAGGCATTCAAATAGCTTTTCGTGCGTCCATTACAGAATAACCGCCCATATACCTAAAGATGTTATTGCAGAGACCGGTCCATTCCTCCCCCATCTGTTTCTTAGAAAACATTTTTATTTCCTGTGACCTTGGTGAATGACATTTCGCCGCAGGGTTAGAAAAAACTCTCGTAATAAACATTATTATCTTTGGATAAAACTCACTATCACTTTCAGTATCTAAGTGATCGAATATAATACCAGGTCTTGATATAAAAAATTTGTACCCGTACTATATAGCATTGGTCCGACTGTACTTTTGAAAATATTATTATCATAATTCATTCGCACCTTTCAATCTCGGTGGTCGTAACAAATGAAATAATATCCGTCTACGGTGAAGGAAGAAAATGAATCCTAACGAAGTGTTGTTTTCTAACAACATTACACCCAAAGTTTCGTGCATATTCAGTCTTCTGAGTTCCAACAATAATCCATGTTACGCCACACATCATCCTTTGACACAATAATTCTGTTTTATTTTAGGCCCATCCGTATCTTTTGCCGAGCGGCACCGGAACCGCGTAGGTGTTGTGTTGTCGTTAAGCACACGTGTGTGATAGATGGCACAAAAATCAAACTTTATTGTCGATTGAGCGTGATTCCAATCACAGCTCTCGCAAACCGGGAGTGTGAAGGCTGAGATTCCTCGAGCTGAAGTTTTACACAAGCGCGTACATTAGTGTGATAACTGCAAACTCATGTTGCACAAAACTTAAAAAATTTCCCTTTTTTAAATGTAAAAATATAAAATTTTGCAATAAAATTTAAATGTAAAATAATGTAAATATTTTATATATTTTCTTTTTATTCCCAAAACGTTGCCAATCATTTCTTTAGTCACACTAATGGCCACATAACGTTACCCTAGCTGATGGCATTATTGGCTTTCGAATATTAATCTAACTTAAGAACAACATAGTATACCGCTGAATACATTTACAATGCGCACCTTCGTTATTTCCGACCCATTTACCTTTGGCTTGGCACCCGCAAAAGTGTACATTAAGAGCTTATGTGAAATGGGTTGAAAATTTTATATCCTGCTCTGGTTGATAAGGTGGAAAGCAAGAGTATAAACGTGTGCGTTGTAGTCACTATTGGCGATGGCTTGCGATGGAGACGCTAATGTGGTATTGCAACCGTCGAGAGCTGTATCGGCCTTCGTTTTATTAAATTGATATGTTTTCATACGGAATTTCGAATTTCGCAAAACCAATTTCTACTGAATTCGACTAACTGACAAAGCTGTACGTTAAGCAGATGAGTGGGGGTGATTCTCTAGTAAAAAGTATAGATAGGACGGTACTCATAATTCCAGGGAAGCTGATAAATATAAATACTAACCCACAGAAGCAAAATAAAAACTACTGATGTGTTCTACTGAAGCCAAAGCTAAAATGTTTCGAAATCGATTTTTCAATCTTCTCATTCACTGATTTCACTGAAGTTTGAAAACCGTGTTCAATAACTTCCACATATTTAATGTTATTTTTTATTTCTAACTATTCTAGTGTTCGACATCGGAACGAAAATTTAAGTCCGGGTTCCGGTCCGGTCCGGTTAAAAATCGGCACTAACTTTTTTAGTCCGATCTCATTCCGGTCCGATTTAGCTCTGTTCCCTTTCTATACGGTTCCGGAACCGGAACAGAGTTAAATCGGGCTGGAATTAGATCGGACTAAACAAATTTTTACCGGAACCCGGACATTTTTCGTTTCGATGTCGAACACTAAACTATTCCAACTTACTTATATTTTACTTCGGCAGAAATTGAGTTCTTCGAATCGCTTATTGGAAATCGGAGAAAAATCGCCCAGTTAGTTTCGAGATACGGTGCTGGTCTAAGCAGCCAGTCGTCATATGTTCGAATTTCGGTTAAGCGGTGCTTGCTAGATAGAGTCAATAGGACCATTGCACTAGTCCCGTAATAATTGCCCTGTACTCTAACAGCCGCGTGCGAAGTCTGTCGATAAACAAGGGTCAAGTCTTAGAAAGACGTTTAAATCCATGTCATGAAAATCGCAGAAAAATGGCAAAAGAAATGAAAACGGAGGAGAAGTGTCATTATTATTCTACACGGTACTGTTTTGTATTCAACGGGACAATAAACACAGACGAAAAAACTTTTTTTTCAGTTCAGTTCGTGCTTTTCAGTTCTTTTTCTTTTCCAGCAACATAAAAATAATAGGGTGACAATATTTGTGCTTCACAAATAAATATTTCGAAATAAGTTTCTTTCGTTTTTGTGCGACAAGTATTTTCACTCTTTCAATTAACTATTGTAAATCTAATACTGTTAACCAACTTTAAAGAAGAGATGTATTATTTGTAAATTACTTTCTGAAGCTTCCTGACTTCGTTTAGCACAAGCAAGCAAGAAATGAAACAAACAAAAAACTTCGTGGTGGTTGACCAACATGGTTTAAACTGGTTTATCGATTTTGTTTCTCATTTACACACGGTAGATTTCAAATCTGTCAGTTCGACTCGACTGTTGACCGATTTTTATGGATATTTGAGATAATCATCAATGTTATCACCCTAATATTAAAACGTATTGCACGAAAGCATTGCAATTTGGTCGATTCGACCGCACTAAGAATAAGCCTTCATAACTTCCTACTTAAAAGTCTACCGAAAGTTTTCAAAGGAATCAAAAACAACCCTCTGGGGTGTCACCACCGCTTGGGAAACAATGATTCGCTTATGTACATACTAAGTTGGCAATAAATATGAGTTCATTTCGCTTTCTGCTACCCCTTGTCATAAATTATTATGTTAAACAAGCTTTTCGTGAGAGGTTTTGAGCGAAAGCGCTGGCTCACCTCCAACATAAATAATATGGTTATTATGGTGTAAAACAAAAGTTTTAAATTTATATCGAAGCTGGCTTATTTCAGACAATCCATTTATTTAGTATTAAGCGACAACACCGCTAACTTCAGAGTACAACGCCCGTTTTATGTGAGCTTTCGTATTAAGTAAAGATAAGGAGGGCTTTAAAGTTGGGAAATTTCACCAAATAAACAGACTTGTTCTAACTTGCATTCTACAATATTCTGCCATTCTAATCACAATTCAATTTATATAAAAAAGTAAAAGACGATTGAAGCAAAATCGATCTCTTTGTTTCAGTAGAGCAATAATTTAATTTTAGAATTCTTTTCTGCGGAACACAACAAACCATTTGGCGTTTCTCATAACAGCTTTAAACTGAAATCGAAACCATTTCGTGACCGAAAACTGGCGTAACTCGCAAAAATTAGTTTCAACGATCATTAATCATTTTTATTCATATTACTCCGAATCATTATCAAAACTTACGTCATTCTACAATTCGCTCAGTAATGGAAAATTACAAGAGATTACATGTACTTAAATATTTGATTTATCAAAAGTTGAAAAATGATACAATTAACATGTCTTGGTAATTCTTCACCTTCTGCCGAAGATTTCACCAAGGGAAGAGGAAAATAAGTGGGTGCCGCGTGACGCTGTAGGTATGATAATAAAGCAGCATTTACGCGATATTCCGCTTTGGAAACTTGGCCGTCGGTTTTAGCTTACTTTGCAGTCAATTCCGAGAGTACAGAACACCTTACAGGGCTGCGACGTACGATAGCTTACCAGTAAGAAATGCTTCATGCTTTGCGACCTCACCGAAGCAAGTGGGTGGTGAGAGCAACAGCATTTCACAAATTTCATTTTAATGAGTTTTGCGAAGACGAGAGACAAGAGTCTTTGCAAAATCCTATTTTTTAACTCAATTCAACGACGTAGAAAACACTTTTCTAAGAAACTGATTTAGACTAATTTTCCAAGAAACTTATTTCTCCCGCGTTGAATTTAATGTATCTTCATTTCAGGAGAGAAAATCAAAGGGTAATATATAGACGATTATTATTTATTGACAGTGCTACATTGCCTATAAATATTTTTTATTGGGGCCATAAAAAGTATGAATATTTCTTTTTAAATAAAATATGGGAGCCAAAAGTTTATTTAAAAAAAATGTTTTGATTTTGAAAAAACAATTTGCGTGTTTCGAGAAAAATTAAAAATCGAGTTTTGAAGCACAGAAATTTTGAAGAAATGGTCATAAAAAATAAATAAAAGTTAAAAAATAATATAATATTATACCTTATATTGGTAGTTGTTAGTTTAATGTTACTAATTATTTTAACTTATATTTTTCGCTTATTGATTATATCTTTTTTCAGAAAATTGCGTTAAAAATTTAAAAATGTTTCAATGATTCAATAATATTATTAAACGTTGATTTTACCATTTTGTGGATTAAATTACCGGAATTAGTATCTAAAGCGCAAATAAAGCTTTAAAACAGTAGAATCGATATCGTGATATTTCGCCTCAACTTTCGCCTTCCCTCGATAGCATCCGATTCGGTGTCAAACGAACATCAATCTTAATAAGCCGACAATAAACACCTTTCAAGTTCAATCAACACCACATTTGAAAAAGCAATTTCTCTAACGAGATGCTTTCTTCGGGCTTCTTTGTGGGCCCATGGTCGCAGGTTACACCAAAATCCATTAAATATGTCTACTGTTACGTCGATGCTTCTAGCGTGAAATAATAACACCAGCTGCGAACGTTGGTTCACATCTTCCTTTCAAGCAATCTGAAGCCACCGATCGTCTCTACTGTTCGCCAATAATTTATTTATCTATCCGCACACGTTTTTGCGTGTATGTAACATCTAACCAATAATCAATTTTGCGTTAAGACTGACACTAGCTTTTTTAATTCCAGCCAATAACTGGCCAATAGTTTGAGTAAAATCACATTTATATATAATGTATAATCTTTGGATTTTCCTTAAAGTACGATAACATAAAATTTTCTATTTTTTTTTTTGTTTTCATTTTTCGTCATCCACCCACGCTCTAGGAGAACGATCATGTTGCACCAAAAAATCATGGAATCTAATCGAAATCGCAAGCAATAATATCGTCGATATCTACTCCCACCATTCCGTAGCGGTTGTTTTAATACGAAAGACTATCCCGCTGACATTTCACATAAAGCAATATTGATAGACTACCATCAGTATATGCTCCAGTTATTTCCAGTGAACTGCAGGTTTTGAAATTAATACGATTTGAGATTGGAAATAAAAATACTGATTACCTTTCGTTTCGTCGTTAAATTTGGCTACTCAAGGGAAAGGCGAGAAGGGAGTAATTTTGTAAAACACTTTAAATAGAATAATAATCGACTTCAACCTCAAACCTTCAAACTGTTTAGAAATAAATGTTATTAAAACAACAATCAAGGTAACCTATTGTATCACATAATTATCTGTTATCTGATGTTGAAATCCCTTTTTTCCTGACACAGCAACAGTTTAATTGATTTTCATTTCGTTGTCGACATTATTATTCCCTGCTAGAAATAGTTCCACCCGTTCCAAATTCAAACAACATCACCTAGCGCAGTGCAAAATTGATTAAATTACATTAAAGGTAATCGGCTAGCAGCTCCCTATGCCAATGGTTACATCGACGAAAATCTTCATTACCGCAAAAGTATCACCAGTTTTGATAAATGTGATTTTTAGCGCCTATATGAATTACGTTTCATCACCTCATTATGTATTTGAATCTCGTGGGCAGAACCAAATGTCTGTGCGCGATAATAGATTAGCGTTGAGTTAATTAACAGTTCTCTGAATCGGCTGAAGCAGAAACAGGGATTATTCATGATTTGCCGGCTTTAAACGAGTGGATGTGGGAAGTTTAATTTGCACTGAATCTCGACGTCAAGCTGGAGGGTATTGTTGCGTTGCTAAGAAAACTTTCCCACTAATTGCAATTGTGGTAACAGATACACGAGCTTGTTCAGTAACGTAGGTACCCAAAACAGTGTGTTTTGTCAAAATAACTTGTATTCGTATTCATTAGGGGAGAAACGTCGACAGTGAGACACTTTTTTTCAATTTAGATTTATTATGCGGTTTACTGTTGAAAATAACTTGAAAATGATTGCGTTAAAATTTACTTCGACCACCCCAAAAATGACTTTTGTTGAAAAATATATTGAAAAATTACCAAATTTTTCACAAACTACATTATGTAATATAGGTTCACAAACTTCACTTTCCATATTGTGGATCTTGAATGCTTTACACACTTAAAATTTTTTACCGAACACCGTAATTTTTTGACGAAATTAGAACTGCTGAACGTTCGGTGGTCAGTTCGGTAATTAATTTGCTTGACGAACACTCGGCAATGAAAATATTTTTATGAAATGTCAAAAATTATAAATTAACAAATCTCTCAGCAAAAATCATTGCTGAAAGCCGTAATTATAGTGCTGATCAGGGATGGAAGATCAGTGATTTTGATAAAATCTGTGAGTTATCGCCACACGCACAGATCACGATCCGTACAGATCATGACAAACAGTGAATCTTTAGCGTTGATCACAAGATTTTGTTCTCTAAACAGTCTCAGCAGTCGATCATAGTGTTACATTTTACCTAGCTGCAAGAAAAAAGGTCACACATGTTGCTTGTATTGCGATTCATGCGAAGCACACAACCAATCGTCTGTATCTGTTATATTTCTCAACGCAATCATGCAATTAACATGATCTGACATGAGGTTTGTCATAATGTGTGCGGATCGCGACAAAGTGTTTGTCGCTTGTAAGTAGTGATGTCAATGAATCTGAATCTGATCGCTCCTATGATCTTGATCGCTAGAAGCGATTTTTTTCCATCCCTGGTGCTGATACTTCGGTAATGTGTACTGAATTGTCGTCATAAATTAAAAAAATATTATTATTGAAATCATGTCTTAAAAATAAATACAATTAATTATATA
Source organism: Sabethes cyaneus (assembly GCF_943734655.1). NCBI lineage: Eukaryota > Metazoa > Arthropoda > Insecta > Diptera > Culicidae > Sabethes > Sabethes cyaneus. Next base: position 1,184,789 of record NC_071354.1, on the reverse strand, counting down.
GGATCTATGATGCACAGATATGGTTCTAACTTGGTCTCGAGGTATGGCTCTGCCAGCCGCCGCATGTTCGAATCTGGACTAAAAGAGGTTGTTCCGAGTTAACCTATCTGTAGCACCAGCCCCGCAATCGTCATCTAGTTCTGCAGCTACCTGCGAAGTCTGCACCGAAGCACTAAGTAGCATTTGCTGCTTTGTTTTATGATGACAAAATTTTGAATGAGAAGGAAAATGAAGATTTACAATTTAAATCAATATTAACTGAATGAGAGATGGAAACACAAATTACATAATAAATTGGCATACCTTATATAAAGAAGGTTAAATAACGTAGCGAAGCTCTGCTATGCGCCACTATAATTGTTCATATTTCACCAGAAGAACTATAATTGTTCATATTTTGAACAATTTCCACACACTTTAAACACGCAATAAAGTATTTTCTTGATTGCGCTTCATTTTGACAGCTAATAAATGCTTGATGACAACTTCCGCAATTTTTTCTGATCTCAGCATAGCTTTTGCGGGCTATCCTGTAATAAATACTGATAGTTCGTAAAACAATTGCTGAATTATTGACAGTTACGAAATGGAATCGCTTTGCGAAAAAATACAGCGAAAAATATTAACGAACTCGCCACCGGTTAATGAAGATCTGTATTAAGAAATGTCAAGTAGTGACGATACTCAGCATTCCTTGAAAAATTACCGAATTGCTCAGCATTTTTCCAAATGTGCTGATTTAATCCGCAAAATAAATTACCGAAGATCTGAATAAAAACTAAGTGTGTATGCACTGAAAGAAATCCGACCGCACTACCATGAATAAAATCATGAATTCAGAAAGTTTGAATTGCTGTCAAATCATGACTGAACTTCCTATCAGGCAGCACAAAATCATGAATAATAGTTCATGATTTTGCGTTGTGTTGTACTGCAAGAGGTTCGTGATATCATGATTATTAATCATGGTGTATTTTCAGAAAATATAAACTGGAAATCTGAAATCACGAGTCATTTTGCGCATTTTGGAGATTAAATTTCTGCCCGTGTGGCGAAGTTATTCCCGTTGTCGCACTGTTCCTGCTGTCTCATTGTTGACTACTCTCCCCTACTCTCGATAAAAATTAAAGAATTAGCACATAAAGGGAAACTCGTATATTTGCTACCTGTGTATACTTTTTGAATAACTGCACTGTGGGTGCCATAAACTATAGTATTCCCATTAATTCAACTGACGTAGTCTTGGTTGTCTTTTACATTGTTAATAGCGAAACAATATTGTCTCTTCCGTAGATCTATCATCTTTGTAGCAAGTTTGTAAAACATAGTTACAAGAGCAAGTCGGTAAAAATCTATCATTGGAGGTACCGGAAAACTGCTTCCTAGTAAAAGCTTAATTGTACAAAGTAAAACACTGTTCGTTCGCACGTTGCTAACAAACTAAAAGGCTCTCGGTTTGCCGGTTCACTAGCTAATCCAAGGCGATTACGTCGGGCCTGTCTACATCATTCTGATATACACTGGGCAGAAGCAATTCCAGTGACGAACACACAATACTAACAGCACTGACAGCAACATCCTGTGCTATGTTTTACAGTCCCGGCAATCGGTGAACCTGTTGTTATATCCATAAGCCGTGGTGGTGCGATGTGCCACACTTTTTCACAATTCGCAAAGACCCGCTGTCAAGTCATACCGTACCGGATGATTTAACATGGGACGCGATATCGGAAGTTATAAATTAGCTTAGGAAACAAAACAGCAGAAAATACGCCAAAAAACGGAAGGCACTATTTTATGACAAGCAAACATGAACCGGAATTTATGGACTGTAAAAGCAACACGTAAGGGTTACATAAGCACCGTCTTAAATCATTCCGGCTTGAGAGGCTGATTTATTGGTTTGTGTAATCGCACTTTAAAGTTATTGAAATTCAATCAAATTATTAAAAAAACAGTAAAATTATTCGAATAGACCTCTCAGGACTGGATTTTAAAATTTACCAGAAGGAAGATTATGATGTACAAAGTGCTGTACTATCTTTATAACATTCAAAATACCATGCGTCCCCATGAGAACTGGAGTAAATACCCTAGCGGCGAAAAAACCATTAATTTAGTCATTCCATGATAATTGATACGTTCCCCGATACAGCAGGTTCAATTATCTGCCTTCCAAACACTATCATTTGATCGCAGTGAATCGCATAGCATGACCGGCTTTAGACAGGAGAATTTTACACCCCGCAGTCCGATAGGGTGCAAACACCACAGACTGGTGAGCATAGATATCTCTGCTGATGCGTTGCTCTCAATACGAAACCCGACCGACTTCCACCTCGCCACAGGCAGTGTCCCATTCAGTAGACCAATGATGTGTAACGGGTAAACGAGGTCATCAACGTCGGGAAAGTTTGCCGACTGGCTCAATCACGCACTAGTGGGTGTTTCCTTCACAGCCGAGACTGTCACCCACCCACTCGGTAGCGTGATACCGAGTGACAATGGATTCAGTAGTGGTGGCTGCATGACCATAACGACGAAACGGTCGTTTGCCCACCCGTCAGTATTGTTTAACCCTGAAATATTACCAAAATCTGATTGCCGAATTGCGAATGATTCCGGACGACAGAAATGTTTTAATTTTCGAAAACAATAATCGTAATTGACGTGCAATCACGATGCGATGCCATCATCGTTAGGGTGTAGGTGAAATTGGATTTTGCTGAAAGCAAACTTCGCTTATGTTTCATTTTTTTGTGTATGAAATGGCAAAAATCATAACGCTAGCTTGATTCCACAACATGAAAACTTTTTTCTATTCCATGTCGTTATTCCCAATATTCTATTTTTGGCATAATTTTGGTTTTGTTATCCAGAATTAACCTGATTTTTGTCAAACTTATTGCCAGCTTGTTAAACGCAATTGTAGTGCTGGAATGTCAAACTTTCATCAATCAAATTAACATTTTATATCGATTAACTCTTGTAAGAAGTTTTTACCTTTTACAATACAATTATTTAAATTACTTCGAATTACAGGATTATATATGCTCAAGTCAAATACCCATCCATGACCCCAAGTGGAATTTTCTCTCGTTTCTTCATATGGAAAAATGGTGTCTGTATGCAGCAAAACTAGCCAATGTAAAATGTTTAAAATGTATCCGTCTGCTGGTAGTCGAGTAATTCATAGCCAAAATTAAGGTATTTTTTATAATCAAAGTTCTACAGTTCCTAAACAAGCAAACATAAAGGTATACTATATTCAGCAAAAGTGTGTATTTTTATCATTTGTACAGCTTTGTAATACATGAAAAAGTCATACAACAATTACAAAAAGAGCAAAAATATAAAACCTGATTTTACAAATTCATATACAATAAATAAGATTTTTCTATCTTAGCTGCAGAGATGGAAGGTTACTGTCTTTAGCAAAATTTCTTGTAATAATATGCTCTATAACTTTGCAGAACACATCAATGTGTTATATTTTTTTTTTAAACCTTTGTTATAGTATAACAAAGGTAAAAACATTGACTTTAACAGGTGAGTAATTCTCGTTGAAAAACGTTGCCACTACTGGCACGAAGTCATCAAATATTGAAACCATTGTTTTTGACTGGTTTTAATTGGTGAACAAAAATACACTTTCAATACCTCGAAACAGTAGACTCCTCGTTCACCAAGCAGTAGGACAGTTTTAATATTTTTAGAAAACTTTTACATTTTTAATATAATTTCAATATGATGTTTTTGGAATATTTCTACATAGTTTTGTAAAGTTTTGTAAATCATCGTTTTCGCCATGAACACAGCAGCCAATAAAAATTTCAAGCTTACCATTGGAAAGCTGAAAAAAACGCTATAAGAAATATAGAAGCTAAATTTAAAATACTTTTTATCCAGAACAGAATATGTGGCTTTCGCTATTTTTCATTAAACATTCGCACCAACGCACAATAGTCGAAAAATTGCGTTTTTTTGACCAAAGTTATTTTTTAGTTTCAAATTAATTATAGATTATATTTGTTACAAAAGGAATGTTTTAAACTCATAAGAACTCATATTTAGGGTGATTTGGCGAAAATTGATCAAATGTTTCCGATATGAATATTTGCTTGGCAATTTTTTTTTCTTTCTCGCGGAGATTCTCCTATTGTCTCATTGAAACTCTCTTCAGGTACTAAATAAATTTAGTAACAAAGATAATCAAATTTGTTGAAAGAGTACTTAAAATATTGAAGACTTGCTAAAAATATGACAATTTTAAAAATTTTTTTTTTCGAAAAACGTCAAACTACAGCAAACTTTTAATTCATGTTTTGATACAACATACTTCGAGCTTTCAGGCGCACTGAAAGAAACTGCGGCGACAAGAATTGTTTTTTGATTAAAGTTTATGAGCATTTCATTTCTATTATAGGTAGCCTATGGCGCCCCTCAATGATTTTAAATTTGTTTTCATTTCAATTTTTAATAGGTTAAGATATCAGTTTTAAAATGATATATAACAATAATATTTACATCCGCGATAACTATTTAATTTTTTGACTTCTTTAAAATGACTTATTTTTCAAACTTTTCAAATGGGCAACTTTGACGGCTTATTTCTACATGATATTTTTTTCTATCACAATTTTATTCGCGAATCATAAAAAAAATGCCGCGTTTAAGCATGTGCTAAAATGTGAAATTTTATTTTCGGCAATTTTGGCCACTGCTTTATATGGAGCCCTTCTTATGTGCAACGCAAGGTACCATCGAAAATATTTTATTGTTGGGAATTTTTCAAAACATCACAAACAAAATAGTACAAAGGGCCCTAGAATGAAATATTGTGCATGTGCATAGTGGACTTATAAAGACTTATGAACGAAAATAGTGATTGAAAAATTCAAGGTCTTCAAGGTTTTCCCAGAAATTCGATTTTTTTATTGATAGATTCATACTATGACCTGAGACCTTTCGACCCAAAGCTATACGTTAAAGTAAGTTCTTTAAGGTTAGTAAGACCTCCAGTTGAAATCGCTTGAGCTGAGGTAGTATTCGTTAACTACTTTCGTTAAAACTCTGATTCAAATAAAGTTAATAAATTTGAGAACATTACTCTCTTAAAATTCGATATTTTTATTACGATTTAGCGTAACAAACCAATTTGGGGGTAAAATATCGATTTGAAAAATTTTACAACACAAAATGTAGAGCGGAAAATCTAATTTCAACTCACTATGGAATCTACTGCAATCATGGATTTAATATATATTCTGTTTGGATAGGAAAAAATAGAACTTTTTTTCACATCATCCATTTCAATAAGCCATTACTCTATCATAGTATTTTCTGGTATTCGAAAAGCAATTATTTTCACCCGTTTCCAATCACGCGGAACATTGAAAAACGATTAGTTTCATGTGCTAGTTGCAGGATTTTGTTTGACGCTCACCTATCTCACCTCTGAATGGTGGTTAACGTTGTTTCGTACGCTCATACCGTAAACTATGCTGACAATTTAATTTGTTCGATGTTGATTCTGTTTTTGTGTGAATTTGCTTTACGAAAGTACGCACCGCATCGGGGGCACAAATCACCAATCTGCTCCATAATATTTGTTTCTGCTCACCGTTGTTAGGGGACACTCCTTCATGCAGCTTATAGGTCGGTGTGCAACACAGGGGGTCTCGCAGTGGGGTCGGAGTCTTTGCTTGCAATTGGCGTTACGTTGGCTGTCACCATGGTCGGAGTTGTGTTTCCATTATTTCCATTACTTATTAGAACACCCGCGATGATCCCAGCACCACTAGCACCGCTGCCACTACCGGAATTGTTTCCATTTGTGTTTGTATAGTTGTTGACTGTTTCGTTAGGGTAGTTCTGGTCAGCTACCTTTTGCCGTCCAGCGGGTAGAATCTTGGTGGAATTACCTCTCTCAGAACCACGATTTCGCCCGAAACGAGGAAAAAAGCTGTTTTCGATTTGTAACTGTGCATTGATGTCCTTGCCCTTGGTGCATGTGCAAGCTTTCAGAAAACTTTTTTTGAAGTTATCCGAGAGAAAGGCGTACAGAATTGGATTCATAGCGGAATTAGAATAGCCAAGACAGCTAACCAGTACAAAGACGGTGATTTCCAGTCGCGATTTACATATATCGGGTGGTGAGTGTATGAGTGCTACTTGCGAAATCCAGTACGGGAGCCAGCAGAACACATACACCGTTATGACTGTGAGTACTAACTTGGTTACTTTGCGATGCGAACGTTTCTTCTCCTTGGACTTATTTTTCGGGCCTACGGTTCGAAGTTTTCTTATCACGAGATAGTAAAACATGAGAATTAGTGATAGAGGAACCGCAAATCCAAGGATCAGAGAATACAAGGTGAAGCTGCTTCCGGTGTTGCTGGCATTTTCCGAGGGCCACACAATATTACAAGAAAGCTTTCCTTTGTCTCGTTGAATAGTATTGGCGTACAACATTACCGGTAACATTATCACCACCGACGCTGTCCATGCTAAAAATGATACTATTTTTGACACTAATGGCGTTCGAAAGCGTGGTGATGAAATTGGGTGGCATACGGCAATGTATCGATCCGCAGACATGATGAAGAGAAATATAGATGATGTGAACTGCGTAATCGAAGTGGATACCATGTACGCCTTGCACATTCCATTCCCGAAAGTCCACTCGCCAAGGTGCATCGTTGTAATGAGAAACGGAATGCCAATCAGGAAACACTGATCCGCAATGGCCAGGTTCAAAATGTACATGTTGGTTACCGTTTGCATCTTGGAGAATCTCAGCACCACGTAAATTACCAATGTATTTCCGAACAGTCCCACGATTGCAACGATGGCATAAAGGATCATCGAGATTAAATTCCCTATTGGCATTTGAATGGAAGGACAGGAATCAAATGCCGAGTCGTTGTAAAACGGGAAGAATGGGTAGGGCGGGAATCGTCGTGATATATTGAAATCTGTAGACGTCGATGTAAGCGCTTTTGTGAAATTACTCAGCAGATAGGACAAGTTGTTGGCAGCAGAAACGGTAGCTGTCTGGCGAATCAACGTGAGCAGATCCGAAGGAAATGTTAACCCAGCAGCAGGTGGCGATAGTGCTGGAGGCATCTCTTCTAACCTAGACGATGTCGTCGCAGTTGTGCCGCCGCCAGTGTCTGCGATGATAATCCCGTTCGTACTGTTGCTGTAATCCCACTCCATTTCACTATAGTTTATACACACCACACACGAAGTTCATAGAAATTTGTAATCGTATAGTGTTTTATTTTAACACCACACCTTGTGCATGCATTAATCCGTGGTCTTATTGTTGTCCAACTGAGCTCGTTGTTAAGCCGCTGAAATATCTCATCTGGAGCAACACACACTTATTTTTAGCGACAGCCGCTTATTGGCGGTCGCCTTACCGAGATCAACAAACGTGTGAAAAAATTCATTATTAATTCGTCTTTTCATCTGATTTTTCATTCCATTTTTCATCATGTATGGCGTGTGCGTAAAACAAATAAATATTTTCCAAACACCGGATTCATTTCTGCTCTTGATCTCCTTGCCTATGCGTTCACAATCTTTGCCCTCATCTCGCGATTGAATCAGACCATGTTTATTGAACTCATTACTTAACACCTGGTCGGACAATCCGAAACAAAGAGTAGCAGCATTTATTTTCGCTATCTTTCACACCTTGCGTACATTCGTAATAATTTATGCTATCCCACTGTTCGGTTACTAATATATTCGATTCACGTGTTTGCTTTTTCAGTCCAAACACATAAATTTGTCTCCTCTATCGGTCCTAACCAGGAAGATGCACGCAAGCCACATATGGATATCACTTTCATCTCACACTTCTAATGCGACATGTGTAGGTTTGGAAATATCTCTAAAACAACAAAACATCTGCTTCAAACACTTTCCTTCTTTCCTTCTGCTGCTCTACCAATTGAAGCGTCTGACCGGCGCGACATCCAGACGAAAACTGATGTGAAGAACGCTTCCGTTCAGTAGGAAAATTTGCCGCCACAGCCGCCGCTATAGTGTATATACAAAAACGGAAACACGAATTATACCGTGTCGCATTCGGTGCTGGAGCAGTACTAGAACCGTATAGCTAGTACTGCGATATCCTGAGCAGCCCGAAGTGTACTATCAGCTGAATTGCTGTTTTCACTTTCATTCATCCGAGCTTCTACCTCTTCTCGTAGCGGGGGTTACAAGCCACGGGAAATAAATGGTACCGGAATATTTACTTTGTTTTTGTCTGAAACTCAATCAACGTTGCACGAATGATTAAATATATTGACAGTCGATGATCCGACGGTGGCAACTACTAAGACGAGCATGAACACGGTGGACACGATTTTTGTTAGACAACCCAGCCGTTTAACATTTACCTAACAAGAGTGGATTTTTATTTTCATCCTTGCTTTTGATAGTTATTTTTGAAGAAAAAAAATGTGTTTAATGGAAAAGGAATCCTTGCGTGATGTCCAACATATTAGCAAAAAATTCGGGAGTCAAACGATTTTACTATTTGAGCTGGAAATGCTCTCACATCTTTAACTGTCACAAACATATGTTCATGTACAAAACTTTAGCAAATTGATGATTGAAAGCTTTCGCTTCACTTGAACTGAACAAAAGCATGAAAATAAACAATCGTTTCTACAACAATACGCAGTTTCCTCATCCCAAAACGCTGTGATTCTATCGTGTAAGACTCTTAAGTTTTGTTCGAACAGGTATACTTTCTTCTGTTGGCTTATCCCGCTGAACACGTTATTCTGGAGAATTGTCACGTGCCGTCCATCCGAACAGATCAATATCAACAGTTTAGTACCGATACGTGTTAGTTCAAATCCACAGAAAAAATTAAAACGAAAGTAACTTTAAGCAAAATTTTATATTGTGATTTTTTTGCAGAAAATTAAAGTAATTAATTATAAATGTATAAACATGTATTCTCGAAACACCAGCAGCGAAAGATTAACCCGACAGTTTTCGCTCTTTCGAATGCAGCGCGAATGGCGACATCACCAGTAAAATATGTTTTCGCAAAGCTGTTTTTCAAGTTGAATTATTTAGCTGCAGTGAATTACGCGAAACAGTAGCTCTCGGTTGGTTTTAATGAAGAGTCATAAGTTAACTATCCTACTATGCGACATCGTTATCTCGCTTGTCTTCTGCTAAAGATCCTATAAGGACAGTACACAAAGTGTTTGCAACTGCATAGTTTGGAGCACATACGACACCTTTTGTCGGTGCCAGCATTGGAAACTTTCATTTAAAAGCAACTTGAGTGACGGAATACCATTTTACTTGCGATAGGCAGAAATACTAAGCCTAAAACAACAGAGAAAAAAGTATTTGTTAATAAAATATTATTTTATTGTGTAATCTTAACAACGAAATACGTAAATTGTTCGATTGGCTTCCATACTTTTCCCTGCAACGTAAATGGGTCTAAAAGGAATCACTTGATTTAAGATTACTCGAAAGTAATCGTAACAATTAATTGCAGGAATGCTAGAGAGGTAGCCATCAATCTCTGATACTCTGATACTCTGTTTGTTTTTATGGCATTCGTGCTTAGATAATATTAGATCATCCAGTGTTCCATTTCATTGACTATGTTAATTAGTATTATTAAGCATAAATTACATCGCCGACTTTCAACGCTGCACTTGAAAAACACATCCATCATTTCTTGTAGAACCACATGCAGATGTGCACCAATGCAATGAACTGGAACAACATCAGTTGTTTAAATATTGCAAATATTTTCCGCTCGAATGACATTGTTTGCCAATGATAGCATGAGATAACAATGTACAGCATAAATATCAAGCAGCAACATTTTAAATCAGACCAGCAGATAAAAGAAAATTTATGGTTGTTTGAATTATTCTACTCTAGTGGCTATTCTGTCTACGTAAATGCAATATAGTAAGCGGACGGTCAGTAGTCCCTTTCTCTATCTCCATCTATCTTCTGCAATCAGTATGATCAGAATTTTGAATGCATTTATAATCTTTATAAGATTACTACAATTCTAGATGAAGCATAACGATATGAATAGTGCACCAGATTTTATTTTATATAACCAAATGGAATTGCTATCTTGGATTTCCACTTCCATTACCCGTCAGTTTTTTAAATGCGCTAAACTGTTTAATATATATTACTAGTTTCACTAACGGCGAAAACACTTCTACAGAAATTTACCTGCAAGCAAAGTATAAGTTTGCTTAAGCTAACGTCATTCTATGTTTCTCAAAATAGAACAACGCGGTCCCAGTAGAGCCATTTTCCAAGCAAATGCAAATAAACCAAGCAAATCGTTACTATCTCATGGCCCAACATCCCAGATTGAATATATGTAATCGATTGATTGATTGACGGGTAAATATCCAATAGCAAACGCTTCTTCGTTTTTTCTTTGTATGCGTAGGCAGACAGAATGATGGTGATAGAATAGATCTGCTATCGATATCTTTAACGAATTATGTTGAGTGCTTGTTATTCGACACCCTTGGGCTAAAGCTTAACATTACCCGCCAATATTTATTGTCTGCGGCAATGTCATGTCCTATTAACCGCTAATATCCAATTGCAAATAATAATTAAATGAAGCGCTTGCAGATTTAGTTCAACCTTTGGATTACTCTCCTTTTTGTCACTGACCGAGATTTACTAATCAAATCTTTTTGGAAAGTAATGTTTAATTTTGAATTAGTTGTTGTCGTCGTCAGCAGCCTAGCCCCAGGGTGGCTCGTGCTGTTTCAAGCAGTCGTCTCTATTCATTTCGATCTTGGCCCACTCGTCGCCAATTTCCCAGTCGTCTCGGCAAATTACTTTCGACCTGGTCGAGCCATCTTGCACGTCTGAATTAGTTGTGTGTCGCGCGAATGAAGGTGATACGTAAATTTGTTTTTCCTGTTCTTTGCAATAACAAATAATTTCTCTCTTAAATATAATGAAATATGTCTCTTAAAATATAATCCGCAATAAACAAATATAGACCATCGGTTAACAAAGGCTACATCAAGAACAGTGCTTATCATTGTGTGTTTATTTGACATCTACTAGAATCTTTTTGAAACAGCCAAAACAAGTAGGACGACTTGACAACGAAACAGCAAAACAATTGGCATGGCAAGCGCACATGCTTGAAATTTCAATTCAATTTTAGAACTCAGTTCCCTAAGCGAAATTTCAATTGCCATATCAAGAAGTATATCAATTTCTTTGCGACATTTGTTCAAAAGTCTTCAAGACATGAACGAAGTATAGAATGGAATGACATGGAAGTATGCATACATTAATGTTGATTTGGCGTCTTTTTACGAATTTTCAATTTTTCAATGCACTTCTCCAGTCGTTATTGATGTTGCATCACAATGGAAGACGTGATTTTGAATTATCTTCATTTATTTATTTCTTATTCCTAAAATATTTGCATTGCATTTTAGACCGTACTTCTCTTGCGGTGTCGAAGTCTCGTTTCGAATAATTTCAATAAGATATCGAATTGCACCGAGAATGAATCATATTGTCACAGATTTTCATTAGAAGCACAGACAAAATATTGATTGTATACAGTGCTGTAGTGCACAAATTTACTGCTTTTACACAAAACATAAATGTACTTCGATTCAGAAATTAGCCTCATAATAATATTTTGTTGAACTTTTGAACTACTTAAGTTGAAATCGAAAGATATTTCTCAAGTTTGTTCAGTAATCGATTCTTCATTTGTTTTTATTTTAAAAAACCCTTATCAGACCGATACCTGGTCTCATCAAACTTCTAGGTATCATTTTGTGTGATCTGAAGCAGATAAATTTTAGCGTGGGGTTCAATTCAATCAAAAGCTTGTCGATCTATGAAACCTTCGTTCCACATATCTACGTCGAGATGACCCAATGATATCACATGAATGGAAAAAAATACCACAGGTTTTTCCATATGTATCATCCATCTTGCCAATTCTGGTCGATTCTGCATATATCTTGGTTCGTATGGATTTGTTTCCGTTATTTATTCCGAGTCGATTGGTCCGTATGCGAACGAACAGCTGGTCAATATGTTTATCAATGAAACATAATCACAAACTAAACTGTAGCCATCAGTATAGCATCACTATTTTCAGTGGAAACAGCAAAGCTTTAAGATGAATAGAAAATACTTGACTGTTCTTTTCTGTTTTTCGTTCTTTTTATTAAGATTACATTATCCCCACTATTTGGGGTGCGCGACTCTGCTGCCGAGAGAGTTTCCAATGGTGAAAATGGACAAAGCAGATAAAAACCTATATGGGAAACTAAGGGTATAATGCGATAAGTTTCTTTTGCTTGAAATTTAAGGCATTGCCCCTTTAAAGTCAATCAAAGATTTTAAAAGATTTTAAAGGAATTTCGCTCAGGGATAACTTTTCCTTACAGTTGTCAATATAATATAGTTTAGTAATTTAGAAACAATATGCTCAGAAATATTCACTTTTCAATCATTGACTTCAAAAGACGTCATGACGGGATCGACACACAAATGTATTACTTGAGCAGCACCTCAATAGCCGACCGCTCACCTGCAATTGTCAAGAACACACCGCTTTCGCGTCCACCCAGTCATTGATGGTTTAAAGTTCACCACTGCGTGAAATTTCTATTTATCCTTCCTTTATCCTAGTCTAGTATCAGTGAACCTATAGGAACGCTTCTTTCAACCATACTAAAAAATCCAAGGGAACCTTCAGCGGTGCTATTGCTGCTGCACGGTAGCATTTTGCCACCGACCAGAGCGCATGCAACCCGTTGGCAGCGTGCCTTGGAACAATAAAAACGGCAATAGGAAAGCACTTATTGCGCTATTATCCTGTTGGGTTTATTGCACTGCTCTTACTCCGCCGTAAAAACTGACGGTCGCGGCGATGGTCGCAATAGAATACCAGGAGCGGTTATAATAGAAAGTCAGCCTTTTTTCATGGCCAGATAACTGTTACAATCAAAACCTGAATCCCAACCTGCTTTAACGGAACTACAGAGATAGTTTCTAGACGGATGCTTAACTTGTCGCCTTAATAGTTCGACACAAAAGCTTTACCTGTTTGCACAAAGAACAAAGAGTATCTACTCGCCACATTGCTGCAATACACTTCATTTAGCCTGCTGCACTTCTTCAAGACGGGCCAAGTGGTTCCGCAGAAACTCGGAAATAAAGAGCAAATTTAAACTTAATTGTAAAAACAGTCTAGACGGAATTTATAACCACCGAAAGGAGGAACTTGCTTCCTGCATAGCTTCCTTGCTAGCAGCATAGCATTTCACAACTAGTAGACCAATTTGTTTTAACGATTTCATTCACAGGAAACTGAAGCGTAAAAGTGTTGCTTACAGGTCGGACTAGAGTTTTATGCTTGAACTAGCAAAAATTCTATAGCATCAGGGTACCTAATTTGATTTAATCAAAGGCCATGCCATGCATAAGCTACTCTTCACAGAACACTCAAAAGATAAGGCTTGATAGAATCTATCCACTATCATCTGCACCGGGTAGCTGTGGGCCCATCTAGATAAATAAATAAAGAACAACACGTTTCTAAAATATTAATTTCACATTGCTTGTCAATGTATCATATTTTATCTTAGCTCCCTTGTCTGCCTAGATATAATTTGCCATTTATAAAACACGCAACAAATACCTATTTCCGCTTATTTCAGAAATAATTCATAGCACATAAATAGAAACTGAATATTGAATTAATATTGAATATTGAATTAAACCTGAATTAATCCACCTAGCGGTGAGACCTGACCCTTGTTACTGCAATAATAGCAAAGCAAAGCCTAGGTACTAAATTCAGTTTTTGAAACTTGACTTTCTGTTTTTATACAATACACGGGTAGAAATCTTTTCTCCAAAATGAGCAAATGATTTCAGGTTTCTAGCTTATGTTTTATGAAAATACACCATGAATAATAATCATGATATCATGAACTTCTTGCAGTACAACACAACGCAAGATCTTGAACTATTTTTCATGATTTTGAGCTGCCCGATACGGTAGTTTAGTCATGATTTGACAGCAATTCAAACTTCATGATTTCATGATTTTATTCATGGTATCGGAAACGGATTTCTTTCTGTGTAGACTATTGCGGGGCTAGTGCTACACAGCATGATTTATAGTACGAAAACGAACGTTTCCTAACAAACATTTTTATTTAAGAGTAGCTTTTTCAACCCCTGTATAGCTAAGACCAATGGAACAAGCGCTTGATAAGCTGCTATACAACAAAAATGTTTCTAGGGTTGTTTTACGAATTCTGTTGTTGTTTTCTACCACGAAGTAAATTCATAAAATCAATACTGAATCCGTGTCTGAATCCGTGCGTATCCGTACGAATAATTGTATTTAAAAAAAATGCTTCGTGCATTATACGAGTGTTACAACAGTTCATGATAAAAATAGTATAATACCGACACCTACCGGATAATAGTGAAATCTTGTTTTTCTCCGAAAAAACTGACATGAACGGGAATCGAGTTGATCATTTGTCATATTACCGTAAGAACAACCGACGACGTCGCAAACTACAGAACCATAACAACTGCCATATAAATAGTTGCGCTAGTATATTTTCGCTTACATACAATCATCGCAGCTCGATCTTGCCGATAACGATGCCAGACAATAACCGTGCGTCAATATATTTGAATAATTAAAAATAAAGTTTACTCAATTATAGGATAAAGAACCGGTTTTAAGCAGTCTAAGCGGATCACTGATTATTTTACCTTATTACAAGCGATGGGTTGACTAAGTGGGGGATATTAGCATACCAATCTTTTTGCTACCTTTAGTTCTTCAAGCTGTTACCGCTGGAAGACACTATTGTTGAGCTAAACTTTTGATTTTTTTGCTTTAAAAATTGGAGCGATGGAACTAATTTTGATCAGACCGGATCAGAGATGAAAAAAATCGCTTCTAGCGATCAAGATTATAGGAACGAACAGATTCAGATTCATTGACATCACTACTTGTAAGCGACAAATACTCTGTCGCGATTCGTACAGATTATGACAAACCTCATGTCAGATCATGTTCATTGCATAATTGCGTTGAGAAATGTAACAGATACAGACGATTGGTTGTGTGCACCGTATGAATCGCAATACAAACAAAATATGTGACATTTTCTCTCGCAGCTACTAATCGGCATCTGCGTTAATAGATTTGAAATTTTTTGTCGGTAGATGCGTAAAATGCCATCTGTCTAAATTGTTAATCGGGGCATACACTCACCGCAACGTTCGGCAAACGTTATTCGTCGTCTCTTTTATTCTCTAGAGTTCTTATGGGAAACTGATAGTTTGACGTCTCACTCGCTGCGCATAAGGATGGTGGGAGAACAAAAGAGGCAAACATAGTAGCGCACACGGTCCGACTACAAAACAATGTTGTCAAAGCAAATAACTTTGAAACACATCGTTGCTTCATTAAATCACTGAAAAAATCGTCGAAAATTATTGAAAAAGCTGTCTTTTCTGTTGTTTTTAATAAAGAAAAATTATTAAGTACATACATTTCTCTTGAAAGTATTGAACCACGTTTTCACCATTAGAGGTTTCAGCAGTGGCGACTCGTGGTGGTTTAGCTTACCTGTTCAACCAGCGAAAAATACAAATTAATACGCAGCTTTTTTATTATCGAAATTCTATATTTTATTCATAAAACAAACATTAGGGGTATTCACGTACCGCTTGCTATGGTGCGTAAACGGTGTATTTCATGTATATGCTGCCGCAATTCGCATAGCAGTTCCGGTTTCTATGGAAGCGGCAGAGTAGCGGCAGTATAAATACGCAATACTCCGCATACGCAACATAACAAGCGCTACGTGAATACCCCTATTATTTAAATAACAACGGAAAACGGCGGTTTACTTTACCAGCAAACTCGTCTCTGAATTTTAACTACGAACCTAAGACTTTCCGTTCAATTTACCTATTGAACCAAATTCAAGAATAACCACTACACGCACCACAAGCAATATGC
The DNA here is from genome assembly GCF_943734655.1 of Sabethes cyaneus. Taxonomy (NCBI): domain Eukaryota; kingdom Metazoa; phylum Arthropoda; class Insecta; order Diptera; family Culicidae; genus Sabethes; species Sabethes cyaneus. The sequence goes on along the minus strand of NC_071354.1, from coordinate 1,168,711 downwards.
GTAAGTTGTTCAATGCTAAAGATGAACGAGTTAATGAGAAAATTTTGCGAATAATGCATGCCATCCCCTTCGTACCAATAGATTGTTCCTGGTGCTAATAAAGCAACGTTCAAGCGCCGTATTGAACGTTTTGCTCATTAGCTTCGTGACTAGATAAAATGGAATCAAAGCGCAGGCCATAGGGATATGTGGTAGTAAGTTGTTCAATGCTGAAGATGAACGAGTAATGAGACAATAATGCGCCCGCGCTTTCGAGTAAAAGCTGTTTCACATTCTCTTTTTATCTCCTTCGTACCCAGAATCAACACCAGGAATAATGTGTTGGTATATGCTTGTGCATTGAGATCAAAGCAACGTTCAAACGTCGTGTTGAACGGTTTGCTCAGCAGCTTCGTAAACTAATTTACCGAATTATTCGTATTGCATATGCGTCGGTTCAAACGAAATCATGAACTAGTGATGAAAAAATTTTTTGTCGGGTTGAATTTTGTTGCCTGTCCTATGAACAGGTTGAACATGCGGACGAGTCGCCACTGGGTTTCAGTTAATTTCAAACCTATAATTCTTATTTCCAGAATCGAATCAGTCTTTTGGCAACACGATAGTTTACAAATTTCACTGCCGTTGCTGCTCCTGCTGAACAGGTCCCATCGATTCAGAATATATTTTCAGTTTTGTTATAAAATAACAAGATTTTCGGCTAGTAACAACACTTTAGATTACAGAAAATCTGTATTGAATAATTTGGTATGTAAATGTTAAGTGCTTGACTTTTAGAATCACTGAAATTAGTGTTGAAAAATGTGATGAATTGCTTAGTAGCGTGGCGGTGATTGTTTTCAGCAGCTGAAAAATGTACGTTTTTGGACAACAATTTTTAATTCATCATATTTCCTGTCGGAAAGACAGTAAATTGTGTTTGTGAAAATTAAAACTATGGTTAAGTGATTCATGATGATGTCCTTATCAAAAGATTGTGTAAATAGGAATAAAAAAGTACATTGTTGGCTCATTTATTTTCAACTGATTAAAACAGGTGACACTGCTTAACTCGTTCCTTACCTTAGATATCCAAGCTGACCATTCAAAATAAACATAAAATGCGGTACCATTATTGGCGCTAAGCGGTTAATCCCAAATAAAAATTTCTAAAACATTTTGTTTTAAAAACATCCTCTTTTTTAGCAGGCTGACTGTGAAGTCTATAAAAACAGAAGGTCAAGTTCCGAATACGTATTGTAGCATCAAGGCTTTCCTTTGCTTTGCTATAGATTAAGAATAAATTGATATAACGATGATCAATTTGCGAGGATAATGTCAATTGAATAATATTTGCAATTGCAAGTCCTGAAAATTATAAAATACTATTTGTGAAGTACACATTTATCTTGTTTTTGTTCCAAAGAAAATCATACGGCTGCCGATGAAACTGCATAAATCTAGATATCAACTGTAAGCTTTTAATTCAGACATTCACAAAGAAAATCAAAATGAGAACTGTTCCATTTACATTTGTCACTTTACTTGAAAGTAAAAGGAGAAAAAGCAAAAACCAATCATAAAAGCGTTTCAAGTTCATCTATTCAAAACGAACCCATATCCCACTCCTATGCATACATGCCAACTACAAAGCAACAAAGAAGGAAGGATGCCGAAGATGGCATAAAGTAGAAATGCTAGTTCAGAATGGAGAAAATGCTTTCTCGCTTGCGTTTTAGGGAAAACTCTACATCACGTTACGCTGTTGAGGCTCGAATTGTATCAGGCGTTCAAAGAAAAAAGCAAAAATGTGGTGTCAATCTCAACATTTGCCTTACTCACTGACAGTTTGGTGAAACTTAATTCATTGTGAAAAATCGCTCTACTGACTCTACTTGGTAAAAGCGCATTGCACCCCTTCCCACCAAGTGACAGTATTTTCATAGATACGATCCAATTTCCTTTCTGAGCTTAAAACTAGGTTGAACGACAACCAAACACAATTATTTGGAAAACTTCATTCTGATCATCTGTATGAATGCGACAAATGGGAAATGGATTCTGAAAAGGATACGAACTCGGGAAATTTAAAAAGATTTATTGCCTCACATTTATCGTCAATCCACACAAGGGTTATAGAATTTGACTACGGTTGTCTCTGACTTGAATAACACGGCACATTGCTCGAAGAAACTGTAGATTTGCATTTTGTTTTGCAGATTGTTTGTGGCTTGATGATATATGTTGCGGTGTTAACGGATTTATTTACGACTGGAAAAGGTTAGGTAAACTTTTAAATCACTCGTGAGAATTCCCTGAAGGATCAATAGCTTCCGGAAAAAAATCCTGCAGTATCAGGTCAATCACATCCATATGCATGAATGGAGGCGGAACATCGTCAAAACACCCCAGTAAGTAGAAACATATTAGCAAGGAAAACTGAAAAATATGTACAAGTGGCAAGTAGAAAAATATTTGGCTTGTAAAGCATTAGCTTGAAAGGTTCTATAAATTTCATCTTTTTCCATTATAATTATTTCTTCGGTCGTATAATCGATTTGACGATATGAACTCTTGACTAGACATCACCCAAAGGCAATTAAGTATGACCAAAAGTATTAAGTAAAACCAGTATATCACGGTTAACGTTCAAAAAGAGCAAATTGATCTCCTCAGATCAGATAACTCCATCAGGTCCCGTTTGACACCACTTACCAGACACACAAAGAAAATTCAAAATTAAACTTTTTCCTACGAAAAGAATACGAACAGTGGAAAAGTTTTTGTTTCGTCTCTAACACATTTTAAGAGCAGAATGTTCTCGGAAGGGCAGCTGCGCTTTTGCTATAGCTTTTGTTTTCCTCCGCAATAGATTTCACAGAATATGCTGATATATACAATATTAGATACGTTGAACTGTGTGTGACTAAAAAAACAATTTTCTTTCTTGCTTTTCCCACTCATGAAAGTGATGATGGCCTTAAAACGAAATTTCCAATCGTTTCGGTTTTCAGACTGATCCTATTCGTGGGCAAACAATAATTCCACAATACTGATTGCTTTTTTATTGAATAGGTACGTTTTTGTTATACTTAGTTCAGTGAATCCCTCAAGGGTTTAGGAGTATGGTTTTAGAAATGATCTTCTTGAAACTTGTACAACACACACCCCATGTCTGAATATAAACCCTCCTGTAAGTTTGGCCTTCGCTATTGCCTTCAATCAAATATGTCTAAAGGTATTCAATTTTATATTTGATGAAGACATTTTCGAAAGTAGAAAATTTAAGTGGAAATGTAACTAGTTATCATGGCATATAAGACCACTGCTAAAATCTTATTTTCCAAGCCATTAAGAACGACAATCAATAAACGAAAGCCACTAAACTACCTTTAATTATACAGTTGCCGCCTCTCGGGAATTCGAATCATTCATATTGACATTTATAATCTTCTCCGAGGTATGACATTGTAGAAAACAAAACCCCACTGCATCATGCACCGACCGACAAGAGCGGCAATCATGTTTATCGGGTGTGAAATGAGAACTGATGATTTCTATCCTGTGCTTCCTGTGCTGTATAGCAAAGGAAAAGCCATTTCGCCGTCAGTGCAAGTTGCATAGTACTGCACAAACTCGCACACATATACGATTCCTAACAGTTGAAGATGTATTGAATGACATACAAATAGAAGGCAAGCGCATAAACGCACGCTACACGGCTTCCGATTCCCCGGTGCTTGTTTTATAGGACTCAACCATCTCTGAATGTCGTTGTAATGCTGCACTTCCCCCATGCTGAAGAATCACTAAACTAAACTTATTTTTCAGTTTATAGTTCCTTCCGGAACAAAGCGTGAACAATCTGGCTATACGACTTGGACTACAAGCTGTGAATAGTAGATTTTATTACGTCGATTTTGTTTTACGCTGCATTGCTTTCAGCATACAAATGTACACCAGAATATCATCTTGCAATATCTACGATGCAGTTACACAAACTTGAACATTTTATGCGTTTTGCGTAACCGTACAACCGGAGATGTATCGCGTCTAGAAAAGATTCTCAACGAATGGCATACTACTGACTGCAAAACTCACTTCATTAGGAGAAGTAATTGAGTCATTCTACTCAAATAAAAATCGGTTGTAGTGTTGTCAAGTTTTCAATTGATCTGTTGTTTTTGTGATTTGTCTCTTATGTTAGTCCATATTTTAGAGATAATTGAAGCCATAATCGAATTATTATTTCCGACTATTTGTATGTGGCAATATGCGATCATACCACAGTATAGAATCTGCCGGCCGCTAGTTGTCCATCCCACAGACGATAAAGAGCAGTTACCGATTCAGCTGGAAAGGATAACTCCTACGAAAGCATGAGTTGACATTTTCTGCAGACGATTTTGCGACAATCTTTCCATACAGCCAGCAGAAAAAGTGCTGATATTTTGCGCATCGATTCAACTGATGAGAAACAAATGTGTTTGCAAAGAATATTGTAATGCTGGGGTAATACATATATATTTACTAGTACAGAACAGAAAACATTGTACATGATTTTATTTCTGAATTGCTACTTAAAAATATTATCAATCAAAACTCTCGAAACAATCTAGATAACAGCTAAAATACCAGCGATTGTTGTGTTGTGATTGCGAATCGGAAAGTAAAAAAATGTTGAAGCTAAAACAACTGTGTAACTTTCACGAAAACGTGACCTAACAAATGTCTTGAAACGACACATCACGTGTTGAACGCTATCGAATGTGAAACTGCTGGAAGCACAAAAGAGCATTACTGTCGTACTTTCTTGTTCGCCGATGCTTGTATCGGGTGTGTACAAATAGAAGGGAAAATTATCCATTACACAAAAGTTTGACAGGACAATTGATCGATTTTTTCTTCGAGGCCTGCATAACGGAAACCTGTGACTACAATGACCATGAGGAAAATTAAAAGAATAAAGAAAATATTGTCACTTATCAATTACAACATCCATCAACATTGCTCCTTTGTACTTATGAAGATAAAACAAGAATTATGGCGAATGAAAAACTGTTGCTCTACTGTAAAGACAATTGTGTAAGCTTACAAGCAAAATGCAACCTTTCACCAACATGCGCAGCTGAAACTGATGAATTTCTTAAATTACTTATAGGGAACGATGCCTTTTCAGTCCCTTTGTTTTGTATCAAAATTCTTCAAAAGTCCAATACCTGCTCATTTTATGCATAAATGCTTAATTTACATTCACAAGTGAACTAAAAGTGACACTCAATTCTTCAATATGTTTGCAATTCTGGGATCATTTTTCGAACTGCAAATTATTTTTTAAAATAAATTTTTGATCATTCTTAAATACATCTTTCAAAAGCACAGTATGTGTAGAATATGCATGTACGTCATCTTTAGCAAAGTCATCATTGTCGTCTAAATCTAAAGAGAGTTCTCACATCTCTTAAGCTTTACCATTTAGGGAAATAATGTCTTCGGCAAAAATGTGTAGAAAAATTGTCTGCATAATCACTTTGCCACAGGTACTACAACGCAAACATAAAAAGTTTGATTTTCAGCGTGACCAGCATTTAAGCATCATCAGTCATTGCACTATTTAGTATACAAACATTCTTTCAGAGATTTTATATTATTATTAATTTACTATTTCATTACTCCATCTGGCTATGGTTTCTAAAAAGCATTGGTGCTTCTTAAACTCTGTACAAACTTCAAGGATGGCACGTCGAAATTAAACAACGCTTTTACTTTCGACAGTGTTCTAACACATGCGGTTACGGGTTCATTACATCTCAAGATGATGATGATAATGATGATGATGATGATGATGATGATGATGATGATGATGATGATGATGATGATGATGATGATGATGATGATGATGATGATGATGATGATGATGATGATGATGATGATGATGATGATGGTCCCGCCACATACCCCCACAAAGGTTTGAGCAAGACGATTTATCTATAAGATAATTAATATTATGACAATTGAACCAGTTATGTAAACATAAAAGACGAACTGATTCCATATTCAGATATAAATTTCTCCAAAATTATTTAATTATTATATCTGTAACGCGTGGCTCAAACTTTTGTAGACTACTCTTTTTTTTAATTTTGGTATGATGGAAAGGTATTTGCAGTAAATCAAACCCAATAGAGACAAAAGTCTGAGGGAATCGATTACACCTATGATGACTTTAGCCTCGAATACTGCCTGGCGAGTTTGTCGTCGGTAATCTAGCGAGTCAAGATCAAGTAGACAGCACCGATCCGAATATGGTGGGAGGCTCTCGGGATTACGCCATGGTTGATGTTGCAGTGCAAGTCGAATGAATTCTTTGTAGGTACTCGTGCAATGCGCAGGTTGCACGTTAAATGCTGGGGACACCATACAATGTGACAATTTTTAAGCAGCGGTCGAACCAAAGCACCATATAACGATTTCAGGCAATAGAGATTATTAAAGTTTCGCCAATTTAAAAAAAAATCGTGTTGGCGCATTGTTCTCGAGATTATCAACTCTCGACGTCGATCGATGTTAGTTTGGTGTCGACTAAAACACCAAGGTCACTAACTAGTCTACCCTACGCAGCTCAGTCCCATCGATCTGGTAGTTAAAAAGAATCGGACTCTTCATGCGGTAAAAACTTATAACCTCATATTTTACCACACTTAACCTTAACCAGTTTCGTTTACGCCAGTCGACAAATTTATCGAGTAAAGCTTTCAGGTGGCGACAGTCGTGCAGTTTTTCAACAACTTGAAACAATTTCAGATCATCAGCGTACAGAAGTCTGCAAGCGAAATCCAATATCTGAGTTACGTCGTTGAAGAATAGTGAAAACTGAGATAGTCCCATATGGCTTCTTTGAGGGACACCCGAGGTATTGAATAATTGTGACGAAATATAGGAACCAAGTTTCCCGCATAGTACCCTGCCTCGCCTTTAAATACGTGTAAATTACGTCAACTTGCTTTTTATTTTCTATTTGCAAAATACTGGTTGAAGCAAATTCTAATAAATTCGTATAAACGGAACAGCCATGCATGTTGAACTCAGCATTAGTATACTATGTATAAAGCTGTTGGTAGCAAACGAGCGCTCTTTTTGTTACTAACAGGGAAACAGCCTTGTTAAACCTTTGTTATAGTATAACAAAGATAAAATGCAATAAAATTATAATTTCATTTAGGTAGATACAGTTTTTAATTGAAAATGAACATCATGACTGAAGTGAAATAACCTAAACGTAGCAAACTGTACAAAAAAGAAAATTGTCCCATACCAACCATCCTAAGCAAACAATAACACAAAAATATCCTTGTTACGTTCATTTTCACTCAGACGGGATGGGACTAAATGAGGCAAAGACGAAATATTGACAAAAAAAAGTTTACTAACGTTGATTGTTCTTTAAATCGTTTCGATATTTGATTTTTTTCCAGCAGATCGATTTGGTACCTATTTTCAAAGTGTGCAGCTCTTGTGATAGACACAACATTTTTGGGACGGATAACTCCCTGTTCAGAAACTCAATTCGTTCCAACGGACTTTATTATTGTTATCCCTTTCATCAAACCACACTGTTTCTGCTTCATTAACTTTGTTCATTACGCACAGCATTTCACCGAAGCACCGAGAGCCCAGAACATTGACTTTTTTCGCCCTTCACCAATAAAACCAGTTCGCACCATAAAAATCTCATTGCAAGTATACTAGTATGCAAATGTTTAATAGTTTTCTTACATCATTGCAATGATGATGCATTGTGCGTTTTAGTGTTATTTTTGTTCTGCGTAGTTAACAAAAATTTGATGTGGAGAACTCGACTGCCGTTTAACACTTACTTATTTGAAAAAATAATGACAACTCAGAATCAACAGAAAAAACCATTGTTGGTTAGCTTAAGATGATAATGACTATATGACTATCTCACTAGCACATTGTCAAACTAAATGATCCGGCGGTTTCTAAATAATACTACACGAACCAAGCCTGTTTCTTTTCACATTATGTACATTAGTCTGATAGCAAGATTACTGTAGGTTATATATCGCAGAGCCAAGCAGAAAGATATTACAAGATTATGGCCTAACTTTCTCATTTATTTAACAGCAAATTTACGATTTAACGGTCTTTCGCAGGCGAAGTAGGATTTCCGAAAATACAATAAAAACGCTTTGACAATAAATTTCTATTAACATACGCTTTTCATCGTGGCCCGTCATAAACGGCCTTTTTGTGCGATTCTTTGTTGTCTGCCATTGTGGAACCATCTTTGGAAGAAAAATTTCGGAGACTTGTTTACACCGTAATGATTGCAAGTAACCTAGGTGCTTCGCATCTGTTGCTGTAACTGAGACAACGAATACCGCTTCACTCGACCGCCTTTGGAATGTAGGTATGTATAAAGAATGCTACACACTCTTCGTCGCAAAAAAGAGGGTCATTTCTAGGCATGATGAGCAATCCAGGCAGAAATTCCACGTGTACAATCTGGGTTCGTCTCAGTTGTGGTGCGATCCTGCACGTATAAGGCATCTGTTCCTCGACGATATGAAGTGTTTTTTGATTGCTCTCCGACCTGGCAGAAATAACACCAGACTCCCAATTCAATCTGACAGGCGCCAGCACACAAGAAAGTGCTTTCGCTCATATTTTCCAATTTCGTATCTTCGTTTGATTATCGCCCACGCGTGCAGATCGTGTCCTTGCCAGTCGTTGCACTTTGATGTTGTAAATAAACACGGTCCGTCGGCGATGGCTGAACGTTGAGAAGAAAACAATCGTAAGAAAAGTTGCACTTGAACGACTTTATCTTTGGTTGCATTTATCCCGTATTTCTTGAATTGCTATTGGATGGAATTGCTTGGTAGGAACTTTATTATCCGTACATCTGGCAAAGTGCGACACCCACAAGAAAATAATGTGCTGAATTTTATTTTTCCCTCGATACATATTTATGTTTCCGCTCGGAACAGAGCGCTTCGCTTTGGTCGCATTGGCTCTATTTGTTACATCCCTTTCTTCTCGTTTGCTTTCAATTACCCCAGAAAATGGGAGTCCATCATCGTCTCATGGTTCGAAGATGTTGAGGGTCGGTCGGGTAGGTGTGCCACATCTACTATACACGCCCAGTTATGGTACCTAGACGGCTACTCAGCGAAGCATCATCTTTATCGTTGTCGTTCATCACTTCCAATCTAGCACAATTTGATTTAATAGATCTGTTGTCGTTACGCTATGGACCTCCATCAGGAATTCAATATTAATGTTTATCGCTGCTAGTTCGAAAAGCTTAGCGATGGGTGCGAAAATTATGTCTTAGAGTGTTTATAACAACAGTTGCTCATTTTCCACCGTTCGAAATCGTTTTAAGTCGTGGTTCAAAAGTTGTACTATGCTAACGTTTATAACAATTATTTTAAAAAGATTTTAATTTTTGAGATGATGAACTCAAGAGGGCTTTGATTTCTTAACAAGTAAATCAACATTTTAATGCAAACAAAGAAAAAGATGTTTATTTTAAACTTCAACGTGCCAACAGTTTGACGTCCAATGACGTTAAACGGTTAAGTGAATTCATAATTCAGTACTATACTTCATTCCATGAATCAACCACTGCACCTTGATCGTCAGTAACCGTTGAAGGGATCTGAAATTTTTAGTAAATTTAAATAAAAAAGCGGAGCATAACAGTATTTCATTTTACCTTTAAGCAATTATTTGCTTTGAAAACTGGATTATAATAGATGTCAACTATATCCATTATGGCCAAAGAACTACAAGCATCAACTTTATCCCGCAAGCAATCTCTGGCTTTAACAAGTTCTCTGTAAAAAATTAAATAAACCGATGATTCTCTGATGAGATGCTTAGTCGTAGCGTTGAAGATAACTTACAAGCATTCTTCCTGACCATATTCAGTCCACAGTGTTGTGCTTGCAATTTTGGTTGATTTGCATTCCTTGATATGTTGCCGCACATCCTTAATACAGCTACGGAATTCCGGTTTTCGAGCTTCTACAAAAATCACATCTTTTTAGAATATACCTTATTCATCGAATCAATAAACGTCGCTTACCAAAAAATATTTCGCCATCATCCTTGCATATTAAATCGACTGCTCCGGAAACCATTTCATTTAGAATTGCTCTTGACGATTTCGTATTTTGAGCCAAGCAAGTGGCCACTGCTTGCATCATATCATCGAAACATACTTTCGATTCCGCAAACTTGGGACAATAACTGAAATAAAAATGCAATTGAAATTCCTCCACTCTTACTTTCCTCTGAGACATACGTTTCGAAAACCTCCTTCCGGTTACTCTGCGTCATCGTTTTCAAGTCGATCATCATTTGCGGCAAATCTATATGACTCTTCAAACATCTCATAGCTGGTGGCAGTGACGTTAAGAACTGCTGGAAACCTTCTTCGGATCTACTTCTATTCATGCACGCTTCACGCAGAGTGAGAAGGAATTGTTTCGCGTGGGATGCTGGATATCCGGCCACATCGTTGGAGTCAGCTGCCCCATCGAATGGTTTGGCAAATACCACTTTAAAAATAATCGATATATAATAAAAATAACCACCACCTCAATAGCGTGCGCTGAACTTACTTCCCAGAAATGCAACAGCAAATAGTGCTTGACAAAAAGGTACGGCCATACTTGCAATAATCTATTTTTACGACTAAATGCGCGACTATTCTAGTACAAAACTGATTGATCAATAGCTCTCTGATAGTTCACCGTAGGGAATTATATACGGTTCTGGGAGAGAGACTGATAATACCTATTGAGAAAAAATACTACTTTAAAATCAAAGAGTTGCGGCTGCTGACACAGGAAAAACCACGGCAAAAAAGTAATTTGTAGTCGATCAGACTTTGCTCATGATTTACGGCAAACCAATGTATAAATACAACAAATCAGAGCTAGAGGTAAAACGGTAAAATAATATTGTGAACTTTTTTTGAGACAAAGTATTATGGAGGTATTGTTTCTATTTTTGCAATGCAGCCTAAAAGTATATTCAAAATTTTTACTATACCATGTTTTATAATTATAGAATTTACGTCCCTGTTTGATGCACGAATTTTGCATAAAATAACTTTGCGAGCTTTTTATGAATAATTCGTATGGTAATTTCGAACGAGTCAAAATCGATCGAGTTAGTCACACAGTTTATTTGTGATGTAACTTTAATAATCAATTCCAGTCAGGGTCACAATAGGGTAAAAATGGATACGTCGTCCGCATTAATGATGCTTCAGTACTAAGCAGGTTATTCTTTTACTAACTGAATCTTTAGAATAACCGACAACAGCACGTGAATTAGAATTCTCTAAACTAACCGGTTTATAACTGTTTCAAAAGGGGATTTCCCGTATGACAGTCTCTCAACGTTTAAAATAATCCATCTAAACAACAGCAACCTTAAAACCGATCGCGATCGTTATCAACAGCTCTACAAAGCACAGCATTCATAATTTGCACATCTATGGAATCACAAATTCATTCATCGGTAGACTGCGCGGTTAGAATGTTGCACTTTTGTTTGTTCAGTATAATAAAAACACAAATATGAGTCAAAGGCTAAATCAATTATCTATCATCGTGATTCTCTTGGTTGGTAAGTACCGTGTTGTTTTTCATTTCACTTCAGTTTTAAACGATACTATAGCTGATATTTTTTATACAATAGTCACATCCACAGAATCATCCAAAACCACCAACTCTAGTAATATCGGCCGATATCCAGGGTCACCTGCCAAACAAATCATGCTTACGTTTCGTGAAACCTGCCTCGAATATAGTGGATCTGACGAAGGTTTTCAACAGTTTGTGCTGTCCATGCGACCGACCCATCGGTGCTTGAAGAAATACGTCGATCTTGCCCGGTTTGAGGAGGATGTTTCCAAGATGACTGAGGAGAATCGCCGAGAAATTTTTGAAAAGTATGAGCTTAATCATTTACTTAATCAAATATTCTGAAATAACTGTCTTTGTCAGTAACTGCCCTAAATTCAATGAATCTCAAGTATGCTTCGAAGGCATGATTGCAGCCGTCGCAGCCTGTATTGATCAAAACACCACCGAAACCAAGGCGTTATTGGCGCAAATGGTAGGCAATGCCATTGAGCTGATGTGCAAGGATAATGGTGAAATTTTCTTTGGTAAAATTCTAACATTATTGTTTGAAGAGTGTTGTTTACAAATTTCTATCCCCAAAGAGTCCCGTAAACCGGAATTTCGCAGCTGTCTTAAGAATATCAAGCAATACGTCAAAGAGTGCAAATCGTCGAACATTGCCGAAAGCACACCATTGACCGAGTACGGCTTGTATGAGTGCATGTAAGTGTTATCAAATCGGCCAATCAAAACATTATAATTTGCTAATGAATCAATTTTAGTGAGCTGAACAATTCGAGAAGTTGCATGAAAGATAAGGTAACTGACTGTAATGCTGAAGCATTGATGGATGTAGTGGACATTTACTATAATCCTATTTTGAAAGCAAACCATTGCGAGGATGCAATAGAATAATATTTGATAAATTTAATGCATTCCTTTTTGATTGCCTATGATGTGAATCATAAACTTGAATAAAGCGTCATAACGAGTACAATGCGATTTTTTTTCCAAATTACAAAAAAAAATCAAGTGAATCTTAGTCAGAATTTGGTATTATAGAAGTGTAATCATATTTTACTGTCAGATATTTGCCGTTGCCATAATTCTTACATGTGAACTCTTACATCGTTGCACGATATTTATGCTTATTTAACGAAAAAATTACAAATAATGGAAATAGGTATTAAATCAAAATACAGAGCGCCTCCATTCAATTTCAAATTATGGATTAGCATTATTGAACGGATTCTCGTGAATTCAGGTTGCTGAATGTTGATAAAAAAAACTCATGAGGTAAATTCTCGAGATTATAACGAATTTTTTTAGATATTTTCGAAAAAGACTTGTACTGCAATAGACATCTACAGTTGAGTTTTTTTCTAACTGAACCTATTGTTTGAAAATAATTTGATATAACAATATTTGTTAGCAGTCAAATCCAAAAATTTTAAGTCTAAGGAAGCATGTCAGCCTGTTCATATTATAACTTCCAATTGCCATCTAATTGTTACTGCTCCATAATTCCATCACAAAAATATCAAGAGCGGCTGAATTTAATTGCACCTTTCATTGATGTGATACAGATCAAAACTGGCACAAAGCTGTTCTGGATGGCAGTCGCTGCTACGCTTCTTTTATGGGCTGCTATGGTGGAATCAAAGCTAATAACTTTCACATGTCACCAACGTTCGGGGTTCGATAGTCGATAATGACTACCAACTGTTTGGTCGCATATTAACACATATTTGTTTACACATAAATACGTATACAGAAAAACACGCAATGAAGTGCAGAAGCTCCAGCGGAAACTGATTAAAGAAGTCAAATTTAAATTTTCGAACTTGTATATATTTTCTAGATACTTTTTGTTTCACTATTTTAAACGCTAAACTAAAAACAAACCATTGGTACAGATTTGAACTAGTAGATTGAAACCTTGCACAAGCGCATCGATTCGAATGGCGTAACAGCTGGCGCAAGAACCGGTTCAGTGCAATCAAGTCGTAAATAAGAACTGTAAATCGTTACTATCATCAGCTATTATCTGCATCATGGGCAACACCCTGAAGGTAGGTACCAATTTCCGATTAACGTAGCAACGTTTGTAGCACCATGGGGATATCCCGAGGTAGGACTAATCACTATACCGTAATTTTCTGAATGTATATTTTGTGCATCTGAATACTAGGTATTCATATAGAATACTCTTTACCCATAAAAGCTTTACAATAATTTTGAACGACAAGTATTTAATTAGAACAAAACAATTGATTATGAGCAGACTTGATTTGCTCTTTTAACTTTATTTTTGCTCTTTTGACTACAGCGTCCCAGTCTGACAAAATTCGAAACAGTGATGTGTAGGCCAATTGTAGAGTTGATTATTATCTACAATTTTGTTCAAGAAAGCATAGTTTTATCTTTTACATTTATGGCGCTATGGGGCTGATACCCCGCTGGTAGCCAAAAGAGCACTCTTTTTGCTACCAATGGCCTAGCAGGTCTGTAACGCTATAAATACAAAATATTAAACTATACTTTCTTCAATAATATTGTAGATAATAAGTAACTCTACACTTGTCCTAGAAATCACTTTTTCGAATTCTGTTTGGCTGAGGCGCTGTAGTCAAAAGAGCAAAAACGAAGTAAAAAGAGCAAATCAACCCTGATTACGAGCATAACTGAACACACATTATTGAGACAGCCAATTGCTATTGTGTCTAATTTGTATAAATAAAAACGAAAAGAGTTTTTAACCGTTCAGTGGCAGTTCCTAGCAAATTTATGCGTGATTTTGCGAAAAAATAAACAGTCGGAATTTGCAATCCCCTTTGGGCAGTACCTCATTAATCTATAAATAACAATTTTTTTCATTTTTCAGTCATTCTCATGCTTTCTCTCAAAATTTCTATTTTTCAGATATTGCTATTACAAATTTTGTGCTTAATTTATTGTATAGACAGTTATAATTGAAATTGTCATGTTATGTTATATTTATTATATTTTGACATTAAAAAAAGTTAAATGAAAGAAAAGCTGAAACTTTGGTCCCAATTAAATTCCACTGTTAATTTTATACCGACAAATACCGTGAACACAGATAATTCTGTTCAGCTCCTAATTCTGATCACGCCACTAAAGTAGTCGATTTTTAGTTCAGTCAATCAACTCAACGTAAACATCAACTCAACAACAATCAATTCAAGTCAATAGCTTCCTACGTGCGATTGATGCCTGCTATTTTCTGAATAACATGCATCATAAGCTAGCTGATTAGACAGATTTATTTGCAATTAATCGGCAGGTCAACAGTAGTGGTACAATGAACTAAATCAGTGCAACAAAATATAATGGAAATTCAATCATTCTAGCGCCATAATGTAATGAATAAATTGAGCTTATTTTTTTGACACTAACGCACGATAACACAGTGGTCCCATTGGTATCAGAACACGCGTTTTTTTAATTGCGCCGAAATGGTTGCTTATACTGGTTAAGTATGTTCAGAGAAATTTCTCAGCGTTAAAAGCTCTTTCATATGACTTGAACGATTATTTGATTAATCCCCCTAAAAGTAAGATACAAAATTTATTTTTTTAACAGTAAGAGATACAGCAAAAGAAAGTTCTACAAAATTTTTGAAAATTTTTGAAATTATTCTAAAAAACTTTGCCAAAGAAAGTAACCTTCTAGCTATTATAGTTTTAGAGATAAAGAACAATTTTTGTGGAGACTTTACGAAAATCAATTTTTTGACCACAGTTCTTTCTACAGTATTTAGGCGCATTTGATATGTTCGGCAAAGATTTTCTAACAGTTAAATTACATACTTTTCTAGAATATAGTAACTTGCTATCGTCAATATTTGCGGAGAAAATTAAAGTTTTCGTTTAAAAATTATACAATTTTCAACAGCAATAACTCCCAAACATGCAAATATATTCAAGCTATATTACCCATGTGAAAGTACAAGAAAAATACTACAAAATGCAAAACAAATTAGCTTGACCCTGGGTATCCCTCTACCAAAACACTCGCATTAAAAATTGTTACTCGGTTGAATTTAATATGGCGTAGTGTAAAAACCGTGTTAATCCGATCAAGTAAGTGTGCAAAATAAATAATGAAAATATGTAATCCAAGTAGCATGGATTATTTATAGAGATTCAGAAAACGATTTTCAAAATTCGTTTTCGGATGAAATTTAATTACTGCAGTTCAAGGTGTATTTGAAGATTCTTCATCTTCCTTATCGCTATTATTGTGCATATCATATGTACTGACCAACAGTTGCAGTACATCTTTGGAGTACATGGCGTTTTTGTTATTTGGTAGTCCCTCATGCTAGCAATTACCGGATCAGAAGATTCTAACAGACGGCAGAAGATCCGTATTTGTAGCCATTCTGGAGATCTTCCTTGTGTGATGAGTTCGGAACTGTTGTATGTCCTTGTCCACAATTGTCATCATCAGCTCGTAACCACTACCGTTCTACCTTCACATTCAATGGATGTAGGATGAATTTTTGCGATTTGCTGGTCTATGTAAATTTTTTCTTGCAACGTTAGTGCAGTCGTTTCCTTTGCAAACTGGAGATGCAACGGCCGGCAATACCTGGTCAAAGACGATCTAATTAGGCTAATTCAAAGAAACATATGTGATCGAAGATGGATGTGGATTTAGGAATATATTCTTTCCATTTGTTACTGCTTTCATGGGAACAATTGATGTGACACAAAGGCTTGAGTTGGACTTCGTGCCATCATCATCAATGAATGTTTGGTTATACTCGCTAAGATCTGCGGTTCCATCTCCCATCGCAACCGTACTTTACGAAAAAAGTTACTGTCTTCAGTCTTCATCAGAAAACGTGTTTAGTGATGCAGCTTTCGAGCTGATAATACTTGACGAGGTCTGATATGCACAGTAACAGCGATAGTGAGGGTGAAGTATCTTCAAATACACTTCAAAATTTGTACACCTAGAACTGCAGTAATTAAATTTCATGCAAAAACAAATTTTGAAAATCTTTTTCTGAATCTCTAGAAATAATCCGTGCTGCTTGGATTACACATTTTTATTATTTATTTTGCACACTTACTTGATCGGGATAACACGGTTTTTACACTACACCATATTAAATTCAACCGAGTAACAATTTTCAATGCGAGTGTTTTGGTAGAGGGATACCCAGGATCAAGCTAATTTGTTTTGCATTTTGTAGTATTTTTCTTGTACTTTCACATGGGTAATAAATGGCTTGAATATATTTGCATGTTTGGGAGTTATTGCAAATTGTATAATTTTTAAACGAAAACTTTAATTTTCTCAGCAAATATTGACGATAGCAAGTTACTATATTCTAGAAAAGTTTGTAATTTGACTGTTACCAAATCTTTGCCGAACATGTCAAATGCGTATAAATACTGTAGAAAGAACTGTGGTCAAAAAATTGATTTTCGTAAAGTCTCCACAAAAATTGTTCTTTATCTCTAAAACTATAATAGCTAGAAGGTTACTTTCTTTGGCAAAGTTTTTTAGAATAATCTTTTCAAAAATTTTGTAGAACTTTGTTTTGCTGTATCTCTTACTGTTAAAAAAATAAATTTTGTATCTTACTTTTAGGGGGATTAATCAAATAATCGTTCATGCCATATGAAAGAGCTTTTAACGCTAAGAAATTTCTCTGAACATACTTAACCAGTATAATCAACCATTTCGGCGCAATTTAAAAAACGCGTGTTCTGATACCAATGGGACCACTGTGGATAGGGGGAAGTCCCCCAGTACCGGACACCTAAGGAGTTTGACATATAGAAACTCAACACTTACCATTACTTCAGTTTTTATTAACCGGAAGAGTCATTTAGAAGACTGTTTTCCAATAAAAATAGGTTACACGTCACTAATCGCTAATGAACCATTTTAGAAGCCAAACGAGAAATCGATAAAAATCATTACTTAAAAATTGTGTCTCCCAGTACCGGACACTTAATAGAAATCATAAAATAAACCAATTCAGGGCTTTTAGTTCTGAAAAATACATGTCACAATGTTTAATCTCTTATTGCTTGCATACTTGTTGACAAATTTGTTTGAAAAATTACTTTGCTTAAAAATCAATAGCTTTTTACGTCCTTCGTCGAAGCCCTTCTGTTTTCTTCGAAAAATTGATCATCAACTGGTTTTCTTGTTTCTTTTTTTCATATTCGAGATAACCGGTTCAGTATAAGTGTTGTTTTCATTCTTCTCAGTCTCTTTTTTTGCAAAATCTTGACTTCATTCAAGAATTTTACTAAACCAAGCAAAGCATTTTGCTGTCCGGTATTGGGGGACGGCTCGGTGTCCGGTACTGGGTGACGGGAATCACTGAATACAACTTATATTTTTTAACAATTTATATAACTTTGTGGAACAATGAGCTATGGAGCTTGGGAAATATTTAATGAAAGATATTTTATACATGAAATTTTATGCGACCGAATAATGCTGTAATGCTGATCCGAAAATTAACCGAAACATAACAATTCGATCGGCGGTAGGTAAAAACAAACAAATCACTGTTTTCATGAATGATTCTGACCTATAAAATCACACATGCTAATTTTTTATTTTCTTTGATGATTTTATCATATCAGCTACTAAGGTGCACCATTTGAACTATGAAAGATAAAAGTGTCCGGTATTGGGAGCTGACCGGCGCTGGGGGACTTCCCCCTATAGATACAATATAGATACAATATGCACTTTTTGTTACTGTTATTCAGACACGGTTAAAGCACTCAAAAGCAACATATCTTTTTATTTATTTACTTCATCTACTATATACATTTCAACTGCCTGTGACATGCTACCCTTTTCTGTTGAAATGCATTTCAGTAATACATATGTCAGTCACAGCGAGCAGCAATAAATTCGCCTGTCTGACGTTGTAGTGAAAGTATAATGTTTTGCCATTAGGAAGCACAAAATCCACTGAGTAGATTCTCTCGGTTTGCAATCATCTAATCAGCTCAAACTCATTTGACATCGCATTATAACAGCAATCAAAATCAGCAAAAAATAAAGAAATACCTTATTTTCGCAACAACAACCATACGCCTGCATCAAAAAAATGAATGATCATCAGTTAAATGCCAATGTCTTTTTCGACCCCAGTACTCAGGCATAGAAGATGGCTTTAATTGAGATAAACACTTTGAGCAATTCTACCTATTCAACAGAGGTTCAATAAAATTAGTTTCCATATATCAAACTGATAATTTCTTTTATCGTCCAGATCAAGGAGTAAGAAAAACTTTCTTATTGTCCGCGCACTTTGTAATTTGTAAGTTTTATTTATAATTTTGCCTCTCAGTTGGCTTCGAGGTATGACGCTGGTCTAATAAGCCAGTCGTCGTATGTTCGAATCTCGACTGGGTGAGGCTGTTAGAGTCAATGGGATCATAGCAACTGGCCCTGCAAAATTGTCCTGCACTCTAACAGCTGGCTGCGAAGTCTGTCGTATAAAACAGAAGGTCAAGTTTCGATAACGGAATGTAGCACCTAGGCTTTGTTATTCATAATTCTAATGGAAACCTGTCAGTTAGCTACATAAAGCTTTTATTCAAGCACTCATCAGACCGTAACTGATTTCACATGAACTGCAAAAAATATTTTTCGGGTGGTTATTAATAATACTCCTTCGATACGATTGAGTAGTTTTCCGCTAGTGCAAATGAAATAGACGAAACGAATAAATGCATCCATCAACACTTTCGGACTCTGGGGTGCAATCACTTCTTACTTCATACTATCGTCTGACGACGCTGCCAAACACGTTACAAAAAAAAACCTTTTTGTGCTATTTTCATTCTCCTAAGCACTCTTTCGGGTACACTTATCTTTCGGTTGTACATGAAAATTCTATTTGAGATAGGGTACATGGACAAATCATTTCATGACATAACTCCCATAAATGTGTAATAAGTCTTGAAAAAGAAATTATATGATAACATACAAACTTTTGATGAAATAGAGAAAACAATGAATGAAATACTCAATCTATTCATTTTTTCTTGCTCTGTAGCACTCTTTGAGCAATACACATGAATTGGTACCACCCAACAGTGACACACAACAAAGCAATGAAGTCAGACGGGTCCTTTGCGACAGAAGCTTTATGACAATTACTTGACCTGTTACATCTAAAGTCAATGCTGGTCTTCCATGACAAACATCGCCCCAAACAGCTAAAAATCATCATATGATAAAAACCCTTCGCTACAATCCTACGTGAATATACGCAGATTACGCTGTGATAATATATTAGCACAGTAAGATCCACACAAAATGACGCATAGCAGAAAAGAAGAGCTTACACAGTAGAAAAGCTATTTATCATATCATTTACGCCATCGCACAACTTGCGTTTTTTACACCCAGTTTCAAGCAGTCCTCTATTTGACGTGAAACATTTGATAAATTTCCACGCTCCTTAACAAACAATGCACGCATTTGAGGCGTAACTTATTTTTCATTACGAGATTCCGTAAACAGATATTTACCATGCACACGCTGAAGGGCTGAAACAAGTTGTCCCTTACGAAAGCAGCGCTAAAAAAGGGTTACTAAATTGGACGTATTAAATCGTGGATGCAATGATACTTCAAATAAGAACAACACATACCCTTTTATACATAGGCTGAGTTAACTTATAATAAGGAAAATATAACTAACTTCTGGGTCATAGAGCAATTACTGCTTCTGCAATGAATTATTAAATTTAAAAATTTGGCACCAGTTCGTTGTGATTCTGAATGATAACATTTCAAGTCTTTGAAATACGGTATGTACCTATTTTTAAAATATATAATTATTTGATCTTTTGACTTGTAAGGCGCATCAATTTCTCTGCACTCATTTGAATAATATCATTC
This sequence comes from Sabethes cyaneus, assembly GCF_943734655.1. Taxonomy (NCBI): domain Eukaryota; kingdom Metazoa; phylum Arthropoda; class Insecta; order Diptera; family Culicidae; genus Sabethes; species Sabethes cyaneus. The sequence continues at coordinate 1,148,145 of NC_071354.1, read as the reverse complement.
GTCGCATGTTTTCCTGACGGTGGCAGATGGCTAACAGAAGATAATTTAATGAGTTATAGAGCCCTAAGGACAGAGCTGAGAATGAAATAGCTGTAGTCCGTGAAGTGTGATTTAGTAATAGAAGCCTAATTACAGCGAGACGAAGAGGTTTATAATTCTCAGTTAAAGTAGTCAAATAAACGCCAAACATTATATTCCTGAAATTAAAGGAAAGAAGAAAACTTTTTCCAAATCAAATTCTAACTATTGTTATTTATTTTACGAACTATGTTCGAACTGAGTTCGAAAACAGACACTGAAGAAACCTGCAAGTCGTATGCGAAATACGTATCTGTTTGATAGTAGAATTTAAAATGGAAGAAGGTTTCTTCCTTGCCTTAATTCCAAAAACTACAGTCAAACATTTTTTTGGCGTTTTTTTACGTTTACGATAATATAACAAACATTATTCATTTCTTCAGTGCAATGTCCAGTTACAATTCAAAGGATATAATAAATCAGATAAGACTAAATCTTTCATGGATTCCAATAATAAAAAGCAATGAAAAAGCATATACGCAATAAGCAATAAGCATTTCAATAACTGTAAAAAACACAAAAGCTCCAACTGAACTTGAAGCTTAAAGACCGCGAACAGTAGAATCAAGCTATTAAGGTAAACATTTCAAGTTTTTTCCGATCAATCTTTTGCGATTTAGATAATAATATACAAGCTTATTCAACATTCACAAACAATTCTATGTAGCTGTTAACGAGAGCTTATCGAAAGCCAAAAAGGAGTGAAACAATAAATTCAAAAGACTGTGTTGTCGGATCAAATTGTTCTCTATATCAAGGTTGTAATCAATGTTGATGGAAATATCCAGTTGAAATTATTTTATACTTTTATGAATATTTATAGTTCAAATTTTATGAAATGGTCTTTTAATTCATTTTCTCAAGATTCGACATATTCCATCTATTTAGTCAATTTCCAACACTTTCATAACTCAAATAATGTAAGTATAATTAATTTTCAAAAACGACCATAATTATAAAAGTGGCTTAAGAGCAAGTCATATTTCTTTTTTCCATTTTGAGATATCAAGCCTAGCCTTTTAAGCGGAATTTTAAAATTGTTTGGTTGCCGTTTCATGTTACAATCGTTTAAATTGAGATACAAATTGTTGTTCAATTTGTTCAAATCTCTTTTTATATAAAATAATTTTTAATGATAAATTCATCAAAAATATATAAGTAATTTGACCGGTACGTGTTCGTTAATATTTCATAAATTATTTGTTAAACTCCGATGCCCGAAAGAATCCGTAAGGTACGTAAGGATAAATAAAGATAAAGACCAACACAAAACAGATTTTATTCTACCCAAGAAGCATGCACCCGGTCAGAGACGCAGAGTTACTAATGCCTGTAGCCACTCAGTCCTAAACCAAACACTGAATGCTCCCTTCGATGTGATGTAGTAGTAGAGCAAGAATCGTTTCAAATTTCAAGCACATGCGCATATTGAATCTCATCGCACAATCAACCGGCGAATAAACGCTGTTAAAGGCAACCGTAAACAACAGAAGCGAACTTACTTCGCCGTAAAACCCGGAGAGGTCCTACTGGCGGTCATGTACGGACGGAAACACGTTTCGTCCTATCGTCCTGCGCGACCTTCCACCAGAACATGTCTACCAGTTCATGCAGCGTCTTGGCAGGTGCGATTCTAGTCATGCTTTCTCCAGACAGACGACAACGAAAGCGGAATAAAAAAATATCATGTTTCCTGATGTTTTCTTTTTCCCGAGTCTGACGAAAATTCGTGACCACACCTAACACATTGAGGAAAGTATCCCTTTTGATTGCCCGGATGCTTTGTTTGCTTCACAGAATATTAGGTACGGTTTTCATTTCTGTTCTTCTGTTTATTGAATTAGCTTGGTTCTATGGAAATGCGCATTTTCCACAAATACTTGAATAGAATTCAATGGGCTTCTTTTTGTATGTTTTCCATAAAATACTGTTGCATTGAGTCAGCTAGGAAATAAACAATATGAGCTAGAAACCAAACCAAAATAAGCATTACTGAAATTTATTAATAAAGCAGACATTGTTTACTTGAAAGTACTATAGGGTAGATGTATCAGTAATAGTGGGTGTACCAGTTCAAGACAATTTCAATTTTCTATTGTTAAATATATATTGGTTAATAGTTTTATCTAAGGTACATGTAGTTAAAATTTGGGATGCTGGTACAGAAACTACAAATTCCTTTTGAACAGACCAATAAGGTGCAATTGGCTAAGAAATGCGTAACAATTCATAGCATTTTAACAAACCTATACGCTGTTATCCACCTGCTGCCATGCTCACTGCAAGCGTTACTAAGGGCGGTAAACAAAATTCCACTATTATAGGCAAATTTTCCACTATTAAAGGAGCCTTACCACTACTTTAGGAGCACAGACTAATGTCTGGAAAAGCAATATTTTAGATATATTAACCAACAGAATGGTATAATTTTAGTATGTATTTAAATTTAAATACTATCTCCTGACATAATCCCTCCATCACTGGAGCATCTACCCTATTTATAATATATTTTACAAATTCCTATCAACCCTTCTGTTTCAAATCGAAGCCGACATAAAATTTTTTAATATACCTACTATATTAATATTCGTACTCTTTCGCTTTCACTCGGATAATTTAGAAATTTATTATTTCTATAAATGCGTAAAATGTTGGTGAATGGTTTCATTTTTAATGTTAAACATTAAAAACATTAAAAATAAAAATAAAAAAAATGTGTAAAATGTCAAACAAAAAATGATGAATGTTCGATACTTTCAAAACTCTTTAAATCGATTAAATTCTTTACTTCAAATAACACAGCTCATTTCATATCTATCAATATCGGAGTAACTCTTTGTATGCTCATGACCCAATTCTTTTCAGTAATTAGTATTCTAATCCCGTCTTTGGTAGCAAACAGCAAAATGAAACGAAAAGATACTTCCTTCTTTGTCCGCTAACCAATGCAACAAAAACCACAACTGCATTTTGTATCGGACTGAATACCTTTCTTTCTTCTACTGACCAGGACAGTAGTCCTACTTGCCGCATCACGCCATTGCATCGAAAACTTGATGAGGACACTCTGTGTACACACCGTTGTCATTGATTATTGCAACCGAATGGTCCATCTCGGAATTATTGTTTTTTTCCATGTGGTACCCATATTTATTTCAACAAACGCAAGGGCTTTCCAGCAGGAGGCAAACTTTGAAAAGCTTCTTTCAGTCACCAACCGATGGGGACGCATGGTAAACGTGAGCATTGGGAGCCGGATATCAGTTGTCATGTTCTAATGCCCAGGCAGAAACAGTATTTCTCACTCAACTACGCTGAACCGTGTAGCCTGGTAAAACTCAGTAGGTGAACCGATTAGACAACACGGTACATGTCAGGAAAGCCAGCGGTGGTTCAGGGCAGGAGCAAAGGAATGTTGTAACGCTTTGCTTCAGTCGTGTCGACCGGTCCGGTAGTCCAGTGATAAAAAACAGGACACCGTCCCAGTTGTAACAAGCAGTTTCAATGGTGTGAAGGATGGTGTCGTACGGCAACTCTCTGTGATGGGCAAACAAAGGAAAAGAGCTCGGAAATTTGGGACGGCACGTGATTAAAACTTAATTTTCCATGCTGTCGAGTTATTGTCGTTGGTGACGGTTTCCAGAATTTCGGATCAAGGCGGCTGGAAGTAATTGGTACCTACGTTGGAACATAAATTTAAATTTTATTTTGAACAGCTGCACTATTACATTATTCAAGATATAACAAACAGTGAATTTGCTATTCGTTGATTCGAAATTCATATAATAAAATTTACTCTCTGTCCTCAAAATGAACAAAAAAGGACTTGAACGGTGTTCGCCACATTGCATGAATTAGTTAATTGAATCCTGCTTTTTCATAATCTGCTCTGCTGCATCCCTCATCGTGTTAAGCACAAGGGACAGATTAGCACATGGTATCTACAATTTATAGAATTAATTTAGCATAACATTCTAAGCTAATCGGCATATCGGACAGCACGGCCTCGAGTTAGATAGCTGTATGAAGTGAATTGGTGATAAATTCTGATCTAAATGTACCTGGAGTAATGATACGTACTTTTTCTTCTCATGACTCAAAATACAGAATTCACTAAACTACACTCGTGGATACAATCAGTTTCGTAATATCAATTTCTTCAAAAAATTATCTATGTCGATCTCACTTTTTTGGGCAAAACTCTTCTCTCTGCCATATTACTGCTAATTAATGATTGTCAAAAGACACTCTTCATGGGTAAAGAAGATCTAAAGATAAACAATTAGCCATTAGAATAGAATAGATAAAATTGATTAAATAATCATGAAGTAATATTTACATTTGTTTTACAATTATGACTTATTTGAATTGGTTCACTAAAAATAGTAAGAACCTCTATTTCAACTACTTGAAGTGTGCCATTGTAATACAGTAATACATACCTCGATATAAAGCAACTTTGTTTTTATATTCGCGTTATATCGAAGCAAAAATGAAATTTATTCCTATTCAAACGAAATTAATCGCATATGAATGGGGAACCTTTCAAACCGGTAACTTTTAAATTTTATGATCATTGGCCTTGCAGTTTAAAAGATACATTAATGATTTTGTTAATTGAAATTTGAAAACCTAAACAACGGAATTGTATCATAACCGTGATCATAACTCATAACATATAGAAAATAGAAATTATTTTCGCACAGTAACAATGCGAGGTCACGTCACAATAAAGGTTAATTCAGTTGTTTTAATAATTTTAAGAAATTACGTCACATCGAGGTAAAAGTTATGTTATATCGAGTTACGTTATATCGAAGTTACTTTGAGTCGAGGTTACTTTATATCCAGGTATTACTATATAACAATTTAAATAAACTTTAAATAAATAGGTATATAGAAAGTACGCATAAAAAATTGTTACAAAAAGAAGGGGTAGTAAAATGAACATGTGCTTAAATCTTACTGTGATTCTGTACACATTCTCTTCATTATGTAATTTCTGCTAGCGGTAAATTAGGTTTTTTGTGGAAAAGTTCGAATATCAATTGTTGACAATAGAATGCATTTTGTCTATTCAATTATTTCCTTCAGATCTGTCGATAAACGTATAGTTTTAAATAAGCAATTGAAAACAAGTCCTACTTTGGAATAAAATGGTAATTTGGTAAAATGAACTAGTTAACTATAAAGGCCGAACGATTACAGTAATATCTCGATATAAAGCAACCTCCTTTAAAAGTACTTTGATACAACGTAACTCAATATAAAGCAATATTTACCTCGATATAACGTAATTTTTTAGAAAGTCTAGAAATTAATAAAAAAAACTGATCTGCGCTGTGCCATGCCTATTAGTACTGTTTAAATTTTAAAGTATATGATATGATGGTATATAATTCTGTTATATGGATTTTCAAATTTCAACTACGAAAATCTTTACAAACTCTTCGTTTTCTCACATTCCTTAATGTATCTTCCAAACTACCAGCTCAATCATCGTAAAATTTGGAAGTTAACGGTTTGATAGGCTTCGCTTTCATTTGCAATTAATTTCAATCAAATATAATCAAATACAATATAATTTCAATCAAATATAATTATAACTACATTAAATTTCCTACAACTTATCCGAATCGATTCAACGTTTTTTTTTTGAGTTGCGGGCAGGCATGGGTAAAACACCGAACCGAGCTTACACGGTGGGCACCATTGCCTAAAACCACTCAACAAACTTAATTTCGTTTTGCACGCCGATCCCGTACATGCAAACAAACACGAAGTGTAAGAAGCATTACACCGGTGGCGTTAGGTTGAAAAAAATTTCAGCCTAAGTTTTCAATGGCCTCGGTTAGCACATTTCCGAGTGTTAACCGATATCGGAATCCACCGTAGGCGAGTATTTTCAAGCTTGCAAAAACACGCATGGAGGCGCTTCATACTTATTCCAATTGGCCGTGTGAGTGAAAGAAATAAAAAAGCAAAAAGACGCGAGTTCACGCTGATCGTCCAGCATATATCCGAGAAACTTTTACGAAGAAGAAATACACGCCATCCATCCCGAGTGTTTCCGAAGTGTTAAAACCCGGGTTGCAAAAAAACAACACTCAAAAGGCACGCGGTTGCTTTTTCACAGCGTACGGGTTGTTTTATCAGGCACGGTAACAGCGTACCGTCTCAAACAAACTTCGTGGCAGTTTTCAAATGCGGCACACAGTTTGGTTCAGTTTTTAGACATGCCTGGTTGCGGGAACATTTCGAAAAAACTGCAACTTTGCACTACGTGAGTAAAAATAACTAAAATTCTGAAACTAGTGGAGAGCAAAAAATGTAGGCACTCTCTTCGAAAATCCAAATGCTTCTCATCGATGGAGCGGTAAACAGCTCGAAATCGTACGTTGAAACGTATCCCAAGTGATCTCAACGTTCAAGAAACAGACTACCATGCAAATGGAAAGTAGTGACAGGAAACGCGGCACCACAGACCCGAAGAATGCCAGCACGATAGTTACCACTCAAGCCCAACCCACCATTTCTATTCGGGATGTGTCATGTTAAATTTTGAATTTATTTTGAACAAAAAAAAACAATGACACGTTCTGGACTACACGTGTACAAAGGTCGGAAGACCCCGAATCGAAGTGACAAACAAGACACTGCGAATTGAAAAACAAAACAAGAGAGAAATATTTTCAAAATTTTATACTTTTCGAAACATTGCTACATGTTGTACCATATGAATGAGATTCTCAATATATGCAATGCATTTTACGTTTTATTATGTTCAGAGAAATAAAATATGAAATTATCGTAGGGTATTCATTTTACCAAAAGTTGCTCTAATAACAAGAATAAATAAATTCGCATACACCCCATTGGTAGTAAACATTTAATCGAAGTATTTATCAAATGAACGAATAGTCTAACTTATAGTTACAGTTAAGGTAAAAGTTAAGTGAAAGTACAGCACTGATCTTGCAAACATGCCGTCGCATATTTGAACCTGGATTGAAAACATCTGTTACAGTCAACAAGATTGTAGAACTAGCATCACAGCCTTCCTGTACTTTAACAGCTGGCTGTGAAGTTTGTTGAATTAAAACAGAAGATCAAGTTTCGAATACGGAATGTCTGCCAGACGATTGACGGACATTCTTGCTAAGCACCTTATAAAAATTAAACATTACCTGTCCAATGCCTGTTTAGGGTAATTTACCACTTTGCCGTGATGTTGGTTGAGGAATAACGCAAACTATTGTGCAGTATGGGGCATACTACAGAACATAGGATAAGTATACCCACCATGATTTATAACCGCTTTTAGGAAAGTAAGGTATTAAATCAAGAGACTCAAACAACCTTTTTTTTGCTAAATAAATAGAATCGTTTCTTAGTATCAAAATGGAATTAGATTTAACCAGAAGTCAGTCGCGTCTCTTTTCAGTATTATCTCAACTTCAGTATAAGGAACAATACAAAGAACACAAACATCACAAACAAGAACATGTAACACATATAGTTCCGATGCCCTCCTTTCCCAAGGCGAACCACTCGCGAAATCGTATTTGACATAAATCCTCCCGTTCGGTCCATATCCTCATCGATTCCTCTCAACAGCTTGTCTTGGTATCGTACTTCATTGCCAATATCGATGGTTAGCGATTTCAGTGCTCCAATTTTACCCCGGAGCTCATCTGCCATTCGTTCATTTTCCTCTTCCAATGCATCATGACTGCCGTTTCCCAAACCACTCGGTCCAGGGTCCTGAGCTAGTGGCTGGTAAGCATAGCCCTGGGATCTTCGCATCCTATCACTGCTAAACTGCGCCACTTTGGAGAGTAGTTATCTCCGGAATGCACGGTATCTAAAACAATTCAGGAGATATTAGACGCGGAGCAAAATTGCTAGAGAAATATTATATGTACCTTGAAAATTATTGATATTATTTAACACGTAGGTGCCAGGAAAACCTAGTAAATATAAAAAAAATTTAATATTTTCGATTTTTCGAATCACTTTCCAGACTAATGTTTACAACTTGAAACGAAAAAGAGAAAACGTCATCATCTTATACGCGAATTGTTCTGCCCGTGCTGCCAGATTCGTGTTTCAAAATCAATCATGACGCAGACGTCAACAGCAAGGGGCTTCTGACACCCTCTGATTACAACGACAGCAGCAAAAAACTTCAATGATTCCCGAGTAACCATTTCTTTAAACTTCTCACAGTAAGAATCGATAGCGATCGTTACCATTTCGAAAACAAATATTCATAATTTCGAAAAGAATCTTTCATAACAATTTTTTCACCAAAATATGGTCATGAACCAATATCGGAAATCTTCGGACAAATAACACATTCTGTCGCAAAATCGTTTATTAATTTTTCTAGTTTTGGTTTTTTGCTGGGGCAAGTTTCAAACCCATCAAATATTTAAACTGTACACTAATAGTAGCGATGGCAGCGAAATCTAGAGTGATTATGTACACTAGCGACATCAAGATTTTAAGCAAAAACACTCCATCAAAAAGACGGGAAACTCTGTCAAAAGTCGAGAGATAGTAACAGCAATGCTATCTGCCGAGTTAAAGTTGAACCAATACATACTATTGTGTGTAAATTAGAATATGGATGTACACAAACACGTAAGCCATGTATTGCCATGCTCGCACACATTTTTTTTTACCAATACATATAAACACAGCTTCAACTTTTGTCGGGAGGAGGGCGTTGTTGCTTTTGTTACTCATAATTTTGTATGGACACGAGGAAGAGGAGCCAGTCTTCTTAATAGAATGTTTTTGGTTTTAACAGATTTAAGTTTGCTATCTTTTTGCTCAAAGGGTGTTTCATCGAAGGATAACTCAATGATTCATGAATATCTTTTCCATCATACTTCTTAACGATAAGGATTGCTGATGTGCGACTGTATTAATGGTATCTGGTATCTATTAAAAGTATCTGCCAGATGACGTCACCTTGATTTGGTTACACTCAAAAATCGATTACTTTCTTCGAGCCTGTTAATCTGTTCTCTGTGGTAATATCTTTAAAGATTTTTATCAAACAATATTGACAACGAAATCGGTGCGAGTCTCGATCTATTACGGTGTTCAAATATTCGAATCGATATTATTAAAAATTAAACGCAAAGATTTATTGTCACAAGGCTTTAGATGTTTTTGCACATAAAACTACAAGGGAATTACACGAATGGTTAACCCTTGGGTTGACTGGAATATTTTCTCTTCACCTTGGAATCAAGTCTCATTGGTTATGTCCGTAAAGGCAGAGGTAAACGAGGTAAACCAACCGTAGTTGCAGCTGTACCTGTACCTACATACCTGTACTGTCTGTAGTTGTACACAACAATAAAAAATAGAAAGTTGATCCGATGTGCACCTTTTACTGTGTTTTCTTAAATGTTCGGAAATAGTACTGTAGGCTTAAAATTTTTGTATAGTAGTATGTAAGTTAAGAGTAGCCCTACCGAAAATTATAGAATATTAAATTCTTACTTCCAAGATTATTACATTTTAACAAAAAATGAACGATAACACACTTTATAAATTTCTACCGGTTCTACTGTGTTGTCTTTCCCTTCCGTTGTCCATGTTTATGTGGATTGGAAATTTAGCCTATTCTAAACTAGCCAGCGATAACGAAGGTAGGTAACAAAAACAATAATTAAATAAACGCGTAATATGACCATATGATCTTTTTAGAAAGCGTAATCCCTCCAACGCGATGGCTTTTTTCGATTCTTATACCGATAATTCTGATGATGTACGGCTTAAAGCGGAAAGGCGTTAATAAATCCGGTGCTGCTTTGGGCCTGTTTTGTGCCATCATTCTATCTATTTCATCGCACGCCTTTCTCGCTTCCTTGGCGACTTTTTTCTTCACATCCAGTCGTGCCACCAGATTTCGTGCAAATCAAAAACGAAAATTTGAAGCTGACTTTAAGGATGGTGAAGGTAGACGAAATTGGGCGCAAGTCATCTGTAATGCCGGAATGCCCACTCAGCTGGCTTTATTGTATCTTTTGGACTGTGGGTATGGAGAACGTCCAATCGATTTTACGAACCTTTACCGTTCTAGCTGGCTCGGAGTAGGGATTATGGGTGCGTTTGCGTGCTGCAATGGAGATACTTGGGCTAGCGAGCTTGGAACAGTTATCGGACGAGGAGATCCATTTCTGATCACCACCTGGAAACGTGTGCCGCGTGGCACAAATGGAGCCATTTCGTTTGTTGGTTTATTAGTCAGTTTTCTAGGCGGTGCAGTTATAGGTCTTTCCTATTACCTCACCATTCGTTACACCATTGACGTCAAAATCCTGGCGCATAGTCCAAACCAATGGCCTGTTATTATCTTTGGCGGAATTGCTGGTTTATTGGGATCCATTGTCGATTCCTTACTAGGTGCAACATTACAATATTCGGGGCTCGATACAAGTGGAAAAATTGTAGAACGACCTGGAAAAAACGTGCAGCACATTTCTGGAACACGGATTCTTGACAACCATAGTGTCAATTTAATAAGCAGCATTATAACTGGTCTTCTGATGCCAAGCATAGCAATGCAATTTTGGAAGGTGTTTTAGTAGAAATAGATTTATACTCGGGGCATTATTTGGATACTAACTAGCAGTGACGAAATCTCTTTTTTTAAATTTCTTAAACAACTTAATTTTAGAAAGTTAGGGCCATGACTTCTTCAGTTTGTTCTATGGAAAAGGTAGAGCTCTAGATTGCGACTTATAATGATCAAGGATATTCTCTCAATAAAAATGCAATAAATATTATTATGAATTTTACTGAAATATTAACCGCTACTTAACACACAACATTTGTTATGTCAATATAAAGATTAGAAACAGTTTCACGCCGTACTTGTATCTATAGTAAGGTAGTCAGTTTCAATATATATATTTGATCATTCTATTGAGAAATAAGTGGTCATTTACTTACAATTTAAGCATTTAAATTAGCAAAGAAAATAAATCTCTGTCGAAAATTCTAAGTAAATCAATGGAAAACGCTTATATGATAAAACAAATTTATACACACCCGCTCTTATCCCCTAATAATTCATCTTTTTATGACACCATTATTCTACTATTTCGATCGACTAAATTGGTACAGCGTGAAAATATGTTCCTAGTTTCTTCTAGTTCAAGCACAAAATAATTACGCAGCATGAAAGCACTGAGTGAAGCTAAACCTACTGGTTGAATTTTCGATTCAATTTGTAACACCAAAGTTGACTGCTGATTTTCTTCGTTTCCCGCCGCATTTGAGTTAGTTATTGCACTTATGAATTAGTACAAATATGTAATGCTACTATTGAGAATCGAAAATTACCACGAATGGTTGCTACTCTCACATCATGACAAGTGTGTACATTTTTATATCTCAATTTGAATAATTCTGTATTGCTTACAGTTGTGTTAAACATTAAATCGTAAAACATTAAAATTATACGTTCGTCTAAAATTTCATACTTGATGCACGGATCATAAATGACTACTACTATCTGTACAAAAGCGCTTTCACCTAAACGAAACACAATCGGAAGAATTAGTACGCTTTACTGTGTGTAGTTTTATACAAATCTGCTTACATCATTGCCACATCTGATGCAGCTGCTATTATACTACAATATCTTAGATCTATACCTACATACCGACTCTAGGTTAGGTTAAAAATGAACTTACAATCTATCTCAACAATGGCGGCGTTCAGGTTTTTTCTCGCTTTTTAAAATTTCGTTTTGATGCACACCGCTGAATAATATCCGACACATGCGTTTTGTGATCAAAAATTTTCATAATTTGTGTTCGTGCTTCATTGATGCCATCGATTATAATTTTACTGCGTTGCATGTTGCCCTAAAAACCAATAAAAAAATATTAATATTTCAATGTTTTCAGCACTAGCATTGGAGTATCAAAGCTTACCTTCAACAATTCATTTATGCGTTCGATTTCGGCAGAAGGTTTTGGCGTTGCCTCCATGGTTTTTAGCATCTGATCCAACTTGTCATACGCTTGAGATTCTAGCTCACACTAAAAGAATAAACGAGTATTAGTATTACCAAACGCCTAAAGAATCATTTTCAGTCATCAGTAACTAGAAAGCACAAAACTATTACTAACCAAATCCTCAATCTGTGCACTAAGGTGATAAATTTTCCAACCATTGACCTTCTGCAGCACATGTGACTGGTTAGATATGTCGACTATGGTAGGCCTTCGTTCTTCTCGCTGTTTTACATCCGTGTAGCGTTGGAAATGATTGTTTGCCGCCTTCCAACTTTGTTTGTATGACTGAAATAAAAGCACAAAAGAAAATCACTCTCCGATCCGCAACGCTGAAGGAAAATATTGCATACCTCTAGCAGACTAACGTTACGAGGTTTTCGATTCGAGGAACCATCTTTTCCGGTTGAAGTACTTTCTTTGCCAGCCGGAGCCGAGTCCTGCGCCGCATCAAGTTTAGTGTTGTTACCACAGATGGCATTATTCGCAACAACAGCAGGGTTTTTAACATTTATTTTACCACTTTTCGATAGTGTGGACGTTTGTTGCAATTGGGTTTGTTGAAGTGGTATCGCTTGGCTGAAGCTGCTCTCACCAGAAGCTGTATTTGACGGTCCTGAAATGTCCATACGATAGCTAGTTTCAACGTCGTTGTTTGCAAAGAACTGTAAACTGTTGGCCACCGACTTAAGACCTTCGGCAACATTTTGCTTGCGAGGTTTTTTACGAGGTGACTGCTCATAGTTTCCGTTACTACCACTAGCAACAATGGGAACTACTGCATTTTGATGTTGAACAGAAGCATGAAGTGGAAAAGCATTGCAATTTCCTTGTTGCTTAGAAGACTCCAAAACAGATAAATGAGATTGGCCTGACTGTTGTTGGCCATCGTGAGAAAAAATCTCCTCATGAACCGATTTGAAAGACAAGTCACTACTAGCATTTCGGTTTGCAAATGCCAATGCTTTGATTTCTTCCTGTTCTTGCTGATCTGCACCGGGACTGGAAGTTGCGCTTACAGTAGTTGATCCATCAGTCGATGCTGGTCGAGACGGTGGTGACAGCTCGCGTTCACGTTCTCTTTCCCTTTGCTGTTCAATCTCCCTGGCACGCTCTTTTCCCATTGCGATCAAAGTTTGAGTCAAATCTTTCCCAGGTTTAATTGGAGAACCTTCTAAACCCCGTTTACGCAGAATACTCGATTGAGGTGATTCCAGTTTACCAGCGGCATTCACTGGAATCAGCATATGCTGCTGGTTTTGCCCACTAACACCGGCACTAGCCGAAGCACCTGTCACAATAATTTGTTGCGTTTGTCCGCCATCTACCAGTAACTGTGGATGGAAGCGAACCGGGACCGCTTGAATCGATGAGTTGGACGACTGCTGAGTTTGAGAAGGTTGAGCCGATATGGACTGATTGGATACCGCACCGGTTGATGATGTTACCAAACCATGAATAGGCCCGCTAGTACCACTACGTCCACTACCAGTTTGCACAATAGCGAACGACCCGGCAGTGGGTGCATATGGTGGCAACGAAGAAACGGTAGTCGTGAGAACACTGGATGAGTTCATCTGGCCACCAGTCACAATCGTTCCCGATATGCTGCTGCCAGCTCCTACTGAACTTGCGTTACTGCTCAATGAGCTGGATGAGATCGAGAAAACTGGACCGCTAATGGCGCTTGTAGTAGTAATAGTAGTCGATGTTAATGCTGAAATGCTTTGCGACAATCCGGGAGCAGAAGTTACGGTTTGCTGTGATGAAGAAGCTGGTGAGGCAGTTACTCGTTCGTAGTAAAATGTCGATGTCGGTAAGAACGTTGTTGCCGAACTACCGATTGAAGCCGATGAGCTCCCGGAAACAACATTCAGTGTACTAGATTTGCCAGCATTTGAACCGGTTGAGACAACCGCACTCGGTTGCTGAGGCCTCGTTTGAATGTATAGAGATGCACCCGTTCCGGATACCGAGTACGGCGAAGAACTGCTGACGGCTTCTATAGTGCTCAAGCTACTTAGTTGTGGAGTTACTTTCGCAATCGGCAGAATCGATGGCATAGTAGATGTGGATGTCCCTGAAACACTGCCAGCCCCTATTGTGGTTGTCCGAACAATTCCGGTAATAGTACTTCCGCCGGATCCAATGCTAATAAGATTTTGCCCACCTCCAGTTGACAAAGTAGCAACAGAAACTGGAATGCTAGCACTTCTACCCCCAGTTATTCCCGATGGAATTGGAATAACAGTTGTAGATCCTCCGCCACCCGCAGAATTTGACACTGAAATAGTTTGCGGTGTACCTATAACTTGTCCCTGACTGACAGTCACTATCTGCGGACCTTGACCGGATGCACCAATCGCACCAGGTGCTACGTTGACTATTTGTGTGATTTGTCCTTGGCCTTGCGTCTGTCCCACGCTGCCAGTTGACTGATTAGATTGGATCAAATTTCCAGTTATGATCGTTGCGGCGCCTGCACCCGCGTTTGAACCAACCTGGCTGGAGCTGACTACAATTTGTTGTCCTGAGGCAGTCTGGAGTGTCGTTGTACCTGACCCACCTCCACTACTCAGTGCTTCTTGACTACTCGTTCCAGTTCCAGCATTTCCAGACAGCTGAGCGGCCGCAACAGGAGTAAGTTTTCCAACTTGCGCGATTGTCAAACTAGGCTGAATGCTACTATGCGGAATGCGGTTATTAACAATCAACGGCTGAATGTTTAGCAGATTAGTTGGTAATCTACCGCTACTGATAACTTGTCCGCTCTGTGGATTCTGTACCTGAATTATTCGAGCCGGTATAGTATTGGAAATGTTCGCCGTAGAAACAGTCGCAGTTCGATTTTGAGCACCGCCAGAAGCTATCGTAGTAAGAACTGTTGTTGGAGCAAGTACAGATACGCTGGGTGGACGTATGCTAATACTGCCGGCGGACACGCGCACTCCAATATTGGTCGTTGGGAGACGTTGAATGGGACGAACACCAGTAGGTCGCTGCTGTGGAAGGGTAGTCGCCAGTGTTAGGCGCTGAGGATTCGTTCCACTATTGTACGGTTGTTGAGCGCTATTGTTCGTATAAACAAGTGTTGAAGTAATTTGGCGTTGCGGCGGAAGAACCGCTGTTGCCAAAGTGGCCACAAATGCCTGTGACTGATTCCCACCTCCACTGATGGATACGTTTTGCTGATTCGATTGCGTTGTTGCCTGGTGCGCCACGACGTTTGCCGTAATAGTGGCATTGTTGATTCCTCCCGATGATTGATTTGCAGGGATGGTTTGCGCAACAACCCTCGCACGTGGTGCTTGAGTAATGCTGTTGGCCCGAATCAGCTGAGTCGGAACTTGAACCTGCACATTTGGCATCCAGGTGGTCGTACCTTGCGATATTATTGTAGCCGACGGTGACGACGTTCGAGAAGGGACCGGTTGACGCACGTAAGTGTGAAGGTTAGCACTGATGGGGGGTGTTGGGATACGAATCGGTGTCGTAATAGTTGCCCGTGGTCCTTGAATGTTGGCAACTGTTTGTGGCACTCGCGCAGGCACGTGATAGGTGCTCGGCGTTTGAGCTCGCGACACTGTGATTGATGTTTGCGTAACTGTTCGTGCCGGAAGAGCCGTAATTTGTGTTCGATTGGTACCACCGTCTGTAAAATGTAAATGCATATCAGGATCAAGCAACATTTCTATCTTATCAATACAACGACTAGAATAAATTTTTATCAGCAAAACAAACTTATTCTTGAAACCTAATCGAATGACAACTAAAAAATATAACAGTTTGTTCTACTATTTGTATTATATAAAGAGCAGCTGACTGTCTTTGCAGACTCACCTTGCTTCAAATTAATCGCCTGGCGATAGAAAGCCTGTGGAGTAGCACTGCTCGGAATGACAACACGCATCTGATTGCCGGCCGAGTTATTGATTCTGTGACAGAAAAACACAATCTATTAGCAAAACAGGTAAAAGCAATACTCAGCAGCATACACAGAAAACATACATCGATAACGATAAGCACGACACACGCGACAACAGCGCTTTCTTTTTCTTGTCCTTTTTCTTCTTGGACGTGACCAAAACCATACATTCTGACGTATCATATTCACTATTTTTTACACCTTGTCGCTTCAACAGAAAAGTGAAGAATACTAATAAAAAGCAGTTTGCTAATTCATTCCACAGAAATGCATGGTTTGATCGGTGTAACATTTTTACTTTTCTTGTACATCACTCATACACATACTGACAAAGTATTTACAGTGTCGTCAATAATATTAATTTACGATGTATCACTTGTTTCAAATAAATATCTAGCAGAATACGCTATTTTTTTATAAAAAAAATATTTCACTTTTTGTACTGGTGTATCCTCTTGTTTGCGTCGTTTTCAACTTAGAAGTACGTTTTTCTTTCTATACTTTAGAAATACGAGAAATGAATATGTAACGAAAAGTGGTTAAGTTTGGACGCTTACAACGCAACCATTTTTCAATAGGTTTTAGAGATATTTGCATCACTCGATAAGAAATTTTTCTATGCATAAATGATGCAGATAATTTAAGTGGAATTTGTCAACTCACTATTGAAATAAGCATAAATATCAAGCACTGTCAATAATTAACAAATCAACGAATCACATGTATGTACGCTTTTGTTTTCCACGCCCGTAACGACAAGTTCATAAACTTGCGAGTTCAACTACCTCGTTTTTAGACAAGAGTAACAGCTTCCCCGTCCAATGAATTAGAGATTATTTGTTTGTTTGAACTTACAACTTAGCCCAAATTGATGTCCTGTACGTAACTAATTTGTAAAAGGATTAAAACCACCCTTTTTTTTCGATCGTTCATATTTAAATATAGTGTTTAAACATTGACCCGACGATTGTGATGTCCGGAACATAAAATGTGTTCGTGGTATAAAGCATCTTCCCCTCCCTCACCACCAATCATTTCGTGATATTGAACTTATTCGAAACTGAAGTCTTGTACGAAAACACGGTAAACGGAATTTTCGTGCGTATGACGTGACGCAGCAATTCTCAGAGTGAATGTCGCACTCAAAGATTAGCGATGGTGTTATCCAAAAATAGGTTACGGACGTTTGATTTGCTGCTTTGCATTAGTTGGTGAAAAGCAGAGAGCTAAGAAAACTTGCAAGGTATACTACAGAACTTTTACCGGCTATTATTATGGACTGGGTAGACACATTGTATATAAAGATAAATACACTTCAAGTCAATCACAATGCATGGTGCTCTCAACTATTTTCGAAAGCGAATCAATTTTGTAAAAGATAACCCAAATTAATTCTTTATTATTTTCTGTTTAACCGAAAGTTGTGCGTCCAAAGACAAATTTTTTATGTTTTGATTTTGAGCAGCTTTCTTAAGCACGTTAACGTATGTCGCTCATCACCTGGTAATTTAATCAGTTTTATCAGGTTTATACAAAGGTGCTACAAATCACGCAAAAATCTTCAAAATGCGATATAACCGCCAATCTCTAGAGGATGTGCAACTGTGATCTGGTGACTTAAATCTTAGTAGATCTATAATATTCTAAAAAAATATTTACAAATTGATAAAAATGATATTTCTGGCTATAGTTTTCAAAAGGTCATGCATTATGCATGTAAAAGGGTTGATTATGCGACCTTCTGAAAACTAAAGCCAGATTTCAAGGTATTCACTACAATGCTGTGAATCATAAAGTTGGGTAACGAACAGTTGAACGTTAGAAAAATGTCAAGCATAGCCGAACTGTATCTTTATTTGTAGTTCTATGTCAACCACCCGTTCGTGCCCTTAAGGGTCAAACAGAATGCTGTGTCAACGCGTCCGTCAGTGCTATTCTGACAAATTTCCCATGGGTTTACTGTCAAATGGACGGTGACGGATGCGTTGACGCAGCATTCTGTTTGGGTCTTTAGACACAGACTTTCATACTTTTTTTAGTTTGAAATAAAGCCTAACTTATGGCAGTTTGTAGACCCAAAACAGGGGTTCTGTTCTTGCCACACTGAATAATTCTTGTTTCAAACAAAAACTGCTTTTGAAATTTACAGAATCGTTGATGACTCATTTCTCCTTAGCGACTGCATTTATTTTTTCGGCCTAGGCCTAGTTTCGGCACCTGGTTTTGATGCTCTTTTAAAAACAATAGAATAGTTACATTTTTAAGAATTCATGCAATATTCGGTTTTATTCTAGTTATGTGTCGAAAGCGTCACACGCAATGAGGTATAAAGAGGTGTGAAAGAAAAAGGCCCCTGATAGTATTAGTAACAAAAAAAAAGGCGAGGAAGAAGAAGACGTTTGATGGGATTAGTAGCGAAAAATCAGAAAACGACATCAAACTACAAAAACAAACCGCGCCGAACAATGGGGCTTGTTTTTGGAGTTTGACGTCACGCTTGATCGTGATTGGTCGTATGACGATTTCACCCACACCATGATGAAATTTCTTCTTGGCACTAACATCGCCACACCTGTATATACCACATTGCACCTGTATGCAAAGCTGCTAACAAATTTTAAGGTGAAAGGCGTAGGGCTACAAGCCCAACATTCTCACAAGTGTATCACAAGAAAAAAAATATTAGACAGGTACTAAAAACTGCCATATTGTTATAGGTGATGCATGGAAATTCTATTTATCTAAGAAAACTACAATTTTCAGATCACGATGAGTACCATTAACTCGAGTATATAGTTTCTTTGCGTTTACCACGTGTATGGCAGGTTTTAAACAGAAACTGAATGATTTTATGCAAAAAATATATTTTGAAAACCAAATTCGATAATGGAAATTTATCATGCTGAAAAGATTATTGCCAACACTGTCCAATTTTAGGCGCATATTGACTTATGGTATATACTTCGCTTGCACAACTACATTCTCCAAATAAATCGCAATATTCTCCTCTTTGCAAAGAAGAAAACGAAGAAACTCACCTATAGGTTGTTGGCATATTTGTTTTTTCGGTCGGTCGGACCAAAACCTTTGAAGCTGATGCTAGGTCAATCGGATATGTGGTCGCGGCAGCCGTTGACGCAGAGACGGCCCCAGTTCCTGATCCTCCAACTCCGGCAGCACCAATCGACGAACCGGATACAGCAAAGCCTTCCGCACCTTGCATTTTAGGTCCACCTCCGGTGACTGATTTGTCCCCGTCAGAAGTACTCATTATGACTTTTTCGCTCTAAATGTTTGTATTTAACAATAATATTTAACGGCTTGTAATTTTTAATGGCAATGCCAATATAGCACTTCTTTCCACGCAATCACTTCAGGGAACCTCTAACCCTCAATACATATGCACAAGCGGGATTCTTTGATCTGATGGCCGCCTAAACCCGAACAGTTTTTCGAATTCTCATCCTTTGCAAGCCAATGACTCGACGTAACAAAACGGTGAAGCGGGCCATGGTCAGCTAAATCCAGCTGACAATGCTCTTTTATTGCTTGCGTCCTGTTTCAAGCTAATTTAATCTCTTTCGCCTAACCTCTTGTGATCAAAAAAATTAACCCAGCTTGTAGAAAACCTTAAAAAACAGGAAAATTCTCGACCACCAGCTGCTCTCAAGGCAATCTGGAAGCCAACGCGATGCCAGCAATTTGAGAAAAACGAGTTTTTCTTCCAAAAGTGGGTTGTAATGATTCCGGCGGAAATTTCACTTTTTCCACTGGGCTTTACAAAGGAACATCCTGTTTATAGCAAACTTGTAGAATATATCGATATATCTCAACTTTCGCACCACTTTTTCAATTTAACAACGAGCAAAATAGAACGATTTTTATCAGTTAATAAACAGTGCACAAAATCACCATGCAAATGTACGCGCTTTTCATTCGTTTTGCTGCGATACGAAATATTTTCAATAAGCTTTTTCTTCTGACTACACCACGACGCATACAAAAACTTCATTCGCTTCTTGTTGTTGATCTTATTCGAGAGTGATGGGAAAGGGAAATTTTTCAGCCAGGGCCGCATCTCGTTATGACGCACCGAGAAACGCAAAAACGGGAGAGAAAAGAGGGTTACTTTTCAATAGAACGAATCGCAGAAAATGCACTTCCCGAAAACTTCTGTTCCCAAGTAACCGCTAAGCACTGAATTAAGCACTGAACGCTAAGCTCTTTGAGAACAGTGAACGAATGTGTGATGATAAAAGGAAAAATGCTTCCCTCTTTCTAAAAATCTCACGTAAAATCCTGCACCGCTATTAGAATAAACATCAACAAGAATTGGCGATAGGCGAATAAACGCAAAACTAATGAAGCCCATGCGACTCCTACATTTGGCTGTCCGAACTAGGAAAATGATGATCAGTTACAAATTTTCGCTGGACGGACATACAAATCAAAACAGCTTTCATTTAAATCTCAGTAAAATGAATATTGCGAACATTAAATTTTCTGCAGCGGGTTAGAAATCTAATTTACCAGCTAGCGCACTGGTGCACTCAAAATAATCCACACGTCCTTTCCACGTGAAAAATCACGTAAATTTCTCTACAGGGATTTACGTGACTTTCAGGTGATTGTTATTGGAAAAAATAATAACATCTATCTGATTTTCACGTTAACGCATTAGTATGCATGCGAACTACCTGAAAATCACGTAAATAGTACAGGAAAAGCTGGGTGGAAAATATTCACATAACTTTTCAGGTAACTTCGACGTGAAATATATTTTGAGTGTGATTGCAAATGAAATGTGTACCGTGGACCCCCGTTCGTTTGACCATTTTTAATCTGAACACTTTTTAATTTGAACCCCGTTGGTTTGCACGACGTGCAAATTAAAAATGGTTCAAATGTCATTCTAAACATGACATCATTTGTTCGATTCGTTTGTACTGACCTAGCGTGTTTAATCGGTTTCACACGAGGGGAACGGCACTTATGATTTATCCCAAAATTCGAAGAAAAAGCTAACAAAACTGCTTAATCTTCAGTTAGCTATTCTATCAACGCATAAGAGGCATAAGAGTTAGTAATTCCAAAACCCGTACTAAACTTGTACAATCTGTACTACTTTTTAATAGTAACATACATTGTTGCCATCTTTATACAGATGATATTGAATATAAGTGCACATTCAACATTTGATTTACATTTATAGTTCTACGAATTATTGGAGTGCTATATTTGTCTAAAGAAATGTTTAAGATGTATTTATAAATAAATATGCAACTGAAAACTTTTCAACAGTTATATTTATTTAATTGATTTAATTCGCTTGGCAATAAAATACTTGTTTTTAATATGCATACGGAGGTCTGGCAACGCTGATTCAATCGAGATTTGGAGAAACAGCAAAACGTCAGCGGAGCAATGTCTGTTTTTTCGTATTCGAGCCATTTTGTCTTTGCTCACATTTGCAGGTTGCAGCTAAAAGTAGGTAATTTGTGTGTAAGCAGTGTAATAATTTACAACTTTATCTCAAAACTGATCAAGTTGTTACCTTAGCATTTTGTATTTTTATTGCCCAGCCTAGTTACGGTCTAGAAATCACTACAAATTGAGGCTTTTTGCATCGATTGATTATGGACGAATGGTTGGAATCCGGGTCTCAGAACGACGAACGACGCAGCCATGATTTGGAGTGTACAGGCTACAGGCACAGCACAGCCTCCGTGTGCTCTTCTCCACACCTGCAGACTGATTCGGAACGATCCAATATGCCGGTGTCCGCTAATTTCTGCAACTCATTTGGTTGGAGTTATAAAAAGCAGCAATTGAATCAGAAATGTTTAGCCTACTTCAATCCCACTTCCCGGTATGAAAAACGAATATTAACAGAAAAAACCTGCTTGGTCGTTACGATTGCTTATATATGAATTGCCCGTGATGTTATATACTTTCCTTGCCAGTGCTACGGTTATCCGATGTTATCGGTATGTACTGCTGATTGTATTGATGTATGAAACAATAACAATGCGAAAGTTATGGAAATTAGCAATAATTACAGTTTCGATAAAATATCTCGAAATCGAGTTCACAACGGGTGGGTATTTATAGGTAATAAATATATATTTTCTCAGTCAACACTATGTTATTAATTTTTTAGGATTGCCAGTGATATTCTCGGCGAAATAAAATTAACTGGACAGATGAATATGAGCAGAATAAAAAATAAAGTTTTCTGACGCCAAAGTTTATTAGTAGCAAATAGTAGCGCAACAATAATACCTGTTGGGATTCGGATTTGAATTAGTGATATCAGCTGGAATTTAGAAATGGGAGAAGTAGATAAATAGATAAAAAATATTATAACTGTTTCAAACCGATGGACGTTTGTTATTCAGAATTTTACAAGATGTAATCAAGAATGTTTTGTTACTTGTAATTTTATTGGTTACGATGATCCCAATTTAAAAAGAGTAAAAGCGTCTAGTTAGAGGTAAATACAAGTGTTTCAATGTAATTATGGAGTAAAGACAGAGATATGACGATACATACCACGTTGTATGTAAGTATATCGTGTGAGAGCTTAAGAATGATTCATTTATGCAATCCATGGTCCGAATGCTGACATATTTTAATAATTGGATTTACTTAATAAATTATAGAATGTTTATACTTGAGTAGCTAAAAACTCGCTGCAATTTATTTACCTATACCAAAATTAAAACAAGTGCAAAATAAAACAGCTGTTAGATAGAGTAGATATTGGGCGAGGTATAAACTAGAGAGAACTTTAAAGTAGGTTTTGTCCAAGGATTATAAAAATTTATATTAATAAGTTTTATAATAATGAATAAACATTTTTATTTCTTATCAAAACAGTTATATAAAGGTTTCATCTGAACGTATCTATATAATTGATAGTGCTCTGACTGTAGAAAAGTTCGGATGATTTTGTAAAAGGTTTTACCAAATGTGACTTGTAGCTTTGGATATCAACTGAGTGAATATTATCGACTAGCTCTAATGTGAAATCGCCATGGCGGTCGTTTACTATAAATAAGCTTCCCTGTAAGGCCACTCCTTTTGGACGAACGTTTCTGGGGACATGCACAGGCATGCTTTCCAATGAACAACTCTCGCCGTTAAGAAAATTAAAGCCATATACCTTACAAATCATCAATCGGCCATTCGTTTTTAACAGGATAAACTCTCCTATCATAATATCTGCAAATATTTCATTCGCGCTCCGTTTTTTTCGGTCATTTGTAGCAATTGCAGTATCCCGAAACCGATGTACTCTGTCAGTTGAACACTTTTGTTGTCCTGAAGTTAACATCCATATAAAGGTTTTCTTTTTTACGTATACTATTTTGTTTGACTGATTTCGAATTTTAAAAACATTTTTGAAATTGACAGAATTCTTTAGCTTTAGTTCATTACCAACATTTGGAAATAAGTCAACGGCATCGTAAATTTCTACGTTCATAGGAACTTCTGGTATGGATACAAATTCAAAACTACCACATTCGCAGCTTGGTTTGTCTTTGGGTTTTTTTAGAAAAATACTTTGTTCGAAGGATATTTCCGTGTCTTTAAGTCCTAATTTCCGCAAAGAAATAAAAGCATGATTTTTGGCCTTTTCTACAGTGCTTGATATGTTGAAGTTATCAGGTAAAATGTTATCTCTGGCTGGTTCTGATGAACGAAACCGGGGAAAGTGAATATGATTTTCCCTGTGCATAATGTCTCTCTTGGTTTGTATTTTGTTGAGCCTGGATTCAAAGCCTTGTATCGTAAAATTCACGACTGTGGATTCAGTTGACGTAAAAGCGCGAGCGTCCCTAAAAATTCCTTCACATGTCTGACTATGTAACTTCCTTATATCGAAATATACTCCAAAATCACGACAGAGGATTACATATAAAATCAGAGCATGGGCATTGACCTCTAATCCCCAGTATGTATTTGTCGTTATACATTGCTGAATGGTGTTGAAATTTTTAATACTCCAGTTACGCCAAGAACGAGTTATGAATAGAGCGTACCTGAAATTGTAATTATATCTTGACTACTTGAAATCTTTTCTAAAATTATCTAATAACGAAATATTATATGGCCTGCAAATTAAGTTCTAAATAGTAGACATTTTTTTTACCATAGAATTCATACAAAATTGTAGAAATATCAATATTTATTTAAGTGCTTTTAACGCGAAAAACACGTTCCGCGTAAATTCTGAAATTCGTGTAAAATACCAGTTTTGGAATTCAACTACGCGTGAAAATAGACTCTTGGAGCAAATCAAAGCAAAGCCTAGGTGCTACATTCCGTTATCGAAACTTGACCTGTTTTTATACAACAGACTTCGCAGCCAGCTGTTAGAGTGCAGGACAATTGCAGGGCCAGTTGCTACGATCCTATTGACTCTAACAGCCTCTCCCAGTCGAGATTCGAACATACGACGACTGGCTTACTAGGCCAGCGTCATACCTCGAAGCCAATTGGGAGGTAATCTTGGAGCACATCTGCGGAAAAAGCGACTTCTGTGTACAAATATGTAGCAACTAGTTGCCTTAATCGTACGTTCAAAGAACCTAATAAAAAATTAATTTCTACACATCTACAGAGACACTTGAATGGAAATTCTTACCATATTCTAAATATGCGTTCCTGTACAGTCAAAGACTCGTACATGAATGATGATATAACATAAGAAATAATTTTCAAAAACTCGACTGTTGCATCAGACCCGACAATATTTTGTCTCATGCATTCAATTGTTGCTGCTGAGGTAATTTTTTCTACAGGGCGGAACTTCATTTTATCTTTTTCGTTAATGTCACTGTAGTTTAACCCATGTTGGTCTTTTGAAACGTTGTTTATGAGTTCTTCAAGGTGTAATTTAGAAATACGGTAATTGCCTAAAATACATTTGTTGAATTTAATGTACCTTATTAATAAGTAACAGTTAGCCTACCCAATATCATTTGCTTATCCTGTTTCATAAGCCTGACACGAAATTTGTTTGCAAGGTGAGTTGGATCCTGTACGCATATCTCTTCTAAATCTAAAGCCGCAATAAACCAATTACCGAAGACGTTTTCCTTTGCTAAGGGTAATTTCATTTTTCTCAACATAGCCCCAATGAAGCGAGTATCTCCATCCGTGGCTTTGCACGCAATGCGTATACCAGCTTTACAAAATTCATCCTTAATGTATGTCCACTTTCGGTAAACATCGTTCGAGGAAAATTTATTGTCTGTACAAAAATATTGCACACAAAACGGAGCTGCATTTTCTGCCAGTGGCTGTACCATGCATAGTTGCACATTGCGGCCAATTGGATTATTTTTTAGATGACTTATCACCATCGATGGAGATGAACATTTAAATGCCTTAGTATGTGGCATACCATGTTCATCTAACGGTGCCACTAAACCTGTGAGCGTATCACTAATGGATTTATATTCAACACCACCAGATATTCTGGTGGCATCCTCGCTCCAGCATACATTCATTGGATATCCATTGCGTTGCAGGTACCGCTTCAGCTCACTAATCATTAAGCGCCCTTCTTCAGTATGTTCTGAATTAGCTTTTAGATATCGCTGAATAGTCCTGGGATGTGGAGCAGGAGCGTTTGCTCGATCAAACTGGTATAATTCCTTTCCTCCCTGTATGAATCTATCGCATTTAACGTGAAGGGTGAGATTTTATATGTTTGTTTATTTTCCCACAACCTACCTATAAGTAAAGAAATCTTTTTCAAGAGGAGTGTAGCGCATTCCTTTGCCTTCGGTATACATAGAGCGTTGTGAAAGAGATTGCAATAATTTTAAAGTGGGGCTTCGTTTTGTTGAATCTGTGAAAGTGGCCGATGACTCTGTGGCACTGTTTATGGCCCTTGGACAGTGCCCTACTGGTTTAAATACTCTGTGAGGTTTGTTGTGTCGATTGTGGTGTCATTAGTTGTTATATTGACTTTTGTATTTTCACCGCTTGTAGTATCTATAAAATTAAAATTTTTTGAGTTTCATTCTTAGTAAACATCGTGATCAGAAACTCACCCATAGTAATTTTTGACCAGTTTTCCTCGTATGGCTCGGTTTCAGCTTCATCGGAAGTATCATACTCTACATATTCGATAGAAACTTGATTGTCTGATACTTCTTGTTCATCGAGTCCACTTTTTGAGTTAATCGAAACCTCTAAAAGTTCGATATCACTCACCACAGAATCATTTTGATTTGTGGATAAAGAAGAATAACTTTGAAAATTCGGGCTTTTGCTTTCGATTGTATCTTCTTTGTTAACCGTGCGCACTGAACAGTCAAGCTCTAAATCCGAGATATAAGAAGCATGTGTTGTCTTTAACTTTTTATGAGAAATCGGGCAACCTTGTTTATTTTGATTAGGCATCGCTGCAGGATAATCTATTTGGTGAAGGTTTTTTAAATGGGATACAAAATTCGTAATTTTCCAGGATCCTGCTTTTTCCTGTTGACAGGTGATGTAATTTGGCACACTACAAAAGGAACATTTGATTTTCGCACGCTGTTTAAAGCCGGGAATACTGTCCACTTGTATTTCCAAATCGTTTAAACTTGAAATCAACTGATATTGCTCTTCTTCATGGAACCTGTTCGAATAATCATCATAAGAACAGAAATAATAATAAAAAATAATGTTAGTTTACCTTTTCCTATAAAACGAAACGATTTTTTGACGAATTGTTAACTTCGGATCAGCACCAAACTCTTTGTTTTGAAGGGAAACTTCATTTTTCTTCAAATAATATTTTATCCCTCGTTTTTTGACGGTTCCTGCAATCAATTTTATGATCGCTCTATCTCCCGACAGAAAATGGAAATCGGAAGGGGAATCGAATTTTTTCATGTTTTCTTGTATAGCAAAAGTCATTTTCTCGAGCGAAGCTGTTTTCACATCTTCCTCAATAGCCTTGATTTCCGCATCTGAAATATTGGCTAGTGCGCCGTTGATAAAACCGACATATTCTAAAACATCTCGTATGCCTTTTGGAATATATCCGACATCTTTCGATATAGCAGCCCAAAAATCGTCCTGCAAAAAATCAAATATACTTAAAAAGAAGCACTTTTGATTTACAAAGATTTATTAATTTACCATTTTCCTCGTCTTTTTAAGAAAGCGCAGTTCTATTCAAAATGGCGATTTGAAATGTCCAACTCCCTACACCCCTTCCACGCATGTGACGTTCAAAGCAGTTCAAAGGACTAATCAATAATACACGAAAACAAATGTATATATGGTATATTCTTAATACACTGATAAATAATCGTTCTAAGATTTTTTTTGCACCTATCTGTTTCAATCTTCTATCAGTTACTAAAATCCATTCAAAAACAAGGAAAGCAGTGGAATCTTTCAATCTCAGCTAATCTAGATCAATCTTCAACCTGTTTTACTTCTGTCGTTCCCCTCGGTTTCACATTTCGTTTTCCTAACGATTAAGAGAGAAATCCGATCGGAAAATGCAATATTCGCACTTGCAACTGCCAACTAAAACAAACCACCAAAACAATAACAAAGATCAGGGCGGCCAGTTCACACAGGTTTCAGCGTATTTCGGGTTACCAGTTGTTCAAATTAAAAAGTAACCCCGTTAGTTTGCATGAGGAATCGTTCAAACGAACGGGGGTCCACTGTACTTAGGACAAGTAAATTGAGATCCGCCCAAGTAACCACGAAGCTGTATATCAATTCAATTGTAATGCTTTATAGTGCGCTACAAAGCATATCATATAATGTATTATTTTCTTACATGTACAATAAATGCAGTAATAAAGTGGAAAAGGGCCCCACTATTGTCAAATTAAAGCTGCATTATAATAGCAATTGCTAAAGCACCATTACGGCATGAATTAAACATCACTTCGCCTGCATTATCGACATATCGTTATTTTTAGCCTGTTTGCGAAAAAAATATAAAAACATCAATTCGGCCGGCGTGTCAAAAGACAAAAATAAATATATTTCATATTTATTTTTTAAGTCCGCTGGTTCTAGCAGCTTCTCAAGCTATGCGTTACTTCATTATTTACGACGAATGGATTTTTTTTGCATTTCAAATGTTACCTTTAATGAGACTTGAACCTGATGGGTGCGTGTATCCCTGCATGGTTCATTTGCTGGCGCCTTTGATATCTTAACCACAGCTGTTATAGATGAGTGGGTTGGAATTAGTCGTACTTAAATCGTCGTTCGTAGTTGATTTTAGAATTCAATTGGTTGAAAAAAGACAGCAGCAGTTAGGTGAAACAGAGTATGGAGTAGTGGCCGTAAATAAGCAAAAACGAAGTCAGGTATAAGCATTTTATTAACATTTACGGTACGTTTTAAAGATTTGTCCTAAAGCTTGTAAGCAACATATTGTAACATTATATACGCAAATAGTGTTTTTAATAATGCTAATTTACGATAATGCTTAAACGCATTAGCAATGTTTATACAAAAGTTTTAACCATGCGAATTGCTGATATACCGCTGTCTGGTATTAGCGATGCCGAGCTACAGCCAATATGGGGTTATGCATTAATGCTTGTGGTTACTTGGGCGGATTTAGTTTAGGTGTGTGTGGTTATGTTTTTAGGTTCGGGGCCGAAAAATTTAGATCCAGATATATTCATGAAAGTGTTTATATATTGTTTAAGGTAATTTCAATGATTTTAAGCAAAATTATAACAATATTTCATCCAAGGCATGCTGAATCAATGTCCTTATTGTTTAGTATTTATTATGTAATAAAATTATAAATGGTTTTAAATAAAATGCAGGCAAATAAAAATTATAGTAAGTATATATGTTATTTTCTAACCCAACCATAACATTTGATTGATTCCAAAGCGCCCCAAGTAACCACGAAGCTTTATATCAATTCAATTGTAATGCTTTATAGTGCGCTACAAAGTATATCATATAATGTATTATTTACTTACATGCACAATAAATGCAGTAATAAAGTGGAAAAGGGCCCCACTATTGTCAAATTAAAGCTGCATTATAATAGCAATTGCTAAAGCACCATTACGGCTTGAATTAAACATCGCTTCGTCTGCATTATCGACATATCGTTATTTTTAGTTTGTTTGCGAAAAAAATATAAAAACATCAATTCGGCGAGCGTGTCAAAGGACAAAAATAAATATATATTTTC
Source organism: Sabethes cyaneus (assembly GCF_943734655.1). Classification (NCBI taxonomy): domain Eukaryota; kingdom Metazoa; phylum Arthropoda; class Insecta; order Diptera; family Culicidae; genus Sabethes; species Sabethes cyaneus. The sequence continues at coordinate 1,118,903 of NC_071354.1, read as the reverse complement.
ATATTTATTTTTTAAGTCCGCTGATTCTAGCAGCTTCTCAAGCTATTCGTTACTCCATTATTTACGACGAATGGATTTTTTTTGCATTTCAAATTCAAATATTACCTTTAATGAGACTTGAACCTGGGTGCGTGTATCCCTGCATGGTTCATTTGCTGGCGCCTTTGATATCTTAACAACAGCTGTTATAGATGAGTGGGTTGTAATTAGTCGTACTTAAATCGTCGTTCGTAGTTCATTTTAGAATTCAGTTGGTTGAAAAAAGACAGCAGCAGTTGGTGAAACAGAGCATGAGTAGTGGCCGTAAATAAGCAAAAACGAAGTCAGGTATAAGCATTTTATTAACATTTATGGTACGTTTTAAAGATTTGTCCTAAAGCTTGTAAGCAACATATTGTAACATTATATACGCAAATAGTGTTTTTAATAATGCTAATTTACGATAATGCTTAAGCGCATTAGCAATGTTTATACAAAAGTTTTAACCATGCGAATTGCTGATATACCGCTGTCTGGTATTAGCGATGCCGAGCTACAGCCAATATGGGGTTATGCGTTAATGCTTGTGGTTACTTGGGGCGTATTTAAAAAAAATTCAAATTCGCTTCTTATGATTTTAGTTTTCTATGTGTTTTGACAGCTCGAAATAAAAATATCATCATTTTTACCGCGGCGCCAACTACTTGTCGAATGAAGTTTTTGTTCACCTATACCAGCAGCGAAAGAGATTTCGTACACTCAAAATATATTTCACGTCGAAGTTACCTGAAAAGTTATGTGAATATTTTCCACCCAGCTTTTCCTGTACTATTTACGTGATTTTCAGGTAGTTCGCATGCATACTAATGCGTTAACGTGAAAATCAGATAGATGTTATTATTTTTTCCAATAACAATCACCTGAAAGTCACGTAAATCCCTGTAGAGAAATTTACGTGATTTTTCACGTGGAAAGGACGTGTGGATTATTTTGAGTGTAGGCTGCTCGCACGTTGCACTTACAGGAAATCTCGTGCCGAACTGTCAACGAGTGAGTGTTGACGAAAGCAAAAATACTTCCCTTTCTTTTATGCTCACGCAGACCCTGAACAACATCAGCAACGCTGGCTAGGCCAATATATATGGAATATGCAAGCGGATAACATGTAATCAACATTTCTGTATATGTATGCCACCACATAAAAACAAAATAAAAGGAAGGGAATTCCCTCAAAATTGGATCTATAGAAGAAATGGGAAAAATAGAATCTTTCCCTACATTCCACCTTGCTATGCAAATCAAACATCCGAGTGAAGAATTTCGGTAGTTTAAGTGGAGCTATTGGTAGCTGACTCTCAACTACTGTTTACAGTTCAACTGGTAAAGGCGTTGCACTATCCCTGTAAAGCCACATATGGGGGAGTGTAATTGACAGATTTGGCGGTTCAATTCTCACCAAAGAAAAAAAATCACAAAAAAGCAATCTTGAAACATCAACAGAAGATAAGGATAACAGAAGAAGGAAGATGATAACAAAGGACGATCATATATTTTTTCCATTTTTTATGCTTTGCGATTAATTGTTACGCAACAGGCGTTACGTTTTATGACATTTGTAAATCTCCAAGCTCTAATGCAGGTCTATTTCGCCAAAACCGGCTTTTTAATAGCGTTTTATAAGCATATAGATCAAGGCTGCACGATAAGGTGTGCACCACAGGCCAATAAAAAGCTAGATTTCTGCTTTTTTAAGTGCCCACTGGTTACTTGGGTTCGGACTTTTCTAAGATATCAGAAGAAGCGTAAGCAGCCCGAGTGAGAGTTGATTTTCCTATGCTGGCCCAGCAAAAAATAACTCTCACTCGTTTTGTTTACATTTGCCCTTTTGTTAATTCTATCTAGATTTATCTTTACGCACACTTCGCCGCGTATTCAGCTTTCCATGAGCGATAATGGCGGCTATTGAGCACAAGTGGGCACAATCTTTTGACAGCCGTTGCAGGAGCGTCGAGTTCGCCCTGATGGAGTTGCTATGGAAACATCCATGATTGTTTGTTGTTCGAGTGTAAAAAATGTAAACATTGTTTAATTTTGCAGATCAGATTAAGTGGAACGTGGCAGGTGTTGTGGGTTCAAATCCGGTTATAATCTCTGATTTTAGCTTGGTTCGACCCATGCACCTTCCAGCATTGGACAAAAGATAGGAGTCACAACGACAACTTGTTAAGCGTAGCTACCTATTACCCCCCCCCCCCCCTTCCTCTCCACTCTTTCCCCTCCTTCCCCAAAATCAATTCTCGCGTAACTTTTCAAAAGGACCTAAGTAACATTGAGAGACTCTCTTTGGTCTCCCTCTCTTTCGATTATTACGACGACAATAATGCATTTCAACAAAAGTTTTCTTGACGATTAGTTAGCTAGTAACACCAGAAACCGATTTATGCAAGGCAAATGTTTTAAAGTGCATTTGCATCGTCGTGGCAACCGAAAGAGAAGAGGCACAAAGAGAATCTCTCATTGTTACTTAGGTCCTTTTGAAAAGTTACGCGAGAATTGTAAAAACCATCGTTTCAAAAAATATTCAAATTGGACTATTTCTTACCTAGGGCACCTCCAGATAATTAGTTTTGAATGAAAATCAAAACTTGAGCTTTTTTTGTCTGTACTTTCATGAAAAATAGTCATTTGTTTGATCGCATCGTTTTTACGATGTTGCCCGTTAAAGGGTTAAGCTCAATCGATATCAATACATATCAATACGCATGGCAAAGATAGAGAGTTTGCATTCGGCAACGCTGCATTTTTGTTTATAGCAACCACCTGAGAAACCACGTGTAGTTTGACAGATAACTGCTTTTTAGTTGCACGATCGTGCAACTAGCAGACGTGCAATTAAAAGACGATGCGACTAGAAAACGTGCTATTAGCGCAGGAGTGCTGTATACGTCCAGATGGCGCAGCGTACCCCGCTTAAAACTAAAAGCCAGATTTGGTAAATTTATTTAAGAGTGTACACTCTTAAATGATTCTACCTGTAAATAGGTCGGATTTAGTTAAAGCTAGGTTGAAACTACTCAAAATGCCCTTAAAGTGTACAAACTCAAACTTTGGGTAGAAATTTTAACCAATTTTGACTACTTGCTACCGATAATTGAATTATTCTCTATGACAAATAACGCAATTTTAAGTTCCTACTACCAATTTTTTGGTTGAAAAACTACTCAAAATCTGAGTTTGTACACTTTAAGGGCATTTTGAGTAGTTTCAATCTAACTTTAACTAAATCCGACCAATTTACAGGTAGAATCATTTAAGAGTGTATATAATAAATACCCTGTTTTACCCTTTTGTTGGTTTACGGTTGAATTGATTCTGACATATTTTGGGATTTTATTCACGTCAGGTCAAAGTAAATTGATATATATCAGGTATGTGACCATCGAGGGTTGCATTAGTGTGTGTAGAAAGAAGAAGAAATAGTTCTGAAATATGGTGGAACTTGCATGAAAATTAAAACTAAATTAATTGTAATTAATGAATGCAGCTATATTATTCCAGAGAAATATTTGACCATTTACAATGAAATGTAAGGAATATATTTTTAAGTCATTTGCACTTGTAGCCTTCTTTAATTATGCGTAAAAAATTTGAGAACATGGGTGACTAACTATTTCGATGTACAATTGAAAAATGAATTAATGTTTCTAATACTTCACGATCAATACGGTATACGGTTGCTTAAATTAAAACACGTTCCGTCCAACATTTTGCTTGCATGATGCTCTTGAATATCTGCCTCTGATGTCTTCTTTTAAAAAATAGTTTTATTCGAATAGATGCTTGTGCTACTGCTTGAAAATCCTTAAGTTGAAGTCACTATTCCAAGATGATACCTTTTTATCATAAATTTGCCCGCTCACGTTGTTTGATATATATGCTCTTGTCTCAACACTACGTAGAAAACCATAAAAAGTAATCTTAGATTGCTACAAAACAGTCTTAGATGATAATTAACACTTTAAAAGCTAACCAGAAATCAGACGAAAAATATCGCGGGCGGATTACAATGTTGCTTATGCTGATTATTGAACAATCATGTCCGAGCATTTTAAAGAATTTCTTTTTTGTTTTACTACTTGTAGGAAAGCGATATAAGGACATTTCTTTGAGATATCTTGATACCGCTTTGACGAAAAAATTTCCGCTTGCAATTTGGAATGTTGTACTTCATTGTATTAATGAAAATACATACCAGAAATAATGTTCTAAGCATAAACATAAAAGCTGTAAGAAAAAAAAAGACAAATCTTGCGTATCCAACGATTTTTTTTAAAAAATAACTAATTTTCCATACAAAATGCTCGAAATCTCAGAACTAGTGTAGATGTGTTAGTGCAAAGTGTATATGACAGCTCGCATTGTCATATACCTGGTATATATCAATTTACTTTGACGTCAGGTAAGGTTTTTTTAACATACATCATGTCATTAGTGTGAGTGAGTTAGGTATAGATGTAGTTCTGGTGGTTTTGCTGGTATTTCTTGCCGTTTCGATCAAATTGATGCACAGTAGAACTCTGTATTATCGACCACCAATTGTAAAATGAAATTAAACCAAGAAGCTATTTCCACCAGAGGCCATTTCCGACTGTTTTGCGAAATAAAATAACTTTTTTGTTGGCGTAAACCAGCATTTTTGTGATTTGTTCGGTGTCACAGGAACAGGAAAACGTGCGAACTACGCAAAATCAATAGAGACAACAGTGAGGGCTATTATATATGAATATTCGTGTGTGGTTTTTTGGGTTTCTGCCTTTGACTCGCTTTTTTCCGTATTTAATCACTACGTTGGCACTACAATGTCGATAACATTTCATAGGCTGCTGTGAAAGTAACAACCCGAGTGCAAAGTAAAAAAAATGTGCTTTTGAAGAAATAGAAAATGTTTTTACATGATTGATAGATGTAATGCGAAGTACATTTTACAAAAGTAAGCTTGAGGATTACCAAACAGTTTTTCAATGGCTTATGCATTCAACAAATGAATTCGGCGTAGTAGCACGGTTTAGTTGCACAATCTTTCATAAAGTTAGTTTTTCGAGTAAAAGTGACCATGGAAACGTCAGCAGGTTCAGCTGGAATGAGTGCTTTATTTAGTATAAAAAAGGAGCAGGTAACCGGCGACGAGTCGGAACAAACCGAACATCTCTCACCTGACGCACGTATTGTTCGGAAGGTTACAGCTCTGGATCCGCTGAAGTTGAAACTGTTGAGCCAGGAAACCAAGAATCGACTGTTATCCGGGTTGCTTGCAGGTAATTGTTTTTTTTTTCTATCACCGGGAACGATCCTGTTTGGTATATGTCATATTTTCAAACAGATATTTTGTTGGCAAAATTATAATTTAATTGTTTAGTAGGTAGTAGGGTAAGAATTTTTTTGTGTCACAGGACTTAGAATTTGGTAATACAAAATTATTATAATTAATTGATTATCGGCGTGATTTTTGTCTTATTGTCTCCCCATTACCTTATGTACACATTTACGAACATATTTACGGTGTTACTAGTTAGATCAACGGTTATGCAGGGCTTTCTTTTACCCCACTGATAGTTTTTGAGGTTCGAATCTCGTAATATTTTGAACAAAATAAATTCGCTCCAAATATTTACCTAATGTAACCCATTCAGTTTCATATGTCCTCTTTGTTATTTATTTTTCATTTTTTGAGCTGTGCTTTAATCCACTGTGTGTTTAAACCTTTTATTTTATTTTGTTAAAGACGAACGTCCATAATTTATGCTAAACTTTTTATTTGTCAATTTTTATACTTTATTCTAACTTTGAGCAGTACAAAACGAGATGCGTGAGGGTACCTCACACCTGAGCGCATAAACACTACATATGCGTTGGGTGCATAATAGTCCTCCTTAACTCTTGAAATGTGGGTTTTTGAACAAAAGAAATTCTGAGTATGATTTGAATGCTGTAGATGTTACCCCATAAATAGTCCCAAAATCAATGCTGAAGAAAATATAACCGAACACTTTTATATTTTTAAATTCGGTCTTTGATAGTTCTGAGGGTAGCGGTATCGGTCGGTTAAACTTTTCTGAGAAAACACGATAGATGTGTGATATCGAGTTCTCAATTCCCGATTCATACACCCGTGAGGGAGGAGCGTATATTTGGGGGTTTCAATTGGTGTGTTCTCTTTCACGACTGGGGCGGGTTGAGCCACCAGGTGAGATGGGCTGGGCAGTTCGGGTGGGAGGAAAGGTGGTAGATAATAAGAATCATTAATTTATTTTTTATATGTCTCTCACCTAAAATGAGATAAAACGATTGTAGTCTTGAGAAAATTGTGGTTGGCGCGCGTAATAGTATACCACCCATTCCACCCCTTATTCAGAAAGCTGCTGTAATTGAATCAGTAACTTTTTTTTCTGAAACTATCTTGATTTTAAAATACAGAAGTTGTGTAAACTCGGCTTATTTGGATCGCACGTGGATGTGTGCGTAAAATAAATGTCAACAAACCAAATACTTATTACTTGTGCCAAGGCAATCGACTTTTATGTGACAATTGGGTTGTATTTAGAAAATAATGTATAGAGGATACAGACCATTTTACCAACTTTCAAGATTGCACATCTATTGCTAGCCAAAAGAAACTTTTCTAAATTCTGCTTGATTGAGGCGTTATAATTGAATCAATCGGAATCGGAGGTGATTATCTCATGCTTGGTTACGACGATTCACTATACACAGCCATGACTAGATGTGAAGTAAAATAACACATTATCCGATCTTCAAAATTATCCAACAATTTCGTATCAGCTGGAACGTACCACCTATAATATGGCTTCTTCGCATTGCAAGCAATGGCCCATATAAAAGATTAGGCTTGCTAAAAGCTGATATCTTCATGGTCTTAACATCTAGAGATGTGTTTTATTGTTTGTTCTTTTCGATTCTAGAAAAAGCAAAAGTGAAGCCTCCTGCTCCCACCACATCATCATCAATTTCGAACTCGACCAGTTCGACTATCGCACCGGCATCGTCCGCAATCTCTACCGATGAAACCGCAATAGTAACGTCTCTTAAAGTTACCACCCCCGAAACCGTTCCGAAAAACCAAGGCAAACCAATATCTGCTACACCGAGTTTATTTCGACGAAAAAAAGTAATACCTATCGCGATCGCAAAGAAAATCGCTCAAGAAGAAAAATCGCGAAGTTTATCTGTAGAACCGACATTTGTAAATAGTCAGTCATATGAAGGGGCTGAACAAACGGGAAAAGAGAAGACACCCCGTAGGTCAGAACCCAGTGAAACACCAGAAGGTATGGAGGATAATCGACCAGCACAACATGAAGAAAAGGCCGTTACTGTTGAACCGGAGCAACGACCAACAGCATTTCGTAGGATCAAGCCAAAGGTTTCTATAAACATTACACAAAGTCGACCGAAAAAGTCGATTCTGAAGAAAACAGGCTCAAGTGAAACGAAACAAACGGCTGTTACGTTGAATGAAAAGCCAGAAGAAGAAAATCGACGTATTGAAGAAGGACGAGACGCAGAATCCACAAACGTAGAAGTTCGGACTAGTATGGAAACTGCAGTTAACAAGGATCATCATTTCACGCCAGAAAATAATAACGTTTCAACGAGTAACGTACCTGGTAAAAGCTGTGAAAATGCAGTTGGGAGAGGAAACGTAGTGCATAAAGAAGAAGCTATCATCATTTCAACAAGCTCCAGGCTTCAATCACCGCTACAACGAATGGAGAACAATCCTAGCTGGATGCACAATCCAGTGGGAAATGTGATTACATCCGGAAAGGCTCAGGAGGGAGAAAAGGATATTGTCGAAAACTTCAAGTCTACATCGGATAAACCTGTTTCAGCTGCGAAGGAATCAGTTACTGTTATTATTCCTGAACCAGAAGCTGCGAAGGAATCAGTTACTGTTGTTATTCCTGAACCAGCAAACAGTTTGGCAATGAAGCCTCAAGGGCAGGCTGTATATAATCCTGCGCGAGAAATACGTAGGATATCGCGACTTCCACCAAATTTAGCGATGAAATTGGTAAAATGTGTTACTGCCAATTCGTCCAAACAAAGAAGGACGACAATAGAAAAAGAATCATTAGTTGACGGAACCAAAACGGAGGACCTACCAGTGCAAATCTCGTCTTCTCTAGTTGAAAATGCTCTTAAACTAAACGATACTGTAGACCAGATAGAAAAGATAGTAGATAGTAGTGGGCATGTTACTGTGGAACCAGTATTCATGACAGCTGAAACTAATAATGACCAATCTGTGATATCGGAACCTGCAAATGAAATTTGTAGTATACCACAGCCACCGAACAACATCGCTTCGAATTTGGAAAACTGTGTGACAACTGCTCAAAAAATTACATCTTTAGAATCGCCTATGCGCATGGAAACAGCTATTGCCTCAGAACCTGCAGTAAAGGATGTTACAAAAAGAGTTACAGAAGGATCTGTCGAAAAACCCGTCAAAGAAATTCGACGAATATCTCAACTTCCACTTGGTGTTGCTTTAAAACTAATGAATTCCTTAAAACAGCGAAACGTGACGTCGAATACGGAAAGCTCAGCAAATGAATTATGCAAGCCAAAGGTTGATTCAAAATTTGTAAACGAAGATTTCAAGACAGGTTTTGCTGATGTCTGCAAGACAGATGATTTAGCAACGGTTGTGGCTGGAAATACAGTAGCCACGTCTGTTTCTACTGCGACGTCGATTACGACAACCCAGAATCAATCTTCAGTTTCGGACGTACCAACCAATCCAAATCGAAAGGTGGAAATCCTGTCACAAGTCATACTTCCTTCGGCCTCGTACAATCTAAAGGAATTGCTGGCCGGAAAATCAGCAGAGAAAGTGCCACCAGGTCAAATGTCTTTCAAGCTTCCGATACCGGTACGCAATAGAAACAGCACCTTTACATTGCCAATGCCAATTATCGATACCTGCAAGCTTGAAAAGACGGAAAATGATTGTAAAAACTTTGAGGACACTACGGAAGAGAAATTAACAACGGTGACAACGGAAGAACTTCGAAAACCAGTCAAGATTGAAAAGAGTAAGACTGATGATTACATACCTGAGATTTCTAAGGAAGCAGTTTTGTATTCTGATCAAAAGAAAACGGAGCCAAGTTTCATACTGGTAAATAGAGATGTACAAAAATCTAGGGCTCAGTCATCGATAGAATCTGTAGCGCCTGCTCTAACAACTGTACCTGAACCCCCTACGATTTCTCAAGTCTCAACAATGCAGTCGCCCATCGTTTCTCTTAATGTAACGCATCCTCAGTCATTACAGTATCAACACCGCTTACAAGTGCCAGAAACGTCACAACATCGTCAGCAATTGCAAAACATTCAATCATCAACTCAGGCTCACTTCGTTCCTCTAGCGTATCATCAAACACCTGGTTACATGAATCGCAATCCACAAGCAATGTTGACGCAAAACATAGTACTGAACCCGGCTAGTTCACAAAAATTAGTTGGACAAAGGCAAACTTTTGCTCCCACACAGTTAGTTCTGATTCAGCCTTCCAATCCGCCAGGAACCAAACCGTCGTCGCACCAGTTAGTTGTGCCCCAACCAACCATAATTTATCGACAACAGTCGACAATTAAAAAAAATAGCCAAATTATAGTTCCTGCTCCACGATTGATCCTCACACCAGGAACTAGTCAACAGCCACACGCGCATCCACAGCAACAGCAGCACCAGTTTTTACAGCAACCTCCACAATCGCCAATACGTTGCATTATACCGGCAATCGTTTCCCAAAAGCATGCCTTCCAACCCGTCCACCGCACTAGTACTCTCCCCCAACATCAACAGCATATGGAGCAAACAACACGAGTTATTCCTAAAATAGTAATTGACAGTAGTTTCGTGGAAAATGATCGGCCGCATCCTACAGTTTCAAATTCTTCGTCACAAGTGTCCTTAGAAGGACCAACGTTGCAACATTTTTCGCCTTGTTCACAAGCTATAAAAACTAAGCTCCGTGAAAAGCTTCGGGCAAAAATTCTTCAAAAAGAATCGACGCCGACGCCATCTGCTCCGATTGTTGATACTCCCCAACGAAAAAGTTCATCGCAATCAGCACCATCCTCAAATCTGGAGCCGACACGAAATTTAGCTTGTCGTCAGCGCATTATCTATCATCCACATGATTTCGCACAGTCAACCGCTACGAAACCTAATCGTCCACAAATCGCTAAACCGTCCGGAATGGATGCACAATCCTCCTGTCCGATGAAACAATTCTCGTACGGTCAAGGCAAGAAAATTTACCTCACAAAGATAAGCGTGACTAAGCCCGCTCAGTCACACCCATCGACTGCAAAGCCGACTCTTAATCAAACCAGTAGCAGCTTGATAAATCTTCCAGTGCAGTTAAGAAGTCCGTCTAAAATGCATCAATTTTACGAGGATATATTTTATGGTTTCCCACAATCTACAATCAACAGCGAAATGCGAGAGTACGAACGATTCCGTCAAAAAATGGAACATTTTGAACGAAAACTGAGCCCTGAACCAGAGCCTGGAGCAACCTGCAGCGGGAACAATCAAGCGCAATCAGATGAAAGAATCACAGCAAACGAACCGACTGGAGAAACATTTATTATCACGGAATTAGAAGATACGGCTGCGACGAGCATTTGTCGAGAAATGAGGCAGACAGTGGTGAAGCATGAAAGCGGTATGCCTCCAAAAATTACTTACAGGCGACAGACTTTTGTGCTAGATGATTCTGACTGTGATATTGCACCGGAACAGTTACCCCGAATTGCCGATAGCCACAGTCCCCCAACGGAAAAGGAAATTAATGCTGAAAAGGTGAAAATTGAAATTAAAACTGAAGAACCACACGAGGCTAGTAGCTCGCGGCAATCTCTCACTTCGGACGTGGACCTGAAAGGCGAAAACTTGTCGGAAACAGAACCGGATGAGGATTTGGCAAGGCAAATTCTTGCTATTGTACAGAAGGAGCGTGAAGATTTAGGTATAGATTCACCTGAAGCGACAACCAGATCGAAGAAGTTTAAGAAAAGAAAAAAGAAGAAACATAAACGACGACGACGACGCAATAGGGATGCGAACGAAAAGCTAGTTGATCTGTTAATGAAGCATGTGGATCATAAATCATTGATTGCGGATATTGTGGCGGCACAACAGAAGCAAATATCGGTCTTCGAGCTGTCGTCAACGGATGATGAATCGCCTACATGGGCAGAACGAGTGTGCTCAGTTAAAGAGGAGAAACGTGACTCCGAACCCCGAATGGAACTATCAGATTTAGATTGCAGTAGCGAATCCATGATATCTGATTTCGAAAACGATGAATCGGACACAAACATATTTGGTGAGATTTTGAAACCGTTTACTCAGAAAAATTCCGATAATGAAAGCATATTGCGAACTAACTCTCCAAAGAGTCAAAACGAAACATCGCATATGGTCGAAAAAAGTGTAGAATATATTTCGGAAAATTCAAAAGACTACGATTTATCTGCGGGTAGCAGTTCTACGAAGCAACAAAGCTGTGATAACAGTGCCTTACCAATAACTGAACCACAAACTGTAACGGAACAACCGTTAGCAGCCCCAAGAGCACTTAAACGAAAGAGGCAACCTATTCTTGTTACTCGAACCAAGATTAGGAAATTAATTCCACACGGTGCTGCAGATGCAATTAAAGTAGCGAATAATGTTAGTGCAGTTGATGTTAATATAGATGAATCATTACCGGATAATGATGAGTCCGTTATCACCGAAAGAATGAATGTACAGCAACCCGATGCACACGTTTCCAGTGAACTATCTCTCGTGTCTCCTGTTGATGAAAGATATGACTCGTCTAAAGAACAACCGAAAAATATTGACAAAGTTTCTCCGTTTATCAGCGAAATTGTCAATGAATGGGATAGCTCGGAAGATATGATGGATGAAGCACATCAAACGAAAACTGAGACACCTGAAAAAAGTCTCAGGGACAAAGATGGAGATATTCCATTCCGAATTTCTAAAGAAAGCATTCAGCAACAAAGAAATCTAGAAAAAGAGGCTCCTACATTTTCATCAGAGTCGTCCATTGCAACCCAGTCTTCTGCGGAACTGTCCAAAGAATCTATTCCGTATACATCTGAACCCTCTTCATCCAGAGTGGCAACAACACATAAATCCATACTTAAACATAGAGTATCAGTGCGAGCTACAGATTTTGAAAATTATAACAAAAAGGAAACGGCTGTGCAAAATCCTCCAGAAACGTTACAAACAGCTCTATCTGTATCAGACGTATCTCTCAATGCTGGGCAACATTTGGATTCTCCACCTCGGGAAACAACAAATGCCAAAGAAGCTGACGATAGTGTTGAAAGTCTCTTGAAAGACTGGGATACCCCTTTGAAGAAATCGCAAGATGAACCGATGCAGCTGTTGTCGGAGAGAACCGATCCAGAAAAGAACGAGAAACCTACGGAAAGTGTAAAATCTAATCAGGAAAAAATTGAAATTTCCGTAGGAATTCAACCTACCAATCAGGGTAAACAGTCGAGTAAAAAACGCCTTGACGCGTTTTTTGAGAGTACAGCTTGTGTAAATGAATCTGAGAATCAACCATCCACCAACCGCGTTCTTCGTAATCGTCGAAAAGTTACAAGTGAAGCCGTTAAAAATTTCAAAAAGCTTTCTAGCACGTCTAACGATTGTAAACAAACTCCAAGTAAGGATTGCTCGGAAAATAAAGACTCCCAGATACCAAAACTTCATAAAAAATCTGTATCTATCAATCTGAATCAAGAAGATACGTGTCTGTCGCAATCACAAACACCTGCTGGCAGGGTTTTGCGAAGTCGATCTAAATCTGTTTTCGCGGACAAAAAAGCTTGTGCGGACGATTTAAGCGTTACACAGAAGTCAGAAATGCGGGAGAATACTAAAACCAATTCACCTGATGGACTTCAGCAGCAACAAGAAACTAAGCGTTTACAGTGCGAAGGTCACAAAAAAGTGGAGGAAGCAGGGGGGGATGTCGAAACAACAGAACACAAAGAAGAACAAAGCCAACAATCAATAAAACCTACCCCATTTATATCCAACCGTATTCCAATTCCGATCTCCTCCGAAGACGAAGACGATGCTCCGCTAGCCAAGCGACGCAAGGTACTTCGAAAAAAGCGATCCACCTTACGAACGAATGCCGCTCGAAGAGATCTAGAAGCCAATCGACGACTCTTTCAAAGTGTTCTCAATAAAACTTCCTCCACTGCAGATGAACCTGAGTCTACTTCTACATCGACGTATTTCATCAAAACTGAACCGGAGGATCTACAAGAGTATCCTGAACAATCCACGTTATATGAATCATTCGGACCGACATTGCAAGATCTTCAGCAACACGAATCTACACCGATAGAAGAGCCTTCAATTGTGGGGGCGGGCAATTTTCAAATCACAGACAATGCTAATTTGAGCACCTCGTTTGATCATCATCTCGGAACGCAAGCAGTACCTTCTTCAGATCACATATTCGCCACGCCACAACCAGTGAAAAAACGCAGACGTCGTACAAAAGACGAAATCGAAGCTGAAAGGCAGGTGAAACTGCTGCAAACATCGCAACCAAAAGAAGCAAAAGGAACAAGAAACAAGAAACAACAGAAAATACCAGAATCGTTTCCGCCGGTCGAAGAATTTTTGGAACAGGAAGTAATCTGTGCTAGTTGCAATCAAAAGATTCCAACGGTTGCATGGAACACTCACTACGCAACGCACAGCGGACTAACGTATCGCCAAGGCATTGATCCAGTGATAGACTTTAACGACGAAACTATTGCGGTGCAGATAGTAACTCGTTTTATGAAATCTCATCGGCAATTGACAGTCCAGTGCGACAAATGTGGTGTTTCAAAGAAATCAGCGGTGGGAATGGTATCGCACCGGATGATTTGCGGGTTAACGGCGGAGCAAATTGAGCAAAGTAAGGTAACTTGTGAACACTGCAAACGTAGAATGATGGCGGTCAGTATGTCGACACACTTGCTTGGTCATTGCCCGGTACTGAAGAAGATCAAACAAGAACAGGCACTAGCGGAGGCTAGAGAACGAGCAGCCGAAGAGCAAGCAAACAACGATGGAGCGGTGCTAAACCAACGAGGACGTGCCAAGCGAAAAGCGACGACCAGGTGAGTTGTTTGATTGTTTATGCCAAATCAATTTCATATAATAATGAGGCCAAAAATAAAGGAGAAAAGTACGTGGCAACATGTTTCAATTTGAATTGAATTGCATTGACACGTCTGAATTTATAGCTTGATGATTATATTAATTATACTCTCTTATTCCAGAGCCGAAAAGAAAATTCAGATACTTTCCTATGGCGATCTAATTCTTCCAGTAACGAGAAAATGTGTAACCGACGGATGCATTGCTGCGTGGAACACCCAGTTTCGTAAAGCCAACAAAGCCAAATGCGTTTATCAGGACTGCGAATTCACTGGTAGTGGGGAAGAAGATATGCGACAACATCATCTGACATGCCCTTCGCTTGGTGAACGGTTCGAGTGCAAAAACTGCAAGTATCAAGCGAATAAGACAGCGCCAGTAATGAAGCATATTAAGCTGAAACATGCCGATGCGCTAACGTCTCAGTTCGACAGCAGCGGCACAGATGCAAAAATTAGTTCAGAATCATCAGATGATGAAGGTACCTCCGGAGTGGATGAAAGTATGGTACTCGACAACTCAACGGAAGCAACAACTGGCGAGGATAGTGGTAACGATAAGAAAAAGAAGTCGAAAAAACGCCCGATGAAAATGGTACTTCCCGGCAGAGAATTATTCAATGAAGAATGTGATGTTTATCGTGAAAGTAAGTATTACGTCAATCTAAATTTTGGAAACTAAACACTCACATAATTGTTTTTTTTTTTTCAGTGGTGTTGGACGAGGTAATTGAGCTTCGTTCGCTGAGAAACGATTTAAGTTCAACGGCACGAGACTGGACCTTGAAATTCCGCCGCCTGTACTACTCTCGCCAAATGCTATTTTCTGAGCTGCAGCCCGATTTGGACGTTCGGTTGTTTTCATTCGACTTAATATATGACTACATTCCAAAGTGGGCCAAATCATTGCGATTTACAATGCGCAATACCAATCTCTACAATGCTCCAATCCAGGTTAATGATTATATGGAAAAGTGGCAACAGTTAGATACATTCAGCGGTCAAACCAGAGGCACTGACTCAATGTTTTACTGTGGCGGACCAATTGCTGCACTCGATTGGCTGCCTGTTCCCGAAGGACGCGACAAACACGAACATCAAATTCTAGCAGTGGTTTGTAAGAACGATTTTGACGAATATCATTTGGCAAATCGTACACAGCCGACTAAATGTCTAATCCAAATTTGGGATTTAGGATATCTGAATAACAACAGGTATAATATTTTACTTAAAATAAGCGAAGCAATCAATATTCCATTCTATTTTTATTTTTTATTTTTTGCAGTCTTTCCGGGAAAGCCGAAAACTCAATCCCGATCCTATTGTATGCGATCGCTTGTGATTTCGGTCCTATATGGTCATTAAAATTTTGCCCAAGTGGTTGCTACAATTCGACAGAAAACGGAGAGCCTTATGATCGTCTCGGCTTATTGGCTGCTACTGGATCAGATGGAGATGTATACATTTACTCTTTGAGTAGGAATTACGCAAACTTAATTACGAACAACTATCGAATAGTGAAACTATCGCCAGTGTATCGGTTGACTTTTTCCTTGGTTGACAGTTCCTGCAGCGAGTACGAAGGCCACAGTGCTGTAAGGTTGTCATGGTCTAGGGCACAAAAGCATTCAGTTATTGCAGCTGGATATTCCAATGGAGCAATAGCAGTATGGAATCTCGATTCCAAATCACCATTATTGAAAGGCACGAAAGAGGGGACCCCCGTATCGTTTCCGATTCATCGCATATACATCCCGGATTCCTGCATAACTGCTATAGATTTGCATTATACCGAAAACAGTCGCTACCTACTAGTTTGCAATGCTGACAGGAAAATACAGATTTATGATCTGCATACTGGTTACCTGCCCGTGGAAGTCTGCAGTCTGAATGCTCGTAGTAAAGTGACGGCAGCGTGCTGGAACACGCATTTTCCGGTAATTGTGTTAGCATTCGATGATGTCTACGCGATCGACCGATGTGCGCTCACCTTTCACCAGCCACGTGAAATCGGGGTGAGATTAATTCCACTGTATACAATCACGGCTGAAGCAACCGACATGAGTGGCAACGATTGGCTCTCGAATCATGTGATCGGTACCGACGGCGGTGATGTTCTGTGCCATCAACCAACGGCCTTCGTGCATCATATGGCGCAAAAGTACAATCAGCAAATGAAATATGTAAGTCAGAAATCTGTTTGGTTTAGAAGTTGCTCTATCCTTTTATCAAATTGCAGATTCTGTCGTCAACGATGTCGATTAAGATTACAGACGAATCAACGGACACTTCGTATACAATGTTCGAAAAAAATTTTGGGTTGCTTTTTTCGGATAATGATAAGGTGAGATTTTGTGTAGAATAATGAAGTCAAATTCAGATCAAATTAAAAGAAAAATGGCAATCGCAGACACTGCATTCGAATCTATTGCACTGTACATTGTTGGTACTATTCGTTTTACCGCGTCGGTAAAGAAGATTGACAAAAGTTGTACCAAAATTGGGTAGCTTTCCCTTGATGTGATGCTATAGGTTCATTCATGCTGCTCATTACAAATCCGTTCTGCAATAATTGCCTTATTACAAAAATCTAGATGTAAAACTAATTTTTCACATTCTCTCGTTTCCTCCTCGACAGAACCCTCAAAAAATGGATCTCAAATCGCTGCAGGTGAAATCGTACCGGCGTGCGTTACTTCACGAATATCCTGGAATCCGGATCAATAAGGTTTGCTGGAACCCGAATGAGCAATCACACCAATACTACGCAGTCGGATATCAGGCTGGTTTTGTACGGGTCCGCGGTTTTCGACAAAAGTGAGAAGTATGGGTTTTGTGGAATGTAGGATGTAGGATGACTGATTTTATTAAACATTGTCACAATTGTGATAATTATGCTTTTGGAGAGCTCGAATGCGTTCCATGGGACATTATTTTTACCAGATACTGTATGTAGTTTAAGCTGAGAACAGATTATCGCATCAATAAATCAAATTTAGTTCAAACGGAGATGCGCATTACGCATTGTTTTGAACTACCTGGCACGCGCACATATGATATCGTCAACTAGACATCTTTAATTTATTATAATCGAGCATGAAAATGTTACAAATGCATCATTTTGGCTGCAATATAATTGTTTTGTTTATGAATACCAAAATCATTGTAGTTTCCGAAAGCATCCATAATTCTGTTTTTTATGTCTTTTTTTCTTCTGCGGTTTCTTCCCCGGGCCCACCAGTTTTTTCAGGTGAATTATTGGATGAAGATGTTGTATCTCCTTCCTCACCAGTGGATCCTTCCCCAATCGTACCCAATTCACCATTTTCACCGTGTGCTTCGCCTGCTGCATCTGCCGTCGGTGTCGATGACGTTGTGGACTCCGAACCGATTGAAGTGTCACTTTTCTTGCCCCGACGTTTTTTCTTATGTTTCTTTTTAGATTCTTCAGCTCCGGTTTCCTCCTCAATGTTATTGTAATTTGGTGGAAAAAGAACTGCGCACTCTTCCTGGCCTTCTACTGCGTTCTGGCTAATGTAACATGGTCCAACTGCCGTCAAACCGAGCATGGCATGGCTAGTCGCTTTAGAAACTTTCATAATTAATTTGTCATTAACATTTGGTTTCAAACGGTTGTACCGCTCGGTAGTCTTTGCTATCAACTCCGCAGTTTTAGGATCACCAGTCGTGAAGTAGCCGTACGCCATAACGTCACGTTTGTATTTGTCGGCTACTTCGAAAACGTCACGTTTTTTGTATGCATCAAACACGATACATATGTGTGGGGGCTCTGGCACTGGATCAGGTGGTAAGAAGTGATCAGTTAACTGAAGAATACAGAATATTTTATTTAGAATCCATGTTTATGTAACTTTTACCATACTCACATGTCTGAATAGCAAATAGAAAAGCGCTGCTGTTGCTCGCCTATTGGTCGGACTCCACACGCCTGGAATGTACATTCTTGGACAGCTTTCCTCATCAACGGTTTCCTTGGATGATGTGCTCTTCGAATCTCTGGATGCTATTGAGCCCTTTTTCGATCCTCGTTTGTTTACAATAACCCAGCTTCCATCGTTGGGGTTATACAGCATTTCCAACGGTTCAATCATGGGTGGAATCGTTTTTTCTATGTTTCCATCGGCATCATGTATTTCGTTCGCTGTTGTTAAATAGTGCACAAAATCACCGATTACGTCCTCTGGGGTACGCGAGACATCCTCTTGTAGCTTCCATACGTATGCTTGGACATCTTTATAGAAAATCTGCTCAAATACTTCATCCTCAAGCTGGTTCTCACAGTCAAAGTGCAACACCTCTAACATTTTGGGGTTTAAGTGAACTAAACGTTTTTCTTTAAAATGCAGGTCATGTTTTTCGGCATGTTCATTTAGCTTCTTGTATATTTCTTTGTGCACGTGCGGCATAAACAGACAAATTCCCATATCTGGTATATTCGCCATAATTTCATCGGTGACATGAATTATATAGTCGCGGCGTTTTTTAATGGATGCCTCCCGTTCGATCCTCTCCGCTTCCTCTTCAATGGCCTGGCGGGCATCCTCGCGTTCCTGTTCTTCGGGTGTTAATTCGTGTAGGTCGTAATATTTACGTTCCACTTCGCCGGCCCGGGTTTTCAGCTCAACATCTAGTTCCTCTGTGATAAGGTTGATAAGTTTCGGCACGTTTGTGCCGAACATGAGGTTGACGATTTTACCATGCTGCAGTATGAGACAGGGCGCACGAGAAATGAAAGTAAATTTGAATCATTTTAGTTTAATAGAGTTTCATAGCCAGCGCTCACTTTTCGAGATTTATGTGACAAGCAGAAATACACACCAGCGAAGTAATAAAATTGTTTGGTCTGTTGCCAAAACTAGGACAGGTTCAAATAATGTAAGTTCGCTATTCCGAAAGACGCTCCAGTATATCACGAACCTTTTTCGAGTTTTTAACTGTGACTAATATCCTATTTGCGTTTTACAATATTTGCGAGGAACATGCTACTCGAGCAATGTAGGTACATTTCATCATAGATTATAATAGATTACAATGAAAACACACCGACGAGAAGAAATAAATTTCATTCAGAAAAATGCGACAATCATTTCTAAATTTATTATGGAACCACTAATTATGTGAAAGTTGCGCTTTTTCTAACGATAGGTGCAAATGGAGAAAAATATTGAAAGAAACAAAATGAAATATCAAATCATTTTTCCTGCCTGCGAAAGTGACGTTGCCCTAATTGAACTGTAATAGCTTTTGTTTCCTTTCGTGTGCAACCACCGAAAAACACATTTTCCTCGGCACAGTGGTAAAGCTTGGCAATAACATATAGCCAAACATTTATCTCTAATCAAATAAAGGTAAAATAAATATATTAGGTATATATGTACAATAGTATGTACAGAGAAATGTTGAGTTGAAAAATAGTGCACTGAATTTTTAAATCTCAGTTTCAATAATGTGCTTACCTTGTAATGTTTTAACCAGTGTGAGAAAAATAAAAAAAAGCCGGGCATGTCTAGGGAATGGTTGACGGGGAAAAAATTTCGATGCTGTTGTAAGTTTCGACATACCTCCGATATATCTAATTGTAAGTTTTCCATATGACAAAACTTAACGATGTAACCGGTTGGCTCACTGCACAAACGAGCATTTCGATTAGCGGTGGTTAAACCTGGTCAAGATCGCAATATTATTGTCATGCGATATGCATGTTGTCATTGCACAATTGCTAATGATTGTACTAAACGAATATTTTACGAAAATTCGGCATTACGTAATACCAAATTGCAATAGGATGTCTGTCTATCAACTGATTATATGAACCAAATTACTAATAAATGAAAGTTCATATTTTTAATCATTTTTAATCTTTATAACGATTCTACAACTTGTCCTACAATGAAATGGGTATGCATCGTTGCCAGTTATACAAGTAGCCATGCGTCCACATGGATTTCAAAGCATCGAGAAGACGGATTTCAACCGACTCATTTAAATCAACAAAAATAAAATTATCAATATATCGAATGTTTCAAGAGCATGAGTTGGATAATTAGTTCCCCATCCGAAATTTATTCTACACTGGACTGTAAAGTGTAATGCTACATAAGCAAATGCAAAATTCTAGATGTATACAAGCGATTTTAAAATTATAGCATTGTTACAAAACGCAAACGAAAAAAAGAGCAGCTATAAACGAAAAACGATGTCGCAATCGTAAAGAGTTTGTTTGATTAGCTTCAGGCCTCATTACGTTATCCTGTCTTTAGCAGATGTGCTTTTTTGCCTGAAAACACGCCATCCACCCTTCGCTCTGCTGCAGGTAGGTACGAACTAGCAACAGTTTTCTTTGCTGTTTATGTTGTTGACGTTACTTATTATGGCTATTCACTTTTTTTTGCAATACCTTTCGTGCGCTATTTGGAACAAAGTTTGACGTATTGTAAAGCAAAGGATAGCGATGTGCTCGTAAAATTTTTGATTTCATCGCTAGAGTAACAATCAAAAGCGATACCGACCTACAATTAAGCTACTTTGCTTTGTCTTTCATGTATTTTGACGTAGGTCGTTGTACCATTTTTATTGTTTATTTTCATGTTTATTATCAGGTATCGTTATTGCTGAATCAAGCGAACGGTTCAACCATTTTTTTCTGAATATTTTACTTTTTGTCTGCATTTTTTATCTTACATCTAGTTAATAATGTGTTTTATTATAAAGTTCAAAATAAAAAATAATTAATGTGACCTGAAAACATATCCTTTCTGATTATAATTAAGAAAAGATTAATTAAAGTATTGATCAATGATCAGGAATGATAAAGGTTGAATTTTTTTTCTCTGTGAAACCCATAAACGTTATGCCATTTAAAACGAATTTTCGACAGTTAATTGTTAATTATCGCTCTTCTTCCCTTTGGAATTGACTTTAAAAATTGTTGCACGAGTCAAATTTTTTTTATTAAAATCGACTATCTGTGGGCTTTTATTGCCCAACATCGGAGAGACATAAACTTTATAAAATATTTGTAATAGCCTCACTTGGCGCGATAAGTTGATGGGCTTGTTATTAAGATTATTTTTGCGTAACTTGGTATACAGATCTAAGCGTTTGTTGGTGTAGAAATATTAAGTGACTATTATTTGCAAGAATGTGCTGTAGAAATTGAAATAAAGTAAGTTTTGTTTATTAGTTTAAAAAAATCAAATTTGGTTTAACAATTGAGAAATAAACAAAAATTAATTCATATCTTACCGAAGCAAAAAGCCAAGTCGGCTCACTGTTGTTGCGAAATCTCTTTAAAGCCTCTATATCGTCAGACTTGCACTGTGAACATCAAATGTAACGAAACGATAATATAAGTGGGTATACCTAAACGAGGAACTTGACTATTCCTCACCACTGCCAGTTGAAGATTATCACCACCGAGTTCAAGTTTGATTTTTTTCAGACTGCCGACCATTCCAGTGCATGGTCCACACCAGTCAGTGTAAATGTCCATCACTAACATCGAAATGAACAAAAAAAGTTTCTCGGTTATAGTGTACGTTTACAAATTATTTGGAATTCGCACCCACCCAACAAACCATCACGTTCTAGAAACTTCTCGAACTCTTCATCCGTATTTATTTCTGCCTGCAATTGCTGAACTCCTCCCTTTTTTGCCATTTATCCCGACGTGCTAACACACGGCTAATTTGGGCATAGAAACAAGAATTTAAAAGTTATACCTAAAAGTTCGATCGCTCGATGTCAACTGAGAATTCAACCACAATAAATAAACAAGTTTTGTATCCCTGGAAACATCGATGTTTTTTCGCTTTGATTCATTAGCCCTTTAGCACTAGCCCATGATATGTATAGAGTTCCTTCCTATTCAACAAGGCACCAGCCCACTCAATGAGTGGTGCAGGTGAACGTTCTTCTTAAAACGTATTTAAAATCGTTCGTGTGACCTACAAAGTTCAAAAGTTGAGTTATGTTATTTAAAATGTTACACTTGGCATTCTAATAGTTCAATACGTTCTAGGGAAGGTAGTTGTTTTATAGGGACAGAAGATCTGATATGATCAGTTAGGCGAATAGGTTGGTAAACTAAAACAGAATACGTTTTTTAAAATGTATTCTAAATTAACAAGCTCTTAACTAGCTATCAACGTTAACTAACTACCAAGTTAACGACAATGTTTGTAAAAGTTAGTTTTCAATTTATCTTTTTAAAATATTCCATTTGCAATTGAATTTCATATGCAGTATATTTCCTGCTAGTTTATCATGGCAACATCTTGTAACCGCGTACCCCGCAGGATTCCAATTGAGTCAATAGAATTTATCACGCTACGTGAAGTCTAACGAACTGATACTAAATACGTACACATTTCCCTCTAGTATCTCCGAAGCGGCGAAGCTGTACGCCAGCAAACTGTATGGAAATGTATGGCAGCTTCACCCGTGCCAAAACATAGACTGTAGCGCATTTGGCATATATTTGTTGATTTATGTGGGTACAAACTGCAGGAACGGCAACAAGGTGATTCCTTTTTTCTGAATCGGATACCCGGATGTTGACGATCGCAACAGTGCCGTGCGCGTTAGGGGTTGTGCGCTCTCGGAGCAAAAGATTTATGTTATACAAATAGGTAACAACGTATTTATGTGCTTGGGGGTCTTATCGGGTCACGAGAAGAGAAGGTGGTTGTTCCGTAAGCAACAGGTGTGCTGTTTTGCCGGATGGTTGGTGATGATGTTAAAATCATACAGGCACTTTGAACTGCCAAGTTGATTTTTATGTGCCCTGCCAAAAGTGTATAGGCAGGCTTTTGTCCGTAATGGCAAGAAGGGTACTAGGGTTTATTGTGTGAGCTGCACTGCAGTGAATTTTCTCAGATCTATAAATTTTAAACATAAAATGATATTTAATTGCATTGTATAGAATAATAGAGTTTGAGTTGAAAATTTAAGAGAAAATACATCGAGCGCATTGCGGCTAATGATTTATACTTACGACCCATTTATAATGTTATCTGCATAACTGTTGGTTTATCCGTGATTTTATTTATTTTATTGGTTCATTGGTATTTCACCATAAAATTTATTTTAAACTGGGCTGAGCACATCGTATTTGCTAAAGCATTAGATGAATAATGTGTTCAAGCAAGTTTACTTGACATTTTGGCAAGTGTTCTATATCCATGGGAATTGTAAATGTCAGTCAAAACCCGCTATAAAATGATTGAGTATGGCGACTGGGTATGAAATATCGTGCTCTGACGCCATTTTGTGATCTACGATGGCGAATTTCGGTTTTCTGATTATGACCGCATATGCTAGGAGGTAATGCAAAATCTCCACAATATGGGTATTAGATGGAAGGGTTTAAAGAGCAGAAGTCAAATATTGTGTTTCAACTTAGTTTTAAAACCTAAAATGGTTGAATATCGATTGTTAACAAGTCCCATATACATATATCTCTCTTTCGCGGAACAAAATAGTCATTCCGTTCTAGACTAAAATTTCAAAACAAAAGATAGCAGGTTGGAAAGCTCATTTAGGCCATTACAAATATGTTATAAAGTTTTTGTCCTTCCGGTGTTGGCCTACTGAAGGGGGGGGGCAAACAAAAAACAAAGAGATTTTTTTAATTCAGCAAAAAAATATGGGTTTAATCATTTTTACTTGAAGTTTAAACGTGAAAACTGTTTCGTACTAGAGGCGTTAACTCAACCCGTATGCTCATTTTTTTAGTTTTTCAGGCTGTACAGTCTACAGAGGTATGAAATGAAGAGAGTTACCTGGAAGGAGCGTCAAATATGGCACTGGCTCTCTCAAGCTCCCACCTAGCGCCTCCACATAGATCTAAGTCAAATGATGATGGTCGATGGCCTTACCCGGAAATGCTTCATGTACTTACTGGAGCAGCTAAGCTAGGAGGTGCGCCTGTTCTCCAAGTGAGGGGCGGCTCACACAGCGTTTGTCTCGGAACGGGCGGCTGAATATGAAATGCTCTATCCCGCAAGCTATACCAAAGATGGTAGACCCATCAGCGGGAAGTAGGTATTGCGATCCCGGTGTGGTAGTTTACCGAAAAACTCAATTACCACGAATAACGAAGAAAGAAATTCAGGACGGAACAATCGGTATAGGACACGGCAAGAGACAAGGAAACGATTAAGAGATAATGATTGGAAACTTGGTACCTGGAATGTTCAAACTCTCCATGAACCAGCAAGGGCTGGCTTGCTTGCTCGAGAGCTGCATTAACTCGGAGTGGAGATCGCTGCTATTCAGGAAGTTCGGTGGCCAAATTCCGGAGAAAGGGAGTTCCGTGCAGTAGACCCTATTGCAGGCACTTCTTTTAAGTACCACATCTACTACAGTGGCGGTAAGAAAGCTGAACATGGAGTCGGTTTCGTAGTGTTGGGAAAACAAAAGCAACGAGTTATCCGGTGGAGGCCCGTAGATGACCGTATATGCGTGTTGAGGATTAAGGGCAAATTCTTCAACTATAGCCTAATCAACTTATACGCACCGACAAATGATAAATCCGATGATGCTAAGGACGAGTTTTACGACAGGCTGGATGAGAGGACCTATGGAGAGTGCCCAAAACACGACGTGAAAATCATCATCGGAGATGCAAATGCGCAGATCGGGAGGGAGGGAAAGCTATGTCTTCATCTGTCCACCAATGATAACGGTCTGAGGGTCATAAATTTTGCCGCGGCCAGAGGAATGGCCATCTGTAGCACATACTTTCTACGTTTGAATATTCGGAAACACACCTGGAGACATCCAAATGGAGACTCTAGCTCTCAGATCGATTATGTCTTGATTGACGGTCGACACCTTTCGGATGCTATCGATATACGGTCTTTTCGGAGATCAAATATCGACTCTGACCACTATCTCGTAGTGAGTAAGATTCGCGCAAGACTGTCGAACACGGCGAAAGCTCGCACTGAGAGGACGCTGCGTTTCAACCTCCAGCTGTTAACGGCAAACGGCGTAGCAGTAGAGTACGTCAGGAAGCTTGACAAACGAATCGCAGAACAGTAGGTAGAAGGAGAAGATATAAATGGGCTGTGGAGGAACATCCATGGTGCCATCGAAACAGCTGCGAGAGAGCTGGTAGGCTGGAAGGAGTACTTCCAGACACTGTTGAATGGAGAGGTAAATAGGGAGATCAGCAGGGACAGGATAGGAATTGGAAGCGACGGATCAGATGTTTACCCTGCGTCAGTTGCTAGACAAGTTCCGGGAGTACAACTTGCAGACACACCATCTGTTTGTGAACTTTAAAGCGGCGTACGATTCAGTTAAACTAAATGAGCTGTGAGAGATAATGCTAAAACATGGTTTTCCGACGAAACTAGTTACGCTGATTCGTGGGACGCCGAACGGATCCAAATCATGCGTTAGAATAGCGGGTGAGACCTCAGCTGCTTTCGTGACGTTGGATGGATTGAAGCAAGGGGATGCACTCTCTAACCTGCTATTCAACATCGCCTTGGAAGGTGCATTACGAAGGGCAAACGTGGAAAGGAATGGAACTATCATCACGAAATCTCACATGCTTCTTGGTTTTGCGGATGACGTCGATATCATCGGAATCAACCGTAGAGCAGTGGAAGAGGCCTTCCCTTTAAAAGGGAAGCTGCGAGATTGGGACTTACCATTAATACCGCCAAAACGAAGTACATGGTTGCTGGTAGGGAACGTGGGAGCTCAAGTGGTGTTGGTGCCGAGGTGGAGTTAGATGGGGAACGATATGAAGTAGTGGAGGAATTTTTATACCTTAGTACACTCGTGACATTTGACAACGATGTAAGCCGCGAGGTGAAACGATGAGTTGCAGCCGCGAATCGGGCTTTCTACGGATTACGCAGCCAGCTGAAGTCCTGCAGTTTTCAAATTCGCACAAAACTGGCGCTCTACAGAACACTAATCCTATCGGTGGCTCTTTACGGACACGAATCATGGACGCTAAAGGAAGCTGATCGACGAGTGCTTGGGGTTTGTGAGCGTAAAATTCTGCGATCTATACTTGGTGGCAAAATGAAAAATGGAGTGTGGCGCAGACGCATGAATCACGAGCTGTACCAAGTATACAAATATGCTGATACAATGAAGGTAGTGCAATGTGGCAAGCTGCGGTGGGCTGGACACGTGGCCAGAATGCCCGATAAAAGAGTAGCCAAAACTATTTTCAGTAGAGAACCAGGAATAGGCCGTAGACTCCGAGGCAGACCCCGCACCTGGTGGGTGTGCTGTCGAAGACGATGCACGTTCAGGTAGTGTTCGTGGGGATTGGAGAACGGCAGCCCTGGACCGACGGTACTGGAGGACTATAATTCGTTCGGTGCAGGATCGGTAACGGATCGTTGCCACTAAATAATCGATTTAATAAAAAAAATTTAATTCATATCCTTCAAATTACTTTTTTGCCCTCCGATTTTTCAAGCCAATTTCCAAGGCGGGGTTTGGGGGGGGTGGACAAAAACTTTAAAAATAATTTGCAATGGCCTTATTGAAATTTTGATTGTTTGCAGCGTATACATATCTATTACAAAGATTTTGTGCAATACGGTTTAAGCGAAAACGTTTGTGATACGGCTTTTATCGATTATTTTCGATAAAAATGGTCACTATGGCTAAATATGTGCTACTGTTATCAAAAGATAGCAATCTAGATTTTGCGTTTTACTTAAATTAAAGGTCAACTAGTATTTCTAACGGAAAATTTTCCCTAAAGACACCGGCACTTCGGAAAGGCTGCTGAAAATATGTTTCAATCAAATCAAAAGAGCATGTTAGAATTTTAACGTTATCAAGTTTTTAAACAGATTCTATTGCTTATCTGGGGAATACTATGCATCTCATGAAACCCTGAAACGACATACACACCGATAGATTTCACCAGCATGTCAGTAGCGGGACTACGGGAAACTATCTCAATATCCAATAGGAAAAATTTAATTCACATTGCATTTTAAACTTTATCGAATCATTAAGGCATAAACAACACAAAACAGTTTGTGAAGTTTGATAATTCCAAGAAGTAAAAAACTATATTTTGATTGATATCCACCTTCGTCCACCTAAAGCGTATATTATAGATAAGAACTGTGAGAACCGTTCGAACAAGTGTTCATATCACCAATATATCACCGTTTCTGTCTACTAGAGATGTGCCGATCAGATGGTTTGTCTTGGATGTCAAATACCCTATTGGCGTATTGCCCAAATGTAATGTCCGAGATTGATAAGCTATCACACGACAGTCCGTACTCGTATTTTCATGTTATCATTTTCTTTTGATTACAACGATTGACCAATTACTGGCCGACTGATGGGCCATTGTTATTTCGGCTAGAGCAGATCTATTTTTATAGTATTCAACTTTTGGGCCGAATTTTATCAATTCGGCGTGGTCTCGAACGTACCTTCTATGGATTTTTTCTGGTATTCGAGACTTCACGAGTTAATTCCCGTTTTTGTGTTTTATCTTTTTGGAAATTTTTATTACCTTGCTCTTATAGTCTACAGACTATCATCTTTTAGCGATCAGCAGTGACCACTGCATTATGATAGTAAGCATGCTGTAGCACTGCTAGTACTAGAATTCAATGCTAACTCAAACCAGTGCAGTTCCAATACTGATACCGCTTACTGCTTCTTTAGTTGCAATTTGCGAAATTAATGTACTTAGTTTGATAAGATAGTGCTTGGCAGAAGGCTCCAACTATAAATGCATTCCTGTCAGCGATCTTATCGCGTTTGTAATGGTCTCGCCAACTACGGCATTTGCAAATCTCGACGAAACTGCATATATGCAATTTATTCATTGTATAGCGCAGCAACTGGTAGTAGGTAGTTTCGAGACCACTGCAAACCATTGTCGGACTGCAAAAGATATGCAAATCATCAGCAATTTTTTTTACCGGTCAAGTATACAGTTTCGATCACATATTTGATTCCGAAAATAAAGTAAATGCTCTCAATTACCCAATTGCCAAGAATTGTAGTATTGTTTAGCATTCGAAGTGAGAAAGTTACGCAGATCTTGAACGTTTCGATTTCACTAGCTGTGAGCAGTTGCATTGATTGGTTATCAACGAGAGTCAATTGCTCTGCGACAATCGGTAGTAGAACTGATAACAGTGCTATTTTTAGATTTCTTTGCATTCGGACAGCAACTCTATATCGCAAGTATTTTTATTTTTAGAAATTCGAATAACTAGTCGCAGATTTTTATAAATCAAAATTGAAAATTCATAAATTAGATTCTTTAATTTCTTATTTCTACCATCAAATATGAATATATGAAATAATATTATTGCGCAAATCACGAGCCCTTATCTCTGCTGTTATAATTCTAGTACACCACATAAAATTGAAATACCTCATAGTAACCCGAATATTCGCGGTTCGAAACTCAAAAAAATACCAAAAAATAATAATTACTTCACAAAGTCTTCAAAATGCAGATTTTTGATTATTTGCAACTTATCCGTATCTATATCGGTTATATAGCTTGTTAGTATACACTTATGAGAAAGTTAGCGCTTATTAAAAAGTGTTCAATTTTCTGTTTGGTATCGTCGATTGTACAATAAAGATATTTTCTCACGTTGCTGATCATCGAATGCGCTGTCCAAAATAATTAAACTGAAAATTCGAATTCACTAGCAGTACACTCTCGCTGTGTCACGCTCTCCGAAAATCCTTACCATCGGCTAATGAAAGTGGCGAAGAGAATTTCATTCCAAAAGAAATATAAAATATGGCTGCCAGTGATTTACGATTCGCAATAAACCCACTTTTCCAGCGGGCGACGGTTCTCAGCAGAATACACTCACATGTGTGTACAATTTTTCCTCCTTTCGCAGTGAACCGTCGACAAGCGGGTGGAATGTTCAGTTTCCCCCTTTCACTTATGAGATCACTCATACTTCGGCCTATTCACTCAGAGCTGTTGGATATCATCTCGCACTAACATCGATGTCGTCAGGATACATACGGTTGTGCAAGTGCGACAAGGTGTGTTGTACTCGTAAAATCGATTACACTGTGTAGGTATGTATATGCCGCGAGAGGGAGGTGGGTTTCGATATGCTTTTGTGAGAGCGGTAGTTAATGATTAATGCATTTGCTCTTGATTTTGATTGTTCCTTTGTGAAAGTTTGCGTGAAACTTCATACGTTAGTCTGGTTCTGGTATCAAGTGTAATGGTTACAGCAAGGCTGCACCCAAAGTTTCATTCGTCGTCAAACTTTATGATTAATAATACAAACTGAACAAGTAATTTTTTGATAAGATTGCTATTAAAATACACAGAATAAACCGATTTTCAATAATTCTTCAGTAATAAAAATTAGTTCTAAGACTGCATATATTTGTGCTTCTTCTGCAGAAGATAAATTTTAGGTGTATAAATACTAGCCTACTAGTGAGGACAGTTCACACAATTTGATTGCATTTAGTTGAAAGGTTTCGCGGACAGCGGATCGAATAAGTATTCCTGCCTATTAGAAAAAGAATAACCATCTTACTCCACCCCGATGTGGTGATTTTGGTAAGTATACTTTTTGTTTTTTAAACGAGACTTTCGTTTTGCTAGGAATTTGCAATCAGAGTAAAAGTGCTCTAAGGCTAGTGAAATAAATTTTGCAGTTTCATTCAGATACTCATACAACAGTGCGATCACGAGCCGCAGTCATTCCAACCCACCCGGCGTCGCAATCAGATTGATGATACAAACCTATGTATAGGAAGGGTGAAAAGTTTAGGAGCATGCAGGAAACTCTCGCACACGCGTGTTTCATTTCCATTTGTTTCCAGCGGGGTGAGTTTGAGAGTGAGTTCCTCTGAGTGGCATTCAGCGCACCCCAATCGGTCTATGTAGGAGAGCTCTGCTCAGTTCTACGTTGGACGGAGCTGTTTCATAACCTTTTTCCGAGTCGAGTCGTAGTGAAGTGACTGTCTCCATCATCCCTTCTGACCTCAAAATCGAAAAAGGGAAAATGTTCTTAACAGCCTGATTCAAGTGAGTGGTGAAGAGTGTCAAAGAAAGTAGCATTTTCAGAAAGAATAAAATTGGCATTTAACCAATGAAAAACTACTATTTTCGCCCTATTAGGAGCTGAAGAAGCGAAAACATACAACATGATAAAAGTGTAGTGAAAAAGAAGATCCTGATACTAGAGGCACGTTACAAATGAAGAAAATGTTTGTGTACTAATTTATCGATTTTTCTTATGAATGTAACTCGAAGCTGCGAGTGAAGTTTCTGAAGAGAACTGGAAAATACTACTTATAAAGCGACTACCTGGATGTGTTACAAATCTATTACAATATCAATGCTCACTAAAGCAGATTTTTTCTTCGGTTTTGCTCCACGTAAATTAAAGGTGAGAAATTGTATTCTTCTGGCATCCACCGCTATCGTAGGCCACCCCCTTCGAACCAGAAGGAAATAACTGTATAATTAGATTACACTTTTCCATCCCCTATGCTAGAATGAAATGTTCTACAATTTTGTTCAATGAAAACCGCTTCGCTCGCCGCTCATGAGCAATGGGAGTGATTTTCTCTTCTATTGGTAAAGCTTTCAACTCACTTTCATCAGGATTCATTACAGTTCGCGGTAGCTCATGCAAAGCTCATCTCACGCACGACTCACTTTATTAAGTGCATGCAAATTTAGTTGAAAAATTGCATTTTTGTACAAAGTATACTAAAAAGTCTAAGAGAAATGAACATTATCTAGCTACCGATGATGTTTAGATCACTAAGCAGCATAACTAGATCTAGCTTTTACCACCATACTTGCTATTGCAAGAAACTAACATCCCGCCAGGCTTTGCTAGTTGCTAACTTTACTAAATACTTAGTGCAAAAGCGTACGGAATAAGTGTGTGTTTTGCTTGTTTAGTTTGGGTAATGTTGTCTTCGTCGTCGTGGTAGCCACGTCGGGTTCATTATCTACCATTCCATTCCGTAAAACAACCAATGAAAAGTTCAGTTTTTCGGAGGTAAAAACAATAATCCACCCAGTCTCAGTCACATACAGAGCTACGACTGAGCAGACAAACAGAAGCTAGTGGACACAGGACAAGGTACC
Organism: Sabethes cyaneus; assembly: GCF_943734655.1. Classification (NCBI taxonomy): domain Eukaryota; kingdom Metazoa; phylum Arthropoda; class Insecta; order Diptera; family Culicidae; genus Sabethes; species Sabethes cyaneus. The sequence continues at coordinate 1,087,501 of NC_071354.1, read as the reverse complement.
TTATTTAAATTATAAGGGGGAAACTACGCTTTCGTATGTTGACTCTTGTGCGTACGACACGAACGTCACTGACGAGCAAAAAATGTTGATGGGTTTGTGATGGGCATGAGCATTAGGGGCTTCAAATTTCTGCGGGATTGGTGTGTTTCTCTTTTCAGCGAAATGCAAAGATGAGATAAAATTAATAAAGTATTGTAAAAATGGTTCTTAGAAATTATGGCTCAAGTTTTTGCTTTACGTGATTTTGTAGTAAAATTGTTCTGGACATAATTTTTTTTGAATAAATTTTGAATTTTGCTTTGAATCATAAAAATGGTAAGCTTTCATCTTGTTTCTAAGTAGATTAGGTAAAACTACACCTATCCCTTAAGTTCAGCAGCATTTGTGGCTCGAGTAGCACGTTCCTCACAATCGTGTGTAAGATTGGTACATCTTTAGTTAACTACCCTAGGACATTTAAACAATTATGCCAAATTTTTCCATTTAAGAGCTAATGACTGCATTTTTCGGACTTTTAGTTATAGATAAATTTGACTTTGCTAAACATGAAATACATTTAGGTACTTTGTGCTGTAAAAACATTATGCATTAGATTCTGGCTTGAATACACAAACTAAATTGTGAAAACCAAAGGGTGAATTTTGTATACGTTGAGTTGTTTTTCATATAAACTACATAAAACCATGATAAAGTCAGTACTATTCATTTTCTTCAGTACAATTTGAAATTCAAAAGTAATATTAAAGCATGACATTTTCACTGGCTCTTAAGAAGACAACTATATGGTCCAGCTTTTAGTCACTTTCTTGAGTATCGCCACGATAAAATGAACGACATTGATTTGATGGCATCAACATGATTAACAGTTGTTAAGTCACGAGTATAGTCACCATATATATAGTCTAGCGGATACAAAATCGGGAGCCAATTTAAACGTCAAAAGCGGAACCAATCGTTTTTCAAAATCCAAAATGTAGGAGCAAGCTTAAGATACACATTTTATTTCCATAGAACTATTTATTTTCAACACCCACCAGTGATAATTTTCCCTAAAAACCTGCACATTTCTTCATAATGTTAAATTTAATTCTAAAAATCATCTCATTTTCAATCAATCATTTTCTATCCGCTTAGCTATATATGTCGTAACTATAGTCACGCGATCTTGACAAACAAGTTGATAAATTTATTTCATGAAATTCTTTATTGCACATTTAAACTGCCGCAATTTTGCCACTAAAATATTGTTGGCAGCTAAACATTTCAATGGTAGAAGTCTGATGAATGGATCGTGGGTAATCTGCTTCTAATTATTATGAGAAATGGGTTGTTCGAGTTACAAAAACCGATTTTTTCTTCGCCGTTCTAATTCTAGTTAGCATTAGAAATACGCTGTCTGTACCGTAATTTTCTGTTATTGTTGTCGTATCTACTCTACCATATTACATTTATCAAATTACTAGCTGACCCGACAAACTTCGTATTGCCACAAATTAAACTCTGTTGTACATAAGTCGTGAATCTCGGATGACCTTTGTCCCAATCTCGAGTTTTGCAAGTTTTTGAGGAGTTCATGAGTGGTTTAATATACAAATTTTCCTCACAGTAAGGTAGAAAACAACTACCCCCATTGCTTAGCCTGATAAAATCGGTGGGTCGCCGGCATCACTCAAGGCCTGAGGCCGTCTCGCCCTGAATCATCTAGTGTAACTATTGATAATTTTTGATGGTCTTGTTATTGACTAATGTTTTATGGTAAAATGGAATCTAAAATTTCTCGAATTCGATTAGTTTCTGAGTTACGCAAAAATTTCTGTTTTATTTGTATGAGAGTCCGTATCCCCTTACCACAGGGTGAGGGGTCTCAACCCATCATAAAAAAAATCTTGCCTCCAAAACTCCCCACATGCCAATTTTGGTTCCATTTGCTTTATTAGTTCTCTAGTTATGAGGAAATTTGTATTTCATTTGTATGGGAGCCCCCCCTCCTAAAAAGGGAAGGGGTCCTTATCCATTTTAGAAAAAATTCTTACCTCGAAAACCCCCACTTGCCAAATTTGGTTACATTTGATTAATTAGTTTTCGCGTTAGGAGCAAATTTGTATTTCGTTTATATAGGAGTCCCACACCTCCTCTTGAAGGGGAGAGGGGTCATAATTCTCCTCCAAAAGAGGCTCCAAAAATACGTACAACGTACAACAAAAATGGACAAATACGTACAACGTACAACAAAAATGGAAACAACACCTTTGTTCAAGGACAAGTTGAACTCACCACTTTCAAGGCCGACCTTTAACTTCACGGATTCCATGTATCCCTTATTATATGTTCTACTTGTTTTTAAAAGATACCAAGGCCGTACCGTATATGTTCAAAATCGCTTCAGTCACGCATGGTACAAATAACTATAACTTTGTTAATTTTTGGAATTATGTATTCCAATTATTATGTATTCCACATAGGCTCAAAATAGACCAAACCTTGTATTTTTAGTCTTGACCTTGAAATGCGATCAGGCACATACAGTAGACTCTCGGAAAAGTTAATCGATTGGGGAATGGGTCGATTAACTTTTCCGAAATATTAACTTTTCTGAGTAGTCCTAAAAGTCATTTAAAATGATAAATACGAAAGCGAACAATGCATTCCGGGAGATAGGATAGGGGAATTGTGTATAACGTGCCCCCCCTGGCCAATGTGCCCCCCCTTCGTTTTTCGCTAAACAAGCGAAATCAAAATACAAACCCACCCAGAAACCATAGTATTTGATGGAACTAGCCTACTATGCAAGTATGACAGTTGTCACATGCTGTAAAAACAAAACAAAAATAAATTTGTTTTTGAGCAGCTTCCGATGTAACTTTTGGCGTCATTTCCATAAGCTATTTTCTTGTCAAAATCTGTAAATAACCGGTTGTTGCGATTCGATTGCGTAAAGTGAACTTCAAAAAGACATCCCTGCCAAAAATAACGGTATGAAACGCTTGATTTGCTTTAGCATTTAATATTTTTTCAAATAAGTAAAAGCAGGCCAATATGCCCCACTTGCCGTGGTGCAATTTGCCCCCCTTGTAAATGTGGCTATAAACAAAGGTAAACAGATCTAAGTTGAAGCCAATTGCCATTATTTAATTCAATTAGTATTGTAGAGCAACCGTGGTGGGAATAATTTATTACCAACGTCCAAATTCTAGGTAATTCAACTACCCGGTACAAAACGCCACACCTGCAGTATAATGTGCCCCATGCAGAAAAGAAAAAGTGCACCAGAAGGCCGAAACTAGGTTTATTTTACATAAAATAACGATATTTTGCAAAACAAAGGAAATAGTTTTACTTTCTACAAAATAGAGTTGGTCTGTCACTGGTAGAAATACTCAAATTACCGCATTGGGCATATTATACCGCAGGTGGGGCATTTTACCCCGCGCAGACGAGAAACACAACATTTAGGTGCTTTTATTAAATAATTCCTAGCATGTTTATTCCACAATACTAAATGAAATAAACAATTGCAATTGGTTGTCAGCTTAAACACCAACATATAATGGTAGTTGTAGCGTTAATTTGGGGAAGTATAACGGAGATATAACCATTTATTCTTAGGGGGGGCACATTATACACATTTCCCCTACATCTTATATATAAAAATGGAAGTGAAAAAGTTCGACCGCGCATCACTTGAGAACGGAGCGTCCGATTTGAGCCGTCTTTTCTTTATTGTGTTCGTTTCCACCACCGCTATGTTTTTACGGCGAGAAAAGTTGAAAAATTTACTCGGAAGATAGGAAAACTCGAAAAATTAGTTTTCCATATAAAACCCGCAACGCATTGTATGGGCCATGTCGCTGGCTGCTATGATCATCGTACGATTTTTTGCAGCACCGTTGTCGTATTCAAACAAACACGTGGTTACCTTCATTGGAATCGCCACATCTAACAATGCTATTAAACATTTTGGGGGTTTACAATTTCAGAAAATAATCAATCAATAGGTCCAACTTATTAATCAACCTAAACTCAAGCCTAAAGTGTCAGCAATAAAATTCGTTAATTTGATTCATTCGTTCATTCATTTATCAAATTTATGAAACAAACACGAATCATTTTTATTCCTTTTTACATCGGATGCGTAGCCAGAAGATGCAGGTTAACAAAAGGTTTAAGCACTAAATTCACTAAATTGCCACTTCCCTATCGTCAAATGAAGAATACATTTTGCATATGTTAACGGATTATGAGCATATTCGGTTTAACTGAATGTCAAGCTAATAAATCAACAGTAAGAGCATATGATTTAGAATTTAAAAAAAAAGTGAACGAAGCAACTATTATACATCGTATTTAAGGGATCAGTTCCGGCGTAGTGGTTAGCATTCACTCCTTTCACGCCGAGGACCCGGGTTCAAATCCCAACCCCGCAGAAGTCACGAATGACCCAAGCTGGTTAAAGTGACTATAATCAAAACAAAAAACAATCGTATTTAACTTTCAGTCGATTTCATTTCGTATTAGACTCTTTAGAAGTGTAAAAAGGTTTATAAAATGACGCTTTTATGTTAAATTGTTTTAGTGCGTGAATTACCAAAGGAACAATACAGCGATCAATTGATTTTGTGGAATAATAAAATTTAGTTTGTTTTGAGAATTGAGAATAACAGTTATCGAGATTCAGTGATGCAATTCCTTTGGGTAATTATTGTCAATAGATTTATGAAACAAAAAAAAAATAAAAATCTGATGACTATTGTTATTGAATACCTATCAGAATATAAAATTGGCCCTTAAATTATCGAGAAATTCCAAAGTTGCAGCAGAAGATATTAGCCGTCGTAAGGGTAAACGGGGTAACAACGCCCGCCGGGGTAAAACCGCCCACCATGGTTTTACAGGGCCTTGCTCAAATTGGTGTTAAATGTTGATGACAGTCATATTACTGAATGCGTACGCAATATTTTACAATACCTTGTACAGCAAAATCGTATAAACTATCGGAGAAATAAATAAAAATAGATTTTTCGTTATAATCGTCTCGTTTTTTATAACTTTGTTCCCGCAGAACTTAGGGTTTATTTTATTCAAAACGTTAAAACTTTCAGTAAATCCAACCCACATCGCTTCTCTGATCCTGTCTTCATCCGACAGTACCTAAATTAGGTAACTGTTCATGCAGTTTTGTTGAAATAAATAGTGAAATGTGTTAATGGGTCATTTGGGGGTAAAACCGCCCACAACGAACGGCGCAAGACCGTCGTGTATAATGCTAGTGCGATAAGGAGATTTTTAAAATAATTGCATAGTTTGGACCAAAGGATCTCAGATTTACATAAAACAATATAAATGTGCTTAGTTTATAGCTGGTGGACTGTTTGGAAAAATCTAAATCGCCAATTTTCCCTGCGGGCGCTATGGACATTTTCTTGTTTTCTCGGATATAGCTTTTTTTAAATAATTCCTCCCTCTTGGGACAAATAACATAGAATAAACATATTTTTTATGAAAATATAGCAAATTATCTTAGCAATGGAAAAGTAATATATATCTGCTTTATCAATCAGAACAATTTGAAATGTCAAAAAACGACCTACCGGATCAATTGCAGGAACTTTAATACCCATATTGTTATATTTTATCTTAGATCCTCTCTAGTCATTAAAGATTGACTCCAGGATGCCTAACCCGATCCATCTTGTTGTCTAAGGAAACTACACGGTATCAATTTCAAGACTGTCGGTACCTATATTACTGATATTCTTCCAATACGAGTGGTTGCCGGACACTCTTTCGAACTTGCGAATCTCGGGGAACTATGTATTGTTTGATAGCAAACTGATTCAATCTGTTTAAATTAGATAAATTCATGAATCCAATGCCACCAGTTTCATTCAAATCGGTTGAATATTGTTAAAGTTATATGCTATGGCGGTTTTACCCCGTTAGTGGGCGTGTTTCACCCCGCATGGAAAAAATACTCTATTTTTTGGACGTGTTTCCAAATCGCAATAAAAAATAGAAAATCATTACAGATATTTATGTTTTTATTTTTTATATGTAGGTAATAGATCAATTGTTCATTTAAAGCAGATAAATTAGAAATTGAGCTACAACTTTTTTTTATACAGGTGGTTTTGCTTAGGCGGGCGGTCTTGCCCCGCTTACCCTTACCAAATTTTACAACAAATATATTAATATCCAGTATTACTATTTTTAACCAGCAGAGTTTATAAAACAAGACTCAATGCAATTATCACAAACACGACTGTTGATATTGCGGGGATTGGCAAAACAACTTTTACACCGATATGCATTTCTTACTAATGACTTAATACAGTTGTTAAATTTAGACATTCTCTGAAATCCCAGCGTTTAATAAACCAAACGCATAACTCCTTAGACAACGGCAAAACTTGACTTATACCTAGAAAATATCCCTTTTTCTAAAACGCAGCAGGAGTTCATCTGAAGTTTACATATCGTATATTTAGCCCAATTTATGGCAGTACGAAGTTTGCCGGGTCTTCTAGTATTTTTATGTATCTGGAAGTTGTAATTGAAAGAAATAAATATCAATATCTTTATAAAATAATACTTAGTTTTGAAAAAGTTTTTTATAGTTTACTTTTGTTTTTTCGTAGTCTGCGACTATGTTTTGATTAAAAATAACCGTTCGCGCGTATTTTTAGTTCCTTGCTGTTCCTTCTTTTGCATATAAAATTCAATCTGAGTTTGCGCTTTTCCAGTAAATTTGCAAAAATCCTGAAGTAATTATATGCCCATATTGAACTATTGTTGTAACTGTCCGATACAAGAGTTTTATTTAATTCCAAAGAAACGTTTGGACAACCAATAAATTCAAACTCTTAGAAAAGTTAAGCCAAAAATTAACTTATTAGAGCGTTGCTTGAGAACTGATATACGCTTAACTTTTCTGAACAATTAACTTTTCAGAGAGTTAACTTTTCTGAGAGTCTACTGTATTAATATTTTTTTTTTAAACGGTGGTTCTACAATTGATGAAGGGGTAATGCAAATGAGGAAGAGGCACAATTTGTGTCTAATAAGGGGGGTTGCGCAGTCTCCTTTTGTCTAGCGCCTCTATGGTTCAAAGGTACAAGTACCCACATGCCCTGGCAGGGGTGTTGTGGGTTCAAATCCGGTTATAATCTCAGATTTATAGCTTGGTTCGACCCATGTACCTTCCAGCATTGGACAAAAGGGTAGGAATCACAACGACTACTTATTAAGCGTAGCTAGTAATAACCCCCCCCCCCCCCCCTCATCTTTCCACTCTTTCCCCTACCGTCCCTTGATCAATTGTACAACCACCGTTTCAAAAAAATGTAGGCGCAAACTGTTAATATTTCGAAATAATAATTGAAAAATCGATTTTTTAGAATGGAAAAAGTACTACACTCCCCTTCAGGGGCAAACATTTGATTTGATTATGTTTTGTTATCTTACTAAGAGGAGATATGCAGTGGTTTAAATTATGTTTAATCTAAATTACTGATTAGCTGCACCATGCCATACTAATATTTCGCAATATTTTAAACTACAATAAGGGTCTGATAAAATACTACGAATCGAACGAATGGCGGAAACATTATTTAATTATTATACTTTTCGAAATGTCTCGAAAGACACTCCATTGTTTCTATAAACTCATTTGATGTTCGTCGTTAATGTCTACTCTACCTTAGCTATTCTTCTATATATAGTACCATTTACTGACTATTTGTGCTTATCCGCTGTAGACTCTTATGATAAATATAAGCTATTGATTTTGGATAATGATAAATGGGGCTTGACCGTGGCTTTTCTTCTGACAAAATAATGGAACTTATGAAGAGAGGCTCGCACTGAAGTTGTGGCTTTGATATTCGAGTGTTCGGTACTTTTCGTTGTATACGTGCTTCACTTTTCGGGAAGAATTTTGGAATCTTTCCAACCGAAGCTGGCCAGTGCCAACCGTATGAGCAGATCCATTCTGACATTTGCTAACAACCACAAAATTCATGCAGGCTGCGGTTGGATGCAAGCAACAGCTGCAGTTTGATTATAACATGATGGATATCATGCACGCAATGTATCGTTTATTTAGCCAGTGCCAGTGGAAGCTAGAAAAAACAACACAGCATTTTTGATGCCGAACATGAATGGACTGAAAATATAAACCACGATTTTTGTAAACAATTAATAACGATAAAATGCCCGCCCAGTTGGCTCCGGGGTACGATGCTGGTCTAGCAAGCCAGTCGTCGTATGGTTCGAATCTCGACTGGGTGGTGCTGCTCTATAGAGTTAATAGGATCTTTGCACTACTAGCCCCGTAATTTTCCTGTACTCTAATAACCGGCTGCGTATTCTGTAGATATAGAAGGGTCAAGTTCTTAAGGACGTTTATACCCACAGCTTTGCTTTTTTTTAATAACGATAAAAATTCTCGATTCGAGTGTACCACTTTAGGTAGTCGTTGAATGCCGGAAGGTAATACCATTTAATGTATTGTAGCTGTGTCAATTGAATTGAAATTATTGAATTGAGATTCTGATAGATCGAAATTTACATCGATTGTTTTATTCGAATGGCACTTGGCACGGCTTCTTTTGATAGGAGGTTGTGAGACAGTATACGTTAATCTCAGACTTAACCCTGAATCTGATTTTTGGTAGTGGTGTACTTTAATTCGAAACAGGCACTGAAGAAACATGCAAATTATCTGTCACAATAATGAAATAACTAATCGAATTAGAAAGTTTAGTCAATTATGAGCACTACGATCCATGGCGCTTTTACCGCGTGAAAAATGGCCCCATTTACCCCTAGTTAACAATTTACCTTAGTACTTGAAGGCAGGCTTCATTCTCGGTTTTTTGCTCAGTAGATGCTCAATTGACTATAGCGCTTCAACTAAACAGAATTCGAAAAAGTAGTGTAAAGGGCGATTGTAGAGCTTATTATTATCTACATTATTCTTGAAAAAAGTATGGTTTTATCTTTTGTATTTACGGCGCTATGCGATTGCTACCCCGTTGGTAGCCAAATGAGCGCTCTTCATAGCGCCGTAAATACAGAATATAGAACTATACTTTTTTCAACAATAATGTAGATAACAATAAGCTCTACAATCGCCCTTTACACTACCTTGTTGCCATAGTTGCTTGGAAACATCGGGCAACAGCTTGGAACAAGTTGCATGCCACATGTTGCCAATCTAAACGGACCTTGACATACCTTTTTCAGCCCTTATACAACAAGAATCGTTTAATAAAAGTCAGTGATACGGATAAAAAGCATAGGGGAGAGTAGTCAACAGTGAGACAACAGGGACAGTGAGTCAACGTGAATAGCTACGTCATAAAATATTCAAGATCCATGATATTTTTATGGAAAGTGAAGGTTGTGAACCTACATCGCATAATGTAGTTTAAGAAAAATTTGCTAATTTTTTAATATATTTTTCAACAAAAATCAGTTTTGGGGGGTCAAAGTAATTTTTTTTGCAATCATTTTCAATTGATTTTTAACAACAAAATACTTATTAAATTTAAATTTAAATTACTGCAGGGCATCAAATAGTAATAAGAGTTAATATTTAAAAAATATGACAATTGAATTGCTTGCTAACTCCGCTAGTTCACTACTTTTCATAAAACATTCCTATTGGCAACGGTGAGACACAGAGACGTGGGTGATACTACATAGCTTTTGCCATACAAATTTTTATTGAATTTTTTTTTTCGGATTCAATTGCAAATTAATCCACAGGGATTGGATTTAAATGTATGCTGACGTGTAAGTTAAAAGTCAGATGTCCAGGATTTGTCCTTTATATGAGTATAAATTTATATGTGAAAACAACCGGAATTTTCAATTATACCCAACAATAATGCATGTTTTATAGACACAAAAAACAGCCCGACCTCTAAACTATTCTATTACCTGAAAATATGGTTTAAATTGATTTGAAATAGATGTCTCAGTATGCAATACTCGTTGTCTCACTCTTCCCACCTATTGGTTCACAGTGAGACAAAATTACACCTTCACATTTGTGGTTGTAACTAATTTAGCTTATAACCAAAGTGAATGAAACTTTTTTTCAAACAACTAGAAGGGTATACCTTTCAAATAGATTGGAGAGCTCGTTGGTAGCTATCATAAAAAAAAAATTAATTTTTTTGGAAAAAAAGTGTCTCACTGTAGACGTCTCTCACCTACCTAGTTATTTTACAGAAAATCTTTAAATTGGTTGCTGCTGAAATTAGATTGCATGCAGTCATAACGAACGGAAAAATTGTTTTGATTCTAATTTTGACGTTTCGTTTCGGCTGGGTACCACAGGTTGCGTCGAAAGTGTTTAGACAGGCTAATGAACAACATACTAGCATAAACATAAACAACATAAACAGCATACTAGCACATTTGTAAAATTTTTAAGGATTTCTTATTGAAATCGATGTAGTCTGTTTTACGCCGCCGGGCCTTCTTACCCCTTGTTCCCTCAACGTTTTACAATGGTAGCCTGGATATAGTTATAGTTTGGAATGAAATTTTCTGAACAATTTACTTACTTTAGTGGCTTGCCGTCTTAAGACAAAGCCTGTTGAACAAAGTTTCTCCAATTAACTCGGTTGTGGGCTACCGTTCTCTGATTCCTCGGACACCGACTACTCTCCGTCTAGTTTAACCATCTTGCTCGCTGCTCTGCTGGTCGTCTTATTCCTTCCGGATAAGAGGCGAACACCATCTTTGCAGGGTAGTTGGCCGGCATTCTTGCAACATGCCCCGCCCATCGTGTCCGTTCAGCTTTAGTCCCCGTTTGGATACTGGGTTCGCCATAGAACTGTGCTAGTTCATGGTTTATCCTCCGCCTCCATGTTCCGTTCTCCTGTACACCGCCGTAGATCGTTCTTAGCACTCGTTATTCGAAAACTCCGAACACTCGCAGGTCCTCCTCGAGCATTGTCCATGTTTCATGCCTACAGAGAACAACCGGTCTAACAAGCGTCTTGTACAGGGTGCACTTTGTACGGAGACTTAGTCTGCTCGACCGTAATTGCTTGTGAAGCCCATAGTAAGCACGACTTCCGCTAATAATACACCTCCGAATGTCACGGCTGGTATCATTGTCCGCCGTTACCAGTGAGCCAAGGTAGACAAATTCGTCGACTACTTATTTCAAACTCAAACTCATCGCCGTCGATCATTATACTACTGCCCAAGCAATCTCGGTTCTGCTGGCCAGCATGTACTTTGTTTTAGACGTATTTACCTTTAACCCAATGTTTTTTTTTTTTGAGTGGTTTTAACCCAAAGGGTCATTCACCAAACCCAATGTTTTCTGCTTCGCGCTTTAGTCTGGTGTACTGTTCAGCCACCGCCACATATGTTCTGCCGAGAATATCCATGTCATCGGCAAAGCAGACGAATTGACTAAATTTGTTGAAGATTGAAGAACATGCGGGGCACGGTGTTGGTATCCGCTCGGTTCATAACCAGGCTTCATTCTCGTTTTTTTGCTCAGTAGATGCTCATGTGACTACAGCGCCCAAACTAAACAGAATTCGAAAAAGTAGTGTAAAGGGCAATTGTAGAGCTAATTATTATCTACATTATTGTTGAAGAAAGTATAGTTCTATTTTTCGTATTTACGGCGCTATAGGGCTGCTAGCCCGTTGGTAGCCAAATGAGCGCTCTTTTTGCTACCAACGGATTAGCAGCCCCATAGCGCCGTAAATACGAAAGATAGAACTATACTTTCCTCTACAATAATGTAGATAGTAATTAGCTCTACAATTGCCCTTTACACTGCTTTTTCGAATTCTGTTTGGTTGAGGCGCTGTAGTCAAATGAGCATCTACTGAACAAAAAACCGAGAATGAAGCCTGTTCATAACACCTTGTAGCGCAATGTTAAACAGCAGGCATAAGGGAACCATCACCTTGAGGAAGCTCTCTGCGTGATTCGAATGAACTTGACAATTCACCCAAAATCCGAACACAGTACTGTGTACCATCCAACGTTGATTTAATCAGTTTGATGAGCTTCCTGGGGAAGCTGACCGCGTCCATGATTTTCCATAGCTCTTTCCGGTCGACGGTATCAAATGGGGCTTTGAATTCAACGAACAAATGGTCAGTGGGAACTCTGTATTTACGGTCCTTTTGAAGGATCTGCCGCAGTGTAAATATTTAATCCGTTGTAAGCCGACCTTCGACGAAACCAGCTTGATAAGTTCCCACGAATCTGTTCGCAACTGGTGATAGTCGGCAGAACATAATTTCGGACAGCACTTTGTAGGCGGCATTGTGAACGGTGATCCCTCGATAGTTCTCACATTCCAACTTGTCGCCTTTTTTGTAGATCGGGCAGATAACCCTATCTTTCCACTCCTCCGGTAGCTGTTCCGTATCCCAAATTCTAACAATTAGCCGGTGCAGCTCCGCCCGATGCCATCTTTCCCAGCTGCCTTGTTGTTCTTTTGCTGCATGATGACCTCCTTAACTTCGCCTATCGTTGGGGCTGGCACCTCTTCCCCGTTTGCTGCACCGTCGAAATCGCTTTCCCCGCCGCCAAGGTTCTCCGCCTGGGCGCCATTCAGGTGTTCGTCGAAGTGCTGCTCACCTCACGATCGTCCGTCAGAATACTGCCATTCTTATCCCGACACATTCCGGCTCGCGGCACAAAGCCTTTGCGGGATCCGGTCAGTTTCTGGTAGAACTTTCGCGTTTCCAGAGAACGAACGAAGATTTGGTTTCGTTGCATCTTCTTCTGTTTGTGTCCTTCCGCGTACTGACGTGTGGCACTGCGCAACTTGAATAATTTATTCTTCATCTTATTACACAATTTATTTTTTTCTTCTTTCTTTGTTGTGCAGACTCTATTGTGGTCATGACGTAAACTCTTTTTTAAAAGAAGTGTAATGATTAATTGGATGAACTGCAAAATTTCGATATACAGATTAAAAATATATAGGGTGCTACGGTAGGACGTATTTTTAGTCTATTACTGACATGTTTAATTAAGATAATAATCCGAAAGAGTATCCATCGATAGCTTTTTACCAGATTTTAGAACGTAATTTAAGCTTTCTTTAAAAAATATGACAAATTTGGGCAGCATGTTTTGAGAAAATTCACATTTTATGTTTTCATCAAGATTTCGTAAAGTTTTTTTCTTTCTGTGTAATTTCTTTCTAAAAATACTCTTAATTTTTGACAAATTTTGTAAAAATAAGGCCATTACAAATTATGTTTATGGTTATAATTAAATTAACCGACTAATACAGCGAGTTTCTGCGTGTAGTTAACCAACCTGTGAATTATATGCTCCTAAGACACGTCTATTTCTATCTTAAATGATAAATGTGTTAATATAACGAAAGTTCCTTTCACCATTAGGTGTATTAAATCTGTTTTCAATAGAAATTCAAAAATAGCTTGTTAATTTCCTAGCTCAATGAAATGATAATCTAGATTAAGTATGTAGTGGGTTTCATTCATAGCAGTAATCTTTTTCAACCCAATCATCACTTCTCTAAACAATCTTTCTGCTCTACCAACCATATGTTGGTCATCGTCTAGTTTAACCAACCCAAATAAACACCCAGTATTGTTAATAGCTGGAATTGCAGATTATCACTAACTTTACATGCCGGTTAGAATAACCCCTCCCAATAGAAAATAGAGGAAACATTATTTTTCAAACTCGCTCCAAAACATTCGTGACCAATTTCCAGCGAAGCTCTTTGCAAGATATTTCCCGGGCCCAGCAGCAGTGCAGTTTATTTTGGACCAATCGGCTTTGGTCGTGATAGTGTTTACTGGTTATTCTTGCATTTTTTTCTCCTTTTTTCATAAAAGCGCTTTTCTCCAATGAAACACTTTTTCACGCCAACAAGCTCAACGTAGTTTTCGTAACTTTCGCTATACGTGCGCACTTCACTTTAGTCGTGTAAGGGCAATGGTGTTTGAAAGCACTTACAGCAGGATTGAGTGTATACTAAACGAGGCACGGCCCTCTCTGGTGTGGCACAGTACGATATATATGTTCACATGTACAGTAAACCATCGTTGCCCCCGACCGTTCCCTGCCAGGCAGGGGAAATGACCATCCGGCGGAGCGCTTCCGGTACTTTATGATCTCGATTGGTGGCGGTGGATGCCGGCAGACGGTTGTAGTGTACAGAAAGGGAGAAAAGTTGGTGTTAAACGATGTGTAGAGACGGATAGGCGTTAAGAGCTCTATGTATATAGTATTGAGTGATCCAATTCTAGTGGATGGACGTGAAGAGCGGTATTTTTTGTTACGAATAATGGTTGTATTTTATATGGCCTGTTACTGTAGATATTTCAGCCTGATGGTTTCTGATTTATCAACTGTGTATACTGGAAGCACAGTTTCATGGCTTCGACAGATTTTCACGGCAAAAATGAATGTTTTTTATTGACGTGTTCGGCTTACTATACTGAATGAGCATGTTGCCGGCATGCTATATAAAAATGATGAATGATGAAGGTCGTGTAATATTTATTGTTACCGCTTACTAGCTTTTAAAGAGAATCTTTTTTATGTTTGTATATATTTCATATATTCAGGTTTGCATCAACTTGCAAATTTTTTCATGAAACATGGTTTAATTTTCAGAAACAACGTTGCAAATATCCTCATAGCGCTGGGTTGTCAAATATTCCACGAAAATTAAAATTCACATGAAAATTTTTTATTTTACTTTCAAATAAAGCTGGCATACATTTTGAGATAGTAACACTATTAAATTTGACATGAAATAGAGTTACTTTTTCAATTTCGCAAATCTTAATTATTTACAGCTGCTTTCTCAGAAGACCATTCTGAGAAGATTTGCTGTTTATCGCATTGTTACTGACGTTGGAAATGAGCTTTAAATAAAAATATATTACAGAATACACGATTATTCCTATCACCAATCACGAAGTGATTTGAATAGTCAGACTTCAACCATTTCTATTACATCGATCTGTTCCAAAATACGAATTGTATTGAATTAATCGAGCCTAACTCAATTGTAGCTTCATAAAAATAGTTGATTGAACAATTGTAAAAACTGGTAGAATGAATTAGCAAGATCCAAATTATCGTGAAAATTTTTTATGAAAAAATATTACATAGATAACACAACAATATATGTGCGAAATCTCTTGGTCCCAGTGCAGTTTCGTTCATGCAAAACAAATATAAACAATAACCAATGCAAAACAACAAACGAAATCCAATTCAAATTGAAACCGAGCACTATGCGTTTCGATATACATACAGAGCAAAAATGGTTCTTCCCTTTCCCTAGACGCAGAGTCTATTAGTAGCATAAATGCATTCAACTCCCGATGTTGCTGTAACGCTACGTTGAGTTGTACATTTGTAACCAGGATACCGACAGGATAGCAAATGAATCACTGAATTCAACATCCCGCATCGTACACAATAGCTTTTCCCACATACAGCCATAACATTTGTACTTTACTCACGAGTGCAATTTTAATTGCATTTAAATTTAATTTTCTCTCGTCGGTACCCTGCCGCACATATGGGACAGTGTGTATTTGCAGTACTTTAGAACACCCTCCACCGGTAGACAAAAACGTCCCATTTCACACCAGCAGCCTGTGAAAACTCCTACTTGCATGCAGTAACCAAAAACGGCTGGAGCCCTTTTCGTTGTCGTCGTTGGCCGTAAGATGAAAAAGCATTTTACAGCTTGTGCCGCTTTTTGTTGCTGCCGTCTTCGTGTGTAACAACATTTTATAAGTAAGAGAGAAAGCCCGAAGAGGGCGTACGTAGCAGAGTACACTTCACCCGCATTTGTCCCCTGGCGTTCTTACTGTCAGCACCCAACTCGCATATGAGCAGAACCACAGTATGCAAACGTTGCAAAAATCTAATAATAAGAGCATCAGCGCGTCACAATATGTGCACTTTTCTTCCAAACAAACCACCTCTTGCCGCTAGGATGGCACGTTTCCGTGAGCACGTGTTGCAGATGCTGAAGGCATAATACTGTTCCGCGGGCGCACGTAAACGCAACCTGGTAAATGATGATAACAATGTCACAGCAGAGTAGTAAACTTCATTTACAGGGAGTGGCCAGAACAGAACTAAGAATATTAGCTATTCAAATTAGTTCAAGAGAAAATCGCGGTGTAAAATCGCGCATCGTCTTTGCCGGAAAATTGTGCATAAAATTGAACTGCTTTCAAACCTAATTTACTCGCACTAAACAGAAGCAGCTTTAAAGACAGGCGTTAGATTGGTATTAGAGGGAAATCTGTCTTCAAACATAATTTTTCAACGTTTCTCTTTGGAGTTTTATAGGGTATGTTGCTACATCGTCGTAATTGCCTATTCCCGTCCTATCCAACAGAAATTATTAAAAATATCAGCATTTTTATGACACACAATGCAAAACTAGTTATTCCCTAATATTTTAGTTAGTTGTCTATCATACGCGATCAATCAAAGTGAGCTGAGATCCATTTAAATGCTTTTTATCATTAAAGAAGTCCTACCAGCCAAATTTCCTACGTTTTTTCGTGCGACGAAGAAGACAATGTCGACTAATCGTTTTAATTTCCGTCATTCATAAATGAAAATAACTCACGCAAGGCATTGTCGTTATTTTACAGCCAGGAAAACTTGCCTGGCCTGCAGAAATTTTGCAGAATAACCTTTTGTCATGCCGTCCTACACAAATACATGCGCGTTAGCTTCGTAAACGTTGTTGTGATTTTTAGTTCGGACGATGAAAAATTTTGATGGACGGATTTTAAAATGGTACGACGAATTTTAGAAATGAAGTCAGTTGCGTAATTTCAATAATATGCTTTAATAGTCGCTTTTCAGTGATTTCAAACTTCACGGATCGGAAGGTAAGTGTGTTTTAGTCAAATCAGCACAAGAACTTTTGGAGTATTCATTAAATCCATCCAACGAATGATGAAAATTAGAATGGCTTTACTTAGTACGACGAGAATTAGAAAAAAACCCTATTACCGCCGCAAAATTTGTGAAAGTCTTTTTTAAGGAAGGTATATTTTTCAAACACATATAATTATTGTCATCTAGAAAAACTCTTCAAATTTTTAATTGGCTGGTTCACTCCAAACAAATATTTTTGTCCTTTAACAGCTTATCAAGCGCTGTTGTAAGCAAAATTAGCTATACAACTGTTGAATAAGCTGCTAATGAACAAAAATGGTTGTTGGGCAGTTTGTTTTATTCAAATAAATCAAAGTAGTTTCATGCCCAATTGATACCACTCAATATGATAAACTTAAATGTAGTACACATCAAATGACAAAATAATACTCAAATTCAAAGCATCAAAGTTTATGACAGTGCCAATCGCATTAAATAAACTCTACTGAAAATTGAGTGAAAATCCGACCCAAAAAGTTTAAAAAGAATTTACAGCAGAAAGTGGCCTCGTTAGACCAAACGACTGTGTCTAGTATTACAGTTTATCTGACATTGAGCAGACATGGAACATCAGTAACTCTGATAATACGAACAAATAGTCTCAATGACTGTCGCTGTATTTCTTTTATTTTGCAACTCGATGACCGTCACTCGATATTTATTCCAAAGCTGTTGGAACCATCACTAATGTTTTATTTCGCTTTTAACGTTTTTCTGTCCAAAACTTATTCGGTTTCGACTAAAATTTCTACCTAACGGGAAAGGCGGAATTGGCTAAGAGGACACTTGAGAGGATTCTTTACCGGGGTTTTATACCTTCTTTGATTCCTAGTGGATTTTCTACTTCAGTGGCATTGTTTCTGCCCACTCCTTCATAGGTTTCTATTTTGTGTGCTTATAATAGGATTGAACATCCTTGCTTTGTTAGGGCATGGCCTCCGAAAATCTTTTGTACATATCGTTAGCCAAGGAGCCGAAACTATTTATAAATGAAGCTTTTGTTCTTGTCGAGAGAGAAGAGCTATTTCAGATGGTAGATGGGTAAGGAGATTCTCATTCTTTCGTAAAATAAAAATAGGACGTATTCTGTTTTCGGTAGACCGGCTGGATAGCATCAATAATATGGTTCAAACTGCATTTTCAGACCTCAGTAGGAGTCGATTTTATCCCATCAAATCAGAACACCATATTTCGTATTCTATTACAGTGAAGAAAGTATCTGGCACCCACAACTAATATGTTCACACAACTTGCACTACCGTTTCGGGTCCTTTCATCATCAGTGAGATACTGCTGACAATGATTTAAAACTATGTTAATTATTTGCTTCTCTAGAATTTGTTTACAAATAATTACGAAATGAAATATCTGAAAACATTATGCAGAGGATATCTGGCAGGGGTGGAACATTTTTGGGGTAAACTTTAACAGCTGCACGTTGCACTGGGACTGGTTTATACGTGTGAATCCATCTTTCTGCACTGTCCCCGGTTCCCCTCAAACGAAACTTCCGATTGAAACGCAAATGTTTGCCCGAAAGTTAGACGATTATTTGCATGTATATTTGCATGTTTAGCATATATCTGCATGTACGGGTTGATGCGCTGACAGCAGATACACACGGTCACACTATACAGTCGGCACTTGCTGTTATATGTGTGATAACGGAATGTACACGTATGTGACTGGTCATTACTTTTAAAACAATAAATACATATATACGGCTATTTCGTGAATAAGGTGCTATCACTATTCAAAAGTGTTTCGATTTAATAAAACCTTGCATACTTTTTCTCTTCCGGATAATTATAAATCCATACCGTTTTATATAGCATTTAGTGTGTTTCTCCTAAGTGATTCCCGAGATCGTTAGTTTTGCCTTGAGACTGTTTATGAAAAAATCATCATTTTGAAACCACTGGACTAATTTTAATTATCTATGCAAATAAGTTTTATAGAAAAAAAACTGGATCTAAACTCAATTGTTTTTTTTAGTATGTTAGAAAAATATTGGGTTGAATCTCATTTTTTTACCAGAAAAATTGAACTTTCATGTGAGGATAAAAAAGATCGCAGTTTTTAATATTTTTTATCGAAAGCTAAGGTTTTTTCGTGACAATCTGGATCTCATAAAATCTGGAAAAAATATCACAACAAACCGAGGATGGGGAGCATTATTTATATTATGTTGAGTGTTCGATATTCCTCTTTACTCAAAATGGTCAGTTGCTACGATTGTTATTCACTTTTCCGTCACCGATGTTGTATGCTTGCAAAAGTTATGCAGTTCTAAGACCAGCAAAAGCGGTATAAGGTCTGCTCATTTCCGGGCTGTACCTTATGACCATAATGGACAACAGCTAGCGAGTATCGAATCTCCTGCGAACGAAACAACCTCCTTGGGCTTCTTTAAAAAAAGTCTCTCAAAATTAAATTTGATTTATCGTGTATCAAATAAATTGCTATTTATCTTCCTTCCAAATTAGAACGTGTTTCGTTTACATTTCTTCGATCTATCTACATAATATATAAAACCACTAGCCTTCTCTTACTCAATTTAAGCCCTCCTATTAAAGAGCATTACTTCCTGATGCAGTATAATTTGTTACGCTGCGCAGTCTTGCCTAGGAAATGTTATACGATGCAGACGTTCCGTTTCTCTTGCGATTCGTTCTTTTATGCGCCTGACGTACAAAATCGACCGCTTTTGATGAAAGATGGAATACAGTAATCTTTCGATTTTATCAAACGAATAAAACATTAAGAGAATTTTCATTTACTTCACAACACAAGCATGTCTTGATTAGTTTCAAGTTGTTTTTTTTTGTTGGGGGATTTGACTACTTTGTCCATTAATTTGAACTTTTCTAGTATTAAAGTTATTTACTCAATTGTTTATTGTGCAAAATCGAAATTTTGCTGTAAGTACTATGATTCAGGTAAGCGAGCAGCGTACATAAGCACCTTCAATTTAGTGCAAAATTTTCATGCCTCACACTAAACCTTCATTCACTGAACTCGTGACAGGGTAGAATTATTATGTATGAAAGAGTGGTTCTCGAAATTCTTTGTATTTCACTCTGGCAACACGAGCACTCGCCACCTAGTAGACAGTCGGCAATAAGTCCTCAATAAGCCTTTTCCCATTTATAATAATAATGTTGCGGCAATAAATTATGCAACTGGTGTTGTAGGATGCCCTTTTTCTGGTTGCGTAACGTGCCCGATTTGTTAGGAATCGTCTCTGAACACCCCAAGAAAGCAGCGCCCGAGCCCTGCAGAGCCCATGTTTTCGCTGATGATAGTTCAGCACTTGAAAATAGTCACGACCGGCGAAAAGCTCACCCACTACGTGTTGTGGCACAATTATTAATCTCGTTTATCATGTTTATGATGGCTTCTGGTCCAACGTGGGAAAACATTTGAATTCTGTACTATTTGGGCGAAAAAGGTGATTCTGAAACGTCATTTTAGTTCCAGTTATTCATGATTGTTAGCTTATTCATGATGCAAAATGATCAACAAAATTAACCACAGCCCTTATTTTGTAGCTACACTTCCGATCGAATATAAAGACAAGAGTTTTAGATGGCATAAAGCATGCTTTTGCTTCCTAGAGTTTCGCAGAAAACATCTACTATATTGTCATTCCACAACGGTCTCTAGAATTCAACTTTTTTCTTTTTCATATTTTTTCCATAATCATACCAGCTCTAATGCTCTTAGAATCTTTTATTTGCGTACTTTCGCTCCTTCGTTTCGCGTGTCAAATTTCTTCCATCACAATGCAATGAGGAGGTAATTTTTATTTTGATTAAACTATTCTGTTTTTATTAAAATCAGCATTATTAGATTTTGTCTACCAACATTCCTCAAATTTTATTGCTAGCACAACCAACAAACGGCGAACCAATAGGCCAACTCGTCATCCATGAGCGAATGATGTAACCGTTACTCATCGTGTGACCACGTTGCAGGTACATAAACTGGGTTTCTATAATGCTATCCATATCGGAACACGCAGAGTAGAAATTTGTCACACCGAGATAAATTGGGTCAAGCCAAAAACCACACTGTCTGGTTACAAGCAGAACGTAAGTTGGATCGTTTTTCCAGATACGTACGAAGCAGCTAGCATGTCTTATAGAAATATCTCTACGATACGGTTACGATGGCACTAACATCCGATATGGGGCGAAGAAATTAAAGGACGCAAACAGCATGACATGATAAGAGCTTTTAGCATTCTATAGGTATAAACAGCTATTTAGCCATGTATCGGTTTGGATCTGTTGTGGAGAAGCTTATTATTATTCCTGCTACTGCCCTTTTTTACCCTTCGTCCATGTTGTTATCTTAGACCTTTGTGGTTGATTATTCTTTCCGTAAATAACGTCATCTTTTATATCGGATATTCTTTCGACTGTCAAAAACATTGCGTTTTTAACTTGGTGACCCATTTGTATACTATTGTGTGATAAAAACGAACTGTAGTGAGTTTGCTGTTTGTACTATCACGTGCGTCTTGACGTTGTCTTTGTAAACTTCAACAGTCGACAAATCATTATTTTCGCAACCAATGTTGAAGTAAAAATACATTTTCAAGACAAAGTCACACTCGAAAGCCGTAAAATTGGCTTTTCAAAAAGACTTCAGAATTCATCCGCCACAATGCACTTGCCGCTTGAATAACGAGCGCAATTTCTCATCGGCACGAGCAATTCAAACGGGCGTGTAAGCTTCTGAAGGGATTGTTCACGTGTTACGTGACACAAAACTCTTTCTAGCCTTTAGTATCGCATCAGTTTCTAATCGATGTTTTTGGTTTCTAAACCGATATTGTCGCATATTTTATTAATTTTAAATTTTTAGTTTCAAAATTTATTGCGCATGAAGTAGACATTCCAAAGAAGTGCAAGTGAAAACTCAAAATGGAATGTTGCTTACATGGTCGAAAGCTATCACTCTGGTGCTGAGAGACAGGATGCAACTATTCTTCGGTTATCCAAATCAGTGCAAGCAATGGCAAGAATATTGGCCTGGTGTAGCAGGGTCGGGTTAGTGAAAAGAGATGAACTTTTAACAAGTAAAGTTACTCGAGTGCATCCAATGCGAACGCGTTTGAGTTTTGTTTCTCCAGCAGAAATCCGTACGATTTCTATAAGCATAGATTCACACATCGCCTTCCGCTGGGATTTTTTCTTTCGAGCACCAACGCCAGTTGCTTGGGAAAACTTTAACGGCGTGCTATGTAAAACTACTGTTGTTCATATTTGTTGTAACATGAATGTTATCATTCATTGTGACAATTTTTTATGTTCGTAATGTTTCATTTTGATTTTTTTTATTAAAGAGAATTTAAGTTTCAGATTCATTCATCTCCCGAGTAAGGTTTTGTGTTTTCTAAAATATTTAAAGTAAATAGGTGCGCTTTATTTGAAAGAAATAAGTACTCTCGCTTGGATAAAATGTTCTATAGACTTTAAAAATCCCAATTTTAACAAATCGACTTTTATGTCACACGCAATTGTGAATAATACGCCATCAGTTACAGTTGATTGTGTAATAATAAATTTTTCATTTGTTTTCTTGATTCACAGACCAGCAGCGTTAATTGGCTTCACTATGCATTAATCGGTCGACGAAATGTGTGTGAGTAAGCATTGCTTTCGGAAGCCAGACGCCGGCGGCAGTTTAAAGCGATTAAAAGCGTCTGCAGAGATTTCCGGAGCGACAGTGCGTGGTTTGCCGCAAAAACCGGCCACGTCAGTATAAAAATAAATGAACGTAATTTAATTTGCCAACGGCAACACAGGAAAGCCTTTCTGCAAAAAGCACTTCAAAAGAAAAGACTCGGCTGTTCGGAAGCGAGAGTTGCAGAATTATCATGGTGTAATAAATTACGGCAATTGATTGAAAAGATACGCTTGGGTGCCGGACCGTGCCCCTGTATGGTTCTTCTGACTCCTAGTGGACCGATGAGGTCGCAGTTTGTGTAAAACAATGGCTTACCCCAATCCAGCATGTGATAGGGCGGAAAATAATACCACACGCAACAAAAAATCGGAACATGTATATGAATAGCGCAGCTTCTGTTGGCCGGAAAATGTGCAGTCCGGGGAACTGTTTATCGAGGTTGCCGTTCATAGAGAACTGTTCAAATAATAAACAATCGTAGTAACCGACACTCGAAAGAGTAGTAAGTAACCTGACCGTTAACGAACGGCTGAACCACCCCACCGGGAGGGCACACTTTGGGGTGGAAACAGTTGACGCCCACTCAGACTACAGTTGTTGGGGAGTGAATATGAATGGAAACATAACAAGTTCGTGAAAATAAGCCGCGGTACTGGCACAAACGACTGTTTATGAATGTGTATGCGAGGGTGCAGCATTTTAAATAGTCAACACATTTTGAATAGTATTATTTTTGGAAAGTTTTGCTTTTAAACTTGTAAACGTTATTTTGATCGTAATTGTGTATAGTTTCATATTATAAATTAATTAAATGATTTTAGAAGCAGTGAACGGTTGTGACAGTTACGTTGATAGCATTGTAAACTTGAAATGTTCCGGAACTTATCATATACCTGTCATTTTGCGGAACGGAAAATAAGGAGAAAATGATAGGAAGAATGGAGTGTCAAAGACAGTGGTTTTATCTGGTTTCTGGTTATGTGCAATAGCGTAAATAAAATCCATAAATATTAAACAAACAAAACTTAGCTAACGTGCCCCACTGAAACTACAGCCATCATTGTTCGAAATCTGTCAGTGTTAAGTAGAGAAAGCTGAAGTGTACGATTACAGAATCATGGCACCAACTTCGTGTGGCCCTGGAAGGCCCCCACCTTTGCTCGGACAGCAGCGGACTAGATCAGTATATTCACGGTCAGCCCTGATCCATTGGCTGCTACTGACAATTGTAATGCTACTGGTTGTGGACCTTCCAAATGTGAAGACGGAGAAAACCAAAGCTTGTAAGTATATTTGATAAAAGATGTTTATATAAATATAAAAGACAATTATATACGTTGCAGATTCACACATAAAAAAAATTTCCCTGCATAATTAGAATGAACTAATAAGTTGTGCTAATGTTGTTCCTATAATGGTGCTAAAGAAATCTCTTTCATTCCATATTAGGCCAATTAGTAACTATTGTTTCTTTCTCCCTTATCAGATCAGTTGGGATTTGGACTCTTTTGGTCCGTTTTTCGCTTAACCGGGAGCGCAAAGTTGAAGGCGAAATTCTATATATTTTGCTATGTGGAAAAGCGGGGTTGCACAACTATAGAAACAAGCGTCTCCCAACTGCGCCTAAAGTACAAATAAATAAAGCTTTAATTTTAAAGAACTCGTATTATATAAAAACCGTAATTCTAATTGTGTTATTTGTTATTTTGCTACGGCGACGAAAATGTGCATTATCAATCAATATTAACGCAACCATAAGTTCTACCACAGCTATTGAATCAAGTCCCCTAACGGGAATGTTATAAATTCACAAAAAATGTTCATGTATGAATGACAAAAAAGTAGATTTTTTTCCAGGAAACATAAGAGGAAATTTACCGAGTTGCTCTGACGTCGGCTGTTTCAAAAATCACACTTCCGACTCGAACATTAAATGAGTGGCGGCTAGGTGTTAACACAGTGCGGGTTTACTCTGATCTCCACAAAAAAGCGCGGGCCGCAATAACTGACCATTATTGCTCATAACAAAATCTTGAATATGCGACCCCAACTACCATTTCCCAAAACAAATCATACCATTCATGCCAGATAGACAGCTACACACTATTTATGAGGAGAAAATTCCCCTCAACTATCCTTCAAATCAATTCGCGGGCCACACGGTCTACCTCGAAGTATTGCATGTTGCACGCGGGCCGCAGTTTGATCATTACTCATTAAATCAATGAGTTAATAAATTATATATAAATTTTATCAGCTAGATATTGGTGACTACTTTGACAAATTTTATATGTATAAATTGCTAGTTTTACCATTTTTTACCTTTGTTTTAAATATTACTTACTTTACTTTAGCGGTAACGGTCCGTTATCGATCGTGCGCCGAATGCATTATGGTCCTCCAGTACTCTCGGTCCTGGGGCTGCTGATCTCAAATCCCCTCGAACACCAGCCCATCGTGCACCGTCCTCGACAGCACACATCCATCTGGTGCTGGCTCTGCTCCACAGTTTACGGCCTTTTCCTGATTCTCTGCTGAACATAGTTTTGGCTACTCTTTCATCGGGCATTATGGCCACGTGCCCAGCCCACCGCAGCCCGACACATTGTGCTATCTTCACTAAATCAGCATATACTTGATATACTTGATACAGCGTCTGCGCCACACTTCATTTTCCATTGTGCCACCAAGTACTCGAAAACCTCAAGCACTCGTAGATTAGTTTCCTTTAGCGTTTATGATTTACTTAATCCGGAAGGATTAGTGTTCTGTAAAGCACCAGTTTTGTGCGAATTGGCAAACTACGAGCCTACAGCTGGCTTTGCCCGAAAATGTGGACTAGTTTTTGAAAATAAAACGAAAGAGCGCTTGATGCCGCATCGAACACTTGACTTTGTTAAAATCTAATATTTGATAGTTTTACTATTTAAATAGCAAAAAACCTCAGAAATCAAAAACTTTACCACAGAACATTGACACCCACTAAAGGCTTCGGTCGGGCGAACGGTGGTTTTTAATTAATATTTACACTAAATATGATCCCTTTGCTTAACTTTTCTAACTATCGAACTTACTTTATCGGCTTATCTCTTGATGAGTATCAGATAGTAAATAAATATGAAAACAAACTTCTTTGTCATTCTTAAATATCTTCCTTTTGCAAGTTACCTTTGGGTAAGGACGGAGTAGGACATTTCGACAATCCTAAATGTAATTATTACTCGCTGCACGGCATTTCATACAACCAAAACTCAAACGTATGGCAACGTTCACTGCCATTCGTGTGCGACCGGTAATGTGCTTTATTGGTGCGGAACATGAAAACCTATTTCCCAAAATGGTGGTGTAACAGTTATAATATTAATAGTAAATCACGGCTTAGCATGGCATGCTAGTCTTATTCCGCTCCGACCTAAGCACAGTAGGTTCCGGTACGTGCCGTCTATAAACGATCTAAACTTGAAAATGTCAGGACTACATACACATACAACAACTGAATGGGTAGAACGACGGCACTTCTACTGCCGTACATACTATTGTTGATGACGATACTGATGGAAGGGTGTGTCCATGCATGAAAGTAGCTGGGCGTGCAGTCTTTGAATCGGTGACAAAACGTGGGCCGGAAATGTTAGGTTGTAACCCGTCGCTGGATGGGATTTGAATTCGGACGAGAAGGAAAGGGAATGTTTACTGCTGTGATAGAGCCCTAATATTACTAGTTAGTAACTTGCATACGGAATGCTCAAATAACAAAATTGTGCCATTTTGATTTGTTTCAAATAATCTATTAGTAAACTACCCCATTTGGGCATTCGAAGCGCTTGGTGAAGCAATCTTCAAAATCTTTATTTCGAACTTTGGTTTCACTTTTGTTAATTACAGTAAACTTTTCGGTTTTTGATTGTGCGCTAAGCAGATATTTAATTATAACTTTTCTGTCTTTGGCGACGTTCTTTTCGCAGTAGCTTTGCGGCCCAGATAAAATAACTAGAACGAAAAACAAGCATTAAGAGCGATGACAATGGAGACGTCGCCAACGTCGTTGACGATGACGACGACGACGACAACGACGCCTCATGGATACATAATGCGGCGCTGCTTTGCGTTCAGTTTGTATCATCAATCTTTTACGAGCTCATTTACTGCGTTATCACGTGTAAAAGCTTTGACATTTTACATGAATGAAACAGTTGTAACTGTCTAATTGCTTCCACAATTGGTTTTATTTAACTTTCAAGCAATTGAATTATTAATTGCAACCAGACGCGTCGGTACGCTATGAGGAGCAGTGTGTAAAATTCCTCGAAATATGATGACGTTAATTTTGTTGCTATGTTATGAGAGTTCGAACGCTTTCAGTTTCAGTTCCATTCGTAGCCAGTGGTTAGGATAAAATTGTACTATCCTATTGACTTTAGGAGTCCCTACCAGTCGAGACTCGAAAATGCATTGTTAGACCAGTCGAAAGGAGTCTCAGAAGAATAAAATATAACATTCGATGCTATTATTAGCAATCATGTTGAATGACATATTTTTTCTTCACTTTATATTAAATAAACAAATTTTAATACTAGCTTTAGCATTCGATCAAATCTCGTTAACACAATAAGTTACAATTTTTAAATTTATTGTGTTTTTTACAATAGCTACCTTGTTACCTGCACAGATAGAAATTCAATCTCCAAAATGAGCAAAATTTCTCATGATTTCCGGATTCTGGATTCTGGTTATGAAAATATACCATGAATAATAGTCGTCATGAAATGTATCACGAACTTGTCGCGGTACAACACAACACAAGATCATGAAATATTATTCAAGATTTTGAGCTACCTGATATGGCAGCAATTCAAACTTTATGATTTTTTGATTTTCTTCAAGGTAGCGAAATCGGATTTCTTTCCGTGTAGCACGATCTTTGGTATTCTGAGGTACCGCAAAACTCCCAAACCCCCAAATCATTTATTATATAACATATTCCTTGTCCTATAGTCGGAAGTTGCAAAATCAGAAATTAAATGATTTAAAAAATCCGGCAAATAACAAACACTTAGCATCAGGCGTCTCCGCCAATAGCATGCAAATGGAGCTACATGGTAATTTAACTCCACGCAGCTGGAAGTGAAAAAATTATAAGATTATGTCAATAGAAATAGTAATGATAATGATAATGGGTTAATCAAAACTAATTGTTGTATTATAACAATTTATCCACTGTCATGATTTGTAGGCGAATTGACTGCTAAGTTCAAGATAATAAGCAAATGTTGATGACTCTTCATCAGAGTTCCATCTCAATACGCATCGGTGAGTTTCTTGTCGTTAGGTGTGGCGTTTCAAATAAGGTGGTCACTATCCACTATTTTGGGTTTTCAAAATAGTTTCAATAATTTTTCAACTGCTTAAAGCCCGCCCTGGCGCCCTAGCTTATATAGCGACGGTTCCTCGCCTGCCGAGATATTATGTTTCGCAACGGCACAATGACCAAGCCGCAGAGCATTCATAAGCATGGGACATTTCACCGCAAAACAACATCAGCCCTTGATACGGGCCGACCTATGACTCTTAATATCAGATCAGAACTCAGTATGTTGTGTGTACGCATCAGAATAGCAAAGTGTATAATGTTTCGGAAAGGTGAAACATTTACCTGTGCTGGAACATTTCAGCTAGACATTCGTGTTCCGTTCTGTTAGCTCTGTGTTCTTTCGGTTAGGATATTTTCCGAGACGCAGCGGAAGGATTCGCTACGAGGATATATGACGTACTGAAACAAAACACATGCAGCTGTCGTCCGTGCGATGAGACTCGACGCCGTTAGTATTCGTAAATTTCCGTGGTTCCTGAACAACTCTCGGAAGGAATTCGAAATTCAAATTATAATTGTACTGTTTCAAATATTCCCTATGCTCGTGTTATACAACCAACAAGGGCTTATACCATACTCGCGTTGTGGAAACAGTTATCTCTCGCCATACCGGTCACATGGCATACCTTTGATATGCTTGCAGAAACGCATTTACATACGGACAACCATAGGTCAAGGTAACCTTTTAGAGTATGGAAAACGAGTAGAATCTAAGAGATCTTTCTGATTGGGACGTTTCCAATCTCTGTCAAGAGATTTTGTTAAAAATTATATCAAACAGGTTCAAAGTAAGTTAATTCCACAAATCTTTAGATATTGTTTTTTCTTTCAAATTTTAATTGAAATTATGAAATTTTGTTTCCACAATGTTCGACAGTTCAACGGCAACAGAATGGTAAAGCAATTAAAGAAGCAACGAACATAATGTACTGAGCGAAAAAATATCCAATGTAATTTTAATGTCGACGCGAAATGGTTGCTTCGGGCCTACGCAAGGCGAGTAGATTGAGGAGCAGAAAAAAACCTTTAACGGACCCGATGATGCTGGCGAATGCGGCTGTGGAAAACGTCCTGGTTGTGACCTGCGCCGGTTAGAGACGAGCTTTGGTGGAGTGCTCTACCAAGTGAGATAGCGACATCCATTGGAGCAGACGGTCATACATACACAGGCACATTTTGACGACCCAGCAAGCAGTGAACGCGCATTTCTTTGAACATATTTGGTTAGAAACAGCATCAAAAGCGTTGACCGTTAAAAGTATGCAAACAGCGTCGCGCGACAAGGCGGAAAGGCGCGCGGCTCGGTAATCAAATGAAAACTTTAAATTAATTCTGCTTCAGATGCGTTTTAATCTTATTTTCTTTGAAATGGGACCTCCACCTCCGCCCACTGTGGAACCGCATGGGACAAGATTGCTACTACGTGACCTGTTTTATTGCTTGACTGGGTTTGACGAGGTTTGTGGAATTTTATGGCTGATGTTTTCGGATGATGAGCTGCCGTCCTTTGGATGTGCGATTTAGGAGAGAATATTATTGATTTAATTTCTATTCTTATGATGTCATGAAGTTACTTTTATCAATTGAAAGTTATAAAAAATGCAGTAAATATATGTGGTAAAACAAATTACGAAGATATAGCCGTATCTTGAAGTATATTTTTGAAGTTATATTGCAAATCATTTGCAGAAAATAAACACCTGCAAAACATAGAATTTGCTCGAATTCACAGGCATTAAATTGAAACCTGAAATTAAATAAACGAAAACTTATCCAATTCAATTCTACTATGTACATGTATTTTGACAGATACGTATTTCGCCTACGACTTGCAGGCTTCCTCAGTGTCTCATCATGTCAAGAATAAAATATACATAGTAGAATTAAATTGGATAAGTTTTCATTTATTTAATTCCAGGTTTCGCATTCTACTAAGACGCTCCAAAAACTTAAGTCATTAAATTGAAAGAATAGGGAAAACAATAGGTACCGTCTCTGTAATGTTTACTTTTAAATTTACTCAGCACTGCTTTCAAACAACAGAATTCAATTCATGTCTAGGGATGTTTTTCATTTGACGTTTTCGATGTATGAATATGTATACAGATGGGTGAATGGGTTTATTTTTCATATACAAATAATATATGTTTTTCTGCCTAGTACTGTTGCTTTCGTAGTGATTACTGAGCAATTCAACGGGAAAAAGTCGCAACCAGCAAGGAAGTGAATATATGCAATCCATATACAAATTTCCGTTGGCGGTTCCCTCACACGAAGAAGCCGGGTATCACTACGCACTGGAATATGCCGTCAAATGATTGCAGAAGAAAGAACAACTATTACTTTGCTTGCCTGGCAGGGCACAACTTGCTCACAATTCTCCGCAGCAACAAAAAAAAAGGAAAAAAACGCAATACTCTTGGACGAATGTACAATACCTACTATGCACGACTATTTATCATAATCATCATCATCATCATCATCATCATCATAATCATCATTATTATGATCATCATCATCATCATCGTCATCACATCATCCATCATTATCTTCATTATCATAATCATCATTATCATCCTCATCATTATCCTCATCGTCATCATTATTTTCATCATCATCATCATTATCTTCAACATCATCATTATTAATTAACATCATCATCATCATTATTATTATCATCATCATCATCATCATCAGCATCATCATCATCAGCATCAGCATCATCATCATCATCATCATCATCATCATCATCATCATCATCATCATTATCATCATCATCATCATCATCATCATCATCATAATCATCAGCAGCATCATCATCACCATTTACATCATCATCACCATTTACATCATCATCACCATTTACATCATCATTATCATCATCATCATCATCATCATTCTCATCATCATCAGCTGTATAATCATGGTCATCGTTGAGGGAATGTTCTTGCCGAAAGTGGTTATCTCGCACTGACGATGGGCGCTGTTTGGTTCAACCAACAGAAAGAAGCGATCGGAATCACGAAAATTGAAGCTGTACAAAGGTGGAAAACGAAATGAAAATTTGTAAAGGTACTTTCCGTTCCAGTACCGATAGCTGACGGTGAATTTCTTGTGGTAACAAGCTGAATGGAATGGAAGGAATGGCTGTTATAAAAAGTAAGAGTCTCTCTTGAGCGATTTAGTACACACTTCAACAGGGGAAAAAATTCGCTTGCGTGAATTCATATCGGCAACCCGCGCGCACGTTCCCGTATTTGGAAGCGATATTGACGGATGATTGTTTTCAAGAACTCGAGTGTGTTGAAGTAACAGCTTTTGATTTATCTTCTTCTGCTGGTGGAATGGCAATTTACAGTAACAAATAATATACAATATATATCGGCACCAACTTTCCAAAAGGGCCAATCTGCAAAATGTAAACAAACCGAGTGAGGATTATTTTCTGTTGGACTAGCTTAGGAAAAGAAACCCTGACTCGGTTTGTTTACAATTTGCAGATTGGCCCTTTTGAAAAGTTGGTGCCGATATATATGTAAGCTATATATACCTATATATATATTCGATTTTAGTTTATACTACACAAGTCGTTACCTACTACGATACTACGATAGCTATAGTATCATTTCATTTGACTTCTATACTTTTTTGTTAAAGTTTTGGAGATTGACATCGCTGTTGTTTTTAACTATTTTTTTTTTTTTGAAAAATAGAAGTTTTAACTATTTTTCATCGAGAAAAAATAAGAAAGCTGGTTAAACTTTAGCTTGAAAACTTTAGATTGTGTGCGACCTATCTGATTATTATGCCTTCAATATTCTATAAAGATTTATTGTAAACCTACATTTTTTAGCACGAGTGACGATAATTTTACCTGTTTGGGAACAAGTAAATCTGGCTATTTTCTAGGAAATAATCATTGATGTCATAGCAGCAAGTTATGGAACATTCGTGACCACAGACTATTTGAATATCTGGTTAGTAACTAGGAAACTCATCTGTTGTCTAAAAAATGATCAATGATATCTAATATTTGAGTAGATATTTATCTTCGCTTCCAATTCCAATTGCCAGCGACATTTAATCGAAATGTTTCAGTCGAACAAACTTTACTCAACTGACAGGCACTGTCTGGATCGAGACTTATTTCTACAATTTCACCGGTTCTTGGGGCTACGCTCTACAAAGCGCGCCACCAATAGACGGAAAGTGAATGTGCAATGCTAATGTTTGTACAGAGGAAAGTGCTTTTTCCTCTCTCCCACCGTCTATGTCGCCTGTGTTGCCTCATTCTGGGGATCAATTTTCGCATAGCTATATTTTCCCATCAGCTTTCCTTATGTGCCTGTCATTTGCCATTTCCGTACCGGTCTCTTCATTTGCCACTATGTTTGTCGCCCCCTGCCCGACCAGAACCAGAGCGACACTATACTTTCACACTACGGCTGCTTGGGAGATGCCGTTTCCGATTTGCCATCATTTTTCGATAATAAATTTGATTGATTATTCATAAGTTGAGCATGTAGAGCTTCGTTTCATGTTCATGCACTATATGCAGGAGAGACGGTGTTCACGTCGCATGCCGCAAGCGGTACCAGTAGTGGGCAATTTTGATCAGCTTGGTTCAACTTGTTTAATATTTCCTTTGCACTGTGTTTTTCGATAGAGCTTGGAAGTGTCAAAGTTCCTTAGTATCCTTATTGACACACAGATTTGATGGCGGTGATGTTCATTTTTTGCTTCGAAAAACGTTTTGTACAGGTTTAGTATTTAAGCGACATGGATATTACAAATTTTACTAGTAAGTTTACTTTGTGAAATTGGTGTACCACTCGAACCACAAAAAAACATTGTTTGTAATATTTATGTTTATTATCTTCAGCGATAGTTGACGAGCCTCAAGAACTCTAATGGTCAAATGGTCTATAAGTAATATGCATAAACTTGAGCATCACGTGTGATGTACAGATAAAAATAACCAATTGTTCATTTAAACTGGCTTTGTTGAAATTACGATCGTTGTCAAGTTGTAGGTATTCGTCAGATTGTTCAAAAAGATTAGAACATTTCTGAAAGTTGTCGAATACCTATTAAATTTCTTGGTTGTTGTTATCTTTTTCTTCAAACTCATCATTTCCCATTTATATTTCGTAACTTTGATGGCGGAAAATTGGGGTTGCTTTCTTGATCGCGAAATTAGCAATGATGTTGCAACCATGACGAGCTATCATTAAGTGATAGAATGCAAACTGACAGAGTAACAACTTGTTTACCAGTACGCAGTACCTACATATTACATTAATGTGTATAGTCTCCATGTATCCATGTAACACTAGCATGCAATCTGTTGCACGCATGCGACTGATCCAAGCATGCCGTTGAATAGAAAATTTTCTGGACTCCAACACGCGTAGTGAAGGTAACGATGATATCAATCAGTCAGTGAGCATCAATGGGTGAGTGAAATGGGCAATGAATCATAAATTGAAGGGTTACCACATTATGGATAGTGCTTCCAACACGCAGCAAAATAATTTGCAAATGCAAAAGAATTCTGTATAAATTCAACAACAAATATTGTAAACTCACGGCTTACCCAGATATTTGTAGAATCAAAAATTAGTATTTTTGGGTTTATAAACGATCTAGTAGAAACAAAAGGAGTATAAATTCAGCTTGAAAAATATTTTTTTGATTCAAAATTATTGTACAAGTTGAACTTAACATTGTTAACATTGTTGTTTCATTGTTGATTCATCATCATTTTTCTGCGTAAATAAGTACTTGATTTTAAAACAATATTTGAAGCAAACATCAATTGTTTCAGATTGAAGGAGTTCGCTAAACATGTGGTTCAGCACCTGATAATAAGGATATCCTACGATTTAATCAAGCTATAGTTTATTAACAGGAACTGCCAAAGGCTCAATATAAAACACGAAAATGCATATCCCGTTGAGTATCCTTATACATACATTTACTTCTTCCGGAGTTCCTTACGAGAATGATAGAAAAAATCTATCCCGAATCAGGTTTGAATGAGTCAGATTTCGATGATATCTGGATCGCATAGTGATGATGTAGCATGTTTTCTTGAGCTGTCTGATGTCTTATCAAGGAATAAAGTGTATCACTCAATTGTATATAGAACTTCTATCGATGAAAAAACAAGCAATTCCTCAAAATTTGGTTTACGCTGAACGTGTTGTTCCATGATATGGTTGCTAATTTGATTTGATAAATTTCAATAGGTGCTATAAACTATAATAAATTTTCAAAGTTTTGGTACCGTGACTAGCCACGACAGGTCAGCCTAGTTGACGAAATAGTACAAAAAGATGTAACCAGATCTATTTGAAATATTTATCACTCGTACAAGAAGATGAAACAGATTACTGTCAGCGAATATCTAGTTTCGTTTCAGAGCTTCACAGATATAATTGAAAAATTGCTGGCTAAATGGTGCCGTTTCAAATATAATTGAATTTCAAACGAATGACAGCGTTCCCCGGCCTCAGTCAATTTTCGGCCCATTCTGTTTTCCACTCCACATGCGAACAAGTGCGGATCTTTCTTTTTCGAGTTTATGGATACGATATGAATCAGTTTTTATTTTGTTTTAGGGATGTTTACTGGGATGATTAAAATTGAATTGCACTAAAAAACGACGATAAATTAAATTACATTGTACGGTTCTTTATCACTGTGTATCTATACCTATAAAAATGAATTTCTGTCTGTCTGTCTGTTTGTCGGTATGTTCCTTATAGAATCGAAGACATAGACAATAACAAGACCACCAAAAACTAGCTGCAGCCCCCCGCAGAAATCACCTCTATCTAGGTTTATTAGTTTTCCTAAGTCTACTGATTTCTATTTTTCCTTCAGTTGGGTCCGAACGAGCGACAACGAGTAAGGAGAGGATCACTCCGAGGATCGAAATGGTACTTTCCACGAAAAGGTTTTCCGTGAAATGGTACATTCCGCGTAAGGTTTTTCGCGAAATTCGGCGAAATTTTATACAACCCCGGCGAATATTTAAGTGCTCTCCGCTTTATTTTATCTAGTAACGGGGGGATTGTTTTATACTTTACTGTAAAAGAATTGAAAATTTGTAAATTAAACTACCCATGCTTTCATAGTGACGTAACTGCCAAAATGAATTATCTAAGGTTGAGCTCCCCAGAAACTTGCTAAACTCGAGAGTGTGACAGGTTCACGATTTATATACAACACATATTAGTTTGTGGCAATACCAAGTTTGTTGGGTCAGATAGTAGTCAAATAAATATCAAAAATCCACGAAAAAGCCAACGTCCTGCGACAAATTCTTATTGGACGGATATATACATTACAGTTTATGTTACGTGCGAACGAACGTGTAATAATTCAAAGGGTGGGGTTCCGTAACAATGCACACTGAGAAAATTTTTACATTTAATTACTGATCAGTAATAACTGACTCGAATAAAGTTATTATTGTTCCCACAAAATTGTACTATTGCAGCAATAATACCTTATAATTAAAATGATAATCCTAATTAAAAAAAAACACTTTGTAGAATCTAAAATAGACTTTTGTAAACTGCCATTAACGCTGTAGAAACAAAAATCATGTATATATTGTTGATTATAAGAAACATTTTATCATAAAAAGAGCGCAATTGCTCATAAAAGTGTTGTTTTGTTTTTGTTGTTTTCGGTATCTGCGGCGCGCTTTTTCTTTATATTCCAAGCAATATTTAAACGCGCTGAAGACATGCATAATTTTCACATTTTGTTGTTAAAACTACCCACATTCTTCTGCGTGTAAGTATACTTATACCAATCGTTTTAGGAACTACTGTTTTTTAAGTTTTTGTTTTGGTTATAGTCACTTTAACCAGCTTGGGTCATACGTGACTTCTGCGGGGTTGAGATTTGAACCCGAGTCCTCGGCGTGAGAGGCGTGAATGCTAACTACTACGCCGGGACTGACCCCAGAACTACTGTTATGTCCTGTATAGTAAATAAACAAATAAATAATAATAAAAAAATATTAATAAAAGTAAATAGATGCATTGCCACCAATCAATAAAATGTTCCATGCTTTTCTACGGTACTTTTTATAATTCGCATTTAGACTGTCGATATTTCGAATAATTGTAAAACATACTTGTTATAATTCTATGAGTATTAGACTATGCAACTGGACTGTAATGTAGGGGGTCAATCCCGGCGTAGTGGTCAGCATTCACGCCTCTGACGCCGAGGACCCCCGGGTTCAAATCCCAACCCCGCAGAAGTCACGACTGACCTAAGCTGTTAAAGTGACTATAATAAAAAAAACTAGACTGTGATAAAAATAACCAACACATAATTTGTTACCTTTCAGGCTTTTTACAAAAACCTAACAAACCTTTTCTATTCGACAACTACCATCTTTCATCATTTATGGTAGGTATCAGTTTTCTCATGATAGAGCCATTGGCAAATTTAAAGTCAATTTGTTCAATTTACCAAAGTCAAAGTGTCAATTTAGTACACTTAATCAAACTTTTCTCAGCAAAATCGTGAAACCAATACGATGTGCCCGTGCAAAGTATCAAAAAGCCGTAAAAACTTTATGGAAATTGATGAGCTGGAAGGCTTCAAGTGCTTGAGCCCTTCCTTCACATATTGCGGGAGATACTTTTCTTACGCGAGAGGTAAAGTACATAAAAAGCCCTCATCATCAAATGCCACCATGGTAGCAACACTTTCCAATTTGAACTAGAAAAAAGAGATGGGTATATAAAATAAGTAAAGACGCTCGATAAAAGTATCCTCATCATCATCATCAGAAAACTTGACACGTGGAATTAAAAGTCGATCAAAACCTACGGAACAATGTGACGCGTTCACATTCTTCGTACTTCATCAGGCGCGTATTTTCCATGTTCAACCGTATGATGGTAACATTTTCCACTACCGTGCGTATAACCATCCTACAACTCGTAGAGATCGCTGGTTTTTCCAGGCTTTTTCACACAACTTTTACATTTTTGTACTAGCATACTGGCAGAGACGCTCGTCTGCCGAACGTCAAATACCTACGTTTTACGTCGTATATTTTGTTTACCTTCGGTCTACACGCTGTCGGTATATAAGAAATAAAAAAATGGTGCCCACCAAATTACTCATCGTCACATCGGCATTAATCTGCTTTATGTTCGAGCGACTAAATGAGGGCTTTTGTGACACTAGGACAGGTCCGACTACAATATCGTGTCGGGGTAATCAGATAGTCGCTATTAGAATAATTTATTCGTTTATTTATTTTTTTATATACTTACTAGATAATCAATGAATTTCATTGGTTTATCCGGCTATTTATCTATTGTCTGAAGAACGAGCATATTTAATTTACTTATGCGGTTGTGAAAATACTTAATAAGAAGCAAAGCCATGGGTATATAAACGTCCTTCTGAACTAGACCCTTCTTTATCGACAGACTTCGAAGCCGATTATTAGAGTACAGGAAAATTACGGGGCAAGGGCAAAGATCCTATTAACTCTGCAGCGGCACCGCCCAGTCGAGATTCGAACATACGACGACTGGCTTGTTAGGCCAGCATCGTATCCCGGAACTAACTGGGCAGACTGAAAGTCTGTGAAACAAACAATAAAAAAAACTTAATCTAATAAAACTGGTCAATTCAACGCACGTTGAAGATCTTAGTGATGTTCAACCTGTGAATGTGAAATTTAGCGATTCTTTGAATTTTAATTAGTACCCACCACAGGTTATTCAAAACTACGTAGACTGACACTCATATACAGGAGAGGTACAAGAACATTATTCCTTAGTTTAAGGATTTAATCTATTACTTCAACAAATCTTTCATTCGCAAACTTAAGTAGAACTAACAAAGTTTTTTTTCGAATTCATATTAACACGCTGACTATTTCAAACTTGTTGCAATTATTATTGGATTGTCTATTAAGTGATGATAACCTAAAGATAATCGTAGAGCGCCTTAGTAGAATTCACGAATCAACGAGTAATTGAGGAAAATGGCTACAATAGGAGCATTATCATCGTTTCCTCATTGGTTTTAAAGTAATGATGCCAGTACTATCTGGGGCTTCTTATCCGTCATATTATTATTATTCCAGATCAAATAAGCTTACTGGACCACTCATTACTCCTCCATGTAATACTAAAGCTTTGTAAAAGCGTAATACTTACTACAACCTGAAGATTTTCCTGTTTGCGTGAAGAAAGAATAAACTTTAACTATTTTTTTTCATAACGGATTTTTGCAGAAAATGTTCCTATAAAGAGTTTTTGAAATTGCAAATACCCAGTTTTACTATCTTTATTTCATATACTCTTCTGCTTAATAAAACTAACGAAGAACGATCTGCTGTGTTTACTATAGCCCGTGGATATTATATACATTTCACATGCTTGTGATTCCTGATTATTTGATTGAAAATTACTCTGCTTATACGTCGATGACGGTCTGTCTCCTGTTTTTATGTTTGTTGGAGCATTTACAAATAAATATTTGATGGTTATGTGTACATTACCACGCTGGAAACATTATTTGCTATACATATACAATACAGATAGAATCAATCCGCGCCAAGGTTCATGCGTGAGGAAACATTTGCAAACAAAAAATGGAAGTTCGTTTCATTGCCATATATGGCTGACATAAATTTGTTTCTTGTTAATAGCCTTAGTCAAATAATTTATATTAAATCATGAATATGAGTTTTGTATTCGGTATGCCAGAATCAGAGATTTGCAATAATAGCTCAGTTCATAGCTTCAACACGTGCCATTTTTATCAGGAGCTGCAATTGTGTCTGCAAGAGCGTGAACAAAGCTATAAAGTTTAGTATATTACTTAGTTATATTGTAAATTGAAATTGAATATACAATTTTTTGCTTTTAAGAACTTTTAAGAGTTGAGTTGAAAGAATTTTTTCTCTTTTTCGAGAAACAGGTGCTACTATAATTGTTTTAATGAATATTATCAAATAAGATCTTGTAATCGTCATTTCAGTCCGAAACGAACTAACTACAGATTACAAAGAACTTTTTTCTACAATCCTGTCGTTTTTGAAGTATAAATCGATTAGCGGTATAACAGCGAAAACTACAAACAATTAAGAGCAGATCGACACACAAATTGGCACCAGACCGATTGCAATATTTCACAACGTTGTCTCCAATTAAACCATCGGAAATCCTAAGAACCCAACTCGATTACAAAAGGTTCTTCTGGATTTCCGCTGCCGCAGTGCAGTGCGACGCGCTATTCGCCTTTCAAGCATCACTTTCGTCCTATCAACAAAAGTGCTCTCTGTGTTCGATTATATTGGTACTGTCTCTAACACATTCGTAGTGAATCGAGCACAGACGAAGAGTTAGAAAACCCAACACAACGTTTGAGCAAGCAATTCCTGTCGGGTGTAAATGTGTATCGGAAATAACACGCGGCGCAGATCGATACGATTCGTTTTCAATTAAGGATAGCTGTACTTGGTTCATTCGATGGGAGGCAGTACGTACTGATTATACTGGTATTACTACCAATCTGATGACTATCAGACAACTTCCGGAGGTGAGAAACCAATTGAATCGAGTAACAATTGAATGAAGCGTGTTGCTTTGTAAATCATACAATAGTTGATGCTTAATGATCACTTCCCCAAAGATAAACTTTTGTCTTTAGTTAGCAATTGATGTTATTTAAAGTGTCGAAAACCTTTTTTTTTTGTTTACAGGAGACTAGACCACTGCGACCAGCATTTAGATCTATTGTGGTCGAAAAACTTACAAACGTTTTGATTTTATCTATGAAGAGCAGAATTAAATAAATTAATTGAAATAATAAACAGAATTTTCTTCACTTTTACCTATTTAATAAACTGAAACAACTATTTGAACAACTAAATTTACATCACAGCCATTCAGCGCTGTATTTATTCAGTACTTAGCTATATAATTTCCGGTTCTATGAATGCCCTAAATCAAA
This sequence comes from Sabethes cyaneus, assembly GCF_943734655.1. Lineage (NCBI taxonomy): Eukaryota > Metazoa > Arthropoda > Insecta > Diptera > Culicidae > Sabethes > Sabethes cyaneus. Next base: position 1,047,465 of record NC_071354.1, on the reverse strand, counting down.
TCTATACGATTTGAACTATTCGGTAACTATAAATGATCTTGCCGTGTCACATATTAAGCGCTTTCAGCTCAGGAAAAATCAAGAAGTAGAATTTCCAGGAAGAAGCAATAAACAGTAAGGCATGTGAGAATCACAAATTCCGTCCTTCGTAATGCACATTTATCTTCCGCTTGTTCATCCAAGAAATATCCGAGAGCACAGACCACCTGCCTTAGGCGACAGGAAGCTGCAAAAGTCAGTGAAAAGTTTTCCGAAAATCAGTAGCTAACAGCGAGTAAGAATATCAAATACATTTTTTGCTCTACATTCGTTTAGCTAACTCTAGTCGGGAGCATAAGCTGAACACTCGCCCACCAGAAGCAGCATACCACATTCCGACCACCATAGCGTGCATAGCATACACGAAATTCATCCTTGACGGAAAATTTCAACTACCTCGCATAACCGTCATACTCGACTAAAGCATGGGAAAAGGGTTAAAACGAGCCATAGCTGGGTGCATGTGGAGGGGGTCAACTAGTAGCGCCGAACCACCCATTCATGAAATCCACGTCACGGCAAAAGAAGACATTGCAATTTGTCATCAAGAGCGTTGATCGGCCACGTTTGAATTATTAGTATCAGAACACCGCGTTTGAAAGCGATTTTCTACCCACTTTAAATACTTTTTATTTCACTCTGCAAGATAACTTATCAAAAATAAACGTGTAATCAGGTATTAGTAATCAGCTGCAAATTTAAGTAAGTATACAAACAAGGCCCGACTTTACATAAATTTATTATTGATTATTACAAGATGTTTTTCATTGCAAAATCCATATATTTCGATATAGTTCGAAAGGCGATGTATTATAATTAGAAGAAAGATATCAATTTTTGATGGAAAAGGATGGATAGAATCATAGTAAATGAAACGTCGGAACGGGAACATCAGTTTCGAAATCATGTAAAAATATAAATATTCAATGCAGAACTACCCACATAGGCGTGGTACACAAATTACGTAACGCAAAAATCCCTCCCTCCCCTATGTAACGATAAGTAACGCTTGGCACAACCCCTCCATTAAATTACGTAACGTTAGCCAAACCCCCTCCCCCCTTGACATTGAAAAAAATTCACATAAATCGTATAATTTTTTATTTTAATGAATTGAACAAAATCATGTTAAAAACAACAATCAGGCACTGATCCATGTTGAGGTCAATTGGTTTTCAACCATAACATTGTGCCGCCAGCAATAAATTGGACTTCCAGAAAAACGGCAAACGATTTTTCTTCCGTACCATACATTAAACCTAGTGTCGGAAGTAGTGAGCTATAGCAAATGAGACGTGCTACACAGGGCACTACTTCCGACACTAGGTTTAATGTACGGTACGGAAGAAAAATCGTTTGCCGTTTTTTCGGAAGTCCAATTTTGTCCTGGATACACAATATTTGGAAATGTAGTAGGATCATCTTCATCAGCTACAAACTAGAATTTTAAATTTGAATCTCCATCAGTCTAAATCAATTCACTGTTTCACACCGTCAACACGTCCTTTCTTCGTTTTGCAGCTGTTTTTTGGTATTCATAATTTTGTTACGTAACTATTCTTTGGACTCCCCCTCCCCCCTATGTAACAAAAAGTAACGCAAACAAGACCCCCCACCCTCCCCTCCAAGCGTTACGTAATTTGTGTACGAAGCCATATCGGTGATGACCGTTCATAAGCCGCCTCCATCGAAGGCCGAGGAATGGGCAACGCATGGTTGTCTTTCAATTTTTTAAAGCCTTCCAGGTGAATCGGAAAAATCGAGTGTAAAAGATTATTGGTAACATATTTATCATCTGCCTATCTTGCAGCTGTAACTTTATGAAAAGATTGTACCCTTGAAGAATAAACTGGTTTCGGGAAAGCTATTGTCCAGGAAACATACTATTAAATACTATGCCGATTTGTCACTAAAAAAACTAATTCAATACATTTAACAAACGTACTAATTTAAACCTGAACAGGAATAGTGAAACTAAAGTTAAATTGAAATATTCATTAGCAATAGTCGTTAAATAACGTTAAAAATAGTCAAGAAAAGCTATATTCGTCATGAAGCAAAAAAGTAAGTCGTAGACGAAATACGCATCTGTCAGAATGATAAATTAATATAAAATTGAAAGTACAAGCTCCTTTTTACATATTCTATTAAGACGCTAGACAAAATAACCATAGTACATATATTATTTCTATGTTTGTGTCATGATGCCTCAGAATCAGAATATACCTACCTAATGCATTTAAATTTTTATGTCATGTAGAAACAACGAATAGCAATTTATAGTTGAAATTGTTTGCAAAATTCTAAATTTACTCTTAAATAATATCTATTAACACTTTTTGGTTAAATAATACAATGTTACAATTACGTATATTTCAATCCAATGATGAAAATACAACATAAGATGTATTTAAAGTACCATTTCAACATACTATCGATCTCGAAACTCTCCTGGTGCCTGACAACAAGATGTTATTCAATACAGTGAAACATTCTTTCACTCAAGGGAAAAATATTCATGATAATGAAACAAATATATGCAACAGTAGGAGCATAGCAAACGTGAGACCTTGAGAACAAAAACGGAAACATATCCTTCAAACAAGCACCAACCAGTCCCATTCAGTTGCTGCTAGCAGAAGTTGTGCAAACATTCCCAGCAAAGAAAATAAAACAGGAAATAACAGAAAGATTTTGACCATCAATGGGGCGAAAATACTTACAACGAATAAATGTTTGCATCCTGTCAGATTGAAGAATGCTAAGCACTCGTGTGGCAAGCTAGCACAAAAAAAAAACAGATTGGCTCGAACAATAGGAAAGAGATGACGAGCAAAAGAGAGGGTTTTACAAATAGTAAAAATGCTGATATTGAATTTCCCCGTCGTTCACTCTCGATGTCCTCGGACTCGAATATTTACTCTGCATGCATAGTATTGCAAGTAGTTTGTCATTAGCTTTCCAGGCTGGGGCGGACAGGAGATCTGGATCAGCTTTCAATAATGTAAAAGGGCCCCTTTTCCTTTCATTTGGTTGCGGTGAGTTTCTCGCGTACACATGGATAGAGGCGCTTTGCTGTTAAACCGATGCAATAGCCCCAGTGGAGGACATAGTGCAAAAAAATTCGTATCCAATTTCTTTCGATTTGACACAATGGCTGTGGATACAATTATCTTCCAGTTGCGGAAAGCGGTTCCATGATTTTTAGACCCATGGAAATGCAAAATCGAACAGAACGCTTCTCAAACTAGAACAAATATTTGTTAACAGGCTTTGCAAGTTAACAGGCAAGTTTTAATAATAACGTATAACGTATACGTCCCAAGTAACAATGTAAGTTTTATTGTAGTTTTATGGCGGTTTTCATGATGAATTTTTATCTTAAATGCCATCATAAGAGTGTAATAAAACCCAAATTCGTACTTGGGGTATAATTAATAGTAACGTATGAAAAGCTAAGGCAATCATTCGCTGCTTTTCCACTATCCATTGACCTCAACGAACACGCATAAACAATTGTCTTCAAATCCTCCGTAGAAAAAGTCACCCTAACCTTACGAAACAAATATCAGCGCCTTATGCCAGAAGCAAAGTAGCGGGACATTATCACAAATCGAATATATTTGCAACGTTATCACGTTTCATCTTTTGTTATTGGAAAATCAAATTGCTTTTAGAATGACGAAATTCCTTTCTTTTTTTGCCATTTCCGTTTCACATTTGATATAATATTTACGGAAATCGAGCGTGGAATGATATGAGGAGGTGCTGGTGGATTCTGCTGCCAGCAAATATGTTTTGTGAATATTTTCAAATATTGTAGGTATATAATGTTGACCTTCGAAACAACCATCTAGGCATGTTTATAGGCATTTAGGCAGATAAAACATATACAGAGCATGAGGACGCAGCAAAGTAACGTTCACTGTTACATGTGAAAGAGATGATTTGTGAATTACATAATTGCTTTCAACAAAGCATCACGGCCATTCTTTTGCTTAAAATGTAATGCTGCCAGCAAAAAGGAATTCTCACATCAAACTCACACCAAAAGAACCAAGGAATTGATTATACCACGCTTGAATGCGTTTTCTCAAGACAACGTGTTGCATGCATGGCAGTTTAGAACGGTTATTATAAAAATTCTATCTAATTGAAGAAAATCAAATTCGTGAACCTGAAATGTATCGAGAACATCTATTTTAAAAAGAATTAAAAATTCTGAAATTTTTATTAAACATTCTGTAGTTCATGAATGTTCCTAATAAACAGCTTTAAACAACGTCATTTTTTGATGAAGTTATCAGTTATTCAAGAGTAATCAAATATCTCTTGGTAGTAAAATGTGTACACAGCAAAATTTAAAACGTATTCAAATTAAATCTTTTTATGAAACACGCAAAAATGCAGTCACGCAGACAAAACTGAATGATGGCTTCACCATATAACCGTAAAAAGTGGCTTATGAAACATCTATTACTACATTAAATGTGCAGAAATGTAACTTTAGTGTAAACTACCTCCTGAGACCCCCTAACCTAAACCTTTTCATCCATACTGAGGTGAAATTTTTTTTAGAAATAATCCGACATCAGTTAGTTCAATATTAACATGTAAAACAATAGTACTACAACTGGGAAGAATGGAATTCTTGTTCTGGCAGTTTTCCGCATGGCTGATTCTAATGCCGGTATAGGATGCGTTAAACAAAAACACAGTTTGCTATCGTTTGCCATTAAAATAAGGTATTCACTTCAGCAAATGTAGCCGTACGCAAACGAGTTAATGCAGGCGGCGCAGTTAATAGACACACCCAGAGGGGAACCGCAGATGTGCCGGTGTTTCCTTCGACCCGTACGTTCAATAGAGGATAGTAATTGGAATATCCTGTTTGACCTTCTGTGACTACTGTAAAAATCTACCTTGGCATTGACAGCACATGAGTAACACCAAATGGAGGTATCGATATGCATTCAGTCGCCTGATAAAATTCTCATCCAGATGTGATCGTGACCATCGATACAGCTCAATAGAGATGGCTCTGTTCATTCCTTTACGATGCACCGGTGATAGCTGATGTAGCTGATGTAGGCAGCATTGAATGCTGAAGCCAAGTTTCCTTCAGTCGATACCAACAGCTCTCTTGCATGTGAAAACTGGCAGCAGCAATGTGAGAATGGCATTTCGTGGTCTTAGTCTGAATAGATACTTTATCCGTACCTACATCAGACTGTACTAGGAAACTCGTTAGCGAAAATCTATCACCGAGAAAATCGTCAGTCGTTACAGTAAAAAGCATATTTAAATACCTAAGAATCGGGAGAACCCACTGATGCTAACCATGTGCCAATTCAACTAGTGAAACAGACAACATTTTAAATCTACAACGATACTATAAAAGCAAATTATAATCTTTAGTATGGCCACAATTGAATATACCTTAAACATGAGAACTACTATGTAAGCTGTACAGGCCCAATGAATTGCAATTGAAATGGCTGCATCGATCACTGGAAAAAGGTTAGACTGAATTAAGAAAAGAGAGACGAGCGAAAATTCACAGTTAAGCCAAACTAAGCACACCCTGATTTAGTTCTGAAATGGGGAACGAAAATTTGCAGTAATTTGCATTTTGCCATTCGTTTTCTACGGATGTTCGGTGAGCTCTTCTTACTATTCAGGAACGATATCATTCGCACAAAAGAACCGATTTATCGGCACAAACGGAAACAATGAAAGCGTTCGCCAGAAAACTTTTCAACTCTCGTAATCCGTTAAATCGAACAAATTGAAACTGAAAGCGCTATCATCGAGAAGAGGTACAAAAAAAAAAATAAAAAGTAAACTAAGCTGTTCAATGAAATAATGCGCTCAAGTCAACGGCAGGAAATAAACAGGAATGAAATGAATCTAAATTCAGTGTACTAAAAACAAAATCAAAACGCAGTTTTCTGCTCGCGGTCTCTCCTACTTCTTAAATTTGTGAAGTCCTGTTCAAGATGGGAGGCCAGTGTTAAAGGATCTGGTGGTAACTATAACGCGACGCGATGAATAGGGAACGCGAAAGGAAATATACTGCGAGTGAAACTTTACCGTATCATATTGAAAATTCCTCAAACATTGCGGCAAGCGCTTAGCTCGCGAGATGGGTGGGTGGGTAGGCGGGCACTTGTGATGCGTTCTATCTACGAAGAAGCGCGGTGGTTTTGAGAGCTTTTCCGCATTTTGAACTGCCGGTATGTGCTGCATCCAGGGGGAGAAGTGTGGAAAGGGTAAGAGTGCAATATCAATGGCGAAACCGAGTTATTCTGTCAGATATGATGATGAGCGCATCGTCGAGAGGGCTGAAAATGACGCTAGAGTGCGGTATTTATGAAACCACATGAAATAGTTTTATAGATGTAACCGTTCGATAATCGCTATAGTGCAGCTCGCCTAAACGAACTAAAAGCCTTCGGGTTACGCGGATTATGCAATCTTTGCGGCATATACCTATACGCACAGAACCGATGACAGCTGCAAATGTGTGCGCTTCTTATGATCACAGTGTGATTGAGCTCGAGAGCAGGCAAAAAATGTTAATACCTCTAGTTTCTCGTCATTACTGGTTTCCAGGATTAGGATTTAATAGTATGGAATAATTCATTAATATTATAAATAAAGGTCGAGAACCACCGCGAAAATTGTATTGTTCTTTATATATCTTTTACCCTGAATTTTTACTTATTAAATTTCTGAAATGTTTTCTTCTTTTTATAACTACCACGATTTAGATCTGAAAATAACTTTTTCGCAGCTTTGTTTTTCGCAACGTGATTTTTTGCATTAGCATTCTGGATGCTATATTTTTCCCGAAAGTCGCATTTTTTCTTTGCCCATGAAATAAATTTCATCAAATACGATTGAGCGATAAGATTTTATGTGTACGATAATGACTTTCCTCTGTTTTCATTAAACGGCTATTCCAGTTTGTCAATGTTTTCATGTTGAACTCAGCCTACAATTTGATTCTGTGAGAACATGCTTTAGATTGACAATATGCTCTAATCACGATTAATTTGTCAAGCCTCTATTGAAACGGAAAGCATCAGACTACACGAAGGCTGTATGTACACACTGTCACCTATTTTCTATTCACACGACATGTTGGGTGTGGCATTATCAATTTGAGAGGCCGGCTCAGTGATCAATATATCAGACGACAACGGACAATCGGGAAGAGATTCTGTAGTAGAACATGCAATGCTGGAAATCAATTAGAAGATATCTATGATATTAATCGCTTCAATATCATGTACTATCATTCGCCAAACCCAAGGTACCAACGCAACGCACTGCTTCAGTTTTTAGTAATTTTAATTGGAACAATGTTTGTCGAAGTTGTACCCACTTGCGATTTGCATGAAGTTATAGAGTTAAGTACTTTATTTTCCAGGAGAAAAGCCATTTGAAATACAGTCTGGTTGACATTGGTTGGTTGGTTGACATACACCTTATTCCACAACAATTCACCCAAATCTTAATTTTATTTAGGTCAGGTACAATTTTTAACACTTTGCGGTATGAATGTTCTATATCGATTGTCAGTCACACACAAATTTAGCTGCCACACAAATCACTTTATTATTCAAAAGATTTCCCTGACAATATCAAAAGGGAAGAGAGAGAAGAAAAAGATAGTAAGAGAAGAAAAAACTGTATCAGCAGCAGCTTCAGCATGGCATAAGAAATAAGCTGCAGCTTTATAAGCATCATTAACAACCTACTCAGATATGGTAATGTTCTGTGTTCTTCCTTTTTCTCGTCTTTTTTCTGTGTTCCAACATTATGAACTTTGCAATTGTATATTAGGGTGGAGTTAATACGCTTGAATTCAGTCGTTCAGACTACATCTAGTCCATTAATTTTGCTTGGAAGTACTGTTAATGGGAAAGTGATTTTTTCGAAGATCTTCTATTCTTATTGAGAATGTTATCCAATACCAGTGAGCAAACTCTTCAGTACAGTGTAGTAAAATTTACTTTTATGTTTTCTTCTGCTACTGTTTTATTTTGATCCTTTCTAAAACTTAGCACTAGTTGATATATTGACAGTGATTACAAATCATTGTATATTTTCGCAAATTTGCGTTGGAAGAACCCTTACGGACCAATAGCATAATCAGTCTCAATCGATCAGCTGTAACAATTCATTCGATATTATAAAGTTCTGAATCTATTCTATAAAGGCGGTTGAAATCGAACGATGAAAAACTTACATTTTTAATATATTTTCATATCCTTCCTTTTGGAAGGTGTTCCACAGAATGTTCCAAAGAGCGCAGCATCCATCAAACATGAATTTCCCACTGGTAGAAGTGCGACGTTACAACTTTCAACAACCCTCTTCATATCATTGACAACGGAGAAAGTCGATGGGGTTCAACACAAAATTGCGAGAACGTCTTACGCGGACAGAAGCCTTCGATTTTCAGTCACTAGCAAAAAAAGCCTGATGCGGGTGAATAGTCGACGGGTAAATCTTCCTCATAACCAGTAGACTACGGTCGTTATTATTTATGAGCTTCCACCATCGCATTCCACCAACCGGGCGGTGAAGAATGAAATGGAGCTGAAAGATGAAGAAGGGCGAATAAATTAAAGAAAGTGGTTGATAGGGTACATCAATGGCGATTGATTCTCAATTTCTTTCTACTCTGCGTACGAAACTGTAGCTTCTATCTGGTTGCCACGTGATGATTGGATGCACAAGCTCTGTCAAGCTAATGCTGATGAATGAGACGGAACTAATGTACGATAAGTTCTTGAACTGGAATTGCATAGTGAAATATAATAAACTGTACAACTGATGTCAAACAAATATGTAATTTTAATATCACTCTATTTCAACCTCGATTATGCGTACTTAGAATGATTTTATAAAAAAAAAACAATTCTCTTTGTCACTATTTATTCACTTTATTTTTTTACCAGGCAGAAAATGGTAGAACGACTTATTAATACCGAAATTTAAGGGAAGAATCGCATACTTGCATAAATATGCAAGAAGAAGCTTTAAATTTACGTTGAAGGAAGCTCTAGTTTCAAGAGAAACCCAAAAACTGCAATGTGGGCTAAAATATGACATAACACGTTATGTATTACTGTAACGTTGTAAGATATTTTTGAACTTTCACACTATAAAGAAACACAATTAGATTACAGCCTAAAGCGAATGCCCGTATTTGCTGGGAAGGAAGAATTTCCGGTCCAAAGCATCTACACGATTGACTTCCCTTTCAAGATAAAGGGATCCCGCAGCGCCCAATGATACAAATCAAGGAGCTTTGGATTTTCCTTTCGACTCCGTAAGCTTGTTTTCGTTCTCTGGAGTGTCTGAAGCTCAACAAAAACCGAAACAATGATACCTGCGTGTGTTCCCAAATAGATAAATTTTCTCCCACTCGCAACAGGAGTTTGTTATTTTGGTGAAAATATGAGCTTCAATGTGCGCTCACCCTTAGCATAGCACGTTTGGTAAGACATACTTCTAGCATGCTTTTTGGATCTGTCATGTGCGGTAAATGAACCGAACGGAGTAAGACTTTATTTTCTAACGCTGGTCCTACAGAAAATGACTCTGCTCAGTTTGTTCAAGCCAGACAAAAAAATTCACGAATTACACGAACATGTTTATTACATGTCAGCGTTTTGTTGTAATGAAACAATTGACATTTATTTTTTCTTGGGGCAATCAATTTCGAATATTACAAATCTCAAATTATACTCCAAAACGTCATATTGGTTAAAAATATAATAGAATATGTTCTGATTAAATAGTTTTGTGAAATTTGAATTTCCAATTTAAAATATTGTGGCAAATCGAAGATTCACAATGAGCGAACTTAATTGTGAAGCATTAAGTATTAGAATAAGTGTGATATTATCGATACAGGTACATTGATGTAGCTGTAGAAAGACTACTTCAATGTTCATGGACGAAAAACCAATTTTGCTGCATATTGCTGCAATGCTTGGTATGATGTCGAGCTTACAAGAGCACATATGTGTGACACTGAAACCTATGTACTAAATCTACGCGTAGCGCGTGTAGAAGACAGCATAGAGAGAATTTATAAATTGCCGTGATTAAAGGATTTATAAAATGGATCTGTTCTACAGCTCCAATCTCGACCGTCGTGTGCTTGGCAGAAGCGATGCTACCAGCAGATCGTGCCCGCATCTATCTTTCCTCGTTTCCACCATTTCTTGCGAGTAGAATGGATTGGTTCTATATGTTGCAAACCATGCGGTAACAGTATCTAGCTGAATGTAGGCTCTTGGACGAGATCTGCATCATAGAAAACTTTCCAAGGAATCTCATGCATACGATTAAATCAAAGCTTTTTTAGCCTCGGCTCTAGACACAGCTAAACGAGCAGCATCGGCATAAGAATCATGAAAACTGTTATTAGGGAGTGTATCGAAAAGTAATCTTAAACTTTTAATTTAGAAATAAAAATAAAATTGGCCACAGCTGGAGGTAGTTTGGTGTTTTTGTTTGCTGAAGCTGTTTTCGGTAAACTACTATTATAGGATAAATTAGACATCATGGGTGGATGCCAAATATGACCAGAATAGAGAAGAAAGTTTTTGCTTCTTGTAGGTACAATGGCATTTCGTTTCTTCTTCAAACATTCGTTCAAATAAATTTCAGAATTTATTGTCCCTTTAGTGATAAAAGTAGAAAATCGCAAGACACATGTACAGACAATTTGCCAGACAAACACCGTTTAACCAAATTTTTCCAGCGCAACAGTCGTATTCGCTATCGGCACACTCTTTTCAACCGATTTAGTGTACAACTGAGGCCCCGCCAGGCAGTGTTTTGAAATGTTCTTTCACATATGTTTCGTTCTATATCAAAATGCACCGATTGGTGCTATCTAGAATGTGTTCGTATAGCTTGCAAGCTCTCGATATAGCACGATGTTGTTGCTCCGAAGTTTGTTTTGGTGCTTTTTGCTTTTAGTATGTCTTCAAACCTATTCCCAGCTGGCTTCGAGGTACGACACTGGTCTTGACGAAAGCCAGTCGTCGTATGTTCGAATCTCGGTCGGGAGAGGCTGCTGAGCAAAAACAGAAGGTCAAGCTTCGGGAACGGAATGTTGTAGCACCCCTTGGCTTTTGCTTTATTTATGTCTTCAAATCTTTCATTCTCATGAAGATAATTCACAACTTTCTGAACCAATTGGGAAAAGCTAGCATGAGGTTTTCGTCCACTGCTTGGTAGATCCTTCAGTTTCAGGGAACACTGCTTACTAAATTTTTCAATGGTGCGTTGCACATTCTCCGGACAAATTTAATTTTTTCGCGATTTGATTGAACATCCTTTTCGATATACCAAATGTGCAGGATTTTATTTTTAGTTTTCGATTCAATCCGCATTTTGGAAACAACTTTGTAAACGTGAACAAGCTTTCATTTGCATTTTTTTGCCGATTTCCGTAAATTTTATTATTTGACTTTCCGTCGTTCCGTGTTAATACGTCGTATACTCATCTTTCGAGTTCTTCAGGCTATGTAGAGCCCATAGACAATTGATTTCAAACAAAAACTTTTGAACAATATCACAAACAAAAAAAAACAAAACAAAAACTTGTGGGTTGTGGGGTGACAAAAACTTTAAAAATAATTGGCCTAAATTGGCAATGGCCTAAATGTGATTCTCCAAGTACACGGAAATAAATTAGATTCCGATGCCATGAATGAAATCATGAAATCATGAAATGTGAATTCCTGTCAAATCATGACTGAACTGCCATATCAGACAGCACAAAATCATGAATAATAGTTTATGATTTTGCGTTGTGTTGTACTGCAAGAAGCTCGTGATATTATGATTATTATTCATGGTGTATTTTCATAAATCATAAGCTAGAAACCTGGAATCATGAGTCATTTTGCTCGTTTTGGAGATCAAATTTCTATCCATGTATTAAAAACAAAACTGTTGATTGAAGTTTTTGCGCAGGGCGGATTTGGTTATAATTTTTGTTATTTTAAATTCTAACGAGACCAAGTTTATAACAAAACCAAGTTTATAACAGAAGTCATCCTGTTATAAATTTGTTGTTTTCATTTGATCGGGATGCAGCTCGCATTTAGCTATGCGTAAACCATAATCCAACCGAAAAATGGTTTGCATTGTTGTTAATAACTTGTTATCAACTTGTTTATGTCTCCAACATCACCATTGGCATTGGTTATTGCTGCTACTACCGCAGGCGGCACAAGTTGACAGCTTGGCTTAACTGTGACCGAGGTTCTTAGACGTAGCAGCTCCAACACGGTACATAAAATAGCCGCAGGTAGCAAACATGTACTCCTGCAACGGAATAAGGTACGCTGCTGCCCTCTCACTCAGGCTGCGATGCTATTGCCTCTGACCTATTCTTTGACGTTATCGCTACAAGACATCAGCCTCTATAGCATCAGTTCATGGTTTCTTAGCTACAGTTTGAGAAAGTGCGGAGGCACAACAAAAGCATCATCGCCGCATCCAACCGTCTGCTGTTGGCAGTGAATCTACTCGAACGAAGTGGGAGAGTAATACAAGAGCGGTAGTGAAAAGTGAATAAACATTATATGCAGATTGTAAGTAGGTGGCAGTTTCTTAGAAGCTCTCAAAGCAATTTTCAAGTCAAATCTGGTCGTTCGCATATCCTGCATTGTGTTGTTAAGATTGCGCTATTGACTCTCTGTTCGCGATAGCGATGGAAGGGTAACCGAACGGCCATCAGGAGCATCGCAGCCGGAAGCGTTTTCGCGCAATGCGACAGCTTCTGCTTACTGAAGCAGCGCGACACGTTCTGTAGAAGTAAACTGCAAAAATAAGAACTGTTCTTACTTCCTATGTTACTTATATATATTGGAAAATAATTACTAACTAGTGTTTTAAAAACCTTTCAAATCCTGTGACAATTTTTACATAGTTTTTTTTTCAAATAATTGTCAAACATTTAATTCACAGAGTAGAAAACGTAAAAAGTAGTTTACAATGCAACGCATTAGTTAACGTAAAGCAACAATGCATTACATACCTACATAGATACATGATGGATCTGCTCAACTTTGTATTATGCATTCTCTATTCAATTACTACCAAAATAGCACCTAGCGAGATTGCCATGCATAACACTAATCGAAAACTACTGCAAATTATGGCCAATGGAAAACTTTTTCCAAAATATGTAATTTCATGCCCACACGTAGCCAGTTTCCTATTTCGATCTCACAATTTACGAGTTCAATATGCAGTCGGTACTGCCGACGATTACAACTTCCTACGCCAGATAGCAACCAGCAAACTGTATTATATCGATGTTTCCATTCAGCGTCAAACTTATCTAACAAACTAGACTACCAGTTATCCCTATCTACACCATCATTTTTCCACCGGCAGAACGTTCCTGATCGGCGAATCACCCGGAAGGTGGCAAATTTTCTATGAAAGCAATGCCATTTTCGAACAATCAGTTTTCAGATCCCGTTAGTGGTGTGGTTCATTCTCTTGTGCTTGCTTTTAGATACATATATAGTGATATAGGACTTTCGCTTACAAGAAAAGACCTTTACCCACGCCGACGGCGACGAATGCTGGCCCATTATCTGCATCGGTACACGTTCAGGTTCATATTAGTCGGGCCCACGTATAAGCAGAGGTGATATGAAATAGGTCGAGACACATCCGCATCCCGGAAGTTGGCGGAAAATGGAAATTGAAAATGGCCGTATGTATTATTTATAGCAATATTTTAAAAAGTCTGACTGTGAGTAACCTTAGCGGTCTTAAAAAAGGTGAACAACAGAACTGAAAAGGGTTCGGGGTGCTTCGCATTGTTGGGACACTGAACACCCTTTTACGGCTTGTATGTGTGTCGAAGCGAGCGTATTTTACTTACCAGGAGCATGGTGAAGAGACGAAACTAATAAAAAAGGACATTAATTTTCCGAACAGGAGAGAATGCTGGTGATTTAAGAAGTTGAGGAAAGTAACGCTTTAATGATATATTCAAACAGAGCAAATGCAGTCTGGACAATCTGTTCAATTCTATTTATGCAACTGTTTTTACATATGAGCCTTAGAACGTTTTAAGTTTTCGAAAATAGTCTTTTCAATGAATTATTATTTTTCATGTTACATGTTTAACCCTTTATAAGGCCGTGGCAATTTCAATTTTTTTTAATTATAGAAGCAAAATAAAAAATTTTTGTTGGTGGCAATATAGTTGCCACACTGCCTTATAAAGGGTTAAATCACGCTATTTACTTCACAGTAACGCAACTAAAGCTGTTCAAACGTTCGCTCAATTTATGAGCATGTAGCGATTAGTCTGAAAAAAATGGTGTTGTATGCGCTAAACTACTGCACTATGTTATAGTATTGCACTGCTGCAGAGAAAAAATATAGCAAATTAAGCTACAATTTCATCTAGATATCGATTTCAAAATGTCTCAAAAATAAAAGCCATATTCAACATAAACGAAAATACGTGTGTATACAAAGTAACTGATCCTGGTGGTCTAGAACAGAAGTGCTTGTGCACTACTGGGCTTTAAAGCTTTCTTCAGATAGTATTGGAACAAATACAATTGCGTGTATTTCAATAGTTTATTATTGAATTCAAGATCTTGTCTTACACAAATGTAGCATTTTCTTCATACTTTTAAGAAAAAATACGGATAAAATTATTCGTCACGGTTTCGAAGGAATTCTTGAACTTTTCCTGTAACAAGGCTTATTAGGCGGCGCACACTTTCTTCGTCCATCGTTTTGGCTATCTCATTCCTCCAGGTCTCTCATCTGATTGATGTCTTTGACAACTTTTCCTTTTGCCTTGAGTCTCCTTTTCATGATCGCCCAGTATTTCTCAATAGAGCGGAACTGGGGGCAATTAGGTGGGTTAAGGTCTTTCGGAACAAACTGGACCCCTTTTTTCTGCGTACCATTCTTGAATGATCTTGCTGTAGTGACAGCTTGTCAAATCTGGCCAAAACATCACGGGATGGTGGTGGGATCGAATGAACGGCAAAACTCGTTTTTGGAGACACTGCTTTTGGTACAATTACGACGTCATTGCCTTATTTGCAACGAAAACTTTCGTTTTTCTGCCACAGCTGCAAATGCCCTGCCAAATCATAAGTTTTCGTGCAAATTTGTCGGCAAAAACAACTTTAAATTTGCTTGGAACATCCCCGGAGCCGTTTCCAAGTAAAAAATTTTACCTGGCATTTGCCCGAAGTCAGCCTTGACATAGGTTTCATCGTCCATCAGAAGACACCCGTCGAACTTGGTTAGCACCCGGTCGTA
Organism: Sabethes cyaneus; assembly: GCF_943734655.1. NCBI lineage: Eukaryota > Metazoa > Arthropoda > Insecta > Diptera > Culicidae > Sabethes > Sabethes cyaneus. The sequence goes on along the minus strand of NC_071354.1, from coordinate 1,032,075 downwards.
TAGCTTTCGAGCACGGATTTTGGCCACACTATTCTGTTTTATGGTTCGGTTTGGCTGTTTGCTAGCTCGAAGCTCGAAGCTCCGCTTCCCGGAGTCGAATTCTCTTCACGGTACTATGGGCAGCATCGAATTTTCTGACCAAATCACGGTCCGACAGATTGGGATTCCTCTTGATGGTCTTCAAAATGTTACCACCTAGTTTCCGGTCGACTGTTCCACTCCGATGATTTACTTGAGGCTTCCGAATCGTCGTCAATGTTTCCTTATACCGTTTGATAACACGCCATACGGTATTTCTGGGCAATTTCAGCTGTTTAGCTAGCCTAGATGCAGACCACAATGGATTTTCAAAATAACTGTGCACAATTTTTTCCTTTCTTTCGGCTTCTATGTTGTTTTGTTTACAAAATACAGTCGTTTTGCGGAATGTCAAAAATATATAGGTGAAGCTAAACAAAATTCCGACGCGTGGGCGCCAAGAACTTCCAAATCTACAATATGAGCAAAAGTTTGTTCCAATTCTAAACGAAGCAAGCTTTATATTTACATTTGCTGTACGTATTAGCAATTTTTTATATTGGAACGTATTAGTTCGACTCAGAATCAATAGAGTTATTACCTTAGTCGCTGATTCTTAGAGGGATTCGGCTAGTTTCAACTAAAAAAGCTTTCTTGGCATAAACTCGCAAGCATACAGCGGAGAATTCGGGAAAACATGTGGCACGAAATCGTTACAGAATAGATATAATTCAACATTTGTACTTAGCAGATTCGCAGAAATGGTCTGTGATTTTTCTGGCTTCTTTTGAAGCAGCAGATATCATCGTGCTGTAAACGATTGGAAGTTGTTCTTTTTATCGCATCTGTCGGACGATTGTGATCAGATCACACCGACCAGCTACAGTCGTAATTTCAGGAATGTAAAATATCCGTAACGACCGATAGCTGGAACGTGTGCGCATAACAGAATGTCGTGTTCGTGTTTTTCGTTTATTTTCCGTGTCTCCAATTCGAAAAGAATAGCTCTTTGGGATTTTATTTTCTGTGCAAACATAAGAAAGAAGGCGTTGTATTTATATTTTGAGAGAAAATGGCTCCGTCCAGCAACGCCTTAATCTGCATGCGATCAGCTGAGTCCTAAACGTTGCCGTAGGATGAAGTGAGGAGACACGGAATGGAATCTGGAAGGGGATTACCGGAACGTCGTTAGATGTTTTGATTGGTGTTCATAAAACGTGAGCAGAAATATTTCTGCTGTTTTTTGTTGAGAAACGTTACTGCTATTGCTTTGGAATAGCTTTTCCTTTTTCATTCAAATTGCGTATTAGATCTTTTAAAAAGGTTACATACACAATAATCTAGCTTATATGTTATATAAAAACATTTAACAACACATTAACAAAAAACTCATAATGAATCATTCAACTTTAAGAATAAAACTATGTAATTAAGGTATTGTTAACTGATAACGACAATCTTTTTTCGAAGTTCTGTTATGCTTTGCCGGAAAAAATCTCTCAAAAACTATTCACCAGTAAAAGAAAATAAACGGTAAATTGTTCATGCAGCACAGGCGAATGCAACGGCGGAAGTTTCCTTCCCAGCTATAATTTCGCGCTTTGATAAACTTGCTCATGGAAATCATTTTTCCAACTCAATCTATGATGAATATTTTATAAATAATTTAAGCAGATTGTTGAGTACTACTTCATTGGGTGCTCCACTTAGCACTGCCTAGCATGGCAGCAGCAGAAGCGATCCAGCATTCTGTCTGTTGGGCAAAGTACACTTCAGGTTTGAACCCTAGGCTTGCGTTCAGGTGAGTTTATCTCGTGTTTTACAATGGCTTCGCTCTACTAGAACAAAAAAACTTTCTTCTCTATGTCGCGGTTTGAATTCCTGTTCGGTAGGAGCTTTTAACTGGGGCAGAAGCAATCACCAGAAGGCCGAAAAAGAGTAAGCGATACTCGTGCGCGGTGGGTATCACTTCACTTGTGGGGGTGAGAATCCATTCCACGGGACACGAATAGTAAGACATCCGTAGTAACAAAGAACTGAACTTCTGCTTTGCACTCTGGTTTTCTCACAGCGTTTCCGGTTGCAGACAACCAGGACAGAATGTGCGCGTGTTTTTACTAGTGTCTACTGGGATGGGAAAGTTAACACAGCGGAAGGAACTTTACCCGTGACGATTCAGGCTGACCGGAACAGGAAGTTGGCCAAAAAGCTGAAAGGGTACGGACGATAGGGGAATAGAATTAAACCGAATAAAAACTAACTGTATTTACTTGTTTTGTTTCGAAAATGCCTTCGTGATTGAAATTTTAAGGAGCCCGTATACTGTATTGTCTTTAAAAGCACACAATCGAGTCAACTCATTATTGTCCTTGAGGATTTACTATCGATGCCATATTGAAAATACATACCAATTTTTTTACTAAAGAGACACACCCCATTGAACATCGTACATACCCCATTGAACTGCAACTGGTATTAAATTGAACTAATCTAGATTTGTTTTCTAATCTGTTTCAGATCACATGGACTCAATCTGTAAAAACCACTTTCTACAACAATTGTATAGGAAAATAGATGGTGCTACTCTCTCCTCCAAGAACGAGAGAAACCTAAACTGTGTTATCACATTTCAAACACACTCAATACTGCAAAGATTTATGTTACGTTTCGATATGCTACAACTAGACTGTAATGATCATTTATATGTATATGATGGAGCACACGCTGTGGGCACACATAAGGTAAGCTTCAATTCAAAAGTCAGAATACATAATTCAAAAGAAAGATTGTGGAAGTTTGTGTGAAATTCAAATTCAAATCATTCAAATCATATGTAATTCCATGGCAACAGAAAAAAACAGTTTTGAGGAATATATAATATTGTCACACTAAGTATTGTCCCTCATGCGAAATAAAAGCGATTCGGGTTTTTTGCATTCTGAACATTGCACTTCAGGCTAATATTAACAATTTTGTTTTAGTTTGGGAACCTCCTCCTCCCTCTCTTACGGCTTCTTAATTTCGAACGCATAACAAATTGGTGGACATTCAAGCATAAAAGTCAGTGTTTTAAACATAAAGTTCTAAGCAATACAAAAGGTTTGAAAAAATACAAAAACTGAAATATCGAAAAAAGAATCAAGTGAATTGCCGTTCTTGAGATATTTATGGTACCTACCGACTTTTGAAAGTCGGCTAAAACTCGTTTTGAGAAAAACGGAATTGAAGTTTTTGTTTTAGTTAGTTCCAGACGCGCGGTACGCGCGGTAGGAATAGCTGTGACTTTGTCAATTTTTATTATTCATCCAAATGGCTTCAAACACATATGCTCAAAATGTTAATCTTTGTGAATAATCAATTCCAATTCAATAAATCAATCGTAAAAGAGGCTACAAAGCTCGCGCCACGCAGCAAGAATGCCGGATTAAAAAGAGAACCCGAAAGAGACCGAAGATTTCAAGACAGACAGAGCCTGCAACTGTTAGATATGCGATGTCGATGAAAATGCTGGAATAGCGAGTGTTCGGGACAATTGGAGAAGAACAGCATCAGAATCCCGTCCCCATCGCCATACGAGTAATAGGTGCAAAGCACAAATCTACCACACAACTATGAGGAAAGTGCTGCTGCTCGAGCCACAAATGCTGATACCTAATACATATATGAATTCTTAAAATGTTAACAAACATTTAAAATAAAATTTTCACACAGTAACACACTTACTTATATTTATTAATTCTGCAAATATCCAGTAAATGAATAACAGAGAGATATATATTTAAAAAAACAACGAATAGCGTAGCATAGCATAGCACAGACAACCGTACACACCATGGTGGCTGATATGGTGTACCCATAAGAACACCATACACCTGGCCATGTCCTTACAATTGTAGAAATGCGTACGTTATTTGGACACCTACTTTAAGAGGATGCGCAAAAACTCACGCAATCTTCATAGGTGTTCTTGTACCCAGTAGTATACGATATGAATATAATAGTAAAAATAAAATGAAATGGAGCATATATGGGAAAAATAGAACAATCTCACCAGCAATCCATAGAATGAAATATAATTGCGTCATTTGGGTTTCCATCATGTGCATTATTCAAACTTGTCACGGCCAAAGTTTTCTCTGTACAGTAGGAGGTGCTTGATGAACTAAAACAAAACAAATCATTAGAATAACATATTGGGCTTACCTGGTCGTGTGGCTCAGTCGTCTACCCAAAATCTCAGTTTTGAAATCAGGCAGCTGGGAACCACACAACTCGTACCTCCTCGCTTAGCTGCTCAATAGAGCATTACCGGGAATGGCCGCGTGGAGGCGCTAGGTAGGGGCTTGAGATGGCAAGAGCTATGCTGGTCGCTTTCTTGTTTGCCTTCCCCATTTCATACCTATATTTAAAAAAGCATCGAATATATAAAAAAACCATAAAGTCTAAAGTCATAAAGGGCGATATGGCTACTGCTATTCTAAATAAACTATGACAGAAAGATCGAAAGGCGTTGTAGGTTTACTGTTTTACGAACTATCATTAAAGTGAATATTTCGTGTACGAATGGCAAAACACATCATATTCCTCGTATCCAACACAAAATCAAGTGCAACAATCGAAGTTTACCAAACTATTAATAACTCATTCATTCAAGAGTAGGTTTACGCTGGAAATCGGCCGATTGCATAAGCAAACAAAAACCTCTGGCCTAATGAGTCGTCCAAGTCTGTCATGTTGACGCTTGCCGATTTGTGCATACATATTCTACCATATGCTGCATTCAATTTAGCCACAGTTGTTGTTCGGAATACTCCACACACATTTCCGCTATATCCCCGCCCAATTATAAAGGATTGAATGCGTGAAAATCAAATAATTCTAAAGATTTTCTTCAATTCAAAATAATTATTTTACCCTATTACCAGCCTTATCAAATCTAAATGCACAAAGTTCTACGGTCACTTTGAAGGCACACAATTTATCTTGATTGCACATAATCTGCTGCTTCCGATTTTCCGTACGTATGTATGTACATCACTAGTGCATGTAGCAAGAAGGAAACGATTGAGTGGAATGGCACCTTCTATTCCACCACATGGTGCAATGCACGTTTCTCAATTTAGACCGGATTTATCGTATAGAGACAAAATCCACAAGTGAAAGACGACCCACAGAATAAACAATGGGGCTACCTCATCCCATCGTTTTGAAGATTTTTCCCACAGTAGTTAGAAATTTGAATATTTTCCTCACCCATCCGCTGTTATTCCCTTGCAAAATAACATTGGATTGGTTCTTCAACAACGGCTTGCTGCTATAATCCGACCCGGTGAACCAATGCTGTTATTTATAAACGGTACCTCTATGTCTACCGTTTCTTCCGTGCCGAGAAAATGAGATGAAACTCATACCACTTGAAGTCCTGCCGGTGGTCTAGTTCTGGTCTGTTGTACGCTTGTATGGCTGCTCGCAAACGTTGTATGGCTGCTTTGCAAACAGTTGACTAAACTTCTATGAAAAAAAAAAAATAAAATAAAAATGCTCCTCGTCTTCAACAAGCTGCTCTTGATATTTTGTATCCATGCAAAACAGTGTATCGTGCTATTCGTGTTCATAGATACACACTATGCTATACGTAGATAGCACTGTCTTTAGAAAAAAGTGAAATCATATTGCTTGCAAGGTTTTTGTATTTGGAAACAAGGCAATATTAAGACAAAACTGTGCAGATATTGTTTGATGTAATTAATGAAACCAATTGGCTTGGTTGGCGAAATCTTACATTGCTTGTATACGGACACAATTTTTTATCAAACACAAAATCTCTCTCAGTATGTACTAATGCAATATTATGACGAATCGTGAAAAATGATAAGATAATCAAACTGACCACTAATTTTTAATCGAAATGTTATTACACAGCTGGTAGTAATAAATACTGTGAAAAGATACCATGCGTTTCCATTCATTAGCCGAGTAAAGGAAGCGGATGGCGTTGTTGAGTAAAATAATTAAAATGATTGTAATAAATAAATCGTTTGGATTGGATAACTGTCATAAAATATTAGTAAAGTAAATGATTTGCAGTTGCCAATTGCCTCAAAGCTCATTGCGCAAATTACAAATAATATGTAAGCGTAAAAGTGTAAATCAAAACTCATTATCGAAACGAAACTTTACATAAAGTTAAACCGTTTTTCTCGCGCTCGTCTGGCTACTGCTATCAGGCTGTGCAATACCATGGAGCCAGTAACGGACGAACCTAGCTGAATGTAATATGACAGGCACCAAGTTTTCTATCAATAAAGCAAATGCGATTAAATTTTCATCATGTTACCGAGCGGCAGAGTTCGTAGGAACTACGCTTACGGTAGTCGGCTTGGATTGTGCAAACGGGTGGTGCAAAATGAGAAAAACTTGCTAAAGTCCTAGTCTCTGGCTATTCGACGAGCATAGTTTCACTGGGAATCGAGGATATTATTAATGAGGGCGGGATGGAAGAGAAGTTTTAAATGTTATTAAAAATCTTACGTCACACAAAATCACTTAAGTGTTTTGATTGTTGATAAATTCGATCGTTAAGTTAATAAGTAATTTCCACGTAGAAATATCTAAAGGTTAGTTTTTGACCAACTAGCGATACTTCTGATATTCTTTAGTGATAAGTGGATTTTAAAATTTTGAACCGTTCTGCAAGCAAATAAATCGCAAGGTCAACGCAACACCATTGTGTAATTTTTAACTTGTGTTTTCATTCATCTTATTTTCATATAATTCCTCTCGTATGGCAGGCGGATTTAACCTGTAAGGATACAAAACAATCAGTGGGCGCACTGTTCACCAAGACAAACTTTCTCACATTCAAGTACGTGACCGACAACTGGGGCACGGAAACGAACGGTTTCAAAATGGTTATAACTTCGGTCAAGGATTCCAGTAAGTACCAGCAATGTACAACAGCGTTAGTTAAAGCTAATGTGACATTAAACGTTTTATTTTTTCGACCACTTTTCACAGAAATAAATTGTGCTGACTTCCGGTGCACTCAACCGGAATTTTGCATACACCAGGATTTGCTTTGTGATGGAGTGAATCACTGTGCGGATGGATCGGACGAAGCAGTCGGGTCGCTATGTCCCGCGCCGAACGAGTACATCAAGACGATCTTTGGTGTCGACCTGACGTGGATTATTCTGATCGGTGTGAGCAGTCTGGTCGTGTGTGGGTGCATCATTGGCGTGACGATATGTGTTTATTTGCGAAACTCACGCCCGGGTGCAGCACCCAATCAGCTCAACTCATCAATACAATGTAAGTGGTGGACCATGTTCCGTGAAGACAAAACAAAAAAGATTTATGTTTGTGTTTAGATTAGCATTAGTTTTGTGTTTAGATTAGCAAGGTCTAGGCATATTTTTGTGTGATTCAGTCTCACAAATTATTTTTTTCAATGTCTACAAGTGAGATATTTTAACTTATAGTTAACGAAAAAATTTCATATCGCTTTTTTCTTCTTTCTTCCTAAATATTAACAATAAGCGATCAATCATGTAACAATTTGATTTACATAAACTTTTCTTTCCATGTTTCTTTCTGATTCCGTTTTGTTTCGAAACCATTCATCCATCATCAATTATGTGATTCAATGCAATACAAACTGCCAAATCCTGCCAACAATCCATCAACAACAAAAACATGTGCTTTTTACAACTCCAACAAATCATCCCACACAACACCCACACAATCGAACATACGAAACCTCGACAATCAGTGAATCAGATGATAGAATCGAACGGTTCATCGAAGCATCTGCATGCAACACTGCCGCGGGAAACAACAACGCTACCTGCTTCGGGAAACTTGCATCACCCTGCGGGACCATTAGGTGGGATTGACCCTCGTTATTTAAAACATTTCTCTGTCAACTAACTGTTTCCGTTTCGATTATGTAGGGTACCTCCGCATTCCACACAAATTGATGGCCAAAGTCCGTCCCATTTGGTGCCTGGCAAATTAAGACAATTAGGTCCGGATTTATCGCAACAAACCTCACAAAAAGACGAGTGGTTTGTCTAGAGCTAGACAGGAAACACATAGAGCAACAAAAATGAAAATCACCAAAAATGTAAAGGAAATTCTTGCAAACACAAAAGGTAAGGAAAACTATTACCAACACTAGTTCGAGAATGAAGAAGTTCAATAATGCAGAGGAGGAAAAACAACGTGCAGCGGACAAAAGAGTAAAATAGCGACACAGCAGCAAAAACATCTGCGTCTAACCAACTGAGATAGATAGCAACAACAGCAGCAAGAAGATCAGAGAAAGCACTTACTCGAATATCATGGTCATCACATAAAGCGCTTGTAAAATTTATCTTCTTACTGCAAAATACACGCAAATGCATCTTTTTTCACGTCTAAAGCGAAAACAAAACGTGCACCTTTCGATTCAACACAAGCGACGGAAAAGTGAAAGAATCCCGAAAGGAAGTCATGCGAGAGTATCGTGATCGTGCAAACGACCAATGAATAAAGCCAAACGGCGTGCAATAGAAGAACACGAACAAATGCAAATTAGCCAAATTTTACTAGCAAAAATGAAGAACCAAAGAAGATAAGAAAACTACGAAAAGCAAAAACAAAATCATCCATTCCGATAAACGAACAAATTATACACAATTGGAGAACAATTTTTGGCACTATATGAAGTGAGTATGTGATTAAGACGCAATTAATTTTACTGGCAAATAGTGAATGAAAACTGAGGATTTTAAAATTATGTACAAAATTTTTGTTTATGTCGGGTTTTATACCTGATGTGTTTAAACATTTATATTTCTATTTGATTTTTTTACACTTTTTTCAATTCAATTTTTATAAAAATAAAATCAACCTGTGTTACGTGAATTGGGTTCGGAAAAATCTCCTATTGTTTTTCATAAATTATCCAAAGTAAGTGCTCTTATATATTTAATGCTAACTCTAACATTTTTATTTCTCTTCATAGGACTGTCTGGTTGGTCATCAAAAACCGCGCAGGGTGTAAATTGAAAGGGAGTATCAGTGTACCCAACATCTAGCAACTAATTGTATATAGCATAGCAAAAAAGAATTGCAGAACTATATATAGAGAGATTACAATTATGAATTAATGTTCGGAGGAATGTTTGGAAATACTGCATGAAGTAGATATGAGTGGATAATATGCATGGAATCACAATAGAATATGTAGTTTACAAATTATCAATAAGAAACTGAAAGAAAAATGCGAAAACCCTAAAAAACTAAACAAATTTTAATGTTAATCTAATGTAGCAAATCTAGCAACGTCGTGTTGAATAAATAAACAAAGGAAGTGTAAAAACTGCACTCGCACAGCATAAGAGTTTAGGAATAAAACAAAACGAATGTTCATTGGTTTTAACTTATTGGCAAAAAGAATGCGAGTATATAGCCAGCTAAACTAGCATATTAGAATTATTAGAAAATAGTTTATACAGTGACATCAAGTTTTTCTGTTCATCGAAAAAAGCGATCGAAGAAGCTATATCAGTTAAATAGGTTCAAACCCTGATTACCGCTTCAGATTAATTAACTTATTGTTTATTAACTATACATTGCCATTCTGATATAATTTTGAGAAAATCGTCAGTTATGTATCAAGTAGAAGATAATGATGATGATTTATGTGTGATTGGCTGCATAACTAATAATAGTTAAAGGCAAGAGTAGGAAGTGGAGAGGAACGATTCTAGGGTGTTACTAACCGCTGTCATGAGTGGAAGCTGAGACATTTTAGGCTTTTACTGACATCTTGAAACAAGCAAGTGTATTTCAGATACTATTGAGACAAAACGGATGACCGTGGCCAGAAGAATCCAAATTGAAAAATGCACATTTCAGTAGAATAACAAGAAGAAATGGTTGCATTGAATCATAGGCTAGGGAAAAACAAATATTGGGAATTGCATTACAATTAACTACGCTCAACAATCGTATAATGGGTCTATGGTATGCGTTGCTAAGAAAGATTGACAAATTCGTCGAATCTTCAACAACTGCATTTTTTTTATCAAATTACTTTCGATTTCTTTCAACATTTTTTAAATTGTGACCTCATTGTTTTATCATAATCGGTAGTTCAAAACGTATTTGCTTTACAATACTGCCCACACTTCGCATACTATCAGTAGTCGAAAATGGAATTCACTGTTTGGTAAATTTCTTGTTTTGCACAAAATTGTTTGAACAATCATAAAATAAAAGAATTATTTTATCTATCAAAACAGTAATGATATGACGACATGTGAGATGCATAAATACATATGCATAAATACATATTATGATGTTTATTTTTAACATCCTTGGCTTCTATCACGAAAACGTTGTTCATTAGTACAACTGGCAAACTCAAGCTTGCATTAATTAAAAGCGTCATTTTGAGCAGAAAATTTCCTTCCTAATTGCATCGGATGCGCTGTTAGATAGTGCATTTTTTTAACGTTTCGTTATAATTAATTAGTCAGCAATAAGATTCGGCGAAACCCAAAGCTCTTCAAACAATGTATTTTTTCAGAATATTAGCAAAATGAACGACGTAATTAATAAGCCTGTAACAATTGATTTAACAAGATTTGACTTATTGATCATTGCTTGTTTGCAGTTCCCTTATCGGATGTCGTACACACGGTAGTGTAAATTTCAATTAAACTGTTTGGATTAAAACTCAGCCAAATTTGTAGCAATATAATATACACATGTATTGGGATGTGTCGATAACTTTGGACAAAAAATAAAATGTTGGTGTAATGTTAAACCAAGAAATCTATACATGTATACCAAATAGAGAGAAAAAAAACGAAAACCAAACAATAGAGCAGCGATCACTAAAAAGTACAATCGAAATTTACTCATACACGCAGTTGCAGTTGATTGTTACAACAGAACAATGCGGAAATCATCTTCACTGGAAAACAAACCACACAATCTCTGGCATTATATCGTGTGTAGACTTTAAGAACGGTTGAAAAATTATATAAGCCATGCTATTTTTTGCAAAGTCTGCATCGTCACGTGAAATAACTCAGAAAAATAGGACAAATAACATTTTACTCCGCTAGTTTTCAGGAAACCACTTATTCCATAAACTACAAACCAAACTAATTCATTTAATTTTCGCTTTCCATAATTCCTCTTGATTAGAGAAAGGCTGAGCATATTGAATTTATAGAATTTTTACAACAAGTGTAAGCTGTCTCTACATTAAAAACAAAAATAAAATGCATACAAAGAGCAGTAGAAATTTTATTACTATTATCCGCTTGAAGCTTGAATAGAGAAGAAAACGAAACAATAATATATTGACCGAAAAGTAAAGCATGTAATGCTAAAGTAGAATTGCAGAAATATTTAACCATTTAGAATAACGGTAATTAGTCAATAACAACCGAGAAGCAAATCATCATTCAAATTACTATCATGATCATAACTGAAATAATTGCACGAATAGTAACAACAAACCCATTAACAGTAAAAAGTAGATCTCATGCACTCCGAATTAAATACGGATTGTGTTTACACGTGTGAGAATGCAACGCTAAGATATTACAAGAACGCTTGCCAGCAAACTTTGGAAACCGTGAATAACATTCAACGCTGACTGTTTAGACGTCTTTCTTTTCCAAGATAATAACAAATCCAAATAAATCAGTGTTGCCAACATAAATGTAATGAAATCAAGAAAGCTAATTCTTTATTCTTATTTTTCAAATACCAGCAAATAAAAATTTAAGAAAAAATACAGGATTGATCATATCTCGGGCAAAGTTTGTTAGCATTATTTTATTAAATTTATTTGGAATACGCTATATCATTACTGGAAAAACTTATTGAACAAAAAGAAAATCATGAAAACACAATGATGCGTGGACACATACAAGAGAGATAATAGACGCACAAAATGTGGCGCAATTATTTGTAAAGCATTTTCAACTGTCATCAATTTATTGCGACAATAGCAAACTGAAAAAAAAATCACCTAAGTACATCTACATAAATAGTTTTTATTCAAACCTTGCAAAATGAAGTGAAGTAGGATCAATTTCGAACTGGGACGTTGCCCAGACAACCTGAAAACATCAATGTATCGTGGAGAAAAACTATCTATAGTCGAGAACAATTAGCTTCACATGAAGCCAAAAACTAACTCAAAATTATTTTATCAAGCAGCAATTATCCGAAAGTAACTAACCGAATGCAAAATTTGAATTTACGAATCCGTTAATTACACATATCCACTATACAGACTATACAAATGGAGATCTTATATCAAGCGTGACTTGATCCCACGAAAGGCAATGAAATAAAATACAGAATTTTTTTGTCACATATCGGCTTAGGTTTTACAAACAAATTCTCAAAGGCTGAAGAACTGATTGTAGCAGTAAGGAGCAGTAAACGCAGGGAGCACATTTGTCACAAGAATGCTCTCGAGCTCTCTATATGTTTTAGCTATATATTCGTCAAAAGTCCATGTTTCAGTTTGGTTATTGGATAAAATATCAAAACTTTCCTACAACAATCTATAAGTTTTAGTTCGTCGTACTTTTGTTCTCATAGAAACCCATAAGCTTTCACAAAACGTGTACTTAGTAGATTTTCCTTCGAGATACAACTGCTGCAATCAACAGTCATTTATCATACATGTCAAACAATTTAGGAACCAAACACATCTTTCCCCAATCTGAACAGGAACTAGAGATTAATCCCGGTGCTTCTGATATATATTGTCCCCTCCCTTGTGAGATAGTTAAGCGAACCAAATAAAACAAATCGATATGACAACAGTTTTACAAGAAAAATATTACGTCAACAAATACTCTATACATGTATATTGACAACCCATATACGAAAAAATCTATGCAAATAAAGAGAATTACTTAAACCAGTTATAGCTAAAATAGTAAAACATAGAACCCTTTCTAAAACCACGGAATCAACGTAACGTATATCTATAGTTAAAAATTTTATCGTCAACCAATCCAACCAATCCAACATAGAGTCAGATCCGTTCTAGCATGATACACATTGATATTTTGGGTTCGAAAACTTTCATTTTATTGTACATATTTTATTGAGAGTTGAATATGAAAAGTCGAATTATTGTAACAAACAAAATATCGTAACTATATTATAGCAAGAGATGAAGAAGTATTCGTACAACATAAATTAATGCAGAATTTACTACATACAAAAAGTATAGGAAATGAATTCTTTCTAAAGATGGGAAATAATTGAGCAGCAAAAAAAATCACTGTAACATTGTCCGTGTGTGTATGGTATTAAAACTATAAATATATATTAATACATATATATTTTATCATGCGATAAGAGCAGCTACGTACGAGTAATGGGATACTGGAAATTATCAATTAGCTAAGCTAAACAGAAAAGCTAAACAAAGAAGCAAAGGCAAAAATGGCTTGGGAAACAGTTTTGCAAGGTAGATTACATGACAATTTTATATTGTAAGGGCCATCTAGAAATGCAGACAATGGTAAGACAAACAGTAGAGCCAGTAAGTAACGCGCAGTATATACATGTAAAGCACATTTTCGAACTGAGAATTACAGCAAATGAAACCGAAATTAAACATGGAAATGAATGTAAAAAACTAGAAGCACAGAGACAGAGACGGGGAATGGAGAAAGATATAAACTATTGAAATATAAAGCGGAAAAGACACAGTATGGTTTACTTTCCAGAAAATATCACTCTATCCATTGGCGGAATTAGCGTTCAGTTTTAGGGTTCTATAGTCCCCGCCATTTTGATCGATCATTTGACAGGTGTATCCTTCTAGTTACCTGAAAAAAAGTTTCAGTTGTTTTGGTTATAAGCTAAATTAGTTACAACCACAAACGTGGAGGTGTATTTCTGGCTCGCTGTTAACCAATAGGTGTGAAGAGTGAGAGAACGAGTGTTGCATACTGAGACACTAATTTGAAATCGATTTAAACAATATTTTTGGGTAATAAAGAACATGTTTATTGTTTCTATAAAGCATACATTATTATGGGTATGATTGAAAATTATTTTCACATGTACCTTTATGCTCATATAAAGGACAAATCCTGGACATCTGACTTTTAACTTACACTTCAGAATTGATTTCCAGTCATTTCCTATGGAAAATTTTGATTTGATTTGCAATTGAACACAAAAAAATTCGCTATGGCTCAGTGTCACCCACGACTCTGTGTCTCATCGTTGCCGATAGGAATGTTTTATGAAAAATAGTGAACTAGCGGAGTTAGCAAACAATTCGATTGTCATTTTTTTTTTTCAAATATTTACTCTTATTAGTATGTGATACCATGCAGTAATTTTAATTTTAATTTAATATGTATTTTGTTGTTGAAAATCACTTGAAAATGATTGCAACAACATTTACTTTGACCCCCCCAAAACTAACTTTTGTTGAAAAATATGTTAAAAAATCAACAAATTTTTCTCAAACTGCATTATGCAATGTAGGTTCACAAACTTGACTTTGCATGAAAATATCATGGATCTTGAATGTTTTATGACGTACAAAGTATTCCCGTTGGCTGTTCCTGTTGTCTCACTGTTGACTACTCTTCCCTATGCATAAAATCCAAATTAATGGATGTGATCCTATCAAAGCGATGCAAATAAATTTTTACGAGCTGATAATAGTGTTTTCGAGCTTAGTACACCCCTATTGAATCCACCTGGTGGTGAAAGGAACCTTTGTTATACTTACCTTCGTTGTTGTTATTTGAGATTGAAATCGACAGTCTTCGGAACATAATTCAAATGTTTGTGGACGCTTTATTGGTTGTTTATATTACTTCTACTGACAGATACTTAACGATTGATAAATTAATAAATATCACGAATTATAGTACCTTTTATTTGGTATCAAAATTAAAAAAAAGGTTCAGTCATTTAAAAATTGATTTTTTAAAGAAAAGGAAACGTTTACAAAGCACCGATTTTTTTACCCAACCTAATTCAGAAAGGAGCACCCCAAACGCCAAATAAACAATACGGGTCTAACGTTTTCTGAAAATTCGCCAAATAAGTTTGAATAAATTTGAACAAAATCGTTTTAAATTTGGATACATGCCTTTTTCATGAAATTGCTGAGTAAGCAACTTACTTGTGCTATTGTTGATTTAAGTAAGTACAAGTGAGCATTTCCAGCTCAAAACGTAGAAAAAAGGTCGTTTTTGACTCGACTATGTTTGATTGGAATAAAGTTTTGATAATATGTTGGATACCATGCAAGGATTCATATTCCATTAAACTTATTTTTTTTCGGAAAATTCGGCACCAACTTTTCAAAAGGGCCTATCTGCAAAATGTAAACAAACCGAGTAAGGGTTTGTTTCCCTATGCTAGTCCTGCAAAAAATAACTCCCACTCGGTTTGTTTGCATTTTGCAGATTGGCCCTTTTGAAAAGTTGGTACAGAATTATATTAACATCTAATGAATGTGATATGTTAATTAAATACACTGGCCGACAGACCAAAGGTGAGAAGTAGAAGCTTATCTGCCTAATATCACAAAGCTCTCTACTCGGACAGCAAAATTACATAGTTTTGATAGCCTTCTGAAGCAAATTTCAGTATTTTAATATTAAGATAATTCACAATTCTTCACTACGTTCTACGTTGTTTGTAGACTAAGCCAAATAAAACGCTCAAACATATCAACTAATGGTGCAATATTGTCTAATTACGGTGGTGCGCTTCTGATTCTCTCCAAATTAGTTTAATTGTTTCAATCATCTGAACGTAAAAAGCCGATTTGGAAAAATAATAGCAGCCGCATAATATTATGAAAATCCAAGCCACGTACAGCCAGTAGTCAGTTCGCTTTTCTACTTTATTGGATAACGGGCCCTTGAAGTCGCCAGATGTGTAATGTGGCACGTTTATGGATGATTTGTGATTCACCAGCAATGCGGGTTCTACTCCACTATGTTTGGTTACGAATTTAACCAGCGTTTCAAGCGTAATCTCGGTATCGTTAAACTTAACTAAGGGACGCCCCTGGTGAAAGAACATAATTGTCGGAAGTCCGACTATTCCGAATTCAGTATTCAATGAGTGAAAACTAAATGCATCTATAGCAGCTATTTTGAGGTCAGGAAAATGTCTCGCTAAGGCATTATAATGCGGAGCCATCATTGCACTATGAATACAAGTTTTTGTGTAGAACAGCATAACAACGCAATTTCCAGCTTGTGTCCGTTTAGTAGAATTACCGTGCGGGGCCAATATGCTAATAACTTCTTTGAGGGATGTAATCATGTGCAGTGTACCATTGCCTTTAGCCGGAACGCATTTCACCTTCAGTGTTTTCCGTTTTCCCTCTGATGTTTTGAGCTCTTCTGCTTCTGAAGTTTGCTCCTCATATATGGAACAATACTGTTTATCCTTGAATGTAATAAAGTCCAGGAACGAATTTTGACTCTGGCCGGCAGAAGTAATAGACTGAGACGTTTCTTCGTTTTTCACAGTACCGCCGCCAAATGGTTTATAATCAAGAAAGTCCCCGTTCAGGATGTGAGCGAAAAATTCTAGTCCACTGAAGCGGAAGGCGTTACAGCAAGTAATGACTGACAAGAAACATACGATAAAAAAACAAGCGCCAGGTTATTGTTCGTTGTTCACTTACCACTTATAATACTTGCGATGAATAAAATATTTTTCATGTTTGAATGAAGAAAATATGAGTACAAGAAGCAGATTTATCAATATTTTGCGTATGTTTTGACTAGTAGCTGAACAGCATCACTAACTTTGTTTTCTTTATTTTGACGTTCCATTTGTCTTTGCATGCGGGGTATTTGTATAGTACGTAATGTTAAGAAAATCAGTGTTCTGCCTTAAGGGGGAGCCCTACTCAGAAAGGTCGAAAACTAAAGATTTTCGTAAAAAAATTTTTGGAAGCTGTAATTAACGTTAAGTGTTGGGGTATTCTGCTTATGGTAAAGGTATATTTGAAGATGTATTTTATATTTTTTGGATGCCAAAATAGTTTGGAAGCCAAAAAATTACTAAAATGGCTGCAATTTTTCCAAAAGAAAGGTGTTTTTTCATCAAAAATCGAATTGATAGCTCATAAAAAATTGAAAAATTGAGATATCGAAATACATACTGGAAAAAAATTTCAGCCAAATCGGACCATTGGATTACATACACGTACACGATTGGAGATACACGTAGCGCCAGTTGAAAATACAGGGTATCGAAAAAAAACTCGTTTAAAATTTCGCACAGCGATGCACTTCCCTTAAGGTGACCCCACAGTTTTGCGGTATCTTTTCAACGAGGTCAGATACAGGGATGGTTCGATCACTTTGACTCAATTTTGATTCATTTGACACTACCGTCTCAGCCGAGCAAAATTTGACAAATTGACGGATGGGACATTTGTAGATAATAACTAGATCTACAATTTTGCTAAATAAAGTGTTGCTGCAACTTTTGTAGTTACGGCGCTACAATGCTAGTACCTCTTTAGTAACTAAATGAACGTTCATTTAGTTACTAATGATGTACTAGCATTGTAGCACCGTAACTATAAAAGATACAGCAACACTTTATTCAGCAAAATTGTAGATCTAGTTATTATCTACAAATGTCCCATACATCAATTTGTCAAATTTTGCTCGGTTAGGACGCTACTGTCAAATGAATCAAAATTGAGTCAAAGTGATCGAACCATCCCTGGTCCGATATCAAAAAATCCTTTTGACATGACATTTCTAAAGGCATATACCTACCGAAAATGCAAAAAATGAAATTTGATTTTTCCGAATTACCAGAGTAGGGTTCCCCTTTAAGGTTGTATCACAGAAAACAGACATCCAAGCAAAAGGTCCCAACTTGGATAAAACTTGTGTCAAATTAGTTAGGAAACTATAGTGATGGTGTCGCTAAAGGCGCATAAAATTCTACACTAAACACAAGTAGCTGGCAGGCAGCCATGTTATCGATGCCAACATGTTAGCGTTAGCGTAAACGAGATATCATCAAGGGTCAGTCGCTGAGAACATTCCGTTCACCTCATTCATAGAAATTTTGTTCAGTTTGTGCCTTATTGTGCCGCTGAGGTACTGATCGTGTGAAACCTGTCAAACTCGCCTGCGCCCAGCCAGACTGTTTTGATCATTTTGACAATGACAAACATTGGCAGGGCTGCCAATTTCCAACATTTCAAAATTTAAATGTCAAAAAGGTGGGCCACAGTGTGCCATTAACTGTGAAATGAATGTACCGCAACTGCAATCCATGAGGTAAGCTGTTCCCTAAATTGAGCCTGCAACAATGTTCTAAGCGACTTACTCTTGGATATCATATATTCGCCACTCTTCACACAAGTTAGCTCTTCAGCTGTCAGTGGGGCCCACGACTCCTGAGCCCGCAGTGATGTTAGCCCTTGTCAACGCAAAGCCAATGAGATAAACATAAAGGTGCTAGTTAGCTGACTAAACAGCACAACAGCATTACGCATATAGTCCATATATACTAGCGCCAGAGGAGCCAAAGGTTGTCAGTGTGCAAATCAAAAGAATCATTTAGTTGGGAAACTATAGTGGTGGTGTCGCTAGCATATTAGGTGATTTTAATTTGAAATTTTATCCAAGAATTCCCGAGAAATTTGTTCCTGAATGGATGTCTGTTCTCTGTGGTCGTATCACATTAACCGTCAGCATCCATTAACGGAAACGTAACGGAACGGAACGTTATCCGCATTAATTGGAACCACTCTAACCATAAATATTGTAAATTTCCCACCTTATTGAACACGATGAATTATAACCGTTGCGGACGAAATCGTCGCGAGTACAAATTTCATTTCTATTGTCAAGTAAATCAACAGCTTATGTGCTAGTCACACGGAATATATACGTTTAGCCTAGCGTTTGGTTCAATCCCAGCCAAGCGTTTTTGCCTACGACGATTTCAAGCTGCCAAAAAATTGTGCAGCGCGTTCTTTTACCAACGGTACGGGTAATACAATCACCTATTTTTCAATTTACCTCCATTTCTGAATTGGCACCGTGCCAGCACCATATTCAAGACAGTGCTTAATTTTGGACAGTTGCCGATTTTCACTAAATATTGACAAAATTCCAAGTATTTTTTAAACCGTGTTTTTACATAAAATCATCAGATGTAGAAAGTAAATTGCTTAATTTGCTTAAATTTTGTCAATATTCAAGAAAAATCGGCAACTGTTCAGAATTAGGCACTGTTTTGAATATGCTGGCACGGTACCGCACATTCAAAATAATTCACACATTCTTTCTACGTAAAAAATCACATAAATTTCTCTACAGGGAGTTACGTTATCTTCAGCTGATTATTATTAGAAAAAATAATAACATCTATTTGATTTTGATTTGATTTGATCTAAGCTTGCAAACCCCGTTAAATTCAAGTAAATAGTAGTGGAAAAGTTGGATGGAAAATATTCACTCAACTTTTCCCGTAATTTCGACGCGAACATTATTTTAAATCTACCGTTTCCAAACTGTTGCCTAGTACAAAAGCAAATAAATTAGTTATGGATTCGACAAGTAACCATGAAAACAATAGGTCGTTAATGTTCATCGTAGACAAACGAGTGATTTTCCATACATATTATAATAGCGTACACTCTTAAATGAAGTTACGTGTAAATGTGTTGAATTGGGTCCTAAAGCCCTATGTCGTTTTTAGCTTGAATCGATGAGGTTAGGGTTAAGAACACATATTTTGATATTCAATTTTATATTTTTGGGCTATTGCCGTTAAAAACCTTTTTTTTTTAATTTTGTGAAATTTTGAACAAAAAATAAACATTTGGGCAACCTTATATAGACAAACTATAGTTGTGCATGGTTGTGTCAAGCGGTGTCTAGACAACACGAATTATAAAAAGAAACCATAGTATGTCTTGAAATGTCACGGAAAACTTTTTGTTTACCTTCACGCTCATGTGATAGTGTGCCAAAAAGTCAAAAGTTGCAAAGTCAGGAAATGGCTTGGCAATCGCGACCTAAAACATTTTCTGAGTTTACAGCTCATTTTCCGGTTCCGGTCATCTCAGTTTAATTAAGGCGTTTGTCAAAATCAGCAATAAGCGTAGTGACTGCACTTGGTCACAGCGTGGATGGCTTCAGTTTTCGGATGCAACACCCGCCATCGAGATGCGACCGTGTTTGGTTAGAAACGCACAGAAATTTTTGGTCTGCCGTTCGCCCTACTGCTGATTCACATCGGAGTAGCAGAACATACCAATCTGATTGATAATACGGTGCCAGTTTCGGTTGGCGTTTTTTTTTCATACTGTTCTGCGGGGTCGATTGTACCGAGATTATACTGTTGGCCATCAGTTTGACATCGTTTAGTCATTCTTAGCGCAAACTAGATTTGGACAAAGTCTAGCACCGTGAATCGATGGATTGGAATACATTGCCCGAATCAAAACTTTTATCCGATAACTAGTACAAATTTGATGTTCCACTTCCTCACGACCGGCAAAACGCAGACAAGCACAAGAGACTACTGCGAAGCTGTAACTGTCAAAACGATCAGCTGCTCTAATGTCAAACCAGAGTTGCCAGTGAGAAAAAGTTATCATTGTTGCCAGAAACGTGTTATTTTCGTTATGTCAAGGAAGATCTCTAATGTCAAGGGAGAATAAATTACAATATTTTTGTTTTTTAATTTTTTAGTGCTCTGCATCTTTTTAAAAAAGAAAAAACTATACTCTGGTAGTCATAATAGGAAGCTTTATCGTTCCTTCTAAAAAAATCATCTTTTTATCACAAATTTTAGGACCCAATTGAACTAAAACTTGGTTTAAACCCCGTCTTCGTGACTGTCATTCCAATTTTGACAGTGTCTTTGCTTTATAAATAGTTGCAACATGAGAGAGAGAGAATCACGAAGACGGGCTTCTTTTTCGCATGTTTTGGCTGTTCTTCTTCTTCCTATTACGTTTGCTTTCATTTTCGCGTCTATGATTTCTGGGATTTCAAAAGAAGTTTTGATGCTCAAAACAAAAGATATCTTCACGAAATTTTTGCGTCTGTCAGA
The DNA here is from genome assembly GCF_943734655.1 of Sabethes cyaneus. Lineage (NCBI taxonomy): Eukaryota > Metazoa > Arthropoda > Insecta > Diptera > Culicidae > Sabethes > Sabethes cyaneus. Next base: position 1,010,934 of record NC_071354.1, on the reverse strand, counting down.
ACACAATGATAAATGCATGTGAAAATTTTGGGTTAGTGCAACGATCCCACTGAGTCTAGCAGCGCCGCCCAGCCCGGATACGAATCTGTGACGCCTGGCTTGCTAGACCAGTATCAGATCTCCGTCTATTGGAAACACTACTGAGTAATTCTTGCTGAAACGGGACCACTACTGACACGAGGTCTTCAAATATTGGAACTTTTTTTTGAAGCTATTAGGCCCCTTGGCGAACGAGGGGTCCACTATTCTTATTTTTTAACCATTTTCAACCAAGTAAATGCATAAGTTCCAATACCAATATTTGAAGACCTCGTATCAGTAGTGGTCCCGTTTCAACGAGAATTGCTCTACTGTTTAAAAAAAAGCCTTCAAAGGGCTCCATCCAGCCCACGGACTGATTTGAGGACAGTGGAAGAAAATGATAGGCTTTTTGAAGGCAGAGATAGAACGTAATTTAGTTATGAGCACGAAGCCCCGACCATGTTGTAGAGTTGAATGCTTCGGTAAGTTCTGGGATGATAGTCAAGGCAGTATGTTCGACATTTTGTTATGAGCAGCAATGGTTAGCGATCATTGTAGCCCGCAGCTTTTATAGGGGAACCTGATTGGATCCGTACCATGCATAAAGGTACTTGATCACTTCTGAGCGATTGGATTGTGGCACAAACATTTAACATACCAAACACGTGTCAGAAAATACTGATGCATCGTTCATGAAATAAATACAATCTAGAGTACGGTCATATTTTATACAGTAACACAAATAATAATTCAATCGTGATTTTTAAACGTTTTATTTCTGTTAATCTTTTTATTTTTTTAGATAAGCGTTCATGATTTGGATGTTAAGGTTGGTACATCAATACAGTCTTTTAGTATCATCAAAGCGTTTGAACAAAAACGAACGCATATAAAACTGATTAAAACTATTTTTATTCACCATCTGAAAACCAGCTGAATTTAGCTATTCTAATAATATGATGTTATGATAACGTCAAATATGCATTTTCCGCAAATGCAAATGTTCGAACCGAATAGAAAACGTGCGTCTGCGCACAAAGCACGTGTTGCTTTGCTTGAGGAAAGCACCCCGTCCTTGTATTCCTTGCTTTTTAGCTCTACAACTTTTAACTTGCTACACAAAACAAAAAGCTCGATGGCTTGCGTAGAGGAGAGGCAAACGCACGCAGGCTGTTGAGAAAACATACACTGTTATAAAAAGCACACAGAAGCGTTGTATATATCGTAGAAAATTGAACATCTAAGGGGGAGGGTTCGTTGTATATAAAACATTATGCACTCGCTTATCAAATCATGCCGCTGTTGCTTGATCTGTGATCAAATTCGGAAGGTACGAAGGAGGCAAGCAGCTTGCTTATGTAGTTATTGCTGCTTTCAAGAATTGGAGAACGCGAAAAGCGGTATATGCTGAATCGAAGCCAAAAAAGCAAAACAAACATTTTCTCACCCTCACCATCAGAAACTTTTTACGCTTTTACAGCTTCATTTCTAGTTTGTGAATCTATACCCGAACCCTTATTCTGCTCTCCTTAGTTCGCATTGGCGAAACAGGTTCCATATAGTGGAAACCATTTGCTACGAGGGGTTTGTCATAAGAATTATTAGAGCTTACTTTAACGATTGATTGATGAATGCTCCTACATTCTACCTTCTCCTAGCCGTATCGTTGCGAAATTTCATTCATGGATTCGTGTTACAACAATCAGCGAATCCCTCGGGCTCGCGGAAACGGCGTCAGCAGCGACGGGTGCGTCGAAAACGTGTAGCGATGACGACGACAGCGACGACGCCGAGTGTGAATCAGACATGCACGAAACAACCAAGCACAATATCAGTAAGGGTTGTTACTAATATGGGCCATCTTAGATAAAGAAGGAAATAGTCATTTAGTTATCTCATAGAAATAAAACCAAAAAAATGCGAATTCATATTTCCAATTGCAAATATTAAAAACATTTCAAATGTATTTTACGCCCAGAATAGTACCACGTTCCGTATGTTCGATTCGATTGTAGCGTTTCGTGGTGTGGCGCAGGCGGGGTGAGACTTTTCCTATAGTACACTATGGCAAACACAGGATATGCGTTTCCCAACTCCTAGTGCGCCGGGCAGTAGAAGTCGGGAGTGGTAGTGTGGTAGTTCCATTCCATTGCTACAGCCGTAAAAAATAAAATATATATTTTTATTTTAATCGATAATAATAAAGTCCAACTTTTTCAAACACATTTAATTGTGTATCTGACTCTTTCTGTCCTGCCTATAACTAGTTGTTACATGCGCCCAGTTCTCATTCCCAGTGGTGACGACGTCCTGACAGGATGAATCTATAGAGTGTGCACTGCTCCCAACTGATCAAGAAACAGGAAAAGGTGCAAAAGCTTGCGTTTTGATTGGATTTAAAAGGAATATAACAAAACAGGTAAGTAGACCCGAAATCGGCTGTCTGTCGCAATAACCCGAGAAGCTTGCTCAATCAAAAAAAAAAGATCAACGGTAGGAAAGGGGATTTGTTTTGAATTTATGCCCCATCCATTCCGCAACTCTCCAGGAAAAAAGTGAAAGTGAACCTGCCGCTTCAACCACGGCAACTCCATCCACCATTTTCTCTTTCCACCGCTAGTAACAGCAGCAGTTTCACCACCAGGCTTTGTTCTATGTGCGCGTTGGCTACGACGACGACGTTGACTATGACAACCCTTACCAGCTACCGCCACCATCTTTTTCACCGTCATGTCACCAAGGTTTTAATTCTAGCAAACTGGAGACTTTGCGACGTAGAAGTGCGATGGGAAAATAGCCTTGTTGGCGGACATACCTCACACCCTCCAAATGGTTGGAAAAGAATAGGAATGGAATGGTCTGCGGGAAAAACTGAAAACCAGAGTTGCAAGATCAAGCAAATTTTTTCAAATCAAAATCTTATGTTTAAAATAATACAGACCGAACATACATAAAGGTACCTTGATAATACAGGCACGGTTGGTTCATTTTAAACAAACATACAAGAATAATAACTTTTTAAATTATAATCAATCGATTTCTAACATCATTAATTTTTTTTCTTCAATATTTTTTCAATTCCACACCGGAAAAATATAAAAAAATTGAGAACAATTTTTAAAAAGTTGGTGAAAACTATTTTATCGTTGATTGGATAACGGAATGAAATGGTGAATAACCCTCTGTGTTAAAACCACATAAAAACGGGCTGAAAATAAGGGATTCTGATTGAGTGCGCATTAGTAATTATCCTTATGCTTATTCAAACTGATTTACTGTCTTGAAGTAAAACTGTTAAAAGACCGATCCAATTATTCAGTTGTGTGGGATACCTTACTTAGCTTATTCGACTGTAAAAAAATTACTGACAGTGCTTAAAAGATCTTGCTATCACTGATGATTCTAATTATTGGCATGCCATGAATTTATTTGATGATTTTACAATTCAAGAGCACTAAAGCCGCTTTTTACGCGACTATTTTTACGCGAATTTCGGAATTTACGCGGTTTTTTAGCACGATCTTCGGAGTTTACGCGGGTGTGCTCAAAACGTCTATCTTCACACGTAGTTTAGGAATTTATAAGGTTGACTGAAGTTTTTGGAGCGTCTTAGTAGAATACGAAACCTGAAATTCGAAAACAGACACTGATGAAGCCTGCAAGTCGTAGACGAAATATGTATCTGTTGCGAATAAATATATAGTAGAATTTGATTGGAAACTTTTCTTTTTTATTTAATTTCCGATTTATAAGGTTTTTTGAGCGAATTTTGGAATTTACGTGGTTTTTTTCGCAAATTTTAGAATTTACACAATTTTTTTACGCGAATTTGGAATTTACGCGGTTTTTTACGCAAATTTTGGAATTTACGTGGTTTTGATTTATGCGGTTAGTAATATAGTAATGTTTCGATTTTGTCAGCGCCATGTTCAATTTTGGGCTGACAAAATGGGGAAACTGATTTTTTTTTCAAAATTCCAGACTTAAGACTTTGCAGCATCGAGGACTTCTACTAAAAATTAAATTTTAACCCTCAATTAATCAACCGACAGCTCAACACAATCTAATCAACCGAGCACAGCACACTGCACAGAACATTTTTTGGTGCGCGTTAGAGTTATGAGCGGGAAAAATTGGTTTTAGGTTTATGGAATCTTTGGAAGTGCTTCTTAAAGTTAAAAGTTCTATCGTCTAGTCTAGAGGAATTCAAATTTTCATTAATTCCCCTAAAAGTGCAATAAAAAATTTATTTTTCATCAGTTTTAATATAACGCATTAATGTGTTCTGCTTTATAGCATAGCATGTAGTGTCTCTTCAGCAAAGATAGAAAAACCAATTTTTTTTTATTATAGTCACTTTAACATCTTAGGTCATTCGTGACTTCTGCCGGGTTGGGATTTGAACCCGGGTCCTCGGCGTGAGAGACGTGAATGCTAACCACTACGCCGGAATTGACACCTTAAAAACATGTTTCTCAAATATGAAAAATCGTCAAAATTAGTTTTTCTATTTTAGCTGTTTTTGTAGTTGTTGTATGAGTTTTTCAAGTTTTACAAAGTTGTACAACATTGCAGAATATAGTCCTTCCTTATTTGGGAATTGTAGAATTTTTTATATAAAAATACGCTAATTTTGTCCCCGAATTATGCGCAAAAAAGGCATCATTTCATTCAAAAACTCTCCCCAGGGAATCACAATAGTTTCATGCAGACTGAAAAGTTTTATAAATCATATTCAAAAGTACAAAAGTTGAACAAAATTTATAGGCTGATAAGATAAGGTCGGGAGCTGACAAAATCGGAACATTACTGTATTAAAGATACAATTTTGTATCCGCACATGTTGAAGAAAAAGCTTATAATTTTGCTGAAAAATGATAAAAGTGCACCTTGAGAATTATATGTATTCTGCTTTCATGATAACTACGCATAACATTTGCTATCTAAATTACTAATCGCAAAATATTAATACCTATAAATATAATACTTTTCAGTGCAAAAAGAAATTAAAAGTGAGCTTATTGACGGACAGGCGCGTTCTTGTTTGCTCAGTTTTTCCAATTGAGTCGATTAATATATGCGGCAATCTCCATTTACAGATAAAAAATTTTGAAATTTTGAATTATGAACTTTAAGTATGGGGTTTTCCACTTTTTTGAATGCTACCTTGCTATGATGGGTAGTTTTTTATACTCGTTTATTTGATTTGGTTCATTCGTGGTAACTTAAAGGAGCCGTAAGTCTTTGATGAGTAGTTTACCCCGTAAAACATTTAGTGCGGAAGACTCTTAGGACCTGATCGGAATTGTTAACAATGAAAACCGCACGACAACCTTTTGTTGCCTAATGTTATTTTGAAATTACCAAAAGCGTCTTAAACGGTCATTCCGATAGCACTGCTGCTCAAAAATGCACTACTATGTCGAAATCGGCCAGTATGACGAGGAGGCTGGGCGTTGACTGTGAGAAAATAAAAATGCAAGTGCTTGATTTCTCCTTACTCCTGCTCTTTTTTTAATACCTCTACACGTTTTTTTGGGAGTGGGTGACTGTAAGGCGGATACGTTGAGCAAAAATGAACTGTCGACCAATGAGGGAAAAAAGTTGAATGAAGTATATATTTAGTTCCTTTCTTCCGGTGGTTGGGCGCGCATGGGAAAATTCGAACAGACGGCAAACATTCTAAATGAAGTCTTCCACGAGGAAGCATTCACCTTATGAACGATGAAAGCTTTAGGAAAAAGTAGATCATCTATTGAGCAAAAGATTGCCAGTGATTACTAATTTTGCATTATTTGTAGAGTCAACCATGAACTTCTCACCATTTGGAACCCATTTTCCTGGAACCATTCCGGGAATACATCAGTTCGCCAGTAGTGGTCTGGTTACTAGCGTACCTTCGTCATCTCACGACACGAACAATCGATATCACAGCATAAATTCTAATGTGAGTATGGCACATTTCAACCAGTCACACGCACCAATTCTTGGGAAATTTCGTCCGGAGGATACAACAAACGTGATTAATCCGAACAAGTACAACGGCCACAACAATAGCACAACAATCACAACTACCAGCGGTCAGTATACGATTCCGTATAGCCAACACTCAGAAGTAAACGACCACAAGCAGCGAAATATGTACCACCAGACATCGACTGGTATCACAGCCGGTACAACCGCTCAGTCTTCCCAGGAGATCACCCAAGATCTGAGTGCATTGCTACAACAGGCGGATAGCAAACGTGTCCTCCAAAACCCCAGTTGGCAATCGTTAGCACCTGGAACTTCCGTTGCCGATTATTTATCGCATTTGCCAGGGACAGCTCTACCACTATCGCTACACCATTTCCTCAAATACTCGGCTGAAAATATTAAGAAGGAAACGCAAAATCCATTGTCCACCATCGATATGGGCCAGACTCAGACGCAGAATTTAAACACTAACAATGGTCAACATTCCAACGGGATGATTTTACCGGCATCACAAACGATCGCTAGTATCTTAGGACATCAAAACACAAGTATTCAACAACAGCAGCAACAACAGCATTCCAGTCAGCAAGGTTAGTGGAATTATCGTTTTATTTTCATATCATACAGTTTTTTTTATCAAATTCATAACTCTAATAAGTCGTAAATTAATAAGCTGTAGGTCCCGCTACAAGTTCCGGTACTGTCAATGGATCGAACAATACTGCTGGGGTGGGTGATACTGGTAAAAAGAAGAAAAAGAAGAAGAAGAAGCCACCAAAGGAACGCAAGCCACGTCCCAAGCCCGGCGAGATTCAAGTACGCACAGCATTGGATGGTAGTCTCCTGTTCTTGTGTCCAGAATGTCAAATGGCGTATCCTGAGCGAGAACTATTGGAGCAACATCTAATCGGGCACAACTTAGAACGTCGTTTTATTTGCGATATCTGCAACGCTGCTTTGAAACGAAAAGATCACCTCACTCGCCACAAGCAGAGTCACAACCCAGAAAGACCATTCGTTTGTACAATTTGCCTGAAGGTTTGATTAAATTCCAGTTAGTTGACAATATTTACATTAATGGTTTCTTTTTGGCAGGCTTTCAAACGCAAGGAACAATTAACCCTGCATATAGTTATTCATTCGGGAGAGAAGCGACATATCTGCCAGGAATGTGGCAAAGGTAATTTTTCCTTTAATCTCACTTTAGTGCAAATTGCAATTTTTATTCCTTGCTGCAGGTTTCTATCGAAAGGATCATCTCCGTAAACATACCCGGTCTCATATTGCACGCCGACTGAAGGCAGAATTGCAGGCACAGCAGGGTGCTGCCGAAGGTACATCGACCGGAGGATCGTCACGAGCCAATAGCAATAATCAAGCTAATCAAAACCAGCAAAACACAGCCCAACAGCAACAAGTTCCACAACAAGCACAACTGCAGCTGCAACCCCAGAGCACAAATCAGTTGCAACCTCCTCAGTATCACCCTATTCCACCGGCTTCACAAATGATGTCCTAAGAGTCGGTGCTCGCCAATCTATTGATCTCAGTACAACATTCGTCTGAATATAGTAATTTAAGGATAAGTAAAAATTCCACTTTCTGTCGCTATCTCTATGTTTAGCCGTATCTCCAGCGGTACGCATAAAACAAATATGATTAGAGCCATAATTAGCTGAATATCAATATTTTTTGTGAGGTTGTCGTGATTTGATAGAAACCTATTGACTTGTAATAAGCATAATCGATATCACATATATTAGAACTAATGTATTTGTGCAATTTAGACGTTACTTTAAATACTTGTTTTATCTGAGTGTATCTGTTTTAGGTTTAATGGTGTTCCTTACTTCCCTTCTAGTCAGAGATTTAACAAATATTTATTTTTTCAAAAGTTGGCAGATTGATGTTTGAACGCGCACATATTCTAAACGATAAAATTTTTGTTAAAAAATGCGAATAGGTAAAATGTTTAGTTTGTTCCACAAAATTTGTTTATTTATTAGTATCCCTTATACTATACGACTAAGAAAACTAATGATTGCTTAACTAATGAATGTAATTTAACTAGAGAGTAACAAGGATTGAAATAAATGAACTTTATGCAGCGATAAGCAATTTTCATAATTCTCGGATGCGAACGAAAATAGATAGAGTGTAAGAGCGAATGCTCACGTGGTTGTCACGTGTCATTAATGATACCAAGGTAAATAATTTCATCGCACCACCGCAGCTCCAGCATCCACAGCGTTGCTACCCTCTCTCCTAGCCATCGTTCACTTCGTTTTTGCAGAACTTGTGAAATACCCAATCTTCCCTCTTAAGATGCGTGTACGTTTTTCCCATAACTTTACGGCTAACACCGATATTGATGTTGATAGGAACTCAAAATGATAAGAACCCAGGAAGCAAATAGCACTGAATATATGCGTACATGTATGTTATAGTCGAAATTAAACACAAGGTGGAAATGGAATTTCTCTAAACGAAAAACTACAACAGTTATTCAACTTTACCTACGAACGAACATTTACTAGGATTGCTGTCGTTACTTACATGTGTTTAGATTCTGCCATGGAAGGATCTGTATTTCCGGAATCCTTTCTCAATGTCCGTGTATACATTTCTTGATGCCTCGTCGCTTGAGCGCAAAATATAGCCGGAGGAATGCTTATCATACAACCCAATAAATCCGTAGCAAATGTTGTGCACATTTCTCGAAATTTTTTCATGTAAAGTTGTAGAGCGCTTGCTTTTAATTATGAAACTTATGATTTGCATCAGTATGTATGGCGCTAAAATGCGAGTATCCTTTTCGATCTTCTCACTGACGAGCGACATTATTCTGAAAGATTTCAAATGATTTAATGATTTATTTCCATTAAAACTTTATACTATACTTTTCTAGTGGAAGCAGCAGATCAGAAAGCGTTAGAATTTCAAAACTATTCAATGGAGAGTCTGCTGGCCAATCCTCTTTATAGCAGATAACGGATGCTATCAGTTGATTGAAAACGTAAAAATAATGTGGCAATCGATTCACAACATAGTTTGGTCTGAAAAAGAAAATTTAGTCGTGCGAAATGAAATCCACTTATGAATAATTACCTTGTTGTTATTAATAAGTACAATACATCGCTTATTAAGCGATGAAGTTGATAAAATTGTTTCTCATTGTTATCCGATATAGCAAATTTTTGAATGTTTGTACTGGCTAGGAACTCAACTATGTTGTCCATTATTGAAGGAACAAGCGTTAACTGGGAATAACATTTATTAGCTTTACTCTTCATAAGCAAATCAAAGGGCTTACCTTGGGATTGCCAACTATCACAGAAAAACATTTCAGTATTTCCTCCAAACGGCTAAAGTTTGCGCAAATCTTTTTTTGTACACAGAGGGGTAAAATCTTGCTTGCCACTACGATTCCGAATGATCTTACGAATGCTTTCTCAATGTCTACAGAGACTCCAACCGTGAAAGCATTTTTGGCAAATGTTGAGTAAACCCGAAACACAAATTCTATCCCGTCATAATCGGTACTAACCGATGCTTCTTGTTCCAGTTGATTCAATCGTACGGTGAAATCGGAAACCGGCTCGTTATGCGTAAGAAAACTGGAAAACGTCCTGATGCTTTGCCCTTGCAAATGCCCATCAGCGTCGGAATCACTCTGGATGTTCTGTTTATTAGTGGTTTTTATTCGTAGTGTTCGTAAAAAACTACACCAACGTTTTTCTGCAATTTCTTTGATTCGATCCGGTTCCAGTCTAAGGAAATCTTTGTACTGTAGTGCATTCGTAAGGAAAAGATCCGAAGAAGGATTGTCAACTTTAATCTGTAAATAGGTAAATATGATAGTTAGGTATGTAACTCCTCAGCATTTCATTCTTTACACGATTGGCAGATATGCACATCAACAGAATACGAGGACATTTGAAGACTGGAAAGGAAATATTACAGTGCATATTAACATATCTAATTTGTCGCTCTAATAAGCACAAAAGTTACAGAAGATTTTCTTTGATCTTTCTTTACAGATACAATTTCTCCTTTTTAGTAATGCAAATTAAAATAGTTCTGTAGTCAAAACATTGCAATTGCATTGTACTTCGGAAAGAAGAAAATTTTAAAAAATAAAACAAAATTGAATATAAATTTACAAGTGAATCCATAGATTGAAAATGCTAAAGCCACAGAAACAGAAACAGAAAAACAAAACATTTACAAAATATTCATATAAACTGCTTACCGCTTGCTTTAAATAACAAAGCACCTTTTCTTGTAGCACATCCGTCAGTTGCATTTTATTGATAACTTTATAACGAATTGTTGATGAGCATCCTTTGAGACAATTAATGAAAGCATCAAAATTCTCTTTTCTTAGTTTTTTGATATCTTGCTCGCACAGGTATTGCTCAATAGCGCTGACAAAACTCAACAGTAGTTCGTTCAAATCGTTGGCAGAAATATTTTTCTCTCGGTTGGCATTGCTCTGAAAGGAAAAATATTGTCAGCACCTTTAGCAAACACAAAATTACGAAATATTTTACCTTTTGGATACCGTTGAAAATTAGGAGCACTAGCTCAAACCACTCCTCTGGCTGTTCCGAGAAGTGCACCAGCGTGCGCTTGAAACATTCAAAGGCCTCGTCGCTAAGAAAGATAGCCGTTTGTCGCAGCAGCGTTACTATTAGGGATGATGATTTTCCAAAAATAGCCAGAAGAGTTTCAAATTCAAAGAATTTTAACAAATTCGGAACCATCCCAAAAGTTAGTTGCTCTGCGAGAAAAAAATCATATTAAGGCTCAAACAAAAAGACAACGTAATGTATACATACTGTTTAGAGTATTTTTGTGAAGTTCAATAACATCCACACAATCGCAATGCTGAATATCAGCGAAAAGTAACACGTTAATACCAACAATCACTGTTTTACGATTTTGCGGTAACTCATCAATTCGCACTTGATCTAGTATTCTCAACAAATCCATCAGTTGCTTTGGCTCAAAAATTTCTGTAATACTCGATTGTTTTTCTGATTTCTTCTGTAACAATTTATGTATGGATGCCATTATTTGCTGCTCATCAGACTCGTAAATTGCATCAAATGATAGTTTTTTGGCAACGGACTGTTTACAATCAGCAAGAATGGTACTCGTTATACGCTGGTAAATGCAAAGCAGAAGAGCGTCCATCATAACGTGATTATCCCCCATTTGGTCTATAATGAACTCAATCTCACGCAAACAGTTATTGGACAGTAACTGATTTACAATATATTTTTGTTGATCCAAATTAACTTGTTTTAAGAACCAGATAATTGTTGAACGATCCTGTAGCAGCCAGCTAAGATGGTCGATTCTAGACGGTTGTAGAATCTGTTGTATTAACTCTTCGCAAGATTCACTATCTGAGTTCGCTATTAACTGCCCAATACGAATTTTTTGTAAGTGCACCCGATTTAGCAGCAATTGCTCACTTGATGGAACCCGTGTTTCTAGTTTATGCCATTCATCAGGGGATAGAAATTGTTGAACCAAGTGATGGTCACTCGATTCAATGGAATCTGGTCGATAATAGTGGACAATACTCCTGTAATTGCCATAGAAATATACAAGTTGCAGAAAGGATCCAAACACCCTCGGATCATCAGTGTTATCTTTGATTAGAAGCTTGCCAAAGCGAATCATCAGCTCATTGAACTCTTTGAAATGACGATCTAATTTGTCCCAGAAAAGGTTCGTCTGTTCCACAAGTGTATTGCCAGCAAAATAATAACACAACCAACAAACGGAAAATTCTAGTTTGAACAGCTCTGTTTCCGTATGCTCTTCACTTTCGAGATTGTCTATTACTTCAGCCAAAAAATTTTGCATTTTGTGCCAATATTCGAAGCTACGTTTTGTCAACAATCCTTTCACATATTGAAGCATTGCACAACTCAGACGACCATTTGCATCCGGCCAGGCAAAACAAATTGACTTCCATTGGTTTGACAAATGAAAGCAAATATTTTCGGTTGTATCTACCTGTTTTGGAGAACATAGTATTCCAAAATAACGCTCGGCGGATCGAGATGTGGATTCTTCTTGTGTCATCGCTGCATGCTGTTCTGTTTCGGTCCTTCTGCGTTTTCCGGATGGTCCATCGATAAGAACTGATTTTCTCTTCTTTGTTTGCTTCCTCAACAATTTTATCTGATCTCCTAAGTCGTGGTCGTCTAAATAATCACCAAGTTTAAGAAATAGTTCTTCACGAAAATTTTCACTGCGATTCAACTTTGTATATGCATTTATTGTAGATATAATCATAGCTTGAAAATTATCCATTGTGTCTGGTTCTTTTCTGATGAACATCGTACGCAGGATTATATTAATCATGTTTGTTTCCAAGATCAAAGGGTTATACTCATTTATCGTGCAAATTAGCGAAAACAAATCCTGCAGGCAGTGTTCTGAATTACTGTAACCATCCAAAAAATCTTTCAGTTTATGTGTAAGAATTCCACTAAAGTCAAAATCCTCTACTATTTTCTGATCTATTTTTATAAAATATTTTCTCAGCAAATAGAATACGTATTTTGTTAGTTGAAATATATGATGGATATCATTTAAGATAGATTTATCCGGATCAGCAAACACGTACAACAATATGTACTTGAGAAACAACAAAACATCTATTTTGGTTTCTCGATAGGCTTTTAGATAACCTTCCGTTAAAAGTGCAATAACGTGCATTGGAAGTTGATCGATTTCAAAATAGTTCATAAAAAGATGCCTTTTGGATTGATCCGTCACTCTGTTATAATTTGAACCTTTTCCATCCTGGAAATAAATAAGCCTGAGCAGTTCCAATAATTCTTCTTGCCGATCCAAACCATAAGATTTCAGCTGGAGGATAACGTCACACAAACTGGGTAACACAGAAGTAAACGCAGAACGCCAACTTTCGTCATCGCCGTTTGATTTCACGTATATACGAATGTCATTTGTAACTCTTAGGATTGCCATTTCTTCCTGTTCTTTGTTAAATGTTGTTTCAAGGTACCGGCGGTAATATTCCAGAGATGTCTTCAACGCTCTTCCATAGCCGGCATAATCAAATTTATAGAAATTTTTATATTTTATATCAAATGCCATCGTCATACAGCCGTCTAGCAATGTTTTTGAATTAGATGGGCCAACTGTGGTCAGTTTGCAGAATACATCGTGCAGTTTGGGAATTATTCTTGGCGGAAGAGCGTTGGACGGGCATGGTAAAGCCAAGAATTCGTTTATAACCGCAAAGCTTACATCAAAATCCTTCAAATCAGTCCTCGATATTTTTTGCATATATTGCTCAATTCCAGCAAGAAAAAACTCAAATACGACTTCGTACTTGGACATATAATAAAAGCTGTTCGATTTCCACAGTTTCATTCCATACTGCAAGCCAGCAGAATAGTCCTGATCCGGACGATTCAACCGTTTGAGGATTTCTAAAACAAGTGACAATGTGAATTATGTACGTTGAATGAATTATAACAATAGCACCTACCTTCTTTTATGGACATTTCTAGTGAAATGCGTAGAAACTAGTAAAATTTCAATAAAAATGTAATAGCAATCAAAATAAACTCACATGCGACCCGGTATTTATAAGTATATAAGAAAAAAAGAGAAATGTCAAACGTGAAGCGCGTGTACCATAAACTGGTATAATTTTTACCGAGTGGTTTACCAATGTGTTTACATGCACGGGTGAGGAAGAACACCCATTTTCGAGCTACTGATCCAAGGGGTGTCCAGTAAGGCGTAGTAATCTGAGATTACTATTGTAATCATTTACGAAATAATTAGGTTCCGTTCAAATATTACATAACGCAGCAGGGGGTGGGGGTAAGCTGAATTTCTGTTACAAAATGTTTCACAATTTTTTGGGGGACGGGGCTTTGAGCGATAATGTTACGCGTAACTTCATAAATAAAAATATCGGATTACCTACGAATGGCCGAAACACAAATGGCCGAATCACGAATGGCCGAAACACAAATGGCCGAAATAACGAATGGCATAATATACCAAATGGCCGAATCACGAATGGCCGAATCACAAAAGGCCGAATCACGAATGGCCGAATCACAAATGACCGAAACACGAATGGCCGAATGTCATATTCGACCGAAAATATTTATAGCCTTCAACCTGCGCAAACGTTGGGTACATGCTGTCCTTACTCGCTGCCGCTCGTTCGGACTTAACTAAGGGATAATCCCTAATAGACAGTAAACCTAGGAAAATGCATGCACCTAAATAGTAGTGGTTTCTGCAGGGGGGCTGCCCCCCCGCAGTGGCCGGCGCTTCCGACGGCGGGTCACCGGCGCACACTCGCGGCCTACGGCCGTCTCGCGCTGAATCATCTAGGAAACATTTGCTACTAACACGGTAAATATGTACGTCTCGCACCTTATAATGAAGAAGAATTTATAATTAAGAAATATGAGATAAAAACCAGGTAAAAAAAAGTTTATTACCCTATCACTAAACCGGCCGAAATATTTCATTCAATATCCCGCCGTGTCCATCTTTGTTGACCGCACATAGCAAAGCCAACAGTTGTGTCCATTGTTGATTAACACGGTTTGCTTTCCGCACGGTAGTTGGTAGTTGTCCTGTGAAAAATGAGTGCATGCGGCGATTCATCCGATGTTGCTGGTTTCAACGATGAAGAAAGTGCACCTGTCGTCAAAATTGTGTTGTCGCAGAGAGGAGAACATTGATGGGGTACTAAAAACAAGCAGGTAATGTACGCAACTATTGTTGGTTCCCATCACCTGTCAATGACCAGGATCATCACAGAGCTGCGGGTGGAGCAAAAGGCGATAGAGAGGAACATTCTTAGAATTCTTCAAGGGGATGTTCCGAATTCGCGCCGAGAAATAGACGAAAAAATCTACTTGAAATGTGTTAATGCTCACAAAATGAGCAGCAAAAATTTTGTTGACGCAGTTGCGGATTTATTAAGCGCTAAACAAAGGCGATCGTAAAGCATGTTTTGTTTGTTTAATAGTAGTAGTTTGTTTTTTGTTTGATTGAAGTTATTTGTTAACTACTTGCCAATTCATGGTTTTTTATTGAGTAGTTATTAAGGCATTCCGAAAAATTTCGGCCTTTCGTGATTCGGCCATTCGTGATTCGGCCTTTCATGATTCGGCCTTTCGTGATTCGGCCATTCGTGATTCGGCCTTACGTGATTCGGCCTTCTGTGACTGTTATTGAAATTCGGCCATTCGTGATTCGGCCATTTGTGTTTCGGCCATTCGGTACCAGCCCAAAATATCGAATAAATAAACTTCTTAGGAAAAATATTTACAATTACCTAAAAATTAATTACCCGACATTCGTGAGCAAAGTCGGCAGAGCGATCGAACATACATACAGCTGTAAAAGTTACGCGTTACGGGCATGGGTGGGGGTACAAGAAACGATTGTTCCAAATTGTTACATGTGGGTGGGGGACTCGTGAAAATGGCGTTGTTGGCGTTACGTAATATTTAAACGGCTCCTTATTAGGGTAATCAATTGTAATCTAGGACAGAACATGACACATTGTATCGCAAAAGAGCCAATTTGCTGTCAAAAAGAGCCAGCTTTCTGATTGGCTGATTTCATGCGTGCAACTGTAGAAACAAAAATTCACAAGCGAAGCGCAAAAGTGTTGCTGGAAACCACAGCAAACCCTGAAACAATCAAGTTTTTCACGTTACTAGGTTTTTAAAAGTTTGTTTATCATGGCGTGTTAACATGAAACAAACTAAATAGAAATGTAAGTATTATTCGATCAGATTGGATCTATTTTTGTGTAATTAGTGATCAACTAGGACAAGTGGCTTCTATCGTAAACTGCAGCTGCATTCTTGGAAACACTTTTCGCTTGCCGTAGTAAATTTTGAAAGGGAATAGCCAAAAACAAGAAGAAGAAGAAGTCACATGCCATGTCCTGTCCTAGATTGTAATCAGTATCCACCTTTTCGCGTGCGTAATGGCGATTGGTGGGAAAGTCCTAGAACAAAAGGTCTCTCCAAGACCTCCCTCGACTTTTGGCAGAATTACCAGTCTTCTGGATGGAATGTTTTTGCTACACACTCTTAAATGATTCTACCTGTAAATAGGTCGGACTTAGCTAAAGCTAGATTGAAACTACTCAAAATGCTTTTAAAGTGTTCAAAATCAAGTATATATAGAATCATTTAAGAGTGTATAGCAAAAACATTCCATTAAAAATACTGGCAACTCTGCCAAAAGTCGAGGGAGGTCTTGGAGAGACCTTTTGTTCTTGGACTTTCTTCCACCGACCGGATTAACCGTTTTAGAATTCTGCGTTCGGTGCAGCGCGTCTGCAATCAGTACTTCAATGCAATTGGTAGTCCAGCGTTCGGTTTTACTGTTACGAAACAAAACCAAGACTCCGTACCATCCTTCTATCGTGGCCGAGGTCACGTTGACCATATCAGCAACGGGATTGCTGGGTAGGGTCAAGTGGTGCAGAAGGCACCGCTTAAGCAAAACATCATTTTGCAGAGCAACCGCGTTTGTTTCACGTTTTTCAACTTCTAAGACTTTGGGATCTTTTTTACACTTACTGGTGAAATTTCCTAACAAAAACCAGTATTATTTGTTATTTTTGACGATTTTTAGCAAGAATCAAAATCATTATGTGGGGCAAAACGCCAAAGCCCGTGGGCAAAACGCACCAAGTTTGCCCAGCTATGCGTTGAACGCAACCAGCAAATTTACGTGTTGTATAAACTCCTTAAACTAGGCTGCCGAAATGGCGGAAGCGTTTGTTACATATGCTCGTTTGCTGGGATATAATGGATTCATATCTCAACATAATTGGCAATAAAATTTACTCATCTACTTTTCTCCAACTGATGTGTGATGAAATATTGTAAGTTAAACAATGGCAAATTTTAATTAAAATTAAATTTAATGGTTTAAGGCAAATTTTAAGTCCTATACAATACATAATATTGCTACATTTTTAATAAATAATCCGAAACAAAAGATATGCTGCAAATTACAAATATTTTATAACAGTTCGATCCCGCTGTGATGCATTCTACCCCTGTTTTGTATTTTGAAGCTTTTTGCAATTTATGTGAAAAACATGCCTAGTTAGGCCATTGCAAATCATATTTAAAGTTTTTGTCATCCCCCCCCCCTTGGAAATTGGCTTGAAAAATCGGGGGGCAAAAAAATAATTTGTAGGACATGAGTCAAATTTCTTTTTATAAAATCAATTGTCTGTGGGCTCTACCGTCTGAAAAACTCGAAAAATGAGTCTCCGAGTTGAATTAACGCTTCTAGCACGAAACAGAAATGGAAATTCGAACAATGGAATTTCCGGAAATCGTCAAAAAAAAATTTCCTTCGTTTTTGTCTTTTTTCGTATATTTTTGCATAGAAAATAATAACGTATATATTATAAGCAAGAATAGATTCGGTTTTCACGTTTAAACCTTATATAAAAATTCTTAAAATCCATGTTTTTTTTGCTCGATTAAAAAATTCACTTTGTTTTTTTTTCGCCCCCCCCCCCTTCAGTGGCCGAACACCGGGAGGACAAAAACTTTATAAAATATTTGTAATGGCCTTAATGCCATTTTGTGATGAATCATCGAGTATGACAGTATATGAATTTTGTCGGGAGAGGGTTAATAAACCTGAATGTTGTATACACAATCTAGAGTTTTACCAACAGCGTCATCGTCCTAAAACCGCAGAGAACAGATTAATAGGCTCGAAGGAAGTAATCGATTTTTTGTGTGTAAAATCTGTCGGTAGCGCCCTCCAGAAATAGTTTGCCAAACGCATAAAAAATATCCATGTACCTTTATCAATATTTCTTTATGCTGGAGCTACATAGCAGCGATGGCAGCGACATCAAGATTTAGTTTGTCGCTTACTACTCGAGGGGTGCTCTATTGAAGGATTGCTCGTAGATTACATAAAAACCTTTTACACACTTTTTGTCAATTACCTGATGGTAGTCTGTTCTCTGTGCTAAAACTTTATCTCCACCTTGCTTTTAAATTCCGTTTGCAAGCTCGAAAGGAGTTTCACTCCTGGTCTTTCAGCTTGCTTTGAACTAGTAACCCGAATGTAAACTCGATAATCGAGCTCTTAGCGATTGCAAAAATAACTATCTGAATCCAATAAGAAAAAGTACAATTTCTAATTTTTAAGTACAATTCTCTTTCTACTTTCATTTCAGATATATTACAAAATTGAAGCATGTAAATTACAGGGATGGTTCGATCGCTTTGACTCAATTTTGATTCATTTGACAGTACCGTCTTAACGGGGCCGAATATGGCAAAGTTATATATGGGTCATTTGTCGAACAGGTTATTATTTATAATTTTGCTGAATAAAGTTTTGCTGTATCTTTTGTAGTTACGGCGCTACAATGCTAGTATCTCATTAGTGATTAAATAAACGTTCATTTAGTCACTGATGAGTTACTAGCGTTGTAGCACCGTAACTACAAAAGATACAGCAAAACTTTGTTCAGAAAACTTGTAGATTAGAATTAATTCTATAAATGTTTCATATATAACATTGTCATATTTGGCTCGGCTGAGACGGTACTGCCAAATGAATCAAAATTGAGTCAAAGTGGTCGAATCGTCTCTGGTAAATCACTAATTGATCTGATTTGGCCCGCTCGATGCCCATGCCACTGCGTTAGAGCGTTAATTTCTACTTTTCTACGTATATTCATTCAAGTCTGAAAAATTATCTTTTGTGTTTAGATATATATTTCTACAAATCACGTGAATATTATAAAAAATAAGATGTTGATAATGCAAATTAAATGGAGCTTACAAATATTTAAACACTCTAGGAAAGAAAATATAATTATTGCACGCAGTACATTTTTGTGAATTTTACTTATAAATAAGGATTTTGAGGAATAAGGAACTGATATTTAAATATATAGGTAGTCAACTTAATTACAGATGTTCCTGAGAAATTAAAAAATTATTATTATTGCTGTAGAAAGGCTAGATCACACCGCTAGGTGGATTAATTCGGGTTTTTCAATTAAAATAAAAATTCTGTTAAGCAGAAATAAGTCGTCATTGATTGTATGAATTTCGAGAGCGAGCAGTTTTTTCAATTGAAACAAAAATTCTATTAATGAAAAAGTACTCTATGTGTTCAAATTGGCAAGAAGAATGCAGTGAATACATATTTTAAAAGCAAAATTCTTATTTTATGCCCAAAAACTGCTTCTAAAATTCGAAAAGTTATTGACAACTCATTTTCCCTTAAATTTAATTAACATCCTATTCATCTAATCTCCTTGCTAATTTCTATTTTTTTTATTTTGAAAATTGATTTACATTGAACCTACAAATCATAAATTGATTCATTGCTCACGAGCAATAAAGTCGGAAAGAAGCCACCATGTTAGTGAATGCACAAAGGAACGATGGATTGATAGAAGTCTAACAGAGAGTGAGCGCAGCTACCGAATTAGAAGTGTTAATAAAAATTATAATCCAAATTAAGGCCTTCGATTTGATGCGATAATTATCAAACGGAACTTCCAAGCCGAATAAAATATGCTGGTACTAGTTCAAATGCATGCACCAGATAGTGAGTGTGATGATACCACGAAAATCTATTGAAATTTTATCTCATACTAAATCTAGAGAAAAAAGCTATTGGATGCGCAAGCGGTCCGTAGATAAATCTGATTAAGTGAGTGTTAATTAAACGCATCATCATCATCCTCAACTGAAAGTCTTGCAACAAATCAAAAGCAGTCGTTGCAAAACAAATTTCATTCGTCGGAACTTCCTCGGAATTCATAGGAGAGCATTTTAAAGCACGAATGTCAAAACAGGATTTTTTTTTAGAATAACTTGTTCCTTATAGTTTCCAACTGCCAAACTACAGCAGATATTAAGGCGATTCAAATTACTCTAATTAATAAAAGTAATTGTAATAGATTAAAAACGGACACTTCTAAAGACAATGCGGTTCAAAGTTTCCGGATGTTGTTACTTTTGTTATGTTGTCAAACTTTATGGGCTCTTTTTTAAGTGTAGGCGATATGAAGCCTTGGGAATCAACACTAAGCTGCCTTCTGGCATTTTTCGACAACGGTCATATAAAAGATTGCATCGTTTTCTCGAATATTTCACCCTTGAAAAATTAAACAAACAAAATGATGAAGCAAAAAATACCTTCACAATTTAATCTTGTGTTGCAAATCGTGTTTGGCATACTCGTGCTTTGTATGTAGTTTCGGTATTTCCCAGCATTGCCAATGAAAATCTAAAAAACAGAGGGGAAACGAGGAAAGTCATTTTAACATTAAGGGTAGAAAAGCAATTTTCCGAATTGATGGCAGGAGGGTGGCTTGAACATATCGGGTTGAACGCTTGAGAATATATTTTCTTCCTTTTGTGTTCGTTAAGCCTGTATGGTATTCCGTTTTTCCGACTCACTGAAACGTTTGAACACAGGATGCAATACAATATTTTAGGTTCTAGTTTTATCTAAATCGCCTCTTATTGTTATGCTATAATAAAACATTTCTTTAACTTACTTCACTTAACATTTCTACCAATTATAATTTTAAGAATGAAGATATTGTTATTGACCTCTTCTACAAGTTCCAAAGTTCAAAGAGTTCCAAGAAAAATCGAATGAAGAATAAAATAAAACCAAAGGAAAAAGAAACACATAAATCGAAATAATGCTTCTCAAATTATTCATTCATCGAGAACGTGGTTAGAAAGAAATCGAAAAGCGCTTCGGCATTGCGTGTTTATGATATTTGACCTGACAGTTTACTTGGCTTTTTGTGTTTCCTGTATAATCCGTTTGATTCATCAAAAGACGCTATCAGTGTATTGTATCAGCTTTCTAAATATGTTTAATAGCTTTGAATAAATTAGGCACAACTCATTGGGCGTGATTAGAGGTTCGTTCAAATTTTTAAACTTGATAATTTATTTTAATCTAGACATTGTCAAGGTCTTCCAAATTACAATTTTCGTGAGAGTCGCGTCAAAAAAAAACGGATCTATATATCATGTTTTGACGATGCCATCGAGTCAATGAGAGGTCGTGCTTCCGTTTCATGCGCTCAGAACCATTTGAAACATTGGTAAGGTGGTAAGTCTCTTATTGTAAAATTCCCCATAATCTTTTGCCTCGGTGTGAAAGGATGATAAATCGTTGCCAAACTCCATGAAATTAAAAACGAAAATAGTGACAGTCAACTTATTACCATCAGAAAGTATAAATATTCATGAAGCGGCCCCACAATGATCAGATGTAACCGGGAAGGCAGGAAAATCATTTCAACAGGAGCAGCAATATAACAGCTTTTCATCAGTGAGTCAGTGCATCGTGGGTGGTAAGTGTGAAAAACAAAACCTTTCCCAACCCCAAAACAAGTAATCCATTGCCCGTACCCGCGTGGAACAAGTGCAAAACGTGAGGGAGCGACCCTTCTATTACAAAATATGTACCAAAGGTAGAGATGGGGCTCACTCCAGTCGAAACCTTACCGTCATACTGAGTAATATTGTACAGCCTCTACGATATTCGCAATGCTCCAAGTACTTCGGGACAAACGTGTACATTTTTGGTTATTCAATATACTATACCATCATCCGGGGATCAGCACCTGTTGCTCAAGCCAGGGAAAGAGCCAAGGTGGCTCATGCTGTGTTTCTCACAGTTATCTGTATTCAACTTGATCTGGGCCCACTCGTCGCCAATTCACCACGCGTCTCAGAAGTCGCAAGTCGCTTTCGACCTGGCCGAAATCTTGCACGTTGGGCAATTTTGACCAGGTTTCTAGTGCCGGAGGAGCTGTTGAAGAAAATCGTTTCCTTCACACTGTCGTCCGGCTTCCTTACGACGGGTCCAGTGCACCATAGTTTACTAACTTTCGCCAGATGTATGATGAGAATCTCTTCAAGCAGTACTACCTCTGCTTGGCTCGTGATTGCTATACTTTTGACACTCTCCGCTTTCACGCTGTACTCCGTCAAATATCGCCTTCAGCAACTTTCACTCGAATACTGCAAGGGGCGCGTATGTCCGTCGCGCTTCACATTTTCAAGTTCATAAGGAACCAAAAACGGTCTAATGAAGGTTTTGGACATTGCCTGCTTCGCACGGTGGTTTATGCTTCTTAATCGCGAGTTTTGCGAAGGAAAAAGTTGGCCCGATTTCCCACTTGAGTACACCGTTGGATCTACTAACTAGTGTGTGCTAGTGTTATTGTCCGCGATCACCAGCGATCCCAATCACACGGACTCATCTACCATTTCTAGTTCGTCGCCGTCAATGGTTACCGTCCGTGGTAAGACTCGTTTGTCTTCCTGGAGCCTCTTCCTTTCAATCTGAACAATTTTTATGAAACATGTTGAAATTTTATTGCTCGCTACAAGTCTTCATACCAATTCGTTTGCTAACATTTACTGAATACGTAAATGCATCTTGGTAGCTTCTACGCTTACGTTTTTTTGGAAGAAACGTTTCAAAAATTGAGTCATAAGTTCGATAAATGATGAGCTTGCGGCGATTATGTTGTTATTGTGCCTTGCAGAAATTTGACGAGTTCAACGCAAATCCATTTCTGAATAATTTTTTTTGGATTTTAGCTTTAAATTAAGTTGTGCATTATTCTTCTGATCGTCCAACTGAATCAAACAATTATTTAATTAATAAGAAAATATAAATACTTTAAAAACCGACGTCGCACCAAGTCAAGGTTCTTACACACGTAGTCTTCATCCCACCCACCCCATAAAATTTAATTTCAATGATAGCTATTGCTTCCTCAATACAGGAATCGTCGGCCAACGATAAAATTGGGTTACTCATCAGAGAATAGCGCCCCACACCTACCCCATTTCTATTACGTTTAAATCCCTGGTGTCGAGACTGGGGTGAATAAATAGTAAAAGTATGTTTAGGGGGAAAGATTGGTACAATTCATCCAGCGTACGTCTCCTGAATAAATCGTTCTACGGAAGGAATATGACAAAACTCAAGCTAAGTGCCATAAATACCGGGCTCAGTCAATGGGAGCTCGTTTGAGCCTGCCGTAGCAACGGGGAAGAAAATATCTTACACGCGATGTAACGATCCGGATTTCTGTAAAGCTGTTATCCTACCAACATGAAATAACAAACAGGCAACCGAATATGTTCTGAAATACGTTTCTATAACAAAATCTGTTTCTTTGTCTATGACGAATTTTTGTTCGCTTCAAATCTATTTTGAATGTTTAATTAATATAAAATGAATATACCATTTAACTGTCGTACCTTGGTAGAAAAGAATGAACTTAGAAATTAATAACATATTCGTTATATTATTCTAATCGGGTGGTGAATGAGGAAGGATTTTCTCACTCATTTCACACATCTAGAAATAAACCTATAATTCAGGAAGGAAGCCAAGACTAACTGGAATCCTTCCTTAGGTTGAAATGATGATAATAGGAAAACTGAAAATATACCTAAAGTATTTCAAGTTCGATCCAAAAATTGAAAAATTTTGTAAAGTAACGTTGCATTAAGCATAAACTATTTGCAAACGCGCGGCTTCTATTCGTTTTGATCGGAATAGAAAATTGTTTACTATTACCTTCCAGGCTGTGAAGCAGCACGTCGAATCATGATCATGATCAATTTATTCCCCCAGTTTTGCAATCATAAATGTGTTTTCTCTCTCACCAAGGTTATTTTTCGTTTACTTCAATGACGACAAATTAATCCTCGACCAATCTTACAACTAATGCTTGTGTTGTAAGCTAAGGGTCCTAATTTTATTAAACATCCTCCCGTTGAGCGGAGGAAAGGAAAATTTAACCAGACTTTCGGTTGTGGGTTGCTGATAGTGTACCTAATTATTACCCCTTAGCATGTATCGAATTCGACACTTACTCGAAAGCAGTTCAACAGTTTCCGGAATACAATATACTTTTAACAAAAAGTGGTTCCTTTTAAGCATATGTAAAGAGTATGCCATCATGTATGGTATATCCAGATCAAAATACATCTCTCAGCTATTGCATTTCCCAGCACTGGTAAATATTTGATCAAAAAAGCTTACAGTGCTTTTCAACGTTGATTTTGTTTATTCAAAAATTGTAAAAAGAGAAACTTAAACTAAGAGTAGATACTGAAGAAAGATAACATCTGCAGCGGCGCATCAGATTACAGTGCAAGGAAGTATAGTTGTACAATTTTACGGTGTGTGGTAATTATATTTCCTTTATTGGGGCAATGCCAATGTAACTGGATACAAAGATTCTAACAAAGGGATATTGATTTTCTCTATTTTTGTGACCCTATTGTGACAGAAAAGTTCACATTTATCAGTAAAGTTTGAATAAGAATTTAAATGGCTTTTCCTGTTGGAAATGGGAAGATTTCCTATTTCCTCTGTACGATGAATATGTGATGTACCAGAACCACTTTATTGTCGAAGAGGAAATCTTTAAGAATATTCATCCTTTTCGAAACAACAGACGCCAGTCGGCAAGTTACGACGGAACACTTCAAGTTTTGGAGATGACGACAAAGCACAAACAGTTATGAATTCATATGAAAAACCAATAAATTATGACCTAAACTGCGCCGCTGATGGTATGGGATAAAAAACTATTCTATTAGATGATGATCGGCAATGGTTCCGAACGCTGAGTTAAACTAAGATAAATAAGTTCTCTCTGCGGGATAAGTATTATCGAATTTCTTTCTCTGTTTTCGGTATGCCCACATTTTTTCCACGAGATGAAAACACAGATTATGAACCTGTTCAGATTTCAGATGCGCTTCAATTGATCCCTTTTTGAAGCCATTGTTACGAAATTCGTAGAAGGTGTAGGCGACCGACGTGGTTGGTCATACTTGGAGACCTCATAACGATTTTTTGAGATGTTCTTTTCTGCTGAGGATGGGAAAAAAGAAAATATTTAGAGGCCATGTTGACGGTACATAGCAAAAAGGCACACTTCAAAAGTCAGTTGGCGCATGATTCATCGATTTGAGGATGGCATAATGACGAGTTGACCCTTCTTGCTCGACTCGGATAGCAGGTTAATCGAATAGTCTTGCGAAGGGTGCTATTCATCCATATATTTTCAAGGGACATAGTGAGTGAAGGGTCTTTCTACATGAAAGGAAACGAATATTGCAGATTCCTTCACAAGAAGCTCATGGAGCATGGAAATTGCACGCATAATTACATTTCACGTAGGTACAGGAAAATGGATCATAGGAAGTTCATTGACTATCGCCATATAATGGAATACTAAAATATACCCTCGCCAGCTAGAGCGTTTGATAATGAAGGCATGAAGACTACTGTTACATTGTATTATTCTGGTATTCTGAGAAAAAAAAATTGTACAATTCTAATAAATGATATCGTTTTGTTACATGTAGATATACCTACTGCGAACATGCGTATATGAACGAATGATAACTGAGATGTGAATTATTCAATCAATAATAGGAACCCTTATAATTTATCGATTTGCTAACCCTTATGAAGGCTAAAGCGCCGACGACGCCGATATCACTTGGCTGAGCACGAGTAGTGGCTATTTGATTCATGCCGCTGGGATAAAGAAACTGAACGTACCTGCATATAGCAAACTGAATCAATTAAAACCGAAAACTTCAAATTGAATAAGTCAATAATAAAATACTATTATAATTTGCTGATGATGAAGATTGACAAATTTTTACGACGGACAATTGGAAGTGATTATTGTAAGTGATCCCTCTTGTCGTAAACATAAGCAATAATCATTTTCTGGCCGATGCAGTCATTTGTAAAGTTTGCGTCTCTAAATGATTATACTCAGGTACATCATGTTCTTGGATAACAAAAAAAATCAAACAGTGGCTTCCTAATGCGTGCTTTAATTTATTAATACATCAATATTGTTAATTCTACTACAGCTACATTTTTCAAAAGTGTGTTCTCTGTTTTACGCGGCAGCATAAATCGTTTAGGCACAATTCCCACGATTCACAATTTTTTTCAACTTTTATTTCCCCAGTAAATGCATTCTTAAAGACCTTCGGCTTTTCAATAGGTGTTTGAAACCCGCAGGAAGATAATTGAAGATAATATTTTGTTTTGGCTTTCGAGCACGTACTCATGGTCCTAAATAAATAACCCTTCAAGCACGTAAGCACAGAAACTTACTCATAAGCCATTGAAAACGTTTCCCCTATTTTATGTATCATACTCGTTTTATAAGTGGCGGGTACATTTAAGCGTGTATTCAAATTAAGGATACTCTTCGCTAGCATCCATCGTGATTCGTGAGAAACTTTGTCTGCATTTACGTTCAGCAGTAAGGTGAGTTTAACATGATCGATTGGTAGCACAAATCGATACAGTCTTGCAGTTCTTTGATCCCGAAAACATTCCGCCTTCCACGAGCAAATATACTATTAGGGTAGATGCTCCAGTAATGGAGGGATTATGTCGGGGGATAGTGTGTAAAGACAATTTGAACGATCAATTTATCAGTTTCCAATTGAACTACATGATAATATGGTGCACTATAGTGTTGGCTTTAAATACATACCAAAATTATACCATTCTGCTGGTTAATATATCTAAAATATTGTTTTTCCTGACATTAGTATGTGCTCCTAAAGTAGTGGTAATGTTCCTATAATAGTGGAAAATTTGCCTATAATAGTGGAATGTTGTTTACCGCCTTAGCAACGCTTGCAATGAGCATGGCAGCAGGTCGATAACAACGTAGGCTTGTTAAAATGCTATCGATTGTTACGAATTTCTCTATTGGACTGCTGAAAAGGAATTTGTAATTTTTGCACCAACATCTTGAATTTTAACTGTGTATCTTAGATAAAACTGTTCACAAATATATATTTAACAATAGAAAACGGAAATTATCTCGAAATCCGCCAAAATGATGTTATATTTCGAATTTCCACCACTACTGGTACTACCACAACTACTGGAGCATCTACCCTACTGAAATGAAAACGTATGAAAATTCTAAGATTAATATTGTTTTGCCAAATGTTATATTGTGGTCCGATCACAACAACACGCACACCCTTGGCATTGCAATACAATATAGGGTTCATGCTTCTTAATGGTTCTAGGAACACCTACTATAAGCGAGAATAGGGGGTGCATTTCAACCATCACTGATTCTGTTACATTATTGTTGCTCAGAATACAATTTTCTCTGTGAGTGAAATTGAAAGAAATCCCCATGCCAATGAACAATATATACCCCCCCCCCCCCCCCCCCCCGCTGCACAAAGACTGTCAGTTGAAGCGTGAACTGAGATTCGTTCATTTCCAGCAAAAAGGGTCGAATCTGCTTCGGTCACATCTACTCAGCTTTTATGTACAGATTTGATCGAAGATAAACAGACCCGCCAGTAGCGGCGAAGGATGTTTCAACCTGTTAGATTCCAACTACCGCTGCTGTCGCACAGCGGGACAAATGGGCCCCTGAGCAATGTCTTGTCGATTTTCTCGGCAGAATACGGATTCGATTACGCTGCTGGCAGTTTGGTAATGAACATTTTAACATCGATCAATAGCATTGGCTTTGAACTGAGTATATTGCAAAAGATTACGTAAACGAAGTGTTTTGATTTTTCTTTATAAAGTACCGAGTAATAAATAAACTTATCTGTCAAATGTCTGTCAAAAATCTGAAAAACTGTCAAATTTCCGCCATGTAATAACATTCGTATGCATTGTGTTTGGGCCTTTAGCGTACTTTTATGGATGTTTTATTAAAAAAATTGATTTTATCGATAGTAGGATATTTTTTCAATGTTTTCATCCACATTATTTCTTATGATATCTTCTTCCCTCAGTTATCTAATTACCGACAAATTAATTTTATACGTGCTTATAAATAATTTTAACTATAAAAGCTGGTCGCAGTACTGCAATTTAAATTTCATTAATAAACGCCCAATTCATTAATCTTCCATTTTCCATAATTTTAACATCGCAGCACCTTATTTCATAATTTTATAGGGTAGATGCTCCAGTAATGGAAGGATTATGTCGGGGGATAGTGTTTAAAGACAATTTGAACGCTCAATTTATCAGTTTTCAATTGAACTACATGATAATATGGTGCACCATAATGTTGGCTTTAAATACATATCAAACTTATACCATTATGCTGGTTTATATTTCTAAAATATTGCTTTTCCTGACATTAGTCTGTGCTCCTAAAGTAGTGGTAATGTTCCTATAATAGTGGAAAATTTGCCTATAATAGTGGAATTTTGTTTACCGCCCTTAGTAACGTTTGCAGTGAGCATGGCAGCAGGTGGATAACAGCGTAGGCTTGTTAAAATGTTATGGATTGTTACGAATTTCTTAAGCAATTGCACTTTATTGGTCTGCTCAAAGGGAATTTATAATTTTTACACCAATACCTTTAATTTTAACTGTGTATCTTAGATAAAACTGTTAACAAATATATATTTACCAACAGAAAATTGAAATTATCTCGAAATCCTCCAAAATTATGATATATTTCGCGTTTCCACCACTACTGGTACTACCACAACTACTGGAGCATCTACCCTAGTAGGTATAGTTACTATACTATGTTATAGTATCTAGTACCGTCATCCGGGATACTTGCAACACCGAGGTTACTTGTAACATTTTTGCGCATGGTGCTTTTCACAGCTCTAATGCATATGTTTCTTTACATAACCATTTGTAGTCAATGCCGTTTTAAAGAAGGGATCTTTACCTATTGTTCAGTTAAGTTTAATCCATTGTATCATTGTTTTGCTTTGTTTTATATGACCGGAAAGTAATTTCACAAATTGCAACTTAACAAATAACAACTTTGAGCTTTGTTTATGTTTTGAACTTGGAGAAGAAATAATGAATTCGTGTTGTGACTTCCAATATGGCGCGACTTGTAGCGTTTGTAAAATTAATAATAATCTTTGTAGACAGTAAGTACCAAGTAAGATTGCATCTCTAGGATGTTATTTTCTCTTCTGCTATCTCCAGAAAAATTGAAAATTGTGAAAAATTCCACGTGCCTTCAAAAGGCAATTCGGTGTCCGCCTACAAGCTGCATTTGCACTTGCACCAAATAAATTAAAAAAAGCGATAGATGAAGTTGAGAAGCAAAGAATGCCTCTAGTATCTCTTGTTATACTGCCAACCAAAATATCTAAAACTAGCCAATCGCGGTTTTAAAGTACTTTCATATTCATAAGAAACGCAAAATCAGGATAGTGTTGCAAGTAACCCCGTGTACAGGGTGATTTGCAACACCCCTATTTTCCATCCTTTCCAAAGACTCGTTAAGTTCCTTTTTTTTCAAAAGTACTAACCTCTATACAAGTTTTGGCTACTTACACTTGGACGTAAATGGTAAAGAACGAAAGTTGTGTCAAAGTTCAAAGTCAAAGTTTAAAAGTGTTGCAAGCAGGCTTGGCATACACTTTTCGGTTCGATTTTGCTCTTTTGATTACTGCATCTCAGCCAAGCAAAATTTGTAAAAGTGAATATTGCTGAAGTAAGCATTACTATGCATGTATTTATGACGCTATAAGGCTGCTACCCTCTTGGTAGCAATAAGAGCGCTCTTTTTGCTACCAACGGCATTGCAGCCCAACAGTGTTGTAAATACTAAAGATAAAACTTTACTTTCTTCAGCAATATTATAGATAATTACTAGCTGTACAAATGCCCCATACACCACTTTTTCCAATTCTGCTTGGTTGAGGTGCAGTAATCAAAAGAGTAAAATCGAAGCGAAAAGTGTATGCCAAGCCTGGTTGCAAGTATCCCCGGATGACGGTATGTAAAGTTATGTTTATGCTGTAGATTACCAATTTACTTTTCTACCAAACTACACTGACTAACACTAAAGCTATCACATCAAACTTAGTACTGAACACTCAAAGTGGGCCAACGCACAAGTGTTCTGAAATTCTGTCAAAATGCGAGACACAAATCTCTTTCAGCACGTTTCGTATTTACGATTATGGATAACTAAGATCGGTTTTAAAAGCGACGTGTTATTCTCAAATCAGTCTGATTTATATGTGCGCTAGTTAGGTACACTATTTCCAACTGCCAGTAAGTGGCAGTGGTTGTTTACCAATGAGGCCATAATATTTTTCCATCACGTAATCAATTTGTAGTCCTAACAAAATATTTACATCGAAAAACATATCCGTGCAACTCGTAACTCGTACCATAATCAATCGCTTTTTATGTTAGCTATTCGTAAAACTAGTCAGTTACATAAATAAACTTATTTAATTTGACGCCTCCGTTAGCATTTTTCAGCGCGAGCCAAACTTTATTCTACTTCCGAAATAATACGGAGCGCCCTCTTTAACTAGTCATCAAATTAAAAATGAGAAAACCGTGAAAAAAATAAACGAACGATCTTCCCACAAAACAAAAAAAATCCTCCCATTTCGAAGTTTCCTACTGTTTATTTAACGATAAATAGCTTCAATAAACAAAGTGAGTTCCCTTGTAGCCCTAGCGAGTATCCCTTTATCCCGATGCGTATACCGAGAAGCATAATCTACGGTACAGTAGAGAGAAATTGGAAAGTTAATTAATCTATGCTGAACAGAGAAAAAGATGCCGCGTGCCGGTCGTAAATTTTAATTTCCGAGAATTTTTTTTAATAGATGTATAGAAATATGTAACTTTTCTATTATTTTTCTATTTAATTGATCGAGCTTTCGTCTTGCTACAGGCGAATTTCATTGTTTTAACTTTTTGCGATCATTAAGCATCTACAAATGGTTTTTAAGAATGTAAAATTGCAAATCTAAGATCTAAGCTATGTTTAATATGAAAGAGTGATAAAGTGAGCGAGTATATTCATCTGTAAACAGCAAACTAGTTAGATAATTTTGAAAATAATTATGCTTCTTGATCGAAAGTCCATACAGCTGTACACATTATCACTGTAACAGTAGCAGGAGGTTCAGTAGCCTCAAGTTTGCTGAATCTGTTTTGATAAGCGAGTGATCGTAGGTTTAAATCTAAGTAGAATCATTCGATGTAAAGTGATTTTAACATATGGGTTTATTCTCACACCCGTCCACATTCTTCCAGCAATTACCACTGCACTTACACAGCACTGCACTGCACAATGAGGCTTCTACAAAAAAAGTTCCTAGATGATATAACAATAGATCAAAATACTGGACACAGTGAGAATATTTATAAAGAAAAAAAAACAGTAGCAAACAAAAAGTGTAAAAATAGTAAACAAATAAATAGATTTTCTCCTGGTTATTTGTATTATTGGCTTTCCGGCTGAGACAAAGTTCAATTACAAAATGAAATTAGTGTGAAGATAGAGGGAGCATGGTGAAATCATTTATGTTGTTTGTTGCACGTTGGGTTTCTAAGATACGCGTATATCTAATTCAATAGGTTGCGGTAAATTTATTTATTAAAATTTCGGACGAAAAAATCTGAAAGTTATCGAGTGATATTATATGCACCACATATTACATCATGCTAGTGATAATGTATTCTATTTGCTCAGATGTATTTCTTTGAAGATATTGTTTTCAAACTGAGCAATGGCTTTATCCTGTCCTGATAATCTTCTATCGTTGGGCAATGGAGTGGTTGCTTAACGTATTTATGACAAGTTTATGTTCTTCGTTGACAAACTGTCTACGGTTCTATATTTTTTCATATTTTTTCCTTCAATCTTCCTTGTGGATATCCAGTTCCAGTCAAACGTATGCCCGACAGACGCTTCCGCTTATGTTTTTTCGTGCTCGTCTGCTCTCATGAAAATGTTTTGCATTTAGCATCGCCATCCGTTGTGACGCAGACAACAGTCATCACGACGCAGTCTTCCAAATTTAACATCTTTCGTTTGCGTAAACCGGTAGCATACCAAAGCAAGCATCGATGCAAGATGTTACTCATTCCTATGCTGACGAACGACTCGGAGCAAACCACCCACCCCTATCGGGAACGCAATGTTTCACTCATACAAATATACTGAGCTTCCAGTGAAGCTTCCAGCTTTGAATTTTCTTTTATCCTGCATACTCTGTTATACGCATTGCACTGCATGAATTGCTTCCAGTCTAAACAACTAACAGCTGATTATGTTCATTGTGTTGGTTTAGCATGTTCTCGACAGAATATGTAAGCTATGCTATGCTGCAAGCAACGTCAAGCATTTAGTTGCTGCATGGACACCGTAGTGAACGGTTGGAAAATATTGTTTAGTCTCTTGGGCTAAAATTTTCTGACCGATATAAAACAAAAAAGAACTCTTTCTATGACGTTGCTCTCGCCTACCTTAACATTATGTTGGATAACCAGGAATCGCGAATCACGTTCGAAGTGCCCACCGATCTGGACTTTGATAAGTTGATCCGTGACAACAATTATACGCTCTACTGGCAGAATCTACACAGTGAACCGTATAGGCAGAAAATAAGCAGTGCTCTAAATTCGACTGTATTGGGAGACCGCAATTCAAGTGATTTCAATCTGATGAGCAGTTTAAGGCATTTTGCGGGTGATCGCAGTGTGGGTGGTGGAGCAATTGGATGGGGAATAGCTCCCGGCGACGGTAGTGATTGGGATACCACGGAGGGACAACTTGTGGATCCGAGCTATTTGTGGATAGGAGCTGTGATGGTGCTGCTGTCCCTGTCTGGGTTGTTTTGTGTGTGTTCCTGCTATCTTTATTACAAGTATCGGAAGTGGCAGAAATGTGGTGAGTGTTCGAGCAAATGAAAGCAAATCGATTTTTGTTCGTAATAAATTGGATGTGGATGTATTTTTATTGCTCTATTACAATGCAATTGAATTGAAGTTCAGGATTTACTATAATATTCCTGAACCGTTTTTCGTTTTACTTTGTTTTACTATTGTTTACAAAAGGTAAATCAGTAAAACGACTCATTCAACGATTAAATGAAATGTAAAGAAGTGAAGTGAAACATAATATGTATCGTAAAATGACGCGTTTGTACTGATACAGAATATTGAGTACAATCCTCCAGTTGACGATGGGACGAGCAATTTCTTAAATGCAGATTTAAAGGTTACAACCCGGTTAAACAATATGTATCTAAGATTTATAATTTCAAATTAAAAAGTCTTTCATTATTATTTCTATCACGACTAAGATATACTTACTTCAAAATAACCAACGAGTATTACTGCCAACAAACAACAAGTATCGATTTTGTACTAATTACTCAAAGTCAACTAAGCATCTCATGTGCAACACACATTCAATTCTATAATAATAGAGAAACTTCTATGTTTTTTACCGCTGTAGTACTGCAATTTTTACATCCGGTTAGCTCCACGTAGATTCATAGTACACTATTCTAGAGCAGTGTAGATCAAAATCCAAACTAAAACCACATTGCCCTTATAAGCATTTCATCCGAACTACCTAATACCTAATTAGTTTTCTTATCTTGTTACCCATTACTCGTGGTTCCATTTTTGTGTCCTGCATCATCGGAACCGCTTGTAATAAAACACAAAATAGATAAATATTTAGATTAAACTGGCAGAGCCGTCTCTACAAAGCAATTAGTTTTGATGTAGAGAATCTTAAGTATGTACTTCAAAAACAGTAACGTTTACTTAACCCTCTAACGGGTAAAGCCGATTATTGACTTTCGTCTTTAAAGATTCAGAGTCACATATGAAAGTTGTTTTGTATGCAAAATATGGAAAATGTGTTCAGAACAGATTTCTTGACATGTTGGCACCAAAACTGCAACATTCTGTCAATGCGTTCAAGAGTTCAATAACAACAATTCCATGATTCACGAAAAAATAATTATTTCGGGGATTTGGCCATTGTTACTTTTATAGAAAAAACGACATTTAGAACGAAATGAGTGTAATTGAATTATTCATCATGAATTTTGTTATAGGGTAGTTTGAAGGAATTTGGACACTCTAAGCAAATCACCTATAATCTCTATAAATCTATGCATCAAAACTCAAAAAAATTTAATCATATCCTGAGATTTACATGCTTACTGTTTACCAACTAAGTTTAACTATTGTATCTAGCTTAATTTGCTAAAATATGATAAAAAAAATGATTTTTTGTCATCAAAATTTTGTTTGGGGTGATATGGACAGCCGCTTAGGTGAAATGGACCATGTTTTTAAAACTGTTGCTTTTATCGAAATAAGGCCATTGCAAATTATTTTAAAAGTTTTTGTCACCCCATTTGAATTTGGCTTGTAAAATCGGGGGCAAAAAGATAACTTGTGGGAAATAAGTCAAAGTTTTTTTTTATTAAATCAATTGACTGTGGGCGTTTCTAACGCGAAACAGAAATGGAAATTTGACCAATGAAATTTCCGAAAATAGACAAAAAAAGTTCTTTCGATTTTCTGTTTCATTTCGAAGGTTATTCCATGGAGAATAATAACATACATATTAAAAAGCAAGAATAGATTTGGTTTTCACATGTAAACTTTAAGTAAAAATACTTAAAACGCATTTGTTTGTTTTTGCTCGATTAAAAAAATCTCTTAGTTTTTTTGCCCCCCTCCTCAGTTGCCCAACACCGGAGGGACAAAAACTTTATTAAATATTTGTAATGGCCTAATATATTGTGCATACCATCTCCTTCTGTCGCTTCTAAATTAAATTTAATTCCGTTACATTTGAATATTAACATTTCTTTGGATCTAATTCTTGTTGCTCATAACGATTGGCTGTCTATGTGCAATTTTTCGTTTTCTCGCTACTTAAAAATGATAAATGATGGAAATGTGAGACTATTTTTGGTGGTTTCTTCGCGTTTCTTCTTGGTTCTCACTCACCAAACCACACATGGTAACCTCTTCGGAGGTCGGGGGTAAAATGATTGATAAAGGCCTCTATACTCGATGTCGAGCAAGCTCCGTTTCTTCCCTCCATGCTTACCCCACACTTGTATTGTACGCATTTGGTTCAAAATCCATTCGCTGCACATGCTGACATATTTTGAGGGTTGTTCTTTTATGCATGAGCAGAGCATGCTGCATGTGTTTCCGGACGGTGTGTAAGGAACGAACATTACATTAGATTACGATGCAATATTCCCGGTGTGCTCCTTATTTTTCTTGGATCGCTGCAAAAATACATAAAGAAGGGGGAAATTCACCGGCTGTGTCAGATTGGATAATCATATCGGTATGTGGGCACGGAATACCAATATTGTGGGCTTATCGATGGGGTGTTGAAGAATTGTAATCAGTATTTAGTTCTTAGAGTGGTTTTGTCCATTTTGTACAATTTGGTGGGGTAGTTGTGAATGTGGCAGTTCGTGTTCTATCGCTTTTATTTCAAAGTTCTAAATATATTATAGCATATACAAATAAAGTTTACGTCCGATTATGAAATATTGGACATACATATTCTAGATTATTTAATTTTTTTATTAAAAACTGTAAAACTGTAAAACCCAATCCAAAGATTTCTTTTTGTATAATGATTAATGGAACATCATAAGAATCAAGGTTTTTATTTTTTCTTATTTCAGTGTCTATTTCCACCTGTCATACCCTTTCCACGCAGGACATCGAGGCGCCCCCGCCGTACGACACCGAAACGCTTCCTTCGTACACCATCGCTTCCGGTTTACCAACCTACGAGGATGCTGTACAAAATATCGTCGCTCGACAACAGACTCGTACTGGGCACGAGCCAGCCCACAAAACGGCTCCAATGTACCCACCTGCCATCATAAAATTTCTCGACTCACGACCGCAAAACTGGCTCAATGTCACTGTCTTCGAAGAAATTCATTACAACTTTGTTGACCGGGGCGCATCGGAAGAGCGGACGTCAAGGATAACACCTAAAACTATAGTCAATGCATCGGAAGTCGTGCAAAGTCATGCAAACAAGGCGGACAGCAACGATAGCGTCCCCGTTAGGATTCAAATTTGTGTGTTGGAAAACGAAAAGAAACGCGAGAACAATCGGTAATGCCGGAGAAGACCAATTGAATAATGACTGTGTTACTATCTTATAAAATTACATATTTATGCAGAGATTATAGACTGTGTGGATATATTTTGTAAATATATATGAAGTGTATATTTTAACTGCTTTAGTTATAAGAGAGTCATATAAGATTATTTATATTTGAGGTTATTTGTAGTTACATGTGTGCACATAAGTGAGATACAATGTGTGAGTGTATTAAACGCTGTTTTTGATAAAAGACTGATGATAAATGGAATTTCAATAAAAACTTACTTACTGATCCTTGATTGCAAAACAACGTGTTAGTCTATTGTACCGTCGAATAAGCTATGGTTGTATATTTCTCACGATAATAAATAATAGGATTTGTGAATGAAACGTGCTCGAGGGACAATAATAAATATTAAGTGAAAATCCCTATCATAGTAGAACCGTGCAACTGCGTATGAATGTTTTGTACCAATGATGAAGTTTTATATTGGGTAATGGAATAAATTAAATCGAAAAATGTGTGATTCTAATGACACTTTTTCGATTTAATTATTTCCTATATTCAATAAAAATATTTCATTCAGAAACCATCGGAAAACTTCATACTTCTAGCAGCAAAAAACCGGGATGGCTCGAATTGTACCAAAAATTTCTCTCCAGCTCCACTGTACTCTGTACTGGGCTACTCGTCACTAATTTGTTGACTATCTCGACACACGCAAGACGGCCTAGACCTAGTAGGGCCATCTAGCACGTTGGGCCATTCCATTACTGGTGCCGGTGCGGTGGGGTTCTTGAGGAGAACGGATTTTACTGCACAGTCGTTCGACTTTCTTCCTACATGGTCGACTTCTGCAGGTGCACAATGGGACTCTTTTCAAGTAGAGCCGGCAGCTCGTCTTTACATCTACGGTACTCTCCGATTTTCTTTTGTATTTTGTTAAAATACTACACAAGTCCGTCAGATTTATGCGGCAGCCTATGTTCCTTAATCGACGCATTTGTGGTGGGGAAAACGCTGGTATTACTGTCGGAGGTGACCAAAGATTCCCCATATATGAACTCATCAACCGGTTCCAGCCCATAAGAGGTGAATGTTGTTTTCTCTGGAGCTTCTTCCTACCAT
Source organism: Sabethes cyaneus (assembly GCF_943734655.1). Lineage (NCBI taxonomy): Eukaryota > Metazoa > Arthropoda > Insecta > Diptera > Culicidae > Sabethes > Sabethes cyaneus. The sequence goes on along the minus strand of NC_071354.1, from coordinate 973,768 downwards.
ATATTTGGTTTTTGATGCATTGATTTGTAACCCTATCCTCCCATTCTGGTAATGATGTTAAAATCGTCCGTGAAGTTTAGGTGCTGGCCACTTTTGCCGAAGATCGCCCCTCTCGTTTCGATGCCCAGTGGCCGGATCACACCTTCAACAGCGATATTAAATAACATATGAGACAGTCCATTCCCTTGCCGCAACCCTTTGTCCGATTCAAAGAGACTCGAGAGTGCCCCCAAAACACACACGTTGCGCATCACTCGCTTTGGGTAGCTTTGATCAGCCACGTCAGTTTGTCCGGAAAACTGTTCTTTCATAGCGTTTCGCGCTCGACTGTATCAAATGCTACCCTGATTTCCACGAAAATATGATCCGTGCGCACTTTGTTTCATGACAAGATTTGCCGGTTAATGAAAATTTGATCTGTAGTAGCACTAGCCGCCATAAGACCTGCCTGATACTGCCCAACGAAATCTCTTGGTATTGCGGATAGACAACGTAACACCAAACACCATCTGAGAGAGCGCCCTGTAGGCATCGTAGATCATCGTAATACCGCGGTAATTGTAACAACCGAGCCGAGCGCCATTTTTGTAGATGGGACAAACCATACCTTCCATCAACTCCTCCGTTAGTTTCTCCTTCTCCCAAATCCTTGAAATTATCCATTTAAGTTGTAGAGTTCTGCCAGGTATCAGTCCTTTCCGGTGGCTTATTATTCATCAAATAACCAATTTTTCACCGGATATTTTCAAGATAGTGAGCTAGGAGGCTGTTATCGTATGGCAATAATCTCAAATCATCATAAAAATTGGTTAGAAGGAAAAATTCTACAAAAGTTACATACCATAAGGCTTTTTTAGAAGTCGACAAGACTGGATTTGAATTTTTCAAACTTAAATATTATGTAATGTGTATGTATTTTCTGGCTGCAGCAAGCAAATGCGGTCGTCTTAGTTGCTGCCGGAAACTCTAGTCATGCGTTTCTCTGATCTACCAATCATCAAACTAATTAAGTTAGGCATCCAAAGATGTCTTACATTACCTTCAGTGATGTTTTACCAGGTACTTACACAAGTGGGAAATGACAGCATCGCTCAAATCACAACAGAACGAAAAACATATGTAATTCTATGCCATCTACAATACTCACAGCGCACTTCGTATCTTCCAAGGTTGATACATGAAGTACCACTCCATCGGAAGCCAACTTTACTATTTTGATAATGCCTGTTGAGTGTTTTGACTGCACGCGATCGTATGGAGAAGGCCTGATGATTTCAGTTGTGCGTCCCAACTTTGAACTTGAAAACCCTGTTTCCTTTAAAACCTGGCAGCACAACGCGAGAATGTAACAAATTATACTGAGGGAAAGCAAAAAACATGTCGATAGGTAGAGAAAATTAGAAACACATTTTTGTGGCGGAAAGTTTGCCTTCCCACGTCAAGTATGTGGCGAGAATGTCGAGTTCGAAAGATCACGTAAGGGACAGTAATAGAAAGGAAAATTAGGGAAAATGCTGTTGTCTATTTTTGACAGCTGGATGTAATCAGCAAGATGGAAAGTCGGTACGAAATAGGTTTTAAAAACAGAGAAAAAGAATAATATAGGAAGACGAGATTTGAAAAAAAAGGCACAACATAAATTACTGCAAGAAATAACAAGTTGTCAGAAGATTTACGACGTTGACTGTAAATTACATAAATTTCAATTGTAATTAGCTTCCAGATAATAAAATATACGCAATGTTGAAGAATAAGCGTTTGTTTGTTTTGTTTCTGTAATGTGATGCCCTTTCTACTATATAAACAAATGCTTAATTGTATCCTCCGTTTTTTGAATTTTTCAAACGGTTTAACTAAGAGGAATATGTATGTCCCAATTGGCTGTAATGGCTTAATTACTTCACAATATTTTTCGTAATGAGCTACCCATGTCAAAATGTTTTTATTTTCTGTAGCTCATTTCATAATTTTAATTTGTATGATTCTCCTACATCTGGATTTTCTGCAGCTTTTCTTTTCTGTGCACCAAAAACAGACTGCAGATTGACGGAATTAGATCTACTTGTAATTCTACGCGGCAAAAGAAACCGAAATTTATCACGGTTGTACAGTAGATAGAGCGGAATGGAAGGGGCAGACGAGTTTGTTTCCAACTACCCAGGGAAATGCCAGTACGGATTAAGATATCACCTTAAGCTCAAGAATCAGTCTGTCTGTGTCAGTATAGGTTTGTCTGTTCTGTTCCTTTTACTAATCGAATTGATTTACCTACCCTAAATAACGAAGCAGATAGGTGACGTACAAAGCAGCAGAAAACACAAAGCATGAAAAATTTATGGGTTTTCGTTTTAGGTGGTTTCATAAATACTTTAAAGCGAACATTAGAAAGGGTTCCAAATGGTGACACTCTATCCCATATACATATCAGGTTGCGGTGTATAATTGCATGATTCATCGCAAGTTGAAACGTGTGGTTAAGTTAATGTCTAGCTGATTGTAAAAGAATTATTTTAGTGCTATTGTTCACTTAACAAGACAGATCGAGTTTTAATTTAAGAGGTGTAACATTACAAATACACGAGTTAAAAATTCGTACCTTATTAAATGACATAAATCTATTGGAACGTTGTGCTTTTCTCTATAACCAATCAATTATTACCACGGATTAAACTTATTACTGTATTTAGTGAGTCAACAGCTAGTGGGTCACATTGGCTCCATCATTAGCTTTGGTTCGTGGACTCATTGATTATCGGAGAAAATAGATTATCTTTACGACCGATCTCCGCTTGCATCCAACGATGTAAATATGGTGAAAGAGTCCTTTCAAAGCAACATTTTACCATGAAGATAAAAATTCAATATCCAGATTCCGATATACCAGCATCATACCTTAGAAAACAGTGAAGTTTCTTGGCCGTAGTAAGGAACAACTCAGTAGGGGATGCTAATGTCCTCTGCCAGCGGCAGTAGGTTCGAAAACGGTAGCGAAAACAAATAAACAAAAAGTTGAATCTTCGAAGGGGACATTTTCTCACAGTTAAGTATTTTCCTACTTTTCTCCCTCGGTTGCGGGACCAATAATTTTATGTGAACCTTCCTGCCTGGCGGCGCAACAGAAAATCAATACCTTCTTCTTGAGCCTGTTATGTTTCAATATCTAGAGATCCTTGCCTAGAGCGAAAGCTGTCACCACTGCAGAAGTCATTAGGGATTTTCATTTGCTTCCCATGCTGGAAATATGACCTTTATCACACTAAATACGATATGAGTGGTTATTTTTTCCTGTTAAAAGTATGAAATTATCAGGAGTGTGAGATTTGATGTTGTTTTGTTTTTTCATCGATCACTTGCAAGCAGACTTGATGAGTAGGGATTCATAAATTTCCCACATATGCTACCGTAGTGATTTATTTCAGATGCCAAATCGGTTTCATTGGGATTTGGGATTCAACCAAATGCATAAGCATGTTTAAATCGTTTTGATTTTTTTTATTTCGTCAAACATTGTGGATTACGTTCTTACTGTATAGCTGAATTGGAATCTTTATTCTATAGTTGGCAATCTATAGGTGGTATTATGTATTAATGTCCGACGTTGTGTGACAAATTCTTACTGGGAACTTGAAGAGAGCAACAATAGCCACAGGAATAATAGTCAAAATATATGTGTAAATTAGGATAACCAATATTTGTAAATATATCACCTACAATACTTTAACTTAGAGAATTATGGATATTTATTAAAAAAAAAACCGGATATTTCTGATTATTTTATTGATTGCAATGTATAAGTTTTTCGATTCCGTAATAATGCGCCACTAGTAGGGTTGGATAGCATGAAGGGTAAAAACTGCATCCTATCCAGCCTACAATTATTTCTCTACAGAGGCAAATTTGGCCCTTGGAGAACTTACCTCTGATGGAATGGTAACCAAGCAAGTAGCAAATTTTGATACACAGCAACGAGTGGAAATTAACACTCTTCACTAGGAGAATGATCACTACTCATTCGAACCCCACTGTTTGTAAAACATTGCAGCAGAATTGTGAATCTTCTCCCATGGGACCTGCGATGGTATGGCAAGTGTATAACAAATGAAACTTTCCTATTTCATTTCGAAGTCACCAGATAGCTAGGGAGGATATCATCCAGCAAAAAACATCCGATTCTTTAGTATTATAGCAATGCTTAACTATGGGCGGCTGCCTTTTGTCATGTAAAATTTTATTACATTCATTTTGTAAAGTGTCGGTAGCATTGTAACGTGTTTTCTCGCTTTAGTGCAAAGAGGGTGGTTGAATTTCATCGCCGTTTTATCGTCATTCCATTGTATACCTACCATGGTAAGTAAACAATTGGGAGGGAAAGAAAATGGAAATTTTTCCTCCATTCCTTGCGAAGCAATCCATTTTTCAAATTGTTTGTAAAACTTGTATCAGGTGTGATCTCCTAGTGCGAAAATGATGACTCACAGATAGCAGTAAACCGTATGACGGCACAGGTTTTTACACTTCATCATGCAACTTATCGGGTTATCAATTGCACCCCATACGCCATACAGAACGATAATTTAGAAAGATTTTTGCAGATACCTGCATGAGCCTAGAACTAATAAAATCGATTAATTTACGAAATAGTTAGATACCTAGTTATCGAAGGCATGTTGTTTAAAAAGGTCTGAATGTCATGTTCGTATATTCATCAAAGAATTATATTTATAAGCTGGTTTTATCGACTGTAATTTATGTGGTAATAAGGAAATAATATCATAAGTTAAAGCGTGCTGAACTACGCTACAAAAACAACATAAAATTTGGGATCGGACATCGGACTGTGATATAAAACATATAAAGATCAACCAGTTTGTAATAAGTATACGTTTAATAATATTTAAAGATTATATTTTCGAGTAGCTGTGTGAGCAATTCGCGTTGAATAGTTCTCTGATTATTGACTATCGAGAACTTCCCCGTTGGTTGTTTCAACCACACTCATGCAAGGAACATCCTTTGTAAACTACTAATGAACAATGTCTTTTGGCAGATGAATAAATTATCATTTAATAACACAGTCATAGTTGCATGTAAAATATTTCCTAATAAATTAGCTGCTGGTTTCGTTACTTTGATCGTTTTCTAACGTATACCTACAAACATCAAATTTTCTTAAAGTAGAAAAACTCTCTTCACTGTTTTCGCGAGCATCTGAAGTAAGACGTTTACTACTAGGAACTACACCATTCCTCTCGTTAGAACTACTGCTCGTGGCTGGCGTTTGTTCCACGGTCGTGCACTCGGCGCTTATTAACAGACTTGTCGAACGACTGTTAAGAAAATTATATCGGATTTCCTCGTGCTTGTCCCCTCCCGTCATCAGATCCTGAGACTGGGACTCGAACATTTTGACCACCGATGGTCGGTGCACTTTGACTGGTTCGTAACCAATGTATTTTTGTTGCTGCTTTTGCTTCAATTGTTCTATGGCATCGTTGTAACTGGGCAAACCAGATACTATCGTATAACTCGGTAGTGACTCGACGTCATAGGGCGGAGGTGACTCTATGTCCATATTAGAAGTCGTTTGGGACCGAGCAGTTATAACTGTAAAGATAATAGAAAATAATATACATCAGCGTTGGAAAATGTATAGGTACTTTGAATTCGAAACAGTCTTCTTCGTTTAGTTTGAGTGGACTGATGCCTGACGTTAATTTCTGATTAGGTCTGTATGATGACGTATGCGGAAAACCAGGTTGAGGATATTAATAGAGTTGATACTTTCTGTAGTGTAGCTGTGCCAAATGTACCAAAAACATCGTACTTCTCCCACCGAAAGAAACTATCAAAGCTAATGAAATAAGCTGCCATGGTTAGCACGCAAAATAAATAAATAATATTCAGCAAACCACAAGTTTTTGAGAGCCATTTCGTCAAATTTGAATGAAACATTTTAGCCAAATTTTGACATTTTTATTTGATTATATTTGGCTTCCGATTCCAAATTGCCTTACTTTAACACCACCTATACGATTTTGTGCATAATCAAAATCAATTTATTAGTATTGTCTCATGCTTTCTTTCTTTTGGGTATTTTAGTATGTCAAAATTTTTGCTTCATAACGATCCGGTACTTCTAGGTAACATTTTTCCCACGAAACATACTTCATTTGCCACTATCTTCTTTACAAAATAGCACGCTCTTACATTCAAACAAAAACCTTACTTACTTTGCTTTACTTCAAACAAAAACCTTAAATTTGGAAAAAAATCGTTATAAGTACTCTTGCTAATTACCAACAGCCCCCGTTAGATATTCGAAGCAAGTTGATCTATTCGACGCTTTGAAAACACCAATTCACGAAAAAGCATAGGTGTTTTTATTGCTTCGCAGTACAATGGAATCAATATAAAATTGGATTGTTGAATTCGGCTCAATCAAATAGATACAACTGGCTTAACAGAACTACGAATTGCTGAAAAAAAAATTAAGACCCAGAAATTGTTGTACACAATTTGTAGGTATTTATTATACCATTTTTAGTAGTAGTAGTATTTAAGCACCTGCTAGTCTGAACAATACTTTTCTATAATACCATCATTTCAAACAATGTGACAAAAATGATCACATGGCGTGAAACGTTTCAATTTTACTCTTATCGCGTTGCCAACGAACACCCAAGCAGGACGGACTGTTCATGAATGATGATTATAGCTATACTATAAATAATGTAGATCGCGCAAAGGTTAAAAATGCTTATTAATTTGTTTAACTACGATTGGAAGCTTAGCGTTAATCAGAATTCAAAAAAGGTAATTTTTGGCGGAAACTGACCGTTGTTGCAATTAATTGTGAAATTTAGTTTCCTTTATTGTTTCTCTACAATTATACGAAAAAAAGAAACACAAATACCGGAAGCACGCCTAATTCGTACCAGCATTTGTGGCTCGTTCAGCACTTTCTTCATAATTTTATTGACTTGGTTACCGGACAAGAAAACACTTGAAATCATCTGGCAGACTTTCTTTATTCTTTCTTTGTCGATACTTTATTCTTCCCACTTTGTACTGCCTATCTCGCTTTTTTCGGCGTCGTCGAATGTGTTTTATTTCAGAAATAAAATAAGGTCCTGTGAGCACAATGGGGGGAGTCATAAACGGTGGGCGGGTCTCATTTTGGAGGCTTTTGCTACTCAAAATCCGGCTTTTAATTTTAGCTTAAAGATCCTTTTCTCAACTACTTAACTTTCCACCTTCTTAATTTCAATTTTTTGTTTATTTTATTTTCTACTTGCTCAAACTTTGTTTGACTCTATTGCCATAGTAGAGTAGTAAACCTTTGCGACCTTTCGCTTTCATGTTTGCCGGATTATTGGAGCATTCAGGGTGGCAAATAACATTTCGCGCTCTCCTACAGTGCACCCATTGATCCCTCACCATTTCCGCCGTTTGCACCACTTTTCTTCGGCTGTCCATTGTGTCACGCATTTGTGACATTCGTTAAGGCAGATACTTTTGACCAATGGCAACTCTTTTCTTTACTTTTATAATCATTAAATATAACTCGTTTATATGCGTTAATCTCGGCATTCTTGAGCTCCAAAACGGTCACTGGGTACAATATACATCCTCATAAACTTCTGACTGAGAAAAAGTTTGGACACTAAAAGCTTAACTTTTGCTTCGTTGGTACCACATCCATATCCTCTCATAAACCGTGGATCCGTAACCAGCTATTCCTCCGCATGGGTTGTCGCTGTGGCCGACGGAAATTCGACTCGGTTAAGAAAAAGTGAAAAGTAACTAGCAGACAGATACATCCGACTGTGTGTGATATAAATTAACAAAACGGCCCTTTTCCACATGCACAATACTAAGGGTCGCCTTCACACCTTCCATGTTGATTCTTTTACTCTTCGGTAAATCTATTCCGAACCGGCACGGTATATACGATATTCGCGCAACAAAGGCGGTGGATAATTGAAAATTTATAAGCAACAATCGAAAATTGTCTGACTGCGTGCACATGGACAGGAAGTAGTAAATTTCATACTTATTCAGGTAATGACGGAAGGTGAAGCCCTACCGTTTGGAAAGGTACAAATAAATGAGAAAGAAATACATATTAGTCATTTATTAGCCGTAAAGCAACAGGAAAGCAGTCAGAGTTTTTAAAAATGCACTCTATGGTCACTGCAACTCCGGCAGATGTTCGAGTTTTTTTGTATAGGGTTTCCCTATCACCGGTCGGAAGTGAATGAGACTTTAATTCTTTAAACAAACACACACAGTGCAGCTACAGCTTCGAGCTGTCAGACCGAAGGAAGTGTGCCACAAATTCTGACAAATTATGCCCGTAATGATAAACGATTGCCTTTCGTTAGTTGCACAATTTTTGAACAGCTGTTAGCACCTTATGGGGTCAAGCGGGACAATATTTTATACCGTGTTGATTGGTTTGCTTAATGCTGATGGTCTGATTATTAATCGATATTAGTTTTTTGGTTAATATAACCAGGGAATACCTCAGTTCACTGGAAATGTTTAGAAATATTAGAATCAGGCGATTCTTCAGCAATTATGTTTCTCTACTATTCCTTTTTGTATAGAAAAAACTTATATGCAGTAAATAGTAAATTTTTTTTTGAAGAATGCCACAATTATGATTAATTTCTTCATTTTTTATGATTCAACGCCACCATCATAATACAATACTGGTAGCACAAACAGTTTTACTTCCAAAGCAGTAATAAACTAGAGTACGTATCATCTTTCATCATATCTGCTGGTCCATAAAAACTCTTCCAAAGAAAAAAAAGTCAGTTAGCTACAGTGAAGCCATCTAACATAACTGACATTATATATGTTGAACAATTGCATACCACATATTTGGTGACCAAAATTTAAAGCTATTTGTTTTTTAGTCATTCTATCTGTTTATTCGAATAATAAATAAAATTCATCGCCATTCAAACCTCAATCGTCGGCACATTGATTTATTCACTTTGCCCATGGCTAAACCCCAGATTTTTGACGCCTCATCAGTAACTGATACACAAAAGGCAGGAAAACTAGTGTAACCCTCGAAACAGCAATCTTCAGTCTGCGTGCACCATCAGGAGTTACTAATTAAACTCAAGTATAAATCCCCCTATTATTACGATGTTGTCTTATATCGGGCAACAGAAAGGCATCAACTCTCTTAGGGGAGAAACGTCAAGAAGACATCAAATATAAACCCAGCCGGTGGAGAGAGGAAGTTTAACTTCCCGCAAGTGAACTGAGTCGTGTGCTTGGAAAAGCTAAACGTGTTCCTGGTATTACTATACTCAATTTTTCAGCAAGATGCTCTTTGGTATCCTCCCTTAGCACGGTCAATTTTATTTGCAGAAGCCATAAACTTCTCGATTGTCCCTTCCGCTCCAGTATTTACAGCAATAATTTCATTTTTATTAGTTTTTCAAGTGTGACTCATGTGAAAAACGTGCTGCTGCAGACAAACATTGAACTTCGGTAAACACGGTAAATATGCATGGGAAGTTGCACCGACTACTGCACGGATATTGGCTGGTTTCCTTCCCGTAGAGTTTGTATGGAATATGATACAGGAGAAGCCGTTCCAGGATGTCAATGTTTTATGTATACACTTTTACAGACAGACGCAAAGGGTGGGTGAGGAATCTTTCGCAGAGCACAGCTACAAAGTCAAGCAGCTGTGCACATTGCAATCTTTGACGTTTGTAAGGAAATTACTTAAATGGAACGACTTTCCCACGAACGGTAACGGCATGTAACCAAGACCTGTCACGAAAGAGGTTTTATGATGGGAATTTGAAATATTATTTGTGAATACAAGGCCTATTTATAGGTAGAGTATATTTAAAATGCTTTTAATAACCATTCGCTTGCACATCCTCCAGGCTCCAGCAATTTAATTTTAGAGGCTAACGTTATCCTGGAGGGGTATTTGCCTGCTTGCCTGTAAACTCCCTCATTCATACATAAAATTCAACAATCGAATAAATGTAAATACCTGCCGTAGTTTGTATTGTGCAACATAATACCTATAATTGAAATCTGAGGTACATCGTTTAATATCATTAACAATAGTTTATTATTCCTTGGAATGTTAAAGGTTTCTAAAGCTGTTGATCGAGACACTTTCCTGAGGCCATTTTGTTTTCTATTGTACCTGCCAGGATAATGCAATCACAACTCGAAACAAAAGTTTGACCGACAATGTATCAAGTACTTTTTCATCTGCGTCAGGCTTAGACTATATGCCATTCAGTTTTATCATGTAAAACATGCTTGGAAATGCATGGAAGCATAAAAGAGCACCAACATAGGTATATAAATTGGTATATCTCTTGCTCAGCCTTTCGTCAGGTTCGCTTTCGTTTATAATCTTGCCCATCTTATTACAATGGAAATAAAATCTTTCAAGTTTGTGTTTTTGAGCTGCATACCTATTAAATAAGTATTATTCAGCTTTATGATAGGGAAACCTTTTAAAACAGTAGTCTAAAAATAAGTTCAGATAGCTTTGAAAGTTTCACAATTTATAAACTCTAAAAAAATATTCTAAAATTTAACCTGATTGATATTAGTCGATTTTTTAAATGCATAAAAAAGGAATGAAGTCAATGATTCTTTTATGCTTCTTCAATATTAATGAGCTCTAAAGCTGCATTAAAAGCTACCAGGCGTGTGCTAGGTAATAATAAATAGCACTGCAAAAAAGAATGGGATTGAATTTGAACATGTGTGTTTTCTCAACCCCTACTGACCCTATTTCACTAGTTTGTCAAAACGACAATTTAAGCGAATCGCTGCCCAACAATACCCATAGCAAAAGGCAGATGTCACAGTTGACCTCTCCCGTAGGGCAAATTTTCGATTCAAATGTAGTAGCGGCAAGTCTACAGCGAATATTTTACACCAGATAAGAAAATAATTGGGCAGCTGTTTTCCGTATATGTGTAGTTTATATTTATATTAAATAGTAACTATTTCATCCTATAACTGTAATTGTCACAATAAAGCAACAGAGATCAGTCGAGGGTTATCATTGCGAACACGATGCAGCACGTAACGAAGATGTTATTGAAGTTCAAGTTCATGCATTGCTACACTAGTTGTAACTAATGATTAACGCTTTACCAAGTTTCCCAGCAACTGAAAAGTTTTTCTCTCCCTGTTATGATCTTCACGACTCCCCAGCAAATTTAAAACCAACGGAACAAAGTCAAGTACAAGAACCAGTGAGCAAATACATATCAATCATTTGCATTCAGTATGATCTAAAACTGTTAGTGTACATATTTTTGCAACAATACGCTATCAATTCGTCCAAATTACCAACCATTTACACCGTACATAAGTGGCTTGGTTATTTCTTAGCATCAGGCACAGGCAATTTCTCAATCCCAAAATCAATACAATGCGGATGCCGGGCCTCATGCTAATTGGTTTGTAATTTACGACATTACACCAACATTCTAATTAATGTCGAGAAACATGATTTTTTGTTGTCTCTTCTACCACACCTACACATGAGAACATCTCGAGGGAACACCCGTGACTGTTGACGTATTTAACGGAAATCAGCAACGCAAACTTCGTCCGACATCCACTCAGTAAGTCCGACCAACGTGAGCTTGAATTGTTGTGTTTTAAACGTTCCTTAGAATAATGTTGATTTTTCTCAATAAGGAAAAACTGAGGCCCGAAACATTGAAAAATAGACCGTTAACTCGACACTTCGAAATTTCAAGCAGTATAGTATCAATTACCTCTGTAAAGCTTTTTCACGATCAATTTAGCTATATTTCTGTTGTTGTGTTGTATTTCTTGCGTATGCTAAACACCAACAATATTTTATCAAATAGGTAGAAAAGCATGCCAAATTTAAAAATCTACTGCCATTTATTGGGTTCTTTTGATTTTACCAAATTATCAAATCATATAAACCGTAAACATTTGCGTTGATAAAACTTACAAGAACGTTATCTGTTACCACCTTCCAACCGGTTTTCCATAAAAAAAGATACGGTTGAATGATTAGATAACCTAAATAAATAATAAATCTCTTCTGAACTCCAGCTGGCTACGCACCAACATTGAAGGGCTGTTCTAAACATTAACGAAACGGCTGCTAAAGTACATAAAGCTAATCATACTTGAGCATTCCCTTAACGTGCAGACCAATTATTATTATGCAGCAACACGCACCACAGCCAGAGCGCTCATAATTTACTGCTTCGTCTCTGCATTCTTTCTACTTTCGACGCAGCTTGTTTATGTACATTTGAACGCAGGTACATGCAGACTAATATAGATTCTGTTTTAACTCAATTCTAATATCATAAATTATTGAGAAGCTAGTACTTCGATCTAGTACATTTGAAAGTTTTGACGGTAAAAATTTATAAATGAAACGAAGTCTGTTTTGGTGTTTAGGCCTGCTGTTGACAATAAATGTTGAAAACTTGGGATGAACCTGAATGTTAGTTAAACTTGTTAGTTAATTAAACTTAGAGTAAACGTACAGATCCTATTTTCTTACGAATTTGTAAATGATAACAGTGGACGCCCAGGAGAAGACGACTCAACCCATAAATTCAATCTATCGACACGTGTATCAAGGATTATACACGTGATATAATCATTGCCTCGTGTTCATGGCCTTGAACGGAGTCGAAAGAAACGAGAACAAATGAAAACAATTAGTTACTCCCTGGTTCATGCTTTTTCAGGTGTATAACATGTGCTATCTCTATTGTTGGAAATGTTCTCAATGCTCCGTGTTCAATTTTTGATTTCATCACAACAAACACAAAAGAACGGGGAGCCTTTTCCTAAAATCTATAATCAATTGGAAGTTTTTCAAGGTGTGGCAACAAAATAAAAGAATTCATTTTTTTGTAGACTAATTGAGTTTCTGTGGGATTCCAACTGAGAACTAGGCTGCACATACTGGTCGACAGGTGATATCGATGGACCATCTCAAAGAAAAACGGAATAAAAATATGTTCCCTTGCCTGGCCACAAACAGTCATGTGTTGGTAAAGCCAAGCTATAGCCACAGTATTGTATACATTTATTGTGGAATTAAAGCGGTAATTTTGTACTTATACTGTCGTCATCTAAACCATGTGGAAAGATATTTTTCAATCATCACATATGTGTTAATTAATCTGTTGCTCGTGCTGCTCCATGCCACCCGGAATTATTTTACGAGTGAATGTGCTTTTTGCTGCCGTACATTTCAGCAAGGTGGGAATATGTTCCAATTCGAAAAATCAATACCTGCAGTTTAGTTTGAAACCAAGGCTGTGAAAAAATGTAACTGCGATATAAGTCTTACTTTTCAGGTGATAAATAAATACAATACCATTCATAGATTTAACCCTCTATTGGGCAACATCAATGCAATGCAACAATTTTTAATGAAAGTATAGGTATTTAAAAAAGGGGGCTTTTTTGCTGCCAAGTCTGCCTTGACAAGCAAATGGTCGTTGGTTTGAATCTTAGTAGAACCAGGCCATTCGATGTCGAAGTGACTTTAGCATGGTTTTATTCACACTCTCAGGCCCCTCATTACCTTCCGTCGTGCTAGATTCAATGTTACTTCCATAAAGCATTCTATAGTGCAAAAAACACTCTTTTATAGTTAAATGTGCTGCTCATGCGCATTGGCATGGAGAAGCAAGGTGGGTAGTAAAGTAGCACTGGCATTGGAGGTCACACCAATCCACTCAAGCACACAAAAAAAAATCATAACGCATTACTCAATAGCGATATTTTAGCAAAAATAATTGTAGTGCAGGTTACAGCAAACACCCGGGCGATATCACAATAGATCAATAGTCTGTGTCAATAGTACTGGTTGCAGTAATGAGTCCATACAAGCAAAAAAAATTATCTTCAAAAGTCACTTTTATAGTTACATATGCTGGTCAGATTCGCCAAGGATGACTGTATTTGGAAACAGTACTGACATTGAAGAGCGAGGTGGGTAAGGTAAAGATAGGGCAAGCTCGTGTGGTAATAGAATAGTACATTTTAGTTTTACAAAATTAATTTTCAATTGGTATCGGTAAAAAGTTTAAGTATGTAATTTTCACATACACTTATTTGAATGAATGAATCAATTGAACCGAGAAACGAACTTTTTTCCACCTTGCACCTACCTACCAGCAGGCAGAAGTACATGACCAGACCAATAATAAAAGGTTGTGGTATCACTGCACCATTTTTTTTTTCTTCAAACTTTTATCTTTTTCCCAAAAATATTACATCCTATGTCAGAAAGTGCGTTTAACTCAGTTTTACTCGATACGCTTTTTCCATTCTGATATAAACGTCAATCACTTACTAACTGCACAGCAAACATTCAAGACAACGCGACTCGTTGATAAGAAAACAGAAATATCATCAACAAATACCACATGCTTTTCTTCGATTTGCTACAATCGGCACAGCAGTGCTAATCTAATTAGGTTTCGTAACTTTTGAGCACAATCGCTGTAATTCTTGTGCGCATCTAATGAACGAAAGGAAATCGCTAGCGCCGTCACAGCAGTCGTCAATCGACTGTTGTTGTCTTGCATCGATGGTCCGTGATGAACTTCTAGTGCAAGTTCGGACATTCGCACAGCTAACGGGAGGCAAAGACTCGATTGTCTGACTAGGCGCGGGGGATATTGAGTTGTAAACAACTTGTACACTTATTAAAAGGCAGAAAAGCTCCATTGAGACTAATCACCGTGTGATCGGATGATTGGTGATCGAAGTTCTACCGAACAACATGTGATATTTGTTACATGTTACTACTTGAAAATGGCTTGACGAAGGCAATTACATCAGTCAAATGAGATAAGTGAGAAGTAACTTTCACCAATAGTATTTTTTACAAATTTTCGTTCCAGTTTCATTTTTTTTGAAACATCGTCAATAGGCTCGGGGTCGTTGTTATTTAGACAATTTCTCGGGAATTTAATCTCTTGGGAATTTAATCACGGGATCTTTAATCTTGTAAGATAGAGATATCGAGTAGGTGATGTAACCGGATGTCACGACTTCTTAATTTTTTTCGGATTATCGGTTAATTCGTAATGATATATAGATATATATTCGTAGATTTGCCAAAAAGATGTAATCACCTCAGTTATTTTTTCACTATTAGTTTTAGCGCTTGATAAGCTTTTGTAAATCGAAAATGTTTAAAATACAAATATGTACACCTCTTCTATTGTATTATAAAGTAGCACATTGCTCCCAGTCTTAGATTTCGAAATCAATCAAATCAAATCAATATTTACCTATAATTTGAAACTTGTCATCACCTTGTTAACGCTTTGATTCCGACTGGAAGAATGGGGGCAGACAATTTGTGCCGAGTTGTTTTTAATCCTTTTGAACTGGTATTCTAAGTTCTAACCATTCCAACTGTCAAACAACTGTGCGTCCTAACCCATGTGATTGACGTTAACGTAAACATCAATGATAATTAAAAGCGAAAGCGAACGCAAATATTTTAACAGGAATATCTACCATGCTCGATCAACATTCGCTTGATTTTAAGGTAATTCACTTACCATGGGGTTCGACTACGAGAGTGAGCACACGTGGATGACGGCAGCAAACAATTGGCCACCAAATGCTTTCTTCGAAAAGGTAGATTCAAACGAAACGACACCAATCATAGCGGGGGTACACTGAGAATTGAATTGTATCAAACTCTTCCTATTTTATCAATGCTCTCTTCTCACTCATTCGTATATTGAAACACATGTTGCTATTTTTCAAATATTATTATATTGGCATGGCAAGAGTTTTACGACTAGGGGGTGAAAAAAGAATACAATTCGCCAACGACTAATCCAAATCCGATGTATTTAACAGCGAATGCAAACGCATGTTTTTCGATAAGTATTCTTAACGTAAGCCAGTGTAAAAAGGAAAGTAAGCATAGTTGGTACCTTAGAGTTAGACTATAGACTATATGGCCATATGTGAAACGGTGGCTGTGAAACATTCATCAAACATCGAAGTGAACAAATTCTTCTCATTAATATGATTAACATTTTGCTGCCGAACACCGGAAAAAGAACGCTCGTTTGAAATATGAGGGTGACTTGAAGGTAAGCGGGAAAATGATTTCGCAGCGATATGTACACTACAATTTGCATAAACGCGGACGTTGCTGTGTGAATTGATGATTATGACTAGTCGGTATAATAGCTTTACCGTTGCGGTCAGGCGAAATGAAAAAGTGTTAATTCAATACCGTGTGTACTGTATTTTTGCCGTGGCAGTAAACAGATTCTTACAATTTTTTTAGAAACGGATGTTCAGATTATTTGGGTTAACAATATAAGTGTAATATGTATATTGAACAATATCAGTGTAAGTCACTGAACGTACTTTATCGTGGAAAGTCAACACAATGTCGAATTATTATCTGTGTACGCATCGACAAACGTTCATGATAAGGAAGCATTCGTAAATTTCGTAAAGCATATTTTATTGATTTGAACAGCCGCTATCTGAGTACGAGCCTGTTGCTCTCGAATAATCGCACCCAAGGATAACCGTGTACATCTAGATAAACTCGAAGAAGTTCTCAACCGTTTAATATTTTGTTATATACTGACATACGGAAGCAATCGATAGAATCATTTATGTTTGCTAGGAACTGGTTTCAGGCAAACCGGTCGCGATGAAAAATAGCAGACTTCGATTATTGATAATCTTCCGCACTACGGCCAATAATGACCATAAATTTTGGATAAAATAAGTTTGGAATTTAATATTTCGAAAAACTATATTTCTAAATGTCCGCTAAAGCTTGCTCCAGCTCAAAAATTAAATAACAAAATAATTAAAATCTCGTCGCCGGTTTACCCTACACAAATAACCATTACAAATAAAAGTAACTCCCCGTTATGAATTTATGATTATGAATTTATGAAATTTAGCAGGTTTTGAGTGGCTTGTCATCTCTGTAATCTATAGTCTCTGTAGTTTAACCATAAGCATAATAACAATTGATAATTCAATGGTTCATTTGATGGCACATAACAATAATTATCTGATTGGTTAACTTTTATTTCTCTTCGAACAGTACCAATAGCAGAAAGTCATTGAATGAGTAGCGATAATCAAAATGTTGAATTATTCTTGTTGCTGCTAAATCTTTAACGGGATCCAGATACTCACCGCTCCGTTGCCACTGTCGAAATTTGTGATACAGGAAACAGGAACACATGCAAAATATCGACGATAGAATCATGAGCGTAAGAACAATGCCCACCCAAACATCTCCGATAA
Organism: Sabethes cyaneus; assembly: GCF_943734655.1. Classification (NCBI taxonomy): domain Eukaryota; kingdom Metazoa; phylum Arthropoda; class Insecta; order Diptera; family Culicidae; genus Sabethes; species Sabethes cyaneus. The sequence continues at coordinate 956,431 of NC_071354.1, read as the reverse complement.
ACCGCTCGTAGGTGGGATCAAGCAGCTGTTCACTGCCGTCTCCTACTCTTGCTGGCCCACTCCGACTGGCATAATTTTGCAGACTATTCAACAGGTTAAAGTCACTTGAATTGTAATCACCAAACACTGTCTCGGCACCGGTTGAACCCATCATGGAACCAAGTCCAGCTGCACTTGCTGCTGCGCTCTGTTGGTAGTGCAAACTTGGCCAAAACAGCGAATAATTATGTCCTCGAAAAAGTTTGTCAAAATCGAGATGATTTGGTATTTCGAAAGTTATCTTTGACTCCAAACTATCCATCGTACTTATTAATTTCACTTAGTATCGAGCACCGCGCTTCACTGGCTAAATTTTTATGGCTCCAAACTTAATTGAAAATAAATCCTGAATTTTATCGCTGGAATTCACTGCTGATTAATCAATCTAGTAGAGTGCTAGACAACGAAAAAAATTTGGTACACCTCACAATTTCCACAGGAAACGATTCGGTTTCTCACACTTCAGCAGCTGAATGACAGCTGTTCACATAAGAGCGTTCGGCAATATTACCGCCTTCTCGACACGACATGTGCGCAAGTACTGGCGCTCTGCGACGGCTGTGATGATAGGTGCTTCTGTGCTGATGATGACATAGCAGCTCTGTCTGATTACGATTCAACCGCTCTCCACCCTAGAACAGATCGACTCTCTGTTGACGCAGCGTCTGGACGTGTTGCCAACTGGGATGCATTGCCGATTCCTGCAACCCGGCTTAATGTCTGTTGCGAATGCGAATATTTAAGCATCTCAGCAACTGATGACGATTCAACTTCTACCTAGTTTTATTTTTCCATGACGTCCCATTCGACCGTTTCCAGACGATTGAAAAAGCATCTTTATAATGCCGGGACCGGCTTCAACAGTCGACTGCATTATGACGCAATAAAGCCGATGCTGTGCCGTTTCTGAACATCCTAGACTGTGTCTATTTCATACACCTTCTAAATAAACACTCTTGTTTTTGTTGCATTGGCGCCGGCCACTAATGATGAATCGTGAAACACAACAGGTGCTTGTTCAGAGTGACGATGACGTCTTGTGGAATTTCTCTTATCAAATTTATCTCGTACTCTATTCATAGGCTCAGGATATGGAAATTCAAATAGCGTTGCGACTGACTCAACGTGTGCTGCAGAGATGTTCTATTTACCGTGACTCGTGCCAGATAATATGATAATGAGTTTGATAGTGTGGAATTTCATAAGTTCAAATTTTGATGATTAACACCTCGTATCGCAAGTGACGCAACATTTGGTTGGATTTTGAAAGTGTTAACAAGTTCGGCATCGTTTTCAGGGAAAGCGAAGAAATACTCTGGCAGCGCTAAATATTTTTCAAAATTATCGTGAAGGTTTGGGCCGTCGAGTTTCTGAATTTCATAAATACGGGCATTTCATACCGGCATAGTTTATGAACAGAGTAAATATTCCTTAATGAAAATATAAGTAAATTCTCGTAGTTATCTAGAAATATTACCTAGAAAAAAAATTTCCACAATATTTTCCACAGTGGTAGTAAATTCCAAAATAAAGTCGAATAAACATTTTAAAATAAGCTATGTCCAAGAAAATCGGAAAATTTCCCTTGGAGTTTTCTGGGAAAATATGGGAGCTTGGTTTTTTAAATATGTATTGTTTTCATTAATTGCAGCGCCACTCTTCCTTAATTTGCCTACCTGTATTTTAAAGTATATGCGGTGTGATATGAATTCCCCAGATGCATTACAATAAGCTGATTGAAGGATCGGCCTTCTGGCGGGGAAAACCCCCATTCACAACATAAGGTTTAATTTGATTTTGTTTTGTTTAACGGCGCTTGCTACCTATGCGCCAAATAAACTAAAGGGATATGTTATTGTCGGTCACTACCTGCCGCCCATTTCGCTTTGCCCATCATCATCATATCAACATTCCATAGGCAGGACGTTTGCCTGTTTTCACACCGTCTGGACGAAGCATCAAAATAGGCGGACCGATACTCACAACCATGGAATTACCAACGATGCCTACCGACAGCAGTTTTATTACCTGGTCTTAAGTTTCCTGTTTGTAAATTTAGTTTCAATAAAGACAGTCGTAATCTAGAGATAGATCGTGCGTGTTTGGTTTCTTTAGATTTAAGTTCGCGGATTCCCCTCTTCCAGGTGGATCCGCGGCAGTCCCATACGCAGGGGCTGCATTTTGTGGTGACAGCGGTGACCCTGAAGGAGAGCCGAACGTAGTTTCTGACTGGTGGCGGAATCCGTGCCATTTTGTGTTTGGTGCCGCGGTAGTAGTACGAAACATAATTTTGTAAAGTCGAAAAACCTTGTTTCATTTCGCAAACAAAGTGCTTGAAGTGAGTGCAAAGTCGGTGTATGCTACAGAAGCTCAAGTGAAGTAAAACAAAAACGTTTCGCATTAATTGTTTCGGACTAGCTGTGTTTGAGGTTAGCAAAATTTTTAATCTGTTCAACGACACTTTTTTTTGTTCCTGCTGCTGAATTTTGAGTTAATCACAAAAAAGGAGATTGTGGGGTAAGTTTATTTGTTTATTTTTTCTTTTTATTTTTGTAGAGATTAAGGTACGTTTGTTGGTCAAAGATTATTTGCCATATTATTGATATTGACTGGTATTGCACGAATTTCATGACAGTCCACTTGAAGGGCATGTATGCGCTAAGCGAATGCGTCAGAAAATTGGAACTTTGTATATCTGGACAAATATGCGCTGAGATATTGAAAATTACGTAAGGCAGTGTGATTCCCTGCCAGAAAAATAAAATTTGCAAAATGAATAAAATACCAATGCGGATAACGACAACCGCATCAGGGCCATTTGAAAAATTATTTATGGACATCGTCGTGTTGCCCGAGTCCGATTGGGGGAATAAATATGGCTTAGTCATGCAAGACGACTTAACTAGATTTTTAACAATTGCGCCGATGGTCAATCAGGAGAGTCAGACGGTTGCCCAAACTTCGTAGAAAATTTAATTTGCAAATATGGTGCTCCTCTGGAATTAGTCACCAACAATGGAACAAATTTCGTTAGCACATTGATGAAAGATGTGTGCAAAATTTTGAAAATTAAAAAAATAACCACAAGTGCATACCACCCACAGGCGAACTTGGTAGAAAGGTCGAATCGTGAATTAAAAATGTATTTAAGGCAGTATGTTGGCGGTAAGCCTCATACATGGGATCAACATCTGCCCTTTTTCACTTTCGAATACAACACAACAATGAACTCATCGACGGGGTACACGCCGTTCGAATTAATGTACGGCCGGAGAGCTAATATCCCGGCATCGACATATAAACGACAAGACTTTGACGATTTAAGTTACGGTGATTACACAAAGGAACTGAAAAGTATATTTTTTGAAACACGCGCAAAAGCAAGAAGGAATCTATTATTATCCAAAGAGAAACGAAAAGAGCTCTACGATAAGAATACTAATAATTGGCAACCCATGTGGGGAGATTTAGTTTTAGTAAAGGCCGTCCATACGGGTGCGGGTCAGAAATTGCAAAATAACTGGCGGGGACCATATGAGGTGGTCGAATTACCAAGTGAAATGACCACGGTCATTAAAAACGGAAACAAGTTAGAAAAAGTACATAATAACCGTCTGAAACGGTATTATGATTAAAAAACATATTTTTTTTAAAACTGTGTCGACACTTTTTTGTTGTCATATGTCGATCTTTAGGAAAAAAGGATTAACGGTTTAACATAGTTAGTTGGAAATATAGCGATTAGGAATAATTATTTGACTACATGACGCACATTTATACAGGAAACAAAAACATACATAGATCATACGCGAATATAATGGCATATTTCAAAATATAAAAGGACATAAAAGACAATTCAAGGAAGACACTGCATGAAAGTTGGTATATAAAGAATATGGCGTATTGACATGAAAGGGATGGAGACTTGACCTGCTTTTATATTGTATGCTAGAATATTGGGAAGACTGATAGTTAGAACTTTCGTAACAAGGAATTTCAGAAAAGAAAAGAAAATTTAATAATTAATAACATATGTTTAAAAAAATTAACTAAGTATCTATTTTTCAGGTGAATTTAACAAAGGAGGGAAAGGAGCAAACCTTATTTACAGACAGATGGCTGTCTGGCATTTGTTTTTTTTATATATAAAATTTATTTCCTTTCAGATAGAAGATGAGCGGTACAAAAGTCCTAGAGAGGCATTTATGAGTACAAGAGAGTTATAAGTAATAAGTAAAAGAAAGGGAGGTGGATGTAAGGACAGTAATTAGATTGTTGGTTGAATCTCCTGAAGGGAATTTCTAGTGCAAGATGGCTAGGAAGACTGTTGCAAAACAAACACCAGTTAGCCGAATAACTGAAGTAAGCGAGTGTGTGTGAATATGATGAGTAAATGAACGGGTTTCGGCACCCGGAATGAATGTAAACATGTATGACAGTTCTACCCAAGCCTGTTGCCAGAATCCTTAAAATAGGTGGACGCACCTACAGAGGGAGAGGGGAGGAGATATGCAATTTCCTGCATATGTAAAGTGGATTAAGAAGGAACACGAGGACGAATAATAAAAAAATTAAAAGAGCGACTTAATAAATTACGTAAAGAGCGAATTCAGCAGCAAGCAGAATTGACAGTTATTGACGACTATATAAATAATATACATGAATTCCGCGAAGAGAAGATAATGACGAAGAGGGATAATGACGAGAAAAAAAAAAATAAGGCAAATGACCGACGATAAAGGAAACAAGAAAATTAACGGGTAACAGAGACCGCTTAAAATATGAAACAAATCTAAAAAAATTTAGTACGACTCAAACAGAACAAATAATTAAACTAATAAAAGTAAAAACAAAATTTCAATGCATACTCTTATAAAAACGTTATAATGAAAAATAATCTATATATATAAAAACCAAAAATGACTAAATACATAAACAATATGGGAAAATTTGAGAAATATTTCGCCGGTGGGCACTTCCTCATGAACCTATGTTCAATCAAGTTATTAATATACATTTGCCTATTTTTATTCATTAAAACTGCATAGCTAGAAAGTATACAAAATTAACTTGCCCATTCTTCTATATTTTTGTAATTTGATAAAAAAAAAAAAAAAATCAAAAGACCAGTAGTATTTATAATAGGAAAAGATAATAAATAAAGTAAAATAATAACAGTGACTATCGAACATAGAGAGAGTAAAATTGCATTGTAGATATTAAAAAAAATGAGATGATTGTTGATGATTAATTATGGAAAAGCGAAGAAAATATTATAATATGAAATTCTTTATAACGTTGTCACAGCTAACACTAAATTACTATGGTTTATACTAAATAATATATTGCAAACCTTTGTCTAGGAAACATGCAACATTACGTAGCAATACTACAACTTCAATAGCATTTTATACGTCATGTTATATTTTTATAAAAAAGAAATCGTTAGTAGTTGATAGGCTTAACTTTCACGTTAAATAATATAATGAATAGGTACAGTTGAGTGATTAAAAATATTTTTGGAATGAATTTAGAAGAGATTTAATGACAATGTAAATTCCCCATTCACAGTTTTGCTAGTAGTGATTAATATTTTGGCAAAGCGTGCAGCAACTTTTAGACACTTTTAAGAAATTCAAAAAAATAAAATGTATATTTTCATGAGCAAATGCTATATTGTGATAGAAAAATAAGTACAATTATAAAATGAAGCGTTGCGATAAAGAAAACGACTCTGCAGTCCGCAAAGGAAGGATGTTGTGCCGTACCCAGGCACCGACGAGCTGAATGCTAGATCAACCGGAAGCAGCGAAAGGCAACGGAAGTGGGAGAAGTAGCAAATGGCAAAGTACTATTACAACAAAAATAGCGAGCGAAAGGGAATGTCAAACGAGAATACATATTATAATTATTATAATTATCAAGTTGATACCAACACCATTTACCGAAAAGAACGTTTTATCAACTATGTCATAAGCGGCAACAATATTGCTTCAAAAGGCGAAATCAAAAAAATCCAACGCAGAAGGTTTTGCAGACAAAAAGGTCAATATCAAAAGGACATCATCAAAGGTTTAAAAAATTAACGAAAATAAAAACAAACCTGAAGCGAATAAGAGAAACGACAATATATACGAACATCGCTGGTCAAGCTATATGATATCAGCATACTCCATTCAGTTATTTAGACTTGACTACACCAGGAAGGCATTAACGGATATCACCAAACACCTAACCACTGCAAGACGTGTGTCTTGCAGCTCAATAAGAGGGGGGAGATGCAGCGCCACTCTTCCTTAATTTGCCTACCTGTATTTTAAAGTATATGCGGTGTGATATGAATTCCCCAGATGCATTACAATAAGCTGATTGAAGGATCGGCCTTCTGGCGGGGAAAACCCCCATTCACAACATAAGGTTTAATTTGATTTTGTTTTGTTTAACGGCGCTTGCTACCTATGCGCCAAATAAACTAAAGGGATATGTTATTTTCGGTCACTACCTGCCGCCCATTTCGCTTTGCCCATCATCATCATATCAACATTCCATAGGCAGGACGTTTGCCTGTTTTCACACCGTCTGGACGAAGCATCAAAATAGGCGGACCGATACTCACAACCATGGAATTACCAACGATGCCTACCGACAGCAGTTTTATTACCTGGTCTTAAGTTTCCTGTTTGTAAATTTAGTTTCAATAAAGACAGTCGTAATCTAGAGATAGATCGTGCGTGTTTGGTTTCTTTAGATTTAAGTTCGCGGATTCCCCTCTTCCAGGTGGATCCGCGGCAGTCCCATACACAGGGGCTGCATAATAAATCCTTAAAGCATGCCCGTATGCAAAATTTTATGATATTCTTGGAACCTTTGGCCCATTTTGTATGATTATTTTGAAAATTTCCATTTCTTATAATTTATATACATATTTGTATTCGGCGCATGATTCTTGATTCTATGCACCGGATATTTCAATTAAAAGTAAAAACCTTCGTAAATTAATACAGTACCACCCGGTTAATCCGCCAACTTCATCGCCGGATTATTGAATTTTGGCTCCATAATCTGCAAATCCGTAGTCAAACTACTGTCAGCGGTGGTTTGAAGTTTCCAAAAAGATTTGTCGTAAATACGTATATGGTAAATTTTATTTTTATTATTTATTAATTTTTTTAATGGGGCAACCGGCGGTTGGTTCGCCCCAAAATATATTAGTAAATTTGTTATATACTAAGTAATGTTCAATTTAATCAATAAAATACTTCTAAACTTTTGGTCAGTTTAGAAATAAGCCCAAGAACTTTATTCTATTGAGAAGGGTGGTGAAAACATGGAGCACCTAGCAAAATTGAATATAGTTATAAGGAGCATCATTTGCCATTTCTTTTTAATAGGAATAAGTTCCACATATTGATTCAAATGCAGAAATGAAGGCAGCAATTAATTTAAAGAAGCTAAGTACAATGCTTTTTCATTCAGAATTTTCCGGATTATCGAGTCTTCGAATTATTGGGTGTCGGATTAGCGGAAGGATTCTGTATTAGGTTTACACTTTCTTTAAAACCTGGCACTACCCACTTCGTTCTTCAAGTGAGCGCTATCTCATATACTCCTATGCTTTCTACATATACCCAACCCAGGACAAGGACCCACAAGAATCCATTGCGTTCCTCTGACCAGTACACATTCAACTATGAGAGAGACTTACTGGCACTGCCAAGAGGCTTCATCAGGATAATATAGAGTTCAGCATGAAGAAAGTATAAAGAGAGCCTAAAAATAAACCCACGCTAAAGTCACTTGACATCGAATGGGCTTGATTGTACCAAAGATTCGAACTCACGAATCACGATCACTCCCTTGCCACAGCTGACTCGGTAACCTTGCGGCTACGGAACCGCCTAAGCTCTCGTTAGGTTTCACTTATTTCATTAGCGCACTAAGAGACACCTTGCAAATAATTTAAAGGCAATGATAAAATTTAGAATAAATACCAGTATGTACTTTATAAATTATTTGGTTCACCATTTCTGCAGTTTAATCAACTTTGATTGCACTACAGTGAACACTTAAGTCGCTATCAAAGTTGCACTACAGCAAACACCATCACGAAAGGCTCGTTCAGGTCAAACATAAATCAATTTGCCGACAAGGGTGCATGCTAGAATCAATAGAATCATGTGCCTCTAATTTGATTTAATTTTTCAACAATACGGCAATCCCTCGAACGGCTGACAAATGGACCCTTTTGCGCCGAAAAGCCCATTTGTTGTTCCGTTCTCTATGCAGCCAACCGGCGAATTTCTTTTCATCTACGAACGTGGGTGAGCTCAAACCATATGCTGACCAAGGCATCCTGACGAATCCGACAAGCTTGTTAATGGATTTTTACCTTTTTCTGCCGTGACTGCTCTATACTGCAGCCATAAGTGCACAGCCGACAGGCAATTTTATGCCACATCGTCGGCGGCGAATATGATCCTGCTCTGGGTGATCACAATAGTATCGTTTGAAAAGAATAAAGAGAATCTAAAGAAGATACTTCGCCTGACTATTCGGACCTCAGCTGCTTTACAGAAGTTGACCCATCTTTCTACGAAACGAAAAACTAGAGCAGTTCACCATGTTTCAACGAAAACTACAATTTTGTTAAGTAAAAAGGACATAGGACAAGTAGAACAAAAGATCCATTACGGAGAATATGGTTACTCAATGTGTTTGTTATTTAGGGTTCCTTTCCAAGAAGCAGATTAAAATCACGTCATTTCGTTGTAATAATTGCGTGAAAAGAAATGACGCATCAATATACATGATCTAAAGCAGCGGTTCCCAACCTTTTTTCGGTTCGCGTACCCTCTGACGGATTTCCCTATACTATTCTGAAGCGAACTAAAGTTTTGGCGTACCCCTGGGGGTTCGCGAACCCCCATTTGGGAACCGCTGATCTAAAGTATATAGTTAAAATATATAATATAGTTAAAATAATGTACTGTTATTCGATCATATGATAATTTTTTTAAGATTACCACTATTTTTCAAATGGTATATTTTTGCGCATCGATTTTTTTTTTATTAATCAGAAACCAACAGTATAGACCCAGGTATAGACTCTTAACTTTTTGCGGTTCCAAAAATGAGACAAATGCAAGAAATGCGTTATGTATTGTATTTTGATTCTTAAATTTGCAGTGTCTTCCCGACTCTTAACTGCGGTTTTAATACATCCGAAAGGTTGCTAGACATATGATCTCAATTCTAAAATAATTAAAATCTGTATATACACAATTCATTGAATTATTAACACATATTATTATTAATAAGAATTAAAGTTTAGCTTAAAGACTACCACGTCAGCATAATTGTTAAGATTAGGGCACCTCAGCCGCAGAAGGTTAAGAGTTCCGAAACTTATATTCCTAGTACGCAAGTGTAGGTTAATCAGCTGCCTACTTAGTACCGTCAAACGGGGTAACTTGCAACGGCGGGGTAACATGCAACAACGCAATATCGATTCAATTTATTGTATTTCTTGAACTGTTACTTAAATTTTCAATCTATATTAGTCACCGAATCTTGTTGATAACAGATCAAACAAGCCTCAGATGCTGTTATGTTAACTTTCTGCTGTTTTGGTGATTTTTAAAAAATCTCACAACATGGTATCAAATTCATTGTCAGTTTTTCGTCTGTAAAACGTTTGTTTCGCCCACAAGCACTTCAAATAAAAAAAGCCTAACATACATTTTTTATAGTAAGGTGAATAATAAGGAAACAAAATAATTGATTTATGATAACTAGTTTTGTTTATCCTGCTTGTTACCACATTATTCGTAAAACAAGTACTTAAACGGGGTAACTTGCAACAGCTGGTATATATAAAAAGCTGTGTTCCGTTAACTACACAAGGTAAGTTATCATTTAATTTTGCATCAAGCGATACTAAAACCACAGCTGAAGAGTGTGAGATGCTTTCAGTAAGTCGGAAATATGCCCGTTTTTTCGAATTATACTGAAAATGACCATAGAAGAGGCCAAAAAGAAGATATCCTCACTGAGAGAAATCGTTCAGCAATATGATAGTGTCTAGTTACGATCACTCGTAACGTAATAAACATTCATATATTTCGTAAACAAGATATCGATGAATTTTTACTCACCCGCTCCCCTTCGCGAACCAATTATTTATAGTAGATTCACGACGTGTAATGCGTTGTTACCCAACTCCCGCTCCCCTAAGAGCGTTACGTAATATGTGAATGGTCCTTAAAGAAGGAGGCTCTATCGGATCCAGACATGGAATATCAACTGCATCAATAACATACAAACTTCAATTCGTAATTTGCACTACGGGGCTCATAAATTATTTTCACCAACGCTACGTGACATAGGACATTTCTGCGTATATTCATAGCAAAAGCATTAAATATCGCGAGTCGGATTAACATTTGCATTTGACATTTGAAGTCAAAAGAAACTCATACAAATCATTAAAATCGTTCCATTTCCAAAAGATATTGCTTGTTGCAAGTTACCTCGTTGAAGGGGTAACTAGCAACACACTGGTTAAAAATTTCTACAACAGCCAATATTGATCGCATATTTTTACTCAATATGTGAAATTATTCTATCCTAGACCTAATAACTTTGTATTAATTAAATGTCCTTAAAATGTGCTATAGATAAGTTTTTACTTGAACTCATAGTTGAAAACTGTTGCAAGTTACCCCTTTTGACGGTACGTGTAAATTTCTTTCAAAGTTAACAAAAATCTATGTCGAACATCAAATGCAAGGTGTAACAAATGGAATGTTGAAACACAACCAACATAGCAAATATATAATTTTTGTACTTCATCGCGATTGCAATCATCGACCAGTGCTGCATCATCATATTCGTGGCGCCAACTGAACATGACACTATACTGAAAAAAAATGTTTCCGTCTTGATTCTCAGAAAACAATCGTCCCGAAGATAAGGATGCACCCATAATATCTGATCCTGTGGTGGGACTCGGTCACAGTCGTATAGGACGATGAGCATCATTTAACGCAATAAATTATGTTCTTTTAGCGTGACCCTAGTCCTTTTACACGCTGTGTGGGTGCATAAAGAGGCATGGAGAGCGCAGAATATACGACGGCAGGGACGAGCGATGTTTTTCTTTCTGCATTGGCCAAACTCATTCCAACACACTTGACCGCAAATTGCAGGGCTGTAAAATCATAACGAATTCAAAAGTATGAGTAGCAAGCAGACCCACAAAGGATTGTAACAGGAGATGTTTTTTTTCTCTTATGGGTGGATGTGTAACATATTAAGCTTTCTTTGTATATATTCAAGTTTAGAACAATTACGTAAAAATGTTATTTGGGCATTGTGAGAGTAAATTTCTCAGAAACATCTTGGTCCATGATTTTATTTTCTTTTGCCATCGATGATCGATGAAATGATACAATGCACTTTTGCGAGCGATTGAGCACCTTAGAAGAGTCCAGTTTTGCATGCAATCAATGATAATTCAGATATCAACGATGTACAAAGAAACTTATGGTAGATGGGCACTGTTTGTGGATTTTTGGTTTGTTATTTTGGCCGTAATATGTCCCGTGGAAGGATATTGCAAATAGATCGTTAGGAAGCCGATGGGTAAATTGATGAGTACATGTTCCAGTAATGCCGGCATGTCGATAATTTCCTGTAATAAGGTCGAACAAGTACATTCCCTAACAAATCTACGTTAATTAGCAGACATCGACCTGAATACTGAACAAGATTGACTGGATCGTTCCATGGCAAATTTTGCAGAGCGACGCAAGTTTTTTATGCTCGACAAACAGCCAAAGTGGAATCTTATTATTATTCATTTACTTATATTATTTAATTTACGAAGATGTTAATGAGTAATGATGCAAGGCTTGGGACATGCCGGACTGAATAAGAAAAGTTCGAAAGCAAGTGGAGCTCAATCTAACGGATAACGTATGTGGTCTAATACTTGTGGAGTATTTAAAAAACTAATTATAAAGAGATGGATTTCGATTCGTTTGACATTCGCTGCATCGTCTAAGGTCTAAGGTAAACTAATTTTATAATATTGTAGCTAATAACTTTTTCAAATTCTGCTGAGACGGTACAGTCGAATGATAGCTTCGAGTTACGATGCTGATCAGGGATGGTTTGATCACTTTGACTCAATTTTTATTCATTTGGCAGTAGAGACAGTGCCCGGTCAGTGCGGAATCAAGGGCAATGAATTTGCTGACAACCTAGCAAAACAAGAATCAGCTCAGCAATTTATTGGTCCTGAACCGTTTCTGGGCACCTCCACATCCGCCGTGAAAGGTGAATTGATGACATGGGAAAAGCTAGAAATAGTATCCCGTTGGAATCAAACACAGGGTTGTAGACAAGTTAAACAATTTATCTACCCAAACCCTGCAGTAGCTAAAAAACTACTCCATTTAACTCGTAGTGAACTACGCACAATCACGGGACTCCTAACAGGACACAGGCCCGCTCTTTATCATTTAAAGAATATCGGCAAGGTATCATCCGACACCTGCCTGAAAGTTCAGCGCATCTGCTCTGCAATTGCGGAGCTCTTGCATTATCAAGGCACAACTTTGGAAGTTTCCTTCTTACTCCATATCAGGTATGGAGCCTAAACCCCAAGACAGTCATTGGCTTTATGAACCATGTAGTACCGAATATTCGATTAAAGTAGGCTAAAGAAAAAAGACACCGTTTAAACTTAAACTGCAAACTTTATTAAGAACGACAATAATACACGATACACGTGTTCACCGTACAGTATATAAAAGTATAATGACGCATTTGCACTGCGCCTCTGCTCTGCTCTACACGCTAACCGCTAACTCTACACATATACACCGACACCGCTCAAAGTAACGAATATAAAGGTGGCTGCATCGTTGCTACACTAACACTCCTCCTCAACGATCGCTGCTATCATCTTACATCAGTCCCATCATCTTTGCAAACTTCATCTGCTTAATTGATCCTACAGGCTTGGTTAGCATATCAGCTGCCATGTCTTCAGTCGAACAATAATGCAATTCCATGACCTTATCAGAACATAACTCTTTTACATAAGATTCACGTGTCTCAATATGTTTCGATCTACGATTAACTCTTTCTGAACTAACAAAGCGGATACAGCTTTGATTATCTTCAAATATTTTCACTGCACCTTTCTGTTTTTCACCGAAATCTTCGAACAAGCTCAGCAACCAAACCAACTCCTGGCTCGCTTCGCTAAGAGCCATATACTCCGATTCCATGGACGATAATGTCACAGAACTCTGTTTTCGACTAGCCCACGAAACAGCTCCTCCGGCATGCTTGAAGACATATCCTGATGTTGATTTTCTAGTTTTTATGTCACCTGCCCAATCAGCATCCGAATATCCTAAAAGATTTTCATTAGGATCATCGTAGGACAGATTCCAATGTTTCGTTCCCAATAGGTAGCGAACAACTCGTTTAGCGGCAACCCAGTCGGCCTCAGTCGGACAAGATACTTTCCTCCCAAGTATCGTAGCACTGGCTGCTATATCTGGCCTTGCGCAAACAGAAACATACAACAGTGCACCCACTAGACTTCTGTACATCGTGACGTCTGACAATAGAGAGCTTTTATCATCAATTTTTATATATCCCACTTCCATCGGTGTTTTTGCTATTTTAGCGTCGAGAAGCCCAAATCTCTCCGCAATACGATGTATGTATCCTTCTACTGACACACTATAGTTTCCATTTTCTCGCTTTATTTCGAGACCCAAGAAATAGTTCGGCTCGCCAAGGTCTGTCATTTCAAATTTATCCTTGAGCAAACGAAATACAACATCTATTTCAAGTTCATCTTCACAGCAAACCAGCAAATCATCCACATATACCAAAAGATATATACATTTTCCATGTACTATTTTGGTATATAAACAAGCATCGGTTGAACTCTGTACGAATTCCATATTCAGAAGCACACCATGCAACTTTTGATTCCAACATCGCGCAGATTGTTTCAAACCATAAATACTTTTATTCAAAAGGCATACCATATGCTCTTTACCCTTTAATTCGAAACCTGGTGGCTGCCTCATATATATTTCTTCATTTAAATCGCCGTATAAGTAGGCCGTTTTTACATCGAAATGCTTTAACGTCATTTTTCTTCTGCTCGCCACTGACAACAACACGCGAAGAGTTGTATGTCTGGTCACAGGAGCAAAAGTTTCATCGAAATCTTCACCGAATTTTTGGGAATATCCTTGTGCTACAAGACGTGCTTTGTGTTTCACGATTTCCCCAGAAGCATTTCTTTTCAACTTGAACACCCAGCGGCAACCTATTGGTTTTCTGTTAGCAGGTAAGTTCACCAACTTCCAAGTCCCATTCTGAGCATGAGATTTCAACTCATCCAGCATAGCTAACTTCCAGTTTTCCTTACGAGCTCCACTCATTGCTTCCTTGAAATTTCGTGGCTCAACTTTGTCATTTGAAAGCGCATCAGCAGCAAATATTTCCTCAATGAGCCTTGTTGGTGGCACCCCTTTCGTGCGACGAGTGGATCGTCGCGAAATTTCATCTAGCGGAAAACCCCGAAACGGCGACGTTCCCTCAGAAGCATCATCGTAAGACGAACCACAATCATCCGATTCCGAAAGCGGTATAGGAATCTCACTATTCGTGCCAACACATTCAATCAAATTTTCATTCGACGGGACGAGTGGAACCTCAACTGCTCCTCCTGTCCCAGCAGAATCACACTGGACTTCTCTGGTAACTTCTTTTCTGTTACACATTTCCAGGAACTTGGCGTCTCGACTAATTGTTATGCGATCTGTTTCAGTGTTCAAAAAACGATATGCTTTACGACCATCAGCATACCCGACAAAAACCAATTTTTCCGCCTTCACATCAAGTTTCTGACGTCTCTCCTTAGGAATATGGACATAAGCTTCAGCACCGAAAATTCGCAGGTGCCCATACGATGGTTTCTTACCATGCCACAATTCATATGGAGTAGCAACCACTGTCGAAGACGGCAAACGATTCTGCAAATAGTTTGCAGTACAAATCGCTTCACCCCAGTATTTATTCCCCACACCACTATCAGCAAGCATACACCGCATCATTTCAACCAGATAACGGTTTTTTCGCTCCGACACACCGTTCTGTTGCGGTGAATAAGGGGCAGTAACTTCATGTATTGTTCCATTATCCACGAAAAACTTTTTCAATGAAGCACTGGTGAATTCACCTCCACCATCCGTTCTTATTTTTCTCGGGTAACGATTGAACTGATTCTTAACCAGGTTGAAAAACTCACGAATTTTGTCCTCTGCATCATTTTTTCTTTTCAGGAGATACACTGCCGAATATCGACTATAGTCATCCACTAGTACAATATAAAAACGATTTCCGCTCGGTGTCGACTCTTCCATCGGGCCACCCAAATCGCTATGAATTAAGTCCCCCACTGCACTAGACTTCCGCTCAGAAAATTTAGGAAAGGAATCGCGGCTCATCTTTCCCTCGCAACATGATCCACACACAGATTGCACAGCACAGGATTCAATTTTCAATCCGTATCCCAGATTGTCACGCACTACTTTCGATACAGCTGCCGGATCTCTATGCCCAAATCGACGATGCCACAAGTGCGCACACAGTTCACTGTGTGTTGAACCAACTGTGAAAGCTTTTTCTGAACACTGTTTCAAATGATACAGCCCGCCTTTGCGTTGTCCAACTAACACTGAATCGTTTCCTTTCAGCACTCGACACTCTTTTTCATCAAATTGCACTATGAATCCCAAGTCAGCAATTTTACTTATGGAAAGTAAATTACCGGCTAATGCAGGAACGTGAAACACTTTTTCAAGCTTCAGCTCTACACGACTTCCAACCCCATTAACCGAAACCGTTCTGCCTGTGCCACTACCTGTTGCTTTGATGGTTTTCCCATCTGCCAAGCAAACTTGCACTTCCTTGGAGCTATCGAATTCCTCCAGTAGCGATGCATCATTTGTCATATGAGATGTAGCACCAGAATCAAGATACCACAAACTCGAATTTCCAGATACGCCTGCAGCCAAACACAGCTCGAGACCAGCTTCAGAATTTACAGTAACATTCGCTCTTTGTACGGTATTCTTCGCTTTTTCTTTCTCCTTCCTATCATCCTGGAACTTTCGGCAATCTCGTCGGAAATGTCCTTCCTTTTTACAGTAGTGACAGATTTTCGCTTTTTCTTTGTAGCTCTGGTTTTTATTGCCACCGCCAGTAAACTTGGGGGCGCCTATCACAAGAGCTTTCTCGGTAGTAACATTTCCACGACGTCGTCCTTCATCAAGCAGCTTACCCTTAATAAACTCAACAGTCAGGTCTTGATCCGGGCGGCTCTCCAGCGCAACAATCAAACCGTCGTATGATTCGGGAAGACTTGACAACATCAAGGCTACAAACCAGTTGTCCTTCACTTCTTCCCCAAGTGCTGTTAACCGCAACCGCAAAGCCGTCATATTTTTCAGGTGCTCAGCCATGTTCCCGTTTTCGGGCATTCGCAACATAATTAACAGACGCACTGTGTGAATAATACTAGATAGGGACGCGCGTTCATGGTAACTTTTCAGCGCATCCCACATCTGCTTTGCCGTCTCCATTTGCATAACGTGAATTAGTTGGTTATCCTCCAACGCCAACCCGATAATGGCCTGCGCCTTTTCATCATTCGAAAGCCATGTTTCATCCGGGTTTTCAGGCTTTGGCTCAGTGACAACTTTAAGCACTTTTTCTCGCGTTAGCAACAAACGAATTTTAAATTTCCATATGGCGTAATTGCTATCGGTTAGCTTCTCCACTGTTACCTTCGCGTCAGCCATTTTGTTTTTCACAAACGACCGCTCAAGTTCAGAAGCACAAACTAATTCGCAAAAGTTCACTGTCGTACAATTTAAATTCGCGCACTACAGACGACTACTGGGCCCATAACCTATTCGATTAAAGTAGGCTAAAGAAAAAAGACACCGTTTAAACTTAAACTGCAAACTTTATTAAGAACGACAATAATACACGATACACGTGTTCACCGTACAGTATATAAAAGTATAATGACGCATTTGCACTGCGCCTCTGCTCTGCTCTACACGCTAACCGCTAACTCTACACATATACACCGACACCGCTCAAAGTAACGAATATAAAGGTGGCTGCATCGTTGCTACACTAACACCGAATTGGGGCACAGGATTACAACTATCCCGCTCAACTCCATCAATGGGTATGAGTTGAGAGGTATTAGCGGTCCGTAAACTGTGTACAGCAATCGAGGCCTGCCACAGTGGCCTTTTAACCCAATGCCCTTCTGACATACAAAAAAAAAACGTTCATTTGGTTACCATTTTACCAATGGAATAGCAGCTGTAAAATAGCATTATAAATACAAAAAATACAGTTTAGTTTTATTCAACAAAACTGTAAATAATAATTAGTTCTATAAATGTCTCATATTTTTGCAAATTTTGCTTGGCTGAGACGCTACCAATAAATTAAAATTGAGTCAAATTGATCGAACTATTCCTGATGCTGATCTTAACAACCCAGTCGTCGTATCTTCGAATACAGACTGGGCGGTGTGCACTAGTCCGTAATTGTTCTGTGCTCTATTAACCGGGTGCAAAGTCTGTCAATACAGAAAGGGCAAATTTTAGATGTTTTATACCCAAGGCTTCGCTTTTTTTACCTTCGTAAAAGTAACGGAAATTTGCGTCTTTATTTTCTATTTTTTATTTGGCTTATTGTCGACTATATTATATACAATTCATATACCTATAGCCTAATGTTTAACGTCGTGCTTTACTGGACCTCTTAAAATAATTACCGAAAAAAATATTACCTATATAAATGAAAAAAATTGATCGTAATATCTGGACACTGATTCTGTTTTACGCAACAGTTAAGACATGTGAAACATAAAAAATTAATCCGGCGTATTTGAGAACGTAATTTATATAAAAAGAAATCCTATGCTAGTTAGTAAGCATTTTGAACTGAATTTTGCACCATCTTCATTGCCTTTTCAGCAGCCCTTTCGATTTCATTCTGGTGTGATTTCTTATGAATTACAACATTATAGCTTTTGTTGAAGGTTTTATGACAAATATCGCATTCAAAGGGCTTTTCGCCAGTGTGGGTTCTCGTGTGTAGCGTTAGATCACATCTGAAAGAATTATAATAATAGTCAAGCGACATTCAATAAACGAGTGTAGATTTACATACTTAAACTTGAAAGTGCGTTCGCAATATTCACATTCATAAGGGCGAATAGTTGTATGAACCATTTTGTAGTGATGCCTCCGAGATGTTGATCGCGAAAATTTCTCACCGCAAAGTGTGCATTCATACCTAAAATTATCAACATTTTGCGTCAAAAGAACACTGATAATTGTTAAATCGTACTTTTTAATATCGGTGTGCAGCGCAATGTAATGTACCCTAAGAGAATCTGGTGATGCAAAAGTTTTGCCACAGCGGTCACATGAGAATTGCACTTCATGCGTGTGTTTATTGTTAATGTGCAATTTTAAACGCTTTGATTCCGTATATTGTGCTGGACAATGGGGACACACAAGCTTCGGTCTATTGGGATCATGAATCTGCTGATGTGCACCAAGGTTGGTGCTCGCAATCATTTTACCGCAAATTTGACACTGCACCTTATGTGGCTTAGATCGAGTTGAAGTTGAACTTTTAGTTTTTCTCGGTTTTCTTCCACGCTTTTTCCTGATCTTTTCACAAATTTCTATTAACGCTGGTTTATCTTCTACGGAAGAGTATTCCTCACGTTCCGGTTTAGAGTCACTATCATCGTTGGATTCTGGCTCATATTTCATTGCTTCGATTATTGGTTTGATTTCCAATTTAACTACGCCGTCTTTTGAACAGGCATTGGATTGTACCTCATTTTCATCACTCTGTTTAACATAAGTTTTACGAAAAATGGCATCATTACAAATACAGGCAGTACGGAATTGGATGCACTGTTCCAAAAGATTTTGACAAGTGAAGCACATGTAGACATCGAAGTTAACGCTCATGAGTGCCTTAGGAGTAAATTTTTTTACTGCTATAGCAATGGACGATATAAAAATTCATCAATAACCTACCTCAACACTAGTGATATGAAATATAGCTTTTACCAATCCCTCATTCTGATTCAACGACACCATTAATGAGGGAGCGTTTGACTGAAGACAAAGACGACAAAGCACTGACTCTTCTAGATCCATGTTATCTAAAAATGAAAGTAAATTGGGTGGTTCATAGACAGAGCAAATTTAGCCACAATTTTTAAATAAAATTCTTAGATCAAGTTAACGACGACATGTTCTATCTTATCTCGCGAATAAACCGTCCTAGTCAGTATCATGATGTTTATCGTTTTCCTGCATATGCATATAAGCTGCATATACTCTCTGAATTCGGTAATAATATAGATACAAATCTGGTTAATTCCGATTTTAACTAACGGTAATGATAATGGCCAATAGATAACTGTTTATCATAGGAAACAGTGTTAAAATAATTAGGTTTGGCTTAATCCACAACCCTAAATTATTTACTACTTAATGCTTCATACTCTAGCTATTAGATTTTGTTGAAATATTACCGCATATTATCGAAAAATAATAACTCAGTATTCAAAAATATGCCCGGGTGAATTTGGAGTCTAGAAATCTTTACCATACCATTCTTAACTTTAAATTCCTTATTTTAAAGACATTATTCAAAGCAAGCTTTAAATTTTCCTTACCCAGAAGTTTGTTTGTGACGTGTTTTGAGAATAAATACGATGAGTTTTTTGCAAGAGATTTTTGCCCAGAAATCAACAGTAGTTTTGACAACAATGCAAAATTTTCCAAATTTCACATATTCACAAAAAAAAGTTTTAACAAATATGTTTACTTTTAGATTTTTTACAGCCAATCAGACATTGACGTTTTATATCGAGCAGAGCGACCAGATTATTTTTCAAATTTCATCATTGTAATACTAGATAGAATTAGCATAAGGGCGAATGTCGCAAAGGTAAACAAAACGGGAGAGAGTTACTTTTTGCTGGACCAGCATAGGAAAATCAACCCTGACTCGGTTTGTTTACGTTTGCGGCATTCGCCCTTTTGTTAATTCTATCTTCAGTTGTAATAAGGTGATTTATAGTGACACTTATTGCACTCTTCCTACTATCGAATCGTGATTGGCTAATTGAGATTGCTGACAGCTACCGTACGCACACTATCCCGCGTATACGTACACGCGTTGCTGCTGCTGTTGGTTTTTCCATGACGTTTTTCAAACTGGGGGAAAACAAACCACCAACACAACTGCAGATTAGCAAGCTCTATTGGGCAAACCGACAGAGAGTATTCTAAACTCGATAATTCAAATTTGACATTCAAGTGCATCCAAGGGTAAGTCACTGAGAACATTCCGTTCACCTCTTTCATGGAAATTTTGTTCAGTCTGTGCCTTACTGTGCTGCCGAGGTGCTGATCATGTGAAACATGTCAAATTCGCCAGCGCTCAGATTGACCGTTTGATCGTTTTGACATTAACAAACATTGGCAGGGCTGCCAATTTCTAACATTTCAAAATTTAAATGTCAAAAATGTGGGCCACAGTGTGCCATAAACTGTGAAATGAGTGTACCGCAATTGCAATCAATGAGGCCAGCTGTTCACTAAATTGAGCCTGCCTCAATGTTCTAAGCGACTTACCCTTGAGTGCATCTTATAGCGTTTTTGTTTTTGCTTAGATCCAACCTAGGTTTGCCCTAGTTCCAATCGAACGGCTGTCAAAACGTTTGTTTTTTCACTCAGGTTGAACTTAGTTTCGCTCTGGGTTGAACTTTTTCGACGTCAGGTTCGCTCTGAGTTTTTCACAGTTTCAACTCCGCTGTTAGGAATAAACGGACAACCCGAAAATGTTTGTTCATTCTCAAGTTGGACAAGTTGGAACCTGAGAGAGAGGCGCTAGCTGGGATTGTTATTGTGCATCGAACTGTCAGTGGAAACCGGGTAAGAAATGTCAGTGTGAACCGGGCTAGCTTGATTGAATAAAACAGGGGAAGTATTTATTTGCGTTGAAATTTCAAACCCCTCGCAAACCGGAGCATTCTGACTTGATTTAAATTGTATAATATTTGAATTTTTTTCAAATACCGTGGACCCCCGTTCGTTTGACCGTTTTTAATCTGAACACTTTTTAATTTGAACCCCGTTGGTTTGCACGACGTGCAAATTAAAAATGGTTCAAATGTCATTCTTAATATGACATCATTTGCTTATGCAGACAAGGCACATAAACACGATTTATTTGTACTGATCTAGCGTGTTTAATCTGTTTCACAATGCGCTTCCTCAACGATTATGGTTGAAATCTGATCGGAGAATGAAATATTCGCTGTGCAACTGCCAACTGAATCAAACCACCAAAACAATAACAAAGAACAGGGCAGCCAGTTCACACAAGCTCCAGCATATTTAGGGTTACCAGTTGTTCAAATTAAAAGCTAACCCCGTTAGTTTGCATGAGGAATCGTTCAAACGAACGGGGGTCCACTGTATACACACTTAAAAAAAGTACCGAGTTCGGTAAACTTTACAGAACTTTGAACAGCCGAACGCTCGGTAAAATTTTTTTTTATGATGTCAAACATTACCAACGATCCGAAAACGTCGATTGGCACCATCGAAATTTTTACCGAACGTTCGGCTGTTCAGAGTTCGGTAAATCTTACCGAACGTTTTAAGTGTGTAAGAAGAAGAAGGCCCCGTACAGAGTAAACGCGACAGCGACGCGACCCGACTTCGCTCTCATGTTGCTAAATGCACAGTCCTGCTTTGGGCGAAAAAGGGCTGCGCGTATAACTACAGCAAGAAATGTCGCGTCGCGTCGCATGTCGCTTGCACTCTGGCGGTATCCGAAGACAACGACAATAATCAACCTATCACCCAGGCGTATGAAACTGAAGGGAAAAGAAGTAGCTAACATCTTTTTACGCTTCCTACACGTCCGACACAAAAAGAAAAAAAGCAAAAAAGTAACTTTGTTCGGGAGCTTACCAATACAGATTCATCCGAGGCTGAAGTTAGAGCGGGCTACTCACAAATACATTTTGTCCGAGGCAAAGTTTGTTGTGGGCTAGATGAGATGTTGGCTACACGAAAAATGTATGGGAATGACATTTGTGACAGCGGGGTGCTATCACCTAGCTGGCGCGTCTCTCTCTCTCAGGATATGGAACTAAACCCAGGTTAAAAAACAAAAACGGTATAATAAAATGGCATCCCTGAAAATAGCGGAAGACCTTCTCCTTCGCATTCGCGACTATTCGAAGATAAGGTGCTGCCACCTGTAAAGGTTTGGTATGAATCAAGGATACGAAATTGGTTAAAGAGTGAAGAAATGGAATGATTTTTAACATTCGTCATTTGCACTCAGCTAACATATACGTTCAGTTCTATGAGTGTAAACGAAACAAAAGATATCATGAATAGCGCGAATAGGACGGGATCCGAACTATAACTGGAAAGGATTTGACATTTCGCTCTTTACCGCTTTGAAACCTTTCTAATATTATTTTGAGATTTCTGTTGAATAATTGTTATTAAATAAACGTGACTCTTCAAAATAGTTGACAAAGTTTATCTTGGAGCATGTGCCATTTTCGTTTATGAAAATGTGTGATCTAGATATTGAGCTATCAGAAGCTGATAATGACACAAGGATAGTCGCCGTAGAACGAGAATTGGAGGAAATCGACCTTAAAATCTCCCAGTTAAGAGCTCGTCGGAAGCAACTAGAACAGTTACAAGAACGCTTACATATCCATAAAGTACAAGAGAATTCAAATTTGCTTGTCGAGAAAAAATGGGACGCGGAGAACTTTCATTGGTCGGATCGAGTTCGAACAGTGCTGAAGGATGTATTTCACATGGAGAAATTTCGGGCTCAACAGTTAGCGGCTATAAACGCAGTTCTTTCACAAAACGATGTCATACTTTTGGCTCCTACTGGCGGGGGGAAAAGTCTTTGTTATCAACTTCCGGCGCTGGTTGCGGAAGGTATTACCATAGTTGTTTCTCCGCTAATATCATTAATGGAGGATCAAGCTTGGGCGTTGAAAAAAATAGGAGTCAAAGCGGAATACATATGTGCTACCTCAGATAAGGAATTAGTAAACAGTGTTCATAAGATGCTTCGTGAAGGCAATGACAGCGCAATAAGGCTTCTATACATCACGCCCGAGCGAATAGCTAAGAGTAATCGCTTTATGCTAGCACTCCAGAAATGTTACAACATTAAAAAATTAGCTTTAATTGCTATCGGTAAAATATCTACATTGTTTACTGCATTTAAACCCGAATTAAAATTGTATTTTACAGATGAAGTCCATTGTTGCTCACAGTGGGGTCACAACTACCGGCCAGACTACAAAAACCTGTGTGTATTAAAGACTATGTTTCCGGATGTGCCTTTATTGGGAGTAACAGCAACAGCCACAACAAAAGTTATAGCGGACGTAAAAAAAATGCTCAATCTACGCGAATGTCTTATATTAAATGCTCCCTTCAACCGACCTAATCTGTACTATCATGTTTTGGAAAAACCAGCAGATAAAGAGGAATTACACGACTTTCTTGCTAGTTTAATTCGAAAGAAGTACCGTAATATGAGCGGTATTATTTACACCTATTCTATTAAGGACACCGAAGAACTGTCAGTGCAGCTCCTTCAGCGAGAAGTGAAAGTTTTACCTTACCACGCCAGTTTGGCAGCAAAAGATCGAACTAAAACTCATAAAAAGTGGATGCAAAATGAAATTCAAGTGATTGTGGCTACGAATGCATTTGGTATGGGAATCGATAAACCAGATGTTCGATTTGTGATTCATCACACTTTGTGCAAAAGTATGGAGAGTTTTTACCAAGAGAGTGGCCGTGCCGGTCGAGACGGCAAGCGTTCGGACTGTATTCTGCTATACCGATTTCAAGATATATTTCGTCTTTCCACGGTAATATTTAGCGAATACGAAGGTTTAGAAAACGTTTACTCAATGATAAAGTACTGTATTAATGGCAAAGAGTGAGTAGAGAATTTTCAATAAATCCCTATTCTTGTAGCATCAGATTTTAATTTAAAATTCATTGTTTCAGCTGTCGCCGAAAGCTAATCTCGAGATTTTTCGCTGAAGTTTGGGAAGATACGGACTGCGATCGAATGTGTGACCGCTGCTACTATCGGGATAAGGTTCAGCTTCCTGAGCAAGATATAAACCCTCACTACAACACACTGCTTGCGATTCTTCGCCGAGCAGAGACATTGAAAACAAAGCTAACAGCATTGAAGTTGGTAGACGCTTGGTATCATAAAGGAAGCCCTAAAAACCGTCTGGAACAACCTCCACCATTGATGGATAGATACATCGGTGAACAAGTAGTGGCTTTCCTAATTGTAAACGGTTATCTTAAGGAAGATTTTCAATATAATCAATACTCGGCAATCAGCTATATTACAAAGGGAACCGCTTCGGTTGGAAAGAGTGGAATTCGGTTTCAGGCGGCCAGAGTACTTCGAATTCCTGTGGAATCTAGTACAGATACTTCTACCTCCAGAACTAGTCTGCCGGGTGATAGTTTTGAGACAGCATCTGTAACATCAAGTACTAATAGAGCGGAAAAATCTAGCAAAACTAGTTTAGCCAAACGAAAAGTTTTGTCCGAAAACGAAGATAATGATGAATATGAGAGTTTTTCATCAAGAGGCTTATCTAGTGTGTCCAGTTCCAATAGCACTCTCATTAGCAACGATTGTAGGACAGATAAGCGTCGCCGTAAAGCGGATTCTTCAAATTGCCTGCAGATTAGCGAACTAGTAGCATTGAAAAGAGATGAAATGCGTAATAGTGCTAGGGAACTAAATAAATCTTATGAAGACGAAGACGTTCTTTTTGTTCCCATAGAGGATGAAGTTATCGAGATTGATGAATAGTTCTAGATGGATTACGTTTCCTTTTGGTATAGTATAACAAAAATAAAACCACCTCGAAATGCTTGGATTCTGTTAAACGGGATTATGCAATTTTTTACATCGCAAGATAAGGAGTTTTACAATTAAGAGCATTGTTCCGAAAATGACCCATGCTTTGGGTAGCCATTTGGCGATGTCTTCGCATTGCTTCATGAATTTCTTGCGGCGTGATTGGCTTTACACCGTCAACACCGCGTCCGTGTGTCACTTCTGGACACAAATGAAGCATTGAATGTGATGTTCCTGAAGCGAGACAAATATGCAAATAAGAAAGCTTTTGCAGTGATACAGCACTAAACTTACCAGATGAAGTTACTCGACTGTACGGATCTACAGATCTATTGGCCGAATTCAGTCTTGTTAAAATACAGAAGTCCACCAACACTGCAATTGTTTCGTGCGCCAAATAGGATAATGTCAGTAAACAACTCTGCGAGATGATAACATCTTCCGGGAAGTTTAGCCATGCTCTCATTCTATTTTTCATTGTATTAGTATTACGATGCATAAAAGATGTTCTTCTAGCAAGATTAAATTCTTCATACTGTTTACCAGCTAAAATTTGCGAAATGCGGTCAGCACGGAAAAGTCGACGCACTTTTTCTTCATCGAATTTTTCTGCGACGTCACGATCCGAGTCTTCGTCCGATTCTTCCAGATTAGATCCAAGATCACCCAATTGAGAAAAACGGTCCCCGTATAAATCCTTCATTTTCTTCTTCACGAAAGCCATATCTCTAAAGTATTTTTGCAATCTTGCAACCCTTACTGGATTTTTTCGCATTATATACTCAAAATCTCTTCTAGACAAAACCGGTGAATTCTGCCGACACATGGCATGGTCGATAGCGTCTTGCATTATTCCTCGTAATTGATGTAGCACTATTTTTTCCACCAATATGACAGATTCTCGCAAAGGTTTTTCACAATCTCCGTAACCACGCATTATCTGAGATATTTCTTCAAAAAAAATCGGCACGTAGTCTCCTGCAGTGGCATCCAGTCCATTGAGAGCATTCATGTTATTAATGGTTCCTCCAGCGGCAGATCCAGACGGAAGATTAGCGCTTCCCGGATGAATTGCGATGTTAACTGTTGGCCGACTCAGTTTTTTAGAATTAACGTCACGAGAACTCATGGTTTGTGGTTACCTATAAACTAATAAACCGTTGTTTTATCCAAAATTAGCGAATTTCGAAACGCGAAATTATGTGAATTGAACGAGCGATAAATTCATACGAATGAAATGAAAACACAATAATATTATTGACAGCTTTAATCCCAGCGGTGTTGTAAACTGTACACTCAAAATTTATTCTATTCCCGGCTGCCAGATGATTTTTTAGCAAGCTCGACAAATATTTGAAAAGGGCTAATTAACCAAATGCAAATCAAGTACAACAAAACAATGAGAGTTCATTTTACTTTTAAAAAAGCATATTGTGCTTCTTGAGAAAATCTTTCGTTTTTCAGCTTTATATAGTTGTGCGCAAAGGTAAATCATGTATTATTGACAGTGTAAGTACGTGTAAGTTTTCTATGTTTATGCTCTTATTCTTTGCTTAGATAGAACATTAATTGTTTTGTTTTGTTTTTGCATTTGTTTTGTTCTATTACGTACAGACTTACAAACAACACAGTTACAATGTCTTACGTTAACCGAAAATGATAAAATTTAAATGCTGATTGCGTTTGTAAAAAATTGGTCCATGTTTGAACGGACAAACACGAAGCAAGCTACCCTAGCATTCAGCTGATGAGTGAGAGAGAAATATTGTTGCTTTTCTCATCACTCTTGCGTTGACAGTTTCTTACGAGATTTCGTGTGAGTGTAAAAGAGATACTTTGACTGCGAGCAACCAGAACAGAGCTGCGCGCAACTGTTAGGCGCACAACTTAACCTACGAAAGAAAAATTTTAGATAATAATCGCAATATTGAAATGGCGAAAAACTGAAGTTACTTTAAATGTTGCGGTTTTCACATCAGTAAATTTTAATGTAAGACGTAGATTTTACAACGTATATAAGGGGGCATTATGTGCTGGTAACGTAGCTGGTACACTAAATTGTCGACTATTTTCCATACACATAAAAGTCAAAAACAGTGAACTTTCAACATTCACTCCATTTACTGTACATTATACGCTTTTTTCAGTAAAGTTACTATAAAATTTAAGGTAAATTCTGCAATTAAAATCAGAAGCTTCCGATATTGCGGAATTTCCACCTATTTACAGTGTGACACATATATATTCCAACAAAAATCATTTTATGCTTGCAACGGCATATACAATTAATACAATCAAAGTTTCATTTCCGTATTATGTCTCGTTCGGTGTGCACGCACCAATGTTCGAGTTACGGTCGTTGATAATAAATAAACTCCGAAACGGTGCTGCATGCAACACAATTTTTCGTGACCTCAAACATCTCGGCATAAAAAGACCCAGGTAACCAATAAGCATTTTTGACTGCATAGCTGTTGTAAATTGGCATGCAAAATTCTATTTTAAATGTTCCGCACGGAAAATGGCAGTTGAGCTGAATATCAACAGGGAATCTCTTCGTTGAATTTTGAAAATGGATCTGGATGTAAAAGCATTCAAAAAACGTAAAAGCAACAAAACCAAAACGACAGGAAAGATGCAAACTGCTGCTCCGTCGGCCCGGTGATTCCGAAGTGATGATTTTCTGATGAGAATTTGTTTGTTCCACAAACCCCACATAATGCTCAAAATGATCGGTTGTGGTCGGTTTCGATCATCGACGTTCCAAAGCACAAACGGAATGTACCAAGATACCAAAATTCATTAGCAGTCATGGTATGGGGAGGCATTTAAAAGGAAGGGAAACCTCCTGTTGTATTTATTGAAAAGGGTTTGAAAATTAATGCAAAATACTATCTAGAAATGATCTTAGAACAAAATTTGATGTCTTACGTTCAGGGAATGTATGGTGAAGAATATTACTTCTTTCAACAGGATAGAGCTCTTGCCCACACTGAAAATCTTGTGCAGACGTGGTTCAAAGCCAATCTGACGGATTTCATATCGAAAAAGGAATGGCCTCCAAGTTCTCCTCATTTGAATCTCTGGATTTTAGTATAAGGGGGTATATGCAGCAGAAGCTCAGTGATTATAAATATCATAATTTGGATAAATATTTATTAGTTATCAACAAGATATGGGATAACGTTCCGATGGAAGTAGTGCGTGCCGCATATAACGACTTCAAAAAGCATTTGAAGCGTGTTATCCAGGCAAAAGGTGATTTAATAGACTAATAGAGCAATGATTGCTTGATGTGTTCTGTATCTATGGGTAAACAACTTCTAAAACTACAATTCGAAATAAAGCCGATATTTACAAAAATATAACTGTTTTTGTTCGAATATATATGTGCCACACTGTAGAGTCACACGCGAAATGGGAACTTGGCTGGCTCAGAGTACCAGTTCCTATCTGCAGCCACCAGCATGTTGCGAACTTGCCTATGGTTTATGGTAAAGCTATGGTATTTACCATAGCTCTATTTCGTAGAGACCTTATTAGCAGTGTCTTTGATGACGGACTAAGCTTTCGGATTATCAGCGCAAGCTATAGGTAGGAAATTTGATGAGAGAGAAACAAGTGAACCGATGATCGTGAGTTTATTAATACAAAAGTAGGGTTTATATACAGTGGACCCCCGTTCGTTTGAACGATTCCTCATGCAAACTAACGGGGTTACTTTTTAATTTGAACAACTGCTAACCCGAAATATGCTGAAACCTGTGTAAACTGGCCGCCCTGCTCTTTGTTATTGTTTTGGTAGTTTGTTTTAGTTGGCAGTTGCAAGTGCGAATATTGCATTTTCCGATCGGATTTCTATCTTAATCGTTAGGAAAACGAAATGTGAAACCGATTAAACACGCTAGGTCAGTACAAACAAATCGTGTTTATGTGCATTGTCTGCATAAACAAATGATGTTATGTTGAGAATGACATTTGAACCATTTTTAATTTGCACGTCGTGCAAACCAACGGGGTTCAAATTAAAAAGTGTTCAGATTAAAAATGGTCAAACGAACGGGGGTCCACGGTACACATACAGTGGACCCCCGTTCGTTTGAACGATTCCTCATGCAAACTAACGGGGTTAGTTTTTAATTTGAACAACTGGTAACCCTAAATATGCTGAAACTTGTGTGAACTGGCTGCCCTGCTCTTTGTTATTGTTTTGGTGGTTTGGTTCAGTTGGCAGTTGCAAGCAGCGAATATTCATTCTCCGATCGAATTTCTCGGATATATAGCTTTGCTGTCGACATGGGGGTTCATATCCCAGATTTAAATCATGATGTCCCGTGATGAACAGCTGTCGTACGTTCCCCCTAGCTGCGCGTAAAACGCTTCCTTCTCATCGTCGGGTCTACCTTCGCATGGATAGTGCATGTTTGACGGCCTGTTATCCTCAACTTATGCATACTCTAGTCCACTTCACCATGCGATCCAGCATTCTGCCCATCACTACAAAAGCCTGTTCTCAGCTCGTTGGTCACTGCACCGTTCTGGTAAACTTGAGCCTCGTCGCCACGGATCCTCCACACCTTGTTGCCAATGTGACCAGATCTATCCAGCTTTTTACGAGCCATAATGGCGGACGTGTTCGTAATATTTGAACAGCATTTTTGACATTTTCCTAATACATCGCACGTTTTCTTTCCGTACAATCCTTTAGTTTTACCGTGAACACGCGGAAAGAAAACGTGCGATGTATTAGGGAATTGTTTAAAATGCTGTTCAAATATTACGAACACGTCCGCCATTATGGCTCGTAAAAAGCTGGATTGCAGTGCCACGTTGTCGAACTTTCGAGGTTGTAGCTATTCCAGCGTCACCCGAGAGTAACCCACGAAATTCGACGACCTGCAGTTACAAGTACCAAGCATCCTTTCCATGTCCACCAACACCCTTCACCAATCTTATTTTGGACACATCCGTTTGATATTGCCGTAAATTTCCAAGATAGAGTACGCGTAACATATTACATCAAGGCGACCTACGAAACTATTGACCGTGAACAGCTACGGAAAATTATGAACGAAAACGCCTTTTCTGGGAAGCTGAAAAGACTGATTAAGGCTATACGATGCATAGTGTACAGTCACAGTGGCTTGTGAGGATATCGGGCGCGTAATCAAGTACCCTATTCTCGCAGTTACCTCACTCACCCCACTTCACTCATGGGTTCTTATAGTCACCCTCACCATTTAGTTTAGTTTATTTCACAAATTTGTAGCGCAATGTGCCTTATAAAATACTACAATATAGTTGAACCCAGATTATCTTCCAATATCCTAAAACTACTTTATTCATTTTGCTGATTCTTCCCGTTGAAGTAGGCAACACAATCACGCCGAAATCCAAATATCGTTAGATTGTTTTTTATTTCTGACGGCAGCAGATCCAGATGGCAATGATTTGTACAGAAACCCAGGTGACCAGGATCACCCTTTCAGAATCGCAAAGTGTGCTCTGCCCTAAAAAATAAAAGTAAGATGATAGTGAGAATACGGATCCAAGCCTGTTTGAAACACGCAGGGGACTTCGACAAGGCGATGGTATTTCCTACCTCGTGTTCAACAGCGCGCTAGAAGGTGTTATGAAAGGTCCGAACAATGTCGGAAGGATGTTCTAGGTGCTTGCTGTGCAGTATAACAAGCTGAAACGTGATACACTGAAGGTTGGATTAGTGGTGAATACGTCTAAAGCCAAGTATCTGTTAGCAGGATAATGACGTCGGGTCGTTGATAACGTCGCATAACAACTGCAAATGCTCGACGGGGAGTTGAAAGCACTGGCCGTTTTTGCATGTCGTGTGCTTAGGACTGTCTTTGGCGGGGTAATGAACTACGAGCAGGGGCAGCTCTTCAGCAAGCCCAGTATTTAGGAAGTTGCTAAAGCTTAGCTAAGCTAATGGACAGCACATGTTGTGAAAATGCCGAACAAAACCCCGCGGCATTAGCCTCGAATCCACTGGATACCAGACGCAGCGGTGCACAGCGTGCTGGATGGTTATACCAAGCAAGGCCTGGAAAGTGTGGAACATTCGGAAAATTGGAGACGGACAGCCATGAACATGAGTTTGTTGGCGGAACAATGTTATGCAGGTAAACATCGCACCAGAATAAGTTAGTAAATAAGAAAAATATAAAACCGAATGCTGATTTGGTACCCTATTTTCTTTTAAGTTGGCACTCCAAAACTTGCAAATGAGCTAAATGAAAACCAAGTAGAGTGTATCACGAATGTGTTGGGTTTGTGGTTATTTTCAATGAAATTAGATAACTCTCTTGTACATGAGAAGAACGAAAAAGATGAACGCATAAAGTTATTCCTTTAATAATAATATTCAATTGCAAGAATTTTGAAGTCTGCTATTTCTGTTTGAATTTACCATATGATATATAAATAGAGCTATAGGATTAGATGCACCCTGCACGATTCAACATAACAAGTTGGCGTAAACTGTTGCATCAAAATTGCCAGTCAGCGAAGAAACTATCTTCAGAATTGCAGATATGCATGTATACTCTTTGAAGCAAGCAAGACTTGAAAGTTGCATATATGAATCTTCGGCGGTGGCTCTGATCAAATTTATCAATAATCAGAGAAATATTTTTTGTGCATTCTTACAACAGCAGAATGAAGGAAATATAATGTTGATCGGTTTGTTGGCTCGTTATCATCCTGTGTGAAATCGGAACAAAAATAAACCGACGGGAAACGGCGAAGAAAAAACGAGATCTACTAACTTCTTTTCGTTCAAACAGAATTTCCTGACAGAGAAAGGAGGAAAAGCCAATCTCGTATCCTCTGCTGCTCAACACAAGTCAGCCCGAGTAGCTGCCTGTACCGCCCTTCAATTCATCATATTTTGCGATATTTCTCTGACTGAACTCGTGCTCTAACTAATAAATCATCAGCATTTTTATTGAAAATTTATATTTTTCGAAAAGTTTTTCCTTCCTTCTCCACATACAGTAGTACTCTACCTCAGGCATGAGTTAAGAATAAACTATACTTCAATGTAGCAAACCAAACAAAGTGTGATGTAGGGATGCAATACTATGTGTATCGGTAAAACGATTATCACATTGTGCAAAACATTTCTTTAAGAATTGCGCCTTGTTCGAGACTACCACTATAGACTATGTACTATAGACAGCTGCTTATTTTCAAACTAACAACAATATATAATTACATATCATGTAATAGGTACGAGAAATTTGACGATGTGCGATAACGCTATATTAATGATGGATTACATCGTATCAGTTTGAAAGCGCGCGCTTTGGTAACAAATTCTTTTTTGAAGTACGTGCGAATGTTTTGCAAGACTAAACAACCTAACAATTGTTAGATATCTACTTTATCGACATTGACACATTTTCCAAACAATTATTTTTTTCTTCCATGTAGCAGCAAACCAGTAAGAAGATAATAACTTACTTATATGTACACTGTTAAAAAATCATCTATAAAAGATCAACTTCGGTGTTTTTGTCTATTCGATGGTATAGTTTAGAATGAAATATATTCTTGGCAGTTTAGAAATAAAACCAACTTTTTGTGTACATATATTTTCCTGTGTTACATCTTATATGAAATAGGACGAATATGAATATCTTCCTAGAGAACAGATGTACAAATTATTCTCTTCCTGTGTCTTTCCACACAGCTATTAAGATTTTCTGCATCCAGGAAACAAATCTCAGTTTCAGTCTTAGTAAATGGGAGTTTGTTTCCGTCACATTTCATCATTTTCTGCAAGGCCAAGATTCATTTTTCCGGCATTGTTCTTTCTGGCACATGACCGTTCCAGTGTTCAGATGATCCGCTAGATTGACAGCAGGAATAGCAGAAAATCCACAATAATGAAATCTTAAAGCCAACATGGACGCCTCTAGGCACGATTTGCCTCCTGCAGCTATCCGTACCAGTTCATCCGTGATTTAATAATGCATAATCAAAATACATCATTAATAATATCGCAGTATTGTTGGAACCAGCAGGAATGTTGTCAAGCTTGGAAATGAATTAGATAAGAATTTATCGTTTAATGCACTGGTATGATGCGTTCTATTGCAAAGAATTTTCACAAAGTAAAACACAATTTTTTAACCAATAGATTTCAAGATAATGTGAATTCGCACGTTTTATCTAAGCTTTGTACTTTTGAATATAATCGATTTTATGCCTTATGTTCTAATATTTTTATGATTTAGTAGATTATTCTTTTTGTCTACATCTTGCATTTGCAATAATTGTTTTAATGTTTTACGCGTTATATTTATTCAACCAAATCGATTTTGTTTCTGTTTTACACGCAATCATTATATTATTGGATCTAATAGCGCAACTGAACGTTTTGTATTTGTAGTAGAAGTTGTTATCTTTTCGGCGATTTGTTGTATAATTCTAAAATAAAATAGTTAATATAGGGTTTATTCACTTGAATCAAATTTGGGGAAGTGAAATGCTTTGATTTTTATATATTAAACAACCGTAATAATATTCAAGCAGGCCTCCTTTTGTAATTAACTTCCCATTTCAGTCTTCTTCAATTCATTCTGATTATTAAGCAAATAATATTAGGTAAATTAAATAGATTTAGTATAGACACACGGTTAAACCACTCTATAATAAGCTCAACTAGTATAGACACTTAGACAGACAAAAATCATTTAGATAGTTACGAAATCTGATGAGATCAAAAAAAGTATTATAATTTTCTAATTGACAAAACTATTTCGCCTTTAACCGATATATACTGAAATATAACTTTCAGACTTACTACTTGGTACATTTTAGAAAGTGATAAACAAATAGTACAATAAACCAAGCATTCAGCTGTGAGCTGTGACAGCATTAGTTTCACTTTTTATTGTACTAAAATTCTAGGTTGTTTAGCTTGTATGCATACCTAAACGTGATGCTGACGAGTACGGGAAGGATAAGTGTTTCCTATCAACTTAGCAGACTCTTCGCAAAGTAACCGAACACTTCACTTGCATCCTTTTAGAAGTGGCATTTGGTGAAAACGTTTTACTTTATGGGCTTGAGGTCTTACCAGGATTCCATCGCTCCAGGCCCCAACGTCCGCCCGCTAGCTTCGAAGAGATATGCAATGCATCCACCTCTAGTGCTAGTGCTGGCTGGTAGGCTTTTTGCTGCGGTTTAATGCACTGCAGGAGGACCAATGCGCGTTTTCCTAAACCAAACCATGCATTGTTCTACCCATGGCAAAGCACACAAGCGACAAAAAATAGGTGCTAAATAGTGCTGCTGGAATGGTTCAAAGAAGAATAGGAATAAAGGATTCTTGAATGCAGCTGATGTCCACTGCTCTACACAGAGACAGAGGCTTGGCGCAAATGAAATAACGCCACCAAAGCGACCAGTGCAGGGCATTAGGAGAAATGCGTAAATCCGCTTACAGAGACAGTGGGTTGAATACGGAAGATCCACCCGGAGTGCCAGTGTCGCTTGTATCAAGAAGAGCTTTTAGCGGTCACATAGTCGAGGTGCATTTTTGATGGCTGCAGCATTTGCGCGTAGCATTCTTGGAGACTAAACCGCTAGGGAGATTATGTCAACACCAGTGCAGTGTTGGAGACTGTTGAGGTTATCGTTTTCTGAGAGATTTGTTAGTGACACCAGTGGGCTGGTTATTTATATGGTCGTGAAATTTTAATTATTCAACTTGTACAAGTTAACAAGCTATGAGGAATGGTATTTAATTAATGGCATAAGCTTCTTCCATCGTATTTTTAGTTCTAATTGAATGAATACTGAATTGAATAATGCATAAATATGCAAGAATGCAACAATATATAACATTTTAATATTTCCTGGTAGTTCTTTTTTAATTTATATATCACAACAAATAAAGGTAAATAAATTTTGTCTGTTTATTTCTATTAAAATCGGCTTTGTTTGTTTGATTGTTTTTCTGAAATCTCGGACATAAATGTTTTACCCAACACCAAATACCTAAAATGAAATAAAAGAAGTAAGTATCACTTTAATTCTGGCAAGTGGTATACAGTGTATAGTAAATATGTCCAACGTTATCCAACTTCTCTTTTATCGAGGAACTTTTTAATTCCGAATATTCAATTGACTCAAAGAACAAGGGAATATATCAACCTATTTACATAGTTCCTGTTTGTAAATAAACTCGTTGGCCTTTCTTTGTAGGCTTAACAATAGATTAGAACAATCTATAAACTGAACTAATGAAATAGAATATAGAACTGAAGCCAATCTGAATTTCCTCAAAGTGCTTAAACTTAGGTGTTGAGCGGAAAATTTGTAGATGATTGGACCACGGCAACAGATTACTTGATTTTGAGTTTTGCTCTTGTCAGCAATAGTGAGTTGAGTAATAACGTGGAAAAATAGTTTCTTCCCTTCGTTTATTTATGTTTGCATATATATTCAGTTGGTCGTATGATGAGGCTTTACAACTAGAATTGCAAATGAATTGACATTTTTATGTACTGAATTGTAATCATATTGTTATTCAAAAACAGTACAATATAAATTTCAATTAATCAATTAATATAAATATAAGCAGATATGGTAATATTATTATAACTGAATGTAGTCCACACTTGCTTGACGCATAAATAAATAAATATCATTTCCCTATTTTAAATAGAATATCCAATATTTGTCTATATAATTTTGAAATAACAAAATCAAAACAGAATTAATTACTACTATTATTTCAAAATGTTATATAACAGCAAATATCTCTAATGTATCAAATACTTTGCGAGTGAATTAAAATCGCTTCTCTTCACTATGATATCGACCAGACTGGTAAACATAATAAAAAATCATTATGTAACATACTGTATGTTGTATGTTGAAATAAATACAATTTGGAGCTGCTAAATACGCTTTGACATTCTTCTACGTAGCTTTCCCGCCGATGTTTCAGTCCGTTACTGTGGTTTTTCTCATTGAATAAAACGAATTTTCGCACATTACATCAATGCAAATGCAATATGCGTAGACTGCCTTTTCTACATTCTGTTGTTCAATTTCTAATAAACATTCATTTCAACTGGTTCTTACAGTTGCACGCTACTAACGTTGCATAATACTTTTTTTGTCCGCTCAATTAACAGCACCTATTATCGAACTCATCACTTGATGCAATTGAGACTATCAACTGACTAACTAATCATTTTTTAGCTGATACATACCTAATCAGCATGTGTGTGAGTTTGGGACCGCTTCCGCTGCTTTCTCTCAATGCAGTGAAAGTAGCATCGGTCATCTGACAACGAGTGCGGGTTGTAAACATACTTTATCCAGTTTGGCGGCGAGCGCTCCCGAATGCGATGGTGGCCACCGCAGGACACAGCAGTAAGCAGCATATTTGTGTCACTGACTAGCTGAAATTCGATTTAAACTCTGTGGTCGGACGAGTGATCCAATCAGCGAACTCGAAACGGACTCGCGCCAGGCATCTAGCACGATGTTAACATTGAACCTGAAACCGGACGCAGAGTTAGCTGTACTACGATATTTATAGCCTAAATCTATTAAAACAAAGCCATGCTGGATCCGACGGGCGCTGACCAGTAATAAATTGTCCCGAATGTGGTTGGCGGTCGCGTTCCGGGTTGGTTGGGTTCATCGCTCTTGCGTATGTTGGCGAAATTTGGAGCGTGTAAGGTAATGCTGTGAAAATGTAATAACTAGACTGACAGCAAATTGTATATTGTTTATGCATGACATCAATGCTGAACCTGCTTACAAAGAAATTGACTCCAAGTTACGTTAATTAAAAGTCAATAAATGATTTCGATGTACTATTTTCGTTTTTCATCACTAAGCTGTTTTATCCAATTTTGTTCATACAAATTCAATCTAAGATCTCAATATTAATTGTGTCAGAGCGAACTTTTGAACACGACATTTTGTGGTTTAGAATAGTGGTTTATTAACGCCAATGATAGTGATTTAGTATTCTATTACCATTTGAAAATCAATACTCCGCAACGAGATCCCGTTAATAATAAACAGTAATGAATGAAGCGAATACTTGTCACTATTATTTTTATTCATATAATAGCCTGAGCAACAGCAAAAAAACATAACCCGCTCCCAGCGGAAACAAGGATAAACGATGAAAAATAATACTTAATTGTTGTATGATACACACTTTACCAGCCATCCGTAGCCTGTTTGTGCTGTTTCGCCGTTTGCAGAAGCGCAAGGATAGTGTTCAGCTCTAAATCCAATTTGCTAAGAGGATAGGAAAATATTAACTGAAAAGCGGAAAAAGGATAACAAAAAGTTTGTGAACTGTAGCCCATCATTTCACGAAAAAACGGAACTTCGCCTCAACGAAGCTGCTCTCATATAAAGGAGGAGGATGATCCGAGGAAGCACAAACAGGAATTACTACAGAGCATGCATGTAAACATTCCGTTTAAATACAGAGTCATAAGCCGATCGGTGATGCCGTGAATCTACCCTATTCCGGAACATGCGTCGGCGGCGAGCTCTTCCTGTTGGATTCGCTCAAGTTCACTTTTGAATGGAATGAATGCAATTTCACACCCGTCCACCGACCATTTGGCTTTTCCTCTAACTCCAGTATAGTGGATATGCTTTCACTTGCATGTTTGTCTGCTGAACAGGGAAAACGTGGCTCTCTAATGTCGTAAAATTTTATTATTATTAAAATGTATAAAATTGGCGAACAAAAGTAACTGCAAATGCAAAAAAAACGGAAACGTTCATTTGAACTAATATGACGCAAAAAGTGCAGTGGCACTCTTCCACTATTCCGTGATTCTTTTGACGATGATACTCATTAACAATAAACAGATTGTTCAGTACCACGGCCGCTAAGCTAAGTGAAATGAAAATTTATCACTGGAAACAAGATGTATAAAGATTTTAAAATAAACCCCAAACACACTCATTTTATGAGGAAAAGATATACATAAACAGATATTGAAATCAAAAAAAAAAGATCATCGCAATTTAAGTGTTGTTAGATTAATCAATATGATGTCACGTATCACAGTTGATTGATATGGATAAATCCGATTGGCGAATCAATTCAACGGTTCAGTGGCCATTCCACTGCGCCAAGAGACTTCAAAGCAATCCATGCTTCATATGGTGGAGCGATGTTCAAGGGCTTAATTTGAATGGGAGAGAAAAAAATGATGACTAGGTAGTTGCCAAATTTATATCCGCACTTTATTTGATAAATAGATTCACTTCGTTTCGCTTTATCCATCAGAATTATTGAATTTCTTGATATACATATTTTTAAATAAGATTGCATTTAACGCTCAGACACCGTAAGAGTAGCATTGGTGCATAAAATTACGTATATTTGCATAGTTCTGGCTCAATCAGTCTCTACTTAAACAGCAATAAAAACTTATCTACCCCGGAAGATATTGTGCCACATGAAATCAATGATCGAGCTACGTGAGTCTCTGAAATAGAGCGTATACAACGAAAAAAAAACTTCGTTCACCAGTTGACGTACAGATTTTTCAACAGAATGGGATTATTCCGAAACTGGACCTGTCCAAATACAACACCCATACTCTCACATGTGTGCAGTCCGACTTCGATACGGGGGCAATTGAATTTTTTCGACTATCAACGACAGAGAACATCAGCTGCCAAAGCGAGCCAAGCACATACCAGGCACGAGAGTCCAGCCAACCGATAGTCAGCCAACAGTGCCAGCGCCAGACCATCAATTTTAATTTCATTCTGGTGGAATACAAACAAGAAATAAGCTTTTCGTAGCACACTCGGCTTCTTCAGCGGAGTCTACTAAGTTTTATCAGACTTTGCAAGCTCTGTTTTGTAATGCGTCCGACAGTTTTCCCGTAGAAAGCGGGAAATTTCCCTTCAAATTGACAGCTGTTGTATGTATCAGCAGGACAGAAAGGGAACGGAGCATAATAATAGTGCACGTTCGGTTTTGAACCTGGTGGGGAGAAGCCAAGTTTTTTTATTTAATTTCCCTGAATTGAATTTATACAGAATTTATATAAAAATATAAATTTTAAAATATAACATTTTTGTTGGGCTAATTTTTGTTTACATTGTTTCTATTAGTTATAAGCTATATTTTATGTAAAAGTGTTTAAATAAGCAAAAAGCAAAACAGAAAACATATCTCAAGAAACGAAATTCAGCGATACTTTTTACAAAAGGTATTTAAAAATGTTGCTATCAAGAAAGATATTCGAAGTAACGATGAATATTTTATTATAACCTGTAAATAAATTATAGGTATTGAAAAGTTATATATATATATACGGTTCCCGAGCCTGCTTTGGCAAGTGAGCGGTCGTGGGTTCAAATGTTGGTAAAATCAAGTCATTCAATGTCAAATAACTTTTGGCATGGATCTATTCTCAGGCACCTCTTCGTACGCCCTTCCTTTATACTGAATTCTGTATTACTAACAATAAAACTAAGTTATAAGTGGTACTGAGTACTGGCTCGCGGAGTGTAATGAAGCCCCTCGTCCACGGACAAATCATAACATTTTCAAATGTAATGCATAGTTGCAAGTTTGATGGAAAAAGGGAAAAACATGCACAAATGTACATGTACACAAATAACATGGGTTTATAGGCGACATGGGCTTCTTATCGGGGGTGGTTACAAAGCTCCAGGTGCGCAATGAAGCTTCCCTACTAGCACACTTACTGAAACAGTTGAGCAGACTAAACTGAAGTTTATAATAAGTATTACAATTAAAAGTATCGAAAGTGTGCTACTTAGGCTACTTGTCCGAGAACCAAACTATAACCAGATTCCACGCTCCCTACCTCTGGAGGCGAGGTTAATATTGAAAAGTAGTAAAAATATGAAGAGTAAAGGGTGAATACACCGATACTCAAGTGTGGTTAATTAGCAGTTCGCTAATTCAATAGCGATACTTTAAAGTACACATCGGCAAACGATACTGGATAATGCGTATCGTCGGAGTCTTGCGCACGTGTAGATATAAAATAGATAGTGTAGATATAATCCATAGAAAAAATGGGTATTATGACCAGAATTGTACTATCGTGATTGTTTCATCTTTTGATTTATCAGATCCGGTCTTAGTAGCTTGATGACCTGGTGATTTTACTTTTTAAAGATACAAGCCTCCCAGTTGGCCTCAAGGTATGACCCTGGTACACCAGTCGTTGTGTGTTTGAATCTTGGCAGGGAGAGGCTGTAAGAGCCAGCAGGATTGTAGTACTATCTCCACAATTGTCCTGTACTCAAACAGCTGGCTGCGAAGTCTGGCGTGTTAAAACAGATGACCAACTTTCGATAACGGAATATAGCACCTAGTCTTTCAATCGGCACTTTTTATATTGCTTATATGGTTAATGTGTATAATACCGTTTCAAATAAAAATGTATGAAAAAAAATCATTTACCGAAAAATATGATTACCATTATTTAGCAATATGAACAGAAATTAATCGCTATTATGAATTGGGATAAATCGATACAAGTATAATTGTATTCATACTAAATTTATATCTTTCCGCTGGGAAAATGTAATCATCATGATTAAACTTTTTGTTTGGCTTGAATGAAGATGTGATTTATTTTTAATTAACCGATCAAACTCTATACAAAAGTTTTAATTCCATTTTGCACATACCAAGTTGTGGTTTTATTCAGTCATGCTGTTGCTGTTGTTGCCACAATTGGTTGTTGGAAAGTTCGAATTGGTTGAAAT
Source organism: Sabethes cyaneus (assembly GCF_943734655.1). NCBI lineage: Eukaryota > Metazoa > Arthropoda > Insecta > Diptera > Culicidae > Sabethes > Sabethes cyaneus. Next base: position 915,490 of record NC_071354.1, on the reverse strand, counting down.
TTGATCCTGCGGATGGCTGATTTAATTATAATTTAAATTTCGATTGAAGTACAGGTAATTTGCGCCTTTGACCACCAGCAGCACGGATAAAGGGTGAACACAATACGGGATACAAAGTGATCGCCTTCATCTGCACAATTGTTGTGAAAGAGCTCAGGGGCTTATAAATAGTGCGTTTGCCAGTATTTGTAGGCCAATTTTATTCACCGAGCAGTGTGATTTGATCATTGAAGTTGTCTAAAATGAAAGACACTGCAGAGTAAAACAAAAATGATAGAAATCAAATCATTTCATATTGCACAATAGTATGTTATTAAAATAATATAATTTAATATTTCAGACTTAGAAACCAAATTAAAAAAATTATGTAGTGTATGTACCCTTTTGCAATAAGAAGACTGCGGTTTTGAATTTCTCCTAAAAAGGTTTAGCAATCGCTATGGAAACTGAAGTATTAAGCGAGGCCCTACACGCCGAGTGCTTTTATTCAACTCAGTTTCTGAAACTAATACTTTTCTCAGTTGCTAATTGTGTTATACACTGCTCAATAAACGGTCTAGTCATTTTATAATAATTTTACGTTGATCGTACCCGGACGAAAAAAGTCACCATTTTTTACATCGTGTTGTATATTTTCGAATTTATTCCTATTTTACAATCGAAACTTAACAAAAGCTTTTCTAATGTCAAACCTGCATGTTATGAATTAGTTATCGTATAAGTAATTGATTAGGATATTTGAAAAATGTTTTAAATTCCGACTGAAAAAATACATAAAATAAATTATTATTACTTAGACAAGCGTAAGATATTGAGGAACGATGCTTTAGATGCAAGAAAGACCAGTAGTTCATTATTATTGTTCAAAACAACTAACATTTAATGGTACTTATCATTGAGATATTGAATATAAATAATAAGAAATATTCCACACCCATTGGTCCTCAAGATCCATTGGTTCACCAAAATTATTTTAATCTAATCACAATGTGTATGGCAAAAGTAAGTGACGACTTGCTGTAGTCAATTTGCCTTTTCAAATATAATTATACTGCAAATCCCTAATTCCCGAACATGAGCATGTCATGTTCGTTCTGGTCATTTTGCCAAATAAAGCCGCAATGTAAACAGATGTTCCCGGGTTCAATACAACGTGCATATGACCCCCCGGTCGACACGCGTGGTCAAACACTTGCCACACCACGTCAATGAATGGCTGATGTAAACACTGTCGTATAAAATTTCCGCATCCTCCTGGTGTGAAAAAACGAACCAGTTTTATGTAAATGAGTCTGGTTGTGGACCTACGGTTGGCTTTCCCTGATTGGGTGGTGAGTGGAAATTCCCTGTTTCATTCCCCAATCATCGCTATCAATTATGCAATGGGAAATCTCCCTTCAATGTGGGTCGTAAAAATGATCGGGTGGGTGCTGGAGTATCGATATGAACGGAAGGTGTACTTCCTACGCGGTAACCGCGACACGCAGCTCGTTAACAATTTTATCCGTTTGTAGAAATAATCAAATAAAATTTAAAACAAGCCAGTTTTCACCCCGGTATGCAGCGGAATCGTAGAAAGGATGCAATTCACCACGATTATCGTGGGATAAGGGGGATGATGATGATGGAAAACAGGACGGCATGTTCCAACAACGATGTTATTCGAATTAAAATGCAGATGATCCTACTCACTATGTACATTTGGTGGTCTGCGATGATACTGGTAAGAGTCGTTCCCCGCATGTTTCTCTTTTCGTAACTCGGAACCAAGTTGCATTTTGTGTGGCAGCGTGTATTTGCGGAAATAAATGACTACGAAAAAATTGCATTCCAATGGGGCAGAACAGACGTAACAGCGTGCTGAGTGAAGTGAAACCATGTGAAGCGAACATGGGATGTGATGCAATTTGGATTCAAATAAATAAACGAAATTCCAGTGAAAATGAATGGCTGCGCAACTGCATTGGTGAGGTGGAATTTTCGGTAGGCTGAAAAGCTGTTTCCATTTGTTGCTGCGAATTGATTAATACTGTTACCCAATTTCCCGAATAATTAGCAGTTGCCATCATGGGAATAACCTTTCGATGTATTTGATGCTAAAATTGGGAAAGCTCTATGATGTATATTAATTTCTTTAAAATAATTAGCTGTAGTAGCAATCACCAGCCCCGATCATGTAGACGAATTTGATATAACAAATAATGAATATATCTATATATAAGGGGTTATTACCTCGATATTTATGGAGAGGTGCATATATGGCTATACTGGATTCATGATATTTTTATTTTATTAATACTATTGCAACATAAGTCTCATTATCAAAAATATATAGATGAAATAGCTAAATTTATTTAAGTAACGTTTGAATTAAAAAAATTTAATTTTTTCGGATGGTGATAAAAACAACTAATACAGCTAATTGAGTGTGATAAATTTCCCATGGAAGGTTATTATTTTACTTTTTCTTGCTTCCGTGCCACCGTAAGAGCACCATAATACGAAAATTGATGGACAAGACAGAAATACGTATCGCTTATTATTTTAGTTTACTTGCAAAAAAATTCTACAGCTCTATCACTTACTTATTTAATCAACTCCAGGCCGTAGTTTCCTCTGGTGTACGAAGAAGTCGTCTCCATTCCACTTAGTCCATGGCCGCAATTCGCCAGCCACGTAGACTGCGTGGGGTCCGCAGGTCGCCTTCCACTTGACCGATCCATCTTGCTCGCTGCGCGCCGTCGTCCATATCCTCTCCGCCGTAGATGATGCACAACACCTTCCGTTCGAAAACACTAAGGGCACGTTGGTCCTCCACGAGCATAGCCCATGCCTCATGGCCGTAAATAACTACCGGTCTAATCAGCGTCTTGTAGATAGTTAAATTCGTGCGGCGCCGAATTTCGCTCGATCGCAGCGTCCTATGGAATCCCAAGTAGGCATGATCTCCTGCCATAATGCGTCTTTGTATTTCTCTGCTGGTGTCGTTGTCTGCGGTAACCAGTGAGCCCAGATACACAAACTCTTCTACCACCTCGATTTCATCACCGTCTAAATGAATCCGGGGAGGGAGGTCAGCATTCAGTTCTCTAGAACCTCTTCCTTTCATGTATTTTGTTTTCGATATATTAATGACAAGTCCAATCCGTTTGGCTTCAGCTTTCAGTCCGATGTACGTTTCCGCCATCCTCTCAAAGGTACGTGTAATGATGTCAACGTCGTCACCGAAACCAAGAAGCTGGACGGATATCGTACCACTCGTGTCTATCCCGCTCTTTTTATCACATCCTCCAAAGCGATATTGAACAGCAAACATGAAAGCCCATCACCTTGCCGTAACCCTCTTTGAAATTCAAACGGACTCGAGACTGTCCCTGATACTCGAACAACACACATTACTCGATCCATCGTCGCCTTGACCAATCGCGTTAGTTTATCCGGAAATCCATAGTGGTGCATAATCTGCCATAGCTGATCTCGATCGATCGTGTCATACGCCGATTTGAAGTCGATGAATAAATGATGCGTGGGCACGTTGTATTCGCGACATTTCTGCAACACTTGCCGAAGCGCGAAAATCTGATCCGTGGTGGCACGGGCACCCATGAATCCCGCTTGATATTGCCCCACGAACTCCTTTGCAAATGGTGATAATCGACGACATAAAAGTTGGGAGAGTACCTTGTAGGTGGCGTTCAACAGTCAGTGTGATTGCGCGGTAATTACAACAATCCAACTTGTCGCCCTTTTTGTAGATCGGACACACGATGCCTTCCGTCCACTCCTCCGGTAGCAGCTCCTCCTCCCAAATCTTGACAATGACCTAGATCACCACCGTATTTCAGCAGCTCGCCGGGTAGCTACAGCTCTATCACTAGAACTCTAACCGTGATGGTGAAAACAGTGAAGCTACTCCGTTCAGAAGTGTGCGCGTTCAAAGAACGGTGCTCCGCCGCACCGAAAGCGGACATCGTGCGGCACTTTGCGGACGTCGGATACGCCCGTTTTGGGCATCTACAACATCTTGACACTATTGGACAACAATCAGAGCATCGAAAGAAGGATCTAAAGGATGCTGCAGAAGAAGACCGAGGGAAAAGTGGCTGCGTGCGCTTGGTCGGAAGGTCGGTGCAACCGGCCAAACAGTGAAAAAGTACCTGGTGAACATGGACATACATATCTATCAGGAAGCGACATGTCCCATCCATTGGTCTCGGACCTGCAGGCAATGACGCAGCGGCAGCGGTTGAATAAGATGGTCAAGACGATTTTCCCGGCGAATCGCGACGTGGCGGTGGTGATGGACGACGATACCTATCTCACCCTGGATGGCAACGACTGACAGAGCCCTTTATATTTGACTTCCCCCACGAAGGAAGTGCATTTCACACACCAAGTTCCCCAAGAAGGTGCTGCTGTGGCTGACAATCAGCGAGAAGAGGACGTCAAAGCCGCTCTTCTTTCGCTCCGGACTGGCCGTGAACGGGGAATTTTATAGTACGAAGTGCCTGCCGGAAGTTGCATCGTTCCAGGGATGGTTCGATCACTTTGACTCAATTTTGATTCATTTGACAGTACAATCTCAGCCTAGCAAAATTTGGCAAACTGTATGACACATTTGTAGGACTAGTTATTATCTACAATTTTGCTGAATAAAGTTTTGCTGTATCTTATGTGGTTTTGATGCTTCAATGCTAATACCTCATTAGTGACTAAATGAACTAATGAGGTACTAGCATTGTTGCACCGTAAATACAAAAGATATTGCAAAACTTTGTTCAGCAAAATTGTAGATAATACTTAGTTCTACAAATGTCCCAAATATAAGTCAAATTTTGCTCGGTTGAGACCGTACTGTCAAATGAATCAAAATTGAGTCAAAGTGATCAAACCATCCCTGCATCGTTCTTCTAGAAATACCATAAGGGCAAAGATGTGGTGTTCTGGCCGGAACTGGCGTCGGTCCACTACTCGAAGCGATCGTTGGAGAATATGGAGCGGCTGATACCCGCCCAGCGTCCCCCAGCTGCGTCCGATCCTGAATTTCTGGATAAGCCTGAAGCGTAAGATCTACTCCAACAATTTCCAACTCCAGCTCCAATTACGCTCCAATATTTCGCTTGAATATGTGTAGATGAAATTTTACAACAGTAATTGTCGTCGAGATCGAGCCTTGTATCTAACGTAAGCGGATTATTATAATTATGAGCATACAAGCATTATATTTAATGTTATAAGCCCTGAATTTATATAAAGAGGTAGAGAACGTAATAAAGAACACTAATATGGAAAAATATTGCACTGTTACTATTTTTTCCTGTACTTGTTTTTTTAGATGAATTGTTTGCGATCATATTATTGGATGTGGATGTTGACCCTAAAATTTCAATTAAGGTTATAAAAAATAGCTAATTGAATTCAGATGGTCAGTCTATGATTTCAACACAAATTTTTTCGATATAAGACAGTAATTACGAGGATCGAGGATTGCCTTGGAATCCTCTAACGATGGAGCAGCTAAATGACCTCGACCTAGCCGACGACATTGTCTTGCTCGCACAACGCCGAAACGACATGCAGAGCAAGTTAGATGACCTCTCCGAGAGCTCCCAAGCAGCAGGTCTCACAGTCAATGTAGCGAAAACTAAGTCTATGGTAGTGAACACTGACAATACCACCAACTTCACAGTAGCGGGACAACAAGTTGAGCAGGTAGCTGCCTTTCAATATCTTGGTAGCCAAACAACGCCCGATGGTGGTACCAAGACTGATATAGCCACACGGATCAGGAAGGCCAGGGGTGCCTTTGCAGGTCTGCGAAACATTTGGCGCTCAAACCAGATCACTCTACGTACGGAAACCCGAATCTTTAATTCAAACGTTAAATCCGTACTACTGTATGCCTGCGAAACGTGGTGCGTCTCAGCGGAGACAACGCAAAAACTGCAGGTATTCATTAACCGGTGCCTGTGATACATCATTCGTGCCTGGTGGCCTGATAATTGGATATCCAATGAGGAACTCCATCGTCGGTGTCATCAACGGCCGATAGCCACAGAAATTCGTGACTGTAGGCTGTAGACGAGAACCTGTCCTGGCGACAGGTAAAAGCCATGGCGGGTAACCGTCAGCAGTGGAGATCTCTGATTTCATCCCTTTGTTCTGCCGGACCGGCGGACATGGACACATAAGCTTATAAACTTATTTACAATAGAAGCAAAATGTTAAACTAAAAATATGCTGCTTACAAAATTTATAAAATTGGTGGCTCTCTAAAATATCAAAACTTTGCAAAAAATAACCAACATCAAATAAATAACCACAAAAGATCAACATCAAAGTCATGGAACAAGAAGTGGGCTCTGGGGGGCTAAGCTCCCCTAGAAGAGATATGACTCCCCCTAGAAAAACGGTCACAATTTTTCAAATTAAAAAAAAAACTATAGTTATATAATTATACGATGTATAAGCTGTACAGGACAATTACGGGGCTAGTGCAACTATCCTACTGACTCTAGTAGCATCCCCAAGGCAAGTTCTGGACATACGACGACTGACTTAGCATCATACCACGAAGCTAGCTGGCAGGTTCAATTTTAATATGCTGACTAAATAAAATAGTTGAAAAAATACTGAGAGCTATAGTCCCCCTATTTTGCCATTGGTCAAAGCTTTTGCTTATATCATACCTCTAACTGCAATGTGATTCATAATAGAAATTGAAGTATCGCATTCCGTTGGATTTCCAACGCACATGGAACGGGAATTAAATTATTTTTGCACAAAGGATCCTCCGGTTCCCGAACCGTCTGATTGCGATAAACTTTAACAGACAACTGGTCCTTTTTACGAAACGTGAATTCAAACAATCGTTATACATTATGCATGCGCATGCTCAACGAAGTATATTCGTGTATTTCGTGTTCATTCAAACTCTGGTGAACACGATACAGTCGAAAGTTTATTTGGTTCACTGCAAAGAGAATAATTCAATAATTTACACGATTCTAAGTATTTTCTGTAATACAGTGTTCCACATTAAATTGGATTACCTATACTTTGCCATTTAACAACCGTATAACAGTATAACATTGTCTTGATAGAGAAATTAGATGAAAAAAATCAATACATACTGCAAAATATATTTATTAATAACTATTGAATGTAAATATTCAATTCCTTATTTGGCCGTAAACAGTTTTAATGAAAGTAATTACTTATTCATTTATCTATTCTTATATTGTACATTTTCTTTCGCGATTGATTTGTCTGTTGTCTTATTTCGATTACATCCAATTTTTTTTTATTTGTTATTGTTTACCATTAGTTTCATTCAATTCTGTAGTCTTTTTAATCAATGCGTATGCTCACTTTCTGATGTCTTTTCTTTTTGTTGTTATATTTTTCTTTTCTTCTTATCGATCTGTTTGATTTCTATTTTTCATTTTGTAATTTTCGCTTGATAACTCATGTACGAACACATTTTAATTTTACTAATAGCTTTTTCGCTCATTTCAATATGTTATTAATTTTATAAAGTATTGGGAATTTCAAATAAAATAGACCCTTATATTTTCGAATTCGTAGGTGCAATGCGCAGTACTAAATCACACAAAAGATATTAATGTTAAAAAAAATTGAAAAAAAAAACTCCAACAATTTGCATCAGTACATCAATGGAACCGCAAGATGTTCGCTTCCCATGAACAGTTACGTAGTTACGGTTGTAACACTCAAAAGCATAAACAATTCGAAAATTTCGGTCATCATACTGGTAACTTTACTACTGGGACCAATGAAAATGATCGTGACAGAAAACTTGTCCTGCCAGAGAAATGTTGATGTCTCATGGCACAGGCCGAACGTGTGACTTTTGCTTTCGATTACAATAGTTTCCGCGTTTGTATTTCCGGTGCTGTTTGAGAGTAGTTAAAAGCAAACCTTCAAAATTTCCCCATGAATCGAATAGTTTGTCAAACCAAGCTTCTCCATGCCAGTTCAGATTCAATGGAGAAACTTGGTTATTCAACCTCTTCAGCCATAAAACATCTTTTTCAAATTCTGACAACTATGAAAGTATGTCGGATAAGCCTTTACATTTTGTGAGGTTGTGATTGCTGTTACACAATTCTCCCATAATTAGACGTACACATTCATTTATACTTGCTTTCAATTTCCAAGAAATAAGCAGTAGAAACTTAACGCACGGCCAACAATAATACAGCCAAACTACACACAGTCACTCCCGGATAGCCAGATTATCATTTCGTGTCTTCATGCTGTTCACGTTTTTGTTTATAATGCTACTAACGAGAAAAGTTTTGCTCATCAGCAAATTAATAAACGCTGTTTTCTTGAGCCGTTTGAATGAATTCATGTTCCTTTGTGTGTATATGTATTTCAAGAAATATGCTACCAGCTCAGTTCAGCATGAATTATAAAGTTATTTTACGATATGCAACATGATTTGATTGCTTTAAGTATTTGGCTGTAGACAATCTCATTTGAGGTTCAAGTTTCAAAGGAACAAGTGGGTAATAAAGACCAGTGTTCTGCTTGATTACTTTCAGAAAATCGCTGCTTGAGGAGAAAATATTTATGCAAACAACAGGTTCAACTAAGATCAGCAGCATGCGTAATTTTTTGGCAAACATTTTAAGCACACCTCATTAGACACACTGAGAACCAGTGAACCGAACGAAAAAACGTTTTTCCTTGGCAAACAAAAACATAAGTAAACGATTACCTCGAAAAAGTTAGTTTTATTTTGAGAGGGAGGATTGTTGAAAATATCAAATGTTATCCCATTGCCCTTGCCTTTTGAACCTTATTTGTAGAAGAATAAACCTTATAAGAATTCCTTTCTAGGTTACAAGAGGATATTTTTAGCCAGGTTCTAAATTCAGCTCATTTTCTTTTCATTCCGCTAAAAATACTTTGCCAAATACGATTTCAATATGTTATAATTATTTTCTCAAAAATGTAAGTAATCTGCTGTTTTTTTATTAAAAGAACATCAAAACCACCTGTTTTTCCACTAGAACTAGGCTTCAATAAGCTGAAGTAATACAAGTAATCGTTTAATAAACTGAAAATACCCTCCCGTACCCTATGTGACAAAATTTCATGTGTATTTTTGAGGTCCTTTTGAAAGTTTACTTAATTTGGATTAGAGCGTTTTCGACTGAATTTTTAATCAATTGATTTCGCCAAATACAGAACCACAATGGCCGGTACGAAGCGATCGTACTTCTGCTATATACTAACAATGGCGTCATATAGATTTGATTACAACAATAATACACAATATAATTGTATAATATAATTGTAATACATATTGTATTTTCGGATTATGCTTTTTTAGGTTTGCGTAAAACTAAGTCAAGTTTTAAGAGCTAAGGTGGTCTGCGAACTAATAGTTTAGCAAAGCTGCCTCCAAAAAGCATTCATAGTAGCGTATCTTTAATTCTTTTATTGAGTAAAATTAGAAAGGATAACAATTACGCCTGAGTCAATATATATTAATTAGTGCTGAAAATTTGATACACATTTTCTGCTAGGGAAAATAAAATTGAAAATGCACAGTGTGTCCAAAACAGATTCTCCGACCGCAACCACAAAATATACTGGCATACAGCAAAACAGTATAGAAATATTTACAAACGTGTTGGTTTCAAAATTTACAATAACTTCACCGAACACCCGGTTCGTGTTTGTCAGTCATTTTACCTGAAATTAATTTTGATTTTATGCCATGAGGATAAATCTACAATTCCCCGCGTTGTCGCTAACCATTCCCCGATTATCGTTATATGATGCTAACTCCAAACGCAAATAGCCGATTTATTATATTGCAAACTGTTATTCTATTCTCGATTGAATCCAAAATGGACGGTTTCCACGAACCCCTACTGTGGCAGCAGAATAATGCGCTGCGGTGCCGCGACGGCTTTTCCCATTCCAACAGGGTCGTTCAAATTGATTCCATTATCCTGCCTACCACCGGGTTCAGCATCAGGCTTTTGTTTTTATTATAATTTTATCATCAAATCACTTTAATTGCTAAATCATAGCCACGCGTCTGAACAGGTGGTGATTTTATTATAAGCTTGGCAAATTTACCTTTTTGGACGCTAGAGTATGAATGCAATTGCTAGATCATTGTGACGCGTATAAACAGATGGTGAATTTAATCGTCAGCTTAACAGGACTAGCTTGCTGGTCGGAAATTCTAATGGATATTATGTTACGGTTTTTCGAATAATAATCGAAGTAACGTTAATTACAACAACTATTCCGAGCTAATGACACGCGCAAGTTTTATGAGAAGGTGAACCAAACTCGGAAGGGCTACACACCGAAACCTGACATGTGTAGGGACGAGGGAGGGAATCTAATTACAAACGAGCGCGAGGTGGTCGACAGGTGGAAGCAGTTCTTCGATGAACACCTCAATGGCGAAGTCGCAGAAGGAGGCGGAACGGAAATTAACCTAGGAGCGCCCATGGAAGATAGTGATGTCCTAGCACCTGATCTCCAAGAAGTCAAACGAGAAATCAGGTTGCTGAAGACCAATAAAGCCGCTGGGAAGGACCGCCTACCGGCAGAGCTTTATAAACATGGCGGGGAAACGCTAGCAAAGGCTCTACACTGGGTTATTTCGAGGATTTGGGAGGAGGAAAAGCTACCGGAGGAATGGATGGAAGGAGTGGTTTGTCCCATCTACAAAAAGGGTGATCGGCTAGACTGCTGCAACTATCGTGGTATTACGTTGGTAAACGCCGCCTACAAGGTACTCTCCCAGATCCTGTTACGCCGGCTGTCACCGATAGCACAAGGTTTCGTAGGGAATTATCAGGCGGGTTTCATGGGGGCTCGCGCAACTACGGACCAAATATTTACTATCCGACAGATCTTGCAGAAATGTCGGGAGTACAACGTGCCCACGCATCACATCTTTATCGATTTCAAAGCAGCATACGACACAGTCGATCGAGACAAGCTATGGCAGATAATGCACGAATACGGTTTTCCGGACAAACTGACGCGACTGATCAGAGCTACATTGGATCGAGTGATGTGTTTCGTACGCATCTCTGGGACACTCTCGAGTCCCTTCGAGACGCGACGAGGGTTGAGACAAGGTGACGGTCTATCCTGCATGCTGTTCAACATCGCTCTTGAGGGGGTGATCCGACGAGCGGGCATTGAAACGAGAGGCACGATTTTTACCAAGAGTAGCCAACTTCTAGGCTTTGCAGATGACTTCGATATCATAGCCAGGAACTTTGCGACGGCGGAGGCAATCTACGCCAGACTGAAAGCGGAGTCTAGGAGAATTGGGCTAAAAATAAATGCGTCGAAGACCAAATACATGAAAGGAAGAGGCTCAAAGGAAACAAATGCGCGCCTCCCACGGACGGTAACCGTTGACGGCGACGAACTAGAAGTGGTAGAAGAGTTCGTGTATTTGGGATCGCTGGTGACCGCGGACAACAACACTAGTAAGGAGATCCAGCGGCGCATCCAAGCGGGAAATCGGGCCTACTTTGCCCTTCGTAAAACGCTACGATCAGGAAGCATACGCCGCCGCACGAAGCTAACAATGTACAAAACCATTATTAGACCGGTAGTTCTTTATGGACTTGAAGCCGTGACGCTGCTTACGGAGGACATACGCGCCCTTGCCGTGTTTGAGCGGAAAGTGCTGCGGACGATATTTGGCGGAGTACAAACTGAAAGCGGAGAGTGGCGGAGGCGTATGAATCACGAGCTACAGGCACTGCTTGGGGAGACTCCCATCGTACATCTAGCGAAAGTTAGCAGGCTACGGTGGGCCGGACACGTCGTAAGGATGCCGGACGACAGTGCGACGAAAACGGTCCTCTTCAACAACCCCACCGGCACCAGGAACAGGGGGGCCCAACGTGCACGATGGCTCGACCAGGTCGAAAGCGATTTGCGACTTCTGAGACGACTAGGAAATTGGCGACGAGTGGCCCAAGACCGAGTTGAATGGAGACGAGTGCTTGAAACAGCACGAGCCACCCCGGCTCTATGCTGCTGAAGAAGAAGAAGAAACGTTAATTACAATTTTGATTTATTGAAAATCGACATGCATTTGATACTCTATCTGTGCTAAGTTTATTACAACTTGCTAAGTTTTAAATTATAGAACTAATTTGTTTTGAATTAGTCAATGATTTATAAAAAACGTTTCGTTAAGTACTGCATGGATTTGTTACTCTAACGATAGGAACACATTCGGTAAATGCATATTAGTTATGAATACCATTAGGTGTCGCGTAAACAATTTTCACAGCTTTTCACGTTTTATTGTTTTCCCACTAGCTGTCGGCTGTCCGGGAAATGAATTGCAATGATGCAATCAAACTTTCTATAATGAGTTTTCGTCATATAAACTAACTTATTTGGCGATGCACAGCTCAAGGCAGCCACGTTGTGACGGGTTGATGTTAGCATCAGACGGCTTATTCAGCCCTCATGTGGGTCATATGCATGTGGCTGGCGTATGTGGCAGGACTATACTTGGGTGTTAGATTTATGAGTTGTGCGTTTTGGATGCAATTTATGGCCTTGGCAGACACAGGTCCAAGTGCCATCATGTGGTTGTCTGTGGTAGTGGTGATTTTGATGGAAGGCGTAATAAAGCTGCTAATACGATTATGCCGTTGGATGGTCGAATAAATTTGGGTCAGTTAGAACCTCTTATTTTCAACCTCTAACCTGGTGCTGAAAACTAAGACAAGATGACCATGCACATTGAATGACTTGGAGTTGTTAATTACTCCAACCAACTAACAATGATAAAGTTGTTATTCTTTTTTACTGTTAACTTTGCGTCAACATATATTGACATTTTATGTGTAATGGCTAGTGAACCTGAAGTCAGCTATCAGGCATCCCCATCTAACTGCAAGCTATTTATTGCTCAGCGATAGATGCAGCAGTTACCAACCTCAATTTTCAACAAAAATGCTATATATTTCGACCTCCAAATGTGCCTTCTAATCAATACTTACAAAGCTTCGATTTTGCTACGGAAAGCTGCCCGCACCTGTATAAATGTGTATCAATGGGGGTGCTCGGTCCTAGGTACCTAAAACCTATTGGTCTAGGACTTGGAGATTTGATCGAAAACAGACACTGATGAAGCCTCGTGAAAAAGTTTTCTATCGTTTAATGTTACACTCTTATTACAGTCTAGTAGCGAGTATTCATTTTCGGCACATGTGGCATTTAGTGAGATAAACATAACGTGGAGATTACGAAAGTGGGTATACTATCAAATAGTTATAGAAACTTGTTCAATTTCAGAATTTGATGCTTTTTAGCTGAATTTTTCTTGCGCAATGCAATTTCGATAACGCATAAAACGTACAGCAGAATTTAAATCATTCGATCATGTGGCACATTCCATACCAGCAATCTTCCCAATAATAATCATCGAACGTGCTACCCACCGGCTGACCTCGACCGCCACAAAAATATGCATGATCCATTATTCAACATCCGCCCGATTGTTGCGATCCCATGTAAATATCCGCTGCTCCCTTCGAGATTGCCGAAGCCTGATAACGAGCAACACGAATGTACAAATAATGACTGTTATTTATCGTCGTCCGAAAATGATGGCTCGATTTAATGTGCTATTTTAAAATTAATGAAGCCTTCAAAAAGTTGAATTTTTAACTTTCCTGTGCGCCAACATCACTTTTCGTTCTGTGGAATCGTAAACTGCACATATCAATTGCGTATTATATATTGACTGATCCATGTTTCGTATTTATTTGATTTCATATTCATGAAAGCGTTGTTTTTTTTGTCAACTACAATCGACCGCACTAAAGGGTCACTAGGTAAAAGCATAACAATTGTATAACGTTTAATATCTGGGGGGAAAGCATCCAAAATACAAAAAAAATATGACGTTACTGCTAACAGCGTTAGTAAGCAAAAAACGATAGATTAAAAAGAATGAAAAAACCAGAACGGCTCATATGATAACTAATTTAGTTTCTATTTTGCAAGCATGCCATTTTGCTACCCTGAGCCCCATTACACTTCGACCAGTTATTTCTGGTGCAAACTTCTAACACTCTTTGGAAACGTTGAATTGTGAAATGCATAAATCAAAACTTTGAAAGTTGTTTGCGTATTTTTATTTCTTCTGCTCATTGTAGAACCAAAGTTTACCGGGAGCGTAGCACTTTTCCCGAAGCTATCAAGCCGAGCGGGACGAAGCTTGGCACTTTTGCTGATTGGTACCTCATCTTGAAACCAATTTATTACTTCCTAGCATAGTGAGCATCATATCAACCAGCTGGACAGGGATGCCACTAAAGCGACGCTGACGTGGCATGTTGCAAGTCACCTTTTTCGTTTATTGCCCACCTTTACCAACCGACCGGAAGGCAGCATGTGAACTGTCCGTGCATGGAACTGGCATTTCAAAGAAGATATCCGGTGGTCATCTTTTTCAATTTATGAAATTGGTTCATTTCTGGGATGTGATTGCGGTATCACACGACAGTTGCGGTTGTTCTCGTCTGGAATGTGGTCAAGATAAAAAATGGCATTAGGTTTAATTTTGAGTGCGTAAATTGCTTATGGATTGTATCACTATCCCCGTAGTTGCCCAGCATTTTAACAATTAGCTGCACCCGCGAGGTCTCACGTATAAAAACAGAACAGGTTTCGAAGACTGAACGAAGCATTTTGGTTTTGTTTTGCTTTGTCAAACGTAGAGGAATAAACCAAGAGGTCAATTAAAAGCCACGCATGGTCTAAAAATGTTTAGGAAGATCTTACAGTTTTTATCGTGAGTATTTTGATATTTTGGAAATCGATGGAAACCCATATGCTTCAGCTACCAAAGTTATTCCTTGTTAGTTTATCCAAAAATAGCCTGAAAAACTTTGTAATTATGTAACCAAGCACATTTCAAAAAATCCGAAAATAGTTTAAAACAATTTCAAACACTTTTGGTCAACCTGCATGACCGAATTAGTCAGTATGAGTAATGCGGATAGAAATGAAGAGCTCAGTCTGCAGTCGAGCTTCTAGCTAAAATAGAAACAACACCCGAATTTCTTTCTGGCCGTTCCGAAACAGGAATACTAAGCAGTTCATATTTACAGTCGATTGTAGGGCTGCTTGGTGGACACACGAAAACCATTCATACCACAAATGTGTGATCCACGCTTTTAAACGCTCTTTTGTGGTAACAATAACGAGTCCCACCACTGCAGGCATTACACAAGAAGAAGAGTAAAACATACTTTCAAAATGTATACTAAAATTAAATTAAATTGATTTTGTAAGTACAACACGACGGAGTGTTTTGTTACATGTTGCCTTACAAAACGTTTGTGCTATCAAGTCATCAAAAAATCCTTAGTACAATTTACCCCAAAGCAAACTGCACATGCAACCGGCAAAGGCCAGATATTTATTCAAAGAACAAGTGCTACCGTTGCTCCTGAATACCGATTCAATGATAAAGCTTTTCTACAGGAAATGTAGCTACATTGCACAGTTGTTCTATATATCTACCTCACCGAAAAGTTCTCGCTAGTAAAAAGCCCACACAGGCGCATGGTTTCCAGAGCTGCTCTGAATTAGAAAAAAAAATCTTTAAGAATTAAATGTTCCTTCGGAAAGTTAGCGCATTTTTGTAATAATAATTCCAAATAAATGATGTTTGTTCAAAACATTTAAACAAAATTTCCATCATATAGTTATTAAGAAATATTAATGATTATAAAACTCAAACGGCTAATTAAGATAGCAGAGGTCGGTGCTCAAAGAAGGACCGTGAAATTTTGCTGGCACATGAAATATCACAGCTTCAAATTATCAAATGTTGATGGTGATGTGTTTATGACAGTACGAGTAAGGAGTATTTAGCACCGCTTGTGATACGGGTGGGCGACCACAAAATAAATTGTACTGTTTAACGACTTTTCCCACATATATTCACACTAACATGATAGGCTAGTCTTAGTTGTGAATTTAATTATGTGGGACGGCGGGGCAAAATAACAGAACACATGGTGAAATGAATCTAGTAAATCAATCAAATAATTTTTCAGTTGGTTAGTACTTTCGGAGAATGCTGACAATCGGGAAATAAGAATAAAAAACAAAAAAATATATCTTGTAATTAGGTTCCGAAAACAGAATGTTACACTTAGGCTTAACTTTGATAATTTCGTATCTCATTACTGTCGAAAGGTGACATTGCAATAAGGCAATGTGAGGTAAGTCAGGCAAATTAGAAAAATCAAATCTGCAAAAGACATACTAAAAAGCAAAGCCTTGGGTATAAAAGTTTTTAAGACTTGACCCTACATATCGACACAGGTTTCGCAACCGGTTATTAGAGCACAGGACAATTATAGTGCAGGTGCAATGATCCTACTTGGCTCCAGAAGCAGAAGCACGAACATACAACAACTAGCTTGTTAGACTAGCATCGTACCTCGAAGCTAACTGGGTGAACTAAGAAAGACATCCTAAGGCAAGTTATACCTGTAATATAAAATAATGGAATACAACGTAGATGTAAGTTGTATGATAACACTGCTGTTTTTTATCTTAAGACAATAAGCCATTCCTACAACAAAACCATATTGCTACAAACAGAAACGAAAAATACTGACAGTAGTGCTAAATTAAAGCCCCCATACATGTACGCATGTGTTGGGTTGGAAGTGAACAAAATGTTGGCGTGTAATGACACGTTCGAGCGGCGCCGAACCCAACATCTTCCTTAACAGGTTGGTTCGTGGCACTCACTCACAGCCGAGCGTGTTGGTCAAACATGAATTCACTAACAGTTTCGATCAACATGTTCCCACGTGTATAAGGGCCTTTGCACTGCATTAGTAATTTCAAACAAATTTTCTATGCGAAAGAATTAAAATTGAAAAACAGAAAAATAAATCTCTTTTCTTTTGCCCCACAATACTCCACTTGTCTTCGTGTCTACCAAAGAGTATCTTGAATCAATGTCCAACGAAATTGTCCTCGCTCGTATATGCAGCTCTGCCGAGCGTCCTTGTGATAAAGAGTCACCGAGCTCTTGCGCTTGCCTAGCGCAAAAGTATGTCACTTCATAATTATACCTCCACTATAAACTTTCAGACTTTCATGCTGCGACCAACCGAAAACTTGTGTTTGATTTTAGTTTGACTCGAAAAGCAAACTGTAGTGAGGACTGACAACATCAATGCATGTGCTAAGGTAATTAACTTTTCTAGTTTGATTTTATAATTCATGGAAATTGACTTCTAACATTATTGTAACTATCAGAAAACAGATTTTCCAACAATTACATAGTTTATATTTTATGCAGATAGTAATTGCTTTTCCATCTTTGGAATATGTTATCAGAACATCGGCTAACGATACGCGCACGAAAGTTGTCTATCGTTTAGAAATTACTTTTATCCTACCTTTCATCGTTTTGTTTTAGCCATATAATGAACTCTAATTGAGCTACTAGTTCCGCGTTCTGGTAATCTTCTTTCGCTCCTTAGCTCTTGTCATTAGCCTGTAGTCACGTCTTCATTTTTGTTTAGCTTCGCACTGAAATTATTTTTTCCTAACGAGGTAATTTTCGTTTATCAGCACATTGTGTTGTGATGTACGGAATAGTATTGATATCGTTTGTGGTTTGCTTGGTTTCTAAATCCGAGCGTATAAGTTCATCTTCACTTTTATCAACAACATGTTTTAACTTCATAATCATTTCTAGAGTAAACTGTTCCTCTTAAGTGACCTTATCTGATCTCGAACTAATGAAAAGACTGGAAGGTAAACTCATTGAAAGGAAGTGACTAACAAGACTTGTAGCCCTACTCGTATTGCTTCTCGGCAGCGCCTTGGAAGAAAGATTTTCCGGGCAGCAGAGCAGATGCTAATTAGCAGAATTATACGGCCTGGGCAACTCTTTCCTATGCTTTTTGCTATGCAGTGAAATCCATGCCGCCAGCCTCAAACCGCAATAAAGGCAGAAAAAATACTCAACAAAACAAGCACTTCCAGCAAATCTCAGCGCTAAAAGACTCTCATGAGAGCAAAAAACTTTTGCTAATTAAATAGATAATCCACTTATGAGATGTGCTGTAAATGAGGATAAACTACAAGAAATGACTCTTAGGAGGAAAGTAACTTTTGCTGGATAGAAATGAAAACCGGGTTTACAGACTGTTGTTTTAAGCGTAAGATGATAAGCCGCAGTGTTTGGTACATGTATTACAAACAATACAGGATCTCTGTCAAATTTCACTGGCAATATGAAAATATAATGTACTCACCAAACTTTGAATGCGACTACAGCATGAATGTTTCAAACACAAAATCATATTTGAAACTATTAAAGCATATAACCAGCTTTATTGGCGATTTTTATTGCATTGCATAGGCAGAAAGTGTCATATTTCATGCCTTATGCTTCTTCACAGCTTGCCTATCGAGTACAGCAAACAGCATATCAATCGAGACGTGTCCTGAGGGACTGTGCTTGTAAAACGATTTGTTTGCAACGTCAATGGATCGAATGCTATCCGCTCTTTACATATAGCTAGTCATATTGTCATATTGCTTTTATGTGTACATAAATAAACTAAGAGGAGCTTCAAGGTTCTATGCTTATGCTTGAAAAAGATCACTTCTCGATATACAAGCTTTAAATTTCCCTTTCCATTGACACAATGAATCATTTACAATAATTCTCGTTAGATACGTTAGTTACAAAATATAACTAAATGTGGAATTTCCCGCTCTTATAAAAATTAATTTGGATAATATGTCTGCATTATCTTGATGTTCTAAAAAAATTATAATTTTTTAAAAATATTCAGTTTTAAAAACTTTTTAAAAATATTCAGTAAAAATAAATCTTCAAATTCAATCAAATTTACCGTAATGCCAGCATATCTGCAAAAAAAATTTACTGTAGCGTCGCTTATCAACAGACTGCACATTCGACATGCTGCTGAACGAGCTTACTGATTTCCTTAGATTAAAATTGATAGCTAAGATACAACTCTGCTGGCTACTGTCTTTCAGTATGGATTTTGATGGCATTTATCTCTATCGACTGTGGGCAGCTTACCGATTCAATTTGGTTACCAATAATTCAATAAGGCAGCAGTTATTTAAATGTGGATATATGGATGTGGAAGAAATATATTTTGAGTGAGACGTGTTTTTAAAGTGAGCGTAAAAATCATCATTCAATCATAGCTATTTATCAATATAACTGCCGTAATTGCCTAAGTCTAGTCTGGGTCTGTGACGCAAATAAAACGGTCAGATCAAAATAACCAATCAACATGAATCAACAACCTATAATATTTTTACTAGTTGTTCAAAAGCATCCGAGAACATCTCGTGTTGCACAAGATTGTACAGTATTAAAAATATAATACCATTTTAAAAGTATATAAGTTATATACGGTACAAGATAAAATGTTAGCTGATATTTCAAACTTATTTTAATGTTGTTTTGATTAAGACATTATTTTAGCGATTGTATATATGCTTATTCAATAATTTCGGATTGTGATTGCTGTGAATAACTTTAACCTAGCGATCCATTACCTAAACGTTGTCAATAAAACCGATTAATATTCAATATTACGATTTTTGTTATACTATCAAATAATGTTTTCAACTGATATATAGATGCAGCTTAATATATAAAAAATAGTAATAATTATGCAATGTTAAATTTCACATCCCAATGAGCCGTTCTGAATGGTAGTTTTTCTATTGTTCGAAATCATGGAATAAATTTAATCATTCCATCAACCTTTAGTTTGACGCTTGGGTAGAATAATAACGCTCAAGCGAAAGTTGTTTTCCTTAATGGGCTTCGCTTGATTAGAACCCCTTCGTACATTAACACGGTACCATACTTCCATTGTTATGGCATATCGATCTGGAGAATAAATATGTTTGCCAAAATCGCATCGAATCACACAGATAACAAAACGATGCAAGAGGAAATTCAAACCTAATAAAAACTGATTGTTAGTCATTAATATCGCTATTATTTTAGGTTTTTTAATTTTTTCTCATGAAATAAGCAAGTAAACTGTTAACAACTTCAACCTGTGCTTACCAATCGCACAACAAAAACATAAATATAAATCAGTGCTTTCGTGTTAACAGTTTGGAGCTAAGACTATACTGTGTAGGAAATCAACGATATATAATGTTTGAACCACGGTCAGGATTTCTGTGAAACGAGCTTGAATTCCTTTCCGACGCTCAATAAGGAGCTAAGAAACTAGCAGTACACAATGATAGCAAGCAGGAGGTTGCTGCTCGGAATTGATATACGTGACGCTATCGCAGGAACGTGATCGAACGTTACAGCTGATGCAGTGGCCACAATGGATTGGACATGGCTGACGGTTGAATTGATTAGATTACCTCATGTGGGGAACTAGTTTATGGTTTGCTCTCTATAATACATTCGTGGTCAATCAGCGATTTGATTTCTCTCGCATCAAGAAGCCACTAAATCAAAGCTTTCCGGTGGGTGGGCGTATCATCGTATCATACTGAAAATTTTACTACACTATCTTGGAATGCCTCATATGGATGCAGCTACGAACATACTGTAATACAAAATACGGGAAGTTGAAGCACTAGTGCCGGTTTTGGATCCGTAAGAAATTAAATTTGCAACGTTCTTAGAGATAGTAAAATCGCACAAAACTGTCATAACAGTCATGAATCATGCTATAATTGCATAATATGCCTCGTGGAATCTGAACGGTAGTGAGTCAAGTACGTACAAAACCACTCTTCAGAAGCCCGTAAAAGATGTATGTTTTCCAACATTTACAGCATTTACTGGACACATCACAATAACCGAGAATATATGAAAATCGTAATATTACTTATACCCTCAACTTCCAAATGATGCAAACACTAGCTTTTAATGTTTCAAAGCGATATTAAATAAAAATTACCAAAATAAAATATAGGATGTGAGATAACCACAGATGTTTGCACTCTTTAGGTTATTTTACATAAAAAACCCAAGAGTTAATTTTTTCAATAAGACAAATAAGATATTTCATTTATTGAGTTCCCATCTTATAAGACTTATACGACTAGTTGCATAAAAATCGGTGACGAAAAGGTAAAACCATCAAAACCTGTTGTTAGAACTAAATCGGACTCGACTTAGTTTCTTTACAACGTATTTCATGATTCATGATACTTTAATGACTGGCTCCGAGACACACTTAACAGCTGGCTGAGAAGTCTGCTGATATAAGGAAAATGTCAGGTTCCGTTTGAATGTATATGAAGAAAGCGATACATTTGTAGTAAATGGATATCCCCGAGGATTTTGATCCCATCACCCATATAATGCCTTCAATAATCCCAACTTTTGTAAATCTACCGAGACCGCTTTGTGATCTGTTGAAAATATTACATTCCATGCCAAGTACATTGTCATCTTTAGTTTGACGTTCGGACAGAATAATAGCCATCACGTGTTGGGACGTGTTGCAAAAAGCGCTTGTCAAAATAAAAAGATTATCAGAGAATGTATACCTACTGTTTGGCTTGTGCTGTGCTGGTCTGCCCAGCGGTAGGAATTACTGCTAAGTTTTACTCTCCCCTGACGGGGCTCGTTTGGATGAAGTTTCACTGAAAGCTCTGCTGAACGTATACGCTTACGCTTGTCTATTGTTATGGCATGCAAAGTCAGAATAATAATCTTGTCATTATGTCATAATATTACAAAATGGATAATTCTGAAATTCCTTGCAAAAACAACGAAAGTGCATATTTATTAGTCATATAACTTTAGATCCACAATATATTTTGTGTAGAAAATCGGCACATCATAATCATTCATTGATTGTTCTTGCGAGCTGAATGTCTCGCTAAAAATCGTTTTTTTTTTATTATTTATTATTTTCATGATTACTGCTATTATTAATTGATTTTTGCAAAGAAGACCAGCTTATTGAGACGGAGAAGGAGGGAATAAATTTGTTAACACAATAATAGAACATTTTATTGGGGAGTTAAACAAGAGGAGTCGCATCGTCCGTATTGAAGCGAACAGAGGTAAATGTTTTCCGTTCACGAACGCACTGTTCATAGATGGAGCAGATATTGTGTTATGTTTTATTTCAATTTGATTGATTTTTATTGTTTGACTTTATTTGCCTTTCCGTAACCGTTCAAGTACACGATTTCCGCAACGAATACGAAGGTTCTGGGAGTGAAAAAGTTTGTAAATCCTGTCATAGAATTTGTTTAAAAAACGAATCAGCAAGCAGTGTTCTTGAAAGAAAAGCGTTTTGTTTAATGAAAAATGACAAGCCGCCGATAACGATCCAACGGCGCTTTGCGAGATTATCGGTATTCGTTGCACACCGAAGCGATGTGAACAGATAAGTTGACCGATTGCGTTGTGGTGCCGGCTCGGAAGTTCGGTCAGACGACCTTTGTTCATCTCACTGTTATCAATGCAGTGGGTGGATTACTGTTTCAGGAAACACATAGCACCAACGTTCTCTACCGGCTTACCGATAGATACCTAGTCTTAATCGTTGCACAAGTGGATAAGCTACTCTGGCCACGATAGCTCGAGAATTTTTTGTCGGCTGCATAAAGCCTTTTGTTATTTATTATATAAATAAATTGCAATAGATAGCGGACACTTTTGAAACTGGATGAAAAAAAAACCGGATTATGTCTATTGTTATCATCAGTGGAATAATTGTAATTGCTGAAATGCTGGTATAATTTTTTTGGCAGTTTTTGCAATCAATTATCTTAAAATTGAAGGCACGTGTTTCAAATCTGATTAATACTGTTGAAAAAATAATAATTCGTCGTAATTGAGTTCCGTCGTAGTTTGCGTCGTAATGTTCTATTGGCGATAATATTACGCATGTCACATTCTGCCGATTTGTTTGTTGGAACCAACATGTCAGTGTAACAGTTCAGTGAAATAAATATATCACAACATCGAAAAGAACAATGATTGATTTATGAAAAATTCAACACGTCGAATTGAAATGTTACCAAAACTGAAGCAAAAATTGAAACGCAAATCGGATGGTCTCCCCATCTCCCGTCGTTGCCATTTCAATTTTGCGACGCTTACTGGGCTAACTCGCTGTTTGGTGTGGTCGCAAGGTGGCTTTCTGTACTGAAAGCTGTCAATGGGGTCCAACTGTGTTCCGAACTATGCTTCTATTTCCCGCGTGTACATGTTTTTTATCCTGCATACGAACCGACCGGAAAGGCAGTACCGATAACCCTCCAAATATCGTATGCCTTTGAAAGGGATATCGGTTCCATATGAACCCGATCGAAGCAATGGTTGATGTACGGCATGAGTGAAGTTAGTTGATTTTTTGCTAGGATGAATATATGGCCGTAGAGCGAAATTCCATACAGCGAGCGACATTGCAACCACAGAGAAGGCTATAAATTCAAAATAAATTCGATGACAATTGAGCATCTGTATTCATAGCACAGACATTTGGAAGCGAAATATTTTCGGTCGGGGTGATTTGAGGTCTCGGCTATCCTTTGAACTGAAGGGGTTCTTGATATGGAACAGACGTTTTTTTGCGGCGGTATTGGATTATGTCACTGTCCAACCGTTTACTAGAGCCGTACTGCTGAATTATGTGTTACAGCCGATTTTACGAGGCGACAGTACGGTGAGTGGGACTGTATGAGGTTAGTTATAGGAAATATAGAATCTGGAATTTAAATAAAGTACCAATTACGTCAGTTGACAATATTACAGTTATAAATTTGTAACACTTTCTCTAGAAAGTTAAAAATTAAACTCAAGATGCAACATTCTTAAAATACACATTATGTAATTTAATAATAGAGGAATGTTGTTATAGTTGGGCCACTTTTTGATATTCGCCAATCACTTCCATTTCAAAAGGAATTATGGAAATCTATATACATCGTAACAAAGGTCTAAGAATAAAGTATATTTCTGGATAATCTCAAATGATAGATTGAAAAATAATAAAGTTATAGATATACATTTACGTGAAGACAAAAAATGGTGTCAAAGCCGAGCCATGTTGTACAGATTTTCAGGGGTAGTCCCCTGAAAATCAAGGAAATATGTATTTAAATTCAGATATAGAGACATGAAATGAAAGCATTCCGTAAAAACGCCTCATATGAGTACAAATACCTTATTTTTATTCACATTTTTACAAAATTTTAGCGATCTTGTATACTTACACGGAAAATAAACATGTATTTTCAACCATATTTATGGACGTTTTACGCACAAACAGAAATTTCATTTTCTTTCCAACTGAAATGTATGATTGAAATGAAAATATTTATAGTTATATCATTTATAGTTAGTAAATTCAAATTTGAAAATACTTTACTTTTAATTCAACCGCCCAGTGAGCTTCGAGGTACGATGCTGGCACAGAACAGAAGTGGAAGTAGAAATCCAAACACGTACATGCTACTTTCTACAGATACTAGCGAACCTGGCGGTAGCGGATCACTTTTTTCCACGAATGCACACGAAAGCATGTGAAATCTGCTATGCGATTGGCAGCGAGCGTTCTGCTTATATTGCTGTTATCCGCTTCTATGCGAAAACCTTCCCAAAGAAAAAGAAAAATGAAAAAGTCTCTGTTACCAGTTTTGATCGCCGAATCGTTCGGACTTCCACTTCTGTTCTGTGATGCTGGTCTAACAAGCCAGTCGTCATATGTTCGAATCTCGGCGCCAGGCTTCGCTTTTTTACTTTTAATTCAAAACTGTTATTTTCTTGATTCAAATATAATTTCGTTTTGAAACAACAATATGTTCAGATTGTTATAAAAATATTTTTAGGGGCTTAAAGCAACAGTCATGTTGTTTGAAACAAACTGGAGTTTTTTCGCTCCGTGTATGTATTTCTATAGTGTTCATATGAAGCACAACACACTTAATACATCAATATTTAGCATGAAAATTGCATTTTATGAATCATTTGTTGAAGAAAAAATCACTGCACCTGGAAAACTGTTTTTGACTGTCACTGAGTTCAGTACGCTAATTTTGTATACACGATTGAAACTCACAATATTGTGATAAGTTAGTTGTCCCAGTAAGAATATAGACAGTAAGTGTTACTAAAGCTGTAAAATTGTGGTGGTCCGACCCTAATAGTGGCCCAACTCTAATGATATCACCCTACTTCATGTATTTGTGTAAACACAAAAAAAATCTCTTCAATTTGAACGATTTTAATCTAGTAATGTTTCATGGAAACCTAGTTTGTACAGTTATAAAATAAAGAATTTCTTTTAAAAACGATAATGTTCAAATTACTACTCGGTTTTGAGATTTTTTATATAAACTACTAGCTGACTCGTCAAACTTCGTATTGCTACAAATTAAACTGTGTTGTACATAAATCGTGAATCTCGGATGGCCTTTGTCACAACCTCGAGTTTTGCAAGTTTCTGAGGAGTTTAATATACAAATTTTCCTCACAGTAAAGTAGAAAACAACTCCCCCCATTGCTTAGCCTGATAAAATATATAACATATTGCCGAATACCATTTTGCACTAAACACTAACACTAAAACACGAACACTAAAACTAAAAGAAAGTAATAGAGGTCAGTAGACCTAGGAAAACAAATAAACCTAATTAATAGTTTGTAGTGGTCTTGTTATTGACTAATGTTTTATGGAAGAGTCTGAAATAAATAAAATAAAATTATCGATTTCGATTAGTTTTTAAGTTTACGCAAAAATTTCTGTTTTATTTGTATGAGCGTCTTTATCCCCCTACCACAGGGTTGAGGGGTCTCAAACCATCATAAAAAAAATTCCTGCCTCCAAAACCCCCCACATGCCAAATTTGGTTCCATTTGATTGATTAGTTCTCGTGTTAGGCACAAATTTGTATTTCGTTTGTATGGAAGCCCCCCTCTTAGTGGGGAGAGAGGTCTCTAGCCATCATAAGAACCTTCTCCGGCCCCAAAAAACCCCTACATGCAAATTTTCACGCCGATTGGTTTAGTAGATTTCGATTCTATAAGGAACATACGGACAGACAGATAGACCGACAGACAGAAATACATTTTTATAGGTATAGATTTAAAATCTAATTTTTCATCTTCATCTTTCATGCAGATTGATTCAAAATTAATTATTTGGCGGTATTTTTTTCAATTGCAACTAGCTATATAAAAATAAAACCTTCATTAGATTCTAGATAGATGTTCAACCGAAGCTAGAACATCTTCATTAGATTCTATTTTTTAATTTTGAGAATTCTATATCAGAATTTTTCAATTTTATAATATGTTAGAACAACATAAATAAGTAACATTTTCATTTAGAAACAATTCTTTATTTAGGATAATTAAATTAGAATATATTAATATAAATTGAAAACAGTCGCAAAACTTTTAATTCAAAATAAATGTGGGGGTAAATGTGTTCCGCTAAATTGATAGACTATAAAACATAATTAAAATCACTGTATAACACGCTACTCAGTTTCCGTCAGCTAGGATTTTACCATTTCAAGCAAACGTCTCTACTTCACTCGGTTTTGTCTAGCTCATTCCCGATCTCTCAGGCGTCTGACTTAATCCTTCATTAGTATTGTAACCTTATTATTTACATTCCTTATATGACGGCCCAAGAATGTAATCACAATGCAGACGCGTGGTCGTTTACTGTCTCCATCCAGGCGGGCGCCACTCATTGCTAAGTAGGCAACAGTAAAAAGAGACCAAATTTCGTCAGTAAAAGTAGGTTATTTGGATGAAATCGACTTGTTCGCCCTTTCAGCAGAAGCGGCGGCAGCTTGGCCAATAGAATCATCAGAAAACGACTGAAGACGTGATAAAAATTCCTATTCCGTTGGCGCGCTCAGAGAGATGACTTTGGAAAAGACCAGCCATGATCTTTGGTGGAATAGATAACAATAAATAGCAATATAGTAAAAAGCGCAAGGCTGCTAGTTTTTATCTATACATAGCACAAATCAAGCATGTAATAGACCACGTCGCAGGAGTCTTTGTGCTTTTAGTCGACGAGGGCATGAATGAGAAACGTTCGTCTCTCTTCCCATCACCATCGTCTTGTTTTATAGCAAGAGGATGGTCATACCACGACACCGCATCAGGATAGAAATCAGTATAATGATATTTCCAGCGTGATTGGAATGCAATCATCGGTGTGTTATATTTGTAGTCAACTGATAGAATAGTTGATACGATTAGATGCTGAGATAATCCTTCAATTTATCAAACTATACGAACCATCAATTTCGATAACAATTTTGTTAATTCTTTTTGAGTATATGATCTATCAAGTAACTACGAGAAAAATTCAAAATAATCAATATGTTTTGCAATATTATTTCATCATACTGGTGGCGACATTCCATTTTATCAATGAATTTTCGTTTTCGTTTCCAATATAAAACTTTATTCTCTGCCTCACTTTCTACCATAACAGACTTTCATTTCGCGGTGAACCACTAGGATCATAAATATTTTGTCTGCATGCAGCGAGCAATAGCAATCAACGGTAGTGTAAATAGAAATTGTACAAAGTTTTAGTTTTGACCTCTGCCCTACCCTCTAAACAATAGCGAGGGAAAAACTGTGCATAGTAATGTTGTGGCCTGGCTGAACAGTTTCGGGTAGAGAAAAAAAAAGTTGGTCAGCAAATATTTCTCCCATGATGGGTTGACATTTAGGACTAATGAAGTTTGAATATAACAAAGTTTTATATAATGATGTATTTCCAAAAACATTCACTATAACAATTTCCGTGTTATTCTTATAAGAAGTAATCATTTTAGTTAAAATCAACAGACGTGAGCAATGTACGTTTTTTTGAAAATAAATTTCAATATCATGCTGGGTGCTTGTCGGCTACCTGATCTCAAAGCTGTGATTTTGGGCAGATGGCTGAGCCACATGGCCTAGTGAGCAGGTAAGTCTAATATAAGTTGTTTTAATTATTTGTCTCGTTTTAGCGTTTCAGCCTTACCTTCGTTTTAGTACAATGAAAACTTTGGCCGTAACAAATTTAGATCACACATGGATATCTGAAGAAAAAATATATTCTTCCTGTATATAACTACTCCATTTCATTTTATTTTTACTCCTATATATTCATATTTGATAAACTGTACACTCAAGTTGCCTTCTTCGAGGATACGTTCATAGCAAACATTTCAATCTGCGATCGAATTTCTTTCAGAATCTTGAGGAAACTAAATGTGAAAGTGATTAAAAATGCTAGATCCCTATTAAACAAATCGTGATCATGTGCATTGTCTTTATAAACAAACTAGCTGACCCAACAAACATCGTATTGCCACAAATTAAACTGTGTTGTTCATAAATCATGAATCTTGGATGATCTTTTTCACAATCTCGAGTTTTGCAAGTTTCTGAGGAGTTCAACCTAAGATGATTTATTTTGACAGTTACGTAACTATGAAAGCATCCCAGGTAACCAGTAAGCATCACCAATGCTATTCAAATGCAAGCCAATAAGCATTTAGGTCGCCTTAATTTATTTTTCAAATTAACCTACATTGCATCTACTTTTTTTTCAATATAAGTGTGCAATACATAATTTTCTTCTTAAAATAAAAATACGATACTATTACCTAATAACATTTGATAGCTTTTACTACATCAGTTAAAGAATCAACTCTAAAATAAGCATTTAAATATCTCACGATGTATTTTCATTGAGACATAAAATTGTGAAGCTTTGTGCTACTGTTGTAATTATTCTCAGCCATAAATAAGTAATCGGAACGGTATAATGCCTGTGAAATCGCTTTTACTTTTTCCATCTCTCCTCCAACATCCGCTCGGGAAAGTTAGTTTATTCGAACAAATCAGGTGAAAATTTTATTATTCAACAATAAAAACTTTCATTGAATTTTACTGACCGGAAATCACTAATGAAAACAAGTCTGCCGTTACGGGTTTGGCTGCTGAAATAGGAGTAAAGATGAGGTTAACGCCGAAACTTTACCACATTCAAAACCACTCCAGGGAAACATTTCCGATAGTGACCGGTAGCTGTAAGGCTAGCCGAGAAATGACGGAGGTCCAACGAATTGGAACTTTCAGCCGCTCAAACTAGCATCCGTCGATTTGTCGGTCACTCAGTCGGAAGTTTGTATACCCTTCTCCATGATTATCGTGCTCGGCTTGCCGTAGAGGTAATTTGCCGGATTTTTATGTTAAAGTGACTATTCGAAAATGCAGAGAAAGACACGAGTAAGTAATGTTTTACACTAATCGCTAAGTATGGGTTGAAATTAAAATTATCTGGAACAACTAAAAAATTTTGAAGAATAATTCAATTTATTTATAATTTGTTACATATCTGTCAGCAAAACTAATACAAAGGCTTCTTTCAGCATTAGGTGGATTAAATTAGGTTTTCGCCCTTTGTTAATTTATAAACATTGTTCATAAACTTTGTTTATGAAAGATAGCTATTTTTCGAAAGAGAACATAAAAATTTATTTCTTGGCTTAAAAATATAATACGAGAATAAGGGATGTTGGATATAAATAATTATTAATAATCAGTTTTCTGGAATTCTTTTTGGATTTTTTGGGACCAGACCAAAAAATAAACATTATACGTTAATAATTATGTTATACTAGCCGACCCGGTAAACTTTTGTTAGACCTGGTTTGTTAGACCAGCATCGAAGCTAACTGGGTTGTTGTGAACTGAATGTGAAACTGAACCAGGGATGGTCCGATCACTTTGACTCAATTTGGATTTATTTGACAGTACTGTCTAAGCAAAGCAAAATTCGACAAAGTTATATAAGGAACATTTGTAATACTAGCTATTATCTACAATTTTGCTGAAAAAAGTTTTGCTCTATCTTTTGTAGTTACGGTACTATGATACTAGTACCTCATTAGTAACTAAATGAACCTTGAATAAGATATTTTAATACTCCTAATGAATTTTAACGTATTTTTGAATGATTTGGAAATCCAATATAGTTAATAGTAAATTTCAAAAAATCGGAAAATCAGAAGAATTTGACGAGCATGGAATGAGTGAACCAGAAGGAGAACATAGATCATGACGAGCTAGTATAATTATTCCGGGCTAATGAGATGCGCAAGTTTTATTAGAAAGTGAATCAATATCGTAAAGGATACACACTAAAGTTTGATATGTGTAGGCTGTAGGGACACAGAGGGAAACTTGGCCACAAACGAACTTCGATGAGAATCTTAATGGCGATGTACCAGAAGATGACGAAATGGATGGAAAAATCGGTCAGCTGAAGATGCTGTTATTTTCACGGCATTACCGCTGATCAACGCCACTCTCCCAGATTTGGTTACGTCGTCAATCTCCAATAGCAATAGATTTCGTATTAGGCAGTATAGGGCGGGCTTCATGGGGGTCCGTGCTACTAGCGATCAACTTCACTCTCCAACATATCCTCTAGAAATATCGGGAGTACAACGAGCCCTCGTATCATATTTTCGTGGATTTCAGGTCAGCATACGATTCTGTCGAGCGCGAACAGCTATAGCAGATAATCCACGAGAACAGTTTGCGGACAAACTGACGTGGCTGATCAAAGTTACCCTGGAGCGAGTGATATACTACAAGCGTATTTCAATTTCGAATCGCGTATAAAGAGTTACGATAGAGGGATGGACTGTCCTGTATGTTATTTAACATCGCTATTGAAGGTATTGATCTGACGAGCGGGCATCGAAACGAGAGGGACGATCTTCGGCAAAATTAGCCAAGCCTTCGCAGACGACCTTGACATCAATAATAGAAACTTTGGGACGACTGAGACAATCTAACACAGACTGACTAAAAACGGAGGCTAGGAGGATTAAGTAATAAATCAATGCGTTAAAAACTAAACATGTGGCAAAAAGAGGATCCAGAGAAAACAACGTTCGCCTTCCATGGACCGGACAGTCACTATTGACAGCAGTGAAGTAACAGTGTTCGATGAGTTCATATATTTGGGATTTCAGATTACTGTCGATAATAATACGACTAAGGAGATTCACCGATTGAAAAATCTTTTTGCCACAACAGTTCTGAAGGTTTAAGCCTCCCAAAAATTAAAACAAAAAAATTCAATTTTTTCGGTTTTCCAGAGTAGGATTTCCTTAATATATGAGTTATTCACCACTCAATCCCAATTAAAGATTAAATTATAGCGCCGCAATTATTTAAACCTAGAATCATAAGTTTCACCACAAATTTGAAACTGCACGGGAATTAATGTTGTGATATGCCAAATTAATTATATCTACGAATTTACGTTGATGACCATCGCTGAAATAAATTCAGTTCATGATGCAATATTGTAAGGTTATGCATTATTTTATTTACGTGGTAAACTATGTGCAACTATACACGCTACATATTGGTTATTGAATAACAGATACCAACTATGATACCAACCATATTTAAATATTCAAGTTGTGCTATTCTAGTTTCCCTGTTGTTATATTCTAAGTTGCAGTAACCCAAAACACACATTTCAATTTGTCGCATATCAGTCGCTGCGACTAAATTGTGACAAAATGTATTGAAAATACAATGGATGCCATGACGTGTCAATACAATGCAATGCAATGGGTTCACTTTATACTGAAGTCGCAACTCATGCTGTTTGATATTTTAAGCGTCGACGTAACAAATTTTACTTTTTCGATTACAATAATCATTGGCGGTTATCATTTCATCTATTTTTCGCATTTTCATAGGGAACAACACAGCGATAATAATGAACCAGCAAAATGTTACTAAATGGACATTGGACAGATGGGAAATACGTGAGTGAAATGGCAACATTTCGATTGGTAGCTGCCACCAGTGGGTGGATGTCATCCGATTTGGGAATACCCTGAAACGAGGTAATTGACTTCGGTTCTGAAATCTTCCAACAGCGAACTATTTCGACACACGGCACATAATGCCATGTCTCTTAGTAATCGTTTTATCCACAAGTACCGTTTCGTATATAGCTCAGCTGCGGCTCGGTATGAAGGAGAACAATTCATGAAATTAGAACTACATATTACCTGCCATCAAATACTGTGTGGGGATTATTGTTATGGTTTCATATCTATATCTAATCGTTGTAATCTAATTGCATGGTGATGATTTCTAAAATTTAAAATATGGGATAGAGTTGTGAACGTTTTTTCAACAAACGTTTAAAATTAGTATAACGAAAGGTCACTTATTATTATTAGTTATTAACACAGAACAATCACTATGTATCAGAAATTGCTTCTTGTGGTACATTTACAATCAATAGTAATTTTAAAATTAACGCTCGATCAAACCGACTTTGCATAATATAGCTGAACGAGTCCTCGATGCGACGTATCGCTACACAAATTATATCACGAATAAAATTTGCATTTCATTGTAGAAGCCATACATTGTTCTCGCTCATTAAGCGAAAGTTGGCAAATTGCAATGATGAAAATTTTATTATTTATGGTACCATTGACAATTGGCATCAAAACCTGAACCCCGGACCTATCGCCGCATTCAAGATTCAAATTAATTCCAACCTGATTCTACTAATAGCACTGAACGAGTAAAATGAATGAACCGGTAGTGCGTGGGTGAATTCTCGACGCGCATAAAACTAGCATACCATCAGCATACATGAGGTTCTGTGCGGTCTCAAGCAAACCGACTGACTGCCTGACTGATGGAGCTGTAGATTCGCTAATGACTATTTTTCCTGTGTCAAATGAAACAATTTAGTTACGAACGTGTTTGCTGTCTATCTCACAACGAACTAAAACAAGGAGTCCTAGGCATAGAGTGTGTTATGCGTTGGTGATTGCCAGCGATGCCGATGATGTAGACACATACAGCCATGGCTCAGGCATTGCGATCTTAATTAAGTGTAATTGAATTTTAAAAGTAACGTGACTTTGTTCCCTGTCGCGCTGGTTTCAGATGTATACTTTTGCTTGGCATAGAAAGATGTGATGGATCTGGTGGCTTACGTTAATTGATTTTTCCGTATATTAAAACCACGTTTCGCTGGTTAAATCAATAGCATTCAAGCGTCAAATAAGAGAGGTTCAAAAATTAAAATGATAAATGATGACTTAATCGAATAAACGCTGAGAGCTAACTGGGAATATATTGATTAGAAATTTGTGTGTTATTAACAATTAGTCAGTTGATTGCCAAATACTTTCGAACTGAAACTGTACTTGAAATAATTCTTTTCGGATCTCTTTGGTGGTTTTGCACGTTTCATACGTTTACAACTACGCGCAGAAAGATTCTATGAATAATTCTTGCTTATAAATTTTGATTAAAATTACGTTGAAGTAAGCTAAGTTTTTTGCTAGAGATAAACGGCTCCTTGGGACTATTTGGGACGTAGTTTTGATCGAGAACTAGGCTAAAAATGTTTTCAACCATTCATAAAATAGTTTTGACAACGGAATAACCTTTATTATGTTTAAATAAAACATATGGAAATATCGTGTAAACTTCAGTTGTCGAATACAAATACTGATTAGAAGCTTTAAAAACTTGTTCACGCTTTTTCACAAACAAGCAATATGAATTGCGGATTGAAGTTAAGCAATTTTCCAAGTACAATATTTGTCCTGACAAATTTCGTATAAAAAATGCTGTAAATGCGCTTAAACAGTTACTTAACAATTGTTTTCTGTGTTATTCTAGCCTTTACGTCATGACTGCCATTTATTTCCTGAGCATATTATTAAACAATTATGAATTTATCACAGGGTTACTTCGCCTCTACATCCACTTTGGACTGATCTATAGTAAGACTCTGAAATAAGCAACTCTGACGATTAGTTTACAACCGTTATTCAGTTACTTGGATGACAATCCAATGGAAATGCTATGTAGATATAGAGGCCAATCATAATTAAATTATATTGTTTTAATGCTACTAGCTCTCCTATTTTCATGTTCTGCTTCGCATGAAAGAAAACATCTGCGGAAGAAGTACTTTTACTGTTTGCTCACTTTGACCGCCTAGTGAAGAAAAGCTTCAAACTTTCAATTTGTGAATTTATAAAGGTTCTTTTGCTGTGAACGCTTTAAACATTACCGTTAAAAGAGAAAAGCGGAATAATATACTCGTTTTTATACTGACATACAATTGGTTCAACTTATATCTGAAACACATCATTTGGATCCAGATTGAGGTCAAGCAGCTTTTACATCACTTACGGTGGTAATTGCAACCAGATTGGAAATGAAATCGAGGAAGATTTACATTCACTGTCAGGTATGATAGGTTGAAGTACATTTTTAAACACCCTGCAGCAGGAATACGAGAGAGCCAACTTCCTTTTACAGTTTTCTTACTCACTTCGGCCAATTGCGTACTTGGTAAAAATTCAACAGTCTGTTGCGTTTCCATACCAATGTGCAACGATTATGGAAAGCAAGACAAAAATGAGCAAATCTTGATCTCAGCTGGAAGGTGGTTTTTGTTGGAAAAAGTGCTTATTCTTTGCCCGCCCTGTGGTGTAAGATCCTGTCAGTGAGACACAGCGTGTGAGCGCAGAAGAACTGGCATTTTTGTTTTTTCTTTTCCCCCTCTAGGTGTGATGGCGTGTGGCTTTTTCTCACTTTTCTGTGGTTGGTTTTGAAATTTTTACTTTTTTCTTCTTAGTTTCATTCTGATGGGCTGGCATCGTAAATTCAGAGTGGTCGCCCTCTGTTTCCACTACGAAGCTCGAGCATCGGCGGCAGTGGGTGGCCAATATCAATTTGAAATGTCTGACAGTTGGTAAAGAATAAGAAATGGAAGTAATTTTATTTTCCATAGCAGGATGCTTTACATTATACCGTGTAATGAAAAATAGGCTATACTATTGAAATATTATGAATGGGTTTCTTTTGTTGACTTCTTTTGTTTGAAATATTAATTGATTTCATTGTAATTTAATATTACGGCTACAAAAGCTATGGTTAGATGGACTTTTTTTATACTAATAAACTAATAAAATACTACCAACAAGCAAAGGCTTGCGGCTCCATTCTGTTTTCGGAACACTCTGATTTTCTTCGATAGACATCGAAGCTAGCTGTTAATGTATAGGGTAATTGCGGCACTAATGATCTTATTGACACTAACAATCGCTTCTTGTGGAAATTCGAACATCCGCTCGTATTCGTCCGTATTGTAAAAAATACTGTTATTGATGAAATCGTGTTATTAAAATCGAATTAATTCTCTATACGGGATTTTCATTTTGAACAAAACTCTAAATGAAACCCAATTGTGCAACCAAAATTGGATCAGTAATTTAGACCGTATTATTAGTTTCAGTTTAGGTTTTTAAAGGTTAACTCGATTACTCTATCTAACTCTATCCTGATAGTTCAGATCAGATGGGTGTGCCTCTAGAGAAATTAGTGGTCTTAAAATTAAATTATGCCTGCCAGGAGCCGCGTTTACCAGTAACGCAACCGAACGTATCGAGAGATCTAACAGTTGCATTCAGCTGCAAGCCAGCTCTAGCGCTGTTCGTTGGTGGTCACATTTCGACTAAACCTTCAACGTGTGCCTTGGGATAGCCATTCATATGGTGATGATTAAACTTTGCATCCTTTGTCCCGAACGACAACGCATGGTGAACGTGTCGTTAGTTTGTTCTGTTGCTATTGCCAGCTAGTAGACCCGCCACAACCAACGACTCACCGCGGAAGTTGTGGTGGTGCAATTCTTATCTCGGTTGGATTGTTTGGAGACGGATGGCCAGATGGAACCGGCACTGGTTAGTACTGGTGCTATTATTGTTCCGTCCGGGTGTGTTTACGTACACACTTCCTATTGTTTCACTGGAAAAGTTGCGAAAAGATAGAGTACTTTTCGTTGGGTGCGTTGACATTCGCATTTGGCTATTGGTGATGCTCCCCATTCCTTTAGAGAGTTTGGAAACTCATACAGACATGCTTCCATGGACTGAATTCTTACTGAACGTATTTGCAATATGGCTGGTGCTTTGGTTGACGTCCCAGTTGCATGTTGTGTGGCGAATTACAAAAGTTGGTTCGTTTTCTTTTGTGATGTGACTTGCTTGTATATATTCGACGCACTATGCGGATGTGGATGGAAAAATGGCTTACAGTCAATAAAACAGATTTAGAAATTTAAATAATTTCTTTAACTTCAATGACATTTGTTTTTTTTTAAATTCTCCACTGTGGTCTTCAGACAACCAACAGGAATTGTTTCCTAAGGTCTAAAAATCCACATGTTCTTTTTATTTGAAAACTCACGTACTTTTCTGTACTGAAAATTGACATGAAATTTAATGGAATGTTATTTCCTAGTTTATGGATAAAATGTGCTGCAATCCTACGTTAACCGGTTTGTATACGAGTATTAACTACTGAACAATTTACGTAAATGTTACATGAAAAGTGCGGGTTACGAGCAACATTTGTTTTCACTTCATTTGGATAAAAAGATTTTGTTTTGGGTATATTTGAACGAGATTCATCGAAAGTATGCTTTTAAAATTACTCGGTCAGTTTGTAAAAAAATCAGCACAGAAAACGAATCATCGCATCAGATGATGATATATCGTCATAGGTTAAACATATTGTTTTTAATTGTTACTATCGTAGACTATGCTCATAAAAGGAGTCAGTCCCGGTGTATTGGTTAGCATTTACGCCTTTTACGTCGAGGACCCGGGTTCAAATCCCAACCCCGCAGAAGTCACGAATGACCTAAAAGTGTTAAAATGATTCTAATCTAACAAAAAAAAAATGCTAATAAATTATTGTCGGCATGCAAAACCAACCGTAAATGTAATTTTGACAAAAACCTACATTCAAAATGTTACGCTCACTTTTATACGCAGATGACACTTTTGCCTATATTTCACGCGGAGCAAGTGTGGAGCAGAACCTCAGCGACACGGCCGTGACGATGTACGTAAGAGATCTGCATCGTCTGCCGGTTGCACAACACCACCTGAACTTGATATTTTGAGGCGCGAGTGCAATATAGAGAACCCGGAAGCCTACGTGATAGAGTTTGTTTGTTTCAGCATATGCAAAGCGTAAACTTTAAATCAAATTTCGTATAAAGATATACACTAAATTAGTTTGTAGAACTCATCAGTTCTAGATGAGAATAGATCTGGCACTTTGGAACGATACCGAGAACACCTGCATGAGAATAAATCAAGGTTAATCCACTTTTTCAATGGTGGCATCGATAGTAATGAGATGAGTTAGTCTGTCGTGATTAACCAGTTCATTAACTAAGTATGATTAGAAGATATTTTTAGGACACATGTTGTGATAAAAAGCAAAACATTACTACTTATTCTCGGTTTATTGAATGTCAGTCTATTAAAATTAGAACATTTTTTTGCAGTCTGCAGAGTTTAATTTCACTATTAAAATTACAGAAATAGTTTTTGCGTACAAGTTGCGTAAAATTTCTGTTGTTAAAAACTGTATTCACTACATTCTTCTTTCCAATCCGAACACAGAGAATATATTTTATGTTTTCAAACTATTCGAAAACAGACACTGATGAAGCCAGCAAGCTGTAGGCGAAATACGTATCTGTCGCGAATAAATATCAAATAGTAGAATTTAATCCGAAGTTTTCTTTTTTATTTAGTTTCAGGTTTCGTATTCTACTAAGACGCTCCAAAAACTTCAGACTTTTATTTCAATTTAAAAAAATTATTTGGAAAGTTCATAGATTAAACGATGGTTCTTTTCTCTTTAATGTGAACTTAAACTATGCACAAAAGTTACAGTCATACATTCTTAAATGTATGATTGATGAAACGCCGGAAGCGAAAGTTCAATCTCGCTCAACATCCAGAGGAAGCGAATAAACTGAGACTGGAAGCAATCCGATGCTGCATGCTTTGCTTTACAGAAATCTCGGCTGTCATTCATCGCGCTGGCACACAAAACAGCCAGGCCAACATTCTCGCAGTATACACAAACAACTTCGAAGCCACACCGGATAGCTTAACAGATTAATAACGAGCTCTTTGTTCCGATTAAAATCATTTAATCGCAGCCCGCGTGTACTCACCAAATCGGGATTAGTATTATCGGACCAAAGACGAAATGGGTTAACTGTTGACGCACGAACGTTGTATCCCTTCCAAGCATTTTAAACTCGTAACTAATCTTGCGACTGATGATGGTTTAATTACATTTTCAGCACAACACAAAAGAACGTAACACGCAGTATCACGTGTGAAAAGTAAAGCCTACGTGGTACATTCCGTGTACAGAACTAGACCTTCTGTTTTTTATTCGACAGAGCTTGCAGTCAACTACTAGAGTACAAAACATTTCCGGGGCTAGTGCTGTGATCCTATTGACTCTTATAACTTCTCCCAGTCGAGATTCGAACGTACGATGGCTGGCTTGTTAGATCACTATCGTACTTCGAGGCCAACAGGGACCGAAAAATTTACTCATCTTAAATGCAAAACAAGGTTGGTAGTATGCTTAAAACAGATTAACAGATAAGTCAAGATAACTTTACCACACTCAAGAATATCCTCATGTCCTGTGAATTGCTTAAAGCTTCAAAGTGATCTACAAACTGTTTAGCATTTCTGGCCTTACTTTCACTGACCATGTTGATTACATTAGTTCACAAGTGTCTTGCACTGTTATAGCTGTAATGCGAATAGTAGAACTAGATAATCCGTATGCAAAAAAATCATCCCACTCATCAATGTGAGTCTGGTGCGATCAAAACTAAAACACATGAGCGTTGTGTGAGGTCAATGTATGCAACCTATATTAATAAACTTGAATCGGCGCATGAAAAAAAAATCATTAAATTTGCTGGAATTCGAGTAATTTTTCTCTACTACTGTGCCCAATTTTTCGAGAACTGAAAAGTAAGCCTGGGTTTCCCCTCCAGTTAACTTCGGAGTACGATGCTGGCCTAACAAGCCAGTAGGCTCGTTGCACTAGCCCCGTAATTGTCATGTACTCTAATAACCGGCTGCGAAGTCTGTCGATTAAGAAGGGTCAAGTTCTCGACAGGATATTTATGGCTTTACTTGGTTTGACTATGGCTTTGGTTTGCCAATCATATGTAAAATTAGAAGGTTGGCAACACTGTTCAGCAAATCTATGCTGTATTCTTTTATTTTTTTATTATAACCTGTACGGGTAAAGTTATTTTTTATTTTTCTTATGAAGAGAGTAACTCACGTCGAGTGCGTTATCCAATTACATCACTTCGTTTATCATCAGGAAATCTGATACTCAGTTTTTTTCGATTTTCCAAATCCTTCATTCGTCACACATTTATCTAACCAGAAGTATTGTTTATGTGACTTGTTTCTGTAGTGCCGTTTTGTAGTCTTATCGCTACATGCATTGTGTCTGGTTCGTCTGCATTATGACCAATAGTACGTGATGAATCCGAAATTAATACTTGGGAACGCATGGAGACTCATTGATTCAATGAGATTTTATTTTGCTCTTGCAACAATGTGTCTCGGGATCGCCACAAAATACCTTCTGATGATGAGTGATAAGAATTTGAATCTGAGTGTGAAAAGTCTAGAAAATATGATGTTAAAATTTTTGAGATGAAATTGTACTCATTGTCATTTAAAGGCTCTTTTCAGGTTAATTTGGGTAATTTCAGTGGAAAATATAAAAACTAATATTTGCGGTGATATAAGCAGTATAAAATTAGAGAACTTGATAATAACGCGACTTTTTTTTTTGGTGTTCCAATTGATCAAGGAAGGAACCAACTTGAAAAAAAAACTTGGGACTTTTATTTTTGACCTGATATAAACAATCCATCACCCAATCAATCCAAAAAGGTTAACTACACGTGGTTTGCATAGTATGAAATGACAAATATAAAATTGCTTAGAATTACATTATAACCGTATTTTATGCATTTTACCATTTCATATTAAAAATCAAAACTAAACTCTAGGTTTGTATTTTGAATTTATTTCAACCCTCGCGCTCTGTGGAAATAAAATTTGTGAGCTGCTATTTTCAAAGTAAATAATGAAAGTTTAATGCAAGCTTTTTATTTTTATCGTACAAAATGTCATCTTTGTTAGCTATTATAGAAGCACTTAAAACAATAGTAACAATATAGTATGAAATGCATTCGATTATAAATTTGATAGAACGTCTATCAAAATTTTTGGGCACGAACCGGGAAGGTACTGCATAGTATCGAGTCAAACGATCGTTGGAATAAAAGTTTGTATGTAGGACTGTTTTCAACCAGCAATATAATATTCATGCTTACTGCATCGAGCGGAATTCATCCGGAAACCGAATAAAATCGAAAGCACGAACAAAATGAATACACCCGAGCTCCACCGAACTAAAGACGAGCAGCATAAAATGCGCTTGAGATAACCGCCAAATGAAAACAAACCGGTTGGCGGAAGCAGTTCACAACATAGAATTCAGTATTCTGAATTTAAGCACATCCATCAGTACCGGCAAGTAAGACAGTCGTTTGCGAAGCGTCGTCGTGAGCAGGTTGGAAAAGCGAACAGGAAAAGTTACGTTGTCCTCCGCGGAGCTGTGGAAAGCATGTGCGAGTCGTTAAAACTGATAGATATAAATAATGCTAAGTCTGCTGCCTTTTTTTCAGACTTCAAACGATCAATCTAAAACTAGTTTCAATTGATGAGATTGTCAACATAGGCAGAATACTTGTGAAAATTTATGAAGCATTAATGGTTATGTTACGATAAATCTGCAATTAAATTACAGCTTTCTGTGTTTTGTGTACATTACAAGCATATGATTAAACAGAACTGGGTGATTATATGACGCAAAGTAAGAAAATTGTTTGTTCGCCTAAATGCGCCAATACAGTGTTGAATAATTTATTATAGTGACTGGTTGGTAAGGGATTGAATTTCATCAAACCGTTTAACAAATAGCAACAACAATTCTGATTTAATGAGCACGACGACCTGCACCGACTGCATCAAATAGAGGCACACGCCAATTAGCCGACAAGACACGAAGAGGATCTGGTATAGAAGCTGTAATTTACAAAGAGGATCTTTTTGTCTCAGGTATGCAACCTAAATTTCAAAAATAACGATATGTAATATATACGATACGTTACCTTAAAAAAGAAGAAAAACAATACTGCAAATTTGTTTGATATACTTGAACCTCGGTGGCCGAAATCGTGTCGGTAGCATAAATATCAGAAACACGATTGTCTTTTTTGATGCTTCAACCATGGTTAAGCGAAAAGCATGAATAATATAATATAGATATCGTATGTATTTCACTACAGCATGTTCCCACGAGGAGCGCGAACAAGCGTTGTATGTGAATGATGCAAAATGCAGGTTCTCTCTTATTTTAAAGGGAAAATGTAACAACTGAACAAATTACAGTTGATTCGCTTTTTACGCGAGAAATACGTATCGCGTAGCCAAGGCAGTGTATATCATATGATTTCTTGGGCACCAAAATAGATAATGTAACCGGGGTTAAATTGATAAGGCACATCCGTTCAAACTGCTGTAGAATAATCGCAGAAAAACGAATATTATAAAAAAAAAATTGCGTAAAAAACAACTTCAGTGTGTTCGGATTATTCATTGAGCACCCTTCCCGTCATTCCTGACCCATCGAACGAAATCTGGGCCCAAAGAAACGAAATGCAAGGCCGTCAGCTTTCGACTCTCAATAATATGGACATATATTTAGCGCAGACCCTAGTCACTGGCTGCTGCACTTTTTCGGTTCTCGACGAGACTATCTCTAGCGACAAGTATGGTTTAAAAAAAAATCACTAATGATAATATGAGAGCAACGGTTGACTACCAATTGATGTTCAGCGTATCTGCGATTATTCTTAAGCAAGAAGGCGGTCAAGTAGTATTACCACAATCTACAATAACTATTTTATTATTAAAACACAAACTCGAATGTATAATGTTTGCATCCTTAGTAACATATGAACGCCGCTACAGAAAAACCATGATTTTTAAACTTTATGTACCTTTTTCTGAGAAACTATACAACGTATTGGAACAAACTTTTTTTTGGTTTGTTGGTAGTAGCTTGGCAAAGACTTTTATAACTTTTCAGTTTTGTAAACAAAACACAGCTTAAGAAAAACGAAAAAGAAGAAAAATAAATGCCTGAAAAAATAAAATTTTGTCGGATGGTCGGATCATTACAAGTTTAGTATCAAAATAAGCGGAAAAGATTGCAGAATCAAAATCTGAAATAAAAATAAATGATTTTTTCAAAATTTTTGGATGTTCATGTCCCCTTAATCTGCTTGCAGTAGCAAAGGCCAGTGTTAGCAAATTGTCTACGCCATATAAATTTCAACGAATAATGATTTAAAACAATAATAATTTTCTTGGTTATATAATTGTTGTTCCGTGGCAATACCTTATAGCCCTATAAGATCGTAATAGTGATGATTTTATTTATTCTGAGGTTTTAATTCATGACGATAATACTCTAACCGTAACAAGAACTTCCACCTTAACTGTCTTTGATTTAATTTTGATATTTATTCCAATTTGCCATTTGCTCTAAACTTCATAGTCAAATTTAAATATTATGAAAAATTACACTCAAGTTTTTTTTTTTGCATGGGGGATACGTGGCGCGTAAAAATAAACTGTTTAAAAAAAACCGCGTTAATTCGAAAAATAATGTAAAAATAACAAAAAAGCCACTCGAATTTAAAAATCGCTAAAAAATCGCGGTAATTCGAAAGCTGATGTAAAATACCGCGTTAATTCGAAAATTGTCATTAAAACAACCGTGTTAATTCAAAACTCATAAAAAAAACATGTAAAAAGAGACTTGAGTGTTTAGTTGCAGCGTGTTGTATCCAATTTCTGAAACTTGACATTTTTTAATAGGCTCACAAAAGGATCACAGAATTCAATGAAATTTTGTGCACGGCCATAGTTTATGAACTTATGAATGAATACAATATTTCAAAAGAAATTAAGATCTACAATTTTTCCAGAAAACTTTAAGGGGATAAATCATAACTTAAGTTTTCACAGTATGTTCGACCTCATGGAAATTTTTTTACAAGCTTTTACAAGAATGCTTTTACATAGCTGTATCGTTCCGGAAATGTTAGACCACTAGATTCGAAAATAGTTTTTTATGAAAGTCTTAGTAGAATACAAAAAAAAAATAATGAAAGATACCAATTTCACGATTAAATTCCACTCTGAATTTAATATTTTACGTCACAATTTTCCAGAATTGAGCAACTTGAATATGAATGTATGTTCCGCCATAACTCCGAAACGCCTAGACGGTTCTTCGTCAAACTTGGCACGCATGTTCCTTGACATGAAAGTATCAGCGCAGGGGGACGTTAACAAAGGAGGAGGTGGTTTCTAACAAGACTGTTGGGCAAGAAAGGGGAATGGTTTATGGAGGGCGGGGGCGCTGAGGAGGGTATATGGAAAAAACTACAAGGTATACAGCCCTAAGTGTTGTACGAAAGGGTGACGTAGGACTATATCAGATCATTAGATCAAAGACTAATGTAAACTGCATTTCAGGCATATGTATGTTTATAAGAATCTGAGTGCTATTAAGAGAGAAAGTGAAATATACAGATTCAATTCTTCATTGAATGCAATGGTGGCTTTGAAAATACGTGGACGGGGTTCATAAGTACAACGCCTGCAACCATTGAAACATAGAAAAAATCACTGGTGTGCATCATAAAGATTGAAACAGTAATGAATGATCAGCCCACAGATTATTGTATTAAATATGATTATGCGTAGCTTAACATGTTCCAATAATCTTACTTTAACTCCCTTGTGGCCTTTAAAAGGGCCATTGGTTACTTGTTACCGCTTGTTACATAGCAGAAAATATGGCACATTCGCAAAAATTTCTGTTTTATTTGTATGAGAGTCCTTATCCTCCTAGCACAGGGGTGAGGGGTCTCAAACCATCATAAAATAAATTCATGCCTCCAGAAACCCCAACATGCCAAATTTGGTTCCATTTGCTTGATTAGTTCTCGAGTTATAAGGAAATTTGTATTTCATTTGTATGGAAGCCCCCCCCCCTCCTAAACAGGGGAGGGTCATAATTCATCATAGAAAAAATTCTTGCCTCCTGAAACCTCCACATGCCAAATTTGGTTCTATTTGCTTGATTAGTTCTAGAGTTATGAGGAAATTTGTATATTATGTGTATGCCCCCCCCCCCTCTTATAGAGGGAAGGGGTCGTAATCCACCATAGAAAAAATTCTTGCCTTCTGAAACCTCCACATGCTAAATTTAGTTTCATTTGCTTGATAAGTTCTAGAGTTATGAGTAAATTTATATTTCATTTGTATGGAAGCCCCCTCCCTCTTAGAAGGGGAAGGGGTATCAGTACACCATAGAAAAAAATCTTGCCTTCTCCACATGCCAAATTTCGTTCTATTTGCTTGATTAGTTGTCAAGTTATGAGGAAATTTGTGTTTCATTTGTATAAGAACCCCCTTTCTTAAAATTACTCTCTTACCCCCCCCCCCCTCCCCATAAAATTGCTGGTCATTTTATCTATCCAACGACATATAAATTGTTCAGTTTTATACAGTAGTTCAGAAGTTATTACAATTTGAAATCTTTCATTCAAACGTTACACTTCTATTCTCGTTTTCCCAAAGTGGTACCCAGTCCCAGTATAGTAAACAAAGACGTAGTCCTACGTCAAAAAATT
The DNA here is from genome assembly GCF_943734655.1 of Sabethes cyaneus. Classification (NCBI taxonomy): domain Eukaryota; kingdom Metazoa; phylum Arthropoda; class Insecta; order Diptera; family Culicidae; genus Sabethes; species Sabethes cyaneus. The sequence continues at coordinate 870,671 of NC_071354.1, read as the reverse complement.
TGTTTAGCTTCCGTTATAGGCATTTTCAGATAGCAAACAGCTGCATAATTGGCTACGTGACAGAAGGGGAAGGAGCCAACAGGGTGGGGACAAGGAAATATGAGTATGAGTGTATGTTCTGCCATAACTCCATAACTCCGGAACGTTTGGAAGATTCTTCATCAAACGTCGTTTGCCAAGCATATGTTTTTTGGCATAAAAAAATCAGCGCAGGGGGATTGACAAAAGAGGCAGACGGTCTCTTACAAGGAAGGAGGAAGGTTCAGGTAAAGGGGTGCCTTTCTCTTGCATTTGGAACGAGCAGATGGACAACTGGCTGGACGACATGAAATATCTGAATTTCTGATTTCTGGGGAGAATAGGGTGACTATTAATAAGGGAGAGGTTCAAAACGTAGAAAAGCTTTGACCAGCTTTATAGGAATTAATTGAAAGAAGACAGATTTACAAGCGGCTAGGGGACAACAGGAGGGGGAGCTGACAAAGGGTAGGCACATTCAAATAAAGAAAAAGCGTTTTGTTTCTTATATTATGAGAATGTTCGTTTCGACAGATCTACAAGTAGTTGAAGGACAATCGGGCAATCTCTGTAACAGCTAACTTTTCATAACATTGTTAATGTTGATTGTGATACACAAAACGTGTTGTGAATTCTATAGTTCAAATACACATGCTTCCATACCCAAAAATTTTCCCTGGCGCAGTGATTCAAAATCTTTATGGCAATCTTTATGGTAACCATTGTAAATTTCTTAAGTGTATTGTGCTTCATAATAAAAGCCGTAGAAAAAATCCATCATGTTACGCTTTTTCATCTATCTATCTATCTATATATATAAAAGTGAGCGTGAGTTTGTTTGTATGTTCCACCATAACCTCAGTTGATATAAGGGAATCGGCACAGGGGAGTTGATAAGAGGGGGGGGGGGGGTGTTCGTAACAGAGGGGAGAGGCCATAACTCCGAAATGCCTGGACGGTTCTTTACCAAACTTAGCATACATGTTCCTTGACATAAGGGAATCAGTACTAAAGGGGTTGACAAAAAGGTTCATAATAGGGGGGAGGCCCTAACTCCGAAACGGTTGGATTGTTCTGCATCAAACTTGGCATACTTGACATAAGCGAATCAGCACTGGGAGGTTGCCAAAAGAGGGGGCCCTAGCATGGGGCTAAGTAAAAGGGAATGTGTTTCTTTTGCATTTAAACCGACTGCAGTTGTGCAAATAACTCTGAGAAAAGAGGGGGTTCCACCGAAGAGGAATATGTGGTAAAAAAAGACCTTTGTTTAGTTTCCAGTATAATGATTTTCATAGTAGACACATTAAAATGAAAAAAGGATTTGGTTTTTTGCACTATGAGAATTTCCGTTACAATAATAGATGTACAAGTGACTGAGAGGCAAAGGGGCCCCGAGTAAGGTCGGGTAATCAGCTAGCATGTTATAAAACCAAATGTTACAATAGCATTTGTTATCAAGATCGAACCGGCTGGGTAGTCATGGTTGGGCCACCATAAATTTAAGGCATACAAAGTCAACATGCGAGGTACGACAAATGAGTACATTCTACTATATACAAGATAATACAATACTCTGAAAGCACCCGAAGAATTTTTTTTGTCAATGTTAGTGTTGTACTTAAAATCTGATATTTTATTTTAATGCTTACCTAACCGCTTAGATAGATGATTTGACCAAAGAAGTTACTCGTGTGAAGCTCTATCTGTAACCGGCTCTTGCATTCTCATACTTTTCCATTTTAATGAGAGGAATTATAGCCTGCCGTTCTCGTTAAACCTTATACCTGCAAAGAAACGGATCGGTGAAAACTCTGTAGCAACCGTGCTTATGCAATTAGCGTGAAAAAATAATAACTTCTGCTTTTTAACAATTCCGCCCACTGTAATCGTGCGGCGTAAGCGAACCGTTCTAACAGCGGTCATCAGAAAAGTAGAAAGCAAACTGCAACTTTTGGTAGTATGCACGATCCGTAGTTTTACCAACTTTTCTTCTTATCAAACTGCAACAGCGTGAAAGAAGTAGTCTGAATATAGGCGGCGGACAAAGCAGTCACCCTTAGCGTAAATTAATTTTCCACCAAAATGAGGAAGTCGCCGCCTGGCTTTTCATAACTCATTTGCTAATTTTCACCGCGTTCGGTATTTTTCACTTAATTCATTTGGCATTTCCTTTCGTGTGGCCACCACCATTCTCCTGCCTTCTATGTTGAATAGGGTAAAGTTGTCATTTTTAACAACATATGGGCCATAAATCACATTGATATTAATCAACTGCAATACGATTAACCTCTGTACATGCAAAATCAATTTAATACCACCTAAAGTGCGATCCTGTCCTGTAAGAGGCTCAGCATCTTAAAATAAAAAGTTTTAGTTGAATTTAAAAGAGCCAACAGCTGCTGTCTATGGAAATTAAATTTTACTGATGGCACTCCCATCGCATTTATTCAAATTTGTTTTAAATACGTCGTTATTGCGTTGAATAATTTAAAATAAATCATCTATTTGCAGTAATCATAATCTAAAAGTAACAAAGCATAGCAAAAATTGAGTTCAATAAATCGACTGAAAACCTAATTTGTCCAGAAAAGTCAAATATTTTTCAGCTGTGTGGCAAGCCAAATAGTTTAAGTACACACAGCTGTTTCTGCTTCTCTCTATCTAAACATTTGACTTCTAGCGTAAATATGAACAGAAAAAATCTTAATTTTTATCTTCACGGTTTGGCAAATAACAAGCGAAGACCTAGACGTTTATTTTCGCTGGGATGGATAGAAAGAGCAAGATCTAGCGAAGGTGAAAGGTTGATTCATGCATGACATATTGTGCACCGGAGAAGCGGAAAAACGAGGAAAAAGCAGTCGTTTTTCCATCAAATTTCTTCTCATACAAAGTAACCAGAACAGCGAAACGTCCTTATACGGCAATACTAGGCGTCACATTAAGGATAGGAAACTGGATTTACGCTCGCTACATCGTTTTCGCACGCGACCGACTGGCATGATAAAAGTTGTACAAACTGGCAAATGATGATATATCCTGCATCTATCTAGTTTCCACGGATAGGTGAGAGATAGTAAAATGCAGCCCGGCAGAAAGACGACGGTTGAAGGGATTAACGCTATTTTCAATTACCATATGTATCAGCCAGAATTTTTAGCTGCACTTTATAGTATTCAATGTGGCGTCTTGTTAGAGGCAACATGAAAAAAGTAACCACGGATGCTTGATATCAGTTAAAATTACAGTCAATGATTTTAAATTTAAACTAAGCAAATCCTTCTCAGTGAACAATAACAGGTTGAAAATATCAACTAAATTATGAGCAGTGATAGATCATCTGTTCTATTTTATTTTATTTAATTATAATGATTAATCTGAATCTGAAATACCACTCGATTCTTTTCGTCCTATGACTTAACTTAACGGAATTGGTAACTTGAGGAAAATGAAACTTTTTTGGATTATATTATTTGTTATTTATTCTGACTGATCCCCTCCAATTTGCAAGCTTTACCAGTTCGTTTTGAAATCACAATCAGTTTCGATTACATATTTGCTTGAACTATTAATCATATCCTTAGACTGTGAACCATCTCGTGAAATTATTAACTTTTAGTTAAAATTTAACAGATCACTAACTATTTCACCTCAAATGGTTAAATTTCAATTTGAATTGCGAACCATTGCATACTTTGACGGATGGGTAGTTGGTTCACTCAATAAGAGGATGAAGATATGTTTCTGTGATAACGAACTTGTTCATTCAACCTGGTTTAGAACTGGATGACTTTTTAGTGATCTATTGATCTTATATGATAGATAAAATTCATCCAATTTTAACGCGGGTTGAATAAACAAGTTCGCTAAGATCCATCCATCGGTATGAAAAATCAATTGATAAAATCTAAGCTTTCATCGTCACCTTTGTTAGATCTCATTGTCTATACTGAACTAACAAAAATATTCATGCTTCAACGAAGGATTATTTTCAACCAGAGGGGAAATAACTACTGATCTCGGAAGATTCGGAAGATTTACGAAATGGCTCACGGCCTTAGAAATACTCAAAGATAATCTACTTAGATAAGAATATATCATAAGTAAATTTGAGCATTTTGGACCAGCAAAGGTAGAATTTTTTTTAAGTGTTCAGTTTTAATAAGTATAGTAAAATAAGTAAAAACACTTAAAATTTAATGCGATACTAACATGTATATTTTTTGTTTTTTTCCATGCGTGGACTCATCACTGCGACCAGTATAATTGATCTATTGTGATATCGTCCGGGTGTTTGCTGTATGACCTGCACTGCATTTCTTTTTGCTATAATCGCTATTGAATGAGCCATATGCTTATTAAATTTTATGCATGCTTATGTGTATTAAAGTTTACCCTTCCTTCAAAGCTTGATCTACTTTACCCACTTATTTCTCGCTGCAAGTACTATCGCATATTATAGCCGTCCCTGGCGAGGACTCATTCGTACCTCTGACCAGTACACTTTACTGTAGAAGGGACATTTGCACTGACAAGAGGCTTCAGAGGGTAAATATAGAATTCAGCGTGAAGGAAGGGTAAATGGAGGGGCCTGAGAATAAACCCATGCTAAAGTCACTTGACATCGAATGGCTTGATTCTACTAAGATTCGAACCCACGACCACTCGCTTGTCAAAGCCGACTCGATAACCTTGCGGCTACGGAGCCCGCCTATTTTTGGGTTAGTGCATGATTGCTCGTTTTAATCTGCGGCTTTGGTATTTCCCTGTAGGACCTTGTACTGAGCGTCATTATACGGTTATCTGAAGCACGTCTAAAAAGTATTCTTATTGAGGTAGCACCCGGATGCAACTGGAGCATGAAAAAAAACAATAATAAATCATGAAAATCCGGCTTTCTGGAACCCTCAATCAACGTGAATTACAATAATAAAATACAGTGGAAAAGTTGATAATTCTTACTGATTTACTGTCATTCTATCGCTGAGCGAGTTTTTGGTTACTGCCTGGTAACAAGCGAGAGTGATTTGATTAATTGCGGCACAAGGTTTGTGAACCGCTTGACCGTTTGCTTGTTAGTGGTATGTAATCTACTTTTCACTCGCCACAAACAATGAACGTGATGTTCACACTTATTTATTTGTCTTCCATTGAAATGCATTTCTTAAAATCCAAACAACCTGCTCAGAATCTTTTTATTTGCAGTACGTTAAATGTCATCTTTAGCATATTTTTATTTATATTTTATTATTTCAAGCATTTAAAGAAAAGTCTCAGTTTTCAATATTAAGCAACGTGTAATGTATTTCACGGTTTCAATTTAGTATTTCACATTTCCATGATGAAAATCGTATTGGCCCTGGCGAAAATGTGCACTTGGAGACAATTTAACAAAATCAAGAACAAAACTACTACTGTCCTCTTACCTTGCAGAAATCAAAAATTGTTTTATTGCTAACCTCATTCCCTTAGTTTAACCATGGTAAATAATTTTGGATTTATTGGTACGAGGAGATTTTGTCATTTATATTTGTGTGACGGAAACTAGAATCTAGATTATGGAATAACACTTTGCGGTAATACGTGGTCTTACGACAAAACAAAAGAGCAAATTTTGCAAATGTTCGTGTTATTCCCTAAATTGTAATTTCAAAATAAATACAGCAATGCATTGACAGAATATATAGGTCAATGTCGTTATCGTCGGGCCATCGCGATTTTACAGTTTTAGTAACTCGGGCTATCTATGTACAAGCATTATAAAATTTCCTACTGTGACAGCTAACAATTTTCACAATATTGTGGGTCTCAAATGTGTATTTAAAACACGCGTGTTGAATTCAGTGACTAAATCTTATAAAAAAAGTGCTTCAGACAATAGAAAAATCCCGTTTAGTAGGGTGTTTGCGTTGAGTAAGGCGAAATGCTACAAAAGTGCTTATTGTAAAGATGGAGCCACTTGTGTGGTCATGGCTGGGCCATCATAATTATAAGCGCAGAAGCTCTATATTCTCTAGAGAACATAAGTCACACAAAATGTGCTAAAATAAAACAAAATTAATAGGACAAAAACCTAGATTGTTGTTGTTTTTTGATTTTACACGCAGAAAAATGATGATAGTTAGAAATAACAATTACCTGTAGTTAAAAATTAAAAATACTTATTTTCGATTCTACAATTTTTTCTTTGATAGAAACTAGCTAATATTCGAAATAACAGACCTTATCGTTGAACTAAAAAATCAAACAGAATCAAACAAAATCTGGGTAAGCCCTCAGTCTACAATATTTTTTGTTGAATTTATACAGAATTGTTTTGCATTTACAATTTATTTTATTGCTTGTGGTAGTACGCTTCGTAAAAGGCGATTGTAGTAATATTGGTTTTATAAGACCGCCAAAATTTCGCAAAAATGTTAGTAAAAATTGCGTATTTATACTTATATAGTCAGTTTTTCACGGAATTCTTTCTTTTCGTGTCTGTATGAATTTCAATGGACTATGGCAACATTTTTACTGTAATAATATATTTGTTTGCTTATTCAATAAATTTGTTTAGTTTGACATATTTGAAAATAAGACATAAAAGCGTTTTAGCAAATTTCTATTAGAAATAATCAATTTCGAAACTACATTTCGATTTGCATACAAATCAATCCAAATCTCGATTTTTGTTTTGGAAAAGAGATTACTACACTAACTACGCACAACCAACGAAGACTATACAATCTTTAGCACAACCAGCGAGAGTCTTCGAATCTACCGTATACTTTCAAACGAATCCGCAATGTGTAGAACCGTTTTTTCAATGCCATTCATTTTGATTCACGAGAGTTTTAATGGTTTTCGCCATTTTCGACTATATAGGAGAGCCCCCTTTCCAACCACGAGTTGAACGTCGTCACAAAGTGAACAAAAACAAAAACTGGCGCCTCAGCTCCTACTGCAGAATCCGACCGATATTGGCCATTGTTTGAAAACGAACAAACCCGGTAAATCAACCGCATGAAGGGAATCACTTGTCCTATCGATAGTTCACTTTCAAACAAAACTCAGCCAACTTTATATCCGAAACTAGAAACCGAACCAACCAACTTTCTATGTTCTCGTAAACGAGAGGGGAAATTTAACTGCAGAATCGAGCAAAAAAATTGAAAAGACCATCAAAACCGAACAACTGAAGGAACACAAAAGTTATGGCAGCGAGCAATGATTTATTCCAACTGGTGAGGAATTTATAAGAAAAGTTGTTCCATTGGACATTCAACAGACACAGCATATCGGTAACGAAGAAATATGGCAACCTGAACAGATCTTGAATCGAGTGGAACTGTTTGAAAAAAAAACTTATCAAATTGGACTTATAGGCACCGATCATAAATCGTTTATATTATATTGATAATAATTCACTCTACAGTTTTGTATATCACATAATCATTTTCAAAAGTAAAAATACAGTAGCAATATAAATCTAATGTGCTATCTTCATTTATTTTTTTGTTTCAAGGGGAAGATGCTCTAATGTGCAGTGCTCATTAAAGAAACAAGTTGACAAATTGCAATGTCAACCTTTCAAGCTTCAAGTTACTTCTGATTCAAACCAAACTAATTCCGGGAAAAATATTCGCTCTAAACGAATCTTATTCATACCCTCTAACTGGCTTCAATGCAAAGTACATAGGGATTTTCTGTGGCTATAAGCTCAGAAACGAAAACACAAACGCAAAAGGATAAAGCAAAATCCATGCTAAAATTGACAAACTGAAACTGGGTAGCACCTACCTCTAAGCGACTGAGAGCCAAAAACCACAACCGGATTAAACTGATTTGGTGACCAAGACTGGAAGGTGGGATCCTGAAAAACAAGGTGTACTGTGGTATTAAAAATTATATCATCCCTAGAGCAAGGTGGAAATCCTGGATAATTTTCCATCGTGAAGCTCAGTTCAAAAGTGAAGTGACAAAACAACTGTGATCCAGTGGTATTGTATCATCAACGTGCCCGCGAGTAAGATTGTAAGAAATAAAACATTCGAAAGTAAAAATAACGTCAATGATGAAGCGAAACAGAAAGTGCGTCGGCATCACGGCAAGCATTTTTCACGTACTGTTTGTAACAGTGGCAGGTAAATATATGTATGCAAATTATCGCTTGTGTTATAGTAATAATTTTAGAATATTTTATAACAAAAATTGAGTTTTACGACCTTTTCTAACTTTTAACAAAACAAAACAAAACTTTTAACAGAACAAAATGATTGACCTCAAACCTTTTCTATTAGTAATTTGCATAGTATCGTCATGGTTTCGCAGCTATCAGCATCTTTGGCTCGAGTAGCACGTTCCTCACAATCATATGGAAGATTTGTGCCTTTCGAAACTACTACTCGAAACTTTTCGCTCCACAAAAGTAAAAAAAAAATCGCTTACAGCTTTTTTTGTTGAAGTACACTAAAATATTGTGTGTATTTCAAACTTTTTTTGTTATACTCGATATCACTTCATTGCATTTTCTACACATTGCTATGGCAAGGGCATCGGCAAAGCCCACAAAGTTCAAATCATTGCTTTCTAGAAACCTCTAAACCTCTTAGAAACCAACTATTAATGACTAAAGTTGACTAAGATTTCTTTCTCCGTGACAAAACCCATATTGATGAAATAAACTATGACTTTTTTCAAACCGGCATGACTTGAAATAGTGACTTTAAACGCATCTTTCTTGAATGTTGAATTTCAAACTAAAGTTTAATATTTTTATTTTTACATTCACTGTAAATAATTTTTGTTAATTGTTTCTACAGTCTCCATCACTCAGGTGATTACGGAAGATTGCGGTGAGGAAGAACTCGTCCAATGTACCAGACCGTTGCAAATGCTTTCCGCAACATCAGAGCTTTCGTTCGTCACGAAAAAGGAGGAGTTAGATAAACTATGCCCGTGAGTATTTTTTAAATATCAAATCTTAATTAACACTTTTGTAGAACATTTGAGTAGTGAAATCCTCTCCTATTGAAGTAGTATCATCATTCGGTAAATTTATTTAATTGGCATTCTATCCTAAGGTGAACCAAATTTGTCAAATTAACTCAATTGCGGGCTGCCACGGTTCTCACTCCATCTAAGCTAACTACGTTGGTCGCTGCGCTGATGGTCGTCATGTTGCTAACGGGTTTAAAACAAACACCATCTATGTAAGATAATTGTCAGGCATTCTTGCAACATGCCCTGCCGAATGAATCCATCTAGCTTTAGTCATTTTCGAATACTGTTTCTAGCATACAAAACTTCAAGTACATTACGTAATACTATTAAAAGTAATCTGGGCAATTACTATTTTCATAATTTTAACGACATTTTTAACGACGCATGCTCTACCTTGTAATACATTCGACAGCAGATTGCATCGAATTACAGCAGCATTTTAATGACATTCATAATCGGTGCTCTGGAAACCTGCTAGTTTTGAGTGTGTTTAAGTGCTCTGTAAAAAATGTCTTTTTCTCGTGGGAAACCCCTATTCATCGGAATTATGCTCCATCTGAAAAGCAACGCATCAGAGTAACAGTAGTAAAAGATCTTGGGGTACTTTTGGACACTCAAATGTCTTTTGGAAATCATTACTCTCATATCATTGCACAGGCGATCAGAAATTTGGGATTTATTGTAAGAGTTGCCAAAGATTTTTTGACCCTGTTCTGTAGGATAGCTTATTACTTTCCCAAGCCTTTCCCAAGTACACTTGGGTTTCTTTCCGATACTTTTACCGACCGAACTATCTCCTTTACGCTTGCTCCGGCGCGCAATAAAACGACGACGGCTGACCGATTATTTTCATGTTTAGACATCTTTCAGTTTACTTAACACTGTTTGTTTACATCTGACACCCAACAGTATAAGCTATTCAGTGCTGCCAGATATATTTGAATATTGTTTCGCAAGCATGAGAAATTGCTAATTGAAATTTACTGCAAAAATTCGTAACGCACCCTGTAGCGCTTAACCTATGTACTTATTTAATGTACTTGTTGTCATGGACTTCTGTGTTGGTGAAAGTATAACTCATAATAATATTTTTCATTTTCACTTACCATGTTTGAAACCATTGAAAAATAAATTGCTAGTTTTGTCAGTGGTCCTGCGGTAGAAATACTACACTTTTATGTTCACGAAGCCCGTAGTTTTTATTGACAGATTGAATATCTGGTGAAATAAATTACTATATGCATAAATATAATAATGAGAACTTTTACCACTTACAGTACCTATATTCGATCATTTTATTTTAAAAATAGCTTTTAAATTCAAGATATACGTTCCAAAACACAATTTCTTTTACAACCAGCAACCAAGCAAATGAGCATCTAATGGTAGAAACATTTTCGCCAAATCGTATGGCCAATTGTTTTTCCGCCGGTTCAACTGTACTAGCTTGAACTACCACGGCCAGCTTATTTGCAAAGGGCGAAGGCAAACCTTTTGACAGCATTCGCTAACACTCAACCTCACTCGGCTCGATTTGACTCGGGTTCCGCTTCTAAACACATTTTAATCGACATTGCCCGTTTTAGCCAGCAGCCGGTGTACAACTGTTTTTGACATTGTTGAGTAATTAGAAATGGAAAAACTTTTCTAATTTCGGACCATGTTGATTTGAAAAGAGAAATTTATAGTTGCTGTTAGTGAAAGGAAAGCCCTACGATGCGGGTTTGGCTACATTAGATAAAATGTTTAATGTCAATTTCACGGAAACTGAAATTATTGCGGTATCTGTATTCAACAAGAATTTAGTTATTTACAGCATTGGTTGATTTATGTATTGCGCTTCGATACGCAGTCAATTTGCGACTAACATTAATTACATTTGAATGGCATTGTGGATTTTTTTAATTTGATTTAAATAATGCGAGAAAACCCATTCTCGGTATTATTAAACGGTCAGGTAAAATAAGATAAATAATTATTGCACCTGGCAGCAATTTAACGAGTCCTAGGCAAATTCGTTTTTTAATAATAATTATCCTGTACTTACTGAATACATTAAAAATATGCTTGTCAAGCAAGGAGGGGTGCAGTGGGGAGGCAATAACGAAAAACTGATAGTTCAAATTGCTAAATTGCAAGCATGCGTGGTAAACGCAGGAAATAACCACGCCAATATTTTTCGCGTGGGAATCTAAATAGGAGGAAACTCCGCAATATATTTCATTATATGTTTAATTTCCTCAAATTCAGTCTTCATCCAAAAAGTGAATTAATATTTGTTATTGCCAACAAGTTTAGTAACATTCGACTTACAATTCGTCACATTATTAACAACTGTTATAGATAACATTTTGATTTTATGATTTCATATCTCAGGCAACCTCTAAAAGAGACTAAATGCATTATTTATTTTTCGTGAAGAAAATTTATATTAAAATATAACATATATAATTCGCTTCCGTACTACATCAACATTACAACACCGGCACGGAACGCGCTCAGCAGTATGAGACAGCTTTTTATGCAGATAAATTTTCCCTTTGGGATTCAAAACTGGATTAAAATACAGAAAAGCCTTAGACAAGCCATTTTTCTAGATCATTACTGTCATTATCATTATTATACAACGGAACAATAAAGCTCAACATATTCGATTAGAAACCTGAAATAATGGTTTGCCAAATTTTCCGAGCACATTAATAATCGCCAAATGAACAATGAGATTCTCCAATGGGCTGGGCACCGGTAAAAGCAAAAGGCAGTGCACCAGGCAAAAATAACCGGCTTGTCATAAATTTTAATTATGTATCATATGTGTCTCACATTCGTAATTTGTATGTTTTACTTTGCCTTTCTCACCTCATTTACTCAACTACGGCTCCGAAGTCTGACAATGTGAGTAGGGCCAAATGTGCGGACTAAGGTTGTAACCCCACGTGTCAAGCGGAAAACAAGCGCGCTTTTCCATAGCATCAGAATCAGAATCCTGCAAAGCAGTGGCCCAGGCGCATTTTTCACCATCATTGTATTGGATAATGACTGAAATTTTACCCGTTTTCTGCAGATAGTAGTGTAACATCAATATGGAACCACTGACATAACGGTAAAGCATAAAATTGATTCACCTAGTAGTGGCAATCATTTCATCGAAGCTAAAATTCTACACCTTTCATTTTATTTTCTTCTCTTAATTTAATAAGAATCTAATGCACCTGTCCTTTAAAAAAAGGCTTTCAGTTAAATGAATATTAATTTAAAAATGTTTAAATTGCTTACTATTCTAAAAAAATGTGCCTTTTTTAGAAAACTAAAAAAAACTAGTTGTTTTCTACTCAAGCCAGAGATCAATGTTATCTGTTGATCCCTATCTAGTAGATCTAGTAGTATCTAGTTGATCCCACGACGTTATTTTATGATAGCAAGCCTGCTCTCGCAATGTAGCACAGCAGCATATTCTGCAACGAAAAGGGAAGGATTCATGTGAGGTAGTGTAGTGTGGCTGGTATGCTGGTAAAAGCGCTAATTAGTATCAAAAGCCTACAAGCATATTATTCAATCTCATTTAATGTTTGTATCTTTTTCATTCACGGAATATATATCTGGTGTGAATTACTGATTGAATTTGCCAAAAATGTTCTACTTTGCTATCGCATTTTACATCAAAATTCGACCCCCAATGAATTTTCCTCAGACTTCACAGAACGATGTCAACGACAACCCTGGGAACACATGACACAAACTCACACGCATTCGTATACCAGGAAAAGACGAGTGACTGACGGATGGACATCTGGCAGCATTTTCAGATGGGAATGATGAAATATAAATGAAAGCACAAACTGTTGTACCTACATACGTTCGCACCAAATCAACTGGGAGGAAAAAAATCTAACCCCATCTCTAGTATCTCGATAGCACACGAACAAGGATCATTTAAAACGGTTCAAACTGAGATCAGAACCTTCTTGGGATTTCAAAGTTTCCATCCCACTTCATTGCAAAGCTCCAGACTAAGACGATTTACCATAAATAGTTTCAGTAGCCACCCCGGAGCGATGGCTCAAAAAAAACAAGACAGATGGGAACGGTTACACATGTAATATGATTTTCCATTCTGGAAAGGTGTCCCACCGTGTTGATCCTGGTAGGTCGACGCTGTTGTACTTATGTCACAAGACATTTCAGCTTCTTATCTATGACTTTTGACAAGGCTGTACAACTGCTGTGTGGCAGGAAATAAATTTTCCGCTTCGGTTAACCAACCTCCACCCTTGCATAAGCTATCCTTCTTGACACCGTTTCTTAGTGAAGAACCCAATCCAATGTTAACTTGAACCATTGAGTGTGATACTTTTTTGTATTCAATATTAAAATTATTTAACTTTTATTTACACGATTGTTTTTTTATTTGTATGTTTTCTCTAATACAGTGACCTGCACTCAGGGCTTCATTGTATACGAAGCTATACACGACGCTGTATGAACATCCATCAGAGGGACCATTTCAATAAGTTGTATCATGGCACCAATGAGGTCATCCGCGAGCTGTGCGAAGAAGGACCTTATCAGGAAGGCACGTACGTATTGTACTAATTATATTCATGTTTCATACCGCTTCATAGTCACATTGTTTTTTTATTCCAACTAAAAAAGTTTTGTTTGGTATATTCATCTGCAAAAATTATATCACTAAAACTATACCCTCGTGTTTTGCAATTTTGAATTTATGTTGATGCTACCATGTCTTTTGTTTAATATTAAAACGTGTAAATACGTACATAAATGAAAAATTAATTTTATTAAAAGCTTCAAACTGCACCTCTACCCTATTCGTGTCATGAGCAAGTTTGTCAATAAAATAAGATGAAATAAGAAACAGATAAGAAGTTATATTATATTTTTAGCGTATTATTACGTTGCCTGGGATAGGATTCTCACAAAATCTAATGCTGAACATGAATGAATCAATCATGTCATTAACCATTAAAAGGACACAGCCGTCGGAATATTTCGAAAAACGCCCTGTTTTTATTCTTGACTTCAATGTTTTCGACTTATTTTGAACTAATTTTGTAACGATTCAACTACAGGAAGTGGATTAAAAAGTCATTCCAGTGCCTCACGGTACAAACTCGACGCAATAAGACACCGTGCTTGATTTTTTTTTAAATTGTATGTACCTTTTTCTTGTAAACTAAGCAACATGTTGGATTTTTTATTTTATTAGTACACGTTTAAAGAAGGCATTTATAATGTTTAAGCTCTGTGAATACAACCGACCCGCAAAAACACTATAAGAGGGCTAAATTTTATTTTTGCAACCAAGGTGGTATTTTTCTTTTTTCTGAAATGAAAAATGCCGGTTTTTTTCATTTTTTGGCGGCTATATCTTTAACCCCCCTTCTTTGTGGCGCTTTTTGATGAAGATTGTTTCGATATGACCGAATTGGTCCAACATTTGAAAAAAATGTTTTTATTTCATGCATGGATGTCGAAATCATGAACGTAGAAATTTATAAAAAGGTACCTTTTGAGAGCGAACCCCACGGTCTATATATAATTTTGTACCGTTCCAATTTTACTATTTCCTTGTAGTATAACCTTTTTCACTATTGTAAAAGAAAGAGATAAAAATATAATACAGCAACAATTCGCTTTTGGTAACATGCCAGAAAAATGTATGTTACAAATATCGAACCGTGCCGAACGCGAACTGATACTGTAATAAATTCATCAAAAGTATGAAGGGACATTATTCTCTTGAATTTAGTAACTCAAACTATTAAATCTTTTTGTCTTTTGTTGATCTGTTTCAACAAAGTTTTTAATACTATCCAATGGGATAACGCATTGTTCAGTAGCTGCAGTAATAAAAGTCATATCTGCACTTAGACACTGCGCGTGAAAATATGCTGCAGTTTATCTGTATACAATAGTTCATATGCTATCGTCTCCATTCCCGTAAGGACATGTTAACGGTAATAATTACGTAGAAACATCAATCCTTTGTGTATTACCTCTGATCTAAACATCCAATATATCGTTTCGGACCTGGCCATCCAGAGTGCCTCCCAATACACTTCGCTGACTGACCGTTCATTTTCAATAAGTTCACTATTGTCGGTGAGTAGTGCAGAGAATGCAAGTCGTGCAGTGTCACGTCTACGTGTACGGTCGAAACATAAGAGAGATCAGCTAAACGATGGCCATTCATTATTCATTCTCTATAGCCAAACAGAGAAATTTCAACAGAGTGCCTTTACAGAATTCAATTTCGTTCGAGGACGAATATCCCATACACGGCCGGCCTGCTAGCTAGATAGGAGAATAGCACGTATACGTGCCACAATGTGTTGTTCCGAATCCAAGAAATGTTCCCCCATTGACAGGATGACCACGATGAATAGGTCGGTCATATCTATTTTTGCTCGTTCCATATTGAAGCCGTCACAGGGTCCACCACATACGTGTTTATCCACTTGTTCCTGTGCTCACCCCTGAACACTTTTCATTATCAGTTGTAAAATGTTGCCTCCATTGCATACTGTCTGTCCGTGACAACATGCTAGCAAGTCAATCACGGCAATGTATTGGACAACACAGTTATAGCAAGCAACGTTACTAGAGCATCCTGTTGATTTACTTCGATAAAAACACACTCCACTCAATTCTACTAAGCGGCTTCTAACGCCTGAATGCGACACTGATTGTGTACACAACGTTCGTACTTTTAATTTTCTGTAAAGCATTTTCAAATCGAGTATAAGTTCACTTCCTACGTTGTCAGCTTTGGATTCCATTGTTGTCAATAGTTTTTTTTAACGCTATGATGGGAAACATTTTATCATCATTCAATAAGCAGTACAAATTCACAAACACATTATACCCTTCATCCATGCAAACATGACAACCGAAAATCGACGAGAAAAGCTTGCCAAGCTCATCTAACCTTATCTCTTTTCTTAACGGGACATTTCCTCACTTTCCCAACTTGCCGCTACAGACTTTCTTAGGCATGCCCCTTGCATGCGACATGTGAAAAAGGACTACGAAGTGTGTGCGGTCAGCTATCAAAGCACAATGGCTAAGATCGGACAAACGATGGTCACCGGTACTACGCCGAAGTCACCCACCGGTGGTGCCTCAGGCCAACCGACACCGAATGCTGCCATGTCGCTTTCTATGAATGACATGCAGCAACAGCAGCAACAGCATTCTCGCCAACGGAACCATACGAAAAGTGCTGAGGATGCGGAAGAGGAACGACTTAAAACTGTTTGCTGGTGAGTTTGGTGTGCTTGTTCCATGCTTTCTTCGGCTCTATTTCATCATCGTGTTTACAGTAAACGGAACTTAGATGAGCAGAATAAGACCAACTTTTCGAATCGTTTGTTGGATGCTCTAAAATCATGTGTATTTTTATTGTCAATTCATATCTTAACAAACTAAGTCTAACCTAATGTTTCCATCAATATTTTGTTTTTATATTTAGTGTAATATTGGGACAGACGAAAAATTTCCTTAAAATTCTACTATTTATTTATTTCAGTTCCGCTGTGATGGTTGTATCACGTTGTATCAAACATGTCGAAGATGAAATACGCATCTGTCAAAATGTTAAATAAATAGTAGAAATAAAAGAAATAGTTTCGTCTTTCTCTATTTTCAGGTTTTGCTAAAACGTTAAACAAAGGAATATCAACCGATATAATATTGATGTTATAATGATTATAGAAAGGCATGCAAACTTATTTATTTTGGTGATATTGTAGTATCGATTACGCTCTTGTGAGCATCAAAAGAATTTTGAAATATTGACTGATTCTTAAAGTTAAATACGAAAATTTTCATTCATTTTCTCACCCACAGTGCGTTTCAAAAGTATAAGCAGTGTTCCGAGTTTACGGTACGGCATGCGTGTGGAGATGAAACGGCTCTTTTCACTCGAAAATTTCTCGACAAGATGTCCAACACTCTGATGAGGGTAAGTTCCTTACTTTATAGTGCTGCAACTCAGCCACACTACACAATCAACAGTCCGCACTCTTGAATAAGTTTTTTTTTTTGCAAATAGGATGCATTTAGCTAAAACTTTGCACACTCAAAGGCCATTTTGAATAGTTTTAATCAAATTTCAGCTCAAACCAATCTACATGTAATGTAAATTCATTTAAGAGTGCACTAGTAACCGAGAGTTCGCTTTTGCCAAAGGAAAGAAACTAATTTCGATGAAATCACTGTATAATCAGTACTTTGCCAATATTTGATATTTATCGCACTGATCGTTCCGAAATTCATGTTCCATACGAGAAAGGGAAATTGTATAGTTCACGGTCATCTGACCTATTCATAGTATGCATGATCACACTGAATAGATCCTTCCATAATGTAATGCCCTGTGGAACTATCCAAGCGGTCAACCGCTTTCCCTTCAATCATGCTTTCCAGATTTTATTTTTTTCTCTACATACCTATCTCTCTTACCTCTCTTTCAGATGCACTGCGTCGATTACACACCGGAAAGCGGAAAATGCCGGGATTATTTTAGTTCAGACGCGACACGTGTCCGGTTGACCACCCCAACATGGCTTTTGTTGAATATTTTGCTAGCCGGTCTGGTAACGTTGCTGCCCCGTTGTATATCGAGCTACAGTGAGCTAATTTAATCGACTTGGGCTGTAGACGGAACAATAGTGCATCGCATCCTAGATACTGTGGAGCATGTGTCGCCTCTGACCACGTCGAAGTTCTATGGTAGCCATCATGTGTGGAATATACAGTTGCAGGCGAAACCCATTTGTGATCGTCAAGTGTGAAGATAGTGTGAATGCGGAGCATAGGCCTGTGCGAGGTGCGAGAAATGAATAAATAAATTAAACGAACAAAGAGCTAGTTGCAACGATGATAGTGTGGTGCGTTGTTACAATACGTGTGCGTGTATTTACGGTTGCTATAAAATGATTCGTTTTTGTGTTTGTTCAGGTAAAATAATTGAATAACAGCCGACCGTTTAGAATCAAACTAGTTTAATTATTGTTATCACACTTTTACGGTTGAAATCGGTTACAAAAAATTCTGATAATTGACTGTTTAAAAGAGGAAGTGGATTGAACATGCTGTGCATGTTATCACGCATACTGAGTATTTAAATTGGAATACAAAAAACCGAACTTAAAGTGTATGTTGTTCATCACTGATTACTGTTTATACTTTGAATTTATCCGAATATGAACAAAATATTTTTTTTGGTAACAAAGCTCTTGGTTTCAGTTCAAACGATAAAAAGTTATTAAAATTATTTTAAATAATAGGGTAACTAAACTATTTTGGACCCCATTTCAAGCTTTACCTAATTTGGACACTTACAGCATAATAAAATGCAAGTATCAAAATTATGTACAGCTGCAAATGGGATCCAAAGTAGGTTCGTTACTTTAAATCTTGATTTGTTTTTTAATTTAAATTCCTAATATACACCCTCCAAGAGATTATTTTTAATTTTATTTTTCCATGACATTTTTTAGCACACATAAGGCTAAACTCATTTGGCAATGACTTAAAAAAAATTGATCCTGCATATTAAATTGAAAATTCATTATTATGCAAAGTATGTAAAAGTAGAGAGGAAAGCTACAGAAATATTGCCTTCATACAACAAAAATGCTTTTGACTCATCGATCTACTACAATCATCTAACTACAAGTAAAAAAACGAGAACAGATATAGAACTTTTTGCGTATCACACTATTTCATTAGTTTTTGTGCTAATCTCCAAATTACTTAAAGTAACAAGCTACAAAAGTTTGAGTTTCATATACGGAATTTTTTCTGACGAAAAAAAATCTGCACTGCAATACCCGATGAACTTTTTTCATCGCACGATCGCAATCTTTTACCATCTTATTAAATCTTGTTACCATGTTATTAAAAAAAATTAACTCGAAGAGGTTTTCAACAAAACTTCGTTTTGTCAATTTTTTGATGACGCATGTGGCTCACAAAGCGAACACGAACCGAATTATTCTAAATCAACTTAAATGTACGCGTGTACGCGAGTTGAACATTTACAGTGAGATTTGTGACACTCTTAATACACATTTAAAAATAATCGTAATTTCTCTACTTGCAGCTAAGCACAACCTGCAGTAATGTCTTCTTATTTCACCTAAACTAAGTAATACTTACACAAATCATGATTAAATATAACTCAGTTATGAGGTCGGCCTAAACTACTCAGAATTGAGAAATCACCAAATTACTCAAATTTTTGGGCTGTTCCACTTTTTGTAAAAGTGAGTCGGATTTCACTCATTTTTGAGTTGAAACTCACTCATTTCTGAATTAATCTTATTCATTCATGAGTTAAATTTTTTAAGCGTGTAGAACTGCCTATTACCATCATTCGCTTTACAGACCACTTTTGTATCATTCCCGTTATATGTAGTCTAGCGTCTAGCGAGCGGTAGTCTATGGCGTGTTATTCACATGACAATCACTCTATTTGATTTGATTATTTGATATTTCATAACGTATTTTAAACCTAGTGAGGCTTGATCCATTTTGTTGTCATATTACATACATACAATGTGTATTATTTCAAAAAAATTTATACAATCAGTCCACAATCACGGGTCACACAGCTGTCACATGGTGACTTTACCCCAAAACAGTTGTAGCAACTGATTTAAAACCAATTCCAGTCGTAAATAACTTTCCTCAACTAAAAGTGCCAAAAATTGTGCTGCTTAGGTATCTTTATCTGCCGATTAATACGTGAATATTATACTAATTGATTGATAAATTTGTTACTCATAAGTAGCACTAATAATTTGATCAATCATTGGGTCTTATTTCAACGGAAATTAGTAGCTAAAGCTAAAATTACCCATAATTGTGTTTAACCCATGATTGTGCACTGACTGTAGTTTGTGTTCAGCATACTCTCAAAGCTGAGAAAACTCATTATAACTACTATTTGTTTTACAGAATAATTGTCACAGATTATTTTATTCATGTTACAGCTTGAATATTCGCTAGTTTTTATCATTTTCAAATTTTTGAAGCCTATTTTTACAACTTTTCTATTAGTTATAACCATTTTGATAATCATCAACACGCGAAATCGTCACGATATAATAGGCAGGGGAAAGTCCCCCAGTACCGGACACCTAAGGATTTTGACATGTATAAAATCAACACTTAGCATGACTTTATTCACTGGAAGAGAACTACTCTAGACTATTTTTCAATAAAAATGGTTACACGTACTTACATCACTAATGAACCATTTTGGAAGCTAAATAAGAAATCGATAAAAAATATTATTGTGTATCCTAGTACCGGACGCTTGACAGAAATAATAAAATAAACCAAATCAGGGCTTATATTTCTGAAAGATACCTGGAAAAATGTTTAAAATCTCTTATAGCTTGCATACTTGTTGACTATACATACTTATTCAGTCGAGAGCCGGGGTGGCTCTTGCCGTATCAAGAATTTCTCTCCATTGTACTCGTTCCTGCGCTACTCGTCGCCAATTCGTTGCGCGTCTCGACACACGCAAGTCGCAAGTTCAACCTGGTCGAGTCATCTAGCACGTTGAGTCTCTCTATTCCTGGTGCCGGTGGGGTTCTTGAAGAGAACGAATTTCACTACACAGTCGTCCGGCATCCTTGCAACGCGGCCGGCCCACCGTAGTCTCCCAACCCCAACCCCAAGTGCCTGTAGCTCGTGATTCATACGTCTCCGTCACTTTCCGTCCGTTTTCCGTTTGTATTCCGTTAATATTCCGCAACACCTTTGCGTAAGCAAAGTTACTGTCTCAAGTTCGTAAAGGACTACCGGTCTGATTAGCGTTTTGTACATCGTCAGCTTTGTGCGGCGGCGTATGCTCCTATGCGTCTTGCGTAGGGAAAAGTAGGCTCGATTTCCAGCTTGAATGCGTCGTTGGATCTCCTTACTCGTATCATTGTCGGCGGTGACCAGAGATCCCAAATATACTTATCAACCACTTCTAGTTCATCGCCATCAATAGTCACTGTCCATGGCAGGCAAACGTTACTTTCTCGGGAGCCTCTTCCTACCATATATTTGGTTTTCGACGCATTAGTTTGTAATCCTTTCCTCTTAGCCACCGTTTTTAGTCTGGTGAAGATTGCCTCCGCCGTCCCACGATTTCTAGTAATGATATCGAGGTCGTCTGCAAAGGCTAGAAGTTGGCTACTCTTGCTGAAGATCGTTTCACTCGTTTCGATGTGTCGATGCACGGATCACACCTTCAATAGCGATATTGAATAACATACAGGACTGTCCATACCCTTGCCGTAACCCTCTGCGCGATTCGAAAGGACATGAGAGTGTCACCGAAACGCACACGTAGCATATCACTCGTTCCAAAGTAGCTTTGATCAGCCGCGTCAGTTTCCGGAAAAAACATACTCGTGCATTATATGCCATAGCTATTCGCGCTCAACGGTATCGTATGCTGCTCTGAAATCCACGAAAATATGATGCGTGGGCACGTCGTACTCTCGACATTTCTGGAGGATTTGTCGGAGAGTAAAAATTTGATCTATAGCAACACGGGCCCCCATAAAGCCCGCCTGATACTGCCCTACGAAATCTCTTGCTATTGGGGATAGACGACGGAACAAAATCTGGGAAAGCACCTTGTAGGCTGCGCTGACCGTAATACCGCGGTAGTTACAGCAGTCTAGCCGGTCTTGTTGACCAAAGATGTTTGAAAAATTGCTTTGAATAAAAATCAACAATTTTTTATGCACTACATCGAAACTTCTCTGTTTGCCTCGCAAAACTGATCAACAACTGGTTTCCTTGTTTTTTTTCATATTTAAGATAACCGGCACGGTATAAGTGATGTTTTCTTTCTTTTCAATCTCTGTTTTTGTAAAATCTTGATTTCATTCACGAATTTGACTGAACCAAGTAAAGCATTTTGCTGTCCGGTATTGAGGGACGGGAAACACTGGGTACAATCCATATTTTTAACGCATTGAATATCTTTGTGGAAAAATGAGCTATGGAGCTTGGAAAATAATTAACGAACGATATTTTCTACATGAAAAACAAAATTTTAATAAATAAAATCACACATGCTAATTTTTTGTCTTTTTTGTTGATTTCATTATATTAGCTA
The DNA here is from genome assembly GCF_943734655.1 of Sabethes cyaneus. Taxonomy (NCBI): domain Eukaryota; kingdom Metazoa; phylum Arthropoda; class Insecta; order Diptera; family Culicidae; genus Sabethes; species Sabethes cyaneus. Next base: position 848,512 of record NC_071354.1, on the reverse strand, counting down.
CTAAGGTGCGCCATTTGAACTATGAAAATCAGAAGTGTCCGGTATTGGGAGCTGTCCGGTGCTGGGAAACTTCCCCCTAAGTGAAATTGCAATAATTGAAATACAATCATCTAAAACTTTTGTTCACTCGCGGACAATTTAATTTAACAATTGATCATCTTCATCATAATGAAAATATTCTTTGACTTTTTTACGTTAAATTAAGAAGATATATACGTTTGCCAAAATTATTCAATTTTTCAATTTTTGATTGACGTGAGAAACAGCTCTCGGCAAGTTGTTTCGTTATTTTGAGTTTTTGTTTTGTTAATGATTTATACCTAAATCATGAAAGAAAAATGGTATCTAAATTATGTTAAAACAACCACAAAATGAATGAAAAATGAAAACCCGTAGGTACTTACAAAATTATGAACAAGATTATATTGAGTTACGTTGTAACAGAGGCACTATGCTGTGCTATCATGGAGTGCAACATATCTAATGACTTTAAAATCCATCTAAACAAAACATAATGACACAAAACAGAAAAAACGCAAATGTCAAGGCAGCTTACAAACTGTTTATGTGTGACAGTTTTCATTTTACCAGCACAAGTAAATAATAGCACAACGTTATGAGCACACCATAATTATAACAAACAAATGGAAGAATTTTATGAACGAGATTTTTTTTCTCGCGAGCCTATTGGTGTAAATATACAGGAGCTTTGTCCGAGACAAGTGTAAATAATTAATAACATTATGATTAAACGAACCAACATAATGACCGCAGTGGAAATGAGAGACTGTGCGAAAACCGGATGCAGCAGCCGTTTGAACTCAAACGGTAACCTGACGTGGGTGTATAAAATTGACACAGAATTATATTATAATTAGTTTAGGCAATTAATAAAATTGCAGTGCGTAGGCATATAACATGTGTCGTAGCTTGCGAAAGGTGGAACCTAACCGTGCAGTATAAAAAACAGTACCTCTGACAAATATAAAATACGCTCACGTACACGTACACATCTAAATTCAATAATCAAATTATTGGTCGGAAGTGGGTGAAAAGCTGCGGACAAATAAATTATAGCCGGTGTGACTGCCATGCAAATGTACAAATGCAATATGCACTAATGGATGGGAAAAAGTACATCCACTAAGTATGGGATAAAAACGATTGTATCGAAAAGTCTATTAATCGCATAGTGATACGTTATAGAATTCAATATTTGCTGATAAGTTATTGATAAATTTGTTATTTATGTTTTTCGTTTCGTTGATTCAAAGTGCTCATATCAGTTTTTGTCGTTTAGAATAATTTTGAAGCACGATTTCGGAATGTAAATAAATCACAATGCAAACAATTGGGCTTGACCATAAAAAGATTCCATTTTTGTGAGACAAACCTTTTTATGACGATTATGTAAAAGAGATAGAACAAATCAGACGTTCTTTCCCTTCTCAGTGAGAAATAAAATAATATGGTATGTAGAATGTAAAAAGCTTGTAAATAACTCAATCTAGATTCATATGTCATGATCGCACCGGAAATATTACGAATACATATATTGCAAATTGTTTATGGTAATCTCTGATCACATATTGCGTTCTATCGGAAAGAATATTAAAACGATGACAGGCCATGAAAAACTTTGCATTTTTTTCTGTTGACTCCTATAGTATTCCTTCGAATTATTGTAACATTCCAAATAAATATTGCATACGATAATTATCGCTAAAACTAAAACCAGCGATTTGTTTGATTTGAGTCGTAGTACAGAAACTGTAATTATCTATACCTGTAAAAATGGATTTCTGTCTGTCTGTCTGTCCGTATGTTCCTTATAGAATCGAAAACTACTGAACCGATCGGCGTGAAAATTTGCAAGTAGGGGTTTTTGGGGCCAGGGAAGGTTCTTATGATGGTTAGAGACCCCTCCCCCACTAAGGGGGGGGCGTTCCCATACAACTGAAACCCAAATTTCTGCATAACTCGAGAACTAATCAAGCAAATGGAACAAAATTTGACATGTGGGTGTTTTTGGAGGCATGAATTTTTTCTATGATGAATTAGGACCCCTTACCTTTTTAGGAGGGGGGGGGGCTCCCATTTCCTCATAACTTCAGATCTAATCAAGCAAATGGAACAAATTTAGCATGTGGGTGTTCTTGTAGGCAAATTTTTTTTTCTATGGTGAATTGAGAAGAGAGTATGAGGGGAATTATGACTCCTCTCCTCTTTAAGAGGGGGGACTTCCATACAAATGAAATACAAATTTCCTCATAACTCGAGAACTAATCATCAAGCAAATGAAACCAAATTTGGCATGTGAAGGTTTTTGGAAGCAAGAATTTTTTCTATAGTGAATTAGGACCCCTCCCCATTTTGGGAGCGAGGGCTCCTATACAAATGAAATACAAATTGCCTCATAAGTCCAGAACTAATCAAGCAAATGGAACCAAACTTAGCATGTGGGTGTTTTTATAGGCAATTTTTTTCTATGGTGAATTGAGACCCCTTCCCCTCTTTACGACGGGAATTATATCCCCTCCCCCTTCAATTATGGGGGGGGGGCTCCTATACAAATGAAATACAAATATCCTCATTAGAAAACTAATCAAGCAAATCAAATCAAATTTGGCAAGTGGGGGGTTTTGGAGGCAGGATTTTTTTTTATGATGGTTTGAGACTCCTCACCCCTGTGGTAGGGGGATAAGGACTCTAATACAAATAAAACAGAAATTTTTGCGTAATTTAAAAACTAATCGAAGTCGAGAAATTTTAGACTCTTTCATAAAACATTAGTCAATAACAAGACCACCAAAAACTATCAATAGTAACATTAGATAATTCAGCGCGAGACGGCCACAGGCCGTGAGTGTTGCCGGCGACCTGCCGTCAGAAGCGCCGGCCACTGCGGGGGGGCAGCCCCCGTAGAGATCACCTCTATCTAGGCTTACTTATTATTTTCCTAGATCTACTGACCTCTATGCCTCTATTACTTTCCTTCAGTTGAGCCTTCAGTTGGGATACTTTCTACGAAAAGATTTTCCGTGAAATGGTACATTCCACGTAAGATTTTTCGCGAAATGGTATTCTGCGAAACTCTATATTCAACCGAGAATTGGTGTTACGCAAAATGGTATTCGGCGAAATGGTTTGTAATAATGGCGAATATTTAAATGCTATCCGCTTTATTTTATCAGCCTAAGCAATGGGGAGAGTTGTTTTCTACTTTACTGTGTGGAAAATTTGTATATTAAAACACCCATGAACTCCCCAGAAACTTGCAAAACTCGAGATTGTGACAAACGTCATCCGAGATTCACGATTTATGTACAACACAGTTTAATTTGTGGCAATACGAAGTTTGTCGGGTCAGCTAGTTTTATTATAAAAATCTAATTTCAACTCCAAAACAATTTAAACACAAGGGGTCAATCCCGGTTAGTGGTTAGCATTCACGCCTATCGCACCGAGGACCCGGATTCAAATCCCAACCCTTCTGCGATGGACCATGATGGACCTAAGCTGTTGAAGTGAGTATAATCAAACATACAAACAATCTAAAAACATCCATTAGATTTATATGTCAATTGGCAGTCCTGTACATTGCGTTTATTTAAAAAATACATAAATAGATGTTTCGCACTTACAATAGTTTTTAAATAATTTATTGATGATAAATTTTGTAACCGTGTGCATTCGATCCTGTTTCTCCATTCTCATTTCGAAAGGCCTCCCGATCCCGATAGTCACTTGAATCTTTCCGACTCTTATTATACTCTCGATGATTGCTGTCGTATTTCCCGTCTTTGGAATAACCGTTTTTGGATTTTTTCTTATTCGAATGTGACTCCTCCTTGTGTCCACCTTGTGCATACTCCTCGTTATCGTCTGATCGTTCTTTATGTGAAGATCCGTACTTTCTAAATGACCCAGAGTGATCTGCAGTATCGTAAAATATATGCTCCTTCTTGAACTCGTCCTTGTGGTAAACATTATGGTAGCCAGTCGTTTTTGATCCTTTCTTGTGATGCTTCTTTTCACTATGCTTGCCTCCTCGGGTGTGATGTTCCTCATCGTGATGATTCTTATGATAAGAATCTTCATCGTTATATGATTTATTTTTTTCTCCTTCATTAGCGTATGAACGAGAATGATTCTCCTTTCCGTGACTGCCTTTGCTTCCTTTCGCTAAATTACGCTGTGTTTTAAACCCATGATGATTCCTTTCACCATTCTTGGAGTAACGAAGTTTTTCAGAAGATTCATCCGATTCGTCTAATTCCTTAACCTCTTTCACTTTTGACTCGATTTCTGCACTATCCTCTATTGTGCCAGCTTCTTCACTACTATCATGATCATCACCAGGTTTTAAATTAGCTTTAAATGCGATTGTTTCATGCTGAGTTAGCGTAGGAAATACAAGTCTTTGCCGTGCAGGGTTCAAGTATACCACGTGTTTTGGTCCTGTGTCGAAACTTCTATACACATATGAACTAGCACTTGGCTCTTCACTGCCATAAGTAAACGCCAAAGTACACCAAAATGCCAACAGCAGCTTGCAATTCATGTTCGTTCGATTGAAATGTTACACAGTGAGATTTCACAACAAACTAACCAAGATAGATCTGTGATCAATAGCTTTATATCAACAGTATGATTATGCTTACGGGGTTCCGCTTGAGTAAGCAGTCCGTCGATATCGCACGCTCAAGTCTTTTTCAGTTACGGCTCAATGGCTAGACGCGAATTTACGAGTCTATTTGGTACTCAACTATTAAGAAGAAATATCTAAACAAGATACTGTGGGGCATACGACCTTCCGACGGTACCATGAAAAATCGTCACCTGCCATGGTGTGGAGAAAATCGCTTTGATCTTGAAGAAGTACGTTGACTTACCAGATTTAATTGAAAAAGACATATTGTGCATACCCGAGGAACATTCTCACAAAAACTTTAATTCAAGATTCAAGGTTAACGTAAAGCAGTTTTGGCAAATAGATTTCATGCTTTCATAGTAAACACTAACATTCAAAAAATATATTCGATTCACTGCCACCATATTACGTGTTATGTCCAAAAATCAGAACACTTTACTTCAAACAAGGCTACGGAAGTTTGAACCCGACACAAATTGCGTCTTGTGCTTTTCCGTTTTATTCAGTTAAATTCGACTCACGATTTCCTTTCATAACATGTTTTTTTTTCGAAAACATTTCAAGTGTAAATTAAACATTTAGTACGCACCAGTTCATTTGCACTCACTTTAGGCCTCTACATGGGCATTGTTTTCAGTGACGATGCTCTCAGGCAAGCAGTTCCTGACTTGCATATGTTAGACGATAGTTGGTCTTTATCTTGTCGCAGTACTAGCAGACGACGGTCTCATTGTCGTCGTCGTTTGGAGCAACAACATTTACCGGAGTGTAAAAACCAGTTAAAAAAAATTAAAAGAAACAAAGACGAAAGACAAATTTTCCGACTTCCCGCACAAAATGGCACGAGCGCGACGTGAGAACATTGCTCGGAAAGATCTCGGAAAACCACATATTTTCCTTTTACTTCCATTTCCGTTGCATTCGTTGATCTCTCTGGCGCCCTTTTTCGGTCGCGTCAGTCGTAACAACATCAGTACCGAAAGAGATAAACCGTGTCTCTGTTGGGTGTAGGTATCTCCGGCTCACGCCGACTTTTGTGTGCCATAGCGAGCGCGTTTTAGGTGCGACGTGAGGAAAATTTTGAAAAGCGCAAACTTTTTGAAGTGGCTGTAAATTTGTGGTGGAAAAGTTTCGTTTTCTGCCCCGGTGGATTCCACAAACCGCAACAACGTGAACGAGAATTAACACATTGTCATCCACTCTGCCGTACGAAATGATAGGTTTTGGCTGCAAATTGCGCTCTCCTGATGGTTGTAATCAAGTCGGCACGTAATGACTATAAGTAATTGGTCTTTACGAAACATTCGAGAAAATTTCACGGAGATGTAGATCATAAGATATTGAAGAAGGTTTCTCTTTCTTCCTTCCGTTGTATTGTGACTCTCTATAGAGAGTCTTTATTCGAAGGAGCTAAATAGCTTATTAACAGGCATCACCAATGGTCGAGCTTTTGAAGTCATCGTGTCGTGCGATAATCACAGTCGTATTAAAACCCAAACTATTGACTACAGTGAAATTTTATTTTTAAATTACAAATGCGAAGCAAAACATCCTAAGTTAATGATTTTATGGCAAGAACTCTCCTCTTGAATCAATATGCAGGTTTTCCAATTTAGTAACAATATATACAAAAATATACCCATTTGGAAGCAATTTCCCATATTTGATTATAGACTGTTATATATTCGCTGCTCTAGACCTAGAAGAGTACGCAACGTAAATGTCTTTAAATGCGTTTTTCTTTATTAACCATCATGTGTTTTGGCAAAGTCGTTTATCTCAATATCTTTAAATGCAATTAAACTATATTTTTTATGATAAGCGTATTTTTCTAGGAGTTTCGAACAAATGAAGGCATTTTAGCTTAGTTTTTTTTTTAAATTATAAAGAGAAGATAAATCAAAATTTCTGAATTTTGCAGAGATAAAATTGATCTTTTTTCGACTTAACTTACATTCATGAGAAATCTGATATGGTGTTGTGTTGCCACCGGATTCGTAAATTATGGTGATCACCCCAAATTATATTTTTTGCAAGGCGCTTTCAAACAAGTTCCATCATCGGCACATGTAGGGGAGTGTCGTCGTGGTTGGGCCACGTTTTGGAATTTGCCCATAACTTTCGTTTCAAAAGGAATTTTGGAAATCTAAATACATCGTTGCAAAGGTCTAAGAATAAGGTATATTTCCAGAAAGTTTCGAACTGATTGCTTGAAAAATAAAAAAGTTATAGGCATTTACGTGAAGACAAAAAATGTTGTCATAGTCGGACCATGTTGTGTAGGTTGGGCCACCGCAGAAAATCTAAGACATACGTATTGAAATTCTATATAGAGACATGAAAAGAATGAATTCCGAGAACAACAACTCATATAGGTACAAATACCCTATTTCTAATTGCATTTTATGTGACTGACATTCTCTAGCGATTATTGTGCTTCTGCGCTTAAAATTATGGTGGCCCAATCATGACTACTCAAGTGGTCCGACCTTTACAAATAGCGCTTTTCTAGTATTTCACCTTAGCGTTCCCAAACACCTTACTGAAGGGGAATTTTCTATAGTCTTCGTGTGCAACACAACACACTTCATACATTTTCAAAATTTATCTAGATAATTGCATTTCATGAAACATTTCTTGAAGTAAAGTTCATTGCGCCTGGAAAACTTTTTTTGTAAGATTTAGTCACTGAATTCAGTACGGGTGTTTTGAATACACGATTGAAACTCACCATATTGTGAAAAGTTAGCTATCACAGTAAGAAGTTTTACAATGGTTGTATCATAGATATCATGAGTTACTAAAACTGTAAAATCGTGATGGCCCGACCATAACAGTGGCCCGACGATAACGACAATACCCTATTAATAGTTTTAAAGAAAGTTTTTACAAAATGTGTCACTAAATATATATTGTTGTAATTTAATATGTAGTCTTTGACCTTTGTTTCAACAAAAAATAATTAGCGGAACAAACGGCTCAACTTTGAAAATTTAAAAAAAAGTATTCATAATTGACTATACCTACCAAAAAATTTCGAAGCAATTTGAAATTGGATCACTTTAATAAGGATTCATACATTGATTTGCATTTGATTCTAATATGCTAGCGAAATGAAACAGTCGAAAAAAACGTCCGGAGCCGTATCCTGCCTGAAGATGCGCACTAGTTCACCCAAAACAAAGATTCCAAAATATCCTCATTTTACCCTCGAGGCTTACAGCAATACATCATTATACATTCTCCATAAATATAAATTGAAAACCAAAACGTTCCGGAAATTGAGAAATTACTACAGGGTGTTCAATAAGTTCGAATACACTTTCAAAATGCGTTTAAAAAATGAAAACACAAGATATCCTTTTCTGAGTAAATTTTTATTGAAGCAGTGTTTATTGAGAACCTTTACGATATATTTGGTGGAAGCAGCCCCCCTTTGTGCTTTTAGCTTGAGACGTTTCTCAAAAGAAACACACGCGGCAAACACCTAGTCTCGTCCCAGATCTTGGAAATGAGTTTCTTAAATTGGTCCATTGTGCTCACTTTATGTTCGCTCTGCTTGGTCAGCATGTACGACCATACATAAAAGTCCAGGGGATTAGGATCCGGGGAGCTGGGAGGCCCCAAAGTATTATCGAGAAAATCAGTCAAATTCTTCCGACACCACGCTTGGACAATATTCACCGTGTGGGCCGGAGCGCCGTCCCGTTGAAAGACGTAATGATTTTTCCCGTAGAGGGCACGAAGTGCCAGGCCCACAACCTTCTCCAGAACCTCGATCTTATAGTACGCGGCGTCGATTTTCACATGTTTCTCGATAAACACCAGTGGAAGCTTCCACGCTTGGAAACGGCCCCCCAAACCATTATCGACGCGGCGCTCTGGAACCGCGGGATGTTTATGTGGGACGGAGAATGCTGGCCAACGTCGACGCCCACAGCCGATCATTTTGGACATTGTGCGGCTGTTGCAAGATGAATAGTTTCTCATCAGAAAACGCGAACTCCTGACCAGCGTGCCGCGAAAGTATCAGTTTTGCTCTGTGCAGCTTTTTCTTCGTTGTAGCCTCCGTTACCCCGTGAACCTTGGGTTTCTTGTACGGCTTGCATCTCAGGTCCTTTGCCATGATGGTGTGGGCAGTCCCGATCGACACATCCAAATCAACAGCGGTCTTCCGGATCGAGCGGTTCATTATTCAACGAACCCGCTCCCTCACCACCGGTGCTGGTGTCCTCGCCGAACGCGGCCGCCCGGATCTAGCACGGTACTTGGCCGTGCCCGTCTCCCGGTACCGACGGATGGTGTTATAAACGAAATTCCGCTTCACCCCTTGGGATTTCAACCGCCGAAATATGTCGCCGGGTCGCTCATCTCTCGCATACAACTTTACTACGACGTTGCGGTACTCCTTCATCGCGCGCGGTAAACAAATAACAAATGACATCAAGTCGACACCTGGCCCGTCGGTTAGCCAATATATAAGGCTAAAGCTTAACACCCTTAACACCAATGCCAATACACAGAATGCACATGATGCGCAATTACACAACGATGAAAAGTTGTATTCGAACTTATTGAACACCCTGTAAGGTTGAGGTCAATAGAGGTTTTCCGTCAGATCATATCCCTTCTTTTCTTATTTTTTCTCGAAAGTACTCCCAATACGAGTGATAATGGTGCAAAAATATATTTTTTTCGTTGACTCTAGAATTTACTACGATTTTTCAAACAATGTAAATTGCAAGAATGGTGAGTTTCTTTTCACCAAATCACGAATGTTGAGTTTTAAAAAATTCGTTTCGGCTGCACTGTTTATTAAAATTTTCAGATTTTCTGGCAGCATTGCACAACAGATATTGACATATGTGTATCAGCGGTTGAGTGAAAAGGACAAAACGAATGAAGCTAATGATTACCTTCTTTTTCGTTTCGTGCGTTGCTTGCCACAAGAGTAAAGAGTGGCATAAATGGTTTCGAAGTGGTGAAAATAGAGGACACTGGTACAAAAAGGCATGTAATACATCCGAGAAGTGACGGGTTGAAATATACGTATTTTAGTTTTTCATTTTTACAGTAGTTAGAGGTTTTAATAAAGAAAGTTTTATATGGGTATAATTTCTAAGAGTCAAAACCGAACATTTAGTGGAAAAAAAATTTTGACGGAAAACCTCTATTGAATAAACACACTAGCACATACTGAAATGGCATGAAGTATTCCACCACGCACACACATAAAGATTTTTTGACATCAGCTGGGGCCCTCGCTTAAGGCTTTTTGCAGTAGGAATAATATCAACAACATCAAATTTCAAACTCCCGGATCCTCTCCTCCACTCTTTGCTCCCCTCATACTCTTACATAAACGAGCCTCAGCTAATGGCATTCTCGTTAGTGACGAAACCGCAAATTACTTCATAACAAATAACATACAGCACTCCACAAATGTCAATAAATTCTGAAATAATGTTATGTAGGGGAATTGTGTATAACGTGACCCCCCCCCCCCTGGCCAATGTACCCTCTCTTCATTTTTCCTCAATCAAGCGAAATTAAAATGCAAAACCACCCAGAAACCATAGTATTTGATGGAACTAACCTACTATGCAAGTATGACACTTGCCACATGCTGTAAAAACAAAACAAAAATAAATTTGTTTCCGATGTAACTTTTGGCGTCGTTTCCATAAGCTATTTTCTTGTCAAAGAGCAAATGTTCCGAGGTAAAATATCATCTTGTACGAAACCGAGATTCCGAAGATGATATTTACTCGGACAATGTTCTGTCGCAAGACCGGTAAGCTTGCTGAGATCTCTCTTATTGAAACTCAGCGACTTTTGAGTAACTTTCATCCTCGACGTTATATATTTTATACAGTGGACTCCCATTCGTTTGAACGATTCCTCATGCAAACTAACGGGGTTAGTTTGTAATTTGAACAACTGGCAACCCTAAATATGCTGGAAATTGTGTGAACTGGTCACCCTATTCTGTGTTATTGTTTTGGTGGTTTGATTCAGTTGGAAGTTGGAAGCAGCGAATATTTCATTCTCCGATCGGATTTCTATCATAATCGTTGGGAAAATGCAATGTGAAACAGATTAAACACGCTAGATCAATACAAACAAATCGCGTTTATGCGCATTGTCTGCATAAGCAAATGATGGCATGTTGAGAAAGACATTTGAACCATTTTTAATTTACACGTCGTGCAAACCAACGGGGTGCAAATTAAAAAGTGTTCAGATTAAAAACGGTCCACGGTATATTAAGAATGCTGGGATCTCTCTTATTGAGACTCGGCAACACAGTCAGAGATCATGCAGAGTGAATCTCGACCCGTGAGTAGAGAGTTGGAGCCACATCTTGGTTTGTCGGCTCACAACGAGTCGGCGTGTTGAGGATAGACGAGGATCAGGACTGACCTTCTGCTAGCGCATCGTTCAAGTCCTGCTCCTCCCCTATGTTCCTCTCCACCTCATTCGTTTCTTTGTTTTTCGGCAAGGAGCATGCAAGGTAGGAAATCGTCCACTTCATCAGTGACCGGTTTGATGTAGCAAGGGAAAATTGCTGTGGAGGACGCCCTGGTACTCCACAAGCTCCGTTGCGGTGAGAGAATTTATAGAATCCCCTCCACCATTCATCCCTCGGCACGGGTCACGTCACACCTTGGATTACGGATTTATCCATTCAAGTTTTTACATAATAGCCATGGATAACAGCTATTAAAACCATCTTCCTTTAAGGGCTTTGGACTCTCTGCTTTGGTTCTTAGTAGTCTTACCTCCCACAAGAACCGTCTTGCAGGCGGAAAGTTTACACTCAGCCTTCGCATGAGTGCCCCCTTGTCTGTCCGCATACGACCCTAGTTTCCACCGGTTGTCCGATTTCCACTAAGGAACGAAAGAGAACACCATAACTCATGGTTTTCACAGGGGTGAGAAACGAACGGTAAATGCATATGATTTCTGTGTAACCGTTTTTCTGACGTTTCGGTCCGAGAGACAGCTAACGCTTTTTTCAATGGAAATTCTAATTCTAAGTTGAAGGATGCTCTCTTCATTCCTACATGAGAAAGAGATAGCATGATTACATACCCTTGGGTTTTCAGAGATTCTAGCATAAAAATGACGGGTTGTTAAGTATCTTAACAACGAAAAAATCTAGTTTTTCGCGAACAAAAATTTTCTGCCGTCCTTTTATGGTAATTTTTTTAAGCAAAAAAAACCAAATATAATTAAAAAAGACAGTAAATTTATAATGAAATATGACCAATTTTATAACATAAAACAAGAAACAAAAATATAATAAAATTAGATTTTGAGACACTTTTACAATAAATTGACCATGAGCTTCAATGTTCACAATAAAAACTGTTGTAGATGTTTCTACTACAAAATTTAATGTAAATTTTTTTTCGGGCAGCTGCATTATTTATTGTTTTAGTTGGAAACTCTCTAAGTCTCTCTACTCTCTCTAGCTCTTATAAAGGATTTATTTCCGTACCTATTCATATCTCATTGCGCTACCAGGAAGCAGGAACGCCAACTGCGCAAATTAGTCCGAAGAGTTTTCATTTAACAATATTGAACAATAATATAAATAGTACTAAATAATAATAATAGTACATGAGGACAATACAACATAATATAGTGTACTGTGTACTATGAAATGAAAAATGGTTCCTGCTGCCTGTTTGGAGTTTTAAGGATAGGAAATAAAACAAATTTTGTTTCAAAACTTCTGGCATCTTTGCTTCAATCAATGAACTATATTTTGATTAAAAAAATATGAGTCAGTCACGTTGTTTACAAACGTTTTTGAATATTGTTCAGTTTCTGTCGGAGTTTAATTGTAAATAATTTTAATTAATGTGAGATCAAACAATGTGTGATGAACCTGAACCATCTTCTTCCTGCGTGAGATCTGCTTGTCCCGTATGTGACAAACTTTTTTCGATGGAGGAAATTGAGAAGCATGTTGACCGGTGCTTATTCCTGAATTCCGCGGAGGGTGCTTCGGTGTCGTCGTCATCGTCAAGTCGAGAAAAAGCAAACATACAGAATCAAAACCCAGTTCGAGATGCGAAGCGAAGCTATAGCATTTTCAATAAATCAAGCCCGGTTAATTCATGTAAACGGGTTAGAGGAGAGGATAGTTCCCATGCGATTGCGGATATGGAAAAACAAATTATTGATTTGTCCGATGATGAAGTTAGCCCGACAGAGAGAAAAGAAATGGTACAAATAAAACCTACGAGTATAAATAAAAATAAGGATTCAAACGTTCCACTGGCTGAAATGATAAGGCCAAACGAATTAGTCGATTACATCGGACAAGAGCACATAATTGGAAAAAGTACAGTGCTAAGAACTCTTTTCGAAAATAATACGATCCCGAGTATGATTTTTTGGGGACCTCCAGGTTGTGGTAAAACAACATTGGCGCATATTATTGCAACTCACTGTAAGAAACAAGAAAATTTGCGATTTGTTAAGTTATCGGCTACAATGAGCGGAATTAATGACGTCAAAGAAGCAGTTAAGGTGGCCAAAAATGAAATGAAGTTTAAACGAAAAACAATACTGTTTATGGACGAAATTCACCGTTTCAACAAATTGCAACAAGACATATTCTTGCCACATGTGGAAAGTGGAATAGTAACTCTGATCGGCGCTACAACTGAAAATCCTTCTTTTAGTCTGAATTCTGCTTTGTTAAGTCGCTGTCGAGTTATTGTTCTTGAAAAACTTTCAGTGGAAGATGTAATAAAAATTTTGAAACGGGCGTTATCCGAATTTGACACAGTCATGCTTGAAAACAATAACGAGAACCCTGATATTAGCAAGTTTCAATTCATTCCCAGGTAACTTTCGTAAACTGTCGGTGATTAAACATTAATTTTATTTCTTTTAGAATGATGATCAGCGTTGAAAGTATACGATGGTTGGCAGAAATTTGCGATGGAGATGCACGCATTGGACTAAACAGTCTTCAGTTAGCTTTGAATGCAGCAGCAGCCCAGCGGCAAGAAGACGAAAGCGCGATAAAATTGCTTACGCTGGAAGATATCCGAGAAGGGGTAAAGGTAAATTAAGAATTATGTTTTATTTATATGCTTTCTTGTAATGAAACGTCGCTTGTCTTAAAGAAATCCCATTTACTATACGACCGTAAAGGAGATCAACATTATGAGCTGATATCTGCATTGCACAAATCTATTCGTGCTTCTGATGACAACGCTGCTTTATATTGGTGTACACGGATGCTGCTCTCCGGAGAAGATCCCCGTTATCTTGTTCGACGGATGATACGAATGGCTAGCGAAGATATAGGAGCTGCCGATACCAATGCTCTTACAGTGACAACGGCAACGTTAGCGGCTGTTCAAGCAGTTGGCATGCCAGAGGCAGATTGTATTATTGCTCATTGTGCTGTATATTTGGCAAGAGCTCCCAAGAGTCGAGAGGTGTATAACGCTTTCAATCGTTGCAAAGCAGCGCTGGAAAATCAAAAAGGACCTATGCCTGGTGTTCCACTACATCTTCGTAATGCCACTACTAAACTTACGCGAGATCTAAACTATGGTGTAGGATATAATCTAATGCATAAGGAGCAATCCGGACTACAATACATGCCAGAAGGGCTGGAGGATGAAAATTATTTTTCTGAATAGGACATGTCTTGAAAATAAAAACTTACATAGTTTGTGTTGATTCATTTTTATTCAATGTTTTTCCATAAATCTGGCCGATTGATTCTTATAAACCGATCCGCTCCGACTCGACCGCTCGATTCTAAAAATCTTGAGCCTATATCTTTCGTCTGCCTGAAGATCACACAGCAACCTGGTAAAAAATGAAGGTATTAGAGTGAAACTTGAACGTTGCATATATGTACACATTTAATTCAAATCTTCAGATAGTGGTGCATATAATGATGTTGAATCATTAAGGTTCATTCAATTTAAAGGATTTTTATCATCATATGATACAGAATTCTAAACATTTACAGTTTGGACAAAGTTCAGACTCGAAAATTTGTTTGAATCAAAAATAACACTTACCTGTATTTGGGTAGCACCTGTTAAATTGCAGAAAGTTCCGTGAATGCGTGTCAGCAAATGCGTTGTATATTCAATCTGCAATTACAAAAACAAACCTTAGGGAATACTGGAAGAAAATAGTGCCGTATTTAGCGCTATGAATTTTTCAGATAGTGGTGCATAGAAAATGAAATCATTATGCTCATTACTTTAAATTACTCATCATATTTTTTAAAAATGTTAAAACGAACTAGATAAAGTACAAACCGCTTTAGCAAAGCATATTCCGATTTCCGTTTTTGTTGCACGGTATTTAATCGTGGATCCTGAAATAAAAATTATAAATAGCTTACTTTGGAAAAAACGAAATAGTTTCAAATGTGTTTTTCGTTCAGATAGTGGTGCATTTATAATATGAATCAAAGAAAATTTCATATAATTCGTAGGTTTATTATCATCATAGAAAAACTTAAATAAAATTTCATTTAATAACCTTACCTTAAAACCGTACACGTGGTTACACAATGAAGTTAAAAATTCATACTGTAGGCATTTGATTTAAAAATCAACATGCCTGCGTTAAATAACTACATTCCGGATTTCAACTAATTTTGGTCACATTTATATATGTGAATAAACTTGTGCTAATTAAGAAAGAAATCAACGTAACCTGCAACTGCAACCAACAGCGTAAACTTTCGAAAAGAAATGGACGATTTGGATCGTGGTTCGTGCAGTCTGCAGTCGTGTCGTGACAAGTAGAGTGACTATATACAGAGTGGCGACAAGTCTCGCGTAACTTTTCAAAAGGACCTAAGTAACAATGAGAGATTCTCTTTGTGCCTCTTCTCTTTCGGTTGCCACGGCGATGCAAATGCACTTTAAAACACCTGCCTTGCATAAATCGGTTGCTGGTGTCACTACCTACCCAATCGTCAAGAAAACTTTTGTTGAAATGCATTTATGTCGCCGTAATAATCGGAAGAGAGGAAGACCAAAGAGAATCTCTCAATGTTACTTAGGTCCTTTTGAAAAGTTACGCGAGAAGTCATCCCAAATGTATGCAATGCGGCTTTTCCAAAGTTTTTCTTTCTCTTTCCTGCATACGCGTTGGATAGGTCGTCTGCTCGATTGGAATGACACTGACAGATAATTATCATTCCAATTTTGACATTGTCGCCACTCTGTATATAGTCACTCTAGTGACAAGGAGAGAGAGAAGCGAGAGAAGTCCTGTAAGAGCAATGTGATATATACAGGTGTGGCAATGTTGGTTAAGTGCAAGGGCATGGTGTGTTGCTATCTCTATCTCATGTAGGAGTGACAGAGGTTGGAAAACTCGCAAAATGAATATATACGCCGAGCATCGGCAAACGGTTTTTATCATGATAAAACAGCTACGCGAGTGGTTCAATTCGCCTATAACAATGAGCATCATACACTCACGCTTCATTGGCCTTGCCAGCGTTGAAAGAGATTTCGTAGGCTGCTCGCACTTACAGGAAATCTCGTGCTGAACTGTCAACGCGTGAGTGTTGACAAAAGCAAAAATACTTCACTTTCTTTTTTTCTCACGCAAAACCCTGAACAATATCAGCAACGCTGGCAAGGCCAATAGCATCGCTGAATATACGAATATCGTGAGCAACGCAAAAGTGCAAATTACTGCTTTCTGGTGCTTGTAAAGCCACTAACACTACTTTAAACTATTCCCTTTTCGTGGTAATATTATTTTGAATACTTTCTGGCGTCCCCGGAAATTCTATATCCGATAAATCGAACACATTTAATGTTCAATATTCAATTTTTGAACGAATTCTGATGTTCACATTGAGGTTCTGTTCGTGATAAAATTCAAAGCTGATGCGTGCATTATCGCCGAGGCAGGCGAATAGTGTGTGTTCATGAGGGATGTTCATCGATTCAAACGATCACTTTTTCGCGAATTCTCCAACCACTGAGGAGTGAAGAGGGCAACTTTCAAATGGTCCTCGGTAAAGGGGAATTCCCAGCAAATTTTTTGGTTCCTGTCAAAATTAACATTTTGGTACCAATGCGTGGCAATGAGGTTTAAAAAGGTGTGGCAGATGAAGACATTTGATGGTATTAGTAGCGAAAAATCAGAAAACGACGTCAAACTACAAAAACAAACCGCGTCGGATAATGGTGTTTGTTTTTGGAGCTTGACGTCACGATTGATCGTGATTGGTCCGGTTACGATTCCACCCACACCATGATGAAATTTCTTCATTGCACTAACACCACTTAACCAACATTGCCACACCTGTATATATCACATTGTATGTGTAACGGACGCATCTAATTAAACGTTTATTATTGCTGTTGCAGTTGAAAACTGTAATAATCGACTCGCGACATTCGGTTTCATTCTTGTTCTGTGTGTCGCAACTACGTCGCACGTGGTGCGCTGTACAGCGCATCAATGTGCGATCACAGCGCACCACGTGCGACGTAGTTGCGACACACAGAACAAGAATAAAAGCGAATGTCGCGAGTCGATTATTACGGTTTTCAACTGCAACAGCAGTAGATTATTTAATCTAATCCCAAATTCATTTTATTTCCGGTAACTAAAGAAGGCTTGACATGTAGGTTCATAAATCGTGTATTTTCAGTACCTGCGTGTACGAGTTGTAAAAAGATTAGAAGAAAGGATCAACAAAGCAAACCATAATCCAAGACCAGGTATCTGAGCAAGACCCCTTTCGGTGATTAAGCTGCATAGGCAGTTATATGCACTTATCATGTTTATCAGGCAGGGTCCGAACACACTTTACATCCGCCTCAGGTAGCGTCAAAAGCAAACCCGGGAGAAAGTGACCTTTGTTTTGACTAGCGGAAGGAACAGGCAGAGTAAATCATTCGTATTGTCCATTAGGTCAGATTGTCTACGCCCTTTAAGAATAAATGCACGAAAATGGAAATACCAGCCAACCAGGTACAGTTAGGGAATCAGGCCGTAAATAATTTCCCACTTTTCTATCTCTTTTCACCACACCTGGATCAAATGATTTGAATTTGTATCGAAAGATAGGAAAAACCAAAGTTATCACTTTCACTCCAATTAGCCATAAGGAATTTACCTGTAACAACGTATAAATAGATAAGTTTTGCGGAAAATAAACGAGAGTTAAACTGACACGCAGTAAGGTTCTTTCTAATCCGAAAAGTACTTTAAAAGTTTACCTACTTGCTTTCTAAGCCTTCCGACTAGGAGAAGGACCTTGGTTAGTAAGTTCAAAGATAAACTTCTTTGAAGTTACTCATTTTCTTAAAGGACCAGTCAGGTTACTCTCAATTTTATACCCTAGAGGTAACATTTTGGTGTCACTCCAGAGAGGAAGTGCTCACATTTTTTAAAAAGACCAGGAAGGACGAAAGACTCCCCCTGGCAAGATCAGCACGATTTTTAAGGAAGAGCTCACATTTTTTAAAAAATACCAGGAAGGACGAAAGACTCCTCCTGGCAAGATCAGCACGATTTTTAGAGGAAGTGCTCACATTTTTTAAAAAAAGACCAGGAAGGACGAAAGACTCCCCTGGCAAGATCAGCACGATTTCTAAAGACCAGGAAGGACCAAGATATTCCCCTGGCAAGGTCAATACGTTCAGAGAGGAGGTTTGACATTTAAAGACCAGGAAGGACGGACGAGATTCCCCTGGCAAGCATTCAGCACGATAAAATCCTGTAGCACTTTAGAAAGGAGAGTGCCTACATATTTTAAAAGACCAGGAAGGAGGAAAGAGATTCCCCTGGCAAGACAAGCACGGTTAAAGGAAACCTAGCAAACCGCTAACCAAGGATAGCGGATACCACTAAAAGGCCTGCAGAACTTGGAATCGATTTTGGGTATTCCACTGCAGCGGCCACATTTGGACATGAATCGGAACTAAAAGGAGGACCGACATGTAAATTATAAGGTCAAGTCAAGAGGACATGGGCCACTAAGTATTGGAAACAGTATCAAGGTTCGCCAAGGACGGTTAAAGTTTTCACCATTACCGATCATAGGGATCGAAACTATTACCAGCAGGATTAGGAGTAAAGGCAAATTCCCCTGTAAAGTAACACGTCAACAGAAGTTATGGATTCCTTCATGAAAAACCCCAACGGCAGGTGTCGTTTATGTACTGGAAAGGACATCACGGACAGCATGGTCCAATGTGATGAGTGCGACAGGTATTTCCACCTGGTTTGCGCACAATTAATAAATATGCCAACCGATGCAGGACGCTGGATCTGTATCAAATGTGCATTAATTGAAGACCTACGTGCCAAGTTGCAAAAAGAAGCAACGCAGCTGAAATCTAACGATTGCAAATCGAGGATTCCTGAAAACCATAGAGATGGTATGGGGGAATTAATTCTATCTAAGGAAAACAAAGTTGAACCAACGGACGATATGAGTTTCGCAAATGAAACACAAGTTCCAGAAGAAAACTGGGCAACCAAAGAACGACAAAGGCTGATACAAAATAACATAGAAACGACCGAGGAAGGTACGTTCAATCCTGAAAGTACGGATCAAGAACTGAAGTATTTTGGAGGATGCTTCGAAACAATTAAAGCAGCTAACCGATTCAGTGAAGCTGCAGTTTTTGAGAAAAAGCAGATTCTAATGGATCTGTCTACATGTAGTGCAACAATCTTAACGGATTGTTCGAATGCTTTGGATGATCTAGTTTCGGACATCAATGCATCAAAGGATTATTGCTATTTAGATGATCCTCAATTAGTAGAGGAAATTATCAGCAGATTATCCCTTAGTTTACAAATCACGTGGGCTAAGGAAACTAAAGGAAACCAAGTCAAGAACTTGAGCGAATTAAACGATTGGTTGAAACCACAAGTTGAAATGCAAAGTATGCGGCGTACAAGGCAACCGCCAAAACATTTTCATCCTCGCCTAAGAAGGAACACCGAAGATAGAGCGACAGTAATATGCTCGAATAATCAAGAAACCATAGATTGTCTCAGTTTTAATAAAATAAGTCCGCCGGATAGAGACAAAGACATTTTTGGAATTGTAAGGGATAAACTTGCAATTAAGCAACAGATTGAAGTCGGTGAGAAGACGACTATCTGTAAAAACTCACAAGGAGTTCACACTCTCACTAAGGAAAGTGTGGTAAATAATAAAACGAAGAGCATGGCAATAAAACAAGTTGTTTGCCTAAATAAACGTAAAATCGTTGATAGCTTGTCTACGAACTCTCAAAAGACATGCACTGGAATTTGGAGCTTTGAAAAGGGAAACAAAATTAAAAGACCGTTTGTTAAAATTGATAATAATAAACATTCTGGTAAAGCTCAAAAGCAAAAAGAGATTGCTTCAGAAAAAGTTCACGAGGAAAAAGTCTCAAAAACTTTGATTTCTAAAAAAGAGAAAGAATTCTCAAAGATTCCAGCTGAATGTAACACATCTAGTTCATTCTCGGTTTTATTGAAACGCCAAAAGGCAGAAACAACATTAATTTCAGCGGATACTGAGTGTTCGCTTAAATTAATTGAAGGACTGACGCGTCCACCAGAAACCAGCAACAATAATATTGATTCTGTTATGGAAATCAGAAAGGTTACGGATCATGCCGTAGACCAGGAGAACAAACGGAAGATCGATTCTCCAAAATTAACACTGAGCTCTCAGAAAAGAGATAAGTGTATTTATAATCCTAAGAATGAACAGGATAAAGTCGACAAGAAATGTCAAGCGGATCGAAAATCTACATATCAAGTTAAGAAGACAGCCATAGTTTCACGGGAAAATAAAATAACTTTGCCTCCAGATAAGTCAACGTCATTGCATGATTTATCATTGGAAAACAATATTAATACTTCACCTTTAACATCACAGTTGACGAACACAAAGTTGGAGAATAGAAATGGCAAGTTGTCACCAGAATTACTGGAAGAAACGGATTATTTGGATTTCAGTAGTAATTCGATTATTTCTGGCGTGGAAAGTCCCCCGACTAAATTATGCTACGAGAAGATGTTGGATGTATACAGGGAAACATCAATTATTCCCTTGGATCCTGAAGTCGAACACAACGATATAAGCATTGGAAAACTCAAAAGCACCGAATTGCCAGTTAAGAGGTATTTGTCGACGGAAGGCCATGATAAACAAAAACATGTAATGCAAGGATCGGAATTTACTGAGAAAATAAAACATACAGAAATTCTAAGTATACCTAGATCTATTGAAAGTTCAACAAAGACTTTTACGGTTTATCAGTATGTCGAAGAAGCACTACCTCTTAGAATACAACCGAAGCAAACAGCAGTAGATACTAGAGACGATTTGGATTCATCATTACAAGCAGCAGTAATCGACTCAATAGTATCAGAATCGATTGAGTTTGGAATACCAATAGGCGCTCGAATACAGTCAACGGTCGAGCATGGAAATATCTTCGTTAGTGAAAACCTGGACACTCCAATTAAAGATCTTTTGAGTCAGTTACCACGGGAGAGTGTTGTTTACAAAAGCACGAAGAATATTATTATGAAATTGAAATATTTCTACGGTTCGAAATTTGCTAAAAGGCCGCCGGATAAATGGCCAAATGGATTACAATGTGTAACATATGCAGTCAACTCACTTCACAAAACTGGTCCAATGGCCAAACAAAAAGAGTTATTTTCAAACTGCGACGAACTCCAAAGATCAGTCGAGATGAATGACACAGAATTGTTTGAAATAGAAAATGGTTTAAGTATGAACGGCAATGAAACATTAATATCTCATGAAACTAAAGCAATCGAAGGAAAATATATGTTAGAAGCACAACAAACGGGTACGACATTTTGGAGTCGTTTTAAAAAGAAATACATTCCAAGTTGTGTTACCAGAAATAAATCGAACAAGTCGGGAAAACCGTTTCGGATGAACAACTTAAAGAATAACGTTACAATTGACTCAAGTGACAGTAGAATTGTGGTAGTCGACAACAAAAAGGATCAGCAGTTTCATTTTGTTGATATTAAAACGAAAGAAGAAGTTACAACGCATTCTATAGCTAAGGTAACTTATGACAATATTAAAAAAGAAAACACACAGACAGAGGATTCGGATAGAGCCGATCTATCTGGTACAGAATCATTGCACCATCAGACTAACGGAATGATGGAAAATAGAAAAGGAAATTTTCGCATATTCTTTTATAACTGGAAAAAACGACAGAAACAACTGCAAATTAAACTATCAGAGTTTAATCGGAAACATTATAAAAGAACGACGCATTAAAATTTGCACAACGCAAAGAACATCAATGAATTAAATAACCATCTTTAAGAGGTGTTGTAGCAGCGACACAAACCCGCCATTTGGTAATGGTAGCATATGATATATTTTTTAAGAATAAAAGGTTTATGAATGAGAAGCTAGCAAAATAAGAAGTAATACCTTTATATCTAAACACTGTAAAATGTACAAGGCATTGAAGTGCGATCACCATAGGAAAAAGAAAACTGAAATGATTAAGAAAAGGAATATTACCCAACGGCAATGTTATGAAAACTTGAATGCACACCATCAAAGGTAAATTTTTTCAATCCAACATAGAGGACTGTAGAACAAGGTAGAAAAATTGTGTCACGTCAAAATAAGTGAGATTAGAAACAATTACTTCAATTATAAAGTGGATAAAGTAGCATGACCACAGCACCAACATAGGCATTATTAGGATTACACTTCTCAACGTTGATAGTACGCGATGGGCATCGTAACCACACAAGGAAAACTGGTTCATTAAACAATCAATAGTCTTTACAAGCCGTTTTGCATTTTGTAAACTCACTGGGGTTCTAACATTCAGCCAGGTAGCAAAGGCGGAGAACTAGATTAGTCGCAACCGGAAGTAAGCATCACCAGGAAGAGGAATGTCGGAACATTGAACACTGAGGAGAAGTGACGATAGCAGCACAGTGTCATCATTACTTATACCAACTCGTAGAATTAAATTAAAGATTCAGTCATAAGATATAACCAAGTTCAGAAAAGGCATATCTAAAAATTTAGTAAGCACATTGAAGAGCACATATGAAAACGCCTTAGAAAAGACAGGTAAATAGTTTAGCAGAACAGATAGCGAATGCTGCCACGTAAAATTAATGTTGAAACATGAAAATTAAAACACAGAGAACAGACTACCAGGCAAAAAACGGAAAGTGTGTAAAAGGTATCAATGAGATATAATAAAAAACCCCTCGTTAAACACCCCTCGAATAAACGTCATGATAACTGGCAAACTAAAACTTGAGGTCGCTTCAATCGTTGTGAAAATGTAACTCTTCACTCCTTAAGTACCTATGCACCTAAACTAAGGTGCAAAATTTGCTATTTCTTTCACTTTACGGTGTATGCGAAGAGCATCATTAATCCGTGTTGATATTTACGTGCAGTAGGCAGGATTTAGTAAGCAGTTGTCGAAACTCGATAAATGTGATAACTAAAGTCGAAAAAAATCATTTAAGTTAAACATTGTTTACGATAAAATAAAATTTTGTTGCTGTACCAAGATGGGGCGAAAGTGTGAATATTATTGGTGTTCAAATAAAGAAGGAAAAAACGATGGAATATCCTATTTCAAATTTCCGACGGACGAACAATTGTACGATGTATTCTAGTCTAGACAAATTCGGGTTCTAACCCAACATTCTTGTAGATGTTTCAGATGGATCAAAGCCTGCAATTCTGTGAATGCAATGCAATTATTTCGATGGAAAGGACCACAAGCATTGAGCCGCATGAAAGTGTGTTCTGATCACTTTCAGTATACTGATTTCCGCGATAATGATGCAGAAAGGAAAAGGTAAAAAACGGTATACATTTATTTTTAACTTTTTGTACCTATATGTGATGTACACTGTATTTTTAGATTGCACTGCGGTTCTGTGCCGATGTCTCAATCAGTTGATTACATATATGACGACGATTGTGGAGAATGGCAAGAGACTTTTGACGTAGGACTACGTCTTACGGCAAGTTTTGATATAGGGTGTCATTCCAAAAAATCGAAAAATGCGAGCGTCACGAAAAATGAAAGGTTTTGAGCGCTAATAGCTCAGCGGTTTTCCGATCGATTTTCAACATTCTTACACCAATCGATCGGAAAATCTTCTAAGAATTGACCCAAATGAAGAAAAGTATGGATTCTTCATGTTGAATTATTGAAAAATTGGAAATAATGAACTTATGTTTTACCAGAATTCTCGCTTCGTGATTGGTTGGAAGATTCTTTGCGATGATCTAAACCTATATCAATTTGATATCTGTGCTTGGGAAGTAAGCCAAAACAAGTGACGAAGTTTCCTCATTTCAACAAGATCTCTTAACACCGCGATTAAACCTAGACCATTTTGATGTCCTTGCTTGGGAAGTACGCCAGAAAGAGTGACAAAGCCCCCTCGTACCAACAGATTTCTTACGAACGCGATTAAACCTAGTCCAATTTGATGTCTGTGTTAGGGAAGTGTGCCAGAAAAAATGACACAAGTTCGCTGTCCCAACAGATCGCAAATTCTTTACTGCGAGACGATTAAACTTCGGCGAATTTGATATCTGTGTTGGAAAAATGTGCTACAGCTGTAGTGTTCGGTTATAATACGACGATAAAGATGTGGTGTTGATAAAATAGAATTGAATTGGTAAAATCCCTTCAACATGGGGAACCATGGGTAATAAAAACAATCTTTAATTTCAGTAAGGTAGCAGAAAATCAATAGTTTGTGCTCTTTATTTTGTTAAATTGTATTCAAATGCATCTTTTGAGAATTGAACGTATGCAATGTTACTCCTTTGATAAATGTTACATACAACGCATGCAGCATGTATATATGTTGCATATAGCATGTATACATGAAGAATCGAATGATAGGGCTTTCGCTACATACACACATGCAAGACGTCTGTTAGGCATACATTGCATCTTTTCCTATTCGATGCAGCAAAAACGCGTTGGATAAAATGATCATTTTTTCTAAAATTATTTATACATTCGAAACAATTAATGTTTAAATCACCCAAGAAATGTGTCCCGATATATATGTTCACATTTAGCAACTAATATTTCAGTGAATTAGCATTAAATCGGTGACCCAAAAATATGATTTTCGGATGTAGCATGCCGCATAGGCCAAGTTCGAAACAACTGAATGTAGCATTGATTTTAGTATAATTTATTGTTTTCTTGGCCGAAAGGAATCGCTGGTTATAGATATTTGGTCAGGTTTATCCCGCTAACATAGTTAATAGTTACATTTTTGATCAATTCTACCGCGTTTCAGCTTGTTTGTTGAAAATAGATTTGTTAATTAGTAAACAGATATATTACCTTGCTATACATATAACGCAAATAGTAATTTCTGTTTTCAATGAAGACTTTAAATTATTTAAAATATCTCGCCCTTTCCAAGCCTTACCCCCTAAGTTTATATGGAGCTGTCACTTTTGCCTGCCCAACAGCTCTTCAATACATATGCACTCTGCAAACACCCTATTACAAGCATGAATACATGCTACTATGACTACAAAGAGACTTACGTAGTCCTGCGTCACCCATATATGCGGTCGTGTCCTGTACACAACCCCTCTGATTTTTTAGATCCGTTGCGCAACATGGAATCCTTCGATATAAGATCATCTTCACCATCTTCACAAAGCGAACCAAATGTGTCTGATTGTACGGAAATAGGGAATCTAAATGTAACTGTCGAAAGGTAAACAAAAATGACTGAACCATAATTTACGAATATATGATGTAGCTAATACTTTTGTATTATGTGTATTTTGTATGTAATTTGCATTAATTTATGCATCATAAATGTAGCGAAATGTTAAAACCGATCAAGTGTGTTGAAGAAAATTATCAATATCAAGCAGATTCAAACGTTCCTGACGGTACGGAATTTATCAACACTAGCTTGTTTGCACAGCTTGAATTGCATTCGTCATACCAAATTGAGACCAGCACAGAAAATTTTAGATCGCATGGGTCAATTGCAACCAACTAGAGGTAAAAAAAAGAGTTTCCATGTTAATAGTTCTAGTAATACTTCTTATACAATTCACATAGTTTTTACCAAAAATCTGAAGAAATGTCTATGTTGACCGAGTTCGTTGAAGATGATGATTTCACAAAGTGGCAAGCAGCGTTGTCGGCGCCTTTCCAGGATTCGGAATCTTCAAATTTGAATTTGATAAATTGTACACGGGGCACTACAGCAGAGGAAAACTATGAATTTAACCACATCGACAGAAATGATTCTTGCTGTACACAAGATAGCAGCTGTTCAAGAGAAAATTACTGTGCAAGTAGTAATTTCGCGGCAGATCAGTCCATCCGTAACCAATTGCAGCTTGAAAAACTATCTAATTCGGACCTGAAAAATAAAATAAAACAACTAAATCGGCGAATTTTTGTTTCTGAACAAACTAGTTTGCGCAGATACAATTCAATGATGAAGCACAAGAAAACCATAAATGGTTTGCGACGTAAACTGAAAACTTTAAATAGACATAAGACTGCTAACAAGTCGTTAGTTA
Source organism: Sabethes cyaneus (assembly GCF_943734655.1). Classification (NCBI taxonomy): domain Eukaryota; kingdom Metazoa; phylum Arthropoda; class Insecta; order Diptera; family Culicidae; genus Sabethes; species Sabethes cyaneus. Next base: position 822,245 of record NC_071354.1, on the reverse strand, counting down.
AAATGGTTTTGGAAAATCCTGTTATCTTTGATAGTCTTCGTAATGCGAAACGTAAGCCATCAGCACGGAGATGGCATGCCGAAACCATAAAATTTGCCGCAGGAACTTACATGAATGGGCCACGTGCATATCGCTATGTGAGGCACTCTGGGCGTTTGATTCTGCCACATAGAAATACCGTTTATTCTTACCACAAGCATGTTCGTATAGGTCCGGGTCTTGATCCATTTTTACTGTCATTAATAAAAAAAAAATGAATAAGAAAATAGAAAAAGATTGTATTGTTGCAATGGCAATCGACGGAATGTCTGTCAAGGCGGAATTGTCCTATTTAGCCAAGGCTGACACCTTTTATGGCTTCCCGAGTGATGGTAGATCCCGAAGAATAGAAAAAAATAACCCGTTAAAACTGGCAACGGAAGCAGTAGTTATTATGGCATCGGGAATATATTCAAGGTACAAACAGGTATGTGACGGCTCGTATAAAAGCCTAGGTAGACGATGTTTAAACATTTATTTTTTCTGTATTTTAGCCGATCGGATACTTATTAGCCCATAATAGTTTGGGAAGCAAGGTCCAGTTGGAATTCATTAAAAGGAGTTACCGAGCTGTTCAACAATGCGACATGCATCCAATGGTAGTGGTCATGGATCAGTCTGCCACCAATATGAAGATGGCAAGAGAATTAGGCGTCACGATGTCGAATCCCGTGTTCGAAATAGATGGCACAGAAATTGTAATAATGTTTGATGCACCTCATTTGACTAAAAGTGCGCGAAACGCTCTGTATAAAAATAACGCCGTGTACGACGAGAAAATTGCTTCGTTTTCACATATTCGTCAACTTTTTCAAGTAGATATTGGATCTACTTTGCGACTCGTACCAAAATTGAGCAAAAAATGCATAGATTTACCGCCGTTTGCTACGATGAATGTAGCATTAGCTACACGAACACTCAGTGAAACTACCTCTGTTGGTATTCGGTACTACGTGAACACAGAGCAGCTTCCGCAATGTGCTTTAGCTACAGCTGATTTTATTCACCTACACGACAAATTATTTGACGTCTTCAATTCCAAGGAGAAGTATACTGATTCAATTGGAAAGGTAAACAAATATACATAATATATTTATTTATAGAATTTACTATGCTAAAAATTTCAGCCTTTTAGAACTCCGATTACTGAAAACTCTTGTCATTTGGAATTTCTCGAAAAAGTTAAGTTGGGTTTTCAACGGATGTATTACACAACCAACACTTGTTTCGACGTAAAAGAGGTAATAATTTTGCTGAAAATTTTATATATACGCTAAAATTTCTTTTTACGCGTTTCTTTTGCAAATTTCGAAACTTTTACACGAATTTCAGAGTTTGCACGCCTTTGGTTTACACGAAACTTATTCTTCGCATATAATCGGGTTGAGTGTAACATGAACAATGGATTAGGGATCGTCATCCATTATGACCCCGACGTCGCGCTTCGTGGTAAAAATGTTTTTCACCAACATCATAACTGCTTCTGAAAGCATATTTGTCCCATGCCGCAAAATACGAAAATGAAGAAAATGTCACTCAAATTTGAATAATTAATTTTTCCTAAAATTATATAGCTTTGATGTTATTTGTCTCTCTTTGAGACAATGTCGAAAAACTTTCAAGTTTGTATACATTCGATATTTATTTTAAAAATATGAATTGAAAACTTTATCCTAGAAAAACTCGAAAAAAATTTGAAGACAATTTGTCTCACTAACAAACTGGACGCATGATTGTCTCATTGCATTATATCGTTTCATATAAAATGTTTTCAATTTGTTATTGATGTTATTGATTGAAGTTACTAAACTAAACTAGTTACTAAAAACTAAATAATTTTAGAAAAAAACAGTTTTTCAACTTTGAGTGCGATTTTCCCATTTTCGTGTTTTGTAACATGGGACAGATATGCTTCCAGCGGCAGTACAGAGATTATAGATTAATAAATCCGACAAGGCTCTCAAAAACAGCTAAATATTGAGCCAAACTGGAAAGTACCATAATAAATAAAGTCAACTCTCCATTTTGATTCGAAATTTAGTGGTATTAGACTGCGTTGTCGGTTCTGTAATCTATAGCCACAGTCCATCTTCTTTGCTCCGGCGTGGAACTGATAATACAAACAAAGCATCGAGAGTAATTGCTTGACCGTTTTCGCCTTGGCTGCCTCAAATCAACTGATAATACTGTTGATTTTTTTCCGTACATGCCTAATAAATGTAGGATAGAAGAAAAATTTGTTCCATTTAATTATCTTTTGTAGTTTGTTTTCTATCGCCATCCAAAATCAGTCAATTTTTAATAGATATGTTACATACGTACTGCAATGCGTTTATTGTAGGCAAATGAAATGTCTAAACAATTGAAATTGTGCCAACGGTATCCACACTACATAAAAGGATTCATCAACAATATAAATGCCATTAAATGGATTTGGAAACACGTTAAGGAACGCTATAAGTGCAAATATTTGTGCTCAAATGTTTTATGTCAGGATTGTCTTGAAAACTTTTTCGCGGAGATTCGCCGGAGAGGGGGATTTAATGACTGCCCCAACGCATTACAATTTGGCAGCGCGTTTAAATATTCCATGATTCAATCAACCGAAGAAACCAATGACGGCCGAAACTGTCAAGCGGACTGTACTCGACCTCTGCTGGATGAAAATGATCTTTTAAACCTGTGTAACCCTGCGACCCAACCTACCGTAAACTACCGTTTTAAGACACTTGAATCAGATGGTTGTGAGGCATCGACGAAGGAGCTAAATGCGTTAGTATATATAGCAGGAGCCGCTGCACGCAAAATAACGCACAAGAAGTGCCACAAGAAGCTAACGGCAGACCACAACGATACGGATATTCTTCAAAATGCTAATTACTCCTTTTGCAGAATCAAATCAGTCATTGCTACGCGCAGAGTCACAATGCCCAATAGTTCGCTAATGGATATTGGCTTAACGGCCTTATATGCTTTCAAGCGGTTTTTCCGCAAATTTCTCTACCAAAACAGGCATGGCGTTAAAGGCCGGCTGAAGGAGTATTTATTGTATGAATCATTTGACGAAACAGCTTGTCAAGATTGTTTTGAGAAAATAACGGATGTAATCTTGAATACATTGATTCAAGGATTTTTACGCGATAATAGAATGCAGCTGAAGATAATTCAAAAGGCAAAACGAAACAAAAAACGAAGCAGAAAAGCTATTCGTATGGATTTGCCAACTGCAGCGTAGATCTATAAACTTAACGCATTGTTAGGTTATACATGTCTTTATTTGAATGAGAATAAAATCTTATATTTTACCACGACCGTCACATCGAAATTAAGAAAAAAAAAAGAATTATATATATAAAACTGAGAAAAATCATATCCTATGCAATACCATGAGGTGTCCTAAATCTGTGCCTTTGGTCTAAAGTAAGCAGTTTCAGAGTGCAACATGCTTAATATTTGTATAATTAGTCGCACGCAATTAGAGCACCTCACGCTAATCCTATTTGTATGTCTTATCTCTATCAACATGTCAAAAGGTCCAATGTGCCAGCTAGATAATTGTTAAGAAAAATTGCGTTGAAATGCATTGAAGTCTCTGTGATAAGCGTAGCCTAAGATAAGACACGAAAAGAATCTCTCATTTGCACACTGAACCGACACTGTTTCGACTTGTCGGTCGTGATATTTTTGCTAACGGCCGAATTTTGCACAGCTTTTACGAAATCCTCTCAATGCCAATTGCAAATTGCGCTGCATACAAGCAATATCAAAGCTTGACCGCCGCTTCATAATTACTATCTCACTGTTTAAAAATGAAATTAGAGATTATACTTCGCTTGTTCGTTAGTCACTGCACTTTCATTTTTCTAATCCAAGCATCCCGGACACAAACGCACAGGATACAGTGGCTCCGGTCGATATGAAGTCATAATCGATTAGTGTTATCCTAGCATCGAATCGAAGTCAAATATTAGTTCTGGAGCTCCAGCATAGTTTACTAAATATCACGAAGAATCGTCCTCCATCAGCGGCATCAATTACATTGATGAATATAACACAACGGTGTAGTTGCACATTTCGCGGATCAGGCGATTCTGCTATACATTTATGAGTTTGCACATACAGAATTCACTGTAAGATAATTATCATCCAACTGGAATACGATGTTTCATTCGAATAGTATTCCTGTGCCGGGAGACCAAATATACATTTCAATAGGGGTGTAGTTCCATCGCGTAAACTCAGTATTAAGCAAAGGCCAATGTACCTGTGATTGTATATCCTCACGCAACTCACCAAAAATTTGTTCAGAAAAATAGGACAAATACAGCAGCTACCATTCCCGTACTGAAATAAAAAGGATGAAATGTAATAACAATTTATTTACATTTTACAGAAAAATCTCGACCATCCCAAAAGTTGATACTAACGTAGTTGGTGGTTGCAACTTTTTGCTTTTTGCTCCTGTAGTTATTTATTATGGCAATAAATATGTTGCTACTTGCTAGGCCTACACTATAATCTTCCTGACAAAGTAGATCCGTAGCGTAGATACCGAAAAACAATGAAGCATTCACCGCACCAACCACCGACGAACCGCCGTGCGCCATCATGACTAACTTTATGTCATATTACATGACCAATGGAATATAGATAAAGGTGCGTAAATTTTTTTTTTTGGTGCGTTTGGCAAACTATTTCTGGAGGGCGCCACCGTAAGATTTTACACAAAAAAAATCGAAAACTTTCTTCGAGCCTGTTAATCTGTTCTCTGTGGTTTTACCACAGAGAACAGATTAACAGGCTCGAAGGAAGTAATCGATTTTTTGTGTGTAAAATCTGTCGGTAGCGCCCTCCAGAAATAGTTTGCCAAACGCATCAAAAAATATGCATGTACCTTTATCAATATTTCTTTGTGCTGAAGTTACATAGCAGCGACATCAAGATTTAGTTTGCCACTTACTGCTCGAGGGGTGCTCTATTGAAGGATTACTTGTAGATTACATAAAAACCCTTTACACACTTTTTGTCAATTACCTGGTAGTCTGTTCTCTGTGGTTTTACGTCGTTTTCTAATTTTTCGCTACTACAGTACCGCCCCGCTAATTCGACAAATTTATAGCCGGATTAGCGAATTTTGACTTGATAATCCGACAGTCAAACTGACGTCAGTGTGAGTTTGAAATGTGGTTTTGTTTACATCCATACGTAAACAACTCCGGAAATTTTTGAAAATACTTGTCGTAAGTACGCAATAACTATGTTTTATACGCGGTAATACTCAATTTCGTCAACAAAATACTTAGAAATTCTTAGTTAGTGTCGAAATAAGCGCAAGCATATCAGCCTATTGAGAATAGCAATGAAAATATTATAGCCATGGCAAAAGTGCACGTAGTTAGAAGCAGCACCGTGTACCATTTCCATTTAGTTAGAAAGAGTGCCATTCTGACTTTAACGGAGAAGCCAAACGAAGGTAGTGTTCGATTGAAAGAAGTCAAGTACAATACGTTTTAATTCGGAATTTTCCGGATTAGCGAGATCCGGACTGTTGAGTCGTCGGATTATTGGGTGTCGGATTAGCGGGGGGATACTGTATTACCACCAAATGTCTTTATCTGCCACACCTTTTTAAACCTCATTGCTCTAAGAGGACTCGATCCAAGACCATCAAGTCTCCACGGTAAAAAATCGTCACGTTCAATTCAGGTGCTTTTGCATTTGAATCAATCTGTTACGCAGCATTGCATATTGAAGTGATTTAGTGTTGATTTTTGAGAGATTTCCCTTTTTCGAAGAAGAGATCTTTCGTTGAATATTATTCAATGGAAATTACCATCGAATCATAATACATATTTGCATTGAATTTGCAACTAATTATTTTTCGCATTTCACAACTGTCAAAAACTCGCGAAGTAGAAAAGTATCCTTCAGTGATCGAAAAAAAAATCATAAATCCAGATGGTGAAAATACGTTTTCGCATGAAATTATTGCTATTCTAGAGTGTGAGTACAGCTAGATTATGTATGTTGTTAAAATTAATAAATTGCTATCTGTTTTCAAGTTATGGGATTCATCACACCACCACGGTTATGACAACAATGAACCATATTTGGACGTGCCAGCATTACAAACAATAATCCACTTTATTTATCATCAACTGAGGTTTATTTTTTTTATTTGTATTTTGTTTTTAATTAAACAATAAAAAAAATTAATTAAAAAAAATTAATTCGGATACATTCAATTCATTTGACAGCTCAACAGTTTAAAACATAGCGCATTGGAAATTAAAGTGATTTTCTGTTGATTTCGTTTTGCTTTGTGTTGATTCATTTTCAAGGGATTTTCATTTCGAATCGTAATGATAGGCAAGTAGTGCGAATCCAACGGTAAATCACTTCGCTTCAACGTGTTATTTTTTTACCGTGTCGATTTCGCGACGACTCGATACGAAGGGGTTTCTAGTAAGGCGTATACAAGTGCGTAGTAATCAGAGATTACTTTTGTAATCCTTTAAGTCTACACTGAGGCAAATTTCCGTATACAGCCTGAATTCGTTAATGGAGCCTCGACTGCACTCCAGCTGATTCGCTAATTGGGCCGACTGACAGTTGTTAGAAATTTCTAAACTCGAAAATTCCATACAATATAGACATTCAAGTTGTCACATAGCCCAATTAGCGAACACCAAATTAACGAACCGCCCAAATAACGAACCACCAATTAACAAAACTTTGCTGTACGCTATGTGTGAAACTACATGATTTTTTGCAATGTGATCTGACAAATAACATATGTCGACCAACATTTGAAAAGGGCGGATAAGCCAACTGTCAAACAGACCGTGCGAGTTATTTTTTGCTGGAGCTGGATAGAAAAATGAACTCTCACTCGTTCTGTTTGACAGTTGGCTTATCCGCCCTTTTCAAATGTTGGTCGACATATATGTGTGAGACACATACAAATCATTTGTATCGCCATGGATATTATTTATGGCTGATTAAAAGTATGTAGAAGAGCATTTAATCGTCTACTATAGGATATGAAACATAATTTTTATGGTAGTTTATACATAAATATAAATTCTAAACCATATACACTCAACCCCCGCTAATATGAAAAACACCTCGTTCAGATTAAGCGAATTCAGTTTTAATCTGAATATTTCCTGGAAACCCCTACCCAGGTAACCAATAAGCATTTCCAATGCAATTTAAAAGCAAGCCAATAAGCATTTAAGTTGCCTTAAATGCTACTTAAATGCTATTTTGGCAAAATATGCGGCTACTTTACTGCTAGCCCTCTTATAGTGCTGACAATGCTTATTTGCAGCTAGTTACCAACAAGAAGAATTTAAATAGAATTGTGGATGCCAATTTGCAACAGTTATGCAGTCAAAAAGCTGATAAACAACAACCTGCAGTATAAAACGCCAGGGATGCTAATAAACGACTGATTTACTGCTTATTTTAATGCTTATTGGTTACCTAGGTAGTTCAATGTTATAACACAGAGAAGTTAGTCCTAGTTAGAAGTAAGTCCTTTTGAAATGTTACGCTAGAACAGGGGGGATCTCCCAAGTAACCAAGAGTTCGAATAATGGTGTCTAACAAGGGTTAAACAGCTTTATGTATATCAATCTATAACTTGCTAAGCAGCATCACTTTTAAGTAATTAACCGAACTTTCAAGCTGTCTTGGGTTCACTGCATAGAACGCTAAGCAGCTTCGAAATAAACTGTCAAAAACTAAGAAAAAACAAATTTAGCAGCACTTCTATGTTCTATTTTTATACTTCTACCTAACTTCTATATTCGTTGCATTTGCCTGCTGTTGGGTTTGAACCCGGGTGCTCCGCGTTGTAAACCTATACCGATCCACTGCGTCACCTTTGTCGTATACAAGCGATGTGAATTTTGCCAATGAGTTGTTAAGTAAAAGTTTGATTTGGAACTTGCAGCAGCTTTATGCAGCGCGAGTTAATTATAGAACATAAAGTTTGGAACCAGGCAATTAACTGTAGTAGTGAGATACCGACAGCATATGCTACACAACACAATAATGAAGAGCATTACATTCTAATTTATATTTGTAATTAGAAATGTGCGAGGATTAAATTTATTCAAGTGAAATAAAAATTAATCTCCAATAGTTTCAGGTTCTGCTGGTTTGATCACCAGAAATATAAACAAAAAAGCAACACGCAGAACTTGTTAGCAACTAAAGTTACTTCAGAACTTCATGTAGCATCCTAATAGCTTTGAAGTATCTATGAAGTACTCGCAGCACTTCTTAAAGCATTTAGTTCCACATATACTTGATATACACTACTAATCAGCGTGAAAGTTCCACGGAACTGAATCTGAACTAATTATGAACTTTCGAGTTCGCGTGTCAAGTAATATTCGAACTTTTGGTTGCTTGGGCTATTGCTGTCAAATTTCATACATGTGTGCGTTGCCGCAGATGGTGTTTGGTCCATGACGTTTGTACTGTCATGGACCAAACGGCGTGAGATTAATTTCGAGCCAGGGGACTCGCAACTCTATTTTTGTCTGCTGCAGTTGACAGAAACTCAAACCTAAACACGCAGTGCAATTGTCGTTTGTATTGTTTTGCTCCCGATAATGCATTTATCTGATTTTTAGCGTAAATAAAACAAACTAAGAAACTTTTCGGAAGCTAAATATACAGGCAAGAGCAGCAAATCGGCAAGAAAAAAATAGCAAGAGCGGCATTGAAAATTATGATCACCTGCCTGCCCCTTCACATGTGAGTTTCACACTTCTTTACCAATAGATCCCCCCTGCGCTAGAAGTAATCAAAGCAAGAATCAAGGGGTTTCCAGTATGACGTAGAAGTGCGGCGTAATCAGAGATTACTTTTGTAATCATTTGCGAATTAATCAGGTAATCAATGTTAATCAGTAGGGTAATCAATGATAATCTTAAGTAATCGTTGGTAATCATGACTGATTTATAGTAATCACAAGAGATTGATTACCTTGGATTACTGGTAATCAGAGCTAATAAGTAAGGCCATCAAAAGTAACTTTTTTCAATGGTGCGTAGTAATCATTGCTGTTGGAAACCCCTTGGCAAAAATCAAATATACTTTTCCACAAGGGAATGCTCCATTAACGGGAGCAGCGAGTACAACATCGAACAAAGAAACTCGATGTTTTGCTTTTTTCTTTTTTTTTCTCGCTAGGTTACTGCATTGAAATTTGACACTTTTGGAAGCGTTGACAGTTTTGGAAGCGCGATGTTATCCTCTAACAAATATTGCGGTTATTTACATAAATTTTCATTGTGTTGCGGCGGTAGTCCGCATCGTCAATCACCGCAACGAGAACAAGGAAAGGTGGCCAAATATTTTTTGGTTTATATGTGCAATTGTTACTGATGCTTTAGCAACTAAAACTACCATAAAAAACTTCTTTTAGCCTCTTACATTCAAAAATCTGTTTTATATAAATCATAAGTACAAAAATTGGTGTAAATAGTAACAAAATTTAAGAAGTACGGAATGGTGATGCAAATAATCTAAACAATAGAAATTGATCTATTTGTATGGCACCTCTGGAAAAAAGCACATCCTTCAATATTTGGCGAGCTCAGCATTGGGCGATAATGTATCGATATAACTGGTATCGACATTTGTGGACGAAATCTCGATAGAGATTTTTTCGAAATATAGTTAATTTCGGTATGCATATAAATAAATACAACAGCTCTGTAAATGTTAACACGTTATACGGAGTGTTATAAAATAAATGTAAAATGCTGATCGTCACGTGATGCGAGCAATTTTGCTGATTATGCTTTCAACTGAGTATACGTATCGATATGTGAAAAATATCGATATTCAATTAACGAAAATTCGTCAGCTTCGCTCAATACTGAATTATTTTGACAGCTTGCTATGAACTTTCCGAGAATGAAAAGATTTCTCGCGTCACTTTTCATTTCGTCCAATGTAACAAATGTAAACAAATCCGGTTTATCACAACAAATTATTTCTCTTTTTAAACTCTATGTTATACAAAAACACCTGCTCAAATAGAATTATTTTTAGGTTAAAAAATTAGCATTATCAAAATGTCCAATGTGCACATTCGAATTACGGATGACTGACTGTTACTTCGGTCGTTCTCATCTGATGTCCATCAAAGTGCAAAAAAAAATCAAAACAAACCCAATCTGTACATTGGACGTTTAGCAAGTGAAAGTTTTTTTTTCGCATTATTTATGCATTTTAAGTGAAACAAGCAGCCTAATATTGAAAAATAGCGTAGCACGGCAGCGCACGTATTTTACGTATAGTTACTATATATATAGTTCGGCGGATAGAAAATCGGGAGCCAAATAAACGTCAAAAGCGGAGCCAAAAGCTTTTCAAAATCGAAAATGCAGGAGTAATGTTAAAAAAACACACTTTATTTTCATAGAACTAGTCATTTTCAACACCCGCCAGTGATTATTTTTCGTAAAAACCTGCACATTTCACCATAATTTCAAATTTAATTTCATAAATCAGGGATGCCAATTCGCCTGGTTTTCTATCCGCCGAACTATATATATAGTAACTATAATTTTACGGTGATCTCACTTAATTTATGTGCAATATAGCCTGGAAAAATAAAATCGTCCAAAGTACAGCATAAGATGGTAAACAGTCCAATGTAACTTTTTCCATAATAAACCAAAACTGCTTAGTTTTAATTAGATTTTTAAAATCTCCGTTAAATATTGGATGTTATTATTCATCAACCACGTTGAGTGAATGACTGAAAATTATTTCATTTTGAAACAATTTAAAGTTCAATTCGAAGAACTTCGATCTAGTTTTTCTCAGTATGGTGGAATTGTTACATTGGACGAAATCAAAATTGACGCGAGATTTCTTGCAAAGCACAATACATAGCAAGGGATAGCATAGCGCATCCCCTCGCTTTTCCAAGCTTTTTTCGAAAGTCCGACGTAATCATACAGGGGCTTGCGATGGGTGCCATGTTTTTGTTGCCAACATCTCAGCACATCTCGACAAAGGTTGGCAGCAAATCTACCTGTCAGACGGGCGCTATTTCTTGCATTTTTTGAAATAGCGCCCTTCGTTAAGTGGACTGTCAAACACCGTTCGTTAAGATACGGATAGCACCCCGCTGTAATCATATCATGACTGATGGCCCCTTGGCCATGGCAATCGATAAAAATGACAGTTTGCATTAGAATCAAGCCCTGATGATCAACTGTTTGAAGTTGTGTACGTACAGTATTCCGTGTTAGTGGTGGTAATATACTTACCTTGTTCGAAGCTCAGGTTCGAACCTAAATTCGAACCACTGATGAGTGAATATTAACAAAAATCGTAGATGCTTTTATAGTGGAGTCTTGTCCTCGCAGTCTGTAGTGATTGCAGTTCTATTCTTTTTTGTTTTCAATGTGATTAACGTTAATTATTCTGTCTGTCGAGAAAGAAGTGAGAGCTAGATGCACGATCGTAAAATTAAGTGAGTTTCTGGCATGTTTAATCATTATTTTTATCCCTCGCCCTTTTTGCATTGGCAAGCATTTTTCGATTGCCGAATCGATCACCATCGACAGTAGGCAGCTAAACTTGAATTTTATTTGGAGCAGACAAATTTTCCTGGTGCCACAGGAGCTCCTTCGCATTTTAGAGAGGGTGTCTAGTCCATTTCGAAATTAAAACATTTTACCTCGATGGCGGAAGGTCTGGTTTACTAAATTGAAATGTTGATAGGAAAAAGTGTTAAATATTTTTAATCGCAGTTGGCCACAAATCAATTTCGATCAAACCAACCTGATTCAACTTTGGGGTTTCAAACAAAAAATAGCTGAAGTTGATTAGTGCGTATGAAGAAGAGAAAAGTTTGTTTGCAAAGTTGAAAGTGCAGCTCAAAAGTGTCACTTCTGATTAAAGCGGAAGAGAGCTGTGGGAGTGCCCTTATTTTGGAATTACTACTAGTGAGTTGTGAAGGTTTTTGTTGCATGGTAATCAAGCGTGATAAACAAAGCTGGAACTGCTTAACGGTGTCAACAGAGACACTTTCGATCAATATAGAAAGAGGAGCAGCTACTGGTCTGCAAACCAACTTGGATGTGAAAGGCGAAGAGGATATTTTTTGGATTAAACCTATCTCACGCAGAGGATATAACCTAATCGAACGAGTTACGCTCGCATATAATTTATTTGATCAGTACAGGTAAGTTGAGATTTGTTTGACTTTTATGTAAAACTAGCTGAGCCAACAAACTTCGTATTGCCACAAATTAAACTGTGTTGTACATAAATCGTGAATCTCGGATGACCTTTGTCGCAATCTTGAGTTTTGCAAGTTTCTGGGGAGTTCATGGGTGTTTTAATATACAAATTTTCCTCACAGTAAAGTAGAAAACAACTCCCCCCATTGCTTAGCCTGATAAAATAAAGCGGATAGCCTGTAAATATTCGCCATCATTACAAACCATTTCGCCGAATACCATTTTGCGGAACACCAATTCTCGGTTGACCATAACGCGGATTATACAGTTTCGCAAAATACCATTTCGCGAAAAACCTTACGCGCGATGTACCATTTCACGGAAAATCTTTTCGTAGAAAGTACCATTTCGCAGGGGTGACCCAGCTGAAATAAAATAATAGAGGTCAGTAGATCTAGGAAAATAAATAAACCTAGATAGATGTGAAATCTGTGGGCTGGATACCCCCTCGAAGTGGCCGGTGCTTCCGACAGCGGGTCGCCGGCAACACTCACGGGCTGCGGCCGTTTCGCCCTGAATAATCTAGTGTTACTATTGATAGTTTCTGGTGGTCTTGTTATTGACTGTTTTATGAGAGTCTAGCATTTCTCGAGTTTGATTAGTTTTTGAGTTACGCAAATATTCCTGTTTTATTTGTATGAGAGTCCTTATCCCCCACAGGGGGGATATCTTATCTTACCACTGGGGTAAGGGATCTCAAACCATCATAAAAAATGCCTTTAAAATTTGGTTCCATTTGCTTGATTAGTTCTCTAGTTATGAGGATATTTGTAGTTCAGTTGTATAAGAGCCCCTCCCCCCTCAACTATTAAAAAGAGGATGGGTCATAATTCCCCTCTTAAAGAGGGGAGGGGTCTCAATTCACAATAAAACAATTTGCCTGCAAAAATACGCACACGCTAAATTTGGTTCCATTAGCTTGATTGATTCTGGAGTTGAGGAAATTTGTATTTCATTTGTATGGGAGCCCCGCCCCCTCCTGAAAAGGTAAGGGGTCCTAATTTATCATAGAAAAAATTCTTGCCTCCAAAAACACCCACATGCCTAATATGGTTGCAATTGATTGATTAATTCTCGAATTATGAGGAAATTTGAATTTCATTTGTATAGGAGCCTTCCTCCCTCCTAAAGTGGGATGGGGCCCTAATTCATCATAGAAAAAAGTCTTGCCTCCAAAAACTTTCACATGCTAAACTTGGTTCCTTTTGCTTGATTAGTTCTCGAGTTAATTTGTATTTGTATTTCATTTGTATGGAAGCCCCCCTCCCCCTCTTAAAGGGGAGAGGAGTCATAATTCCCCTTCTAAAGAGGGGAGGGGTCTCAATTTACTATAGAAAGAATTCTTGTCACCAAAAACACCCACATGCCAAATTTGGTTCCATTTGCTTGATTAGTTCTCGAGTTATGCAGAAATTTGTGTTTCATTTGTATGGGAGCCCCCCCTCTTAGTAGGGGGAGGATTCTCTAACCATCATAAGAACCTTCCCATGCAAATTTTCACGCCGATTGGTTCAGTAGTGTTCGATTCTATAAGGAACATCCCAATAGACAGACAGACAGAAATCCATTTTTATATATAAGAAGATAAGGTTTAACGATTATGAAAATTATCTTATTAAAAATCAGACAATAACATTGTTTTATTGAGGCATTTTTATACATAGAATGAGAATAATTAGCGTATTATAAAGTTTGTTCCTGCGGGTAACTTTGATTTAATTTATGTTTTCAAATTACCTATACCTATCTTTGTTTTTTCGAGACTTTTATAAACTAAACTCAGAGTATGAGTACGTACAAAGTGTCAATGATGACGCTATAATACCAGTTTTGGATAAACTATGCAAAATAATTATGCTACCTTTTTTGGTTGACAATAAGTTACTTCACTTTTTTCATTACGGGAAGAGTGAATGTTTAATGTGACAAATCAAAAATAAGATGAACTGAAAATCTTGATCTTAGACTAAAATATCGACTAAGCGAGGGTGAGAGTCGAACTCACAGCTCTCAATCTCTAGTTGAGCGTGTTGTTTAACCAATTACACCATCAGGCCGTCTGGCATCTTACAGTCTAACATCAAGTTTTGTTGCGTTATCGAACTTTGTGATTTTATCACGCATTTACACAACGGGAGTATTGTTTACCGACTCGTTCACCGTTCTCATATGCTAACCGAATAGCAAACCAAGCTATCAGCCAGCGTGGCAAGAACAAAACGTGTCGGTAAACAATACTCCCCGAGCGTAGTAAAATACGAAACCTGGAATTAAATAAAAAAAGAAACCTTATCCATTTTAATTCTACTATGTAAATTTATTCTTGACAGATACGTAATTCGCCTACGACTTACAGGCATCCTCAGTGTCTGTTTTCGAACAGATGAAGCCTGCAAGTCGTAGGCATGTATAAATGTACATAGTAGAATTTGATAGGAGTTTTGTTTTATTTAATTTCTCATTTCGTATTCTACTAAGACGCTCCAAAAACTTCAGTAAATGGTGCCTGTAAGTTGGGGTGATGGTGGTGACTGTAAGAATAGGATCCGTGAGAGAAGTGAGGTGCCTGTGAGAATAAGGTCCTTAATTTTTATTTCCTATGCATCCTGAAGTCTGAAAAATATTTGGCAACACTGCTCTTTAAAAGTCAAGAGAAAAACGCGAGATGGATCTAATCCATAGGAACGAAGCCTACCCCCGAACACCTGCGTTGAGAATCGCGACCAGCATACTAACAGATGAACAACGTTACGTGCAGTGCTTTGTAAGTAGCAAGTGCCTGCATAGTTGCGTCGTCCCGGTTAGTAAACAAGTTAGATTAAACTTCTCGTTCGGTGGTTTGAGGAGCTGGTATGTTTGCGACATTTCAATTCGAAAAAATTAAATTTCGCAACATGAACGCAATTAATAAAAACAATGTTTACCAACGAGTTATTGGTTCAGGTGTCAAACGTTATGATGCGATTAGCGATAAACACAAAAGAAACTGAAATGCATAAGAGAGTAAGGGTGTTGTGTTCAGTAAATTTATTGTCGCGCAAAATTCAGCTGTTACGGAAATACACACTATCCGCTACGAAGTAACGACATCTGTTGTATTCAACAGGGAAACATTGATAGTTTCAAGCATACTCTCAAGTTGGCGCATGATGAAACACTTGCGCCAACATCTGTTATTTATTATCAGAAGTTAGAGGCAGTGTCCTATTGTAAAAATATTATTAGAGTTTAACTTATATATTTTTATATGCAACTAGTTGACCCAACAAACTTCGTATTGTCACAAATTAAGCTGTGTTGTACATAAATCATGAATCTCGGATTCTACAGCCTGAAGAACTCAAAAAACGAGTGTACGGAGTGTTAACCAAATAGAAATGGAAATTCAAACTAGAATTTGGAAAAATCGCCATTTTTTCTTTCTTCTCGTAGGTTTTTGCACGGAAAACAATAACATATATATGAAAAGCAAGAATAGATTTGGTTTTCACGTTTAAAATTTAGGTAAAAATGCATTATTTTTGCTCGATTAAAAAATTCTCTTTCCCTTCAGTTGCCCAACAGCGGGAGGACAAAATATTTGTAATAGCCTTATTGACTGATGTTTAATGGAAGATTCTAAAATTTCTCGATAGTTTTTGAGTTACGCAAAAATTTCTGTTTTCTTTGCATGAGAGTCATTATCCCACTACCACAGGGGTGAGGGGTTTCAAACTATCATAAAATAAATTCCTGCCTCCTAAAACCCCCACATGCTAAATTTGGTTCCATTTACTTGATTAGTTCTCGAGACAGCCGCGTAGCCAGGAGGGACTTGAGGACCTTGCCCCCCCCCCCCGCCCCAAATATTTTGGGTTACATTAAAAAAAAATTCAATGCAGAATAACAATACACCGAGCTAAAACTGTAGCACAAGTATATTTTTGGTAAGTGCGCCTTTGAATAACAATATAACCGAAATCGTTCTATATCTCTCATAATCTTTGAACATTCTCAACTATGTAGCTCTCCGTTACTCGAAACATTCGGCATGGACAAAGGCAACGAAATAAGGACATGGAATGTAGACTTGGTACCTGGATCTGCAAATCGCTAAATTTCGTTGCTGACGACAAGGTGCTGCTCGATCATTTAGAACCTTGAAAGTTTGGCATCGTGGCACTGCAGGAGATTTGTCACAAAGGCGAGAAGGTGTGGAGGACCAATGAGCTGAGAACGGGCTTCGTAGTGTTGGGCAAAATGCACGATCGCGTAATGAACTGGAAAGCGATCAACGATAGGATGTGCGTGTTGAGGATAAAAGGCCGTTTCTTCTACTACACCATCATAAACGTATATTGTCCACACAAAAGTAGACCCGACAACGAGAAGGAAACGTTCTATGCGCAGTTGGAGGCAACGTACGACATCATGACGATGACATCAAGATCGTCATCGGGGATATGAACGCCCAGGTCGGCAGGGAAGCAATGCATAGATCGGTGATCGGGCCCCATAGCCTGCACACCGATACGAGCGACAACGACCAGCGATGCATCAACTTTGCAGCTTCCCGAGACTTGGTGATCAGAAGCACTTTCTTCCCCACAAAGATATCCACAAAGCCACCTGGAGATCACCTGACTAACGAACTTCGAATCAAATCACCCATATTCTCATCGAGGGCCGGTTTTTCTCGAACATCACCAACGTACGCTCCCTACGGGGTGCGGATATTGACTCGGACCATTACCTAGTAGCAGTACACATACTCGCAGACTTGTAAAAGCACGCACCGCTCCGGGAACCGTGCTTAAACATTCCTCTCCGTTCATAAGTCACACGCTCCCGGTTTCGGTGTATTTTGCCTGCTCTCGTTCGAACTAATTTGATACCGCACATCAGTGCCGATTTCTTCTTTTCGGTATAGTATTATATGTGCTCGGTGCGCTCCGGGCGGCCCCGGATCAAAAAACAACGACGTAGGACAGCCCCAAACAAAAGTTTCACTTGTGTCGAACAAGGTCTGACCGATAATTTTTACTGAGTAGCAGCAGCAGTGGCGACTCGTGGTGGTTTAGCTTACCTGTTCAACCAGCGAAAAATACAAATTAATACGCAGCTTTTTTTATTATCAAAATTCTATATTTTATTCATAAAACAAACATTAGGTGTATGCACGTAGCGCTTGCTATGTTGCGTAAACGGTGTATTTCGTGTATATGCTGCCGCAATTCGCATAGCAGTTCCGGTTTCTATGGAAGCGGCAGAGTAGCGGCAGTATAAATACGCAATACTCCGTATACGCAACATAACAAGCGCTACGGGAATACCCCTATTATTTAAATAACAACGGAATACGGCGGTTTACTTTACCAGCAAACCCGTCTCTGAATTTTAACTACGAACCTAAGACTTTCCGTTCAATTTACCTATTGAACCAAATTCAAGAATAACCACCACACGCACCACAAGCAATATGCGTAAGTTGTTCAATGCTAAAGATGAACGAGTTAATGAGAAAATTTTGCGAATAATGCATGCCATCCCCTTCGTACCAATACATTGTCCTGGTGCTAATCTCTAAACCAACGTTCAAGCGTCGTATTAAACGTTTTGCTCATTAGCTTCGTAACTCGATAAAATGGAATCAAAGCGCAGGCCATAGGAATATGGGGTAGTAAGTTGTTCAATGCTGAAGATGAACGAGTAATGAGACAATAATGCGCCCGCGCCTTCGAGTAAAAGCTGTTTCACATTCTCTTTTTATCTCCTTCGTACGCAGAATCAACACCAGGAATAATGTGTTGGTATATGCTTGTGCATTGAGATCAAAGCAACGTTGAAACGTCGTGTTGAACGGTTTGCTCAGCAGCTTCGTAAACTAAACTAATAATTTACCGAATTATTCGTATTGCATGTGCGTCGGTTCAAACGAAATCATGAACTAGTGATGAAAAAAAATTTTGTCGGGTTGAATTTTGTTGCCTGTCCTATGAACAGGTTGAACATGCGGACGAGTCGCCACTGAGCAGCAGCAGATATGGAACACCAACGCGACATTGTGGAAGGCCCCCGCTAACGTTCATAAGTTTTTACCGTACCGCACCACGCAGTTATTTAGGTTCTTTTACTTTGCGAGCGATACCGTGTTAGCCTACACCTGCCGGCACCTGCTAGAGCACGGCTAGGGCACCGAGCCCGAACGACCTGACTACTCAGTCACGTACACCGAATAAGAAAGAATGCAAAGAATGAAATCATGCAAGCCGTCGTTGGTACCGTGCTCGTCAGTGCTTACCCGAAGACAAAGCTTCTCTATCGGGTTCTTGCGTTGTCGGGGAGCACGCTAATAGGTAGCAACACCGGTACGTTCTATTATCCAAATCACCCGTTGTCGTGCGTATCTGGACGGATAGCAGCCATGACCCACCGGACGGTGTTTTTAACAAGTCTGAACGTGCGCTCAAAATATCGACGGTTTATGCCTCGGAACAAAACCGCTCTCCTCGGTTAAACATTTGGCAGCTAAACAACCCGCCAGTTGCCGAAAACTACGCGCGCGTACTGGATGAAGCTCTGCCTTCGTCTGCGGAGCTAGATGCTTCGACCCTCGAAAACGGATGGAGTATGATACGCTTGCCCGTCAAGGACGCCGCAGCCGCGGTGCTAGGAGCGGAAACCTCGAGTGCACGAAATGATTAGTTTGACAGGGAATGCCAACAAGCGATAGAGAGGAAAAAAGAGCTTGGAAAAACTGTCTCAGCATATCCACAAGAGAGAATTTGGCCAAGCATCGACGAGCGCGGAATGAGTTGACCGTGATCCTGAGGAGAAAAATGCGCCAGAAGGAGGACAGAGAGATTAATTCGAAAGAAAATTCTGTAACATAAGCACAAAATATATTGCATAAACAAATGATTTTCTGCATAATAACTTGGCCTCCCTCCAGAGGCGAGTGAACCTCTTAGGTTTAAAACTTCTCTAATAAAAAAATGGCTTGCCCCCCCCCCTAAACGAAAAACCTGGCTACGTCACTGTCTCGAGATAAGGGAAAATTTGCATTTTTATCACAGCCCCCCATCTTAAAGAGGGGAGGGGTCATAATTCCCCTCCTAAAGAGGGGAGCTGTCTCAATTCACCATGGAAAAAAATCGTGCCTCCAAAAACACCCACTTGTCAAATTTGGTTCCATTTGCTTAATTAGTTCCCTAGTTATTCAGAAATTAGTATTTTATTTGTATGGGAGCCCCCCTCTTAGTGCGGGGAGGAGTCTCTAACTGTCACAAGAACCTTCCATGGTCCCAAAAACCCCTGCATGCAAATTTTCACGCCGATTGGTTCAGCAGTTTCCGAGTCTTTAAGGAACGTACCGACAGACAGACAGACAGAAAAAAAGCCTGGGTGCTAATTCCGTTATCGAAATTTGACTTTCTGTTTTTATACGACAGACTTCGCAACCAGCTGTTAGCATACAGGACGGTGCGGGGTAAGTGCTACGATCCTATTGACTCTAACAGCCTCTCCCAGCCGAGATTCCGACAGACAGACAGACAGACAGAAATCCATTCTTATAGGTATAGATGCAACTTATCGCGATATGCAATAATCTGGAATGTATGTTGCCCCAGGTCGTGAGGTTTATCACAATACCTACATCACTGAACGTGTTTTTTATCTTGTCGCAACATGACAAAATATTGCGGATATGCTTTTTGGCAAAAATTCACCTCTGAATGATGGCATTGTGGAAATTTTGTCACTAAAATATGATTTAGCGAATAAGAAAAACCTGTTTTATAATTTCTTCAAAAATTAGAAAATGGTTTTCCTAATTTTATTTGATTTGTTCACCGTCATGGAAAACTTTATAGGAAATTTAATAAAAAAATTTCCAATTGATATTTCTCTAAATTGCTCAGAAAGTTTCTTGCATTTTCATAAAAAAGTTCATGAGTTATGACTTTGAATTAAGCGATGTCCGAGAAATTTTCCATAAAATGTGGAATGGCAACTCAAGCCAGTTACGAAAAACTTCCGGCAGCGGAATGTAGCTTTACTTTTTACCACTCAATAATTTGTTTAAAAGGAAATCTAACTAACGTTATGTTTTTTATTTCGAAATTCGATATAGTCAGTTATCGACTGATATCTAAAAGATACATAATAAATAGGTGATATAATTTTGTAATCGATTCACTAACAGTTTGCATTGCTTTTCGTTATTTTCACCGAAATTATGCAAGATTGATTCATACAAAAAATGCTCGAGCTTGATCTGTCAGGCACGAGATTGTTTATTGGAAAATGCCGATTAAGATGTACGTATCTGGTCGAAATAATCGCCGTTGGCTACTCGAAGCCGACATTTCAGGCGGGTTTGCGATTTTTCTGCGCAATGAAATTAGGCCTGTGAGTAGAGCCGACCTCGTTCAATGAACGCGTCCAATTGTGCGCATGTGCACGAACCCGTAAGAATGTACAGCGCTTCGCGATAATTCGACGCATTCAAGAGGCAACATCCATTAATAAATTTATCAAACTTTCTTTACATCGTCTTATGACTGCAATCGGTACCCAGTATCGGCGAAAGGCAAACCAATTTTTCAGCTGAACGAGGAAATGATTTTTTGCCATCATGTATCTTGCTTGTTATGATTGGATTAATTGTGTGCCAATATGTTTTCGGCGAAACTAGTTTTAGATTGTAGGTCTGCTGTAATGAGTAATGAAGGTTCAAATCTTCCAATTACAGAGAGAAAAGTAAGTAATTTTCAACTGATGAAAACCAAAAATTAACCCTGTTATTGATCGAAAAAAAAACACTTCCTGTTCTCACGAGGTTTGTTCGATTAGTTAAAGGAATTATGGTATTTTTTTTATCTTCTAATATATAAAAGTGAACGTGGGTATGTATGTTCGGCCAAGAGAGCTGCCTCTCTGAAGGAGAGAGATCCGAATAAGTGAAAACGGCGGTGATTCTCTTGTATTTGGACCGATAGTAGTTGTACATGTAGTTAGTTGACAAGAGGGGAGGGGGTACCACTAAGGGGGGAGGTCATAATAAGGACTAAGGGTTTGTTTCTCTTTCATTGTGGGGGTTTTCGGAGAGAAAATACATGTACGAATGAGTGTGGCACAAAAGGGAGAAGTTGAACAGAGGGGGTGTGCTAACAAAGGGGAAGACCTGTTAAAATTAGGAAAAAACTTTTGTTTCTTGTATTAGGGAAATTTTCGAAACGAAAACAGATGTGCAAGTGGTTGGAAGACAAGAGAGGAGTGGCCTCTGTCAAATTGGAAGGATCAAATCTAAATACAAATAGACATAGATAGACAAAATGTTCGGGACAGGTCAAGGTTGTCAACATTTAACCAAGTAAAGCTATGGGTAAAAACGTCCTGTTGAGAACTTGACTCTTCTAACTCATATGTAAATTCATAATTGAAATAACCAAAATGATCAAAGCAAAACTCAAAATGCCAGAGCAGATCCGGCCGTAATTTTTGGCACACTTATACTTTATTCTATGGCGGTTCAAACGATGCTAACTTTAGCTGCCAGTAGGTGTTTATTTACGAAAAAAAATACTTGTAAAAAGGGTAAAATTTATGTTTCAAATCAATTTTTAAAGCAAAGCAACATACGATATTTACACCTTCCAGAAAATTACGTATTTTGATAGTATCAAAAAGTTTGTAGAACATGCCAAACCTGTTAGATGAAGTTTTGTGTACAAAAAGTTTAATAAACTGATTTTAAGCGGGTCTCGAGAAGATGTCAATTATATCTCACAAACCATATGATGCAGATATCTAGTATCTTCGGCAAAGTTTAATGAAATTCAAAGTTCTACAGCTTTGCCAAACACACGAACATGCTATCTAGTGCCTATTATAATAAGTTAATTTTTTCAAATGTGTTATCCCCTTAATATCTAGTTGTATAAAAATGTCAACAAATGCAGAATATTTTTTAAGCAACTTCTCTGAAGACACGTAAGCTCAAAACATCTGGAAAAGCGAGGAAAGACTTTTGACCGTCTTTTTCCAGAATGGTCCCACTGTGTAACGTCGACCTCTATCTCTATGGTCTTTTTGAGAAATGATCGAAATCAGACCAATATGGGTGTCAAACGCCCAGTTAGCTAGCCGAGATACAATGTTAGTCGTTGTATATTCGTGTCTCGGCTTGGTTGTGCTTACTTACTTACTTAGGTGGCTTGCCGTCCTAAGACAAAGCCTGTTGAACAAAATTTCTCCATGTAACTCGGTTGAGGGCTACCGCTCTCCAATTCCTCGGACACCGAGTACTCTCCGCCAGATCTCGCTCCACCTGGTCTAACCATCTTACTCGCTGCGCTCCTGGTCGTCTTGTTCCTACCGGATTTGAGGCGAACACCATCTTTGCAGGGTAGTTGTCCGGCATTCTTGCAACATGCCCTGCCCATCGCATCCGTCCAGCTTTAGCCACCTTCTGGATACTGGGTTCGCCATAGAGCTGTGCGAGTTCATGGTTCATCCTCCGCCTCCATACTCCGTTCTCCTGTACGCCGCCGAAGATCGTTCTTAGCACTCGTCGTTCGAAAACTCCGAGCACTCGCAGGTCCTCCTCGAGCATTGTCCATGTTTCATGCCCGTAGAGAACAACCGGTCTAATAAGCGTCTTGTACAGGGTGCACTTTGTACGGGGACTTAGTCTGCTCGACCGCAATTGCTTGTGGAGCCCATAGTAAGCACGACTTCCGCTGATAATACGCCTCCGAATCTCACGGCTGGTATCATTGTCCGCCGTTACCAGTGAGCCAAGGTAGACAAATTCATCGACTACCTCAAACTCATCGCCGTCGATCAATATACTACTGCCCAAGCGGTGTCGTTCGGCCTCGGTTCCGCTGGCCAGTATGTACTTTGTTTTAGACGTATTTACCTTTAACCCAATCTTTTCTGCTTCGCGCTTTAGTCTGGTGTACTGTTCAGCCACCGCCACAGATGTTCCGCCGATAATATCCATGTCATCGGCAAAGCAGACGAATTGACTAGATTTGTTGAATATCGTGCCCCGCGTGTTGATATCCGCTCGGTTCATAACACCTTGTAGCGCTATGTTGAACAGCAGGCATGAAAGACCATCACCTTGACGAAGCCCTCTGTGTGATTCGAATGAACTTGACAATCCACCCGAAATCCGAACACAGCACTGCGTACCATCCATCGTAGATTTAATCAGTTTGATGAGCTTCCTGGGGAAGCTGTTCTCGTCCATGATTTTCCATAGCTCTTTCCGGTCGATGGTATCATATGCGGCTTTGAAGTCAACGAATAAATGATGCGTGGGAACTCTGTATTCACGGCCCTTTTGGAGGATTTGCCGCAGTGTAAATATTTGATCCGTTGTAGACCGACCTTCGACGAAGCCGGCTTGATAAGTTCCCACAAATCTATTCGCAATTGGTGATAGACGGCGGAAAATGATTTGGGACAGCACTTTATAAGCGGCATTGAGAACGGTGATCGCTCGATAGTTCTCACAGTCCAACTTGTCGCCCTTTTTGTAGATCGGGCAGATAACCCCATCTTTCCACTCCTCCGGTAGCTGTTCCGTATCCCAAATTCTAACAATTAGTCGGTGTAGACAAACGGCCAGCTTTTCTGGTCCTATTTTAATAAGCTCCGCTCCGATGCCATCTTTTCCAGCTGACTTGTTCTTTAGCTGCATGATGGCCTCCTTAACTTCGCCTATCGTTGGGGCTGGCACCTCTTCCCCGTTTGCTGCACCGTCGAAATCGCTTTCCCCGCCGCCATGGTTTTCCGCCTGGGCGCCATTCAGGTGTTCGTCGAAGTGCTGCTTCCACCTATCCGTCACCTCACGATCGTCCGTCAGAATACTGCCAGTTTTATCCCGACACATTTCGGCTCGCGGCACAAAGCCTTTGCGGGATCCGTTCAGTTTCTGGTAGAACTTCCGCGTTTCCTGAGAACGATGCAGCCGCTCCAACTCCGCATATTCCTGCTCTTCCAGGTTGCGCTTTTTCTCCCGAAAGATTTGGTTGGCTTGGTTGTGCTTCTAAAAATATTAAGGGTCGTTGTCCGTCTGCATAGCCAGTCGATAAAGATGGATCAAACTTCAAGATCTTACGAGGTTTAAAAATCTTGAGGTCAGGTCAGGTCAGATCACAGTGCTAGGTGGATTATGTCAGGTGTTTTGTTTTCTTCAATAAGTCCATAAACTGTGCTCGTAAGAAAAATTTCATGTCATTCTGAAATACTTCGATCCGTTTTGCTTGACAATTTTGAGAAACGCCCATCAGCAATAATAGTATGACGACATATTCTCCGCCGCAGTTGTATCTTATTTTGATTATTTACATAAGAGGGAAGTTCCGTAGTCACAAGGCTACAGAGTCTGCTTGACGAGCAAATGGTCATGTGTTCGAATTTTATTATATCAGAGAATCAGAGTCTTTTAAGGCCATTCGAGGTCAAGTGACTTAAGCATGAATTAATTCTCAGGTCCCTCATTGCTCTTTCTCCATGCTGAATCCTGTCAACCGAGAAAGAAGAATATAACCAAGTACCGACTTGTAAATAATCATCGTCAATCGATCTATTAACCTTCGGAACAAATTGAATTAAAAAAGAGCGTAATGGAGACGAAATTGAAAGTTATATTAAGCTTGCTGTTTTATCATTGTAGCCTTTTCGCAGACGGTTTTTATCACTTGATCGTTGTTTTCTACGTAACGTCGGTGAATTGTTATAAATTAACTTTCATATCATTCATGTCATATAAATTTTAGCATTGTTGAAAGTCATTGCTGCATGAAATTTTGAATAATATAGTTACTCCAATTTCCCCCTTTCTCTAAATTCACTTTGTTTCAAGTCATAAAACCATGCAGAAAATGACTTTCTCTTAATTTGTTTACATTTGCACATAACAGTTGTCTATCTTATTCGATCGTTAATCAGTATATGATCATTTATTTGACTATTTGTATTTGCATTTAAAATTTTCAAAGTCAACGGTGATTGAAAACCACTAGCAAGCAAAAATTATTTTTCAGTACCCCTTAGTGAATTATTATATTTTCAATTAACAAAGTGTTTTATCCAGGAAAAGATCACGGGCGTAAGTTTCGGGAATACAACTTAAAACGCAGGAACTTGCCAAAAAATCAACCAATTTTAAAAAATGATAAACTTAACTTTAATTTCACTGTTGGATTTATTATAAACTTTAGTGTGACCGATTGCTAGTGTGCTCAGAACGGAACTGATCGAAGGGGATCAAAAATGCGATCGGTATATGATCGCAGACTCTATTCAACTATTAAGGGCGATATTATCGTCGCTCTTATCTTTGCGTTTTTACGAAATTGAATCTAATTGAAACACTGAATGTGATCTAAACCTAACATAGACCGGCCACCGAAATGAATATTTCATAAGTATGTAAATGATTTGAATTACAATTCAATTTAAATCTGATAACTTATTTTCTAAGTTTGTTTCTTCTTTATTATTATCGCCTTCCAACGCCGACGGTAGTAGACACAGCTTCGAAGTGGGCCGTTTAAAAATACCAGCCTCAGTACGTACGGTCGCAACACGCACTACACCATCTTGTCCTGGATGCAATTCCATTATGCGGGCTAACGGCCAGCGAATTGGAGGAAGCTGATGATCTTGGAGAATAACCACTTGATCGACCTTCAGATCGACTTTACGTGGGTTGACGGTAGCTTGACGTTGTAACTCCTTGAGATACTCGGATGTCCAGCGGTACCAGAAATGCTGTAGTTTTTGTTGAAGAAACTGATATCTGCTCAAACGATTGGTAGGAACCTCCCGAAGGTCCGGATCCGGAAGCGCCTGTAGTGATGAGCCCACCAAGAAGTGCCCTGGGGTAAGAGCTCGCAGGTCGTTAGGGTCGTCTGATAACGTCGTCAAAGGGCGCGAGTTCATGCACCCCTCAATTTGCACCAACACCGTTTCAAGGTCCTCCTGAAGTAATGTACTTGCTCCAACTTGACGAAGCAGGTGCCTTTTTGCCACCTTTACAGCGGCTTCCCAAAGCCCCCCAAAGTTTGGAGCTCGAGGAGGAATCATGTGCCATTGAATTCCCATCGTTGCGAGATTGGTAGCGATACTGTTCTGTTTGGATGGTTTGAGCATTTGGTAGAGAGCATGAAGTTCGTGTTTGGCACCAGCAAAATTCGTGGCATTATCCGAATAAATATGTTCTGGGTAGCCACGACGTGCCATAAATCGCCGCAGAGCAGAGAGAAAAGCTGCTGTAGTCAAGTCCCCGACTAACTCAATATGTACTGCTTTGGTGCAGAAGCATACGAAGATCGCAACATAAGCTTTAATTGCGGTACCTTTGCGAATTCTGGATTTAATATAGACCGGTCCGCAATAGTCTACACCAACTGATGCGAACGGCCGACTTGGAGTGATGCGAGGCGATGGAATTTGCCCAACAGGCTGTTTAATCGGGCGAGGATCGGCACGGGTACAGCGGTAACAATTCCAAATTGTGCTGCGTACGGCCCTTCTACCACAGGTTGGCCAAAAGTCGTTTCGAACTGCAGCGAGTGTGTGAGAAATTCCTCCGTGCAATAGTTTACGATGGTATGATACAAGCAGCAGTCGGGTGAAATGATGAGTGCCAGGTAAGAGAATAGGGTGTTTGGTTTCATAAGGTTGATTCGACAGTCTCAGTCGACCACCGACACGAATAATTCCAGACGAGTCCACGAACGGATTCAACAGCTTCAATGTGGACTGATTGGCAACCGATTGTCCTCTGCGGAGAACTCGTAGCTCGTTCGGGTAGCACTCAGCTTGCACCAATTTTACCAGTGTGGTTTGTGAATGTTTCACTTCTTCTAGCGATAGAACAATGGTGCTTTCTCTCGTTCCCTTACGAGAGTTTTTAATAAATCGAAGGCAATAAGCAATCGATCGTACCATACGGTGATATAAAGAAAATCGAGTTATTAAAGGGTTAGGTGGTGGTGGTATTCGGATCGCCAAACTAGTCACCTTACGCTCAAGTATTTCGTCAGACGGGGCGGCTAAAGGGATTTGAAATTCCGGCCAATAAGTTTTATCTTTTTGCAACCACTCTGGTCCATGTCTCCAGAGCTCGCTTTTTATGATTTGTTGGACTGTCATACCCCGGGAAACTAGATCAGCTGGATTTTCCGCTCCCGGTACATGCCGCCATTTAGAGCCATGGGTTAGAATTTGGATTTCAGCCACGCGATTTGACACAAATGTTTTCCAGGTAGGCGATGGGGAACGCAGCCAAAATAATACTACGGTAGAATCTGACCAGCACCAAATAGACTCCAATCGGATTTCCAAAGCGGTACCAACCTTTGCCACTAGCTGAGCAGCTAGCTTAGCGGCGCACAATTCCAACCGCGGAATACTGCGTTTTTTCAACGGCGCCACCCTTGATTTGGAAGTTAATAGTTCCACCTTGATTCTTCCGTAGCCCATATCCGAACGCACATACACACATGCCCCATAAGCCACGTCAGAGGCGTCTGCGAAGCAGTGTAATTGCACATCTCCTGTCTCAAATGCATACCGTTCAATACGAAATTCTGCAAGCTGTGGTAAATCAGAAATAAAGGATATCCATATGGTTTGAATTTCAGCGGGTACTTCTTCATCCCAATCCAACGATAACGTCCACAGTTGTTGCATTACTATTTTGGCCCGGACGATGATAGGTGCGATTAAACCAAGTGGATCGTAAAGCCGCGCGATTATTGATAGGATATGACGTTTCGTTATTGGTGCGTCTTTCATATTAACGTTGACTTCGAAACGAAATTGGTCAGTCGAAGGCTCCCAACTAATTCCCAAAGTTTTGATCGTCTGCTCTGGATCGAACGTTAGATTGGATTGAGTGGCCAAGTCTTCCTCTGGTATATCGTTTAGGACCTCGTGGGAATTGGAACAAAACTTTCGTAAACGAAAACCTCCTCGCGTGAGTAACTCAGACATCTCTCGGCGCAGTTTAATCGCCGACTCAACACTATCCTCTCCTCGGATGAAATCGTCCATATAAAAATCTCGCTTGAGAGCTTTGGCAGCGAGAGGGAACAAGTGGCCTTCGTCTTCAGCCAGTTGACACAACGATCGTGTCGCCAAGAAGGATGAGGGTGCCAATCCATACGTCACAGTGGTGAGGACATATTCAGTAACGGGGTGATTTTTGTTGAAACGAAACAGTACACATTGGAGAAACTGATCATCAGGGTGTATTTTTATCATGCGGTACATCTTTTCTATGTCCGCCAAAAGAACTATTCGGTACCGTCGGAAGCGCAAAATAATGGTATACAACTCGTCTTGGATTACAGGACCAACTAAAAGTGCATCGTTCAGGGAATATCCGGTACTGGTTTTTGCCGACGCGTCGAACACGCCGCGCACCTTGGTAGTCGTGCTCGATTCCTTCACGACCGGGTGGTGAGGGAGGTAACAGGTAATCAAAGATTTCTTTTCATCCTGAGATATTTCACGCATATGCCCGAGGTTAATGAACTCTGACATGAACGTATGATATCTTTCCTTAAGCTGCTCGTTCCGATCCAGTTTTCGTTCGAGGCTTTCCAATCTCCTTAATGCATTAGAGTAGGAATCACCAATTTTACTAAAAATGTCCTCCCTTTTTGGATATTTCACTATATACCGCCCGGAATTGTCCCTAGAAACCGTGTCACGAAAAAAGTCCTCACACATTTGTTCTGTCGGGGAAAGTACCTTTGTGTGCAATTCTTCTATTCGCCAAAATTTCTCTATGTTCCTATCGAGTGACTCTAGGGTAGAAATGTTACATATCGGAGTGTGATGGGTTGTTTCATGTGACGATATTCCGGTAACGAGCCATCCAAACTCGCTATCAATCAGCATAGGGTATGATTTTCCTAAATCAATCCGGCCACCCTTCAGGAAGGTATAGAAGTGTTCAGCACCAATAATCAAATCAATTTTTTGGGAAACGTTAAAGTTGGGATCTGCCAGGTCAATACCCTCGGGAATAGTCCAACTGTCCCCTTTGACAGTGACCGCAGGTAGCATGGTTGTAATCTTGGGGAGAATCAGACAATCTATTTGGACTGCAAACTTTCCAATTCGCGATCGTACTTCAGTGGAAACCAAACCAGTAGCTCGAACTTTTGATTCGCCGACGCCAAAGATTGGTTGATTCAGACGTCGTTGAGGTAAGTTTAATCGTTGCGAGAGTCGTTCGCTCATCAAACAGCATTGGGATGCAGAATCTAAAATCGCTCGGGCTAGATGTTCTCTCCCATATCTATCCAACACGATGAGTACCACCGTCGATAGGAATACGTTAATACTGCCGGGGTCAGATACTGAGTTGGTGGAAACGATTTTATCAGTTGCAGCTGGAACCGTCTCGATCTCACATCGAGCAACGTTGGAACTTGGGCAGTGTTGAGGAAGCTGGCCATGGGTAGCGCCATGATTGGGATTTTCGATGACAGTCGCTGTTGTCTCGAAACCAGGGTGTAACAAAGTGTGATGACGCCTTTGGCATATTTGACAGGCATATTTGGAAGCACATTTTCGAACGAAATGATCCCTACGGAAACAATTACTACAAATCTTCTTTGTGTTAACCAATTGGAGTTTATCCTTTAACGACATTTTCTCGAAAACAGGACATTTAACTAGGAAGTGTCGGTGTTCGCATGCATGGCAGGCGGGTAAGTAGTTTTCCGTCGCGGCGAAGCTTCCAATTCGGGAAGAAGGCTGACCTTGGGATGACCTTTGGTGCTTTGCGGGAAAATGATGTTTATTTGGAGTGGATGGCACAGAATAATCAGCATTTATGGATAGTGATTCCATGGTGCGGATTTTCTTGGTAAGAAATTCGATAAGATTTGTGTACGTTGGATCACCATCAGCAGAAATAAACTCTTCCCAGTCTTTCAGTGTTTGCTCATCGACTCTTGCACAAAGCAATTGAACCAACAGGCTGCTCCAGTGCGCTGTAGGTTCATTCAGTTGTTCCAAAATTTTTACATGTCGCTGGAATTCTTCTACCACGACACGCAGGGATGAAATAGATTTTCCGATTGGCTTGGGTTGGGACGTTATGGCTTGCAAGTGCTTCTTTTTCAGTAAGTATTTGTTTGAATACCGGTTCAAAAGGGACTCCCAGGCAACAGCGTAATTGTTTGCAGTGATCGTAAGCGACTCTATCAGTTTGAGTGCATCTCCCTTTAAAGCTGAGCGTAAGTATTGGAATTTTTGGATACACGGAATCTCCGAAGCGGAATGGATTAACGAATTGAATGAGTCATGGAATGTTAACCAATCGTTCAAGTCCCCATCGAACTGAGGTAAAGAAATCGTCGGAAGTTTTACACCACTAAACTGCGAAACTATAGGTACTGTCGATACCGGCTGAATTGGAGCTGGTACAGCGGGAGGGACTAGCGACATCAAACCACCTTTAACTCGAAAATATTGCTCTTCTACCTTTGCTCTGGTTGCCGTATTTAAATGAATAAATTCATCAGTATCATCAAATGTCTCATACTCAGCTTGAATCGACTCGAAAGTCTCCATCAGTGTATCCAGTCTGCTCATTCGTATCGCTACCTCTTGGGAATCTCGGTCAGGATCGTAATTTTGCAGGAATTCGTCGATGCGCCTTATTGAATCGATGATGTTCCGTCTTTTCAGCTCCTTTTGTTTCATCTTTTTCTCCGACATCGTGATGAATGGAAGTTTTCACGATTTAGCTAAAATTGATCGAAAGACACAGGAAGTACCAAAGCGGGGTAGATGTAAACTTGGACAGGCACTCACCTGTGCCTGAATATAATCAGGCCTTGTATTATACAAATCTGCAGCTCGGGAAACTCGGAAGTAATTTTGCCACTGGTAGTGGCCAAGGATGCAAACGGCTGTCGGCAAAGTTTAATAATGTACACTTTCGGGATAAATATTGTTTGTCTGGTTTTTCCGGTGGGTTTAATCCTCGGGATGGATAGGATTATGACAATTGGTAACCAGAACACTGGAGGAATCGGGAGAATTACCAATTCCGACGGCAACAGCCACGTGCAGCGCACTAGCGGGAACAATATACCAGGTCTGTACCCGTGATCCTGGTCACGGCACCATGTTTTATCCAGGAAAAGATCACGGGCGTAAGTTTCGGGAATACAACTTAAAACGCAGGAACTTGCCAAAAAATCAACCAATTTTAAAAAATGATAAACTTAACTTTAATTTCACTGTTGGATTTATTATAAACTTTAGTGTGACCGATTGCTAGTGTGCTCAGAACGGAACTGATCGAAGGGGATCAAAAATGCGATCGGTATATGATCGCAGACTCTATTCAACTATTAAGGGCGATATTATCGTCGCTCTTATCTTTGCGTTTTTACGAAATTGAATCTAATTGAAACACTGAATGTGATCTAAACCTAACACAAAGCATTTATAGCATCTTTGGTTTCTCGGTATAATATCATTTCATTTCTACCTCGTTGATTTCCTTTCTAAGTGAGCTCCATGACATCTATTACAGTTGTGGTACGCTTCACTACTAATCTGTGTTGTGTTCTCCGTTCACTATTTCGTATCGCGATACACTCGAGTGACTAACAGTCTGGAAGCACACCATAAAATCATTGAACAAGGGAGGCGTTTTAAACTTCTCGTAAATTGATAGATATCTTGACAAACCAGATGCTAACTCAATCTCGCAGATATTCAAAAAACCTTGTCAAATTTCCGATTTATTCAATTAACTACGTTATATTTCACTTATGCGTTCTAACTATTTGGCTTAATAATATATGATTAGAACCTTTGAGTTATAATACACTATTAATAAACACTATAAACTACTATGAACAAACGGGCATTAGCCGCAGACTGCTAATTGTAGTGTTCATCTTCAAGACGATAAATATACGCAAATTGCTCAATTGCTTCATCAAAGTAGCTGCCATAGCTGCTAGTATCAGTCAAAAGTGTCAGTAAATGCAATCCTTTGTGTACAAGTTATTCAATGGCATAATACAGGCTGTGACATTATATATGTTACCGATGCTACATATGTACTTTTCTTGATGTAATGTAATTTCAAAAATTATCATTATGATAAATGTACAATCCAGTAACAACTTATCTGCAATTTGTTTGTGATATTAAAACCGTCGACACAAAAACTAATTCCAAGCTGCTATACTGTTAGAATCAGCGAAGTTACCAGTTCCTGTATATCTTAATTTTACATTGTTTCTGACTTTAGAACATAGTGAATTTTTTTTTCAGTGTTTTTTTTATGTTCAAAGGTTACCGAGTATGCTTTGACAAGCGAATGGTCATGGGTTCGAATTTTAGTAGAATCAGATCATTCGATGTCAAAGTGACTTTAGCATGGGTTTATTTTCATGCCCATCATGACCCTTCTTTTGTGCTATAGAAATATTACCCCAATGCAGCCTCTTGACGGTGCAAAAATTCATTCTTATAATTAGGGGACACAAGCGACCAAAAATTTTGAAAAATCGTTATTTTTTTATTTTAGATTTTAATTCTATAGTCTTTTTTGCTTGCTTTAATACTGAGCACTAGCCTACACAATTGTGTAGGTGAAAGATTTCTTCATGCTTCACCTACAATGTGTTAAAGTTGGGCAATGTTAGCTGAATAGTTACACTTCGTATTGCGTTCTAAGAGTAGTAATTGTTTCGTAATAACAATTTTCCGCAAAATTTCGAAATACCTGCGGTCCGGAACGGGATAAACAAAGAAATCTTCCCTTAGTGGGTTTACAAGAAACAGAAAATATTTACTCATTGATTTCGAATTATGTGTAAGTGATGTTTGATGACTTATTCTTGATGGACACAGTTAACATAATGTGTGCGTGAGTGTAACTGTATGCCCCACTAATCCACGACCTGTTTAGCGAGGACAAAAAGCATTCTCGATATAATCGACCGGCACGCCAATATTACCGTCCTAATAAGCCGGGTAAAAGAGAGAATGTCCGATTTAAAAATAGATGTGAAATGAAAAAAAACATACAACAGAAGTCTTTCACTTTCTGTTGGTTGACGGCTAGTGAGCGACTCTCAGTAGACTTCCTCGATTGGATTAGGGTTGGGAAGCATGTTTTGAAATGGAAATGGTATGTCGCGTCTATCCTAGTGCATAACTAGCGTATTAGCAGTAAAAAGATTTAAATCAAAATTTTAAGTTTTTGTTGAAACCCTAAGGCTGTTAGATTACAACCCCAGATTACCTCTGACTTACAATTACGAAACAAATCAATGAGCATGTTTTTCGCACACAAAAGAAATTTCGTGCCTGCACATTTCACCAGTATCCTCGTTTTTGAAATCTAAAAACCACAACAACAACTAAACTAAAACCAATTTTAATATCCTATATGCGTTGTTATCACTGCTTTCGCTTTATGTTTTTAATTTTTTTCCCTTTTTTGCAACTCACACCGTAAACATTTTTCAATAACTTTTTATAGAAGGGTAATAGTGTGGAACAGTAGTGGAATTCAAATCAAGGTAATACTTTAAACAACGCCATTCGAGTAGATTACAGTTTTTCAATCTTCATGGACGGTAAACAATCTAAGGCTATAAACCATTTGGCGAAAACATTAACTTTGAAGTTAAATTTTGACAGATCAGTAGTTATTTCCTCTCCGCTCAAAAGTAACCCCACTACGAAGCAAATTTGGTATATAATACAAATGTGGCAATGTTGAAACTTCATCATGGTGTGGGTGGAATCGTAAATCGACCAATCACGATCAAGCGTGACGTCAAACTCCAGAAACAAACCCCATTGTCCTACGCGGTGTGTTTTTGTAATTTGACGTCCATTCTTGATTTTTCGCTACAAAAACCATCAAATTTCTGCTTCTTCCACACCTCTTTAAACCTCATTGACGGTGAGACGGTCACTCTTGACCACGGGCATGACACTTCCAATACCAACCTATACAAAAAAACGTAGCCAACATAGAGCGGGCCCAAGCTGACAGCGTCATAGATGGGCTCAAGCTGACAACCGAGTCGGATGTGTAAATTGCTAATTTTTGTTAGTTTTAGTTTGATTTTAGCCAAGGTTTAAGCATCACATAGCCAATGCCAGGTAAGCTATTGATGCGAAATATATGAAACTGTGAAAATGGTTAGTTAAATTCGTTTTGTGAAATCGCTTTGTGTTTGCCGCCTTTTTCATGTGAGCAACGAAAATGTGACGTCATATCAGCCCCCTGCTCTTGACAGTTTGGGAAAGTTACAAGGGTTGCTAGAGTGGTTTGTGTGCATCGCGAAACGATTTCGCTATGGTAAAAAAATTCGCGATGAATACAAATACGCGGCAAAGTGTTAAAAGATGCTCATCTGTTAAAAGATGAAATTAAAACCATTAAAACTACCAGCAACGCGATTGGTCTTGGTTTACTGTTAACGTTGTTTAAAGGCACATTCATTGCGGAAATATTCAATATTGATTATCCGCACTCGGCAGTACTTTGATATGATGTCAGTTGGATGTTCTGCAAAACACTAGAAAAATGGTAGATAATTAAGTACATAATTCAAAAGCGTTAACATTGTAATCTGCGACGGTTTTTACTTTCGGAGAGCCCAATATTGTTACAAGAAAAATTATAACTAAAATTCAATTATTGATTATGAACTATAATTGGCAGTTTGATCTGCTTCTTTTCAATCTATCATAAATTACTTAAAAGTTATTAGTTTTGAAATTAAATTTTCGGAAGAGAAAAGCAAGCTTTCCACCATTACTTTTGCAGATCAGTAGTGAGTGATAAACTGTTTTTGTTTGAAATAAAAAAAGCAGATGAAAACATTGAACTAGTGCATATTTTTCGTTGCAAAATATTTGTTTTTTAACATGTCAGACTTAATACAACCATTAACTTAATTACAACCAACTCATAATAAAAAAAAACAGTCAAAGATTTAGAAAGCTTTGTTCTAACCACGAAAGCAATAAAATAACGTCAAAACTCCAAGATTCTATAGATTGTGTAGGTAAATAGTCTATATTGTAGTCTCCTTGTATTCTAGAACAGTTAAGAACGAATTGAGTAGATTAGCAATCAGCTCTGGCAGTCTGCGCACGTTCTTTTCGCACATTGGATAGGCCTATATATGTACTTTACTAGACGTATCTATAACCAAACACGTAAGCTATCTATATGCAAGACTGACGAAACATGAAAAAACCGCTGCGTTACAGTTACTGGAGTGCACTCACGAACGACCGCGATATTAAACGGTTTCAACGGTGATGGACTTTATTGCAGTGGTGTACCTATTGAATGCACCGCGTACTGTGTCAGATGAGTCGAACATGCGGTGTCGGGTGAGGAAATTTGGGCCGAGTAGACTACCCTCCTGGAGCTACTAGTGTGTTCACCGCCATTTGAATACAATTACATCGTTTGAAGGGAAGGCTCGTCATGGGGAACATCTCCAAACTATTTATTTTGCATTCTTTGCCGGCAACACTAGTAGTAGCTGCAGCTGTTGAAAGGAAGTATCATGTTACGGGAATTCTCGAAGATAGCTTGGTTTATTTGAGCACACGGAGACAGTAAAAAAATTAATTGCGTTCTGAGGTTTTTCCCTTGTTGTATTTAATGAGATGCGAGAACATTTTCGTAGTGTTTTGTCATTATTTTCGTAATATAATAATTATTTCGACAAATTGCCAATTGTTTTGTGTTATATGGTTTTCTTCGATTGAGTTATGGTCATACAAAGGTGTTTGTTGAAATTTGAAAACTCTCAATTCTATTTTTTATGACTATCAACATTTGTATACTAGTAAATAAGGAATTCGTTACTTCAAATCGCGTAAAAATCGCTTATATTTGAGTCTCCAACGGACCTTCTGCTTCCCGGAGGTTTCTTTTCTTCACATAGTTAGAAAGAGAATTGTTCACACCACACATGATGAAATCATTCCATCATCATTCTTTAGAGTAAAGTTGCATAACTAACCAATATCTTTCGATTGCTTTTAACCCTTTAGCGCCCAAGGGTTTTCCTAGTTTTTAACTATTGCACGAAATAAAAGTTTCAAATTAACGGAATAAATCAAACTATATACATACTTAAATGGATAGATTAGATAATAAAGAGAAGGTATGTGTGAATTTCTAAATATAAATATAACGCAAATAATTTCTAAATATAACGCAAATAAGCATTATTTTTAGTTGGTGTCGTCAGATCCGTCCAGCTTTAACCACCTTTTGGACACTAGGGTCGCCATAGAGCTGTGCGAGTTCTTGGTTCATCCTCCGCCTCCATACTCTGTTCTCCTGTACGCCGCCGAAGATCGTTCTTAGCACTCTTCGTTTGAAAACTCCAAGCACTCGCAGGTCCTTCTCGAGCATTTTCCATGTTTCATGCCCGTAGAGGACAACCGGTCTAATAAGCGTCTTGTATAGTGTGCACTTTGTACGGGGACTTAGTCTACTCAAATGATGCTTCTGGGAGTGGCAAAAACTGGATCTTGTGGGTCGAAAACTGGTGACTCAACATGCATCACAAATTTTACATTCACAACAACCTTTTCAAATATTTGGTCCTTATTTTTATGCTCAAAACGTTGCAAAAATGTTAAAGTTTAATGTAAGTTAAACATTGCTCATCGATATGTAGATATGTATGTATGTACGTTACACCATAACTCCTGAATACCTGGACAGTTTTCTGCCAAACTTGACATATGGGAATCAGCACTGATGGATGAACAAAAGGGGAGGCGCGTGGTCGCTGGCCAAGAGAGGAGGTGCAAATAATTAATAGAACTTACGAGTCAAGTAAAGAGAAAAAATAAAACCCCAAAATTAGCTTAACATGTACTAAACCAAGAAGAACGCTATCGGTTCACGTCTTATGTTTGTCCACAATTTGCGATATGTAACAATACAAAACGAAGAAATCTCGAGTACAACGTGGCCACGCATTATATTTTCGTGGAATTTAGGGCAGCATACGATACAGTCGAACGAGAACAGCTAAGGCAGAAAATGCACGAGCACAGTTTTCCGAACAAACTGACGGGGCTGATTAAAGCTACCCTGGAGCGAGCGATGTGCTACGTGCGCGTTTCAGGCACTCTCGAGTCCTTGCGAATCGCGCAGAGGGTTGCGGCAATGGGATGGATTTTCCTGTATGTTACTCAATACCCCTATTGGAGGTGTTGTCCGGCGAGCGGGCATCGAAACGAGAGGAACGATCTTCAGCAAGAGTAACTCCTAACTCCTAACCTTCGCAGACGACTTCGATATCATTACTAGAAACCTTGGGACGGCGGAGGCAATCTACGCTAGACTAAAAACGGAGGCTAGCAAGATTAGGTTACAAATCAATACGTCCAAAACCAAATGTATGGTAGGAAGAGGCTCCAGAGAAAGCAACGTTTG
Source organism: Sabethes cyaneus (assembly GCF_943734655.1). Lineage (NCBI taxonomy): Eukaryota > Metazoa > Arthropoda > Insecta > Diptera > Culicidae > Sabethes > Sabethes cyaneus. Next base: position 784,430 of record NC_071354.1, on the reverse strand, counting down.
CTTCCCACGGACAGTGACTATTGATGGCGATGAACTGGAAGTGGTTGATGGTCATCGCCGACAATAATACTAGTAAGAAGATTCAGTGACTCATTCAAGCTGGAAGTCGAGTACGAGCATATGCTGCCACACAAAACTGACGATGTACAAAACGCTAGTCAGACCGGTAGTCCTCTACGGACTTGAGACAGTAACTTTGCTTGCGGAAGACATGCAATTGCCGTATTTAAACGAAATGTTTTGCGGATTCTTTTTGGCGAAGTATAAACGGAGAGCGGAGAGTGGCGTAGGCGTATGAACCACGAGTTGTAGGCACTATTTGGAAAAATTCCCATTGTGCACCTGGCGAAAGTTGGGAGATTGCGGTGGGCCTGCCACCTCGCAAGGATGCCGAACGACTGCGCAGTGAAATCCGTTCTCTTCTAGAAACCCACCGGAGGGACTCAACGTGCTAGATGGTTCGACCAGGTTGAAGCCGACTCGCGTGTGTCAAGACGCGCAACGGATTGGCGGAGAGGAGCCTAGGACCGTAAACAGTGGAGAGGAATTCTTTATACGACAAGAGCCACCTCGGCTCTCGGCTGGTCGAACCAACCAATAGTACAAATCCGCGTGCTGCTGGATAGATTCAGTAGGATCGTTGCACATGCCTTGTAATTGTCCTGTACTCTAACAGGCGGCTAAATCTGTCGACAAGAAAGGGTCAAGTCTTAGAAAGTGGTTTAAACCCAAGGCTTTACTTTATTTTGACTGATACAAATCAAATGAGGAGTATAATGTGAGGTAAGCTGAGCGCAAGAATATGCCTTAGAACACATAGGTAAGGTAGGGATTTCATTGCCAAGTAGTTGAAGCCTCTAAATCAATGATGGCCAAACAGCGGTCCGCCTTGAGTATGGTCCTTACGGCCCGTGGACTGGTTTGATGGATGGTAGGCGGGAACTATAGGTTGAATTTATTAATGTCAGAGGTCATTTCGGGCCGCGAATCTATTGAGGAGATCTGATTTAGACCGCATTATGCTTATACCGTGGCCACCACTGCTCTAAATTATCCTGAATGTCGACCAGTTACAGACACAGATACAAATGACAGATAGGGGAACTGTTGGTAAGAAAAACAGTGTGGGTAAGTTGTAGGTTAGGTTTAGCGGTTACAGTACAAAAATTTATGAATGTTTTTTTTTTAATGAGCATCTAGTCACAAGCATATTTCAAAACTCTCAAATTTTGGTAGCGTAGGTACAGAAAAATTGAAAGTTGAAAATAATTATGTGTGTGTACGTAACTTTTATGTAATGGGTATGAAATAGGGTAGGCACACAAGAGAGCGACCAATACAGCTCTTACCATCTCAAGTCCCTACCTAGAGCCTCCACGTGGCGATACCCGGTAATGTTCTGTTAAGTAGCTAAGCTCGGAGGTGCGAAGCTGCGTGGTTCCCGGCTGCCTGATTTCAAAATTGTGATTTTGGGCAGACGGCTGAGCCTCACGGCAAGGTAAACCTAATATGTTATTCTAATGATTTGTTTTGTTTTGGCTCACCAAGCAGCTCCTACTGTACAGTGAAAACTTTGGCCGTGAGCGAGTTTAAATAATGCACATGGATATCAGAAGGGAAAACTGAATTAATTAGGGTGATTTATATATTTTGGACAAGCGTTACGCATACTCTATTTTGGACTTTTACGGCAAAATCAAATGGAAAATGTCCAAACTAGAGGAGGCGTAACGTTTGTCCAAAACACATAAATCACCCTATTGTATATTAGATGCATTAATGGAAACTCAAAGATGCAATTATATTTTATTCGACAGATTGCTGGTGAGATTGTTCTATTTTTGTCTATATATGCTCCATTTCATTTTATTTTTACGCCTATATATTCGTATTATATTCGCATCGTTTATTACTGGGTACACGAACACCTATGAAGATTGCCTGAGTTATTTGCGCATCCTCTTAAAATAGGTGTTCAACTAACGTGCCCATTTCTACAATCGTAAGGACATGGTCAACTTACGGGTACACCATATCAGCCACCCATGGTGTGTACGGTTGCCTATGCTATGCTATGCTATGTACGTAACTTTTATGTAATCGAAAATAGTATTTTTACGTGGTTTAATTCTGCAATATTACTGTAACATTGAGTATTTCAATTTAATACCTTTTCAAGTAAAGTTTGCATTAAAAAACATGTAACTTTATTTTTATACTGTTGGGGAAGAATAGATGCTTAATGCGAAAAATGTAGATTTAGGCAGGCTAAAAAATTCTTGATATTAGGCCAAAACTATAAACTTAGCGAAGGTGAGAGTATATGTATATACATACTAATGGTAATATGTATATACATACTAATGGATAGTTGAGAGCTCACAATTGGTAAGATGGCCAGTAAATGAGTTATAATTAAATTAAAGTTTGAAAATAGTTTAAAAATTGTTAGGTGAATGGATATACCATGATTGCCCGCAATTGTAAAAGATATCGATGCATGTAATGTAGTGACGTATGGGAGCCGATTAAAAAGAAATGAGTCGCCATTGATTCTGTGAATTTCAAATACCGGTTTTTAGTTTGAAACGAAAATTTTGTTCATGAAAATATATTCTCTTTGTCAGATTGGCAAGAAGAATGCAGTGAATACATTTCTAAAAACAGAATCCCTGTTTTTGACTGTTTCGGAATTGGGCTTTCCGACGCAAAGTTAATGACTGCTCATTTGCTTTTATATGAACAGCGAAATAAGCAGGCTTTGCTTACCAAATGGTATTTTTGTATTCTCGGTGTTTTAAATGGTAAAATATATTTTTATGTCATGTGCAATTGCTGAGTCGGTGGTTGAACACTTCTTTCATTGACTGTCTTTTCACGTTTGGTTTTTATTGATTTCAGGTCATGGTTATTATAAATAATAGAGATGAATACTTATCCTTCCTGAAAGTGCCAGGAGTAAGAATGCAAACTCCTGTAGTGAGCAACAATTCTTCGACGCCGACAACGACACTGAACCGGGACACCAACCTTCAACAACAGCAACAGCAGCAGCAGAATCAAACGAACAACAATACTACGTTAGTAAACAACATCAACAACAATAACAACGGTAACGGTGTGACTATCAGTAACAATAATAATAACGGACTGCCTGGTTTGGCGAAGGCGGTGCTTATTTGTCGACAAAATTCACACCCGTTTAATGTAAGTAGTGATTGAATGATCATGAGTATTAGATAAAATGAGTTAGTATCAGCTACCTACATCGAACCTCATTGGTTGTAACGCACTGAATAAATCACCTGTATATTCCGTTCTAGAATCGAACACTATTTCTTGAGCCACATCAGGAGGTGAAAGTCGGTCGCTCGGTAGCCAGAAATCGCGTTTCCGAAAATAATGCAATCTTCGATTGTAAAGTCTTGTCACGAAACCATGCCGTATTATGGTACAGTGATGGCAAGTTCTTTATCAAGGTAAACGCTTTGCTGAAAAGATAACTGTTTAACATATCACGCGTAAAAACATTTGCTAAAATTTTAGGACACATGTAGCAGCAATGGCACGTTCATCAACAATGTCCGTCTCAGCCAGACGAGCACGGAATCTGAACCGTACGAGGTCAGTTCTGGCGATATTGTACAGTTCGGAGTGGATGTTATGGAGAATTCGCGACGCGAAACACATGGTTGCATAGTAGCTACACTAAAATTGTTTCTTCCGGATGGCCGAGAGACAAAAGCGAGTCAGTCGATTGGTGTCGGCGGTCAAAGCACCAAAATACCGCCAGTCGATCTATACCGACTTAACCAGTACATCCAGGAGGCAAACCAGCGGGAACAAATTTTGGAGACAAAGTTGACCAGTCTGCAAAAAATGGTTGAAGCAACAAAGTACGTTTAATATATAACTTTATCGAACTGGAAAAATATATTACATCGTATATTTTATTAAAGGCAAAATTCAGCTCTCGGATGGCAAGCTATGATTGACGAAGATCGGCTACTCAGTCGCATTGACATGCTAGAAAAGAAACTACAATATTTCCAAAAGGGAATGACTGACGATAAACTGCGCGAAGAGGTTCTCAAGTTACAAGATGAAAAACACCAATATCAAAATTCAGCTAAGGAAGCCCTGTGGAAAGTGCACCAGGAAAGGCTGGAAGCTACTCATAAGTTAGCAACGATCGAAAAGGCTTTGTGCAGCAGTGAGGACGAATGCTCTCTTCTGCGCGAACAACTGAACAAAACGCAACTGCAATTACAGGTAAATTTTGATAATGATATTGTTTTGAGTACAAAATTGACTTAAACTTACGTTTTAGGAAGTAACTGGAAGGTTGGACGCGCTACAGAGCCAGTATGATGAAAAAGTAGCATCCAGCGAGGAACTGCTAAAACTCAAAGAATCTGAAGTTGCCAACCTTAGTCATGAAATTAATCTGTTGCAAGAAAAAATTAGTTTTTATGCGGTAGTATCTGTTAGAGCATGTAAAATCTTCAATTTCTTAACAATATTTTTGTTTTAGTTTTATGCATCTGATGAGGATGAACAACAGCAGCAGGAGTACAATGATTCAGCAGTCTCCGATTGGTTGCTCAAGTCCGATATTAAGAAATTAGAAGGATCTGAAGATATTATTAAAGCCATTTGTAACGATGCTGTAAGAACTTCATTCTTTTTGAATACTTTTGTTCTATTCTCTTCTTACACTTCAAGGAATCCGAAATGAATCCTGATGGAAAGGAGATCAATTTGGAAGATAGCGTGATGCAACTGCAGAGAAGAATTCTTACTTTGGAAAGGAACATTTCTCTCTTTATAGAAACTGATAATAGGATAGAAAATGGTATGATATTTCTTTTCGAATTTATGCAAGTAACGAAATGTATGTTTTCTAGAAAATGAGCCAAACGATAACACAAGCGTAACCTCTTCATCGACGACAAGCACAGCAACTGCACCTGTTGCTGCTGTTTCGGTGAATGCCAATGACAATGGGCCATTTGAAGAAGCGATGGAGCCATTGGTTAAAAGCGGTGGTGAGGAATGTGATGGCAATCAGAATGTGAGCACTACTGGTAGTAGTAACGTAAATGACTCTCAACAAATGCCACCGTCCACAACCGAATCGATCTTGACGACGACTATTACCACCGTTACAACGAAGGATTTACAACAAAAACGTTCTGCAGGAACCAAATTATCTGCACATTTAAGCTGCGAATTGAATCAAAACGTACTTCGAAGAAATCTCAAACACATCAAAAGCGACTGTGCACTTCTGCTACGTCAAGTTAGTCGAACAAACGAAGATAACCGCAAAAATGAGGAAAACCTGGTGGCCAAAATAAAATACGACGAATTAGAGGCAGAGGTATGCATATTTGTATTATCGATATTAGACCAATGTTCATTGCATGTTGTATACAGTGGCGTTGCTGTGCTAAACCACATTGCGTAGCCAATGATAATAATTAAGTGCCACTATATCTGGGAATTATATATAGTTAGAGGGCTAATCTCCTGGAACGCCCCCAAACAGGTTTCATAGCTATGATCAATTCACACGATAGCTGTGATCAGTTTATAGCAAAGTAGGAGCAAACCAACCAAAAAATTTTCAATTATAAGGTGTTATTCTATAATAAATCAATAGAATAAAACATAATAACTTTTAAAATGGTGGCTTCTCAAAAATAAAAAAATCAATTTAGACATTTGCCCTTTCATGACATAAAAAATGTTCATTGGTGAGGCAGTTTTCCGGTTGGCCTTGAGGTACGATATTCGTCTAACAAGCCAGTCGTCGCATGCTCGAATATATACTGAGAGAGACTGTAATAGTCGATAGGATTGTAGCACTATCCCTGCAATTATCCTTTACATTTAACAGCTGGCTAAGAAATCAGTTGAATAAAAGACCAGAGAGTTGCGAAAGCGGAATGTAAGCTAAGGTGCGCTTTTGCTTTGTTTTCGATGTAAAGAAACTGCCTATTTATTGCAGAGATTCCACCTTTTTAGACTCCCATGCGAAAATTATTATTTTCTGCATGTCCCACACATGTTTGCAATTTAGCAATTTGAACCATCAGTTTTTCATTATTGCTCCCCACTGCACCACTCCTTGCTTGACAAGCATATTTTCAATGTATTAATTGGTAAGTACAGGATAATTATTATTAAAATATGAATTTGCGTAGGACTTGCAAAATTGCTGCAAGGAACAATATTAGGCAATATACTTTAAAAGTCGATTTAGTCGTTTCCGAAAACATCAGACATCTTCGAAACTAATAGATGAATCTAAGCTTACATTCATAATTAGTAAAAATACATCAAAATAAATGGTAAGGGAATCTGCATAAATTTAACAAAAAATATTGCAGACTTACGGCTTACCCAGATATTTTTTTATTCTGACTGTTTATGGCCATTTAGTTCAACAAAAATGTTATACCCAGGTAAAAACAAAATGTGAGTTAAAACTCGTTTCTTACCTTACAAGCTATTATGTACTTTTAGCGTAATGCCGACATGCTTTAAAATTTCTTCTACTGATTCCCAAGTACCAAACTATTCTTAATCCACTGCAAAAGAATTTCGAAAATTTTCTATTTAGTTGTAAATTGTATGAACCTTTACGCGTCTATAAATCTTAAAGTGTATAGGGTAGGTAAATATGTTTATGTATTTTGGTTTTGCTTTGACATTCTCAATATTTTGAATAGGTGGTGCAGTTTACACAATTTAAAGATGCAAGATTTAATATTTGTATTTTTAGGCGATCATATGAATATAGCTAAAGACACATTAGTGACTCACAATTAGTGACTATAGAGGACTTCCCTGTGCAGTTGTATGCCAGGGATTTGGTTAAATAGGAGCTGATTTGCGTGGTGGGCATGGAATGTGCCTAAAGCAGAGATTTGACTATCTTAATTTGTTTTAAAAGAAGTAAGATGTAATAGTTCTAGAAAATATTACTAGTGCGGCAAGTTGACGAAAAAACGTCACGTCTTTTATAATAACTATAAACCATGATAGTAGAGCAGAGACCGGGTTTTCAATCTCTTCTATTAATCACAATTTTGTTACAATTTTAGCTACGTGCGCTCAAACAGGAACTGGGTACTCGTCCGCAGCAGGATGAATTGGAAAAGAAGCAACGACTTTGTGAAAGTCTTACTGAAGACTTGGCATCGATGCGAATCGAAACTGAAGAGCTCCGAGCCTTAAATGATCGCTGCCATGAGGAAATGAATCGTTTGGAAAACGAACTACTTCAAAAGAAAAATGTCGAAAACGAAAAGATAAGTGCAATGCTTCAACAGGAACCGACAGTCCCTGTGCTCAGTGACGATGCTGTGGGGAACACTGATGTCAAATGCGCTACAAAAAAGGAAAACGTGCCGATTCCTAGCGTTATTGATGCTGAGACACAAACTGAACCCCAAGAAGAGGAAGAAGAAGCTCCGATCAGCTCCAATATTGAAGAGTTTGATTATGAAGTAGATGATGAAGAAGACGAGGACGAAAAAACGGAAACGATCGATACAACAGAAATTTTTGTCGGCCAAAGACTGCTGGACAATAGCAGGACTAGTTTAAATAACAGTAGTTTTGGTACCAGCGACTCTGTGACTAGCTATAGCCATAATATCAATAGTTCTAGCTACACTAGTATGATCTGCAGTGAATCGACACCACGAATGGTGGATGCTAATATCGTTAAAACTTATGACAGTGAAATCGGGGAACCAAATGGGACTTTAGCAGAGCAAGTTGAACCAGTTTTGCTGAGCATTACTAGTATGCAGCAAGAGTTGGAACTTATCAACCATCCAGATGTTCAACGAGAAGAGGAACTGATAGCATTCAAAGAAAAGTATACCCATCTTACCCAAGAAAATATACGGCTCAATCAGCAACTGCAAAAGTTGAACGACGATTTTAGTCGATTCAAAAGTAAATCGTTGATAAAATTTCTAATGTACATAGCACCCTTCATTGTTATCGTTGGTTATATAATGTTTAATCGTGTATCATAAAACCATCAAAATTTTCAGTTTAGTTGAGTTGCAGAGATTAGAGAATTTTATTGAGATATTTATTTCGAATTCAGCTAAAAGCAGACCGGTAAAATTTGTTTGGTTATTTTTTTATCAAAAACAAATCATTTAAATATGAATCTATCGTATTTCGGCAAATAGCTTTATAAGTTTTTTTCTGCGACTCTTCATGTAACAATCTATAGCTAATATATATTTATTATTAATGAAAAAGAAAACATGTACTAATACTGATGCATAGAAAAATCCAATTTGAGCTAAAAATTCAGCAGTTTGTGCGAATGAGGGACTCCTTTTCTTTTTTTCTGTAAATGAGTTGAATATCGATAATATAATATGGAAACCCTTCAAAACACTTTATATACAAGTATCACTCACTAACAGAAGATTTTTAGAGTTTCACATCCTCTCATCCCTAAACGCATTGCAAATTCTGTAAGCAGATGGAATATATATTATCTATAGCAGGTTATAATAGCTTTTATACGCTCTCAGTGGATAAAAATCGTTTACTAAATCTATCCAAAAACGACTATATAGCTTTCGTACTTCGAGTGTTCCTTGGTGACATCACAGTATCGAGAGTTTTTGGAGTTCAGTTTTACGCTATAAGACAGCTTAAACTAGGCCATCAAAATAAAACAATATTCAAAATGCTTCTATGGCGCAATATGACGAATACCGTTTTAAAATTGTACAATAACAAAATATCAGAACGTGTGCTGAAATAGCTTGTATGCATGGGTAAATCTAATAGACTCGAATAAGAAAGTGTATCAAATAATTCAAAAGTACAAATGCTAAATTGGTATGGGAGAACATAAACCGCACGTCATGATTCAGCAGTTAAACCAAACAATATGCCTAGATGACAGAGATCGAAACATTGTAAAAATGTGAGCCGACTACTCCATCTGTTGACATCATAGCCATTACCATTGGAAGTGCTTAAAGGTTAATTATAGCCATAGCTATCGTACTCGAGAACAATATTGTACGAGACGAATGCCAAGAGTGTTGCTTGAATTGTTTGTTAGCAATAAATGAAACTTATTTATTCTTTGTAGCAAACGGTGAAAAATTATAGCTGAGAAAAATGCTCCAATAACGTCGAATGGATATTGTACATTCAAAACAGCAAAACGACATATATTTCAAACAATACAGTACGCGATGCAGTTAAGGAAAATCAACTGATAAAGAAAAGAAAAAATTAAGAATCGCTTAGTAACTAATCCGATAAACCCCTGTGGTCCACCTGACATGAAGCAGCAAAAAGTATGCACTTTATCTTCCGTCTCTAGAAAAGGAACGTCAGCACATCAGGCACGACTTAAACATATTAAACATTAGAATCTTATTCAACCGCTTAGTTGGTTTCGAGGTACGAACGATACTGGTCTAACAAACCAGTTGTCGTATGTTCGAAACTCGGCTATGCGGTGCTGCTAGATAGAGAGTCAGTAGGATAGTTGCACTAGTCCCGTAACTGTCCTGTACTCTAATAGTCGCCAGTGTAGTCTGTCGAGAAAGAAGCGTCAAGTCTTAAGAAAGACGTCTTATTCGTGACTTCACCTTGATATAGTCTATTCTAGTTGGGTCAATGCAGCAATCGCATGTGCACGTTCAGCCACCGTTTCATGCAAAACAGACGCATTCAAATGCATTTATGCCGCCGTGATAAGCATATGAATATGAATATATGGTACTACCACCTTAGCAGAACATCCGTTCATAGCAATGAACCTACCATGTCAAAATTGTTAGTCATATTCAACGATTGGTCATGCTTCCCAACTCTTGTATTATGGTATGATATTTATGTATATATTAGAAAGTTTATTATAACCGACATGATAGAACAATAACATGAAAGATAATTCCGTATTGAACCATTGTTGGAGGCGGACGCGATAACGTTTAGTTTGCACGATCGTTTCGTCAATCGTTGAATAAACCGTCTTAATGCAGAATGACTCCAGCAGGTGGGGAGAAGGGCCCGCTCGTTATCCACGATGTGTTGTTAATCGGGCCAAGAATTACCTTAGAAAGTTGACTGTTTCACTCTCCCTAGGCACACCGCCTCAAACAATTGCTCTGAGGGACCCTCCCTCTTCCCGATTCTAGTTTATTTAGTCCCTCGAATGGAACAGAGTTGCGTCCTTTGAGTTTCCATAAGTGCTTCTAATAATTAATTTAATTTTTTCTTCTGGTATCCATGTGCAGTATTAACACACGTATTGGCCAAAGTTTTCACTATATAGCAGGATGCTTCATAAGCTAAAACAAAAAACATAATTGAAATAACTTATATTATGCTTACCTACAAAATGGAGTGTGCGTAACGCATGGGCCAAAATACCTCATTTACCCTAAGCGTAACAGAGAGACGCAAAGAGAATCTGTCGCTTGCACATTCGACCTTTTGACATGTTGGTCGTGAATGTAGTGGTTATAACCTGCACTGCACTCAGAGCCGTAGCATTATATTGCGGCGCACTTGGCGAAGCATCAATGTGGCGGCCACTTACTTCCTACTTCAGTGTTCTTTCCAGGTACTTGATCGTTAACCGGTAATTGAATTCTACAAGTTAAGTTTAATTTTTTATGGCGATAGTTTGTTACAATCGACAGCCTCCGTCTGTAGAAACGTAGAAAAAAGTAATGGAACAAATTTTTTTATAACACCTATCTCAGAGAAGATAAGGCGTGAAGGGAAAGAGTGAAAAATTAGGTAAGCGAGAATCATTGAAGTAACGCTTATACAGTTTGTATGACGTTGTCCTAACCTAAATTCAAGTTTTTTTTCGCAGATAAGTTTGCGAGAAAATTCATGGTTTGGCAAGAGATACTTTTCCTATGGAAAGAAAACCAACGGTTTTTTTTATGTATCCGTGTATGACCATAAATGTGGTAAAAACGGATTTTACCATTCATTAAGTCCCGTGATGATCCAGTTACGTTTTAGTCAAATGTAGCCAGTAAGGACGTGCTACCCTGACCCTGATACAACGACAATGGAGTCCAGTTCATCCCAAAAGAACTAAATCTACCAAATCGTCCCCGTATTGATTGATTTATGGATTGATAATTAAACGAAAGCTGAAGCAAAAGGAAGCAGTTACCAGATACATTGGTCATATAATGTGTTCATCTTTCAGTCGGTTCCACGGCTCGCCTAGACCGCAACTAAAGAAGGTGTACGCCGACTGATGAACGGTATCAGCAGCAACAGCAACAGCAGAATAATTTGTATCAGTTTTTTTTCATGAAATATTTAAATTTGTTGAATTTGATTTAGAAAGTGGACACAGAATGCATAGATTTAGTCATTGGCGGAACTAGCGCTCATTTCTAGGGGGGCTATAGCCCCCGGCATTTTTTCGACCATTTTATTTCCTTGGCATATTAAAATTAAATGTAGGTACATTGATGCATGGGAACTTTAATATAAAAATTACTCTCAAGCTTTTATTATGTAAAGTTATATAACTATAGTTTTTTTCTTAAATTTAAAAATCCAGCTTAATTTTTCTAGGGGGGGCTTATGAACTCATACATAATTTAGAATGATTTTGCTGAAATGTCTAAATGATGTACAGCAGCTGAAATCACCAGTTACTTTACTGACGATTGAATCTACGAAGAGTCTTTCTTATTTTTTATAATTTAAGTTTTTACTCATTATGAGAAAATGGAATACTGGCTTAAATAAATCCGGCCTTAGTTTTCAATAGGTCGCATAACCTATGCAAAAGGAATGATTATCTTTTGAAAACTCAAGCCAGAAATATCTAGTTCCTCTATGCTTGCGCTATCTGTACGTGAAACATAAAATATTTGCTCACAAAGGAAATGTTTTTCCCCTTTTTCTTCACCGGTGTATTCATCCACACTGTGGTAAGGGTAAATGTCAGTAAATGTAATGTTTACTTTTGTTATGAGCAAGCTGCGAGCGCTGCGAGTAAGCGAAGTGAATATTATTCCTTTAGTGCCGAATTTTGTCAGTCAACATTTATCGTAAAATGAGCAAAGTTTTAAAAGAATGCTTCTTAAAGTCTTTAACCAATCGTCATCCACCGATTCGTATTGAACCAGAACGGACTTTTATAGGACGCAGTCCACAAACACTGATTCAGGATCCATGCTGCTCACGACAGCAAGGTGTGTTATAAACGATTTTGCTTGAGCGACCATAGATTACCAACTTGTTCTATTTTTTTTATTCAGTTTGTCTTAAGGCCAATGTTAAAGATGGTTACGTTTTGGTGAAATGTCTTGGCTCAAACCCGTCGGTGTTAAATGGAAAAAAGTTGGAAAAACACCTTGGATATGAAGCTTACGATGGGGATATTCTGGAATTGCTTCCTGGTGAACATCAATATTCCTTTGATTTTAAATTTGAGGAGGTGGTCTGTGAAATGGAACAGGAGAAAACGGGAATGTTACAGAATAATCTGGTTCCAAGAAAAAAAGAGTTTGCCAATCTTGAATGTTTTACGAAAAGCGATAAAAAGGTCAAAATCATTGACAAAAAAGATACTCACAAAAGAAGTTTGTCGAAAGACAGTGAAAGTAGTTCCAAACAGAGCAAAAAAAGTCGTACTGAAAATACACACAATGGGAACAACAGCAAGACGGATTTAAATAATCGAACTAGTGTTGGGCTAAGAATATCAGTACCTGTTGAGAGCAACCGTTGGGAAGTCATCGACGGAAAGCAATTGTATATTTTTCATAGCAAAGGACTGAATTCTTCAAATAAGATAGCCGCTTACGACATGGATGGAACACTTATCAAGACAAAATCAGGTAACGTTTTTCCAAAAACAATTGACGATTGGCAGATTGCGTTTCCTGAAGTCCCCGGAAAATTGAAATCTTTGTCGAAAAATGGATTTAAAATTGTTATTTTTACTAACCAAGCTGGAATTTCGAAAGGAAAACTAAAAATTGATGAATTTAAAACGAAGATTGAAGCCTTACAATCCAAATTGAACATTCCGCTGCAAGTATATATCTCTACTGGAAAAGGGGAATACCGCAAGCCTTTAACGGGAATGTGGGATAAGATGTGTCAGCTGGTAGGTACGAACAAATTCATAAATCATTTTTGATTAAAAGTATTTTCAATTGCTTTTAGTATAATGACGACCTTGAAGTAGACAAAGTACATAGTTTTTATGTTGGTGACGCAGCTGGTCGACTAGAACAGAAAAAACCTGTGAAACGCAAAAAGGATCATTCTTGCGTCGATCGATTAATGGCGTTGAACGTTGGAATACCATTCTTTACTCCAGAAGTTCATTTTCAGAATGCTAAAGACCTTGAGTGGACTAAGCCGGAATTTGATCCGAAATCAGTTTTCGAATTTCGAGAGCTTTTATCACCAAGCGGAAGTAAAATGGTTTCTTCTGAACCGGAAGTTATAGTAATGGTTGGCTTTCCTGGATCTGGCAAAAGCAGTTTTGTTCGAGCGAATCTTGAATCGAAAGGTTATACTTTGATCAATCGTGATACTTTGGGTTCATGGCAAAAATGTGTTTCACTACTGGAGAGTGCGCTAAGGAACAAAAAATCAGCTGTCATCGACAACACTAACCCTGACGTGGAGAGCCGGAAACGCTTTGTCGAAGTGGCTAAAAAAAGGAACGTACCTTGTCGCTGTTTTGTGATGAACGTCAGTTACAAGCAGTCAAAACATAACAATATATTTCGAGAATTGACTGATCGGTCACATACATCGATAAACGATATGGTATTCAATATGTATAAGTAAGCTTTGCAGTTGTATAATGGTAAGTGAAATACGTTTATTAAATCATAACTTTATAAATACTTTCAGATCAAAATACCAGGAACCATCTATCGAAGAGGGTTTCAGTGAAATAGTGAAGGTAAACTTTTTAGCGAATTTCAAATCTGACGTTGAAGAAAACTTGTACAAATTGTACTTATTGGAAAGTTAATTACTGTTATGGATTGGATATTATACGCATGGCGGATTGCCTTTCTGACGGTAGAATTCGTTTTTATTCAATTGAGAATTCAAATCGTTTGCTGATCACCTCGGAAAATGAAGCAAGCCAAAAACTTTTGACTTTCATGTTTATTTCCGATTCATATATGCTGGTTTGACTTCCTTTCTACATGATAGTGGTGAATTATGTTATGAATATGCAATTTGTTCCGGTTATTTCGAACTATTTCAGCTTCAAGAGTACTCTAGTAATTTCTGGTAACTACTGACACTTTATTCTGCAAGTCACGTGACTCAATACGACAATTGTCACTCGCCACGGCGAGTCGAATTGAGTGCTGTCACCTGGGTGACAACCGTGTCACCTAGGTAACAAACATGTGTCACCTAAGTGACAAACCGATGGGGGGCTCTGTAGGTTATCGAGTCTGCTTTGACAAGCGAGTGGTCGTGGGTTCGAATCTTAGTAGAATCAAGGTTATACAGCAAACAAAGCGAGTCACCTAGGTGACAATTGTCGCCTCATTCGCGATGACTCCAAATTAGTCACGTCACTCGCCTCGCAGAATCTACTCTTCTGTTGGGTACTCTTACCATTGTGTCCATTATTTTGAAATTTGAACTATTGTGGCATGCCCCGTTGTTTCTTTTGCTTTACGCTTCAGGCTTACCTATCACTTATTGAGGAAGTGGTAGGCTGGTAGCTGGAGAGCCAATCAGGGATGACTTGTTTTATAAACCTTGTAATCCTGATCGGCGACCCAAACCAGATCTCCCTAGGCCCTTTTTGAGATACTGTTCCGAGGTTTTGCTCTCGGCATTACACAGGCGACAAATATCATCTTGCACGAAACCGAGATTCCGAAGATGATATTTACTCGGGCAATGTCCTGGCACCAGATCGGTAAATGTGCTGAGATCTCTCTTATTGCGACTCAGCAGCTTTTGAGTAACCTTAATACTCGGCATTATATTTTTTTTTATTGTTTGAGCGATTGTACGGCCATCAAATTGGCCATAAACGTTCGGCTCTCCCATTGTTTCAGCTCACTCTTCATCACACAGTCCGGGATACCGCAGAATGGACCTGGACCTGTGAATGGAGAGTTGCAGTTAGAACCACATCTGGCTAGTTCGTCTGCAAGTTCATTTCCATCTATTCCGCAAAGACCAGGGACCCAGTACAGGTTTACCGAGTTTACCTGGCTCAGTTGCGTAGAGACAAATGCAATCCCAGACAATTTTTGAGAAACACTTAAAAGCTTTAAGCGCTTTTAGTGCCGCTTGGCTGTCAAAGAAAATGCAGATATTAGCATGTCTGTATTTCCTTTCGAGACAGACGTTTACACATTCTATTATAGCAGCTATCTCAGCCTGGAAAACTGTTGGCCAATCTCCCATTGTTACAGATATTCTAGTTCTAGGGTCGTACACTCAAGCACCCGTTTTGACTCCCACTTTTAACCCGTCGGTATAGAACTTGATTGCACCCCTACGGACGCTAGGTCCACCCTCATCTCAAACCGAACGTGATGGTTCGTTTACCGTGTATGGAATTGTCGTAGTTGGTTCTAGCTTCCATCCAATCACTGTTCATTTCCGCAACTGGGCCAATAGGTAGAAGTTTCAGGATACTCAAGTGTCCGGTTTTATCTCCGTCGAGTATTGTTTTCCATCGTTTAAGTGTTAGGGCGCTTTTCTTATCCTCTAACTGAACGTGTTGATTCAGAGGTAGCAAGTGAAGGATAGCTTCTAGAGCCTTCGAAGGTGTGTTTTTCATTGCTCCGGTTATGGCCATGCATGCTAATCGTTGAAGTTTGTTCAACTTTTTAATAGCCGTGGCTTCTGAAGTTTTTGGCCGCCATACCAACGAAGCATAAGCTATCCTGAGGCCCCATGTTTTTCCTACCATTTTTGAACACACCCATAGGGCAGTATTCGCCTTGCTAATTATTGAATCTAAGTGTGCGTTCCAAGATAATTTAGCGTCTAGGATTACTCCCAGATATTTAACTGAGACGCTACATTTAATTTCTTCTTCCCCAAAGTGTAGAGACTGTAACTTCAGTTTCCTCTTCCTAGTGAAAGGAACAATTGTTGTTTTTGAAGGATTAATGCCCAGGCCTTCTTTACTACACCAAGATAGTGTGAGGTTTAAGGCCTCGCAGAATAAGGGTGATGTTCACTCATATCTTACTCATTGACGCAAATTTTACAAGATCACTGATTTGAAAGTTTTTTTTTTATTTAATGTGGTTTTAATTTGAAAAAGTTGATTTGACTGGCCAACGGGATTTTTCATCAATGCACGTTATTAGCGGTATCCAAAAGAAGTGCCGGTTACCGATTGACCTGAGAATACGTCTCTTAAGGAGGGTATAATTTCGAGATTTATAAGGGATGTAACGACATTTTATAAATAAATAAAACAACAAGTCGCGTTAGGTAATTTTACTAACCTGTTCTCAAGTCGTAATTTTTCTTTCTAACAAAACTTTTTGCAGACTTGACACTTGACCCTTTTCTTTTCATCGACAGACTTCGCAGTCGGTTATTAGAGCTATTAGGCTAAGTGGCTCCTAGGCAGTACGCTCAGCCGGAATTCGATCATACCGTCGAACGGTTTTTTAGACCGTTTATCGAAGCTAACCGAGTGTGCGATCAATATAATGTACAACACGAAAAAGAGTGAGAAGGATGCTCTTTTTTTTATTGTGCTAACACCTCACCTCGTTGACCTTGCAACTGATAGTAGTCAATGAGACGTTCTTCATTGAATGTGCGTGAATAAGAGGATGCGGAACAGTCATAGCAAATCGTTGTTTTTAAGTGCTTTATTAATTGCACTATTTCGCGTTGGGTTGCAAAATCCAAGTAAAAAATATTACATTCCAAATATTAAAGTAAGTAGTAACTTTTATTAACTCGAGTAAACAGTTTACGTCTGTATCTTTGTTACATAGGTTAATTGGCATAAAGCGAATGAATTTTGTAACTCAATCGGAATGCAGTTAGTGGCAATTCAGTCGCAGGAAAAAAATGATGCAGTAGCAGCATTTGTCAAAAGTACCGACAAGTTTGATAACGACGTATGCGTCTTTTGGATCGGGGGAACCGATCTTGCTGAAGAAGGTGTATTTTCATGGACAGCCACCGGAAAGCTGGTCACGTACGAAAATTGGTCCCTAGGTGAGCCTAACAATACCAACGGGACGGAAGATTGTATGCAGCTGGTATACATACCAAAGTTTAAACAGTATTGGAGCTGGAATGATAACAACTGCAAAACCCATCGCTATTACTTTATTTGTGAAAACAACGAATTGGAATGTATATCGCAATTTTGAATTGCTGTTTTCAAAGTTTTGCTGCAATATCAAAACTATATTCAAGCCATCAATTTAATTTTTCTTTTGATATCATGTACATTCTTTAAACTTGTAATGGTCAAAGTTTTCACAGTACAGTAGCAGGTACTTGATGAGCTAAAATGAAACGAATAATTAAAATAAAATGTATTTCTCTTACCTCTTACCTCTTAGCTGTCAGCATAAAACCACAGTTTTCTGATCAGGCAGGCGGGAACCACAGCCTCCTAGCTTACCTGCTCAATAGAGCATTACTGGGTCTGACAACGTAGGGCGCTAAGTAGGAGCTTGGGATGGCCAGAGCTATGTTGGACGCTTCCCCGTTTTGTACCCACCTTAACCCTTAAATGCGCACGCTGATTCTGATTCATTTTAAATAAAAACTTAGGCCATTGCAAATCATTTTCAAAGTTTTTGTCAGCTTCTCTTTGTTTTTTTTTCACCCCTCCCTTCAGTGGCCCAAAACCGGAGGGACAAAAACTTTTTTAAATATTTGTAATGGCCTTATCTAAAGGCAATAAACATAATTTACTTTGGGATGTTTTTCACTAAGTTGTTTTAAAGCAACATTGCGCATTTAAGGATTAAATTAGATTCGAAATTGGGCTTAAAGTTGATTTGTGCTGGACGAGCGAAGCGAAGTTGAAATCGAATATACAATTATACAAATTTAAAATTCAAATTAAACGAAACTTACAACTGGATCGATTGGACATGAAAGTAAGCCTGAAATTAGACTGAAGTTGGACTCGAGATTAAACTTAAAATTTGATTTTGATTATGAACTTGAAATTAGACTTAAATTGGACTTGGAATTGGATCTTTTTTTTTAAATTGGACACGTAAGTTTACTTGAAATTAGACATGAAATCGACGTTGAAATTGGACTTGAATTGGACTTTAAGCAGAGCCGATTTTTACGTAATTAATTTACTTATCGCCAAAAAACGGTAAAATAAATTAAATTCCTTAGACATCCGGAACACACCTAGAGATTTTTCAATTTTCAAATAAAACTTCAAGAGTAGGTGGGGTATGTCCGTGGTTGTCAGCTGTCAGCTGTCAGTCTTTTACTTTATGTAGTCCCTGAATACAGCGAAGGGTGCTGTTGTGTGTTCACTGGAATTTCTCAGTAGCCTCACTAGTCATAGAGCTCATTTTTTGTATGTTCATAGGGCATAAGGTTGCCACAACTTAAAATCAGTTAGGTTGTACAGGCTCGATCTTTGCGGGTTGTTTATATACAGCTATTTCAGTATATAGTTCGGTCATCAGGAAAAAATAAAGCAAACCTAAAACTTTTTAGTATGGCGGATCTATATTTAAGCAATTAATTTACTTATCGTAAAAATTCCGACCAATTTGATTGAAAACTCCGGATTTCTGGGCTACGGCTTGATGATTTTTATACATTATATTTCATAGAGAAGATGGGACACGTGCTCCAGTATCCCTTCAGTGAACCTATAACTATAAAATTCTACTTGACAATAGATTACATTTTGTAGGTATTGAAATTTGAACTTGGACTTAAAATTGGTATTGAAATTAGATTACTAACTAGATTTGAATATGGATTTTACATTCCAATTGAAATCAGATATGAAATGGGACTTGAAATCAGACTTTTACTTGATATTAGGCATATCAGACTAAAAATTTGAAATTTGAAATTTTAATTGAAGCTGGAGTTGAAAATCGAGCATGAAATTGGACTTAAAATTAAGTTCAAAATTTTACATGAAATTACGCTTAAAATTAAAAACAAAATTTCACTTAAAATTGGACTAGAAATTAGGCATAAAATAGGACATGAAATAAGAATTGAAGTTGAAGCTTTGAAGTTGAAGAATTGAGCTTGAAATTGAAACTAAATTAAAGGATGTCCACGGTGAAATTGCAACACACTCAAATTGCTCTATGTTTCAAACCGTTGGGTAAAATAATTGAAATTTTGCATGGAGAAGATCCAAAGTGCAACGTTTATGCTACGTGAGTCGTTTCATCAGGTGTGCAAATATCTGAAATTTGGCGTCGAAAGAACCTCTCGTTTGCGAAAAAATCTGCACAAGTACATCGAAAATGAGAATCTAACACATCGTGCCATCAGTAAAAAGTTGAAAATCCCGAATTCTACGGTTTCTTATGACATAAAATGATTAAAAGACCATCTGAATGTCGATCACAAGCCAAGATGCAGAGAAAAAAGTCGTCCGTATACTGTTAAGGATCATCGTGTAGTTGTGTAGTTGTGGCCTTTGGCCCTCCGTTCGAGATGTGGGAAAAGTACTGAATCTGAGCAAAAGTTTCGTGCAGAAGGACAATACTCGAGCTGGATTACGTACATTCAAGGTTCAACAGAATGTGGTCGCGAAAAGCAGTGCCCGGAACTTATTCGATCAAAAGCTGGCAAAACCACACTGCTGTGTTATAGACGGGGAGACCTACGTAAAAGCGGGCTTAACCCAGATTCAGGGGAACCAGTATTTCACTGCAAAGGATACGTTTGATGTTCTAGAACTTCCGAAAACAGAGGGTGTCGAACTTTGCCAAGAAACGCTTGATTTGGCAAGCAATTTGTTCATGTGACAACGGAGTACACCTTTCGTAACCACCCCAAGTAACATGATGATAGCATTTAAGGCCAAAATTAGTCATGAAGACCGCCATAAGAGTACAATAAAACTTACATTGTTGTTTGGGACATATACCATGAATGTCCGGTGTATTTGAAAGAGTGCTTCTAAAAGCGATTTCTTTCTCTTCTGAAGTCTCACAACTGTCCTACTATTTTTTGGCCGGATGCCATTATGCAAACAACGTGCTGGAGTGGTATAAGGCAAATAATGTCGCTTTCGTGCCGAAAGATCTTAACTCCCCAAATACACCGGAGCTGCGGAAAATCGAGAATAACCGGGCTATTATGAAGCAAAATTTTCTAAAACGTTTAAAACAGTTGAAGAAATGAAGTAAATACGCAAAAAATATGGCGATTTTGAGGTTGTGAAAAATCTCATGGATGAGGTTAAAGTCAAAGTACGGACATTCGGGTACGGAGGCGAAATTAAATAAGATAAAGACACTACAACTAAGTTTAATTTAATACACTGAAAATTTGATTGGAATCGGACAAAAACTAGAATTTTGCGAATTGATTTTGTGTGTTGCAATTTTACTGTGAACACCCTTTAGACAGTTACGTAGACATTAGGTCGTATGAATAAAGTGTGCTTTACATCTCATAAGGTTAACACGGAAAAAATAAAGCAAACCGTTTGATTCTTACGGCCTAATAAAATGGCAGTAGAATTAAATGGTAACATTAATCAATTTGTTGCTCTCCAGATATTTTACTAAGACGCTCAAATGACAGATAGTTAATTTTAAATTAGACTTGAAATTGGACCTAAATCGAACTTGAAATTCTATTTAACGTTGAACTTGAAATTAAGCTTTAAATTTGATTTGAGACGGGATCTATTTTCGTGCAGTTAATTTACTTAATGCAATAATTCTACAATATTTATACTTGCTGGTTACCTTGAGAATTTTTTTTATAGAAAAGGTTGATACGCGCCCCAGTGTGCCCCAGTCTGGGCACGCCTGTGACGCTTACAAATAATGTTCAAATTATTCAGAAAAAAAGGTTGAAATAGTGTTGACATTTTTTGTTGACTCTGAAGGGCCCCAATTAGATGAGCACCATTTGATTTTGAATAATTCTTCCCGAGTTGATGAGCTTTTTTTTCTAATTCTAAATTAGGTAATTAGCTTTTATTCTATGAATTTATTATAAATAAAGACACATTAAATATGTTGAAGAATAATTGAATTGAACTAAATGAATGTTTAAGTAACTTCATAATTAGAAAAAATCTGCTCTTTTTCCGTGTAGATACAGTTTCTTCTTATTTCACATCTACATTTTTATCGCTGATTGGAAATAAGCTCAGCCGAAAGCTTTTGCTCGAATATTCATTGGTTTGTTTGTATTTTGTTTTGTTCGCAATTCCAGATAGCATGTTTTTTGAACCTGCTATGTAATTGTTTATCATACTAGCTAATATAGCATAGATTATGTTTAGATATATCTCGAAATGTTGTAAATCATTTAAGCAACAATTCAAATTTTATTTTTATTTGAGTGATAACATCTTTTCGTTGAACAGCAGCGGTAACAAATAAACAATGTGGATTATTTGGTGGATTTACCGGTCTGTAATAATTGTTAAAAAGCTATTCCGTGAAGGCGCCAATTTAGCTAGTTTCTCCATGTGTTTGCTCCCACGCTACTCGATAGATTGGTACGGGGAGAAATAATTTGTGGAGAAACACGAGGAGAACTCAGTTCAGTCGCTTCGTTATGGCGGTAGTCAGTCGAACAGTGGGTAACACTGTAACAGTCGCGAAAGTCATCTCGGTGAGTGAACCGCTGAACGGAGACGGTCTCCAGTTGGATCCAGTTGTACAATTATTGGTTGATTTTATCAGTTCGACGTGTGCAATGCCTTTTAATGACGGTAGCGTAGGTTGGAAAGCTAGCAAAGCGCCGCTAGTTTATGTAATTTCTCAAGTGGCAAGTGCTTGCGCGTTCTACTGCGGATAGTGGATTGGAGGAGTCAATGAAGAACATATAATGTAGACATCCTGGACTAAAGTACTACGTTGAAGAGAAGGCAGTATGAAAATTATACTTTTCTAACGGATCTCTGCTTGATAAACCCGAAGTTGTGCATTTAATGATCAAATTAAGCTAAAATTACTTATAATTAAGTAATGGACATATTTTTTAGACATGTGTGTTCTGTATCGATTTATAGCTTTCGTGTATTGATTTAATCGTGTGCCGCCACTGTTGCGGACTGTGCGGACGTATCACGTCTCATAAATTTACCTCTTTTCTACTTCTTAACTTCAACGTTTTGTTTGTATTCATACTATACAGGAACCAGAATGAAATAAGCTCAATTTCTATATTATATTTATTTCGTCCTAAGCTGCCTAATTCACTCGCGATTTCAAAGCAATCAAGCGAATTGAATCTTCAACTCGAATCTCATATATAATGTTGAATGCAGAGGATGTTGGTATCAATTTGTGTGTAAACAACGTCAACGACATCAAATGATTTTCTACTCAAGCCAATAATAAATTTTCCAAATCTGTTAAATGGCTGATACAGGAGTGCAAACGTTTAGCCAAATACGTAAAGTGAGGAGCAAAATCTGAAAGAAGATAAAACCGTGAACGAAGTAATAGTGTAGTGTAAATTATTTACTTCTTGCAACAAACATTTGAAGCAAAACTAGTTTTCGTTGTACTCCCACCGCAATCCTCGTACTTGCTGAGCTCTTGGCAGTTTGTACTGACGATCAAGCACATAGGATTTCGCGCAAGTGGCAGTAAGTACAGCCGAAAGAAGAGCTTCTACCAACAGAGTAGCTGAGAGAGAAGGTGCAATTTTCTGGTTTTTGTGTAGTGGCTGCTTGTGGTTACCTCCTACCATCCCCTGACATTGCTATATTGATGATGGCGATTTAGCAAACGCAGTGCATATGAATACTCACGGATAGATCGAAAAGAGTAAGTGAAATGTAATGAAGACTAACATTAAAACATAACAGTGAGAGGGAAGGTGAAATAAGATGAACGTTATGCAGAAAACGTACGATGCTTTAAATCAGTTGAGTTACACAAGTTCATGCAAAATTTAAAAATAATGTAGGTAGAGATCGACTTACACCAAGTATAGTTAATCATCAAAATAGTCCGATTCGAATCATAATGTTCTCACTTTAGGATTACAAATATGTATGTATATTTTGCTTGTCTGATTATTTCCATTGATTTCAGGGGGACGGTGCCAGAAGCCTATATCAACATTTCATGATATAAATCTATTCAAAAATATTTTCAAATCTTTCATTTCGCAAATCGCTCTTTACTGTTAAACATCTTGAGTTTAACGCTCCTGATGTCATTCTAACAAACGGCATGATTCGTATGAAACTGGAAACAGGCAGAAGCTCTGAATCCAAGGCAAAACGAAGAAAAACATTAGTCTTAAAACAGGTTTTTGATGAGCAGACGGTCACTATGAAATGTTTGTTTTTGCTTCACAGTTTGTTCAAACATGTTCAATTTGCCCTGTGGCTTTTGCTGCGGTACTTAAAGCCATAATTCGAAAAGTCATCTAAGTAAATGCTGGAGTTGTTGGCTAGATGACGTCATTTATCCCGGATTTAATGAGTTTTTAGAAATAGTGTTCCTAAAATGATCGTTGGGATATTTCCGTTTATTTAAAAAATTAAAGGAAGTTGCGTGTTGTTATGAAAATGGTTGGTAAAATAATATTCGTAAATTTTTTTACATCTGAACTGATGAAATATTAGCGATACTTTGTTATAACAAAAGTTTAGACATTTTTCGAAAAACATGAAGTTGATTCGAGGCCTAATGTCTCATAATGAATATACGTTGTGTTCGTTTTGAGCTTCCGCAAAATCGGAAAAAATCGATATGAGCTACATTCCCTCGCTTAATTCGCACCTCTGAAAACATACAGAAGCATTATTTTTCAAGTGACAGCAGTAAGCAATTGTTTCTTTCTTAAACTACAGTGTAACTCATGCAACTTTTTAGAGGTTTAAGGCAATTATAAAAACCTAGCTTACGAAAAAACCCTTGATATTCGTGGAAATTAAATAAAAAGAACACTTATCCAATTTAATTCTACTATGTATATTTTATTCTTGACAGATACGTATTTCGCCTACGACTTGCAGGCTTCCTCAGTGTCTGTTTTCGAACTAAATTAGCCAAGCAATTTTACGGTTTTTATACACTCAATCGCAAAAATGAGCGTACACACATGACGAAATTATTTTTATTATCTTTTTGTGGTGCAATAATATTTATAAATTATTTTTTTTGCTGCTATCTAATATGTTACACTTTTATCTAGATTTGGATATAAATTAAGCTTCCAACAAGTTTTCAGTTAGTTTGTAAATCTAAAAACACTTTAAAATGCACTCGTTTCAGTATCGCAAAATTGAGCGTACACTTTTACGTTTACCAACATAACACCAAGATCATAACAAAATAATGTAGTATTTTTTATCAGTGCCAAATGTCAATTACCAGCAGTTAATTGGAGAGTGATTGTTTACGTTTTTATCGAAGTTGGAATTTTACTTAATCAAAATGTGGAATAAAAAGAAGGAAACGGATATAGCTACCAGAACATTAATAGTTAGTATGCCTTGTCGTGGAAAATCTCTACGGGAAATAGCAGCTGCCGTTGGGCGACCACATTCTACAGTATATACAGAAAATCATAAATAAGTGGAAATACGAGGGAACCTTGAAAACCCTGCCTGGTAGAGGACGCAAACGAATTTTGAATTCTGCTGATGAACGAGCAATAGTGTGAACGCTACAACGAGATCCTAGAACAAGTGCTCCGAAATTGGCTGCAGGGGTTGCTGACACCAAGGGAAGGCCCGTAAGTGCAGATACTATCCGGCGGGTGGCACACAAAAACAACTTGAGAGGTCGGGTTGCCCGTAAAAAGTCTTATCTCAAAGGTGAACTTGAGAAAACGATTGGAGTTTGCCCAAGCATATGTGAATAAGCCGCAGGAGTTTTGGAACAAGGTTATTTTCACTGATGAGACGAAAATTAACATGTTTGGTTCTGATGGAGGACAGATGGTCTGGATACCAACAGTAAAGCATGGGGGTGGCAGCGTTATGCTGTGGGGATTAATGGCTGCTGCTGGAACAGGAATCGTGGAATTTATAGACACCATAATGGATAAAATGGGCTATTTGAATATCCTGAAACGCAACATTCAACCTGCCGTGCAAAAATTGGATCTACCTCATGACTTCTACTTCCAACAGGATAACGATCCGAAGCATACCGCTGGCGTCATTCGTGAATGGCTACTGTACAATGTACCACATCAGCATAAAACACCTCCTCAATCACCCGATTTGAATCCTATCGATCATTTGTGGTAGGAAGTTAAGCACCGCTTGAAGAATACTAATTCAAGGAACAAGACTGAACTTAAAAAGACGATTAAAGAGATATGGGAGCATATTCCATCAACTGTGACCAAGAAACTAGTGGAATCTATGTCACGACGTTTGCAGGCTGTACTGGACGCAAAAGGTGGCCACACAAAGTATTAAGTGATTGGTTTCATCAGTATTCGACAATAAAAACACCTGATTTCCTAGAAAAATACGAACTGTACGCTCAATTTTGCCACACGTGAATTGGTGGTTTTGATTTATTTTTTTGAATAGTAAGTTATAATCGCTTTTGTTTTTTTTTCTTCATTACATGAGAGTAAATAGGATATATATCATAACTCACGGAAGGTGTTTCTTTTTATTTATCCTTGAAAAACCAGATATTACTGCTAAATCACGGGTGTACACTTAATTTTGCGATTGACTGCAGGAGCTTAAGGTTACGTGAGCTATGGGTGGGTATACACAATTAGTGTAGGTAAAAGGATACAATGTTTGCTTAAGACCAGAAGTTGTTTTGTCTGTGTGTGTTCTTGTATATCTGTGTTTTGGCACATATTTAAAAAGCCAGGAGTAACCGTTTCCAGGGTCTTTGTTTAGTAAAGTGGAGGAGCACTTCTTGTAAATCTCTAAACTTTCTGTTACATCCATCTTCCACGCAGAGCAGTTGTTTACTACTTTTGCGTTGTCATTGGTCAGCGGATGGTTGTCGTTGAAGATATGCTCAGCCACTTTTGATCTAAAATCTCTCGGCATCTCTTGATGCTTTGTTACCTCTGCCAAGTGTACTTTAGTACGTGTTT
Organism: Sabethes cyaneus; assembly: GCF_943734655.1. NCBI lineage: Eukaryota > Metazoa > Arthropoda > Insecta > Diptera > Culicidae > Sabethes > Sabethes cyaneus. Next base: position 758,156 of record NC_071354.1, on the reverse strand, counting down.
TCAGATTCCTTCTAGTCTGGCCGATGTAAACCTTTTTGCAATGTGGGCAACTGATTTCATAAATCACGGATTTCCTGTATTCTTCTATCGGGTTTTTAGTTGATCCCAACTTATTTTTGAGCTGGTTATTTCGGCTGGTGTAGACTAGGTCAATTCCAAATTTCCTCATTTTTTTACGGAGAGGACGTGTTATATTTTCGTCATATTCTACTGCCACTCTCCTAAGTTCTGGTGTTATTGGTGTTAGTGTTGTGTTGTGAGTGATTTTTTGTATGCGTCTTTTCTACTAAGACGCTCCAAAAACTTCAGCTTGATATTCGTATTAACTGAATAATATCGATATTATAAACGAATAAACCGGCATAGTATGCATTTTATTTCAATAACACTTATATTCGTTATGAGTCTAAAACAGTAGGGGGCTGAGTCGATATAGCGATCGATAAGTTTCGACAAACTAGCTATCCGAGCAAAGGTTTGGAGCAAATTGAAAGTAAAATTTGGTACCTTGATGTAACTGATTTTGATTACTCGGCGTGATTTGGTCGACCTAGTGGTTAAAATATTAAAATTGATTGCAAAAATTTCGCGCCATGAAATCAAATGGCTATCAAAAATATCCAACGGAATACTAATCTTGCTGTTACATAATATTATTGAGAAAGCTAAATTAGTTGTCATTTTGCTATCATATCATCATCAAATAATTTGAACTGACCATTTTACTAGAAAAATAATTTAAAAAATAATTAAATTGGGGTAAACAGATAATATCTCTTCTTGATAAAAAAAAATCCTGGCTATGGCTTTAGTTAGGAAACTGAATTGAAATGGTAAATGTAAATGGTGAATGGGGCAAGTGAGATCTATATTAAAATTCGAATAAAAACCTTAATATAACAGGAAATTTTGCATGTTATTAAACACCAACGTGTAGGCATCGAAAAAGCAACCAAAGACAATATTTCCACTAATGGTTCATCCAAAAATGCCGTAACAAAATCAGATCACTATCAAAGCACAACAGGCGACTTTATAATTAGTAGGAAACACATTTCGTGAGCAATTTCGCAGTAATGCAGTATTGTAACGCTATGTAGTTGAACACGTAGTTGTATCCAATTCTTGCGAGACGTAATTTATATTTATCCATTCTTTAATAGGTTAAAAATACGATTATGATCTGTTTGTTCTACCATGCCCAATACGATAGAGCTACTAGTGAAACTATCATAAGAAATCGTTACGTTACAAAAACCATAACGCATTATTGTTTAACATCTAGTTGCAGATTTGCTTAATTATATCTACTCTGTCTTCCCAGAGTCAATTGACATCGTTTATGAATCTTCAGAATTTGACCAAATAGTTTACTCTCTCATAAGCCATGTTAATGGAGTTTCTTTTTGGGTCCTCTTGGTTTAGTCTTTTCGGTTTTATTTTAAAGCTTCACCGATATAAATATTGTGTCTAAAAAATGTGTGTTCTGAAACACTTTTATTTACATTAAGGCCCAATCGCCCCGGGTGCTTTGAAGTACCGCCCTTATTTCGACTCATATATTTAATGCCGTTTGTCAAATTATACAACTAGTTTTCAGGTGTAACTTGTTAATACATTCATTATGTTTACCTAGTGTCAGAAAAACACGTTTTACGAAAGCCTACGACCAAACTATCATTTATAGAAAGGTGCGTCCAACTTGTTAAAAGATTAATTTTGGAGTTTTGAAAGCCAATTTTATAATTAAACTATAATTTTAATGCATACGTTGGAGTTGCATCTTCCGTTTCTAGAAAGGTTCAGTTAGAGAAAATTAGGTTGAAGAAAGTTATAAGTGCCATTTCCTCTTACCCCGTATTCCCCGGGGTATCTCGTTTTGCATTGCATATTTGCCTACTGCAGCAATGCAAGTTTTCTGGGCCAAAAATGAAAAGTGAAAGTCTTGCCACACTGTATAGATATTTCCCGAGTTTTAACTCATTTGAAATTCTGAATAGAAGAATCAATTCTCAGGTGTATTAACTATATGATAAACAAACACCTTTACGCGATATATAGTACAATCTACAAAAGGTTAATATTCGACCGATAAACGAACGAATAAATATCAGCTTCGAACTGAAAAACTCAATTGCTGAACAGCTGCCGGAAGTCATGCTTAACAGTGTCAAAGAACTTTGTTCAATTCATGTTTACCTTCAGACCCTCATGTCGAGTTACCGCAGACTAAAGACCTTTGGCAAATGTAGCTAGTGAGATGGAATAAAGAAGTTGTGAGCAGGTTACCGTCATTTGCGTTCGTATCGTGAGCAGTGGTCGAATATGATGCAGAGAAACATGCTCTAGGCATTTATGCGGAGATTGTTTGCATCAATTAAAAAACTACTTTACCTCGACGTGAAACTTAAAAATGCCTTAAATTATCTCTAAAAATTAGTAAAGTTTTTCAAACCTTAGAGATATACAAATTAATTCATCGTATTTTCCCGTATCCGTTCCATTTGCCTTTCGAAGCTGACGCACTTCGCTATGACCAAAGGTGAAGCTTATATAAACATAGGTAACACATGCAGCAGCAAAAAGATAGAACTTCAATTAACTCGAGTGGCTGGTTATTAAATAACATTGTGTATAGTACCGTGTCGCAAATGAAGAACACTACCGTCAGAGTCATCTACCGCGAGTCTCGAAGCCGATGCTGCAGTGAAGCAAGGGTTGGGTCTGCTGATGTTTGGCCTTGGCCATCGTAAAAATAATAACATTAATAGCATTGATGGCAGTGGTGATTGTGATGATGATGATGACGATGGTGAAGATGATGACGATTATTGTGATGATTGATGAGGATGATGCCGATGTCGATCTCACTTCGTGAAGTTTTATAAAAGGCGCATCTACGACATATGGTCCGGTCCCAAAGCACTCCACTAGTAAGTACCTATACAATGGATCGTAATGTTGGATGCTTGAAACGAACCGAATAAAGCGTCAGTCTGCATGAAAGCTGAGACTCTTGAATGAGAAGAGTGAAATTGCGTCATATCTTCAAAGTCATCAATACTGCTGGCATTCCCCCGCCTCGTCAATGTCGACGTGCAATGAGCCTACTCAATTAAAACCGCGACGACTAAGCAGTGATGCGTGAAAACTACGTAAATGTATATTGTAAATGTTAGCGTAGGTACCAGTACATGATGTTAAAATCGTTGATTCATTGCCATACAGGACACAAAACAAGTCTAGGTCAAGAGGGCGGGCATGTCATAGTGAGCTGGATTGTACTCAATGGCATCTGGCAATATGAAGACTAGGCCATTGAGTTGCCATTTTTGTGAACATTACTGCAAAAATTAGGACGATGTGGTTAATATCAAGGTTCATAACCGATTCGGTTGGTTAATATTGATAAATTGATATAATGTTCCCAAGTAATATTTCTATTGTATAATAGCTTATTAAACTATTATGCAGCATTAGAACAATTTGAACAATACAACGATTAATTCCATACTCGCAAATTATCAGTTTCCCATCTGTTGCGCAATAAAAAGCTTGCTATTATGCCGTTTTGTTCCACTGAATTGATAAATCAACAAATGCAGAATTTCCCTATCAATAATTTTATTTTTATCGTCGATCGATAATTTTTTTTAATATGACTCGAAAATTATAGAACCTTCAAAAATAATCTGGGTGTCACTTTTAGAAAATATACTAAATTTTCATAAAAAATACTAAAAAAATAAAACTAAATTTTTATACATCGCAAAATGTACATATTTAAGGAAGAAAGTTTTTCTAGCAAAAACTTTTTCATGTCCATACTGAAAAAGAGGTTTTTGTTTCCATTGCAAGTATAATATCAACGAGAAATTAAAAGTTTGTTGCTCGGAAGTACCGTTCTGATTCAAACGTAAAAACAGTTTCAAACTTCGAACACTTCAGAATAAGATGCTCATATGATATGATATCGTATGAATAAAATATTATGCTCATATGATAAAATATTATGCTTGTTGTATACCACCGGACAGGGGTCATTCTTACGACCATATACACCGTATACCGTATACAATAAGCAAGCACAATATTTTATCATAGCACTTTATTCTGAAGTGTTCGAAGTTTGAAACTGTTCTAAGTTTGAATCAGAACGGTATTTTCATTAATAAATAAAATTTCACTCTTAAAGGTTTAATTTCTGTAATTTATGTTTATTTTTTGTCATGTTAATTCTTTAATAGGTAAGGCTGTATGTCTGTAGACGGTCTTTGCTTTTGGAGCTCAGAGCCACCTGACGAATATGTTCCGAAAAGATATTCTATTGACATTTTAGCATCAATTTTACAACATTCTGACCATGTGTTCAGGAGTTATTATTTGTCAAAAGAAGAATTCAGTTATTTGCTAAAAAAAATATTTCGGGAATTTTAGTTAGTTTTACTTTTCAAAAAAAAAGGGCATCTAGAGTGAACTGACCTGTGATTGAAGCTGTGCCTAATTTACATGCTTTGTTTGAATTCTGTGTAGGGTAATTGATCTTGAATGGACCTATTTAGCGCTTTTTAACACCACCACTCGCACTCCTGCTCAATTTACTCGTCATTTATAAATAATATGTGGTGATGTTACTATTTGTTGGAAAGTACCACCTTTTTTCTACATTATCAGTACTTTAAAAATGTATAATTGATGAAACTTTTATTAAATATATCGTTTTTTGCCAAAGCCTTTTTTTGATCTTGAATGGACCCAACATGATCTTGAATTGGACCTATTTTTGATTTTGAAATGGACCTAAATTTGGATTGTTATAGTTTCTTCCATGTAAATGAACAAAATAATAACAAAGAATTTTTTTTTAATAGTACAACTATACTACTGTTATTTATTAATAGGACACATGGTTGAACAGCTTTTACCTTTCTTATACTCTGTTAGAAAGGTATGAAAGTCGGTTAAAAAATTTGAAATCAGTCACAGTCGCCGAGGGTCTTATTTTTATGTCAGCCCAACAATTGAACAATGTTTCAGTTACTTGATATGCGTTATGTATGTATCTGTGTGTGACATTTGTATATTGGGAATTTATTATTACCTGTTGTTCAGATATGGTTGAAACGATTTCTACGTCATAAAAAAATTATGTCGCCTATTAGTTTCAAAAATTTAAACCATTCATTAAAAATATGTAATATAACTTATATTAAACGTAGTTTATCAAGTACAGTGGGGTTCGAGTTTTTATTTAGTGACTACATATTTCGAAAGGTCAGACTTTTACTGACGTAGGACTACGTATTACTGCAAAGTATCTAAAGGTTTGCGACAGCCTCTGTCGAACATTTTGAATATAAAACCGTTGCAATCGTGAAAAATTCGTTAATTAGTGGTAATTATTCAATTTTTGACACATTTATATGCAATTTTTTCAGTTAAAGAATGGTCTAGATTTTGCCACGGTTTCGATTTTGGCAACATAGGCGACACGCATTTGTTGTCAAATTCGAAAGCATACTGTAAATGGTGCTTGCAAAAATTAGACTTGGTAATTCTACTAGGTTTAAAGGTAAGGTTAGATACTAGGTTTTAATTTTAAATGATAGTCGATGAAGAACTGTACCAGATAGAAAATAGGTGAACCTTCCTATTTTCTATTTGGTACAGTTGAATATTTTAGATCTCCGGGTCACTCAATTTCGGTGGACAAGGAGGTATTAATTTTCTCACAAGTCTGAGGGGAGAGGTGCTTAAAGAAAACTTTACATCCCCTAAGAAAAAAAATCAGAGGGTTTGTGTATAAGATGCGACCACGGATGACGTAGTACAACGTTAGTCGGGTTGCATGATTTTGAATATTTTACTAAACTGATTCTTAATCTATCTGTCAATCGATCAAAAGGTGATGTGAAGTCAACCTGCTTACTTATCGGCGGAATATAAGGTCTTTGCAAAATATTTTTTAAGTTTTTGTCACCCCAAGTTTTTGTCAAAGGGGGGGGCCTTTGGAAATTGGCTTGAAAAATCGGGGGGCTAAAAAAAATTTGTAGGCTATGAGTATAAAATCAATTGTCCGTGTGCTCTACAGCCTGAAAAACTCGAAAAATGAGTGTACTTAACACTTCTAGCACGAAACTGAAATGGAAATTCGAATTCGGAGTTTCCGAAAATCGTCCAAAAAAATTCTCTCGTTTTTGTCTTCTTTTCGTACATTTTTGCATGGAAAATAATAACGTATATATTAAAAACAAGAACAGATTTGGTTTTCACGTTTAAACTTTAAATAAAAATGCTTAAAACCCATGTTTTTGCTCGATTAAAAAATTTACTTTGTTCCCCCCTTCAGTGGCCCAACACCGGAAGGACAAAAGCTTTATAAAATATTTGTAATGGCCTAATTTTACTTCATTCTGAGCCTCATAATTATTTTAACTAAACTATTTAGAAAATTATCAAACACAATATTATTTTTTTAGGCATATCCAGTTCGAAAATGGTCCAGATATTGATCTAAATTTTATATTTTTTGCACTATATCATTATCCAGGCCTTTACCTAATTTCTAAATCCGCAAAGATGACGCACAGATGATTTTATTGCCAAACCGGATAGTTTTGTAGGATGGTTGGACATCACAAAGTTTTACGAGGGTGAGGAAGTTGGCGTTCTTAACCATCAGAAGTGGCTGTTTCTTTTTACTCAGACGAGTTTGATTTTGTGACTACAGGATCCGGTTGAATTTTATTGGCCTTAGGGTTTTCGGTCAGCGCGCTAAAGGTGTTTTGAAGCTTTGGTATATGCTTGATTAACGTGTTTAAACTATTTCTCATCTGAGTTTTGTCAAAACTTAAACTTACAGCAAAACTTTTTGCTGTATTTATATGGAAAATACAGGACGTTATTTGTCCAAAATTTTGATTCCAACCATTTTTACGATGTTGCCTGTAGATAGTTAAGCAGGGATAACCACTTTAAATAGAGTTTGGAATATTAGCTTCGTAACTCAATTCGAAGTTCCAATATTAGAGTTTCCTATACAATAAAGCTATATACAAATCTTCAGAATTGTATTCTCAAATAACTTGTTTCATTCTTCTGAGCATTACTTTTAATGATACAAGAATTGTCCCGTTTAGCATAATTTGGGTTTTTTTTTACATAAGGCGAACAAATTGGGAAAATTTTGCTCTACTTATATAGATTACTTATATAGATTATATAGATTACACTTTTGCTTCGTGCTAAAACAAATACGTAAAATCCAATTGAAAAATTTAAGTGTAACAGGTTTTGTGCTAAATGCCAATGACGCAAAAATAGCTCTTTTTTAAGGGACATAGTACCTTTTACACCATATTTTTTGCCTAATTTCAAATATTTTTTCTCGATAACGCGAAAGGCAAATTGAATCGGGTTTTCTGCACTCGAAACATTGCATTTTATACTAATATTTGCAATTTTGTTTTCATAAGGGAACCTCTTCCCCTTGCCCCTACGGCTCCTTGAAGATAGTCGTTCAAAAAACCTATGAATTGCGGTACCATGGGTTGGCGCTGGGGGCTTATCCGAATTGAAAAATTCCAAAACGACATGAAAGAACATTTAATTATCTCGTGTTTGATCCATCCTTTTTTAGAATCCGAACACATAACAAAATGGCGGACATTGATACATAAAAGTATGGTTTTTAAGCGAAAAAATTGACGTTAAACATTTCTAAAAAATACAAAAATTACAATATCAAGAAAAGGATGGGTCAAACACTAGATAATTTTGTTGGCTTTCAAACAAAAAAAGAATCATAAGAATTGCTTGAGCCGTTCTTGAGATATTTATGGTACCGACTTTCAAAACCTGGTTTCGAGAAAACGACGTTGAAGTTTTTACTCGTTGTTTAATCGCTCCAGACATGCGCGGTACAAATAGCTGTAACTTTGTCAATATTTGGAATTCATGCAAACGACTTCAAACACATATGGTCAAAATGTTAATCTTTCGAAATAATCAATAAAAAAATTTAGGTTTTAAAAAATTGAAAAGGTACTATGCCCCCTTAACAGAAGGCAGTTAGTATCTCTCTTATCTTTTGATCCATCTTATCTTTTAATCAATGATGGTTAAAATTTTTGTACAATACTGATTTTGTACAAATTAAGTTTATATTATTTTAAGCATAAAATGACATATGTTAGCTAACTAATTAGGAAGACTTTTTAGTTTCAAAACTAGAGACTACAATGTACAAACACTATGAAGCAACTACGAAAAAGGATGAGTGATACTTAGTTTTATCAATATAATTAAGTTTTTATTTAGGCTATAAATCAAGCCTACTTTCAATATCCCGTGCTTATAGATTAATTATAAACGGAGATACTATAGTGACAACAAGCAGTTTTATAGAATATACAACGACGTGTTCGTTGGTGGTAGGCAATGATAGCTACCGGCAGTGATGTCTCGGAGCGCAAAACTAGGTCCATTCTAAAATCAATACTAGGTCCATTCAAGATCAAAAAAGGGGGTTAACATTTTTAAGGAATTTGAAGATTTTACTGGTTTTACTGAACTTTTAAACACCTAAATTGAAATTACACATATTTTAGCATCATTTTAAGAGTATTGTTTTATTTCAAACCAGAAGGGTTCCGGGTAGTAACAGTTTGAAAATACTCTATGGTGACTGCCAAAACGCTGAAAAACAGCTACTTTTAAATACGCGGCAATAAAGTAGTTTTGGCTATAATTTTAATTTAATTTTAGTATATTTACGTTCAGAAATGATTAAAGATAAACATAAAAGCTAAATACAGTACAAAGACTTGATAATTATATCCTAAAATTCTTATTTAAAAATAGGTCCATTCAAGATCAGAATTCGACTAGGTCCATTTCAAAATCATTTACCCTAAATATGATTCCAAAAAATAGCTGGGTATAGCGTTGGACAAAAACCGATTTTTTTAAAGGTATTTCTTACCTGGCGCTTGTCTAAATAATTATGTTTCATAAAAGTCAAGTCTTGAGCTTCTTTTCTTTATGCAAAAATAGTCATTAGCTTGATCGCATCGTTTTTACGATGTCGCCCGAAAGCTGGTTAAAGAATGTACAGGCGTTGGGTAAAATATTTTTTTTATTATTATTATTATTTAATGTGGTTTTAACCAATTGATCAATCACCACTCAGAAAAATAGTTGATATAGCTGAAATTTTGACAAAATGTTAACGCCGATAATCTAGATTTACGAAAATGAATTTCTGTCGGTATGTTCCTTATAAACTCGGAAACTACTGAACCGATCGGTGTTTTGTTTGCAGGTGAGCGGTGGGGGGGCAAGGCAGCCCCTCGTAGAAATCATCTGTACTGATCTCTATTACTTTTCTTCAGTACGGTCCAAACGAGCGATAGCGAAAAGATTTTCCTTGACATGGTATTCCGCGAAACACTATATTCCGCGTTACGGTCAACCGAGTCTTTTCCAAAAGTTAGTCTGGAGCAATTTTGCGAAAACTAAGTATGCAAATCTGCTTATTTATATGAACTTTTCAAACCTACAAAGTTTTATTGAATTCAGAGAGTCGTGGCCCGCGTTTATTGATCTTTGATCTTTGATATACGATTCGCGGCACAATTTCCATTGGATAGCCATAAATCAGGTCATCATCGTAAAATCGTGCAAAAGTTCAATTGGCACCAAATATTATCCGACGTCTCTTTCTTTGACGCGTTTCATTCACGCCTTGGCTGACACTAAATAAGACACTAAATGGCACCAACGTGATCATATACTAAAAAACGAATAGCGTTGGCCCCTTGGTGAAAATGTAAATATGTGAAATTTATGTCTTAGGATAAAGTGGATATTAAATATGTAATTAAATGAATTATAATAAAACGCAAAAATAGTAGACAATTAAAAAAGTTTCCAGTTAACAAACTGTGGGTTATTGTAATGCTATTCTTTCTATTCCGTCTTATTTGTAAATAATATGAATACACTAGATCAGCGGTTCCCAAATGGGGGTTCGCGAACCCCCAGGGGTACGCCAAAACTTTAGTTCGCTTCAGAATAGTATAGGGAAATCCGTCAGGGGGTACGCGAACCGAAAAAAGGTTGGGAACCGCTGCACTAGATGACAAGTCGTATTGGAAATCAATTAGAATGAAGCTTGAATGAATGAATAGAATGAAAGTTTGTGTTACAATTTATTTGTAATGCTGAGATCGCCATAATTTCTGCAAAAAGATTGGTATGGAAAAGCAAGTTTCCAGTTGACACGCTATAGCATACATGGCATGTCAGCTCAGATGTTTTCTTGTACAAGTCACCCGTAGCTTTGCGATGTTATGCTAAAACATCGATTATTTTATGTGCAATAAATTAATATGCACCGTAACCAACTGCAAATAAACCATATAACCATGGCTTAGGATGAGCATTTGAAGTGCATTTACTGCAAAAATTCGTGGCTCGAATCGGGAAGGTAACCATAACTTCTTTTTCCTCTGGTGTCTGCGGCTTTCGTAAGATTTTCCATTCCAAGGAAGACAACTTTTAAATGCCACATTTACAACCCAGTCGTGAGCGCATGTCCGCCCAGCTAGTGGGGCAATGTGAGTTTTATTCTTGGAGCAGGTTTTTCAGGCTGACGAGTTGCAGCAGAATCTGTCAGAAAATCTGAACCACACACCAGCAGGTCGTGGGACAAATGGGTGTAGGGTTGCTATACCTTAAAAGTTAACTTAACAAAAATGATGAGATAACTGATGGAACAATGTATTGCAGTTGATATTCAAAGTGTCACTATTTACAGTGTTACTATTAGACGTCATAAAGTGCGAAGGTCATGTCACAGATTTTCTAGCTTAAGAGCTATGCAAAATAAACTAAACGGTGCGATTTGAATAAACAAAATTTGATAACTGCTTTACATTCATGCAATCTTATGAAAATATCAGAAAAAATAGAATTAGCAAACATTTTCATTTCATTTGTGTAAAGCTTCCAATAATGGTTTCATTCAGCTACTAGCGTAGATATCCAACGTAAACGTTCATTCTTAAATAATGGTAGTGCATCAACATAATTTCATGTTCCATTCTGTGAACGATGGGGTCAATCTTTTTACCATTAGACAAATGCTGCTCGGCATGATAGTATTGGACATTGTATAATCAGTCAGCAATCAACATCGAATAGACTGAAAGAGGGATCTTTTGTACTTTTCGGATATTATTTTAGGCTTTTGAATACTGCTAGATTGTACATTAGGCGTACACGTAGGCGAACTACGTATCTGTCGCAAATTAATAATAATAGTGGAATTTAATTTGGAAAAAGTTTTCTTTTCTTTAATTTCATATTTGATTAGAACCTAGTGGAAATACAAGAGTTAAGTTCTTGAATTACAGTTATTTAGCTCAATACAGAACTTGTTAAGTATTATAGTTTTGTTTAATTGTGATTCGGCCCAAGTATTACCATTGGATAATCGACATGCAATTATTTTTATTTAGAATTAGGCTTTGTATTTATTATTCTTAATTTTCTATTGTCGCTTCACAGTATCTTACTTTTGTATTGAATAATGACAATGACGCTTGATGACAGTAGTACCATTTTCAATGAGTCGAGAGCATTTTCATCTAGTATGTCTTTTCCGTATTCTTCCTCCAGATTTTAACCAACAAATGCCGACACGGTTTAGTGTATAAAGAAAAGGCATCTGACGCCTAAATTCGATGACGACAACGAAAGGACAGTGCACGTCACAAGATATAAGTGCCGTTTTGTCTTCGGCTGTCCGTACTCCATTACGCGGGTTAACATCTGAGCAACCGACCGGGTGATCCACACACCATCGAAATGTGCAGGAGATGTAGTTTTATTTCAAGGGTTGTCAGCAGCAATCATAAGCATCCGGTAGTGCCCGTGGTTTTCGTGTAGCAAAACGGTTGGACTACTTCCAAAGGTAAGAAACTTATAGTTAGGTTGTTAATTTTAATATGTACTAGCTGATTACCCGACCTTACACGGGGCCCCTTTGTCTCTCAGTCACGAAAACGAAAATTCTCATAATGCAAAAAACAAAAAAACCTTTTTTTCATTTAAATGTGTCTACTCTCTTTGTCAGTTTTCCTCATGTTGTCCCCAAGCCACTTGTAAATCTGACTTCTTCCCGGTAATACCTGTAAATCGACAAAAAACCGTTTTTGAACCTTCCCTTTGTTGACGGCCACCCTATCCCCCCTTTCGGATATCCAGCAACTTGTACAACTGTTATCGTTCCAATTGAAAGAGAAATGTACCCCTTTACCCATTTGAACCTTTCTTTCTCCTTGTAAGAGACCATCTCCCTTTTTTGTCAACACCCCTGCGCTGATTCTTTTATGCCAAAATACATGTGTTTGACAAACGACGTTTAATGAAAAACAGTCCAGAAGTACCGGAGCTATGACGAAACATACATTCATACTCAGGCTCTTCGTCCCTCTACTTGTCGATTCTTTCCCAGTCAGCTCTCTTCTGTCACGTAGCTAATCAGGCATTGGTTTGCTCTATGAAAATCACTATAACGGAAACTAAACAAAGGTCTTTTTTACCATATATTCCTATTCGGTGGAACTCCCTCTTTTCTTAAAGTTATTTGCACAACTGCAATCGGTTCAAATGCAAGAGAAACGCATCCCCTTTTACTTAGCCTCTTGTTAGGGCCGCCCTTTTGGCAACCTCCCAGTGCTGATTCCAGTGCCAAGTTTGATGAAGAACCATCCAGGCGTTTCGGACGTTGGGCCTCCCCCACTGTTCTGAACCTCCCCCCCTTTTGTCGACCCCTAAGTGCTGAGTCCTTTATGTCAAAGAACATATGTGCCAAGTTTAATGAAGAAGCGTCCAGGCGTTTCGGAGTTAGGGCCTCCCCCTGTTATATAGGGATTTCACGATACTAAAATTACACCGAAACGACCAACTTTATTAGTGTATGTTTATTGTGCCGTGTTCACCCCCCCCCCCCCTCATATCAACCCCCCATTGCTGATTCCCTTATATCAAGCATGTGTGCCAAGTTTGGTGGAGATCGGTCAAGGCGTTCTGGAGTTATGGTGGAACATACAAACAAACTCACGCTCACTTTTGTATGTATAGATTTACAATTTACTGTTTACAACTTAACTAAAGTTAATTTTTCGAAATTTTTAGTATATCACGAAAGTTGAATGAATGAATACTAGAAACTATTTTCACAATTAAATTCTACCTTTAATTTTATTCTCACAGGCATCATCAGTGTCTTCGAAAACAGACACTGTAAGTGTCTAAAATGAAATGAACGTAAATGAACGTTCATTTTGTTACTAACGTGGTACTAGCCTTGTAGCACCGTAACTACAAAAGATACAGCAACACTTTATCCAGCAAAATTATACATATGGTTATTATCTACAAATGTCCCATACATCAATTTGTCAAATTTTGCTCGGTTAGGACGCTACTGTCAAATGAATCAAAATTGAGTCAAAGTGATCGAACCATCCCTGCAAGTAACTATAAAATCATTAGGTCGTTAGGAATGTTCAACATACGAAAACGAGTGATTTTCCATACATATTTGTACCAGTAATAATGGTAAAACACATATGTCAAACACTTTATAATTACTCTCTAGATTACGTCTATAATCTACGTCTAATTTGGGAATTCCAGAATGTCCAAAACCTGAACTCGATCATATGGCTTGAGACATGCGATGGTCGCCAATTGCTATTTTGTTCAGTGTTTATGTCAGTAATATGCTGATGAAATGTCCCCTTATGGGAACCGGCTTCGGGTTCATAGTAACCTCCCAGATCCGGATGCTGATGCTGATACCCAGATCCGGATGGTACGTGCCAAGCTCGTAACTGTAGCAAAGTAATTGATTTATTAAAAAAACCGCATGTTTCAAACAGATTTAAAAATTTTGACAAAATATCTACTTGAAATTAAAGGAAAGAAGAAAACTTTTTTCAAATTAAATTCCACTATTTATACATTGTGCATTTAATTTGGAAAAAGTTTTCTTCTTTTCTTTAATTTTAGGTTTCGTATTCTACTAAGACTAAGACACTCCAAAAACTTCTATCAAAATTATCTAAAAAAAGTCATATTGTAATCACCCAAGGAACACCGGAATAATTATGAGAACATGTAACATATGGTCACCATCTTAAGGAATTATGAAAATAGAAAGGATTTTCAGGAAAATCTGTTGAAAAAATATTGAAAGATAAAGTTTCGACTTCACTAAAACTCTTCGGTGCTAAAAATATGTAGTCCTTAGAAATATTAATTTAGCATATTTCGTACTACTCAACTTTCACTAAACAAAATCAAATAATCACTTGAATCTCTCACCTATTCAGGTAAACGAAAATTGATCAAGGCTCAATGATTAGTCAAACTAAAACTTCAAGCTAAACCGAGTTCAATCGTTCCACAACGCTTATCATTTGTGATAACCAGTTGATATTCCAATATCAGCTGACGGTGAGGATGATATTTCAACTGTTGTGGTTAGATGTCGTTCTCGATAACAAAACAGTATTGAAGATAACGGTCGATTGTCCGCTGCTGTTCAAGCCATGTTTACATTCAATTGTACAATTTTTCCCTTCTTCCGCTTTTTGATTGCAATATATGTATCTCAAAGCATTTTGGGTTGAAAAGTTTACAAATTAAAGCTTTTAATGACAGGAGCTTATGAGTCGGTCAAATAATGTTCTGGGTTCTGGGGGACATGAATTTTATTTGTGAAACAGTTTATTATTAGACTTACTAACGACCTTTAAACTTTATCTGAAGGTATTCTTCACAATCAGTTTTGTTTCAGATAAGTGGGTTTATCTAAAACAATGGACACGGTAACCGCTCACCATAACCAATAACAAGGAAGTGGTGTTGCATATTTAAGCGCACCAGCGGCTATAGCGACGTGACTAGAATTTATCATATACCTATTCTTCACCGTGGTTGTTAACAGCGCGTAATGTGATTTTTAAACTGACTAGATAATCGAATTTCTTCTCGTTTTACTACTAATACGTTTAGGGCATTGTGAATAGATCAGCCGTCTGTGTTCGTACCCACTGACAAATGATACAGTCAGTTGATTAGATCAACCTTCTATCTAATTTTCTATCGAACAATTCATTGAATATGAACAGGAGGTTAACTAGAGTTCAACCAACGTGTAGATTGGTTAGACCTGGGAAAATCCAACAAGTAATGATTTGAGAAGTGGTGTGCAAAACAATATGTAATTATCTAGATATATGCAATATGATTTCAATTTGAAGCGAGCGATATATGCACATAGACGGATTCCGCGCAAACTTGTTTATGGGGTTGTCAGTACCTTCTCAGAATTCAAAGAAGCTTGGTGGATGTAAACATTTCATATAAATAAGCAACTACTCAGTGAAAACGGTTTCTTTATACCTTTGTTATAGTACCTTTATAACAAAGGTTTAGAAATTGGTCGAAAAACACGAAGTTGATCCAAGGACCGGAGGGCCGAGTCAGATATACCAATCGATAGAGCTCGTCAAACTGAGCAATGCCTCTCTCTCTCTGTGTGTGTGTGTGTGTGTGTGTGTGTGTGTGTGTGTGTGTGTGTGTGTGTGTGTGTGTGTGTGTGTGTGTGTGTGTGTGTGTGTGTGTGTGTGTGTGTGTGTGTGTGTGTGTGTGTGTGTGTGGGTGTGTGTGCAGCTAATTTTCTATCGCTCTTTTCTCGGAGATGGCTGAACCGATTTATGCGCTATTAGTCTCATTTGAAAAGTATTATTATCTAGTATATCACTATTGAATTGTTTCTTGGTTCGATGTTTCGTTTAAAAGTTATAACCAAAAATGTGAAAACTACGTGACACGATTTTCTCCGGAACCACACATTCGATTTCAATGATCTTAATACCAAATGATTAGTTCTCGAGTTATGGGGAAATTTGTATTTCATTTGTATGGAAGCCCCCTCTTTTAAAAGGGAGAGGGGTCATTATTCCCCTCCTAAAGATAGGAGGGGTCTCAATTCACCATAGAAATAAAATTGCCTACAAAAACACCCACATGCTAAACTTGGTTCCATTTGCTTAATTAGTTCTGGAGTTATGAGGAAATTTGTATTTTATTTGTATGGGAGCCCCCCTCCTGAAAAGGTAAGGGGTCCTAATTCATCATAAAAAAAATTCATGCCTCCAAAATTCCCCACATGCCAAATTTGGTTCCATTTGCTTGATTAGTTCTCGAGTTATGAGGAAATTTGTATTTCATTTGTATGGAAGCCCCCCCTCTTAAAAGGAAGAGGAGTCATTATTTCCCTCCTAAAGTAGGGAGGGGTCTCAATTCACCAGAAAAAATTCTTGTCTCCAAAAACATCCACATGCTAAATTTTGTTCCATTTGCTTGATTAGTTCTCGAGTTATGCAGAAATTTGTGTTTCATTTGTATGGGAGCCCCTTCTCTTAGTGGGGGGAGGGGTCTCTAACCATCATAAGAACCTCCCCTGACCCCAAAAGCTCCTATATGCAAATTTTCGGATCGGTTCAGTAGTTTTCGATTCTATAAGGAACATTCGGACAGACAGACAGAAATCCATTTTTATAGGTATAGATTGACAAAACACTTGACTTGGTAACAAAATTCTACCGTCACTTTTAATGACCTAATTTTTAAGTCCACGCTCAACGCAACTTGATGGAACTGGTTCACGATAATCATGTAACTGGAATTCCGGAAGTGATGAATAACATCTCGATGGATTTTCGTCGTCATATAGTTGGTTGGCAAACCTTTCCATTCGATCGTATTCCATTACGGGAAAATACCTTTGCGTGAGAGAGTATTGTCTGTACCGCCTCGGGTTGAAGATCAACCAATGACGATGGAAGCACACGTGATAACTACCTGTATATAGAAATGAGGAATCACCTTGTTGCGGAAAAAACTGTGATTTGCAAATAGACATTTTTGTTCATTATCGTTTACACTCCGGTATGTATATTGTAAATAAATGGCACTTAAATCTGCTCTAATTTGGGTGTTATTGCCAGTCATACGATTTACGCGTACTGACTATAAAAAGAAAGCAAAAAGAGAATCAAATTTTTATTCTTATTTATCAAAATTTGTTATTTTGTTCGGTTCCCTAATGCGAGAAATTTTACTTGCAAAGTCACTGTAGTTTCGTTGAGTCGGTCAGTTGAGGTCAGGGTGTACAGCTGAAATTCCGAGACACATGTTGGTCGCGAAAACATGTGTATGTACGGTGAGGCGCTGCAATACGGTAAATGTTAGCCAGGTGTGGAAATCTGCTGTTCTCAATGTGGGTACAAGTTGCACAACGTCCACTCGCAGCGGTAACACAAACTGAGTTCTGATCTAATCGGCTCAACATTCTAAGGTACATGCGCAACGGTTCTAAACTCGTTTCTCGGGCTTAGAATCTGCAAAGTATTGTATACAGCAGACGTGGCTAGGTTTCACGATTAATATAAAATGAAGCTGCTACTAATAGATTCGACAGAAAGTCATTGGATACGCCACTGAATCAATAGTCGAGTGGAAGCGATTGTAGGAGCAGAAACTACTCAAGGACGTGCCTTCTAAGTGGGCACACTACTTGTTGTATGCAATAAAACCACTACCGGTTCTATGAACACATCAGTGTTGATTCTATGTTATAGACCAGAAGAGATTTTCTAACGCCCACCAAGGACCGCATAAAATGCTACATGGGATGCTGGGTGCACGCAAGACGTTGTATGCACTTTTATGGTTTTCCGTGAAAGGTTAAACGCGCTGCCCGCGAACGGCAATTGAATCAATGATAATATGGAATGGATGTGCCATTCAGTCTTGCAATAGATGGTTAGTAAGTTTTACAGTAGAGTTTGCAATCTAGGTCTTTGATGCGATACAGGTTCCTATTTGCAGTCATTCAATGTATCCATCTTCTGAAGGGTCCTAGCTCCTAGCTTCTGACGATTGCTGGCAATATAGAATAACTTGAGTATTTCAGACATGTCAAATTAATTTACGAATCAATCCTGGACGACTTTCCTCGTTTGGCCTTAGAATCACTGGGATTGAGTGTGTTCGTTTACTCTATCAGTTATTTACTATTAAATCAATTTTAAAATGCCTAATCAGTTGAAATCAGTGTTGGGTTTTGTTCTGACTGCGATTTTTATTCGGTTCGTTCTAATTATTGTCTTATTTAACCACTTTTGAGCATAAATGGTATTTCATTATTGGGTGTATTTTGTAAATAACAGAATTTCTTTGATGTTTGCCTTTCAGTCGCGAATTTTATACTATTTAAACGCTAAGTTTGCATGCATCATCGTGCTATTTCTGATACAAGCTTCTCAAGTTAATGATTTGTTATTTCGTCACTGCAGTTCTGTGCTAAACAATAGGATACACGCGCAATCGCTCCGAGCTGTACAAGAATCGTCTCGATAAAGTACAGTCGCGTGTTATCCGCTCCTCAGCAAAAGGCTAGCAAAAGCAGTCAACCTCATTTTCTCATCAACTGATTTATGCAATTTCATTACGTATTATTCTCAATCTCGACTCGTAACAGTCTGGTGCATGTATTCCGGTTCGCCTCGATCTTCTTCAACTTTGCTCGGCAAAGCCATCCAATTGGCATGAGATGCATCAATAACTATTATCACGAATGTTAATGGACGTGTTATCCAGCTGCAATAATATCATATGAGTTTTGTTCTACAGTGTATGAGTCTATAATGACGCGAGGTTTTATAAATCATTCATTCATGCGTGGTATTGATTGTTAGCCAAGTTCTCCGCGCCTAACGTCAAATGCATTCCATTAGCCACAATATTGTGCTGATAAATTCTTTCCTTGTAAGTAATTAGTTCACAGCCCATTAAACACGTACATGTGGCACCGACGGGGAGGGTTACAATCTTTAAAATGTCATGATCACCACATTCTCCCATGGTCAGGGCTCTGATTCAGCTGAATTACCTGAGGCGTCGCCGTATCGCAACATTCTCAGAGCCACAGAATATAAATCGCCTGACGGCGGGTACGTACCTACGTCGAAGACGAGAGCCGTAAATATCATTACGTCAGAGTTCAAAGACAAAGCATCACCCTGCACAAGAATCACTGGGAGCTGTTTGTTATTTGTGCCGATGTTAAATTTACAGTAATTGATAATTGAGACCATATTGAGATCAAATTGTGTTGCGCCATTTGACTTACGATTTGTAATTTGTAGCTTTAATCCTTGCGAAAGTGCGCTGAAACTTTGTTTATCTGATTTATTATATTTCATAGACAATAGAAAACTCTATTTTACCTCTCACGATTGGTGTTTTAAAGTTCACACTTGCATTAGTAGCGATTGATACTCTAAGCAGCGATCGACGAGAGCGATACGGAGTTTCGAATAGCTATTTATTCCTATAAAAATGATTTCTGTCTGTCTGTCCGTATGTTCCTTATAGATTCGGAAACTACTAAGCCGATCGGCTTGAAAATTTGCATGCAGCGATTTTTTGGGCAGGAAAGGATGTTATGAAAGTTAGAGGCCTCCCATACAAATGAAACACAAATTTCAATATAACTCAAGAACAAATCAAGCAAATGGAACCAAATTTGGCCTGTGGGTGTTTTTGGAGGCAAGAATTTTTTATATGATGAATTAGAACCCCTCCCCTCTTTAGGAGGGGGGCTCCCAAATAAATGAAATGCAAATCACCTCATCAGGTATATCAGGTATCAGCATCTTTGGCTCGAGCAGCACGTTCCTCATAATTCGAGGTGATACAAATCACCTCATAACTAATCAAGCAAATGGAACCAAAATTGGCATGTAGGAGTTTTTAGAGGTAGGATTTTTTCTATGGTGTACTGAGACCCCTCCCCTCTCTAAGAGAGGGGACTCACATACAAATGAATTACAAATTTCCTCATAATTCGGGAACTAATCAAGCAAATGGAACCAAATTTGGCATGTGGGGGATTTTGGAGGCATGAATTTATTTTATGGTGCTTTGAGACCCCTCACCCCTGTGGTAGGGGAATAAAGACTCTCGTTCAAATAAAACCGATTTTTTGCGTAACTGAAAAACTAACCGAACTCGAGAAATTGTAGAATCTTCCATAAAACTTAGTCAATAACAAGACCACCAAAAACTATCTATAGTAACACTAGATGATTCAGGGCGAGACGACCGCAGGCAGCGAGTGTTGCCGGCAACACGCTGTCGGCAGCGCCGGCCACTGCGGGGGGCCTGCCCCCAGCAGAAATCACCACTGTCTAGGTTTATTTGTTTTCCTAGGTCTGCTGATCTCTATTCTGTTAGGTCCGAACGATCGAAAGCGAGTATGGAAAGGATCACCCCTGTGAAATGGTACATTCCACAAAAAGGTTTTCCGTGAAATGGTACATTCCGCGTAAGGTTTTTCGCGAAATGGTATTCGGCGATACAATCTCGGCGAATAGTGCTATCCGCACAATATAATACACAGAATGCACACGATGCGCACTTACACAACGATGAAAAGTTGTATTCGAACTTATTGAACATCCTGTAAGGATGAATTATGAATTCCTCAAAAACTTGCAAAACTCGAGATTGTAACAAAGGCCATCCGAGATTCACGAGTTATGTACAACACAGGTTAATTTGTGGCAATACGAATTTTTTCGGGTCAGCCCTATCGTCGGGTCTATACCTATAAAAAAGGATTTCAGTTTGTTCCTTGTCTGTCGGTATGTTCCTTATAGAATCGAAAACTACTGAACCGATCGGTGTGAAAATTCGCATGTAGGGGTGTTTGGGGCCGAGGAAGGTTCTTATGAAAGTTAGAGACCCCTCTGCCCCCTAAAAGGGGGGGGGGGTTACCATACAAATGAAACACAAATTTCTGCGTAACTGGAGAACTAATCAAGCAATTGGAACCAAAATTGGCATGTGGGTGTTTTTGGAGGCAAGAATTTTTTCTATGGTGAATTGGGGTCTCAATTCCCCTCTTTAGAAAGGGAATTATAACCCCTCTCCCTTGTAAGTGAAGGGGGGGGGGCTTCCCTACAAATGAAATACAAAGATCCTTTTATCTCGAGAACTAATCAAGCAAATGGCACCAAATTTGGCATGTGGGGGTTTTAGTAGGCAGAAATTTCTTCTATGGTGTATTATGACCCCTCCCTCTTTTACGAGGGGAGGTCCCATATAAATGAAATACAAATTTCTTCACAACTCGAGAACTAATCAAGCAAATGGGACCAAATTTGGGATGTGGGGGATTTTGGAGTCTTGAATTTATTTCATGATGGTTAGAAACCTCTCACCCCTGTGGTTGGGTGATAAGGACTCTCATAAAAATAAAACAAAATTTTTTGCGTAACTCAGATACTAATCGAACTCGAGAAATTCGACCCTCTTCCATAACACAATAGTCAATAACACCACAGACTACAAAAACTATCTATAGTAACACTAGATCATTCAGGGCGAAACGGTCACGAGTGTTGCCGGCGGAAGCGCCGGCCATTGGGAGGAAGGGGCAATCCCCCGCAGAAATCTCCACTGTCCAGTTTTATTTATTTTCGTAGGTCTACTGACCTCTATTACTTTCCTTCAGTTGGATCCGAACGAGCGACAGCGAGTAAGGAGAGGATCACCCCCACGAAATGGTCCTTTCCACGAAAAAGTTTTCCGTGAAATGGTACATTCCGCGTAAGGTTTTTCACGAAATGGTATTCGGCGAAATGTTGTACAATCACGGCGAGTATCGCTAACCGCTTTCTGGCTAAGTAATGAGGGGAATTGTTTTGTACCTTACTGTGAGAAAAAATTGCAAATTTGTATATTAAACTACCCGTCCCAGGTAACCAATAAGCATTAACATAAGCAGCAAATCAGCAAATCTGGCATTCTAAACTACACGTTGTTGTATATTAGATTTGTGACTGCATAGGTGTTGTAAATTGGTATCCAAAATTCTATTCAAATTCTTCGTGTCGGTAATTAGCAGCAAATTAGCATTGTCAGCACTATAAGAGTATGTGAAAAGCAGTATAACAAGGTTAGCAGTAAAGTAGCTGTATATTTTGCCAAAATAGCATCTAAGTAGCATTTAAGGCGATTTAAATGCTTATTGGCTTGCATTTGAATAGCATTGGTGATGCGTATTGGTTACCTGGGATGCTTTCATAGTTACGTTAATGATTCATCTAAGGTTGAACTCATCAGAATCTTGCAAAACTCGAGATTGTGATAAAGATCATCCGATATTCATGATTTATGTACAACACAGTTTAACTTGTGGCAATACGAAGTTTGTCGGGTCAGTTAGTTATCTATAAAATGAACGTTAAGGCATATGAGAATTTTGTCAACTTAAGAAACTAATTCATAAATTTGAAAAGCTGTAGCGAGTAGAGCACACTGCGTTCCAACAGAGCTATTATTTAAATTATATGTACCTACTACTGAATTGAATTATAGTCGATAACATTTGATGGTAAATTGCCGCTGCGATCTTTAAGCGGTATTGGTACAGTTCATGTTTGAAAAGAGAACCTGACAAAATGTTTTTATAATACTGTTACTGTTACTAACAATAATCGAATTGTATGGATGATTAAAGTCGTTTGAGCAATAGACGATCTTGGCGGTAATTGATGATAATAGAGGGTGATACATAACTCGCATCGTTTCACTAAGCAACTTATCGATTTTTTTAACTTATCAAACTATTATCAAATCTAACGTGACTCGGCCTTGTAGGGTTTACTTTGAATCATTCTCCCTTCGCCTTCGACGATATTTGCATTAGAAACTTCTACATGGATTTCATTGATTTAAATCAATGCGATGGTTGCATATTTTACCTATGGGCTTCATTGCCATTGCAGGTCATGCCAGCGCTGCGTTTATTCGGCCGGAAATGGTTAGCCGCGTCGGACGACCTTGTGTTTCCGTGTCTGTTCGAGATCGTGTTCCGCATCGTATGGTAAGTGATCGCCACCTACAGCAATTACCGCTATTCTACCTTCTCATTCAAATTAATAATAATGATAATTATTTTCACTGTTAAACTCACTCTCACCTTGCGTTGAAGTTCACTTTCCCATCGTATGCTTCACTAGCAGTCTCACAGGTAGCTACTTAATATTTACCATTCAATTTCATTTGTAGGCTCGGGCTGATATCATGCGTAACGTCGACGTACTGGAGCGTGACCGCGGAGTGCGATGAACAAGCTGGACTGGCTGTTCGTGTCTATTTAGTAGGAACCCTAGTGTTAATTAGTGTAAATATAATTCTATTGGTACTGCTGGTTAATCGGAGTGCCCAGGGTAGCATTACCGAGGTGCAGAAGCGCACGATGGTGGCACCACTCCTGGTGATAAAGTAAGCTTACCCGCCCAACTTAATAATAAGCTGCCAAGCTGATGCTGAGTATTTGATTTCAGAATATTGCTAATCCTGCCAGAAACTGGACTGAACATATTTGGCACAATGTGGGCCTTTTGTGGGACAATTGAGTGTAAGAGTGAAGACAAAATTACTCGTACTGTGATCGAGGGTAAGTGAGTTAGAATATCATTGACAAGCTGTGCGTTAAAATCCGTATCATTATAATCAATGCTGATAGGGTAGTATTTTTTGGACTGAAAATTTTCTTAGTCAGCACTTCAACCCACTACCTGAGGAATGTAAAACCAAATTTTCCAAAATTAATAGAGACCGCAGTACATATATGAAATGTTATTATGATAGCAATTGTGTTTCTGAAAAATTTAAAGATATAAAATTAAGATACGTAAGTCAGTTAGGTATATAAATTAAAATATTTAAACCCTCGTTTTATAACGTACACATTTTTCAATAGGGCATCTCACAAGAAAACTTTTAGCTTTTGAATAAGTTTAAGCCTATATAAGTATACTCAAACTAAAGTGTTGATAAAACTAAACATTTTTTTCTTATTAGTTACACGGAAACATAAAATCCATCGACTGTATAACTTAAAATTGGATAAATCTGTAAGCGTCTGAGTAGAATCTCAGGAATTAATGAAGAAGAAAAAAGTTCCATTCAATTTTATTCTTCACTCAGATTGAATATATTAGCTCAGAATCTTTACAATCACGTGGCAGTCGCCGAGACATTTTTAATGTAGTTAGTAGGTATATTGAATAATCCCCGTAAAATCAACGATAGGCGAAAAAGTTCACATGCGTAGCAGTATTACGATTACTTAGATAGACTTAGTCGCTCTGTTCAGTAGGGATTTATTCTACTGAAGCACCTCTATGACCTTACCGTTAGTGATGTTTTATTTATTTTCTCCACTCTCGTTTCAGCAATTGTACTATTCAACTGGGTAGTATTTGCGCTTATTATCTTTGGTTTAGCTATAGTTTTCGACCCGCTTGGATCAGCAAAATATAAAAATGGTAGAGATAGCAATGACAATGGCCCGACAGAATCAGCAATTCACCGAAAAGTTTCTAAATTGTGGTTTCGACGGTTCCGTTGGGCGTTTTGCTGTCTACGGAAAGACGAGTTTGGCCACGAAGCGTTTACTCAGGTTGCCAGTCTACTAAGTGCCCTATTTCGGGGTACAGATCTAGTTCCATCGGATATCATGGCAGGGTGTGTTTTACTACGTGTTCGGCAAAAACGAGAAACGAGAGAAATGCGGCGGATACGAATGTTGAACGATGATGGCCCAAGATATTCTACTGATATAACCAGGGTGTTCGCCACGTCCCCGTCGTGGATGACTATAAAAAATGCGCGTCACTTTTTGCGGTTCGCTTTGGCTGCCTACGGTTGGCCTATGGTTTGCTATATGCACTGCTGTACCGGACCGTATCGCTTGGTTCCAAAAATGACATGTTGCGCTTGTTTCCGGTAAGTCAATATACGCTATTGATCGATCGCAATAATATCATAATCACCGGTATTCGTAGACGAAAACCTCAAATCATCGTTGATGATAATTGTTGCCTTTGTCACGTGTCAGGCGTCCGATATACATCGCGGGTTCGAAGCGAAGACGTCCTACATGCATCTTTCAAAAATCACGTATTTGAGGTAGGTTTTTTTCTGACAAAATGTTTTATTCTCCAATCACACAAAAGAATGTCATCTAGTTTTAATACAGAAGCAACGTTTTACTGTTTCTCCGAACTATGATCGACTCCGAGGAATTTAGAATTTCTTGCTTTCGTATATTCGTTCCAGTTTTGCTCATTCATGCTTTCCGGTGCAGTGGGGTTATTTGAGTCATCTATATGAAATCAAAAAAAGGTAGATGATTGTAATAGATAAGGTATTGATAGCAAACCTTCCATAAAGTTGGAACTGGGAGGGATAACTTGTAGCTTTCCGAAATCATTTCTTGGTCCTTGATCACATTTGATGGTAGCTGCGAAGCAGGACAGCAACAGCAGACTGAATATAATTTTATTCATGTTGATGACAGTTGTGTAACCACTATGTTAGTCTAAAATTTCTAAACGTTTTTTAAAGCTTTTGACGGCTTTTTATAGTAGAAGGTTGACATTACCGGAATTCGATATTTCCTGTTTTCGCTTTTGATAAGAAGGTTGTTTTACCTGTTTGTTAATTAGAACTGATTTCACAGCTCGAATAGTAAGCGGTGTGCCGTTGTTGAAATGCACTTATTGTATTGGATTCAACTGCTGAAGCGGTACGCAAATTTAATGTAATAAATCACAGTTTTTGGTAAATAAATTGATATCCACTCTATACTTTGTATAGGATATAGGTCTATGCATTACAAGTATTTCATGTTAGTAGCTGATTTTCTGTTAGCATAGAGCTATAGAGGTTTCAATTGCTTATTTTACTCAGGGCTGTAAGACAAAATGTATACACTTAAAAGCTACATTATTTATTTTTACCGCATGGAGAACAATTTATCTTATATTTTGTAATTTAATTTCCTATGACATTATGCGTAAAAGTACGGAGAAAAAAACGTACGCTGGTTTTAAATAGTTCTCTTAGGTGGTATTTGAAGATTCAGTAGTGGACATAGCACTGCTAGCTGGACTTACGTTATTTCCATAGTTATAGTGAAAGTAAGCTCCAGTTTTTTTGTTGTATGTACTATCATGGCTGCCCATAATGGAAATTTTCTCTAGAAAACTTTCCCAATTAAACGCAGAACGTTTTTTGCGCTCGCTGTTTTTCAGATCTTTTTCGATATGTGACGTTTCAGTATACTTTTGGCTTCGATCAAAGACTAAAGTTGATGGTTCTTGAGAAACTATTCGTCTTACGGGCTCACGGCTTTCTTGATTATTCGGACAAATGAATATTGCTTCATCGTGTTCATTTAATCCAAAAGTTTCGCAATCTTGGCAATGACAATCAAGAGGTAAGGAGTATCTGAAATTCGGAGATGGATTCTTCTCGATAAGAATCTCTCCATTACAGACGCAGGAAGTTTGATGTAAGAGAGGACTTTTATTGCCATCCAGCTGAAAGGTTGTTGAATGTTGCCTGTAGCTAACAGAGGCTATAGCATGTTCTGAAAAATTGTTATTTAGATTGTTTGTATAGGTAAACTGGCTTAGCACCACCTGTAATGGAGAAAAAAAATAAACGTTAGCTCACCATTGCTGAAGCAATATGCTGTCTGTAGCCCAAGAGCGAGAATTGCAATCCACTTCATAATACACGATCTGTATGAGCACAAACCCAACCAGTGTCTTATATAGTACTTAAAATCGCATAAAATGAAATTGCAAAATTCCACGGCCTAATACTTTGCATTCTTATACTAATGAAAACGATGTTTCTCATCCTTATAGCTACCATTTTGTGTGTTGGCGGACCACAGTACCAAAAGTATTGTTATATCAATCCGAGGTAG
The DNA here is from genome assembly GCF_943734655.1 of Sabethes cyaneus. Lineage (NCBI taxonomy): Eukaryota > Metazoa > Arthropoda > Insecta > Diptera > Culicidae > Sabethes > Sabethes cyaneus. Next base: position 731,215 of record NC_071354.1, on the reverse strand, counting down.
TTTATCGATGCGGGACGTGTTCACAGATCTAGTTGCCAATGCTGAACGATTCGACGCCCCAGGAATGCCTCCGGATTCTTCCGCTCACCGTGGAATGGTTGCCGGGGTCGATTGCATGCTGAAGCGATTACGGGAAGGAAACATGCTCGATCGGGTCTTCAATACTTATCCGGAATATACGTTGGTTCTAACAGGGCACAGCTTGGGAGCAGGAGTTTCCATTCTGTTGGCAGCAAAGCTTCGTAACCGGTTTCCGGATCTGCGTGTGTATGCATTCGCTACTCCAGCTGGATTACTCAGTCGTGAAGCAGCGCGATACACGGAGGGATACGCATTTACTATTGGTGTGGGGGATGATTTTGTAATGCGATTGGGTGTTGATTCCATAGAGAATTTACGCACCAGTGTGATTGAAACTATTCGGGCTTGTAAGCTGCCGAAGGTAAACTTATTTTGTTTTTCTTATTTTTTAGTCTTTTCGTCTTTGAAAGTAATTTTCATAACCATAATTAGTTTTCTAGATATTTAGACATTATTTGAAAATGCATTTTTTCAATTTGTTAAGTTTTTTTTTCTCATATTGATTTCCTATGACGAGTATGCCACATATTGTATTCAAGCTATTACATTGAAGTAAATATTGCATACAAGCAGCCTCTAGTACTACTTTTGCATTACAGTGGCGCATTATGTTAAACGGCTTTGGATATGCACTCTTCGGTGTACCATCAAGAGATTTGGAAACCACATGGCACGATGTAACGGAAATTACGAAGAAAACTGGCCAAAGTCCACTCCTAAACGAACGTCCCATCCAAACGGTGGCTGCAGTTGTGAGTACCATATGTATGCTAGGCGTAAATAGAGATTGTCTAACCAAGATTTCGGTGTTGCTTTATGATAGGAAGGAGGAATATTATCAAGTGAAATATCCAAGCGAAGATTTGCCAAAACACGACTATTTACTGGAGGAAGAATCTTGCACATTGTAAGGCGTAAAAAGACAGAACTAGAAAAGTACGTAAAATGACATTCGTTTTTAAGTTTTTAGGTTTTTTATACAAAACGTATCACCAAAAATAAATAATAAATATGTTCTATTTCTTTTTAGAAAAACTAATACTGGCGGACCAACATTCGAAATGCGCTGGGCCACAGCAGAGGACTTTATGGAGTTGAAGGTTATGCCTCGTATGCTACTGGACCACCTGCCTGATAACGTTTTCAGAACGTTAACAAAGATCTTGGAGGAACAAAAAACTCACAACGGTTCTTTGCTCTCTCTGCAGGAAATTTAAGGAAATCCCCACATGCCAAAACCGCAACGATTGATCGAGTGATTGAGATGGTAATCAAATTATCATAAAAAGAAAATCCATGAGTGCCTTATGAAATAGTAATTCTTGCCGTCTTTAAGTTAGAATTGTATGATCGAAATATCATTCAATACCGTACAGGGTATGATTTGGTAGGTCAGGTATTAATCTCTAGTTGGGGTAAACTATCAAATAGTGTTTTGTCTTCATCGTATCTTAGAAATACTATAAGAGTGTAAAAGAGATAGAAAGTAAGTAAAGTTCAGTTAGGATGCTTCCTGTTGTTATACGGTTGCTCACTATTTACTTTAGGCTATTATTATTATTAGAAACGTTCAAGGGATTTCAATTTATTAGAAGCATTCCATAAGTTGATTGTTGAAGGTAACAAACATTCCAGTGTGAATATGAATAGCTGATATTTTATATGCGTTTAAGATATTGATGTAGTTATGAACGATTCATCAGTTGTATGAAGATGAAGCTTGTTATACTCAACAGAATCGAATAGAGCGCCTTATTGACACGAGTATAGGAATTTAAAGTAAAGGTATTTTGTTTCCATAACCTTCAAAAAGAAAGCTATAGGAGACGATTAAGCAAAAGAAAAACAAAATTGGAAACTAGTTCAGTTTTCGATAGTTTTTTGGTTGTGATATGTATTTATTATTTGTAAAGAACAACGTAAATGAATGTGGTATTTTATGTAAGCTGTATTATAAATTTAAAATAAATATCACCATCCGGGGTGACATTGTGCCACGGGGGTGAGATTGGGCCAAAAACCAAACATGTTTATTTGTGAAAATTCATTATATCTATAGAAACTGGTGACCTATATTCAAAATAATGATGAACATAACATATTTATTCATAACTGAGAATGGAACACAGATAATATTAGCAAACTATTTAGCCTAAACAGGGTTTCAAAGTTCGCGATCAAAAATACTCGGAAATAACGCTTGTAAAAAATGTCCCGCATAAACCAAGCCAAACAAGACATCGCATCAACTTGTTATTTTGAAGGTATATAAACTAATCATTTATAATGTATTGAAAGGTTATTATGCGTTGGATAAGTTTTGATTACGAAAATAATATTTTTCGAGCTTTGTACTTTTCGAGCTTCACGGGGGTGAGATTGTGCTAAGCCATAATGAACGATCCAATTTGTGGATTTCACATACACAACAAAAAATACGTCAGTATACACCAGTACACTCACATTCTTTACTAGTGAGCACAATATTTTGACAGATTAGATTACATGCTCCATTTTGTAGCAAACAGCATCATAGGTCTGCTAAATAATTTAAACTAATTTGTACTTTTTCTCTGGAAATTTCAGATGCTTTGAATAAGCACTCTAATATAAGACGAATATATTATACAGTGTATAAACTTCCCGTGTTTATGGAGGGGGAGAGAGGTGGGATGGGCCACATGTTCTGCGGCCGCGGGTTCTCGAACGAAGTCATGGTTATTTTTGTTAAATGATCAAATAGATATGCCCCCTTATGATACACGCTCTCTATATATCTTCCCCTTGTTAACCCTAGAAATGCTACTAGCTATATAAAAGCTGTCCATTACCTACGAAGTCATTTTTAGTTATTTCAGATCACCCCGGATTATTTTCGTTCATACTTTTTGTATGATGTGTTGTTTTTGGCCGACCCCCTGCCACTAGTAGTCCACTTAGTTCATAGATGGCCCCATATGAACTACTTTATACTTATATTTATGTGTATTGTTTATAAACATGCTAATGTTCACTGTTTAGGTATTTACCTTAACATTAGGTTTTTGGCACAATGGGGTGGGATTGTGCCAAAGTTCATGCACTTCTAGTAAAATTAGGTTTCGTTGTAACTAAACCATCTCTACGGTAGTTGTTAATTAAACAATTTACTAACAGGTTTGAAATCAACTTAGTTCCTAACCTAAATTGAGTGTATACTGAGCTTAAGAACCAAAAAAAAAATGCTTTTTTGGCACAATTTCGCCCCGGATGACGGTATAGTTTTTCATAATTTTTGTGTTTATGTTCATTACGTCAGCATTTATCATCAATTTTTATATGGATTGATTCAAACAATTTTTGTAATAATAGTTGGCGTAACTCCCCGCATAATCATCTAGCATAGCAACCTGCCTTTCACGGGCTTTACGCCAAGCTATGAAAATAAACAGTCGAGTCTGTTTATTCGCAAAAACTGGCGGATGCATTTTTTGAATACAATAACCAAGAAATGAATCACGAAACCCCATCGGCCCTCTTTTAAAGTTGTAACTAATAATCTCTACTAAAATGACAGATTATTTGATTGAAAAAGTATACAGTTAAGATTATATGGCCTTCTTTACCTTAGGAAATGATGCGGTGGCATAATTTCATGGACAAAAGTGTGTTATGAACTATTTATAATCATACACTGAGGAAACTTTTCGTGTAGTTTCTATGTGTCGCGCATATAGATTTTTGCAATGTGCCCAGTAAATGATCTTTATGTGCCAAACAGTTATCATTTGAGGGGATGCGAAAGAAAGGGGTGTAAGTGACAAAATTGAAAAAATCGAGATAATGGTAGGAAACGATACTTTGAGCATGGTTTTATGCATGCTAGAAAATTCACGTCAAAATTTTACCGTTTCATGACTTTTTTTAGAATCATGAAAAAAACAGCAAAATAAAAGTTTGTTTTCACTTGGAAGGAAAGGGGTGTAAATGCACTATATGAGCAATGCCATCTCAACTAACAAAACGGTTTATCTCCAATATTTTTATTGGGATGAAATTTTGCTGATATGTTGGACGCTACGCAAGGATTCATTTTCCATGAAACATAATTATTTTCGTCTGGAGTAACTTTTCAAAAAGGCGTATTTATAAGCAAGAATTTTTTTTTCAAATTATATCTTGAAAACTACTTATTTGTTAAAAATGACGTCAATGGGAAAGTTGAAGAAAATTAAGTGTATTTTCGAAAAAAATACGCTGAAAGAAAAAACTTTGCAAAATCAAAATAAAAAGCATAAAACGTGAATTATCTCACAACATGTCCCCTCAGATTCGTCTCATCTCGTCGAAAAAAATCAATTCTGTCGCCCGTAGCGGCCTGTTTCTGCTAATCAACAGAAAAACTGAACACAGACAACTAATGCACATCATCGGTAGAGCAGATAACAACACTGTGGGTCGATAGTCGAGACTATTGAACATAAATATGCTGAATGTCCGCGCGTTGCAGCAGCCTGGGCATACTTCCGGCAAAGGAGTGCTCCAATCTTCAAAAAGCAAAGTCGTGGGCTTAAACCGTCATTAGACATTACCCTTCTTTATCGACAGACTTCGCAGCCGGCTGTTTTAGAGTACAGGAAAATTACGGGGCCAGTGTAACGATCCTACTGATTCTATCAAGCAAGCACCGTCTAGCCGAGATTCGAACATGCGACGACTGGCTTGTTAGACCAACATCGTATCTCGAAGCTAAGTAGGCGGTACAATCTTCAACGGATGGCGAAGAATCGAATTCGCAGAGATTATGCAGCCAACCTTCCAGCACATAAGGACAAACAGCCGCAATATACTACTAATGATGATTATCAGTTACATAAGTTTCATAAATTTAAATCAGGGAACAATAAATATAAATGAACTAGATTTTCATATTACAATTGAAACTAATGGCACCATGTAAATAATTTTAACACAGACAAATAAACTGACATGAAACAAAAAAAAAAATCTTTATTAATGATTAGTTAAAAAGTTAAAACATGTTCTAAAATCTGGCGAAGAGCTACTAATGGGCACTCTTTCAAATTTTTTGTTTTATTCTGACAAATTTAAAAAAAAAATCCAAATTTTACTTATTTTTGTAAAATTAAAAAAGAGATCAAATTCATCGCACAACAAATTGAACAAATTAGAGTGCTCTAAGCAGGCTGCCACTATGGCCGAGAATAATTGAACAAATTACGTAATATAAACTTATTTCTTAGGTTCAGCCGTTCTGAAGTTAGGCCATTACAAATATTTTATGGAGATTTGGATTTTAAGATGTCAGGCTACTGAAGGGGATGGGGGGGGGGGGGTAGCGAGAAACAAACAACGAGATTTTTTTAATCAGGAAAATCAGGGATTACATACAATTATAATTCTAGGAAAATCGATGTCTAACGATGTTTCCATTTCCGAAAAAAGCGATTTCTTGATTACTAATATCATGAGTTATGAGTAGCGCAAAATACAGCCCACACAAGTACATTACATGTACGCTATCGCCACGCAGTGAGACACTTCTGTACTATTGTCCCTCCTATCAGCAAGGCTGCTATTACTAAAACCGTTTTCCCGAAGAAAGTAATATTTTTAGTTACTCATATCATGATATATAACGTATACGCATATACGCTAGCCCCGCAGATGACAAAATTCTGAACTATTTTTCATACCATCTTGAAGGTGACAATCACTTGTATAAACTTCTCGAAGACCACTACTTTCTAGGTAATCAGTAGCGTAAGTTACAGCGTATACTATAATATTACATATATGGTAGCGCCACGTAGTGAGGCAATTCTGCACTATTTTCTATACCATCTGCAAGGAGGCTATTACTCAAACAACTTCGTCTAAGAAAGTAATACCTCCGGTTACATGAATTATAAGCTATAGCAAATAAAACGAGTTCGCATATACACTAGCGCTGCACGTTGAGAATATTCTGAACTATTTTCAGTGTCATTTCCAAGATGACAGTCATTTGAACAACCTTCCCGAAGACTGCAACTTTCCAAATAATCAGTAGCGTAAGATACAGCCTATACAAGAATATTACATCTGCACTAGCGCCACGTAGCGAGAAAATCCTGAACTACTGCTGCCTGCCTGCTAACCTACCTTTCAATGAAGACGATTGTAATATGATTCCACGATTTGCTCTTGCACCCTTTTCACTCCAAGTAGTAATTTCCTATAATCGCTTGGAATGAAAGGGATACAAGTGCATAACTGAGAAGGAAAGGGGTGTAAGTGCAAATAACATTTTCAAAACTACCTTAAAAATCCCGAAAATCAAAGAAGTTTTCCAAGATTTCAATAGAATTTAATAAAGTAAAGCTAACACAACCATAGTGCGCCATTAGTTTTCTATTATATAATCTGACGAATTTTCTAGACCATGTTAACTTTGGATCTGATTTTCTCGAAATTTACTTTTTATCACTTACTCCCCTTTCTTTCTGACCCACTCATTTATGTGCACGCAAAAAATTTGCACATACTATTCATATGCATCTAATTTTTATGTGTATAATTGTGTGTATAAATGATTATTTGCGTATAATTTTTATGTGTATTTCTGGGAGGATTGTGATTATATGCGACACATGATATTCATATGGAATTTCATATGAAAATTTACTATTAGTTATGTGCAGAATATTTTGAGTGTATGATTTTGTAGATAGATTACAGCGACAGCGGCGTTAGTAATAATTTATACAATATGAGGCGCATCGATCGATTTCGCAGAAATAGTACATACAACAGATTATCACAGATTTCGACATTTCATATATCTGTTAGTGGTAATGAAAAATATAATTTTTGAATGTGACAAGCGCACTTGAATCGACCAGTGTCAATTATTGTTTTTAAACAGTTATAATTTGGAAACTGCTTATTGAATTGATGATGTCTCATGATGTCTGAGCACAGAATGGTGGGCAACAATCGTGAACTTTGTTTCTGTTTCAATTATTCATACTACTATTCAAACCTGCACGAAAAATGACTATTTGTAAAACTATTATCAGACACCAAATCTTGTTTCGGTATAACGGTTCAAATGCATTATCATACTACATTCATTTAATCGACATTTCCAACCGCATTAAGCTTATCCGTAGAATGATTTCTAATCCATATGTAATTACTACTCAAAGTATCTTAACAGGAAATCGCGTTATTTTAATTATTTATTGTCACTGCTAACGGAGCAATACGCAGACAATTTCACGACTATAAATATGAACGGTTAGTCATGAATAATCGCAGACGAAGCTTGAAATCGTATTAGAGAACTATAACTTTGAGCTAATTTTTAGAATGAAGGATTTTGTAGCAATAACTTTGGCTTTGATATGTGCCGTGTTTTTGGTGGTAAGTATTTGAAAACAAAAAAACATTATTTAGATTGCAATATTTCTTCTCTAATAATACCAGAGTCTTTGCCAATGTCACAACGAGCGGGATGATGATTCAAAGCCTGATCATAATTTGGAGGAACTTGAGTTGATGATGAAACAGTCTGGCGTACAGAGTCTAGATGGATTTTCACGTTTCCGAAGAGATGCTCAGCAGGTTGGGGGTTCCAATGGTCAAAATGGCGAACAGCAGGGTCCTGGTGGTAATGTTCAGCGAGGACCTCAAGGCCAGGGTCAGCACCAAGGTGGTGGTGGTGCTCCAGGACAGAACGGTCAAAACAGAAATAATTAGAGCAACTGGTTGGAAAAGAAACGAAGTATAAAGAAAATAAAAATAAATAATAAGATTTTCGCAACATTTGCCACAGTTTTAACATTATGGCGAATCCCTATTTGAGAAACGCTGGTACATACGATGACATTCTCAATCCAAACCAATTACCACACCACAATAGATACCACAATAGATCTAACTAATGATCGCAGTGATTCAAGGCTCCTACAAAAAAAACAAATTTAAAATTACTGTTCTAACGTGCAAGGGATGAAATAGTAAGTGTCTGTTTGTCAGTGGTCATAGTAAATTATATTCAATAGTTGCACAATATCGTCAATGTTTGCAGTCTATTTTCTTTGGCGGCCATAACATCAAAATTCCAATCCAATGTAAAGAAAAGATCAGGGAATTCTCTTTCTTCCGTTCGAGTCTATACGACGAATATCATTTATGACGTGCGAGGTGTGGTTCCAAACGTGGGTAGTAGGCAGAGGTAGGCTCCTCCTCTCATGGTTATTTAAGTGAGAGATCAGACAGATTTAAGTGAAAAAAGGCTTGCGGATGTGATCAAATAAATAGGAAAGATGGTTTAAAATTTGGTCGCATGAGGGTTTTTGAAAATGATGTCAATATTTGAGAATCGATTATGTTAAACTAAAACTGTGTCATGACTTTATAAGGTTTATTGTAACAGTAACGTTCATAGTGGCGAATTCGTGGAACCATAGCAATAAGTAAACAATGGGCGATAAAAGCTGAAGAGTCGTTCGTTCGAAAAACTTCGAAGTCTGCAGCTTGGAGAATATGTTTAGTGGTAAGGGAAGACGGTGGTAGTGCGCGGGCATGTAAATATTATTGTTTGTCGGTGGTTTTTAATGATCGCATTCAGCAGATGGCAAACGATGGGAATTCCAGTCTGGCATCGCATGAATTCGCGGTCGAGTAAATATCGTTTAGATGGAAAATTTTTGTTGAAAGGATTATGATATATTGCGATTTTTGTGACGATGGATAATCGCTAAATAGGATAATAAAATTTCATAATGCTCTGAGGTGAACATATTAGGTAGGTATAATCACAATTCTGAATTATTTTTAAATAATTTTTGATTTTATTGTTTGTATTTTGCAGTAATATTTTTATTTACCACTAGTTTCATTTTACGAAAACATTTTTGTCTAACAACATTTTTTGTTTTTTTATCACTTTGAGCAGATCTATCAACACATAAATATTCAAAATAACAATACTGTCAAATTATTTCACTCATTCCTGGTACGATCAACAAAACTCGACGATCCAACATAAGACTTCAGATTTGATGGTACCAGTGAAATCATTCTCAGGAAAGGAAGGAAATCCAAATTCATCAGCTGATAAGAACAAAGATGATTGTGATGACGATGATCGGAAGCTATGCATGCTTTGACAACGCAGTCGCGTTTTGCAAAGAAATCCACATGGCAGCTATTTGTTACTGTATGACCGTTCAGAATATGGTTCGCGGTGAATTAACTTTGCTTGAATACTAATATTTATTTCTTCTCTCTGTAGTGATTTTGTCGTTTAGTATAGTAGCACCACCTTTGACCACGCTGACAGTCGTAAGTAAACCGAGTTGATAAAGTATTTAAATGAATTGAACCGCCGGATCGCCAAATCAGTTGGCCGCGTGTTGTGCCGCGGAGAGGATCCACGTCTACAGAGAGTCGGCTATGAGAGTAAACATTGGATGAACATTTTAGCAGTTTGAGTGTAATTGCTGTAGCGGTGTAAAATTTGCAAAAAGCTGTCTTACTTCGGAAGTGATTATCAATAGTGGTGATTTAGTGGCAAACTTGGTCTGGTTGCAGGGAAAACCGAGGCATTTTAGTAAAAGTGTGAACACTACTGTCAGTGATGAAGTCATTATTTATATTTGCGACGGTTATGGTCGCTGGAGGTACGAACTCATATGCATATATACTACGGTCCATAAAAGTTTATTTAATAAATATTTCTCTATTCAAATGCACGGACAATAACTTTCAAGTTGTGAATTCAATTCTTCATATATTCTTAGTAAAAACAGTAATACAGTTTGAATTCTACAGCATACCGGTGAAATTGTGTGTAACTAAAATAACATGTGATAATTTACCAGGTGGATGTAGAAGAGGCCAGATTGCTTCCAATTACCGTTTTAGAAGAGCTTTTTTGAAATTTTGTCGATCGAGAATAGTCTTGCGTGGAAGTTTTCTTATGATTTGGAAAAAGAAAAGTTTTTACTATCCAGACAAATCTAAAAAGTTGTCATCATTGATTGCCATTCACGTAAGTGATAATTATATTTGTAGTATTTTGGTTTCTTCCATAACTAACGAAATATGCCATACGTATTTAAATACGTATGCTTTCATATAAATTAAAACATCTGCTATCACTTTAAGCAAAGTTTTTGGAGCGTCTTAGTAGGTTCTGAATGGTTTCGAGTAGCTGCAACTGACATGTAGAAACTATGACAACATATGCTGGTTTTTTATATGCACGTGTAAAGTGCAAGTTAAGTGTGTTTACCGATTAGAAACCAATTATCAAGAAAAAAGTTATGGGCTTAAACGTCTTTCTAAGATTTGACCCTTCTTTATCGACAGACTTCGCAGCCGGCTGTTAGAGTACAGGACAATTACGCGGCTAGTGCAATGATCCTACTGGCTCTTTCTAACAAGCAGCGCCTAGCCGAGATTCGAACATATGGTAACTGGTTAAAGTTTAACGTTTATGCTGCAGTTTTTTATGCAAAATGTTTATTTGCTGACCATCTTGTTTGAATATTTGAGTTAGTGGCATGTATATGTGTTGTGGCCATTTGGAGTGCTATGATAATATCAATATGTTCTGATCTCATTTAAAAACCAAGTGCTTTGCAATAATTGAGTGGTGATACAAATTACTCTAGTACATGGGCGTAGCGACGGGGTGGGGGGGGGGGGGGGGGTGGGGGTTATGGTTTGGTGGTTCAAACCCTCCAAACACTTTCAAGCTTGAAATTTAACAGCCATCAGACAACATCACTTCCAATTGCAAATTGTCACTCGCCAATGAAGCAATGAAGCTTCGGTTTCAACTGAAGCAACACCGCTTCGCTTCAAAGCTGGCTTCAATCTGCGTCAGTAAAACAGGTTTCACGTCAGCATGACGATCGGTTTTAAAGTTTCATTTTCACTTTCCTATCAAACATTCAGTAGAAGGTCAGTAGCTTTTAACGCAAATGAATTGAATTTGAGTAACGTTTCCTACAATATAACGCATTTAATATTTAACCTAGTCAACATCGACAAATCGTGTTCATGCCTGACTTTCAGTTGTCGTCACTTGAAACAGTCACCAACTTCAGTTGGCGCTTGATTGAAACATTCTGTTCAACAAATGAGACCAGTCTCTTCATGTATGATGCGAAGGTAAGAGAAAGTCAGCATCTTTTATTGGTTTCGACTATGCCGGGCCCTGGTTTAGAACACAAGAAAATTTGCGGGGCTGGTTGTACGATCTTCGTCGTCGTCGTCAGCGGCTTAGAGCCGGAGTGGTTCGTGCTGTTTTAAGCTTCATTCAACTCGATCTTGAGTTATTCGTCGCCCATTTCCCAGGAGTTTCTGAAGTTGTAGTCCACCGTTCACAAGGGCGCGTACGTCCTCAGTGCGCATTGTCAAATCCCTAAAAACTATCGGTCCAGAAGGGGGTTTACACATTGTCAGCTTCGTACCGCGGCTTATGCCCCTTGATCTTGCCGTTTTACTAAGTATGCTTGGTGTCCTGCTTGAATACGTTGCTGCAAATCCTCATTTCTGTTGCTGTCCGTGGCCACCAGCGATCCCACATACATGAGCTCATCTACCACTTCTGGTTCGTCGCTGCCAACAAATGCCGTCCGTGAAAAGCGCAGGTTGCTCTCGTTTGAGCCTCTACTATACATGTATTTGGTCTTCGACGCATTTATTTTAAACCCAATCCTTCTTTCAACCTAGCGCAAATGGCCTCCGCCGTTACAAAGTTTCTGGTTTTAATATCAAAACGCGTAGCCTGCGTAGTTTGCTACATTTACTGAAAATCGAACTTCTTTTTTCGATATCCGCTTGTCGAATTACCCCCTCAGGAGCGATCTTGAAAAGCATGCAAAATTGTTAGCTTGTTTCGATCCTGGCCGCGTCTCGAAGAGGCTCGATCCTATGGACTTTTACAGTCTCTCCCAGCCGAGATTCGAACACACAACGTACTTCGATGCCAACTAAGAGGCAAAAGTTTAACATTTGTCTGATTTGATCTCAATTCGATTTTTTGTCAAATGAAGAACACTCAATTTCAACCTAAATAGCTTTTAACTGAAAATAATTTTCCATTTCTTGAATAAACTGCTTAAGGTTAGGCTATATCTGATTTTTTTTGTAAACAACCCCCCCCCCCCCCCCCCAAGCAACTTTTCTGGGTACGCCCCTGCTCTAGTACTTAGCGTTGCGCTTGAGCCAAACGTGTTGCGTTCGATCCAAGTAAAATAAAGTTTCCTTACCAACGTTTTAGATTTAAGTTTGGTTCAGTTGCCAAAGATCAAATAAAGGTGAGCATAAAACGTTTAAAATTTTTGCATTATCAAGAAAAACATTATCATTATCATACATAGTCTCACGTCGTCATTCACCTCTTTGTTAAGATAAATCTTGAAACTTGGAGGTGGTCACTATTTGTTAGCTGTACTGTTGATAAATCTGAAATTGAGGTTTTTAGTTCGCTTTTCGATTGCATACTAATATAATATGTAAATTTTTTATTTCTATCAATAAAACTTCTAGCTTTCAAGAGACGTGCTGTGAATGTTAACTTGTAAGAGTAGTTGAGAAACACCGTTAGATAGGGATAATGACATGTCTGAAAATGTTTAAATTTATATAAGCTGGAAATTTTCGGAGCTTGCAATAAATCTGGACGAACTTTTAAAAATATATCTCGCTAGCGTCACTATTTAGCTAGACGTTAAGAAAATGTTCGTTAAAATGCGTTTATGTCGCCATAATAATCGAAAGAGAACGACGCCAAAGATAGTCTCTCAATGTTAGATAGGTCCTTTTGAAAAGTTACGCGAGATATGCATGATTGATGTATTTTACATCAATATTCGTTGTCATAATTTTATAATATTTAAGTTGCTATCGACTGTTACGTGTTGTTTAGATATTGATTTCTAGGCACATCAGTCATATATTTATAAATATTTATACCTATTTATATTCATTTTTTATATTTTTAGTAGAATAATACTCATAGTTCTATGTAACTATGTTGATTTAAGTAAGTAGTACCTGTTCTGTACCTATATACCATTTTTTGCCAGAAAATTGGATAATTTGTTGCATTTTACTTGTATTACTCATGCATTTATTCATCAACCACTTTCTAGAATGTCTAATTATGGTGGTGTCGAAGCTCGCTTTCAAGGTTAAGACTAAAAGTGAAAACGAATACTAATTACTAGAGTAACATTCTGATTTGCCTTGACCGGTACACAAAAACGCATTACAAAAATGCGCAAGTTTCTGCTGCTCCTCTCCAGAGGGTTGTTCAAACAGGCTGCTGCTGGCCCAAGTGTGGCGGCATTGCTTGGTGTTAGAGGTCAAGTTCACGACTCAGCAATTGCCTCCAATCGGGCAAGTGCTTGTTGATTGTGGTGTCTTCCCTGCGTTCTCTACTTCGTTTAATCTACGATTTTCACAAGAGCTCAAGTTGCGCTTTTATGATTACATGCGCTGTGAGTGTAGACAGTGATGTTCATCTGGGTCAACGTATATGTAATTCACAAGACTTTGGCTTATCACCTTATCACTTACCAGTTGGCATGGTTTTCTGTTTTCGATGAATTGTCGCTGTAGCATCGTTCGTTTGTACACAAAGTTATTGCAAGCAAGAATACTGCCATCTAGCAATACAAAATCTATCGACCTGTGATGATCAATTAGAACATGTGAACTGAGATTTTTTCTTCTTCATATTTCCATTTTCAGCATTCGCGCTTCAAGATGGACAAGTATGTGAACCGGGAAGTAACTTTATGGTGGACTGTAATGTTTGTAGGTGTTCTACTGATGGTAAACTGATGTCATGCACTAGAAAGTTTTGTGTTCCAGAAGAACAAGGAGATGATCCAAAGGCACAACCGACAGTGGCCTCAGCAGGTGATACCGGTGAAAAGGAAGAGGAACACCTGCAAACCAACGGTCAAGTGTGCACACCCAATGAAGTGAAGATGGAGGTAGATTTATTTATATATTCAATTGGTGCAGCCAATCAAACAATTTCATTTCATTTCAGGATTGCAATCGCTGTAAGTGCGCCGCCAATGGAATTGGATGGTTTTGCACTCGTAAAGCTTGCAAACCAAGGGAAAAGCGCGATGTCTCTGTTCAACGGTCAACGCAAAGTTGCACTCCTGGGACTTCTTTCAAAAGCACAGATGGTTGTAACGATTGTTTCTGTACTGAAACAGGAATCGCCGCATGTACGATGAAATTCTGTTTTCCCAAAGTCAAGCGCGCAGTTTCCGTTCGACGAAAACGAGCTGTTGAGAAGAAATGTGTTCCAGGAAGCTCGTTTAAGAGTGCCGACGGATGTAATGATTGTTTTTGTACCGAAACAGGAGTCGCTGCCTGTACCCTGAGATTCTGCTTTTCTAACATCGACCAGGGAATTTCCAATCGACAAAAGCGAGATGTTGAGAAGAAATGTGTTCCAGGAAGTTCGTTCAAAAGTGCTGATGGTTGTAATGATTGTTTCTGCACCGAAACAGGAATTGCTGCTTGTACGTTAAGGTTCTGCATTCCAGCGAGCAAACAAGATGTTTCTGCTCGAAGAAAACGAGATGTTGGAAATATGTGTGTTCCGGGAACTTCCTTCAAAAGTGAAGACGGGTGTAACGACTGTTTCTGTACGAAAAATGGAGAAGCGGCTTGCACCGAAAAGCTTTGCTTGCCAAGTAAATTCAAGCGATCGAATGATGAGATACCTCGATCATTGATTCCGCCATGGTCGCCAGATTTTTCATGTGCACCATCCTCGAATTTTAAATATCAGTGCAACATGTGTCGTTGTGATAACACAGGAAAGTCAGCAGCGTGTACGTACAGAGCTTGTATCCCTGGTGAATATTAATGTGCAAACGTTGAGTCTATATTTGAATAATACTGCTCTTTTGAGGTGCATAGTACTGTTAATTTTGTATTAAGCGATCAAAATAAATTCGAATTATTTTTAGCGATTCGTTCTATTAGCTTCATTGAATTGAAAATGTGATTTTTCAGCTGGAAGTATCATAACAAATAGCTTACAATGAGCATACATATTTGGCACGCATGAAGGTACGCGAAATCCGAATCCAACTTGCAATGTTTTACCCTCCCTGTCCCAAGGATATTTGGGTAGTTTACAATTTTTGGTCACGTGAAAAAGTTACTAATAAGTAATTCGTAACTATATAAGTGTTGCAACAATATTTTTATTACGTCTTAAGATAGAAATATCCACACGGAAAGAAATCCGATTCCGATACCATGAAAAAAATTATACAATCATAAAGTTGGAAATGCTGTGAAATCCTGACTAAACCAACACATCATGAAATCATGAACACAAATTCATGATCTTGTGTTATATTTGTACCGCAACAAGTTCTGATATCATGATTTTTATTCAAGGTGTATTTTTATAACAGACTAGCTGACCCGACGAACCTCGTATTGTTCCAAATTATACAGGGTTGACATACATCGTGAATCTCGAATGACCTTTGTCACAATTTTGAGTTCTGCAAGTTTCTGAGGAGTTTAACCTTGGATGATTCATTTTGGCAGTCACGTAACTATGAAACCTTGGGTAGCTTAATATACAAATTAGCAATTTTTCCTCACAGTAAAGTAGATAACAACTCCCCCCATTGCTTAGCGCTAAAGCGGATAGCATTGATATATTCGCCGTGATTGCATACCATTTCACCGAATATTATTTCGCGAAAGACCGTACGCGAAATGTACCATTTCACGGAAAACCTTCTCGTAGAAAGTACCATTTCGTAGGGGTGATCCTCTCCTTGCTCGCTATCACTCGTTCGGACCCAACTGAAGGAAAGTAATACGAAATTTGGTTCCATTTGCTTGAATAATTCTCGAGTTATTCAGAAATTTGGGTTTCATTTGTATGAGAGCCCCCCTCCCCTCCTATAGGGGGAGGAGTCATAACTTGCCATAGAAAAAAATCCTGCCTTCAAAAATCCCCACATGCCAAATTTAGTTTCATTTGCTTGATTAGTTCTCGAGATATGAGGAAATTGTATTTAATTTGTATGGGAGCCCTCCTCCCTTTTAGGGGGAAGGGGTCTCTAACTATCATAAGTACCTTCCTCGGCCCTGTCGTGATCCGAGGGAGTTTTGCTGCCATCCTTTATCCTGGCTAGCGCCGCTCTCTACTCCTGCTGCTGTTCGGGGTGAACAGCCGAGTACCGCACCGCCAGTGTGGATCCACCTCCTTCGATTGAGCAGTGATCTTACCCTCCAAAGGGGCCACTGGTTTCGCTGCCTGCTGCTGCCTCTGCGTCTGCTGTTGGTCCATGCGGGTGAGATCCTTCCTCTCTGAAATCCGCCACAAGAATCTGTTCGGCCGGCTTCTGCTTATATAGAATCGCTCGGCATCGGCAGCATATTTTCCAATTAACGAGCAGTTGCCGTATTGGACTACATTTTGCATTGGCATGCATTGGCAGCATTATCAGAACATACCAATGGAACAGGATTATTAATATTCTATGCCTTTTTAATGGAATTCATGTATATTTATTTATAATTATTTATTATGTTATCCTTATCTCCCACAGGCCCCAAAACCCCTGCATGCAATTGCAATTTTCACGCCGATCCGTTCAGCAGTTTCCGAGTCTATAAGGAACATACAGACGGACAGACAGACAGATAGAAGTTCATTTTTATAGGTATAGATAGATAGATAGATAAGCAAGCATTACTTTGAATTTTCACTACTGAAAATCACTACTGAATTTCCGTGCATATTCAAATTCCATAACAATTTAATCGGTTGATTTGAGCATCGGAAGTCGTGGATCACCTGTGCTACCATGGGACAAAGAGTTGTTGTTGAGAGAAAGCTAGCTTTCTATTACTTATAGTCAATATGGGACAAAGCTAATATCCTTCAAATAGTGAAGAGCTGTCTTGTTAAGTTTTACCCACTATCAAAGCAATTTAAAGAAGCCTAATATAATGTTTTATAGTAAAGCGATAAGGATAACAATTCAATTGATTTTTGGTATTTATTTTTGTTTATCCTGTTCGATACTACATTACTCATAAAGCATGTATTTAGACAGGATAACTTGCAACAGCTGGTAGATATAAAATAACTGTGAACGTCAACTCCACGAGGCAAACAACCGGTTGTAAAATCTGTCGATAAGGAAGGGTAAGTCTTAAAGACGTTTACATTATTTTTTGCATCGAGCAACATTAAAATCACAGCTTGAAAGTATAAGCCGAAAGTACACAGCTTGAAAGTATAAGATCATTCATGTATTACGAGTGAATTTACGACGTACAACGCGGTACTAATCACCACTTCGGTAAATGGGTTTCGTAATATGTGTTTGGTCCTTAAATAAGGCAGACCTCGACATGGAATATCAACTGCATAAATAACATAAAAATATAAATCCTTAATTTTCATTACTGGGCTTATAAATTACTGTTTCTACAATTACAAGTCGGATTAACCTTTACATATTCAAGTTGAAAGAAACTCATTCCAATTATTTAATTCATTCAATTTCAAAAAAATATTGCTTATTGCTAGTTATCCCGTTGCGAACTGTTGCAAGTTACCCCGTTTGACATGCAATATATTTGGCAGAGTTTTGCAAAGCAATGCTAATTTAATCCTGCTGGTGCACTCCTTAGCAAACTCACTCACAAAATATTAGCGGCTAATTAACTTGCCAAGCGGTAACTGTTCTTATCATGATGTGCTTTGTGCATGAGAAACGCATTCATGAATAGTTCCAGCATTTCTATCTAGGATTGCACCTACAGCTTTATCAACCATAAATTACTACGTGCCTATTTCGAGGGCGCCGGTAGAAGGTTGAATCCGTAATCGCTTTTTCGTTTGAATTTCACTGCTTCCACTCACTGCTATTTGTTAGGACATTCATCCTAAGGCGTTACATAGGGTGGCGAAAATCATCGCGACAACAAAAACAGCTGTTTTTTCATCGAATATGAGAATGGAGTAATGAAGTCGTGTTTTGAGAGGCGGAAAAGCGCGGGAAACTATTATTGGGTCCAGTGAGCTCTCGAAAACTCTCATGGCTCTCTTACATACGTCTGCTTGCACTTCCTTCTTATGAATCGTTCTGTCATAGTTACACAGCGTTCGCCTCTAACAGTCTGGTTGCAGCATCCCCAAAGAAAGGAAAATCAGTCCTGTATTGACTACCGCCGTAGCTGGATGCAGGTTTGTGCGGCAGTATTTTATCGACCTTAATAGTGGAAAACCAGTGTAGTCAATGTGGCTAGTGTTTGGTTTTAACCAATTCATGTTCGCTCAGCTGGATACGTCCTGTTTTCTGCATGTGCTTTCCGCAGACGTTACTCGCTATAAATTTGGGCATTAACGCTGAACCGGATCCGGATAAAATGTTTACCACTAACAGTGCTTCCTACATAATCGAAAACGGAAATAAATAAATCTTGTGAATATACAATTAGCAGCTAACATATAGAGTTGCTAATTTGGAGTTTGAATGACAACCAATATAATCCATAAAACGAATGTGTTGTGTAACTACACCAAATTGGATTGAAGATTTCTATAACTAACAGCAGTTGCAAATGTTTTGAGTGAAATTCCTAGACACTGCAAGTTTGAAATAAATAGAACGCTGGCTTGTGCTTTAAATTCATTTGTTTTGTGAAAGCGTGTTACATGAGATTAGTAGTATAGCAGGTATGGTTTTCTTTTATTTTTTTGGAGATTGTGTTATACCAAATAATGGTAATGCGTAATGAAAGCCCTGAAAGAGTGCACCATCTTAGAGCATATTTTTCAATGTTTCGGAAAAGAAGATGATAATACGTTTGATGACAAATCTGTATCTATATAGAAAAATGCGACTCTGAATATCAAGTGTCGTTTACCCGTTGATGGTACTGAGCGCGGTGGTAACAATTTGTTTGATACCAGTGAGGATTGAATTGTGTTCTTTCGCTTCACTTCTGCTTTTTTACTGTGTAAAGTATAGTAAACGGACATTTACGGCGATTTGTCGCAGCAAAAGACTGTAAGTATAATGCTTATTTTTTTTCTCATTTCTTAACAATTCGTTTCTTTATTTTTTAAATACTCCAAAAAAGTGAACGTGTAATATAAATTGTATGCATACGTATAAAATACAAAACTGTATTTAATAACTTTTCATACAAAACATAAGCATTTTAATCAAAATATAACATTCGGTTCGAGCTGTTATAGAAACCCCAGCGAATAAATCCAATATAAAGATTCTATTGAAACACTGTCTTGAGGTTTCTGTAGGAAATACAAAACCGTTATGTTTGCTCTGATAGGCTATTTTGATTATCCTCAATGTTATTCGGTTATTATAACATTGATTTATGTATAAGGTATCACGGAGTTAATGGGGATACGGGGTAAATTGGAATGGGCAAGGTTCGATGTTGGCATGCCTTAATTTTGGCAACACGAAATATGTCGCTTCCAAAAATATGCTTAAGCATCAGTCAATTTTTGCATACATGTTCAAAATGACCCAAAATGATTACATTAGTATGTACATGAAAAAAGTTTGTAATTGTAGAATGTTTCGAAAGGTAATATTTACCTAGGACTACGTCTTACCGCAGGGTGTCAAAAAGTTGCTTGTGTCGTGTCGGCCCAATCTCTCGTCGAGCTTTTTGAGTATAAAATTGTTGCAATCGTAGAAAAATCGTTGATTAATTATATTTTTATTAATTTTTTTCATTTTTGGCACGATTTCGATTTTAGTATCATATGCGACACGCATTTGTTGCCAAATTCGAAATCCTACTGTATTTCAAAACAAAACTACGTATACACCTTTACACGTTTTCTTTGTGTTCTACCAAGCATTATTCAATTCAATTGCATTCAATTCAATTCAATTGCATGATATTAATATCACTGAAACATTAAAATAGGGGTTCGCCTATGGCGGGTCTTCATCTAGTTTCCCGATATAGAGAGAAAAAAACTACTACTTGGCATTAATATTTATGGACTGTCTTTTCGTTATAGACGAGAAGATAATGTAAGACAACTACTATTTCTCACTACTTTTTCAAAAAATAAAAGTATCTTTGGTTTTCATACCGGCTTTGATTATCATTATCATAAAAATCTGATAATCACTCTGAGTAAATACTTGAAATCAAGAGTAGAATCAAGCCATCCGATGTCAAATGACTTTAGCATAGGTTTATTCTCAGGCCCCTCATTTACCTTTCCTTCGTGCTGAATTCTATGCTAGCCGCTGAAGCTTCTTAACAGTGCAAAAATCCCTCCGATAGTTAAGTGGTCAGAGGAACGAATGAGTCCTCGCCAGGGACGGCTATAATATGGGATAGTACTGGCAGCGATGAACAAGTAGATCAAGCTTTGAAGGAAGGGTAAACTCCAATACTCACAAGTATGCATAAAATTTAATAAGCATATCGTCAACTCAATAGCGATTATTGCAAAAAGAAATGCAGTGCGGGTCATACAGCAAACACCCAGGCGATATTACAATAGATCAACGATACTGGTCGCAGTGATGAGTCCACAAATGGAGAAAAAAAATACTTGAAATTTTGAGCTGTGATTCAAAATATTTCGAAATTTTTTGTGGAGTATGAATAGCTCGTGCTACTCGACTCAATGAATACATAAATAGATTTTTGTAAATGATTGCTGTCTATCCATGATAGACGAAAGGAATCTTGCATATGACAATGTGAAGTTTCCTTATGACGAACTCCTGCTGGAACATGAAAATTTGTTTCTCTAAGAAATGTAAGTTCCCAATTTTTATTTGTCTGAATGTGTGAACATGATACAGGCAAGATGTGTCAGATTCTTAAATTCTTTAATAAATTCGAAATAAAGTATGGATTGTGTTTATATGTGACGAAGGGGGTCCGTCACCCTACCACAAAACCAAATTGTACAAATAGTAAGGACAAAACCAAAAGTGTAAAAAAATAAATCCATTAACGGTTATAAAGGAGCAAGTAGTTTTCTCACATTCTGGCGACACATAAACAATATCAAATATCAATTGAATCTAGGAAGACATAGTCGATATAATTTAGCTAATCTGCATTTGGAAGTTAAACCGTAACAAGTATTATGCTTGTTATAGCGTAACTCTTCCATAAGATATTAAAGTATTTTCTCTATTGAATTGAACTTTTGTAGTTTTTCTATTGTTCGCGTCAGTGTTGCAAGAATAGTCGCGAACGTCGCCAGAGTATATCGAATCCATTAACTTTATTGTGGTAATAGTTACAAATTCCTACAGGAATGAATGTAATCGTTAATGGCATGACTACTATTGGTAACTCAGCTATTCTTAAACTGTTATCTATTTCTGGCAATTTTCAGGTATCACTCACAAGCTCAATTTATATTTCTAGCACCGAATGCAGCTTTAGCTAATTTAGCCTCGTAGGCACTACAGTTTAAGGATTTACCGTAACCAAGCACTAGATTTTAAGCATATGATATTTACAAGCTTTCACTAGATTAAGGCATTCGTTGGGTTTAATCACTCAACTAGAATTAGGTACTCTTCGATAGATTTAAGCACTTGGATTTCACCATTCGCTAACTGTAAGTTAGCTTGATTTAAGCATTAATCCTTAAGATACTTTTCAAATTAATAATAGGCACTTTCTTCTCCTGAACTGGCTTTTATCTCTTTAGATTTATAGTACATAATAGATATTTTTTTATGTTTATATACTTCTTCAATTTATCATTATATTTATTTACTTTATCACGAATACAATTTCGATGACAGCGATGACAAGTACAGATGACAGCCGCCGATGTTTAGCTCCTCTCGTGTCAGCGAAGATGGTATGCAAGGGTTTGCCGAAATCGACGGGCGTAACGACACGTCAGACAAACTAAACACCATTATACAAGTGATTGGCCATTTGCCGCGACACGTTCTCAGTCAGGTATGATATGGTTTATGAAACCAATAACATTTCCGGGATTAGCAGACCAAATCGTATCGAGTGATAAACAGCCCTTATCGAGAAATTTAGTTCTGCTCGTATATAACGCACTACAACTGCATAGCAGAAGTTCCGAAGTTTCAGGATAATTTTACTACCATTCTCATTAATATTATCTTGTGATCATAATCGTATTTTCGAGTCAATGAAAATTAAATTGCGTCTCGCGTCGCGAGGGTTGGACACAGCTTGGATATGTATAGGACTGCATTGTATAACAACACTACCTACCACATAGCTGCACATGAGTTGTGTTTTGTATAAATTACAGTTAATGTCACCCGTTGTACAATAATTGTACTTTAATTTCTTTGCGGCATTTTTGTATGAACTCCTTCTAGAAGCATTGTCTTTGGATGCTTTTTTCAGTGCTTCAACGTAGCTGTTTAATAAGCATTCATAATTTTTTGTTGCTTATTTTATATTTGCTAATAAAATCTTGCCACTTGCCCTGGTAAATGAGGAAAACGGAACCTAAGATTTTGTGATTCTCATTTTATGTAAACCGATAGTCTTTTTTTTGTAATGAAATCATCTAAGTGATGATACAAAAGAGTTTCTGTGTAAAACAATTTTAAAATATTGATAGATGATGAAACAGGTGAATTAACTTTGACTATGCAATTTTAGGTCCCACTTGCTCAGAGTTCTTACCTAGCATTTTTGATATTCTATATGTTTTGATAAGTTTCCTTTTATTGATTTGTCGTTTGAAGAGTATAAAAAGAAATATGCAATGTAACAACCATTTTTTTATTTAGATTAGATTTTTTATTTAGATCATATTATGTTCGAACTAATCTAAAACAGACACTGATGAAGCCTGCAAGTCGTAGGCAATTACGTATCTGTCGTGAATAAAAATAATAGTGAAATTCAATCGCGAAAAAAGTTTTCTTTAATATCAATTTTTTTTGTATTCCACTAAGAGGCTCCAAAAGCTTCAGTAGTTTATTATAGTTTAAAAGAAGTAATGGAGAAGTAACAAAAATTTCACTTGAAATATGGCTATACAGGAACTGATCACTTTAAAAACCTCGTTAGAATCTGAAAGGGACTGGATTGAAGTGGGCACTCTGGCGTTACATCCCGCGCGCTTCGTTACGCATGCTTTACACATTCTGGTATTTGTGCACTATTCTCGTTGACTGTTCCGTGTTGCGATTCAGTGCGGCTGGTTTTGGTAGACTTTGGAACATTGCAAGCATGCCCACGAAAATATATATTACGCTAGCTGTCTAATTTACAGGATGTTGCCAAAATGTCTATCGTTGTTTTTCCATCCATGTTTGCTGCCGCTGCTGTTGCTCGCACTCGGCCAGAGTCCTCTTGGCTACTTGCTGAAATGTGCGGTATCTTTTCGCTATCCATGATGCATCTATAGCGAGACACACAGCTACAACTGGAAGAACAGCGTAAAAAGTTTTAATTTTTTATGCATTTTTGTTATTCGTTTCGGAAAGCCAATTTCATTCCGCGTCCTTGCATTTCTCCTCACTTGTTCTGCTTTGTTGTCTTATGGGAGTTTAAATCAGATTTTTCCATTGCTTTGCCTTTGCATGCGTTGTCACTCTTTGCATAGAAAAAGCATGGTGAACCTTACTTTGCGAGGAATGTGTGCCAAATATCGGAAGATTTATTTCATGACCTTCTCTAACCAGGTTCAAAAATGCTTCATAGAATTTCAAAAATTTCATAGAATTGGCTTTAAATACAAATACACAAATTTTAAATATTCATGATTAAACCTGTTCAAGTTTTCTGGATTTGTTTTTTTTTCGTATTGATTTATGTCTTTAGAGTCGCAACATAGGTACTAGGTCCATCGAATAGGTGGGCCACCGCGATATTTCAGTTTCAGGAATTCGTGTAATGTATATACAAATACTGTAAATCTTATCTCTGCGACAATTATCTTTTCATAAAATTGTGAGTTTTGATTATGCTACAAAACACGTGTTTTGAGCTTAGTGGCCAAAACCTTATACAAACAGATTTTCTAGTGCAGTGAAATAATATTGAAGAAGTGATTCAGAAAATGAAATGAAAATGAATTCGTCAAGGTATAAATGACTTGTAACAATGTTGGTTAGTTGGTTAGGTTTTTAAATATGGGGCGACGAAATGTTACAAAAGCGCTTGACAGCAAGATCGGGTCACTTATGCAGCTATGGTGGGTCTTCGCAAATTTAGAGCGCAATGTTTGCCAGAAAACGCCAATGATGTGAAATATGACGAAATAAAGCAAAGCTTATATGAAAAAATCTCGATTGTAGATCAAACTTCGGAAGGGACAACCCTTGCATTTATATTAAAGTCAAAAAAGTTGTGAGTAAAAAAGGAATTTTTCCGTTTAATCCTATTTATACAACATATTGACGAAATATTCACACGCCGAAACATTTAAATGTCTTTACGTAAATTATTTTTCATGCAATCAGTTTGGGATTTTTAGGAATACCCCGAAGCACACCGCCAAAGATGGTTCTTCTTACCACTCGCCGTTCGAAAACTCGGAGTGCTCGCAGGTCCTCTTCTAGCAGTGTCCACATTTCATGCCAGTAGAGGACAACCGGTATAAATAACGAAATAAACATTTATATTACGGAAGATATACAGTCAGTCCACAATCATGGGTCACACACAATTATGGGTGTGCACTTTGTACGGAGGCTCAAGTCATTCAACCGCAAATGTTTGTGGAGTTCATAGTAGAAAATTCCTGTGAGATTCGAATGGGTCCGACAATCCACCCGAAATCTCACACGGCACATGATCCTATTCATCGTAACCACAATAAATCTAGTTAGCTTACCCGGGGGCTCCGTAGCCGCAAGGTTATCGAGTCTGCTTTGACAAGCGAGTGGTCGTGGGTTCGAATCTTAGTAGAATCAAGCCATTCGTGACTCTAGCATGGGTTTATTCTCAGGCCCCTCCATTTACCCTTCCTTCATGCTGAATTCTATATTTACCCTCTGACGCCTCTTGACAGTGCAAATGTCCCTCCTATAGTTAAGTGTACTGGTCAGAGGTACGAATGAGTCCCCTCGCCAGGGGACGGCTATAATATGGGATAGTATACTGGCAGCGAGGAATATGCGGGTAAAGTAGATCAAGCTTTGAAGGAAGGGTAAACCCCAATACACACAAGCACGCATAAAACGCTTATTCAATAGCGTTTATAGCTAAAAGAAATGCAGTGCAGGTCATACAGCAAACACCCGGGCATTATTACAATAGATCAACTACTGGTCGCAGTAATGAGTCCACACATGGAAAAAAAAGCTTACCCGGAAAGCCGTTTTCGTCCAAAATTTTCCAAAATTTTCCAATGAACAGGGAATGCGCCGGGTCTCGGAATTCGCGGCACTTTTGGAAGATTTGCCGCATGGTGAAAATCTGTTGTAGACCGACCCTCCATGAAGCCTTCCTGATAACTTTCCACGAATCTATTAGCTATTACCGATAGTCGACGGAAGGTGACTTGGCAAAATACTTTGTAGACGGCATTTAGGATAGTGATCGCTCGTTAGTTCTCACAATCCAACTTATCGCCTTTCATGTAGACAGGGCAAATAACCCCGTTTTGCCACTCCTCCGGTAGTCGTTCTGTATCCAAATCTTGATAGGTTCCGCTCCAATGCCATCTTTTACTGCTGCGTTGTTGTCCTTCAGCCGCTAGATGTTCGATAATATCTGAAAAGTATTAACCATCTATCAGAACGTGATCGATTTGTGATTCCGTCTGGTTGGATGATCTCCAGGTATAGCAATGATGGAGGTTATGCTGAAAAAAGGTACTACGTATAGTTTTTGGAGACGGCGTATCCAATCACCGGTTTGAATTCCTCCTCATGACCCACCTGCTGGCTTGCAAAACCTGCTCGCTGTATAGCCGGAGGACGAACGTAGCTCGAAAGAGCCCTCCTTCCCTACCAGTATTCGACCTTGGTTTCCGTCGGGGTTGGTTACCCGATCTCCACCGAGGATGCTCGTATCTCGGGTGGTACCACGAGGAGGTAGGGTGGGGATAGGAGTTGCTGGATAAGAGGCTATGGACAGGCAGGTTTTTTTTATGCCTAGCGCGTAGATCACATATGGTACAAGTTATCCAGCCATTTACAAACCTAAATTGGTATGCATGCTTGTGCTCGTGTTAGTACTATCTCCAGTTATGGCTGTCCCTGGCGGGGATGGGATTCCCCTTTGACCAGTACAGTAACTATAAAAGTGAGCTTTTCGTCACCGAGTCAAGGGCTTACACCACGATAAGATGGAATTTAGCATGAAGGAATGAACATGAGGGAACCGAAAAATTAACCCATGTACCTCGCGGCAACGAGCTCCCGACAATGACTTATTATTGATATTTTTTCATAGTCACTTTAACAGCTTGGGTCGTTCGTGACGTCTGCGGGGCTAGGATTCGAACCCGAGTCCTCGGCGTGAGAGGCGTGAATGCTAACCACTACAGCAGAATTAACCCCCTTATTGATTATTCCCATACGAATCCATAATTTGAATTAAAGTTTTTATGTATATCATGGAATGATTTTTTCGAGTGCTTTGATAATTTTGCGTAAAATAGGTTCCATAGTTGTTAGTGGATAATCAAGACTGTTTTTTTTTTGATAATCAAGTCAATCTCTAATGTCTTTTCTTATTTCTCGTAAATTTCCTTAATTTGTCGCTGGTTCATCATCTCTGCGGTAATATTGAGCAGATGTTAGTTTTGTTAGGAATGTTCAGCAGCTAAGAGATTCTCAACTGCACCGAAAGCGAGATGCACTTGATTCAATTACGAAACTGTCCAGCATCAGCCATAATTTTTCATTTTTTCGCTCTGTAGTAAACACGAGGTGACGGTTATATCTGCATCGCTGTTTGCTTCTTCCAAGGCAGACAAATAGGTAAAGTGCTCCACCAGACTGTGATGCTATGCACTTAATCTTTTTAGTCAGAAAGCAATCGTTTTTCAGCATGATGAATTAAAAAGAGGCAGTCAAAATTTGAATTAATTAAACGATTCTTTGCTAGTGCTATGACAAAGATGTGGAAAAAGTCTTAGTGAAGCAATGCAAATATATGTTATACTACTGCAAGGAAAGTATTTTTTAGTATTCAACAATACCTGTTCGAGTTTATTCTTGTACCTGGTCCAAATATATTACCATTGTTATCATAGTTTGCTGCGCTATTGCAATCGTAAGAAAAACGATGTACAATCATAATACAAACTTACAATGATGATGGTTGAAGAAAAATAAAAACCTCTCTTTAATGTAGATCGACAGATACTTCTTTAATCGCATTTCATTCCACTTCATGTTAATCATGATTCCTCTCCAGGGCTTGTTTCACCCAAGAGAGTTTTTTTTCCTCAGTTTCACTACACTATAAATCGTTACGGGTATCACCCTAGATGGTACACCGAGGACAGATAATCATCAACCTGGTCGTTCATCCAGTGGCATAATTATCGACAATTTTCCGCTTTACGAGGTAAATACTTACTCTTATTCAATCGAAACAATCGCGGTTTCGTTACTTATCTGTAACTCGATTTCTTGTTATACGTGTTTGCCAAGTTTTTGTATATTTTGCAGAGATAAGACAAGAGATTTTTTTAAACCTGCAAAAAATTAAGCGATTTAAAAGTTTTACTTAAAATTGAATTTGAATCGTGAAAATCGAATCTGTTCTTGCTTTTAATATACACGTTATTATTTTCCATGCGAATACCTCCAAAAAAAGAGACAAAATTTAAATAATTTTTTACCGCTTTTTGGCCATTACATTACATTGCTTGAATTTCCACTCCTGTATCGTGCTGGAAGCACTCATTTTTCGAGTTCTGTAGGCTTTAGAGTCCACAGCCAATTGATTTTATCAAAAAATATTGACTCATGTATGCATTTTCTCAGTACGGAGATATGATGCTGGTCTTACAAGGCAATCGTCGTATGTTCGAATCTTGGCTGGACAATGATGCTTTCGAGTTAGTAGGATCATGCCCCGTAATTGTCTTATACTCTAATAAGCGGCTGCGAAGTCTGTAGATAAACAAGGGCCAAGTCTTAAAGACGTTTATACCTAAAGCTTTGCTTTTTATTTATGCATTTGCGCAAATGACACAGCCAATTATAAAACGATTCACTCGGGGAACCTTAAAAAATAAATTTATTAACTTACTCTTACACTTTTGTGTACACTCGTGTTTTACTAAGGAATAGCGATCAACTAACACCGCTAATTATAGATCAAAGCTTTCAAATATGAACCGTAATTTTCACCTGGGGATTGCTTAGCCACCCTAGCCCCTCTCTAGTTCCGACAATGTGCATATTTTAATCTCACAGTGATCACGCAAAAAATGACACTCGATTTAATATTTTTCATTTTATTCACCTGCAATACCAGGGGATTGAGTTATCTACAACATGTTTGTAGGTGAAAGAAAATCTTTTTCAGCTTTTGTATTTCACACAGATCGTGTTAGCACCCTTCCCATTCAAGATGTTTACAACAGCTTGTCATTGAAAGTACTATCAGCATCATCATCGTCATCATTCTCCGCAACGTCGTAACTAAATAGATTCGTCTGAATAGTATTATGGGTATACACTTGAAAAGATGAATGAATCATTACGAGTTTTGGTGACAGAGGATCTCAGCTTATAGTTGGTGCATGTAAAATTAAAAACCATTTTTAAAAGATACGTAAATGTTTACATAATATAGAACATAGATAGCAAAAAGCGTGGAAGAGACACTAACGATGTCCTTTTCAATCATTTTGCTTTATTAATAATTCTGTATAATGGGATGTTATATTATCTTCTGGAGTACTACAATATTTATTTATTCGTTACAGCGTCCTAATCCTTCTAAATATTAGTCTCAATAAATATAAGGATTTTTTACCTACCAGTGCGAACCAACTTTCCTCATTACAACTAAATGTTTTCGTTTATAATAAAAGGGCATCAACAACTTGAATCATATCTATTACTTGGACAGTCCAGCGTAGGTTTCATTCCTGTACAAATTTTCATATTTAATCATTGACAGAATCTTTTAGTGCTAATCGCTTAGCATAATGAAACCATTTCTAGAGCACTTGATACTTCTTCGCCCAGGTGCTTCGTAAATTTTTCTTACATTATGAATGAAACCAGTGTAAAATGCAAACAAGGTCTATAATTAGAATTAATGCATTCATATACTTATAGGCGAGTGTCCTTCTTGCATCTTGTAGTCATTAACCACGGTGTTAGTTCAAATCCCCAACGGCAAGGAGAAGGGTTAAAAGATAGCTTTGACTTGTATAGAACTCACCGAAGCGAATGATGACACGTTGTAAGCTTTCTGGTTGATTACTGACGAGATTCAATGGCATACTAACGCTTGGTAGTATTTCCAAGCTGTTGTGGTTGAATTGATAGTAAGCCAGTACAAATAATTAGCTGCGAATTTATTCATGATATCCTGAAGGCACCACAATGCTTGATATATTCAGGGTCTTCAATTATCCGATAGGCATCTACATTGAGATAAACTGTATTTTTAAGCGGAACTTCTGCTTTATATTTCTCACCGGATGTAGAGCGACAAATTGGCAATCATACATATTTCATATCACGTTTATCCGTTGTTTAATACAGTAGACAGCAAGGCCAAACGCACAGCGAATTAGTTTTTTTTTTATCATTTATCAGTCGTTTTGTTTTTAGTGTTGCAATGACAATGCATGAAACAGCAAATTATTAGGTCAATGTTTTTATTTTTGCATTTCTCTAGCATTTTTTATTATTGCCAGCTGCAGACGATTTATTCCAATTTTTTTCCCAGTTTGGTTAGCATAGTAAAACTCTCTAGCAATAATTACGGACATCAACGAAACTGCAATAGGGCATGGCATTTAAAACCACATTTCATTATTTTTATGTACTTTTTCACTACTCTTCCGTTCCATATTCTATTACATGCACTGACGAATGCCATAAAGAGAGGCACTGGAAGCTGTTACACTAATGTTAGTGCACAGAATCAAAACTTAAATACAGTCTGCTTTGTTGTTATTTTTGTGGTTAGTGCAATATAAAGCCGGGTATTAATTCAACGAGTAAATTTATTTTGCCGTTTGACGTTGCAATCATTGTAGTGATTTGATTGATGAATTGTAGTGATCCTTCATGTTTATAAATTTAGAGGAAGTGGCTTGCAATTGAGTTTATAAAAAATAAAAATATTGTTCGAAACCACATAACTTTTTTTCATAAACATACTGAGGGCATCGTTTTTCGTCATTTAAAGCATGTATGCAGAAACTGATTAATATATAAGCATAGTTTTGGACGTGAAATATGTTGTGTTGCCAAAAACGAATAGGGGAATTGTGTATAACGTGCCCCCCCTGGCCAATGTGCCCCCCCCCCCCCCCCTTCGTTTTTCGTTAAACAAGCGAAATCAAAATGCAAAACCACCCAGAAACCATAGTATTTGATGGAACTAGCCTACTATGCAAGTATGACAGTTTTCACATGCTGTAAAAACAAAACAAAAATAAATTTGTTTTTGAGCAGCTTCCGATGTAACTTTTGGCGTCATTTCCATAAGCTATTTTCTTGTCAAAATCTGTAAATAACCGGTTGTTGCGATTCGATTGCGTAAAGTGAACTTCAAAAAGACATCCCTGCCAAAAATAATGGTATGAAACGCTTGATTTGCTTTAGCATATAATATTTTTTCAAATAAGTAAAAGCAGGCCAATATGCCCCACTTGCGGTGGTGCAATTTGCCCCCCTTGCAAATGTGGTTATAAACATAGGTAAACAGATCTAAGTTGAAGCCAATTGCCATTATTTTATTTAATTAGTATTGTAGAGCAACCGTGGTGGGAATAATTTATTACCAACGTCCAAATTCTAGGTAATTCAACTACCCGGTACAAAACGCCACAGCTGCAGTATAATGTCACCATGCAGAAAAGAAAAAGTGCACCAGAAGGCCGAAACAAGGTTTATTTTACATAAAATAACGATATTTTGCAAAACAAAGGAAACTTTTTTACTTTCTGCAAAATAGAGTTGGTCTGTCACTGGTAGAAATACTCAAATTACCGCATTGGGCATATTGTACCGCAGGTGGGGCATTTTACCCCGCGCAGACGAGAAACACAACATTTAGGTGCTTTTTTTAAATAATTCCTAGCATGTTTATTCCACAATACTAAATGAAATAAACAATTGCAATTGGTTGTCAGCTTAAATACCAACATATACACGTAGTTGTATCGTTAATTTGGGGAAGTATAACGGAGAATAAATGGATATTCTTAGGGGGGCACATTATACACATTTCCCCTAATTTTGTTGCCAAAATCGAACCATGCCAAATTCGAAATCCAACTGTAAACTAATCTTGATAATCAAGAACTACGTTGGAAAATAAACCAAGTTTTTTTTGTGTTCATTTTTATGTGTTGTTTGTAGAAATTTCATGATTATCGTTTCGGTCTGACTTTGTTAAGTTTTTAATGGGGACGCAGGTAATTTGTAGTACGGTGGAGGAGAGTTCAGTCCCACCTTTACATTTTATTGTAATAAAAAGCGCATATTGGGTTATGTAACTATCGGGAGCGGTTAAAAGACGAATTATTTTTAGAGAACAACATGAGCAGGTTGTTGAAATTTTGTATAAAAAGGAAACGGTCTTTTTTATCCTGCGTTGGGGGTGGTAAGTCCCCGACTATTATTTTGATCTATTGTGGTGGGTCCTCTTTTATTTTATGCCACGTCGTATCAGTGAGCTATCAAAGTTTGATCAACTACCTCTACAACTGTGGGCATTTATCCCAATCAGGTGATGCATTCCGTATGAAATTTATCATTTGATTGGGAGCCGGAGCAGCATTCCAAATATCACACGGCTTACAATTAGCCCTTTATCAAGATATCTAGGGTATGTTGCTGCTTCGTCGTTATTGCCTATTCCCGTCCTATCCAACACAAATTATTAAAAATATCAGCATTTTTATGACACATAATGCAAAACTAGTTATTCCTTAATATTTTAATTTGTTGCCTATCATACGCGATCAATCAAAGTGACCTGAGATCTATTTAAATGCTTTTCATCATTAAAGAAGTTCTACCAGCCAAATTTCCTACGTTTCTTCGTGCGACGAAGAAGAACATGTCGACTAATCGTTTTAATTTCCGTCGTTCATAAATGAAAATAATTCACGCAAGGCATTGTCGTTATTCTACAGCCAGGAAAACTTGCCTGACCTGCAGAAATTTTGCAGAATAACATTTGTCATGCCGTCCTACACAAACACATGCGCGTTAGCTTCGTAAACATTGTTATGGTTTTTAGTTCGGACGATGAAACATTTTAATTGACGAACTTCAAAACGGTACGACGAATTTCAGAAATAAAGTCAGTTGCGTAATTTCAATAATAAGCTTTAATAATCGCTTTTCAGTGATTTCAAAGTTCACAGATTAGTAGGTAAGTGTGATTTAGTCAAATCAGCACAAGAACTTTTGGAGTATTCATTAAACCCATCCAACAAATGATGAAAATTAGAATGGCTTTACTTATTACGACGGGAATTAGAAATAAACCCTATGTCGTTTTTGATATAGTGCAACACAGTCACACAACAAATGGTCGGGACTTTCTATTTCATGACTTTAAAAGCGATTGTTTCATTAAGTTTACCAATGTGTTTCAGGTGATACTTACACGAACAATGTCCTGTTAACAAGCCAGTGTATGCATTCGAATCGGATTTTGAAAGGTTTAATAGTGTTTGTATTTGAAGAGCATTTGGCTTTATAAAATGTTTTGATTGCCGGGCGTTCGAGGGGATATTCCAGTTAGACTTTAGACTGTACCTTTAGTTTTTCCCAGTTCCAAAGTTCTATTAAAGTGCCTTTAAAGGCACAGGAAGACAATCCAAAAAGGGTTCGGGTCCTATGAATTGCATGGATGAACCTTTCTTTGCCAATTGATTACTAGTTTCGTTTCATTTGATTTCGCAATGACCAGGAACCCCCCAGTAAACCATTTGGTTTGTATATCTCGATTGCAACTGAGGTATACGAAATCATATCTGAACGAAAAAGTTATATTTCACGCCATATAAGAACAAAGTGGAGGCGAGATACGTGCGAAAATTTTGACAACTATTTGTAATTCTATTTTGCGCAGTTTTTATAACACGCAACTAAATACTCCTGAATATATGATTAAGATATAATCAAATATTGCAATTATCTATCCTGCTTTATAATTCACAGTCATGAATTGTAGATGAAGACACGCACGACTGCAAAACAACTTATTGTTCACTTCGATTTCACATACTCTAATCATTATACAATTCCAATTCGAAATTGACATGAAAACGATTTAATGTGAACTTTCTATTACGATTTTGTGTTATCTGGGCCAATTATAGAGGTCGACAATATTGCGACAGGAAAGTTTTTCCAGCAGTTGTCTGCATTCCCAAGAAAACGTGTAATGCTGTTGTTGTTTTTCTATTAGCGATACTTTATACGCTTTAGAAGTGCATTCGTCTCGAATGAATGTTATTACTATTCGGTCGACAGTACTCCCGAGAAAGCTCACAGAGCAAGAGACCGTGGATCTTAGATCACCGGGTCGGCTTGCACTGGGTAATCGGAGGGGCTACGCGGACATAAAGGTGCAACCACTATTGGATTCCTAGGTCGTTCGGGTTTTGGTTTATTGAAAATCAGGTGTGTGTGTGGGCGTGTATGATGTATTTGGCAACTGGGGTGGGGTTCACTTCACGGTACGTACCGGACACTAAACGGGTTCTTCGGGGGGTTCGCTGCTGGTGGGTCTCGTCGTTGAAACGGGGTTACGCTGCTTATGCAGTTTGTTGATTGCTGCTGCTGTAGTTTGCTGGCGTCCCAGCAAACGCAATGGCGGATCGGAGTGGGTGGCTTGGCGGGAAACGGATTCGGCGTCTTCCTTCGTTGGCGAGATCGGTGGGCCCCGGACGAGACCGTATTGGCTTCACCGAGAAGGGTCCCTCCTTAGTGCTTAGAGCCTGTGGCCCGAGGGTTTAATGGGGTCGTCGGTACCCGGTCTCTTTGACGGTTAGGCGTAGGCGGAATTCACCGCCTAGGCCGATTCGTGTGAAGTGAGGGATCGACGACGGATTAACAAAACCAAGAAAAACACCAAAAAGGTTCTAACAGGACATTGTAAAATTAATAGGCCACATATGGCACGGGTTACCTGAACAAATCTTTTGGTTCCACACTCCTTTGTCTTTAATTTGACTTCTTTGTTCTCCACTCACTTGTTTCACTCACCCTAATGCAGGGTTAGATTTTCGTGCAGTTACAGTGAGAGTCCCCATGTTTGCCTTACTTACTAACAATTTATGTGTTTTGTGTTTCCTACTAAACTAATTAACATTAATATTTATATTTTTATTACTAATCCTACTAACACATTACTAACAATGAAACACAATAGTTGTTAAATAAATAGCACATTAAAAAAAACTAAAAACAATTTTGTAACAACGGTTACAATGTAATTGGCTGTGTTAATCGATACAGTACTGTCGAATGTTATTTCTTCAATGGCAACATAAATGACATGACAAAGCTATGCTAAAATATAAAAACTGCTTTTGTCTGATTCCATTCACACGTGCTTCGGAAAGCAGCATTTCCGTCATAAACAGAGGCATCAGTCCGTTAGGTAAAAATAAAACCTTGGAACAATTTCACTTTCCATCATAAAGCAATTATGGACTTTTCCGTTCTGGTTTGTAGCGGAAAAGTTGCTCCTTTCACCTCGATTGAGCAATAACTGGCATGGCGACAGGTCAGAATACGTAGTGCTTTTTGTTTTACTTGAGCTGAATTCAAAATTGGTGCATATTTTTGTTGCCAATATCGAGGTACTGGCCCTTATGTTCATCGTTAACTGGAAATCGGCCAAGCGCGTGCAAGTTGAACCTAGGCCAGCACTACCGACAGTGGAAATAGTAGCTCAGAGTGTACGTAGGGGAGAGGGTTGTATCGACATAATTTAGAATAGTGCTAATATTTTCTTGACTTTGACTAAAGTACAATTATATGTTTTTAACAGTAACAGCAATGGTTAACACAGAATAGAATTAGAAAGGACATTATGTGTCCATGTCCGCCGGTCCGGCAGAACAAAGGGATGAAATCAGAACTGCTGCTTTTACCTGTCACCAGGACAGGTTCTCGTCTACAGCCCGGATGTCGTTGGCTAAGCTCCGACGCCATGAGCCTCTGGGTCTGGGTTTGCATGATAGATTTAGTGAATACTCCAAAAGTTCTTGTACTGATTTGACTAAAACACACTTACCTTCCGATCCGTGAACTTTGAAATCACTGAAAAGCGACTATTAAAGCATATTATTGAAATTACGCAACTGACTTTATTGATAAAATTCGTCGTACCGTTTTAAAATCCGTCCAACAAAATTTTTCATCGACCGAACTAAAAATCACAACAATGTTTACGAAGCTAACGCGCATGTATTTGTGTAGGACGGCATGACAAATGTTATTCTACAAAATTTCTGCAGGTCAGGCAAGTTTTTCTGGCTGTAGAATAACGACAATGCCTTGCGCGAGTTATTTTCATTTATGAATGACGGAAATTAAAACGATTAGTCGACATTGTCTTCTTCGTCGCACGAAAAAACGTAGGAAATTTGGCTGGTAGGACTTCTTTAATGATAAAAAGCATTTAAATAGATCTCAGCTCACTTTGATTGATTGCGTATGATAGACAACTAACTAAAATATTAGGGAATAACTAGTTTTGCATTGTGTGTCATAAAAATGCTGATATTTTTAATAATTTGTGTTGGATAGGACGGGAATAGGCAATTACGACGATGTAGCAACATACCCTAGGTATTTCTCATTTGTTACTTAGATTGCCCGAAAATGTCACCTGTGTAAAAAAAACACGTTTTGAGATCGAGAAAAATCTCAACCTGAAAAGTTCATCGAGAAACGTTAGACACATCGAGAACTAAATCGACATAATCAAGAACTACATAACAATTGAAAAAAATATAAAGAATCTATAAATTATAGGCTATCTTTGTTTTCGAACTTATTAATTTCTATGTCATTGGATCTTTGAAACTTACCGAAACTAATAAAATTGTGTGTCAAGAAATGGGCTTGGAATCAAATAATTACTAAAGCTATCAATAATCAATAAAGCTAAACCTCCACGTGGTATAAAAAATGTTTGTTTAGATTTTCAAAATTGGTTTGCAGTAAATAATTTTCTCTATATTTGATTTTTTATTACGTTATGACTGGATGGGAACATGAAATAATACACCAGAGACAACATTTTCCTCTATACGATTAAGCCAACGATGGCATCATAGTAGACAGAAAATTCAGCGGGAAATTGCAATAGATCATCTTTCGAGTGAAAAAAATTGCTGGGTCGAAGCTTAGAGATGGTTTGCAAATTGATAAACAGCGTAACTTTTTCCGGGACACGCTACATGCGGCAGCCCTATGACCGGAACGGCGATGGCGACTTTAGAATTTTTATGTGCATATGGTTTGGTTTCCTTTCTATGCTTTGGCTTATTTAATAAATTTGGCTGTATAATCGAAATTGATATCAGTAGGCAACAAATTATTTCTGCTTGAAAATATGTATTCTTTAGACTATTTCTTTAGGGAGAAAGATTATAGCTAAATTAGTATTACAAGCACAAGCATCAATGAATACTGGGATATTGTAAGGTAACATTTAACGATAATGTAACATGCGGTAACACATGTAAGGTGATGTAATGTAATTTAACACACACATTAGTATTCCTTAAAAGAGTTTCTTACTCACTGGAAGTGCAATCCTTCGTCATACATAAAGGAAAGTTCTGAGCTTGTGGGAGAAGAGGCTAAGTAGCTTCACTCCCAAGGGTTTTCCTTCTCCTAATGAATAAATAAAAAAAATGCAGGATGTATACTTTTGTTTCAATTATAGTCATTTTAACAGATTAAATCATTCGTTAGCTACGATTGACTTTGTGTTTGATTCTAAAAGTAGAAAACAAAAATGTGTATAAAAGGAAAGTTGGAACTATTTTCATACTTAAATTCTACTATTAATTGCAGCTATTAGTTGAATCATCGAGCAAATTTTGTGTCTGATGCAAATATAATTGTCCATTGACCCAAAATGAGCCACTGCTCTGGCATATTAGTTCGAAGAATGGAGAATTCTAGGTGAAAACCGAAAGATTATATTTTAACAACTGCACAGCATGACCAGCATCTTCCTGGGAAGCAAAATATATTCTAGTATCATGTTTACGAGCTTTCCAGCCCTAATTTCCTTTTCTCCTTTTATCTGTTTTTCGGAAAGATAAAAGATGAAAACGCACTTTTATCGAGACACAAGCATTCCATCATAAGCGGAAAACGCGCAAACAAAATCACCCTCGTTGGGTATCGGTGATTGACGAATAATGAATGAGGATATAACAAACCATTTTAAATTAATACATCTGATTATCTAGTATGGTATAAAACATTAAAGACGGTTCAAGCAATACGAATTTTATTTTGATGATAATATGTACTATTTACGAATACCAAAAAGCTTTCGGTTTTGTTTCATACACAGAATCCATTAATTTTTTTGATAACGTGCCTCGCAAGATTAAAGTTGTTAGCCTACAGAGAGACTGCTATCGATTCACGAATAGAGCAGAGCAATTGTTGTTTAGGACACCAATTTTGCACACACCAAAGGTTTAATATTTGAATACATTTGCTGATGGAAACTGGACGTGTGCCTATCAACATATATCATGACCGTAATTTTAAAATATGTAATAACTAGTCACTCCGATAACTAGTCACTGAAACTTAATTTTTTGAGCATAGAAGTTTATTGTACATTACAACTCGAACACCACTTTTCCAATATACTCTTTCCCATGGTAGTGACCGATTTAATTTGAGCGATAATAAATCACTTTCCGGTTAGTCATACGATAGGGACACACGAACATACTCCCTTTGCAAGCTTTCAAAATATTCCTGCAAGCATTGTTATTTCAAAATGAACTAAAATAGGAAAAGGGAATAGAGAGCATTAGTATTTTAAATCGAAGTAAATCAGACACGACCTGGCCCTTACGATTGTTACTACACGTTATACTTGGAAGTAAAAGTTGTACCTACACGCTCCAGAGGTCCGTTGATAACGTAAGCTCGTTACCAAGAAAAGTTCCACATTTCATTCATTATCAGAGAAACAAGGACAAACTGAACGTTTAAACGGAAACGTGCAACATTTGGTTTAGATTTATTGACTCGTCATGGAATTCATCAGGAAAAACACATAACTACGATTTTGTTATAGTAAATGCATTTACAACACTGGGTAAAACATAAAAAAGAGCATTAATTAAACGATGCATTGAGGTAATTCATCATCAGAAGAGTAAAGGAGGGTGCGAGCGTTCGGCAGCTGTTCTAATTTATTGGACATATTTCATAACAACACGGGATAAAGTTATTCTATTCTATAACAATTTATTTGTCCTATTCTATAATAAAGTGTGTGTGGTAATTTAATGTATAAGCAAATGGGAAGTGATTCCTGGCGAAGGAAACCCTAAAATTGCATCGATGACTTATCATTATTTTTATATCAAATGTGATAAACAATTTCGGGACACACTGACTTG
Source organism: Sabethes cyaneus (assembly GCF_943734655.1). Classification (NCBI taxonomy): domain Eukaryota; kingdom Metazoa; phylum Arthropoda; class Insecta; order Diptera; family Culicidae; genus Sabethes; species Sabethes cyaneus. Next base: position 692,289 of record NC_071354.1, on the reverse strand, counting down.
GTGAATTTTTCTCTTCTACGATTTTATATTCTAATAACATGCTCACTGGATTTGAATGGTATAAAATCGACAAAAGGCACTTAATGCGGTAACGGGGTGGACCCACGTGTATGACCGGCGACTTTTCCTCAAACGAAGAGAGCAAGAATGTCGTAAAGCTTCTATTCGGGATACTAAATTTCCTTTATGTTCGATTTTAGCATAAGCACTCTAGAATGAGAATTGGAAACTTGGGTGGTTATAATTCTCTGAATACTAAACATGATTCTGATTTCGACAGAATGCATCAATTACTGTTTTATGTGCTGCATGTTGACAACAAACGGAAATATTAAAAAGCAATATATCTTGTTAGGAAAATATGAAAAATTTGACTATTCGGATGACGGTAAAGTTTGTCATAGATTTTTCCATGCCAACGTTAGTATCACCCTATGGCAATATGGCGATAGCTTGAACCATTGGTGACAGCACTTTCCCCCAAATATTTGGATTGAAACGAAGTGTGGTCGATGAGTGCGGTTTATTTTGTTTTGTTCGATTGCTGATTTTCTCTAGAGTTCGAATGCTGGAGATGGTTGCTTGCTGAATGAAAAAGTAGCCGGAAAAATCTGTTGAGCTTGCAAGAAAATGATAGTGTTACAATTTTATGGTCCACCATTGGTAAAGGAAATTGAACCAACATCATCGTTGATTTTTTTTCACTTGCTATATGCTTCGAAGCTGCTCTGCCCTGGGAAAAGTTATTTTCCACTTTCTCTGCTGGTTGGAGAATTCGTCGAAGCAGGACGGCAAATATATCAGTGATGTGACTTTGAATCTAAGTACCTTTAGCATCCGTTCAGATCTAGTTCCGAACGAGGAAAGGTCTTATCAGTAATCCTTGTGCTATGATTTTTTCCGTTCTTTCAGAGCTTCCATATGACGTTTACTATGTATGAAGTAGCACTGCTTGCTTGAGCTCATCAAAAGTGCATCAACGTTCAGTATTGTACAAATAAAATGCTATGAAGTGAAAGAAATTATATTAACACCGTACATTTCTGACTCACTTTGTTAGTGAGCTTATTTACTTTGTGCATGTGGTGTATAGAACATGAAAAGTAAATATGATTATTTCTTTCAATGGCGTATTTTAGGGGAAGCTTTTACTTATTCAATTGTACCAGTTGGATATCGGCAATTATAATTAACCGATTAACTACCAATACTCTCAACAAAGGATCATTAGTACCTAATTGAAAGGTGTCGTGGTGAAATCATTTATGCTCCGTTTTTCTTTGTGTCTTATATAATCGCGTTACCGTTATTGTCAATGGTTTCCACGATTCCTTCCAGATTAATTCGCCTAACGACCTTTATCTTAACGTGAGGGTTGCTAGGTGAATAATTTAGATTCAGCAGTAAACTCTTTTGTATCTGGTATCCATTCGCAGCATGCGCCCAGCCAACTCTTTTGTATCTATTCGTTGAAGGATTGCTGTACCTGTTTTATTTAGTATGTTAGAAAAAAAATTAAAGCAAAATATCATCGCATATAAAACATCTAAAAATGAAAATTGAATGTAAATTCAAATTACGTAACTAAGTGCAGCTTAGAAATTTTAATATATGATATATTTAAAGGAAAAATGATTAATCTAACAAGGTTATAATTATCACAAATGTGGCCGCTAGAAGTAATGTACAATACAATTCCTTACATTTTTCTTATTTTACAATGTTATGATTTCCGCTTTAAACTTGTCAAAAGTGTTTTGACTGTTTATGGTAAATTAGGGAAATATTGGAACATTTTCAACGTGTTTCTATTAATGAACGTTCCCCTTCTGATATAACCTTCAAGAAATCTTTTCACTACAACCAACATCAAGGAGGTGACAGCTAGATGGAAGATTTATAGGATCAAAGTTCGCTCCACAATCAACCAATGCATATAATAGAAGTTTTCTTTTCACCTATGTCGCCTTATGATCAATTTTATTTCTAACTGTGGCGTACAGCAAGCGTGTCCCTTTTTGGGGAAGCAGTGAAAACGGCTTTCTTAGAATGGTCGTAAATCATGTGATTAAGTATTTGTTATGGCTTTTTATCCTCTCCATGCCATATTGATTGATTTTATTCATATTGTCATATTGAGGGCGATTTCTTTCGGTTATCGCATCATTTGGGGGGCCAAACGCTGATTAATGATAATGATTATGATAACATTCAAATCAATCAGTTTTCCTTTCAATGGATACTGTTTGAATGTTGTATGTAGTTTTCTAAAGATGAGTTTAAATTTTCGTAAAAAGCTATATGCATATTTTCAAATATTATTGCAAATTCAACGGTGCTAAACTAATGTTACCTTTGAATATTACTATTGATAAAACATCAGCCTATAAGATACATGAAATTATCAGTGAAATTGGCAATGAGTCTGTGCAGCTTTGTCCAGTCGAAGCTTTTGTGACAATTATTCCTTCTGCTGTTCTGACTTCATTTTATACCATGGTAAATTTAATTTCCAAAACTGCAGAAGCTATTTTGTTACAGTTACAGTAACTAAAACGAAGCGTACCATCAATAACATTATAGGTACAATAAATTACCTACTTTTCCGTGCTTTCTTAGTTAAACCGCTTGATTGAATCACAATGTTTACTGCGAAACTATCATTTGAAAAAAATGATGGACTGCATGCGAGAACCTTTATAGGAGCGGAAAATTATATTCGTTACCAGTGAGTTGTTAGAGATGGTGCAGTAATATTAATTATATAACCTGGTCAACCAACCTGCGATAGTGTACTACAAAGTATAGTAGGTACGTAACGTATAAATCTATTACGATTTTGGAATTGTAATACCTATATTAGGATGAGTGTTATCTTCAGATACATTGTAACCACTTCTGTTCCCATTCTATTACCGACCACTTCTCTCCGTTCAAGTCTTCCGGATTTAGAGTCATGTGCAAGTAAACTTCAAATTTTCCGCAGAAAACCCATCGTGTAAAGTGGTCGGTACTCCATTCCATTAGAGCTGCTAACTTTATTACTCTCTTGGCACTCTTTGCTTGCTACAGGCAAAGGAAACTCTATCAAGGGCAAAATAAATTTCACTTCCCCTTCCGCCAGACGATTTGAACAAAGCCAACGCATCGTTCTGAGTAATGAAATTATTTACCTTTTCTCTATGGTATTAGCAAGTTGAAGAAAAAAATGTGATGCACATTGAAGTGAAAACAACAAGTCGAACTTTAGTCAACAAGTCATTGTTTACAAATGAGTTTTCACAAGCCGAGTAGGTACTTTGAAATTTGTTCGAGGTGCATCAGGAGCAAAATTTTAATTATAATTCTGTTTTGTAGCCAAAGCGTACTCGAATATTGTAGATGACTTTTTTAAGTTGCGCAAACCTTTTCTCAAGTTTAGAATGGAAAATTTTGTGACTTTTTACGCATTTTAGAATAAGTTTTATGTCTTTTTTATAGTATGACAAAAGTGAATCAATATTACACATCTACCCTGTTGCATAAGTCGAAGGCATATACTCACACATACCTTGTTATAATTCGTAACACATCACTGGTAAAATGCAGTTTCATGGCATGATTATTCCTGGATTCTGAATGTGTTGCAAAACAAGACAGGTGCAGTATGTTTATACACAGCACCGAGAGGCGAATTACTACTTCAAACAATCTTACATAGACTTTGTTTGAATATGAAATGATTCGAGATTCAAATCCATGTTGGTCTTGATAGCAACACTACATTCTCTCTAAGCGAAAATTCCTATTTCAAAGTATCCCCATGATTCGCAGCAGTTGGTTCTCTGTGAATTTAGTATACTGTAGAACACTGAACACAGCACCAACGACAACTTGAATTAATGCTTAATGCCGCCGAAACATGATACATTTAGTGCGTATTTTCCAGAGCGCTCTGGCTACGCTGTAAGGGGTATGTAGTTGCTTCTCATTGTTAATCATAAATTATGCACAGTGAAGTTTGGTTCGATAGGGTTGGCTGGAAATAACTTTCAGCATTCATTCCACTCAAAATAAAATTTATCGAGGGCAATGTAAATTCCATTTCCTCCTCACCACTATCTTTTCAGAATTGACCACATGCCGGCAGCGCATACATAAATTATATGCAAAAAACTGACCTAGAGTTTAATTTTCTGGGTTTAAAGGCGGTAATTTTTAATTTCAGTTATTTTATTATAATAAAACGAAATCATTCCTCTTATTTGTATAATGTCAGGCAAATGAAAGCGTAAGATTTATCTGCTTTTGAAGAAACCGACGAAATGTTTTCTACAGGTTAGAATAACATATTCAGAAGCAATTAACATGATTGAAAATATTGTTTGTGCAGTGAAATAATTGGATTCAATTTCTGTTATATTGTGTAATTCACCGTTTTTATATCGCACAGTAATACAATATAAAAAGAATTAATTTCATTTCCTATGGATAGGGACAACCCTTTCTGTAGTCTTGGAGAAATAGGAGTGCTCTCAGTTGCATTTTCATTACAAAAAAAATGTACGGGTTAACCGTCCTGGTGTTGATATACGTTGCCTTGTTGGGTGTTGACCGAAAAGTAAACGGTTCGTGCCCACTTGAGTTTCCAAGAGAGAACTTGCAGATCGTCGTTACACAAACATTGGCTCGCATGCTGGCATGCCAAGACCAACTTTGCTTCTGTCTGCTGCGAACGCTGTCTGTGGTTTTAATGTTAATGCTGATATCGGTTAGTGTGGTAAACGGAGGGGAAGATTTGAAGGATTTTTGGGATTATGTCACAACAAAGGGAGCACTAGGGGAAACAAACTGGTCGGCTTGAATATCGGTCTCGTCTTGAGTCATGGGGAATTTCTGAAGTTGTATAATGTATAATCTTGTTGACTATTCGGGTTAGAAAGTTCTTGGGCTATTGATTATTGATATTCTGATTCGCGTATTTGAGGTCGCCTAAACTAACTGGAATATTATTAGCAAAAGCAGTTACATTGTGGTCTAGAACCACGGTAGACTTGAAACTTGTTTGTTTGCATCAGACGCCAAATTAATTCATTTAGGTCAGTCGGTAAATCGTTCCCATGAAAGAACCAACTTTTGCCGTTATTTGTTAGTATATATCGTTATAAGGTTTGCTATGTTTGCTTTTTATTGTTTTTTTTATGTGAATTAGTGAACGATCGAAAAGATTTTGGTTAGAAATTCTTTGTTGTCACAACAGTATAACGTATTGATAGGTATTAAAAATGGTTTGAGTAAAAAGTATAATTATGTTTTCTTGGAACATACTGAGAGGCAACCTAACAGTTATACAATTCCGGTAATAATTTCCAAACTAATCGTATTTGGAACATTAAAACATTTTGATTCCATCCTTAAGTAAGTTAGTAAGTAAGTAAATAAAAAGTGAAAAATATTACTAATTATATTTGATTAATTCAGTCAAATATTAGCATAACATGAACTAGTCTAAAGCACATCTTAGAAAAAAGGATTAAATTGCAAGGTGAAACAGCCCTCTATTTATGAGCATTTCACATAAATACATAGATATATACACATTAATCAATTTATCGAGCAGAGGGTTCATAGGACGATTGTAACATAGTGTGTAAGAAATTTATTCGTTCTAATCTTTTGTACAAAAAGAGCTTATCTACTTTTAGCAATATTGCAGATAATAACTTACTCTACAAGTTTTTCAAATTGTGCTTGACTGAAGTGGTATAGTCAATAAAGCAAAAGCGAAGCAAAAATTTCGTGCCAAATCTGAGTATCACCGATAGTCTTTCTTCGTTTAACTTTAACTGACAATATTTTATGAAATTTGCACATTTTTAAAATTTGCACAATTTTTTATATAAGGATTTGAGATTTGTCCATGAGTTTTGATGATTTGAATGTTTTTGTTAATTACATTTTCAACTGTTTATTATATGACATTATTCCTTCTGAAATCCCATTTAATATTAACTAACACGTTCTGAGATTTACAAATACAGTCAACTGTTTTATTCATCCCTCTTTTTGCCGATCATATAGCTGAGTAATCATTCATATTTACATAGTTTCAACTTAAATTCAGATATATTTTGCATGTTTAGTCTCGTTTACGCAGCTTTACCATTATTTCTCTTTTCAGATAATGTTGTTGTTGTAATGGATCTGAAAGCCGGCAAAAATCTCGTGGCACCAGCGATAAATAATATCAGTTGTTCAAGTAACCGTTTCTCTGGTAACTTTTTAGCTCAGATCGGCCCGTTGGATGTGTTGCAGGCACTGTTTATTGTTTTTCTAACATTTCTTGTGATTAGTGCAAACCTAATGGTGATAGTTGTCATTAATAGTCGGCGGTATGCGGCCTACATTCATCCGCAGCCTCGATATCTGCTGACCTCCCTAGCATTGAATGATTTAGCGATCGGACTGCTAATCATTCCTTTCGGGGCACTGCCTGCCTTAGTCCACTGTTGGCCTTACGGTGAAATATTCTGCCAAATCCAGGTGAATTCACTGTTCGCGAACTTGAATTGAGTTCACAGTATCTTTTACTTTCGCCAGGCCTTACTACGCGGAGCTTTATCTCAACAAAGTGCTGTTATTTTAGTATGTATGGCGGTCGATCGCTATTTATGCGTGCTGCATCCTCGGATTTACTATAAGCGATCCAGTAAAAAGGTAAATTCCATCACAATCGCAACTATTTATATTATATAAATTATAAATATATTCTATAAAATACTAAACATATAAACCAGAAAAACTTGTGTTAATTAATAACGATATTTCACAAGTGAATCGTCGAAAAATTTATGTTAAATTATTATTAACACATTATAAAGATTTATTGAATATAATAAATGAAAAATATTATACAATGCAACGAGTGTCATATTCCAATAACATTTTGTAATCAAGTTCAATTTTTATTCTTCGTTCAATTAATAATGTGGTTTTCTATCAATTAGTTATTTTTTGCCCTGTTAGATTCTTCCAACGATAACACTTTGCAAACATTCTTTGCAATTTTTCTACATCTAATGTCTCAGGTGTAAATATCAACAATTTGGAAACTTCTTATCTTCATGCTGATTTTATTTCGCAACCGCCCCCGCGGCTCAAAGAAGAGATTCGAAATAAAATAGAATTATTTACTACTCCCAAATCCTATTTCATCTTCACCAATGTAATCTCTTTATCGAAATTGATGATGAAACAATAATATCACGTCTCGAAGTTTCGCTTCGCTCATTCTTAGGCGATGGGTCGCTCCGGAGCATGGGCCGTTTTACCGCCCCAGCTCGTGTTAGTCAGACAACTCCATTCGATAAAACATTATCGGGGTGAAATTAGATCACTTATCATCATTTTTGGTTACACCACATAACAACTCTGAGATTGGTTTCTGAATGTTGTCTTTCCTCTGCTCTCTTTTCTGTGCTCTAATGTCTGCATTCGTTGTCAAGTGATTCCTTGTACATGGCTCGTTTTTATGGTACATTGTGTGCTGCCATCCACTCGAACATCCTTAGGCTTTTCTTTGTCGCGTCTTCTAGCATATTGAAACTGAGCTTTGCTGCTTCGATTACTGATAAAATAATTTTTTACGGTCGATTAAGTTGTTCTTTTGAGCTGCTGAACTGCTTCACGCTCATAAATGATTGGTATAGCGAGCAAAACTCGAACTGTTATACAACGGTAAATATGATTTCTCTGCTTTGGATGACTTCAGTGCCAAATATTTCGTTTCCATTATATTGGCAGATAAATACTCGTTTGATCTTTGTCACATCATTAAAAAATAATCGCTTTGATGAAGACAGGTTCAGACCGGGTTCAGAAGACATTTCTCGTTTCAAACATATAGGAGTGTAATGTAAACTTAACTTGCTACCATGGTTTGCACGCTCGGTAATTGGAGGAAAGTTATTAAAAATGTGATTTATTGCCAATTTATCTGAATTGAGTAGTTCGTTTCATCATCAAAGACCTACGACGCTTGAACCGCAGACAGGATTATATAACCGTTATAACCAGATTGATATCAGTCAATATAATAACCAGATCTTTGGTTTTAAAATTGGAAAGATATTTTCTTAAAAAGGGATAACAGTTTGTCAAATCTAAAAAATCGAAATTTTTAATTGATTGCTTAAAAAGATTAACATTTTGAGCAAATGTACTTGAAACCGTTTGGATAAATTCCGAAAAATTAACAAATTTACAACTATTTATACCGCGAAAATCGAAACTAGCTTTTATCTCAAGTAATTCACTGGCTTCTTTCGTTTGTTTCAAAGCTTTTAAAATTATTTAGTGCCTCGCTCATCTTTTTTTCGATATTGCAATCTATGTAGTTTTTAGAAATGTTTAAATTAAATTTTTTGGCTTAATTTTCTAATGTCCGCCATTTTGTTGGGGAAAAGCAACTAGCAAGCAGCGTTCAATATAGCTCTGGTTATTCTACGCCTTGGAAATATTCCATTTTGTAATTAAGTAGCCGAGCTGGGATGTGCGGGATCGCATGGTTTTCGACTTCTAATCTTACAACTGTCCTTCCCCTTGATTTTACGGAGTAGAATGAAATTAGCTATCATTTCTGGTCCCTTGGGATTCTCTCTGCGGTACATACTGCGCAGTTGGCCTGGCTGTTGACAAGAAAACTGATAGATTCATGTAACCGCCATTTTCCAGGATGCTTTCATGAATTGGTTGCGTTAGTATGAGATTAGATTAGATGAATGTCCGCCATTTTGTAATGCATTCAAACTAAAAGAAAAAGGATGGATCAAATATGAGATAATTTAGTTTACTTTCATGCAGGGATGGTCCGATCACTTTGACTCAATTTTGATTCATTTGACAGTACCGTCTCAGCTCTAATGCTGTAGTGTCCACGGTATAGGCATGGTGCGGGTCGAATCAGATCTTCTCATTAGATCCGCGGCCCGGAATAATTTCTGACATTAATAAACCCATAGATCCCGTTCACCATCCATCAAATTAGTCCGCGGGTCGCACGGACCATATCCAACAGCCGCATGCGGCCCGCGGGTCACAGTTTAGCCATCACTGCTCTGGTGAGTGATATTATTCAACACGGCCCGAAACGAACCAAAAACATTCGCATAGAGTCTCCGGGGTTCCTCGCATAGCAATCGTTTAGAGAAATTCTGCCGAAGATTTGTACAGAATACCTTGCACACAGATCCACCAAGACACTCACATATAACTTGGATTCTAAAATCAGGTATCCTGGTGTGCTAGCAAGGAGGGTTTTGTGACAATAGTGAATAAAAGTTCACATTAAAATTATGAATATTTACTGTCGTTATATAGTTGACCACGCGTGTCCATCTAACCGCGTCAATGGAGACGCCGAGCAGCGTGTGTTGTGAAGGACATGTATAAGTGCAATGACACATTCCAACGTTACGGGACACTATCCCTACTATGCAGATCGGTTCCTGTTTTATCAAATCCCTGGCATTCTAGTGTAAAATGAAGTACTCTTTAAACAACTATTTTACAAGGTATTTGCTAAAAAATTGGTAAAACAGGAGGCGATTTACAGGGTACCAATGGGTGCTCATTGTGTCCCGTAACGCTGGAATGTGTCCAATGCATATACCTAGTATCCTACATGTTAATGATATATTTGAATACCAATATGTGACAATAATAAAATAATGTAATCTAAATAATAATGATTTCAGGCTGGAAAAAATGGATGGACATGAGTATGAATAAACAATTCGTTTAAAAAGTTTAATAATTAGCTCTTTCCAAAATGTTTCTTGTTTTTGTTCTTCAAAATTAGGTTAACACAAGGTTGACACAAGTTTTAGTAATTTCAAGTTTTACAAGGTGTTAATTAGAATTGATGTTGATGGATAATTATTTGGAAAATAGTCCAGAACAAAAACTAATTCGCTGTAATTGACTAGAATATTCATTTCATATCTGTACTACTGATGGTGCTATAAAATATTGACTATTGTAGACTATCTGCCAGAAATTGGTTTGAATATTTGCTTGTTTTTTTACGTGGATATGTTTTAATGTGTCAATATAGCTGTATTTAATTATGTCCTATTCCTTAGTCAACGATGACCACCAAACTAGTGGCATGTGCTCGAGCTACTACGGCGTCAATGACAAATAAAAACGTTGATGACACACTTCTATATTTATAGTATACCCACGATGTTCGACTCTTCATGTTATATTTTTTATGTCTTTGTTCCTATCTGGTTATCTCTTGATGCCTGTACAGTTGATATCTTGATCATTTAGATTCATCCAATATTGAAAGATTTTTATACGATACAACCAGACCTAATTGCTATTCTAGTTAAAAATATAAATCTGAAAATATTTTAATATAAATCAATGCAGTCATTTTTGCTAATCTTCTCATCGTTTGTACTTATAGATACCTCTGTAAAGTGCAAAACAAAAACGTTGTCTGGTGAGCCTGAAATCTGAAAGCAGTGAGAGGCGGCAACCAATATAGCAAGAAAAAAAAATATACTCAAGGAATGTAGGGACACAGCCATGCGTGAGCCCAGATGATGTTACCGTATGAGTGTTGTCTCCAAGAAGCAATTTATGGTTTAATTAAGCTGAAATGATTATATGGTTTTGTGTTTTTACTACACTGGCCAAGAAGAATCGGAAGCTGGAAATCTTCTGTCAGAGCTTCACTTGGGGAGGAGATTTTTTCCATATTAGTTAGCAGAAACCTATGAGCCCTGTTTATGTTGTACTCTCGTAAGTCACACTGGTTTATATGCTACGCTATAGCATTCTGTAAATTATAGCAAATCATTTATTCACGACCAGGCACACCAAATGATTCTTTATACAGTTTAATTACGGGAATGTGAATCAGTATCAGAAAGTGGTACGCGCTGTAATGAGCATTTATATCATAAAAATTAATAGTCATAAAGATGATGAGTTGAGTAGTCATATTTTGCCATGTTAAAAGTAATGGCATGTTAAAAAAAACATTTCTTTTAAGAATTAAGAGGAAATGTTTTTTCTAGCGTTTTTTTATTGCATCTTCTTCACAAATTTTGCGTTAATTTTTAATTATATGCTATGTTGAATCAACAATATTTTGTTGAACTCTGATATATATATAAAGCAAAGCGTAGGTGCTACATTCTGTTATGAAACTTGACCTTCTGCTTTTAAACGACAGACTTCGCAGCCAGTTGTTAGAGTGCAGGACAATTGCAGGGCCAGTTGCTACGATATATACATATTAAAGATATATACCGGCTATATATTAAATTGGAGGTTTAAACCAGTTATTTAATTTTACATTATAGAAGGATGAGCTGGAGAGGAAGGGCCATCAGGACGCTGGCCGATTATTTGTTCACTATCTAAAGCTTCATTTGATGTGCTTTGACTAGTTTTTATTGGAATAGCATCTGTTGTTGTTGGCCACCTTTTGGTATTCGCCCATAACTTCTGTTTTATAAGGAATTTTGGAAATCTAAATACATCGTAGCAAAGGTCTAAGAATATGGTCTCAAAAATCATGAACTGATTGCTTAAAAAATAATAAAGCTAAGGAATTAATTATAACAGTGGCCGTATCCTAACGACATCATCCTATGTACATTGTGTATGTATCTCAATTTACAAATTTTATAAAGATGCTGTCTAAAAGAGGTTGTAACCGATGTAGTTAACACTTTAACGAGAAAATCTACATATAGAACAAAATAATCGACCATAAATTTTTCTCAGTGAGTAATTGTCAAGCTTCATTCATTCAAATTTAGGATAAATCTGATTTGGAAAAATAAGTGGATAGAACGTTGGTTATAGTAAAAAAAGCTTATAGACTGTTATCTGGGTGTGGCGTAATCAATATGATTCACACTACAATTCATTCATGATAGCATCTTCTCAGCTTTACTGCCAGCCAAATAACCAAAATTCAATTAATATCCATGAAAAATGCAAAAAGTGCCTAACTAGAAAAATTGCTAGAAATATTTCCCATCGATTGGAATTTTGACGTTATAAAGCTGCCGATTTTTTATTTTAAAATCCTAATTCACATTCTAAAATTTCGATGTTAAAATTGCACTCTTTTACCAAAAGATGTAACCCTATATCAATACATATTTCGGGTACGCTTTTAAATAACATTTTATCCGTATAACGTACGAGATTCTGAGCACTTTTTAAACCGAATTTAAGCTTTCAGCGAGGAAGACAAAGTGTAAAATAGCTCAAAAACGTTGCAACAATGACGGAAAACACTGCATAATAGACTATACACTATCTCTTTACAATATCGTATCTGACTACATTGGTTGTATTAATCTGTCAGCCATGTCTCTTGCAGTTGGAGCAGATGTTTGTGGTGAAACTGACAAACGAGACAAGATGAATGAAAGTAAAAGAAATCCTGTCACAGGCCGTTAAACATAGCGTGTGTTTGCTTGATAGTGCTCCGAAGAGACAAACAGAAGGATAACATTATTCCTAGGGTCGTGCCTATATTACCTTAATCCAATGGTGATGTTTACTGAGCGCTAGTATATCCCTTATCACATCTCGATGATATATAGAGTAAAATTATCCAGTCCAGACCGAAAGATACGAGTTCAACGATACTGATGAATGTGTCAGCTGAATAGCATTAGGAACTTAACAGTAAAACAAAAACACTGTGATGAAAGATGTGCGGTTCTCGAGCATAGGTGAAACCAATTTTGGCATTAAGGCGAACAGAGCACTCATATTGATTATTACACACTGTTAAGCGAGGTTTTTGCATTGGTTAGCACTAACGCAGAGTATATTTTCCACTGGAGGAACATACCATTTTATCCAATCTTCTGGTTTTTGAAATGCGTTTTACAACGTTCGCACCTAGCTAAGTTGAATAATATATGATTTTCCTCGGATTGGTATGGCATTTTTTGACCGATTTATTTACCTTTATTATCGTACAACAACGGTAAAACATCCCATGGAATTTTTATAGTGTACACCATCTTTACCGGAAATCAGCGATCCATCTTACAACTTGTTCGGTACACATGAATCCATCGGCCGGAAGTGTGAATGGTAAACAAATTGGAGCAGCTGTGATATGAAATTGCCATGTGACATACTGTGACCTTCGACTTGAAATATTATACATATGAATTATGATAGAAGAGCAGCCCCGGTTTTGCGCCTGAAATTATGTGCAGATTTTTGCTAAGTAAAAAAATAATCAATCACAGTAAAACATATTATGTAGATTGTCTTGGTTGCTATTTATTACTGTGGCACTTTGATAACATAATCAGGGATCTTCGATATTTTAGTCGTCTTAAGTTGCTGTAGTCTTCATTACATTACATTGATGATTGATGAAAAATGATCAATTACAATGCAACAAGTCAATTGCCATGCTTTGAGAAACTTAATTTATCAGTAGGAATAGAATAACCCTAGGAAGAACCTACTTCAGAATTAGGGATAATCTAGTGCTCCTTGACTATCTTGTCGAATTTCAGAAATTTGTGTTGAAAATTCATGTCGAATCTTGTCGATGCCTACGATGTCATTATCATCGGAGCCGGGTTGTCCGGATTGTGTGCCGCCAGATGCATTCGAGACAGATGCCCAGCTGTCAACTTCAAAGTGATGGAACAATCCACAAAAGCGGGTGGTCAACTGGATGGCTTCAAGTCGCGGTGGATTACATCGAATAACTTCCACGCCACTGAGCTATGTCGAGAGCTCGGTGTAGTACTTGTAGAAATGGGACAACTAGTGCCGAAGCATTCCGATTGTGATTTATCTGGACTGCAGGACATAACGCCTTTTCCCGGACATCTATTTGGTACGTTGAGTAAAATTGAAAGTGAACAACTAGTGGCGGAATTCGATTCACTCTGCTCCAGTCGATTCGTCATTGAGGACCCAATGAATATGGATGTATTTTTGGAGAGAAAATTGTTGCTGAATGCCTCAAAGGAGTTCTTTCGATTTTTGATCAAAATAAACTGTGGTTTTAGTGCGGAAGAATTGAGCGTGACGGATTGGATAAAGTTTTGCCGGTCACTGTCGTCAACTAGCAGTGCCTATGAGATGCTTACAAAAAGCGATACTCATCTGATACCCATTGAAGGATGGTCTGAATTAGTGGCAAAGCTGGTCGAAGCAGTGGGAATTGAAAATATAACATTTTCGAATAAAATAACTCGAGTGGAATACAGTAGCGAGGATTTTGCCTTGGTATGGGACGAAAAAGGACGTTGTTCAATGGCTAAGACGGTTATCTGTGCTGTTTCATGTAATGAGCTGATTCGAATCGATTTTATCCCGTTTCGTCCAATATGCTTTAAAGCACCAAATTCAACAAGCAATTTCACACATGTGACCAATTTCAGAACGCAATATCAGTCATGTCTCTGGCGAAATCATCATTATTCTGGTACATTGTTTCGACCATCCTTTCGGATAATATGTTTCGAAAAAGATAACCAAACTCTGGAAGGTTCATTTTTTCACTTGGCAAATTTAAATGATTACGAAATCAAATGTGCTATTCTTAATATCATTAGCTTGAGCTTCGGCTGTCGTAGTCTCTTATATCCGAACACCTTTGAGATGGCTCGCCAAGAATTGCCGTTCCATTTTGAAGTTCCAGTGGTGTATAGTCGGAGATTAATTTTTTCTTCTTCAAACGCAAGCTGTTGGTATCGAGGATTCAATAATGGATCCGTACAGGCAGGTTATGCCTAAATTTCAAATTTTACTTTTTATAACATACTCATCTAAGTTATCATTGCAGGAAATAAAGCTGCCATTTTGGCACTCTTGGAAGTGCGACCACAGAGCGTTTCATACAAGGATGTCACTGACACGCAATGTGTATTATTCAAATACTCACATCAGTTGTCTACAGGCAAACGCTTTTGGAGAACCATCAATTTTTCGAGTGTTAGTCGATTTGCTGCTGCTTTTGCTACATTAGCTGCTTCACTAAAAGTAATACTTCAAATGGGCAAAAACCTCTCTGGATTGAATGAACTCGAAACCGAGTAAAGTAATTGATTGTTAGGCAAGACAACATCAAGCAATTAATAAATTTCTATAGTCAATCACAATTCTGGTTTTACATAAATGTTGTACCCTGTTCAACCTACTGGTCAGCTGATATATATAAATGCATACGAGCATACTTGCATACATCCATAGATGCAAGCATATATACATGCATACACACATACGTACATACAAACATTATCACTTAATTTTTAATCGAACTAAATTTGGTTCATTTATTTGGAAAAGATAGCTTTATTGACCTTATATCTATTGAATTAGTTTATGAAAAGAATTATGTCTTAATAAGCGCAGGTAAGCTCTGGTAATATTCGTGACACTATGTTGAATAAATAACATTACTGCAGTTTCGATCTGTCTATGGCTATATTGCTATATATTAAATTGTCATTAAAACCATTAGCATCGATGATAGCCACCAAGGGAAGTGGCGATTGCGTAACGATAAAAGTCTACCACATCGTCATGGTTCTCATCTAACTAACGGTTAGTAAGTCGACGTTTATAATTATTCCAATTAATTTTCTAGGCATTGCCCTGTATCCTACTTTTCCATTAAATCAATACTTTGATATAGGCACGTATTGCCGGCGTATCGGAGGTAAAAGTATAATGTGCCTCGTAAGTACAGCGATTGTGAAGACCGACGTTAGCGAAAGTGAAATATTATGATCATTATCAAGTACGTTATTATTTACCTCACTTGTTCTATATTGCAATGAAGACTAAGAAATCTATTAAACATTAAAGTATAGATTATTTTCGTAATCGATACTGTCATTTTTGAAGGTATTACTGCTTCAGTTTTACCTATCGATTGACTTCAGCTTGCATTCATAAGCGATGCATGTATAGACGTTTTACACTTTACTAAAGCTGGATACAATCGAGAAATGCTAATATTTGCAGTTCAATATCGATTTTCAATGAAGACCGATGGTCGGTTAACTAATTGACGATACTTTTGCTTGATATAGTACAGAGGGAACTACCAATTTAGGGAATGAGATGCAGTTTTGAATATTTGAAAATAAAGATTATAAATTAAAATTTTGAAATCGGTTGATAGCTCAATCGAATTATACAATGTACAATAAGATTAAATTTTATAACAATTAAATTGTGAAGTTAGGCCATTACAAATATTTTAAAAAGTTTTTGTCCCTCCGATGTTGTGCCACTAAAGGGGGGGGGGGGGCAAAAAAAAAACAAAGAGAATTATCTAATCGAGCAAAAAAAATGGATTTTAGGCATTTTTATTTAAAGTTTAAACGTGAAAACCAAATGTTGTTCTTGCTTTTAATAAATACGTTGTTATTTTTCATGCAAAAATCTACGAACAAACAGACAAAAAGGAAAGAAAATTTTTTTGGCCGAGTTTCGGAAATTCCACTGTTTGAACTTCCATTTCTATTTCGTGCTAGAAGCGTTAACTCAACTCGTACACTCATTTTTCGAGTTTATCAGGCTGTAGAGCCCACAGACAAGTGATTTTATAAAAAAAAATTAACTCATATCCAACAAATTTTTTTTTTGCCCCCCGATTTTTCAAGCCAATTTCCAAGGGGGGGGGGTGACAAAAACTTTGGAAATGATTTGCAATGGCCTTATTTTGATCATAATTAAATTGTGAACGGTGAACGGTGAAAAAACATTGTAGCTCAATTGCCTCACTAGAATTTTATGGCATGTATCCTATGCTATCCTATGAATTTTATGGCATGAATCCTATGCCAATCAAGTCCTAGGTATCAGGTTTCTTAACTAGAGATAGACAATTCACTTCATACCTAATGAGCGAAATGTGAGTAAACTTATTGATTAGTATTATAATTAGTGTTTGTCGCACCACAATACTTAGGTAGCTAAGAGCGTTACTTCATACTATATTTACTACGAGGAACTGCTTTCAATTTGAAAATAAAACTTCTAATCGCAATATCAAACATTGAAGATTTCATAATATCCTGCTATCTCAAATAAAAAAAAAACGGGGCAAGACCTTGGATTATAAACGTCTTTAAGACTTGATCCTTCTTTATCGACAGACTTCGCAATCGATTATTAGAGTATGGGGCAATTACGGGGCTAGTGCAACGGTTCTATTGACTGATTCGAACATACGACGACTGTCTTGTTAGGCCAGTATCGTACCTTGGAGCTAACTAAACTGAATGATGTTCAAAGCTTAAAAGCAATTAGTTTTATGGAGCTTATGTCTTCAGCTTCTCTTCACGTCACGTTAAAAGGTAACGAAAATTAAAAAAGTTTATTCTTTACTTAATTTTCGTCTAAAGATACCCCTTTCAAGTAAACGGATTCAAAAAAAATTTTAATAAGTAATTTTTACAGTTTTTTTTGCAATATCAAACCACAGAATTAAAATTATAAGACTCCTTTTGTGAATAACGCATTTTTTTCATGTAGATAATTTTATCCAGATCCAGAATTACGAAAATTGTCTTTTCAAAACGGCATACTGAATAGTCAAGTGACCAAAATAGTCACAGAGAATATGAATAACCCTCCTGTATTTATTCCTTTTGACCTTTCGTTTTTATTCGATAGACTTCGCCGCTCTATTAGCGTAGAGCCGAGGAGGATTGCGCTGTATCAAGAATTTGTTCCAATGTAATCGTTCCGAGTGTTGAGCGTCCAGAAACCCGCAAATCGGTTTCAACTTGGTCGAGCCATCTAGCACGTTAGACCCCTCTATTTCTAGTGCCGGTAGGTTTCTTGGAGAGAACAAATTTCGCTGCAGTCGTCCGGCATGCTTGCGACGTGTCCGGCCCACCGTAGCCTCCCGACTGTTGCTTGGTGTACTGGTGGAAAACTCTCCAAGTAGTGCCTGCAGATCGTGGTTCATGTGTCTCCGTCATTCTCCGATTTCCGTTTGTACTTCCCAAAAATTGTTCACAACACTTTTCGTTCATTTACACGTATATTTTCCGTAAGCAAAGTTACAGTCTCAACTTCGTAGAGAACTCCCGTTCTGATTAGCGTTTTGTATAACGTCATTGTGCGGCGATTTATGCTCCCCTACCTTGATTGAAACGTCTTGTTGAGGGAAAAACAAACCTGGCTTACAACTTGAATGCGTCGTTGAATCTCCTTACTCGTATTATTGTCGGCAGTAACCAGAGATCCCCGACGTTGTTTGCTACGAAAACTCTTCCTGTCATATTTATTGGGTTTGGATGCATTGATTTGTAGTTCAATTCTCCTAGCGTCTGTTTTTAGTCTAACGTAGATTCCCTCCCCCTTACTAGTAGTGATGTCGAGCATGCCCAACATTCTGGAGGATTTTTCAGAGTGTGAAAATTTAAACCGTAGTAGCACGGCACATCTGGTACTGTCCTATGAAAGCTTTTGCTAGGAATAGATTACTTTAGCTCCCAGTTGGCCTCGAGGTAAGACGCTGGTCTAATAGGCCAGTCGTCGTATATTCGAATCTCGGCTGGGAGAGGGTGTTAGAGTCAATAGGATCGTAGCACTGACCCCACATTGTCCTGTATTCTAACAGCTGGTTGCGAAGTCTGTTGTATAAAAAAAAGCAGAAGGTCAAATTTCGATAACGGAATTAGCACCCAGGCTTTGCTAGATGACTTAACAAGATTTGGGAGCACACTTTGTAGACATCGTTATCGCGGTAATTGTAGCAATCCAACCAATCGCCCTTTTGTAGCTGGGACAAACCAAACCTACCATCTCTCTCCTCCAGTAGTTTCTCTTCCTCTCAAATCCTGGGAATCTTCCCATGAGATACCGTTACAAGTAGTTGCCTACTATGTTTGTAGAGCCGGGAATCAGTCCTTTCTGGCGACTCTGTCAGTCGGATTACCTACGAATGGCCGAAATAACAAATGGCATAATATACCTAATAGCTGAATCACGAATGGCCGAATCACAAAAGGCCGAAACACGAAGGGCCAAACTTCATATTTGGCCGAAAATATTGACGGCCTTCATCCTGCACAAACGTTGGGTACACGCTGTCATTACTCGCTGCCGCTCGTTCGGACTTCACTAAGGGTTAACCCTTACTAGTCAGTAAACCTAGGAAAATGCATGCACCTAAATAGAAGTGGTTTCTGCGGGGGGCTGCCCCCCGCAGTGGCCGGCGCTTCCGACGGCGGGTCGCCGACGCACACTCGCGGCCTGCGGCCGTCTCGTCCTGAATCATCTAGGAAACATTTGCTGCTGACACGGTAAATAGGTCTCGCATTTGCGCTTAGGGGAAGAACGAACTTTCAATCATCTATACCCTATAGTAAATAGTTGTGTTGCTTATTTTGTTTTTTGTTTGATTAAAGTTAGTAATTAACTGTAGGTAGTTAATTCCGAAAAAAATCAGCCTTTCGAGATTCGGCCTTCTGTGACTGTTGTTGAAATTCGGCCATTTGGATTTCGGCCATTCGTGATTCGGCCATTTGTGTTTCGGCCATTCGGTACCAGGTCCTGTCAGTCTTCTGCTCTCCGATCGCTCGCCGAATCTCTACGAGATCGCACTTCCAGGATAACTTCCGTTCCACGTTCTTCTGTTTTGCCACCATTCGATATGCTTATCGAAGATACGTTGCGAATGATTGCCAATCAGTAATAAGATTAAAGCAAATAATGTAGTGACAAATTTTACTCATCTTTCGTGGGATAAATGTATGAAATTGGTTTTTATCTTCTTATACTACTCAGCGCCACTTGGTGTGCTCAGACCTAAACAGAAGGTGGAGCACCGACCATCCGGTTTACATCACAAGGGGTTCCAATTCCATACATTAAAATTTATTAACAAAGGGACACGTGTCGCAACATATCCCAGCCTGGCTGGGTACGCTAACGCTCAGTGCACTTGATAGTAGGTGTTGATTCCCCGTCTTCACCCGTTAGCGGTTATCACCGACTGGTCGATCAGTTTTGTAGAACATATTGACGAGTAGTACGCATTTCCAATTTCAATTTTTGTTCCTTGACACTCTATAATAAACCGGATGGTATCTCACTGAAGTAAAATGATTGTTTTTATCCTTTTACAGGGTTGTGTTGCAATTCTAAGCGTTACTTGGATACTTTGCTTAACTTGTTTTGGATTGCTTGTGCTGCCGAAAGGTAAGAAATGTTTCGATATCATTTGTTTATCGATGTCTTTTTTAGTGTAAGAATATACAGAGGTTAGACATACGACATACGACGACTGGCTTGTTAGACCAGCATCGTACCACGAAGCGGGTGGTAAAACTAATGGCATTCGATGTGGAAATTTTTCCAAAATATTCCGAGATCCGCAGTGCCCAGTGAATACCGGAAATATTCCGAATTATTCGGATGTACGTCAAAAATTAATTTTTTCGTTGAGGTATTTGTTTTTTCTAGTATTAATTTTTTTGTTTAGATTATAGTCACTTTGACCAGTTTTGTGTCATTCGTGACTTCTGCTGGCTTGGGATTTGAACCCGGGTCCTCGGCGAGAGGGGCGTGAATGCTAAACACTACGCCAGGACTGACCCTAGTATTAGAATTTATTTATATTATATTTTTTAATAAACTTGAATTAATTTGCAGTCCTCTGGTGAAAAGTGCACGGAAATCGGTAAGGGTATCCAAAACCCAATATTTTAACACATCAAAACATTTGAGACCAAAATCTAGGTCTTTTGAAATACATATTTTTAATTAATGTATATCGCTAGAATGCAATGGAGACACATGATGTTTTGTTTTTAAAAAAGCATAAATGGCAAAGAGATGGATATTTATAGCTTATCTTTGTGAAATCGCAGTGTTGTTGTTTTTTAAATTAAAGAATTTCGAGTGGTGGGTATAAAACCATACAAATGTAAAAACAAGCATGTGTGCAAGCAAAATGTGTATGACAATATTTCTTAAACAGTTTTCTCTCGTGTATCAGATCAGTTCGTCAGTAGGAAAAGCTTATTTTATTTATACGGGCTATTGTCTAAATGTCTTAGGGCAATGTTAGTATGCCGTCTACAGACTACAGTGGTAAGTATAACTTTGTGTATGTGCCATCACTCTTACCACACACTGACATCATTAGATGACACAGTAGCGGAGAGTCGTCAACAGTAAAACAGCAGGATCACTGAGACAACGTAACTTCGCAATAAAGCATTCATGATCCATGATATTTTCCTGGAAAGTGAAGTTTGTGAACCTACATCACATAATGTAGTTTTAGAAAAATATATTAATTTTTCAATATAGTTTTCAACAAAAGTCATTTTTAGGGGGAGTCAAAGGAAATTTTATTGCAATCATGTTCAGGTGATTTTCAACAATAAGCCGCATATTTAATTCGAATTAAATTTGCTCATGGCATCACATAGTAATGAGACTGTATTTTTTATAAAACATTCTTATTGGAAACAGTGAGACACAGAGCCAATGCTCAGGCCATGCGAATTTTTGTTAACTTTTTTTGTATTAAATTGTACATCAATCTATGTAGATGTGAAAATAGTCGGAATTTTCAATCATACAAAAAAGTAATATATTCTTTATGCACATAATAAACAGCACGGCCTACAAACTAGTTTTAATACCCACAAAATATGCTTTAAATTTAATTCAAATATGTTTCTCAGTATTCAATACTCGTTGTCTAACTCTTCCCACCCGTTAGGGAAGAGAGTGACAAAAGGATACCTTCACATTTGTGGTTGTAAATAATTTAGCTCATAACCAAAACGACTGAAACTTTTTTCAGACAACTAGAAGGATATAGCTTTCAAATGGATTGAAGATCTCGTTGATAGCTATCATCCAAAAAAATTAAAAGTTTTTTTGGAAAAAAGCGTCTCACTGTACTTGTCTCCCCCCTACATCAACAGATGGTGTAAGTCTTATAGAACCTTCTGCTTTGCCTAGTCTTGAGTTCTGTAGGTTTCGGTTAAAGTATTGTTTAAGGCTATGCCAAGACATAATAAAACAAATAGTAACACAGCATTTATTGTACGAGGCCATTATGCGATTTAACGGTCATAATTTTGCATAAATTGTCGTTAAAAAATATTATATGTGAATGTAAATGATTGTATCCAATTGCATTTTAGTGAATTATTTCACTTAACTTGAGAATTGCTTCTAAATGTCAACCAACAGTAACGGGTAGACTTGATAATTATTTCTTTTTTTTTTTCATTTATACGCGAATTCTAAATTTGTTTCTTACTGTAGACATTTGTAGCAAACATCGATACTTATTGAAATTTATTACCCAGTAAAGTTTTAACTTAGTAATAGTAGTTGGAAATATCGTAATCGATGGTTCGGAAATCCTGCGACGACCATATCATATTTTCTTCTTGTTCTTTCTTCTATGTTTCACCCCACCAGGTTACTACTTCAACAAATCTGGTTTACTGGCATGTGAGCCATTCTACAGTAAATCTTCCTACCGGATACTGTCCAGTTGTGCGCTGTACTTTCCCACGACGATGGTGTTGATGTATTGCTACGGGTCAAGTTTCCACGCCAATCGATATAGATCGTCGACGCCAACCGGTGCCGGAGTTACAGGAATAGCCGGAACGTCCACTACCTCTATGCAGGACCAGTCGGCTACTCTTGTAACAACTTCCGCAATGGGTGTGGGCGGGGCGGCGACTGCTACCACGACCGAAATCGGAACGGTCAACAATTCACCGTGTGCTGGTACGCCAACCGGCATCTCCGTTGCGACACCCTCAACCGTTTCGTTCTCGGAAAAGGTATGTGTTTTTGAAAATCCTCCATGCTAGTATAATTTAATCACACACATTGTTAAGCTTCCTGGAACCATATCCGCATATTTTCACCCAGACACATCCAATAGCTATGTTTGCTATTTGGTCGAATTAGCAGAGTGCCACAGCTTTTGAAATTAATACAATTTATTCGCTGTCTCCTGCACACTTTCGGGAAAACTATTTTGTCTCAGCTGTTCCATGCCTTTTGGTCGGCAACGAACGCGGCACAGCAGTAACTATTTCAAATTGCTTTGCAGGTGTACGGGTACAGTGGTAACTACTGTTGAAACAAGATCTAATAGCCAGCTAACTGGCTGCGGTATAACAGCGGGGTTTTTCATGAACGCTATACAAAATTTAGTCCGCACAATATATTACTATTGGAGAGTCGGTACGTTTTGAAGAAGGACATTCGACAGCAGGCAATAATTGCTGTGTAATTTTGAATGTAATTGTAATTATTGCTTTCTGTGTAAGCAAATCTATGCAAATGCAATAGACTTGATAGGGGTTACGGAGGACAAGAAGTGGTCATTGGTATGCCTGCAAAGTATTTTTATTGGCCAAGGAAAAGGCAAATAGGCTGAATTTAGAAACCCGATGAAAATACCCTTCCCGTACCCTAGTACAAGCGTCCAAAATTCGAAGGAATGGTTATGTTTACTCTTGGGTTTGTTAAATCATTAAATCGTCACAGAAAATGTTTCCAGGTAGCCACCGTGTTGGTTAAGCACATCATCATACTACTCATCATAATCACGGCTCACATCTTTGTTCCACATTATAATATAGATTTATAATTTATTACCCCAATTGTTTGTCATATTATGTGTCTCATAATTTTCAGTAAAATTTACTTACAAGCTAATCAGAAACTGGAAATAATCATTTGCAAACTCGGAAAATCGGAGTATTTCAAAACAAGGCAACATCCAATGAAAATGAGGGTATGGGCAAAAAAAAATGAGAATGCAAAACACGGCTTTCTCTATTACGAATTACGAGAAAGGACAAGCAAAACATCACAACAATTCACTTCCCATACAAAATATATTCTCCAAATTCATTCATGTAAGAAATCGTCGCTTTCACGGGGTGCATCCTTGTCCTCAAATGTTGTCTGGCATCGACGAGAGGTCGGTCGCTGTCTCACCGATATCCCCATTACCAACTAAATGACCACTTTTTGTTACCTCGGGGGTGAAATATTTGAATACATGCTCCGCCGCCTGGGACTGCTTTCTGCTCGACACCGTTGGTGGTATAGAAGAACGTATCATCGTATCGTTGTTATCGTTTTTGCATTTTTATGGGTATCCGTTTCCAGACCAACGCTGTTGTTAACACTGTATTTTGGTTTTTAGTCTTTCTATTTTATTTTTCAGCTAGTCCACCCTATGATTGAGAGAATCTTTAGATGTATGCTTAGTGTTTCCATTGTACTGAGCGCTGTTCGCTTAAACCCAGCGATTTTTCACAATAATCGATTTCTAATGGCTGAAATCGTAGTGGGAAAATTTCCAGAAAGTATTGATTGCCTTGAATTGATAACCACAGTCTTGGGTATTAATAAGATTTGTCAGTCTATCATTGCTTGCATAGAGAGGGTTCATCCCATGTATTGTTTTAAGTTTTATGCAAATATGCGTTTATTTGTAAACCATAAACTATAATTTTGCGATATATAGTATTGTTTTTGAGTAGAAAACAGCCTAGGTACATATGTATGTGTAACTTTTTTAAATCATTTGATATACTTTTTGATGCCTTACTTACTGAAAGGTAGAACAAGATTTTTTTATTAGATTGGTTTTCACCGAGAGGGTCAACAAGATTTTTTTAAACTATAGAATAATCAAAAAGTTGCTCTGGGGGTGTCGAAGCAACTACATATGCTATTTAAATTACTCTTTCTATTTTAGCAACTTTTAAGGGCCTTTCTACAAAAAGAAAACCTTAACACAGACAAAAGTATATTCTTCAAACGTTAGGCTCTCCTCTACTCTTTCTACTTCGTCATGATGAGAAGAAGGGTGTGTACGTCATGCCATAAGAAAGGCATGAAAAAATGAAGGATAGTCTTAATAGTGAATTTGTGGGATTACTGCTTAGAGCTGCTATTTTGCACTACTTATTGACATTTTGCCTTTAGAAATCATATTAGGTATTTATAAATCCTCTCCGCAGCACAGGAATGAGGGTTTAATTTAAATGGATATTAAAAACGATAGTCTGCTGACTTCGCAGGCTCTTTTCTGTGCCCTTATTTTGTATACCGACGTATTTTAATTTCATTCGACTTATTTCGAGTTGTTTCGCCCGTTTGATTTTGCCGATTGAATGGAAAACACTATCCACTTTTGTTCGATAAGTCAATCCATCAAAATACGCAAGATATCAGCAATAATTAACAGTGAAGGATTGTTAGGCACATAATTATTTTCTTGTAACGGACTATGTGCATATAAATCTTATTCTGTTCTGATTGTTGTTAAATAGTGCTCAAGATCGTATTGTATGTTTTAATCGGTTTGCAACTTAAACATTTAGTATAATAATTTATATTTAGTAGTCATATTAAGCATTTTAAACTTTTCTGGGCTTTTGATAAGCGAATCAATTATTGGTGAATTCCTAATAATAATAATTATGTATAAAGAAATGCAATATCAATTTCGCTTTTTCATTTACTTCCCAGCTAGTGGAACACGAGCAAAGATTGAATGGATCAACTTCACGCACAATGGCAGCTATATCATTAGGTTTTATAGTAATTGTCACGCCCTGGACTATACAGGAGATTGTGGCAACCTGCACGGGATCAAAGGTAAACTAGTGGCGAATGACGCAAACATTTACATTCGCTGTACGTGACACACTGGTGTTGCAAGTCGATATCCTGACTAGAGCCAAATGTCCCAGTAGCTAATGCTCTCGAGGTTAATTTACATTCATTTGCTGCAAAATATGGCTGACAATATTCGCAATAATGCACACTTGAGTGCACTTTTACTGTATCTACATTTCTGTCTGACTGTCTCGTTGGGTGCAATGGTCTGGTGGATCACTTCTGTGGTATAGTTGGTACGCGATAATAATGCATTAATTTAAAGTTCGTTGAACCGTGAAAGTATCATGACTTAATGGTTGTGAAAAAAGACGTCACGTGGTTTTCGCTTTGTCCTCATTCGCTTGCGTGGAAAATAAATTTTATCAAAGTTCAAATAAGTGTTATGGGTGGGTACAAGGACATTTGCGTATGTCTGTATTTTCCGGGACATTTCGCTCTAGATAATGGTTATTGTTACCACTGAAGATATGTTTCAGAACGATGACTTAGTTATTTCTTTTTATCATTTTTATCTATCACTTCAGATACCACCTTCGATCGATTTCTGCGTTACGTGGATAGCGTTAAGCAGTAGCTTTTGGAACCCATTTCTTTACTGGTTGTTAAATGCCAGGTTCCGTAAAATCTGTAAAGACATGTTCGCGTCAAAGGTATAACTGTTTTGGCAAATTCACAAAAAAAACGTTTTCCATTGGAATTCTAATGCACTTATTTTCATTAATATTCAACAGTGTTTCAGTAGCCGAACTTCGCTGGATGAAAAGTGTAGCATAAACATAGATTATGATTCACATATGACACCACTGCCGCTTCCACCGGGCCCTCCACCAGCGACGATCTGTCGCTCAGCAAATCATACACCTCGGCCGGACATCGAAGGTTCGGAAAAGTACTGGGGTGATATTCTAGAACGGACATTTAGCAGTGGTAGTATTAATAACATTCATCGTAGTACCTCAACGAATTCGGCATTGTACAATTTACATAGACATCAGCTTAGAGCTAATGAGTACCATCATCAGCATCAGCTTCATAATGGAGACAGCAACCATCAAAGTAATAACAGTATTTATAAGTTTCCCCACGAGTATGATAGTGATCCGTACGTTGCTAGTACCAAAGATGGTGAGTTCACTGTGATCTTTCCGACCACCAATTCAGACCCACAGATGACTGGCGAGCACGAACTCCACGACATAAACTGCGCAAAGAACCGGGCTTTTTTTGTCGGTTTCAATCATCATCAAACATTACCTGATATCTAGTATTGTAGGAAAAGGACAAAATTGTGAATAAGTATTTAATTGTTAGTGATTAGCAGTTTTATAGAGCACAATTAATCGTAAATCGGGAAACTTTGCAAACAGCAGAAACAATAATCGTGAAGTGGCGTAATTTGTACATTAGATAAATTCGAAGCGAAGTTAACTAGTGACTGTGTAGTGTGTATGTGTGTGTAAGATAGTTGATTTATTAATTTTAATTATTGTTTCCATTGCATAATAAACAAAATCCAATTCGAAGGCTGGCCCTTCTTATATTTATTTATTCATTTCATCATTCATTATACATCTCACTACATGTTAATTTACATTTTAGTGTAAATTGTGATAGTTAATAGAAATTATGACAGCCAGAAATTATAAAAGTGTTGCCAACATGCAGTTAACACCAGATGAATGAAATAAATTAATTTGAATTTTTAAAAACTGATGTATACTTTTTGCCGTAAAGAACGCCTCCTTGTTGGTACTATTTCTGGCTCGTTTACCGACAGTGGGCCGGTTGCAAATAAGGCTGACAGGTAATACCAGATGACATTTTAAAGCTGACGTTGAAAACAAAACGAATATCTCAATTGATTTCCGACGCATTGTAATAACTCATCAACTACGGAGTTATTTATAATTCATATATATCGAAAAAATATGCAAGCGAAAATTGAAAATTGTCATTACTAGTTTAAAGGCATAATTCAATAAAAAATGATGAGGTAAGTGAGTGAATTTAATCCCTAACACGTACTTATTTTAAATTGTCATTACACGTAAAACATAAAGTAGGATAATTTATCCAACATACAGCCGCGCTTCGTTCTTCAAAGAGCGTGGACGGTAGCCCTATGGTCATTTTGCAGGCAGGAGATAATAGCTATTACAGCCAACAACGAACGGCTATCGGTTATTAATCGTACA
This sequence comes from Sabethes cyaneus, assembly GCF_943734655.1. Taxonomy (NCBI): domain Eukaryota; kingdom Metazoa; phylum Arthropoda; class Insecta; order Diptera; family Culicidae; genus Sabethes; species Sabethes cyaneus. Next base: position 664,384 of record NC_071354.1, on the reverse strand, counting down.
TGAAATATTTGAATTGGAGGAGATCAGAGCGGTAGCATCTGGTTACAATCTGCTATTGTTGGTTGGACGTGGCAGTAGGATGAAAGATGAATAAAACAAAACAAGCGGTACAAATTAATACAGTGATTAAAGCAGATTGTCTGCGATCTATTTTATTGTATCGAAACTTAAAATACACCGAGGAAATAAACAATGGGAATTGTCAGGTATATCTTTGAAGAGATTTATTTCCTATCAGTTTTAAGATAATCTGTATTGGACCATGAGGAATCATTACAAAATTTACCTCATGTCAATAAACGGACCACCACTGAAAGTTATGAGGCGAAACGTCTGATTGTTTGTATTAAAAATTAAGAATTGAGGAAATTTTAAATTTTTAATTAACCGAACGCATTTTAATCACAATTTCACTGATGTATTGCTAACTTGTCCAAAATTATCACGCAAGCGCTTACATGTTTACTGCAATTTGGTAAGCGCTTGCAATATAATTTAGTGCTTGCCTGTTAGAAATGCTGCAATCAGTGCTCAAAGTAGCGAGATGGTGACTCTCTTCACCAGCCGAAAATAATGTAAGTTTTTGGCAACAATTTTTAATTCATCATTTTCGAAAACACAGTGTGTTTCTCAGAATTGAAAAGTGATTCAAGATGATACTCTTATCAAAAGATTCTCAAAATCTGAACAAAATGCGGTATTTTAAGTTAATTTATTTTAAACTAATTAAAATAGGGAACCCCTGATTAATCGGTTCTTTCCCCTATGATACATCTTTAGTTGAATAATTTAGAATACAGGGCCCTATTACGTAAGTCACATCGAGCAGCTCGATTAGCTTCAGTCACTGTCAAGTGTCAAGTGAGGAAAAAATCGATCAACATTGTGGCTCAATGTATGACCAAACCAAAGCAAGCTCAAGTGGCACTTGCTGACAGTTGAGTAACTAGCTATTTATCGGTCGACTCAGTCGAGCTACTCGACAAAATCATGTTGCATGTGCATGGAGTTGCACTCGGCGTGACTTACATAATAACGACCATAATGTTTCATATATTTGGAATGCGTGTCAGTCGGTTTGACTCGTATGTAATCTAAAAATCTGATGACTGACTGGTAAATTGAATTGTATGGGTTGAAGTTTCATATCTACTTAGTTTTTAAATCCATATGTCCTGGAAAACAATGATATATCCGCTACAATTTAATATTCTGAAAACAATTTGAATTACATTCTTGATGATTGGAAAACCATATTATTTTTCGTTATGAAAACTACGTCTCTCGACAATGTGACCTTTTTTAACATATACTGGTTATTATTACCTGTTAAATAGCTAAATAATTTGGCAAACTCGATATCTAACAGCACGAAATTAAACTTTCAATTATCTTTCGTAAAACGATACAACCATCTGCTCAATGCATGCTTCCTGTTAGCAGTTCTGGAGTGACCCAGAGATAGTTTCCATTCACGTATACTCATCTATGAGTAGGTGAGTAGATGGTCATTATTTTATGTGTAGGTGGTCAGGCATTGCACAGTAGCAGCATATTCAATTCCAGCCACGAAATTGCTCTGAAAACTATGAGCAACTTAATGGCCCGTAAAACCATTCTATCCGGTCTATTTCCACTATTTCCTCCTTTCGCTACAGTCAGAAAAGCTACTCATTTTCTTTCGCACTAATAATCAACGCCAGAAACAAACCCGTGCCAAAAGAAAGATGGTAGTAGAGAAAGTGCACATATACAATGCGTGAATAAGGAAGATTAAGAAAATTTTTCTATGATGGTTTGGTTCTGTTAGCCATTTGAATACTGCTATAATGTTTTCCTTACCAATAATTGGAATAAATAAATAAACAGCTAAAATGATATAACATCTATATAGTATAAAGAAAACAGAATTCCAACGTCTGAAATGTTAAAGTAAACTACAAATGACGAAAAAGTTTAATTATGTTATTTGTCTTCTGATTCGTTTACATTAGAAATTTAAGCTGCTATTTAGATTACATTTGAGAACGCCTTTTGGCTTAGCACTATAGCCTTTTGCACGATTTTATTCATAAGCTTGATTATTTCAGCAAACAGTGTACCTGCTGAAGAAACATATTTTCTAACAAACCTGCTATAAGCTCAGTTTGGCAAAAAAGTTAAAAAAATATATATCATTCTCAGTGTGCATCCAATCCTTTCTGATGGCCATTAGCAATACACTGGTAGCTACTAGAGATCGAGTCATCCACAAGTGTCAGTGCTGTTGTTAATGGGAACAAAAGAGTCGATCTTGGTGCTCATCTGAACATGAACGTTATTGGAGAAATCTTAAAGTGTGTTCGTTGGACGTTTCATCGTTAAGGCTTGTGGCATGGTGGCAATTTCTTTTGTAACAGTTTAAGTTAACGGAAAACTAGCAGTCATTAACTTTTCGTCGGAGAGCCCAATTTCGGAAGCAGTTATTTGGCTCAAAAGCGGGCTCTGTGTATAGAAATGAATTCACCGCCTTCTTCTTGCCAATCTGAACACATCGAATATATTTCCATGAACATAATTTTTGTTTCAAACAAAAAAACTGCTTTTGAAATTGGTAGAATCGATGACGATTAATTTCACCTTAAATTGCAGTATTTTTGTCAGATCCCCAACTGGTGACGCAGACTTAATTATCATATCGTTACAAATCAGCGGGCTGAATCTTTTCATTGATATTTATGTGAATGACATGCGACATTCTAATGTTTCTTACCGAACGGGGTATAGAGCTATAAGCTCTTATTTATCATGTACACCTCCTATGGGGTGTACTATTGATAATAATTTAACTACCAAGGGTTACAGTTACAGTATCCCCTCAGGGATACAGAAATAACGCGGTATATATTTGTTTGTGTTATTAAAATTCCTTATCCACCGCTTCCTATTCGCGGTGACGGAATTCTACGATTTTACTCTCATGAACTTCCCGTATGGCGTATGTGTGCAAATCTGTGCATTTTTTATTCTGTCTTTTGCACTCTTTAACAAATTTCTATCCCAGCTTCGCTCATATCGTAAACTTTTATAGGTGGCAATACCGTAACTCCGTCAACGCGAATTCCTTCAGTTTTCCTTCCCGTTTTCATCGGCAAAATGATGACACGGGTACGATGGGCAAGGCAAAAATGTTCCACATGATTGTGAGAAACATGCTGCTCGAGCCACATTTGTTGATCCTTGACACCTGATACGTGTCGGGGATAAAAGGTACATATTGTAAACCCGAAGTATCGATATCGAACAGTCATACATTTAATTTATATTGAAAAATACTATTCCGATATAATGCTAGTGGCTCAAAAACCATGTGACAAACTTGCATTCATGATCTGAAAGTAATCCATATGTTTATAAGCATTTCCTCTTACCAACGCTAATATGCAGAGATACATGTTTATTTTGTACACTAAATAGTTAATAGACTTTCGAGCGAAAACTGTTATTCTTAAAATTTCGATTTCAAACTTGAATATTTCTGATTTGATAAATGAGATAAAATGGATTCGCTCCTACCCTGTAATTCCTTAATAAGATTTACAAATGTAAAATTTGTACTTTTCTTTCTGTACTTTCAACTATTCTTGGCTACAAAGGAACGGTAATGCAGTTAAGTTTTCACTGCTAACTGATTCATTTTCACGAGTTAATGGAGCTCTTATGAATGCGTCATGGTAGCTGATGTAATGAGTTGCGTTTTTCCTTAATTTCACAAAGTACTAGTGCTTTAGTATTAGTGCGCAAATACAGCTTACCCGTGGGAACAAGATGTTTCACATCAGCAAGGTCAGAGCGCAAAAGTTAGGTGCAATTTACAGGAATTTTAACTTCAAATCAATATCAATGAGTTCAGAGCAGAGAAACAGAAACTAAAGTACGTTATATTATATTTCTCTGATAATCGATCGATTTAATTGTACGTTTGGACAAAATGAAAACAATTTCGGTTTATTCGGTATAAAACAACAAGGAAATTAAAATCGTAATTTGAAGAAGTATTCAATACTTAGTACTCCTATCATAGCAGAGATAGATTCCTTTAGAAAAGCATATGATGATAGAAATCATTGCTAGCAGCTCAGCAAGAGAGCTGTAAGCATGTTTCGAGTTATTTCGCTAGATCCGCAAGTCATACGTCAGTAAAATAGTAGAAATATCGCAAGCCCAAATCCGGTTCAAAAATAGGGCAAACGATGGCATCAGTCGTCGTTGCCACTACGGGGAGGAAACTATGGAAATGACTTTTCCCCGCATCGGCTCCATCTTGCCTCGAGCGGGCGACCTGCTCTGAACCACATCGCGCGGATACTATTACTGTTTCTACGTCCGGCGAAGAGAGAGAAGAAAAAAATGCGATTTGCTCGCCAGCTGATGGTTACGAAGCTCGAAGGCAATCCAAAATGACACAGCCAACATTTCCCTGGACCCGGCTTCACTCTACTGAGACCGACGATAACCGACAAGTGCTTGGATAAGCCATTTTATCAACGGGTACAGATTTGCTAAGAAGGACAGCTCTTCTCCAGTTTCTATCCTTAAACAGGATGTAATTAGTTTACTTTAACGCAATCATGGACTGGTGAAATGTACTTTCTCTGCTTCTAAGATAACCATTGGTAAACGGATGGTAATCGTCACCTGTGTGAATGTTTGAGTGTTTTTTCCTTCCCCCTCAGTCAGCGGTAAAGCTGTTTAGGTCATTCGATGGTAGTCAGCAATTTGAAATCCGTCCGGCGCCCGGTGGTAGGCGGAGTAATACTGAACGATGTTGAAAAAGCACCGCATAATCGTTCTTTAATGAGATTGCTTGGGAGCGGTATGATTGCAGGAAGACTGCACCTTTAGTGTACAAGCGAAAATTAAATAAACACCCTCAGATGTAATCTATAAACATCTTATGAATAAGTTGATTAGTCCATATAAATTGTAATTCTATTTCCTTGATAATACCGCTCGTCCGCGATGATGATAAAACGGTCCTTCAGATTAAATCAATTATTTGTACAAATAAAATAAAATTCCAATGTTAGGTTAATTTACACATAAACATATAGAATTCATACGTGGAAACCCGTAGAAATAGTGTGGATATGTTGGATCCGAATGGCTGTTTGTAATATAGGAATATTGTTACGATTTTCGTAAGCATTCTAAATCTTCCCTATTGCAATATTTTATGGTCTGCAGGCAGCGATGCTGAAGTGTAAAGTTTGCAAAAAAATGGGATAGAGAAAAATTTCCATTTGGAAAAAATCAATTTATTTTTAACCAATTACGATTAGTAAAAATTGTGACGGTACGTACGTTTTTCTGTCGGGACCGATATTATACTCGTGCGGATAGTTGATTCACATGCAACGATGTTAGAATAAATTTTATTCCGAACGGACGGATATTAGTAAAAATTTCATTCGGAACTCGCAGTTTCTTCGGTTTTATTTTGTCAGAAATGGTGTTCGAAGTCTTTGTTTACTATCAATATTTATATTTTAGTTGCAAAGTACCCCGGGATCATATCAGTCATTTCCACATATTGCAGTCATCGGAATCTCCAAATTAGTTGTCAATTGATCTAGTATAAAACAAATCTTACAGTACCAGTAATCTTACATTAAGCAATGTAAAAGTAAAGTTACAGTAAAGGCACAAATCTACCACATGATTGTGGGGAACGTGTTGCTCGAGCCACAGATGCTGAACAGTAATCTTGCAGTAGGATAAAAAAAAGTCAATTTCAATATTCATAGAAAACTGTTTCGGCTCCGATTAAAGTTTTATAGTCGAATCAAAGTAAGAAGATTACACCTTCAGTGTACTAGGGTAAATTAAACAAACACTCTCCAATATAAACTATAACAGTTGAACAATCCATAATAATCCATATAAATTGTAATTCTATTTCCTTGCTAATACTGTTCGTCCTCGATAATAAAAAGGATATTCGGAATAATTAAATTATTTGTACGAATGAATACTCCAATGTGAAGTTCATTTTCGCTTATAAACACAAGAAAAGAATAAATGAAACATATCAGTGCTAAAATTCATAGGCAGCAACCATTAGAAATAGCCTAGCTATGTTGGATCCGAATGGTTGTCCATCCTTGAATATTACCATGCTTAGTTCGAGCTCAATGTCCTGTGGTCCTTCTATACTCTTGACCAAATTCAAGAGCACTTCGTTCGACATTTTGTTCAAGCTGAAAAATAGGACCAATAACGTGTAGAAAAATAAATACCGCATGATTTTCTATCGTACCTAAAATATCGGTGATCGACTGAGCGCACAGATGGCAGAGCATCCACTGATACCACTTTCAGATCGAAATCAATCGACTCGTACCAATCGGGACCACGCAAGTTAAACAGAGCCCGGCCAGTAGGTGGTACAGGCATTTTCGAAACTAGGGTTATAAAATTATACGAGTAGGATGACGGTTTTCGTAGGCACTCTAAATCTCCCCTATTGCAATACTTTATAGTTCGTAAGCAGCGACTGATGGAGTGAAAAATTGCAAAAACAGAAGAGAGAGTAATTTCCGTTCGGAAAAAAATAATTAATGTTGAGCTATTATGATTAGTCAAAAATGTGATGGTACGTACGTTTTCCTGTCGGGATCGATTTCATATTCGTGCGGGCAGTTGATTCGCGTGCAACGATAGCTACCACGGATATTAGTACAAATTTCATTCCGACCACTGCAAACATCTCTGGTTTCGCATTCGTCAATATCTGCAACGAAAGGATCCAAAGCGGGAGAAGTAATGGCCGTAATAACAATTACGATTGTAAGTGTGTATAATTACCGATACAACTTCGTGCATCATGGCCTAGTGTATACCCTGACGGGCATCGGCATCCATATGAACCGGGTGTGTTTTCGCAGAATCCAACGCAAAGGTTATTTGATTTGTATTCTTCGCATTCGTTAACATCTTCGCAAGTTCGATTATTGACAGCCAGTTTGTATCCAGCGTCACAACCACACCGGTACGAACCCCAATAGTTGATGCATCTTTGGTGGCAAAGGCCAGGAATATCTGTACATTCGTCAACGTCGGTACAAGTAAGGTCCTCGGGTCGATCCTTTTTGAAACCAACCTTACAGTCGCACTGGTACGATCCGACCGTGTTGACACAGTCTGAGTTCTGTGGGCATACCTTACCTTTGTGTAAATCACATTCGTTTATATCCTCACACCGTTGGTTTCTACCGATGATGTGTCCCGGTGGACAAAGGCACACGTATCCTCCTCGTTTATTCTTGCAGACTTGGTCTGGGCCGCACTTCGCTTCGCCATTAGCGCACTCGTCGATATCTTTGAAAGTGGAGGAAATATGTTTTCATTTTCAAAATTAGAGTTCATATTTAGTGACATGCAACGTTTCTGTTTGGAATACGTTAAATTAGGTATTTTTGAAAGGTGGTTTCTAGGTTGGTAAACAAATTATAGAATTGCGAATTGAGATGTCGTTTTATGTCCCTATTAATTCTGGGAAGGACGAAAAAATATAGACAGTTCTTCAAATAATCCTCAGGAATTGTGCAGGAATGTTATATAAGCGTAATATTTGAATTTAGTCGGTTATTGTCTTTTCTTATCTTTTTGCATTGCCAAAGGCAACGTTATAATTGAGTCACTACTTTACTTACCCACACATTCAGTTCCATCGTTAGTAGCCATGAAGCCATTCGGACAAACTAAGAGATCGTAGCACCTGTATGATCCATTACTATTAACGCATCGCTGATTTTGCCGGCAAGTATTTGGCCGGGTGCATTCATCAATATCTAATTACAAAAAAAAATCAAATGCATAAAGAAGCTTAAGTTGCGCTGGCTTGTAGCTGTAGGACTAAGGATTAATTGCTTACGATTTCCAGGAAGCATGTTAAAAGCATTTTAATTTTCGATTAGTTCAATCGGAAAATGCATTATTTCAGATTATTAACTTGAATGAGAAATCTTACCAACGCAAGCTCCAAGAGAGTTACGCTCGAATCCTATTCCACATGAACCTATGTAGCGATTATACTCTTCATCACGATGCGATCGTTGATACTGCGGAGGATATCCTCCTGGCCTGGGTGATTGCGTGTAATAGACAGAACGAGGTGTGGTTGTAGTGGTGCTAGTAGTACTTGTGCTAGTGCTACTGCGAATATTATTGCTACTAGCATCAATCGCTGGAGAATACCTTGACCTTTGCCGGCAGCGGAACGATCCCTTCGTATTGAAACATTCGTACGGATGCACACAATTATGACGTCCCAAGGCGCATTCGTCATCATCTAACGGCGAAAAGAGGTATGATAAAGCAAACAAGGTTGTTAAAACGAATATTACATTCCCTTCGCGACATGTTTTTCGTTACTCACCATCGCAGTTTCCGCTTTCAGCATTTAATGTGTAGCCGGTGCCACAGCTTTGCAAACGGATACACGTGTAAGATCCAATTGTGTTGTCGCATCTTTGACTTTCCAAGCATTCATGAGCATTAATTTGGCATTCATTTATATCTGTAAAAAAATAAAGTTACTTTTTCCTAATGATTGCATACATTTTTTTTTCTTTTAAAACAGTTTCTGCGATCAGGTTGATAATTACTCTTATAAACGTTTATTTACAAAGATACGAGCTTCTAGTGTTTGGATTTGCAGATTTTTCAGATTGACATTTTATTCGCTAAAATCGGTGTTCGAAATCGCTGTTTCTAAAATTAATTATAGATCAACCTTACGATTTGTTGTCTTGACTTTTATAATAAGGTCAGGTATTAGGTAATTTTTTATAACGGTAGTCTTTTCGAATAGACGGGGGGAACATTAGAAGGAAAAAAATGAAATCAAATGTATTCATGGTATCCGAATAGAGTGGAATAAGGCGTGAAGGGAGCGAAAAAATTAGGTAAGAGAGCTTACACTTACAAAATTTGTATAAGTTCGCCCAAACTGGGAGATTCGCAAAACGAATGAAAATAATTTTGAAACCTAACTTTTCCCCCAGGCGCCCCCGCCAGTGTTGGTGGAGTTTGAAATACGTCGCGCGCTTGATAAGAGGATTGTAGAGTTTCCTATTTACCCAGTTCGCCGGTTCAAAAGTTCACCAATATCTGAGAAAAACAGGGCCCGGGGCGAAAAGTTGGGTACGAATCCGGTTATAGTTGGCTGCTTGGGTAAATAGAAACTTGGCAACGTCACACCTTATCCACTTTGTTTGTTTACCATAAACACCTTTGATTTCATTACTTTCTTTTACGGTTCCCGCCGTCTATAGGAAAGACTACCGTTATATAAAAAAAATATAACAAAGACACGGAAGAGGTGGAAGGGAGAATAGGAGCAAAGGGGAGGAACATCTAGCCCTGTTCCTCATCTATCCTCAATACGCCGACTCGTAGTGAGTCGAACGACGAGATGGCTCCAACTCTGAAGGGTGAGCTGGAACTATAGGAGAGCCGAACAGCCATGGCCAATTGGATGGCCGTACAATCGCTCAAACAATCTAACCATCTATAACGTCGAGTATTAAGGTACTCAAAAGTTGCTGAGTCTCAATAAGAGAGATATCAGCACGCTTACCGGTCTTGTGACAGGACATTGTCAGAGTAAATATCATGTTCGGAATCTTGGTTTCGTACAGGAATATTTGACCACGGAACATTTACTCTGCAATTGCGGAGCACAAAGAGCACGCAGACTGCAATATCTCAAAAAGGGCAGATATGGTCTGCGTCGCCGATCAGGGTAACAAGGTTCAAACCAAGTCACCTCTGATTGGCACCTGCATCGCTTCAGTACCAGGCTATTACTTCCTTAATAAGTAATAGCCCAAGCAACAATGTGAGTTTTATTGTACTCTTATGGTGGTCTTCAAGACCAATTTTGGACTTAAATGCCATCATAAGAGTGTAATAAAACCCAAATTGTTACTTGGGAGGTCAGCTTGAAGCGTACAGAAAAAGTAATAAACGGGGCATACCACAATAGTTCAAAATAATGGACGCCGTGGTAAGGGTACCCAACAGAAGAAGAAGTCGCATAGTATTCTGGAATTGTGGGTCATTCCGAATTTGTAAATTTATTGAAATAACAAAATAAGTTGCCTCACCTACGCAAGCATTAGTTACTTGGTCCAGTATAAAACCAATCTTACAATCACATCGGAAACCTCCGATTTCATTTGTACAAACTTGGTTGCTGTCACATGCATTCTTATCGGCAGCGCATTCGTCAATATCTGTAAGAAGAAAAAAAATGAAGTCAACATTTTTGGAAAACTAATTTTTCAGAAAATCCCAAACTGTTTCGACTTCGGTCAAGCTTTTTCAAGTGTAACCAGTCTAACTTACCTACGCACTGGTCGTTGTGCCGCCGGAAACCCGGAGCACAGGATTCAACCTTTTTCTTTGGCGGTGTTCTGCTGGAATGAAAAGCGATATTTGATGAAAAGTTCATCAATTAAATTAGCACAGCTGATCGGGTTTCTAAGCACACCGGGTCAGTAGTCAGTGCTGTACGGAAATTACTTACAGTGGATAGTTTTTTACCACTGCTATACAGTCGTAGGATCCTTTTATGTTAACACATTGAAAGCCCTCGTCACAGGCCGCTTCGTCTTCGCACTCGTTGATGTCTATGCAAAAAAGATAAATGAATATGTTTTGAATAACCACACCATCACCATATTCGTTGAATGCCAGTGAAGTGTACACATTATTTTCAACAGGTTTCGAAATGTAACGAACGATTGTGCAGGTAACAGCTGGCAGTGGTCGAGCTTTGATTCAAAAAAGTTATAAAGCATTTTGGCTCGAAAATAATAAGATCTAAGAGAAGTATTAGAGCTATGTGGTATTACAGTTAATATCATTCTATTTATTAATGTTTAGGTTCAAATCTTTATCACTACCTTCTCCAGCAGGTGAGTTTGCATGTCCATTTCAACAATGTCGCATGTGTGAGTCTAACTTTTATCTACATGTAGTGATCCTAATAGTGACGAGTGACAATGTTTTAAAAAAGTAGATCGTAATTAAAACATCATTTTCAATTAACGAAATACACGAACGACCAGCATTCATAGCGACAGTAAGTACATAGTCGGTTTTCCATATAGCCATTTGTATACGTACCTTCACATTTGCCACTTTTGCGATCAAACCGGAAACCGGCGTCGCATTTCACGTCTTGTATGTCCAAACAGCGATAGTCACCTTCAGTGTTCATACAAACCTGGCGCTCCATATCGCAGGCCGCTTCGCCTGTTTCGCATTCGTCGACGTCCACACATTCACCTGTCCGATGATCTTTCTCGTATCCTCGGCGACAACTGAAGGTGAGAAACGCACTTCAATAGTAGGTAAATTTGTTTGAAGAATGTGCCCCAAATATTCTTCAGTTTTTTTTTAAATATGAGACTAGCGTATTATACGGAATGAAAATTCTTCTGTTTCACACAGATAACAGTATATGAAATATTACTTTTATCCTCCAAAATTTATTTAAAATTATGAAATTGGTGGATGATTGATGGAGATTTGGAATACGAAATTGGTATATGAATTTATCTTTTCGTCTCATTTTGCCCTCACTTTCTTTCGTTTGAAACTTAAAGTGTGGATACTTACTCCGACACAATTTTTTCTGTCGAAATTTCATTTTCATCTTCCGAAGTTATTTGAACGCACGTTTTTCTGTCATCCAGAAGTATATAACCTTGATGGCATTTGCACATATACGAACCAGCTTCCGTGTTCTCGCAAATTTGTGAGCAAAGATTGTCAAAACGACCGCATAAATTGTCTGTGAGAAATGAAACAAATAGCTTAAAGCTTCGAAAGCAACTAAAGAATATCTATAGTAGTGCATTACATGCGCAGCTTATTTATGACATAAATGGACCAACAAGGCGCACTTACTTTCGTCCTCTTCGTTTAAAATGAATGTACCTTCGCCTTGTTTTATGTCCTTACAGCAGCCATCGTATACCTCATCCCAAGGACTTCCGAAGGCGAATGGTTCGACCGAACACTTACTAGCACTAGATCCCACTACAAGTCCTATTTTACAGGCTTCACAGCAGTCCTAACAGTTAGCTAAAATCGGTTATCTTGGATAGAAACTAGACTCTCCACAACAATACTTACCGTGTAAAACTCAGATCCAGAGTGATCGCCTTTCAATGAGCAACTCAGACCCTGCCGAGCAGCAATCTGTCCGGCAGTACACTGATAAATCTTGTGTTGCTTAGAGCAGCAGATTTCGATCGTTGATAGACACAACCCTCGCAGCTCTCCTGGGACTAACTCGAGCGATTTGTTAAAACTCGAGCATAACCTATGCTGTGTTCCCCATTCTTCGCCTTCTTGACAGCACAACGATAGAATCTGCTCGATGGCAATTGCTAAAGAAAATCAGAGAAAAAATGAAATCACCATGAAAATTGCATTGTTATTAGCACTTCTCAATCTAAATTGCTACTCCTTAAAGGTTCCCGGGCACAAAGCTTCCCACAACGGCTAATTTATGCGACGGACACGGATTACAGCAACCGAGGATATCTCACAATGAAAACTTCCTTAGCAAAGAAGAACCGCTTTTCTTACTTTCGGTCAAAGGCGTAGCCAGCCAAGGGTTTTAGTTTTCCTTAGAATATAGCTGTACATTACGTTTCCTCATGGCTACGTCTGTATTTTTTGCAAAAGTTTTAGTGTCAAAGGAAGCGGAAGCCTTTAACATTGCACTAGGTTCAACTTAACCGGTCGCACTCGCGAAAACGAGTACGGACAAATGGAAGACCGTGATGGTCGAAATATATCTTTTCTCAAAACACACCCATTTCCAACACTAACCCTCATTAGCATAACTTTGTTTTTCTGGAGTAGCGAGCAACAGCGAATGCAGTGCCTTGCGTTAAATGGAAAACCACAGTACAGTAGAGATTCGTCTAGAAAGGATAATTTGCGGTGACGGTTTCTGTCCACTAGCCACTATTCAAACTGTAACTTTTCTACATACATTATATGAATGCAAAAGCGAAAGGAATAGAAAATTTCACTTCTTAGTGATACATGGTTTCCGTTTAGCGTTAAGACCGAGTGGGTGACTGCTACTCTGCAGCTGAGACTGCTAATGGCAGTTGAGAATGCCAATTTTGTGTTTGTAATATTTTACGTTACATATAATAGATATATTTAAACCAATTGACGAAATCAGCAAACGAATAGAAAGGTTTGTAGCAAAGAATTATGCATTAGAAGCATTTTTGGTAGCTATGAAATGTTTCTTTTAATATGCGGTTGCTGCAGTTTTAATCAAAATATTTTGAAGAGAACAAAATTTAGTTTTAAAATGTCTTCTCCAAAACTTAACTATCACAGTAATTATTATTTGTTGAATTTATAGAACTAAATCTATTTGTTGGTCATAGCCATCGATTTAAATAACACAGGGAGTAATGAAACTGCAGTAATCAACTTGTTTGGATAGAATTTTCGGCGTGAATAATAAGTACTGCGTCACTTCATTGTGGCGCGGATCAATCAATTTATTCGACCAATAAGTATATAGTAGCATTTAGTTTCACCAGCATCACACCCGGAGTCAGTTCCGTTATTGTCAATAAATTTTGCACAATTCGGGTCACTTTACACGTAAATTCGCTTCCCTCTCATCACACACTAAGTGTATGTACCAGTCGTACGATAGGTAATTTATAACGGAAATTTCGACGGCAACCACATTTAGGTGGTTAAAAATACCATCTGCGTTACTGAAACAACTGCTCATTTCTAGTGTGCAAGCAAGGTTGAACTGCTAACAGTAAAAATTACGCTCCCATCTGGTTTCCCAACCAAGAAATATGAAATGTTCATCAAACCATAGAAATATATTGAGGTCCAGTGAACGATTCTACTAGGCAGAAAAGAAACTCCATAGAATCACTATTTTATGTTCGTATGTTCATTCGAAAGTCATAATAATGCTTTTATTGTGAAATGAAACTATTTTACAACCACGACATCAGCTAGAAACCGCCAGGAGGATTCGCAGCAATAGATGCTTTCGAAACTGTAAAATACGCCCCAATAAAAGTGTCGCTTGCGCTTAGAGTGTTCAGCACAGGAATTCTTGGAAAACAATTTTAGCACAAGCCGATACATTCCCTGTTTTCGCTATTCTCTCATATCATAAGCTAGAAGAATTTATAAAGTGCATAGAAGAAAATTGAAAAATGTTTTATTGCAATCCAATTTCCACCAAATTCGTTGTCAAGAACTGAACGAAAATGGTGACGTCTGCTGCTTGCAGAATTGCAGTTATTTTAGTACCTCTAATTCAACTAAGAAGAGTTTTACCTTGTAGCGAAATTACGCTCTTCGAAAAAAATATCCAGTCTGCTACACTTAGTCTATTTAAAGCAAATTCAATAGAAAATGTAACTGGAAAGATAAAGAGCTCAGAAAAGGTAATTAATTGATAATTCAAGTAATAGAACATCTTAGCACGTATGAATAACCGTAAAGAACATCGTCCAATCAATTATGTATGTGTGCGAATTTGGTTGTGTTATAAGCGAGTTTTGTATGTCTAAATCTATTCAAATGTTTCAAAACTACAGGAACGGCATAGCTTTCTAAATATTATATTTGATTTTAATACGGAAGAGTTAGTAAGTAACGATATCAATTCTAATTTATCCAATTAGCAATAATTTGTTTACGAGCTCTCACACAAGCAAATAAATTGCAGTCCAGTTAGTTAAACAAACAATGATTACTGCAATATTGAACATTTATCCGCAGAAAAAATAATTATTATTTTGTCATAAATCGGGGCAGTCTGTAGCATATACATCTCCGCTCAGAAATTTCAAAACTAACGATGTCAGTGTTCTGTTATTTACACCACTGCTAAATGAGCGGCAATGTAAAGTTTCCCAGATCACCTTTAGAAGAATTGACTTTAATTTTATGGTAACATTGTTGAAATTTTGTCACTGGCCTTCCATGTAAGTATCATTAAACCTGACTGGCCGTTAGAAACATTTGTCGAACTGCCGTGTTCTCTCACCACTACGCAGCTTTTATCCTTGTTTGCCAAACCATAATTATGTCTCGACATATCGCCGGCTGGGACCCGTATGGACACACTCACACCTCTGGAGCACAATCGTTTGGAAACTGAAATTCAAGCGTTCATGAATAATTTAACACGGTCATAAATAATTACTGAACTAGATTCTGGAAATTACAATTCATTATACCCCTTGTCTGAGTTGATTTGAAACAAGACAATTTCGGCGACGATTTTCATACCGCAAAAGTTGTGCATTGACTTCAAAAATGAGAATTGATTAAGATTCGGTAAGCACATGTCGAATACGAATTTACTCAGTTTCAGATTTGTTTCATTAGGTGGATTGACCATTAGGTGGATTGAGGCTGACAATAGATCATTAAACTCTGTCAGGAAGCTATTATTTTCACTCATTATTTTTCATTATCCATTACGTCACAATAACAAAATGCCTATCTAATGCGAGAACGTAATATTTATTACCATGAATACTATTTTATTCTATTTAATGTCACTATAGGAATATTGAGCATTATCTCACCTTCAGATCGCACTAATCCAAAACAGCAGAAAAAGAGTATCAAAACCGGAACTTTCCATCCCATCATAGTATTCGCTTGCTTTTTGAATCCCAATTTGAAAAATCCACTCTAATAATGAAAATATGGTTTATCACTGCAAAACACATGCACTAATAGCTACAGTTACATAACACTTTTGGTTAGTCAATAACATCTATCGAGTTTTTCACAGCCTTCTTTCGAATTAATTAACGGTGATCAAATAAGCAGTAGCTCTTAGATAAGTATTCCCACTTAGAACACGTCTTCCCATGTCCCATTGACCGAGAAACCACAATTCAATTCCTTAACTTTTGCTGTTGGTGGACGTCTATAATCGAATAAAATCTCTCCTTTCATTGCAAAGTTGGAATATGAGGAAAATGTAAAATACGCGCGATCCGAAAATCATGTCCTAAGCCATTCATTACCAACCGCAATCTGAGGGTTTAATTTTTCATTCGAACCTGCTTGTGATGCATTTTAACATCGCATGTTTGGCTACAGTCAACTTTCCCTACACCTCGTGGTAAGGCACAAACATCATTTCCACTAGCTCATGACCGCTGACTAAAAACTTGGTCAAGGTCCTGACAAAAAGTATTTTTCGCTCGATTTTCCCCTTTGTAGCACGTGGACTTGTAGATTATTCAGGTTAAAGGAATCGATACGCATCAACACTAAGATTTCATTTGAGGCGCAATTTTTGCATCATTTGTGAATTATACTATTTAAATTTTCGTTCTAAATGAATGTTTTGCAGATGAGTGGGACACGATTTTCACAGTATACAAGCACTTTTTTGATTAACTAGCGATGTTTTAACAAAATATTGACTAGGTTTAAAAACTGAAAGAATTATTTTTTGATGAAAGGAATAAAGATTAAATTTCATATTTAGATTACTCGATGTTACGATAAATTTTGTATGTGGTAATTTTTGCTCAGATTTTTTCCAATTATTAGAACCAAACAATATTTTATCACTTATGTAAATCTTTTACATTGATTTTCTTTTCATGAAAAAGTTTTCAAACAGTATTACACACGGTATTCTGATCAAGTAAACAGAATTGTTATATTCGGTAAGGTAGTCTAAATATTTCCTCGTAGATCGCCAGCTTTATATCATTAGCAGAACTGGCGCACCGTTTTTTTACAAAATTTAAAAATTGCACCGTTCTTTCTAGGCGGATTTTCTACTGGTTTAGTCTTCCCTAGTTCCACTAATGCCTTTTATGCTTAATTTCGTTTTTTGGAATCCGAATAGCTGCACAATATTAATAATTATGGTGCGTATCAGGCGAATCACAAGATCTAATGAAACAGAAAAAATTTGAACACGTGGCGTAAACTCGATATCATACTATAATCATATTCAATTTCTTGCAAAAAAAACTTTGTTAGGAGTGTTTCTGTCTAAAAGTACGGTTTAATTTTACTTTTAAAATACAATTCAAATGTACTTCATATAAAACACTATTGGCACTAGCACGAACTGACTCCGATGAACGAAGTTCTAGAAATGGACGATTCCGACTACGACACTGCTACGATATTCGGCCAGCAGAGACCGATATATAGCAGTTGTTTGCTTTATGATAATTAAAACCCGCTTGGAAGATAACTTTCAAATATGTACATAATTCTTTCTGTCCTCACGGGATACATAGCTCGATTTAGAAGCGAATCGTTTATCTCCGTTGACTGCTGCTTTACTCGGGTCGAATCTACTGCAATGTATAAGAATCCTGTGACCTAACAAAGAACATATTGTGCAATCACCTAGCATAATACACACATAACTTTCTGGAAAAGTTCCAATTGACCCTCCGAAATGTTTAAGGTAAATGAATTTGTTTTTGACTTACTGATGCGTAATATTGACGATTTTTGATGTAATTTATAAGAATTACTTCCAAAGTATTTTTGGCGAATCGATTGAATACCAGATTTAGGCCATCCATTGAACTTGACTTTCGGGCAATGCACGAAACTGTTCTGAAATTTGTTTTTTGAGGTTATAGGACCAAAAAAGCTTGCTAATAAACCACTTGTAATTGAAAAACTTAGCATTATTATTTATTCAAAACAAACATACTTTCATGAGGAAACGGTGTTGCTAGCTTTTCAATGTAAGGACGACCGAACTTTTTTGTAACGGAAAAGTTCTTATATTTTTGAAATGCTTTCGTTCTAAATTTCTTGTCCTTAAAATAAAAATTACTGCTTTAGTATCGCCAAATAAAAAGCAAAGCCATGGGTATACCCGTCCTTCAGAACATAACCCTTCTTTATCGATAGACTTCGCAACCGGTTATTAGAGTGCAGGAAAATTACAGGGCTAGTGCAAAGATCCTATTAACTCTGTAGCGGCACCGTTCAGTCGAGATTCGAACATACGACGACTGGCTTGTTAGGCCAGCATCATATCACGGAGCTACCTAGGCGGGCAATATTAGCAAATATGGAACAATAAACACCAAGCGTAAAGTTGATTCTAAAAAAACTACGATCAATCTGTCAACAGAAGTTGGCGTAAAGTCATTCCAATAGATAAAAGAGATTCAATGAAAATATCCGCGTATTAATCCCATTAAAAATTACTGTGTTGAGAAAAAACGATTAAAAGTATCCCAGATAACACAAGATCGTAATAGAAAGTCCACATTAGGTCGTATGCATGTCATTTTTACATTAGAATTGCATAATGATTAGAGTCTGTCAAAGTGAAGTGTACAATAAGTTGTCGTGCGTGTCGTCATATGCAACTTATGACTGTGAATTATAAAGCAGTATTGATGATTGTAACATTTAGTTATATCTTAATCGTATATTGAGGAGTATTAAGTTGTGTGCTCCAAAAACTCTTGTAAAGAATACAAGATAGAATTACAAATGATTATCTAAATTATCGCACGTATATTGCCTCCACTTTGGTACTTAGATGTTCTTATGTGGCGTGAAATATAACTTTTTAATGCGCATTTTTTCGTATCTCTCAGGTGCAACCGAGATATACAAACCAATTTGTTTGCTGGGATTGAAATTATGTGCTACCTAATTTATAAATAATATTATATCTTATTATATCTTTCTATAGCTTTCTATTATAAATTAATTACTGCACCTTAAATTTAAATAAAGTTCTAGTATAGTTAAGCAGAAAATATATGCTTCATATTCGAGTACTTTTCCATCAAATTCAAAATATACTTGCATACCAGTCCCTTTCATCGCAATTTTAAGAGAAAAATTTTATCTTGTAAAAACCTACTCTATTTTTATTATTGGTTCGAGCATTTTTAGCGAACAAAAACCTGAAAAATATCTATGGTGGAAAACAAATTTTAATTCTATAGCTTGTATTAAATTTTTTTGAGAACCTAAAATCAAATAATAAGAAGAAAACTTATCCAATTTAATTCTACTATGTATATTTTATTCACGACAAATACGTATTTCGCCTACGACTTACAGGTTTCCTTAGTGTCTGTTTTTGAGAAAACAAAAAAAAATCGGTGTGTATTTTTATTATGAAGTCTACATGATTATCTACAACATGTTCTCAGGCACCATTCCCCTACAATCAACAATTTTTGAGTTATGATCTTTCTTAAATTACATATGTGAAAACTAATGTGTCGGTTCACGAAACAATTTAATAGTACTAATACATGTGCTAGAAAATCATACCTTTCAAATAAAAGGCTTAGCCATATCTGAGAAACAGGCTTTCTATCGCGCACAGGTCTGTATCAAAAACTGCATAGAATTTTTCTACTGATTCTTATACATTTTTGTTCACTGAATTGAGAAAAAATAAGAAAAATATTCCATCACGTATTCATGCAATACTTGTTAAATAATCTTGAAAGTTGGTTTTAGACAAAAAGCAACAGGAATATCCCAGATATAATCTATACCTATAAAGAAGGATTTCTGTCTGTCTGTCTGTTTGTATGTTCCTTATAGAATCGAAAACTACTTTTTGGGGCCAGGAAAGGTTTTAGTGATGGTTAGAAACCCCTCCCCCCACTAAGAGGGGGGGCTCCCATACAAATGAAACACAAATTTCTGCATAACTCGACAACTAATCAAGCAAATAGAACAAAATTTGGCATGTGGGTGTTTTCGGTGACAAGAATTTATTCTATGGTAAATTGAGACCCCTCCTCTCTTTATATGGGGAATTATAACTCCTCTCCTCTTTAAAAAGGCGGGCTTCCATACAAATTTCCTCATAACTCGAGAACTAATCAAGCAAATGGAACCAAATTTGGCATGTGGGTGTTTTTGGAGACAAAATTTTTTTCTATGATGAATTGAGACCCCTCCCCGTTTTAGGAGGGGGGGATCCTATACACATGAAATACAAATTTCCTCATAACTGAAGAACTAATCAAGCAAATGGAACAAAATTTGGCATGTGAAAGTTTTCGAGAGCAAGAATATTTTCTATGGTAAATAAGGACCCCTCCCCACTTTAAGAGGGGGGGCTCCTATACAAACGAAATACAAATTTCCTCATAACTCGAGAACTAATCAAGCAAATGGAACAAAATTTGGCACGTGGGTGTTTTTGGAGACAACATTTTTTTCTATGATGAATTGGGACCCCTCCCCACTTTAGGAGGGGGGGCTCCTATACAAACGAAATGCAAATTTCCTCATAACTCGAGAATTAATCAAGCGAATGGAACCAAATTTGGCATGTGAAAGTTTTCTAGGGCATAAATATTTTCTATGGTAAATAAGGACCCCTCCCCACTTTAAGAGGGGGGGCTCCTATACAAACGAAATACAAATTTCCTCATAACTCGAGAACTAATCAAGCAAATGGAACAAAATTTGGCACGTGGGTGTTTTTGGAGACAAAAATTTTTTCTATGATGAACTGGGACCCCTCCTCACTTTAGGAGGGGGGGCTCCTATACAAATGAAATACAAATTTCCTCATAACTCGAGAGCTAATCAAGCAAATGAAACCAAATTTGGCATGTGAAAGTTTTCGAGGGCAAGAATATTTTCTATGGTGAATTAGAACCCCTCCCCACTTTAAGAGGGGGGGCTCCTATACAAACGAAATACAAATTTCCTCATAACTCGAGAACTAATCCAGCAAATGGAACAAAATTTGGCACGTGGGTGTTTTTGGAGACAACATTTTTTTCTATGATGAATTGGGACCCCTCCCCACTTTAGGAAGGGGGGCTCCTATACAAATGAAATGCAAATTTCCTCATAACTCGAGAATTAATCAAGCGAATGGAACCAAATTTGGCATGTGAAAGTTTTCTAGGGCATAAATATTTTTTATGGTGAATTAGAACCCCTCCCCACTTTAAGAGGGGGGGCTCCTATACAAACGAAATACAAATTTCCTCATAACTCGAGAACTAATCAAGCAAATGGAACCAAATTTTGCACGTGGGTGTTTTTGGAGACAAAAATTTTTTCTATGATGAATTGGGACCCCTACTCACTTTAGGAGGGGGGGCTCCTTTACAAATGAAATTCAAATTTCCTCATAACTCGAGAACTAATTAAGCAAATAGAACCAAATTTGGCATGTGGAGGTTTCTGGAGGCAAAAATATTTTCTATGGTGAATTAGGACCCCTCCCAACTTTAAGAGGGGGTGCTTCTACACAAATGAAATACAAATTTCCTCATAATTCTAGAACTAATCAAGCAAATGGAACCATATTTGGCATGTGGGTGTTTTTGGAGGCAACCATTTTTTCTATGATGAATTAGGACCCCTTACCTTTTTAAGAGGGGGGGCTCTCATACAAACGAAATACAAATTTCCTCATATCTCTAGAACTAATCAAGCAAATCGAACCAAATTTATCATTTGGGTGTTTTTGCAGGCAAGAATATTTTCTATGGTATATTTTCTATGGATTTCTCCAATTTAAGAGGGGGGGGGGCTCCTATACAAATGAAAAACACATTTCCTCATAACTCGAGAACTAATCTAGCAAATGGAACCAAATTTGGCATGTGGGAGTTTTAGATGGCAGAAATTTTTCTATGGTGAATTACGACCCCTTCTCCTTTTAAGAGGGGAGCTCCCATACAAATGAAATTCAAATTTCCTTATAACTTGAGAACTAATCAAGCAAATGGAACCAAATTTGGCATGTGGGAGATTTTGGAGTCTTGAATTTATTTTACGATAGTTAGAGACCTCTCACCCCTGTGGTAGGGGGATGGACTCTCATACAAATAAAACAGAAATTTTTGCGAAACTCAAAAACTAATCGAACTCGAGAAATTCGAGACTCTTCCATAAAACATTAGTCAATACAAGACCACAAAAACTATCTATAGTAACACTAGATGATTCAGGACGAGACGATCGCGAGTGTTGCCGGTGACCCGCCGTCGGAAGCGCCGTCCACTGGGGGGCTTGCAAAACTCGAGATTGTGACAAAGATCATCCGAGATTCATGATTATGTACAACACAGGTTAATTTGTGGCAATACGAAGTTTGTCGGGTCAGCTAGTTTACTATAAATAATAAATTTTTATATCAGAATTGTATTTATTAATGTAAACCCTTCCATGTTTTAGAAGAAAACCACATGATGGAGAAAATATGGAGAATATCATTTTAAAGCAGATTTGGTGCGCTCATATACGCCCACTTGCGCTCAGCCGACTGTATTGCCTTATAGAAGCAAATCCGGTAAAAAACTTGTATGAAACATGCGTAGAGTTGAATGCAACCTACAATTTTTCTGAATTAAGTACTCCATTATTTTTTGTATACATAAACATAATGCCCTACTCTAGGGTATGAAAGGTGGAAGGCAATGAAGATGCGTCCAACATAGCTCTAGCCATCCCAAGTTCCTACCTAGCGCCTCCACGTGGTCATACCCGGTAATGCTCTTTCCTTAAGATTGAGTAGCTAATCTAGGAGGTGCGATGCTGCGTGGATCCCGGCTGCCTGATATCAAAATTCTTGGCAGATGGCTGATCCACCCGGCCCCGTTGATAGGTAAGAAAAAGAATAGGTAAGAAAAGAAAAGAATCTCTTTTGGTCCTTCTTTTAGCATTAGTGTGAAATGCATTTGACAATCAAATTTGGATCTACTGTAAGTCTACTCACATCGCTACCCACACTGGTAGGACCTTGAACTGATAGTGGATTCCCTCCATGCATACCATACAATGCCCTACAGAAATATACAGAAAAATTGTGGAATACATTCAGCTCTGCAATGCTTCATGTATGCTTTTTACAGATTTTGCTTCTGTGAGGCACTGCAGTTGAATGTGCGTAAGTGAGTGTACCTGAGTACAGTAACTCTGTATTGAAGGTGACCCCACAGTTTTTGCCGTAACTTTTCAACGAGAACAGTTATCAAAAAATCCTTTAGGTATGACATTTCCGAAGATATAAGACTATCGAAAATGCAAAAAAATAAAATTCGATTTTTTAGACTTTCCAGAGCTAGGTCCCCCCTTAGATAGTAAATCAATTAATATGAAATGATTGTAAATGAATTTTGAAGTGTAAGTTGAAAGTCATATGACCAGGATTGGTCCTTTATCTATACCTATAAAAATGAATTTCTGTCTGTCTGTCTGTCCGTATGTTTCTCGTCTAGACTCGGAAACTACTGAATCGATCGGCGTGAAAATGTGCATGCAGGGTTTTTTGAGGCCGGGAAAGGTTCTTATGATAGTTAGAGACCCCTCCCCACTAAGAGGCGTAGCTCCCATACAAATGGAACACAAATTTCCTCATAACTCAAGAACTAATCAAGCAAATGGAGCCAAATTTGGCTTGTGGGGGATTTTGGAGGCATAAATTTATTTTATAATGGTTTGATATCCCTCACCCCGATGGTAGGGGGATATGGACTCTCATACAAATAAAATAGAAATTTTTGCGTAACTCAAAAACTGATCGAACTCGAGAAATTTTAGACTCTTTCATAAAACATTAGTTAATAACAAGACCACCAAAAACTATCTATAGTAACACTAGATGATTCAGGGCGAGACGACCGCGGGCTGCGAGTGTTGCCGGCGACCCACCATCGGAAGCGCCAGCCACTGCGGGGGCAGACCCACGCAGAAATCACCACTGTCTAGGCTTATTTGTTTTCCTAGGTCTACTGACCTTTATTACTTTCCTTCAGTTGGTTCCGAACGAGCGACAACGACTAAGGAGAGAATCACCCCTGCGAAATGGTACATTCCACAAAAAGGTTGAAATGGTACATTCCGCATAAGGTTTTCCGCGAAGTAGTTTTCGGCGGAATGTTATACAATCACTCCGAAAATGCTATCCGCTTTATTTTATCTGGCTACCCATGCTTCCCTAGTTACGGAACTGTTAAAATATACCATCTAAAGTTGAACTGCTCAGAAGCTTGCAAAACTCGAGATTGTGACAAAGGTCATACGAGTTTCACGATTTATGTACATTACAGTTTAATTTGTGGCAATACGAAGTTTATGAATATAAATGTAGATGTATTTTACATCGGAATTTTCAAGTTTAGGAATATAAATGTAGATGTATTCTACATCGGAATTTTCGATAATGCACAACAATAAGGCCATTACAAATATTTTATAAAGTTTTTGTCCTTCCGGTGTTCGGCCACTGAAGGGGGGGGGCGAAAAAAAAACAAAGTGAATTTTTTATCGAGCAAAAAAAAACATGGGTTTTAAGCATTTTTATTTAAAGTTTAAACATGTAAACCGAATCTATTCTTGCTTATAATACATACACTTTTGTTTTTTATGCAAAAATCTACGAAAAAAAGACAAAAATTAAGAAAAAAAATTTTGGACGATTTTCGGAAATTCCATTGTTCGAATTTCCATTTCTGTTTCGTGCTAGAAGCGTTAACTCAACTTGTACACTCATTTTTCGAGTTTTTCAGACTGTAGAGCCTACAAACAATTGATTTTATATTTTTTTGAAACGATGGTTCTACAATTGATGAAGGGACGGTAGGGGAAAGAAATGAAAATTTTTGGTGAAGGAGGGGAAGAGCGGAAAGGAAGGGGGGGGTATTGGTAGCTATGCTTGACAAGTAGTCATTTTGACTCCTACCTTTTGTCCAATGCTGGAAGGTGCATGAGTCGAACCAAGCTGTAATCTGAGATTATAACCGGATTCGAACCCACAACACCCGCCAGGGCATGTGGTTCGCTGGTACTTGTACCTTTGTTTTTGTTTTCCCCCAGTTATACCCCGGTACAAAAACATACGTTTGAGTGATAAACGATAAGTTTTTGTAGCCTTTTGCACTGGGCTTAGCAAGCTCTATTGATTTTACTCGTTTGTTTTTGTTTTCCCCCAGTTATACCCCGGTTCAAAACATACGTTTGAGTGATAAACGATAAGTTTTTGTAGCCTTTTGCACTGGGCTTAGCAAGCTCTATATTCAGGTTTTTTATCGCGCATCTACGATAATAATTTTTTCATCTAATTTGTGGTTTTTCTATATAAGAAGCATAAAATCTGTACGCTATGGAGAAAAACGGAAATAAGTTTTGGATTCAGCACCTCAAAAACATATGATTCACCTAAAATATCTCATGCACCTGAAAAAAATCCCAGACCTATGAATCACACACATACACACATACATACACACACAAAGACATTGCTCAGTTTAATCCACTTATTTGTGAACTACAATTCACTGTAGTCAGTTCGTATCAGTTTTAAGGACATCTGTCCGTATTATATAATTAATTATTAAATTGAATAAATTGTTCAGAAAATTTTATTCCGAACTATACTCAGCAATCACTGTAAAACATTACTCACTCACATTTGAAGCATATGAATTGAGAGATTAATGCTTTAAGATAGGCGGAAAGTACCATTTCGCGGAAAACATTTTTGCGGAAAGCACTATTTTGCGGAAAAAATTTTCGCCGAAAGTACTATTTGGCGGAGAACCACCGCTTATTCAATTTGAAAGCCACAAAAAGCGGCTTCGCAGCTGGAATACAAACCACAAATGTTAAATCGTTGCGAGGACTAGGGAAAACTAACTAGAGGTCAGTAGACCTAGAAAAACGAATAGACCTAGATGTGATCTCTGCGGGGGGGGGGATGTTCCCCCGCAGTGGCCGGCGCTTCCGACGGCGGGTCACCGGCGAACACTCGCCGTTGCCTGCGGCCGGCTCGCCCTGAATCATCTAGGAAACGTTTGCTACTAACATGGTTTTCCGCGAAATGGTTCTTTCCGCCAAACGGTTTTCCGCGGAATAGTCCTTTCCGCGAAAGGGTTTTCGACGTTTTGGTACTTTCCGCGAAATAGTACTTTCCGCGAAAATGTTTTCCGCGAAATGGTATTCCGCGAAACGATACTCCGCGATATAGTCTTCGGCGAAATGTTATACAACCTAATAGTAGGTTGATAACATACGACTTATTCTTTATCATTTTTCTTTTTTTTTTGTTAACTTCTTGGTAAAAAAGCTAGAGTTAAGCTCTGACAGTGAGCCGTTTCGCGAGTGGAAACATAGTAGAAAATTAAGAAAAAAAAGTAAGGCCCAAAGTGAAGATGAAAATGACTAAAGATAAATTAAGAAGAAGAAAATTGAAAAGAGCGAAGAAGAAAATTGAAAAATTGAAGATAGAAGCGGAGCTAAATCATGAATAAATTTGCGAAATGTGAACACCAAATGTGCGACATCAAGGTAACGTACTGTAACCATGAGGAATGATCGAAAATGTAATGTAACAATTCTAGTCTTACACGATACGAATGCACTAATAACAACAACAACAACAATAGCATATGACGCATTGTAATGCTTTAGAGCTTTTCCTAACTAACAGAAGAACCTTCTTTTACGCGTGCAGTAGAGATTCGTATCATACTATATAAAATCAGAGACGCTGAACCTATGATACATGATGATTTCCAAATGTTAGATTTATAATCATTTTCATAAAAGTTCATCGCATCTTAATCTATAGTGCGATTCGGTATCAAGTTTAATAAACATAATGGTTTACTGATGTATAAATTGATTTGATGCACTCAATACAATGTACAATATATGTACTGTACAAACAGTGACATTTTATTGAGTTCCATTATAATGCGAAATTTTTGAGAAACATTCATATTAAATTTAAATCTGACGAAGAAGATTTTCGCAAAACTGTATGCTGTGTGGTAAAAATGTTTTTTTTTTGAAAATATTTAGGTTGATAGTAGCAAGTATAAGTGAAAATAACTTCTGAACGAAAATTTTATTATAGGGTTATTTATCTATTTTGGACAGAGGTTACGCGTACTTTACTTTGAACAGTTACGGCAAAATTAATTGCAAATGTCCAAAATGGAGTACGTGTAACTCTTGTCCAAAACACCAAATCTAAATTTTATCAAATTTTAGCTACATAACTCTTCTACGATAAAACAAGTTCTTATGAATTTTAACAAAAATATTCAGAGCGTTAGGAGCTCTTGTTTGATACTAAAACCTTGAAATAAGAAACATAAATTATTTTGATTAAAATCAAATTATTGTAACTTCTAATGTATCTCTGCACAAACTTTCAACTTAACCCTTAATTAATCGAATGTAGTGTTTAGAAAATTATAATATAAAAAAAAAGATTTTCTATTGGTGGGGTAGTCATTGTAAAAAGGGGAAGGTTAAAATAGGGAAAATAAAGTCTTTGAGTATCTCTCTTTATAGTGATTTCTGGAAAGAAAACAAATGGCTGAAAAAAGAGGGAGATCTGACAATTGGGAAGGCACGTCTAATTGCGGAAAAAATATTTATTTTTGCATTATAGGCATTTCCGTTACAATAGTTGATGTGTACACGCTGAGATATAATGGGTCCCGAGTAAGATCGGACACTTAGTTAGTTATGAATATTGCTATACTTACTTCCATTCAATAATATATCTAATCAGTTTTCAAAGAATAGAAATAGATCCTGTCCCGAGATTGCTGGGAAGCAGATAGCCGCGCGTCGCAAAACCAGTTAAATCATGTAAAGTACTTCAGTACAGGACCATACTTCTAACTTCTAAAAATTGTAAAGCCTTCACTGAGAATCAGCAGCTGTTTTGTATTGTCTCCTACACACTTTCGATGTGCAAGATGCTTTGCGGTAGACCCAAAAGCACTTCGGGGCTTACGGAAGAATTACACTTTGCTTGTAAACTTTTCTATCTCATTAAAGAAGTTGAATTCACAACACACAGGTGAGTGGAAAGCAACAATTGACTTTTTTGGTTGGTTTGTTTCAATGCAATTCCTTGAAAAACAAGGTAACCTGGTATAAAGAGCGCTTCTGCAGTAAGGTCATAATTGCAAATCGCATTTGCAAATAGTTGCATAATCTATTTATAATTGAACAATTGTAGTGCTAATAGTACGTAGTATCAGTTTTACTTTAAATTAGAGTTTCCGTCGTCGCTTTTTGAAATATTATTTTATTCACTTCTTGATAATCACTTTTATTCGAATTCGCCATATTACAAACTAACTGTCAATTTATGTCCATTTTACCCGGGCCACATTTTACCTCGAAACTTTTGAACTCACACCTGAGCTGGCAAAAGAATAACTTTCCGAGAGCACCAAAACTAACTACCTTGAAATTACGAAAAGGATACCGGTTGCGATCGAAAAGAGAAGAATGATTTCTCACTTTTGTTTTTATCTTTTTTGCCACCAATCTGAAAGGTGCTACGTAGTGTTTAGCAGATTGCCTACAGGAGAGTGAACCATAACTATCAATTCTCAATGGTAAAATTTGTGTACAATTGTGCGACAGATAAGTTTTCAATAGAAAATATGTGATCAGGGTTTTAGAGAAATGAGTGTCATTTCAGGATAACTTTTGTTGAACAAGTCTCTATGGTATATACCAGCAACGTTAAATTTAACTTCCAATACATATCCTTGAAGTTTAAGTCGAATTAACTTTATAAATCTACAAAAACCTTTCTTAAACCGCCTAAGGAAAAAATATTTACCCTGAAATAAGAGGCAGGTTTGATTAGGAATGAAGTTTTACGAATGTTTTATTTTGAATGAGATAGATACCTTATGTTTGATAAATTTATATCCCACAAGCATTTATTGAAGCATATACCTCAATAAACAAGAAAAAAGAAATGACATTGTGCTTAGCTACGCGACTAATGGAGCGTCTACGCTATATATATTTAGGAAGTAAAAAAAATCGATGTTTAGAAAATTATTTTAAAGTTTATCTATTTAAAGTAAAAAAACCTTTAAATGTAACACCTCTGAACAAAAATCAGAAGGTTTGTGTTTCAGACACCACCGTATTATTGACGTAGAACTACGTTAGACGGGTTTGTGACCAGTAGGAGGTTTTACAAAAAACCCGTTTTTTCAAAAAAAGGAGGTGTTCCCATTCATCGTCGGGAGGACCAACCGGCACTCAATTTGGGAATTTTATTTTCACTTTATTTTCCCATGCAACTTTGCCTTTGTTGTTATTTAATACGGTTTAATCGGTGCGAAGAATGGAAAACGAGTGTTATGTCCGTTTATCTGTGATGGCAGCTTCTCAAAAACATTTTTTTTATATAAATTTTAACCGTTGAAATAAAACCTTCGATTGATTACAAATACCTAATATGGCTGTGTTAAAATTTTTGGAGTGATCGGTTCAGCCATTCCGGAGGTCGCTGCACGTCGACCTTGAAAACAGTGTTGAGAAAATTACGCCCAAAAGTAGCTTTGGCGCCCCACAATCGCTCTGAACCTGCCATTACAAATTTACGTGTAACTTCTTAAATATTTACTGGCTTGCCATTAAGGCGATTTTTTGAAAATTCAAATCGTATATAATCACTTCAACATTATGACTCGGCGCACGATGAAACCACGTATTAAATTCCACACGCTAGGACATGTGTTATATGGATGGTCATCTTGTCAAGAAAAAAACGATTTTTTATAACTTTGTTCCATAATATAACTTCAAATAATTTAATTTAAAACTGTATAGCAAAGTGAGATATACATTATACAATGGAACTATTGCTCGGCAGCGGCTAGGTGCAATAAAATCGACTTTTCCATAGCAAAAACTTGAGTTTCGCTAAGAATTCCTAAGAATAGCTAGTTTAATCAATTTTTCACAGGTAAAACATTTATTTTATGAACTTATATGAATGCCAACTGTGGAGAAATTATTCATTACTATTCCGGTGCTGTTTTACTTTCCTCCAACTTCACGGCTAGCGGTTGCGGTGCGGTTCGCCAGCTATCATTGTACCGATCCAAGCGATTCATGAGCATCTCAACCTCACGATTCCGTTTTTTCGTCAGCCTTTTCACTACGTGTAATCTATTTTTCAGATATCAGAAGATGATCGATAAATGAAAGAATTAGAATGGGCTAATTAACTTTACCTGTGCACTATTCGTTCATTATTCTTCTGAATAGCCTTACAACGCTCATGCAGTAGTTTTACGGCTCTTCGATAAAGTTCGTTCTGCTCAACCTCACTGAATACCTGACTTCCGTTACTGGGCCGTTGGTTGGTCTGATGAGTTTTTGACGGTTTTCCACTCGTCATATTTTCTCAGCATCTCACAAGTAAAGTATATTTTAAATGGATTAGATAAACGCTCAACGAATTTTGTTTACTATTTTATGCTTACAGTAAGCAGCTGATGTCTGATGATGACATATCACATATCGATATCTTTCCTTTCAGGTTCAGCGTATGTCAAATGGCAGGCAAGAAATCGAGTACATGCTTCAGTAGCTGCTCGAATCGAATATGAATCCGACAGGTATAGAAAGAGCGACAACCGAAAAGAGCGTAGCTTCGTGTCGAAGCAGGGGGCTGGCAGGCGGTCATGGCCACCGCGATATGTGGGATGCTGTCAGTTGATGGAATTGGATATAGGGTTGCCTAAAGAAATGACATTGGAGCTCATTTTTGGTTCATCGAAACCAAGTGCGCCTGAATCTCGATGAAAACTTCTGACTCTTTTGCTCGAAAACTTGCGGAGTATCAGTCGATGAACGCGGCGGAAAATATTAACTGCAAACAAACGGCAACAAATAACATCGTATCATCACGAAATCAATCCGTGCTGCTTAAAGAAAACAGCAGGCAATCAAGTTTATTGCGTACAGCTCATAAAATCGCCTATGTTGAGCTCGAAAAAAATATTGTTAGAACTTTTTCAAGCAACATTGAACAGAGTCACGCACGGCACAACAATCATCGTTGAGCAAATTATTATAGATTTAATGATGACAGGTTGGCGCGAGTGACTGAGGGACTGAGCTCCAATAGAGCTTTCCAGTTATGTGTGTGTTGGTGCTTGAAAATGAGGCAAACAACAACAGAAAACAAAAGAGATGCATTTCTTTGTCGCCAAGGTACAGAATAAATTTCGTCTTCCGCTGGTTTAAATACCAGCAAATTTTCAAGATGTGTGCTTGAATTTGAAACAGGATGAAAAATTTGACCAAAATATGTGCTCTGCTGTGTGGCAAACGGAGCAGCACAACCAATACCGTGGACCCCCGTTCGTTTGACCGTTTTTAATCTGAACACTTTTTAATTTGAACCCCGCTGGTTTGCACGACGTGCACACTTAATTTTTTTCGCCGAAATCGGCAAAAAAAATGCCGAGAATTGGACAGCTGAGCTCTCGGTAACCTTCTCGGCAAAAGTTACGTTTACTGATCACTCGGTAAACGCAAATGATATCGAATTGTCAAAATATACTGAGAACTTCGGCAAAATATGCTGACTCATTCGGTAGTTTTTTGACGAGATCTGGTAAAACATGCCGACACACTCGGTAGCTTTTTACCGAGATCCGTTGTATTTTTAAATTGAGTTTGCCGATTTTGTCAGTTAATTTTGCTGAATGATCAGTATTATTTACTGCCGATATTCGGAAAAAACTAAAACCACTTTTTTTGAAAATAGCAAAAAACCTCAACGCATGTAATAATAACGGAATAAATATTATCGCTTAGCCGCTAACCTCAAACGATGCGACCGATGTCTTCGACGCCAGCTCCGGATCGGTGTCCTGTCGCTTCATTCGATTCATTTGCGAGTGCAGGTCGGCCTGCCGCATGGCATCCGTTTCCGACAGGATGTCGAACCCGTTCAACCGGACCGGCTTGAAAACGAACTTTTTCGCCCGAATATCCGAGATGGTACGAAGCAGGGTATCGAAACAGCGCGGCATTATGCCGCGGTACTGAATAACCCCGGTCATGGTATACGTTTTCCCATTGTCTGTTACTCCATAGGTGAAGACTTCATACGGATCAGCACTTCAATCAACGGTTGAGCCACCGTCGAGTACAGTTCGTGCTGCGTTGCGCCCGATTCGAATGCGTGCCGGAACAGGTACATATTAGGGTGGGTGTGAAATCTTATAGTTGATCACAATTTCGGGCGGTGTTAAGACAACCATATTGTGAGCGGCCTCCCGCAGACAGGAAAGATCAGATTCGCATGGTAATGGAAATAGATCAGATTCACACGGTGCTGGTTTTCAAATATTCTGAAAAAAGTCTATTACAATAAGTACAAAAAAACTTAATAATATACTTCCGAATCTCTTACGCACCTTCACACGACGAAAACGAAATCGCTAGCGAAATGCCAAACAAAAATATTGAAATGCGCTGACTGACGAAGTGACGAACGAGAAAAACGTTTGACATTTCTCGCTGTCATGTTGCCGCCAAAAAAACTGGTGGAACAAAAAAATATCCCATGCATTTGCCGATTTATGGCAAAGCAAGATGCTGTTTTACCGAGAAATGGTATTTGATATTGCTGATTTCGGTAAAATAAAGTAAACCGCAATATTCGTCACATTTTATTAACGATTATCGGCATTTTGAAAATAATTACTGAAGTACGTGAAACCAAATTGCCGAGATGATGTAAAATGTTATTTTTTAACGAGATATCGTTAAAAATAATTTTTACCGTTGAATTCGGCATGAAATTTTACCGAGAGCAAAAATCAAAATTAAGTGTGTGCAAATTAAAAATGGTTCAAATGTCATTCTCAACATGACATTATTTACTTATGCAGACAATGCACATAAACACGAATTGTTTGTACTTACCTAGCGTGTGTAATTCCGTTTTCCCAACGATTATGATAGAAATCCGATCGCAGAATAAAATATTCGCTGCTAGCAACTGCAAACCACCAAAACAATAACAAAGAGCAGGGCGACCAGTTCACCCGTGTTTCTACACTGGTATAGGTTACCAGTTGTTCAAATTAAAAATTAACCCCGTTAGTTTGCATGAGCAATCGTTCAAACGAACGGGGGTCCACGGTAATCGCTATTTTCGGTTTGTTCCTCCAGCATCAGCTGTTCCCCAACATGAGGCAAACATGATGTATATACACGCGTATTTCGTGTTCGCTAGTGTGGGTGCTTGAGCTGTCAGAAAGCTCTATGTCATTTCTTTAGTCAGTTTCTTTAGGGTTGCCAGTCCCCTGTGACGAACAGAAGAAAAGAAGCACAGCGCTGCGCATGCGCCGTTTGGAAATAAACAAATTTGTTTATGTATGAAATGAATAACATTTTAATTTTGACTGTTTTGAATGTTTTTGGAGCGTCTTAGTAGAATACGAAACCTAAAAATAAAAAATAAGGAAACTTATCCAATTTAATTCTATGTGTATTTTATTCACGACAGATACGTATTTCGCCTACGACTTGCAGGCTTCCTCAGTGTCTGTTTTCGAACTCTTTCGGTTCGAAAACAGACACTGAGGAAGCCTGCAACACAGAGAACAGACATTTATGTTCATATAAAATATCTTTCAAATGGTGTGTAAGCTTTTGAAGAAAACACTAGCGGCATCTCTCTCAGGGTGCACCAGTTGTGCTACGTCCATGTTGCCAAATTCAATTTATATATCCTTACTACGCTCTATACTTTCGGATTACTGGCAACTCTAATGTCAGCTACTTAGCAATGGCGTGGTGTTTGTTGAATATTTTTAATAAACATGACGAGTGATAATAAGAAACACATTTGAAGAATTATTCGGTGCCTGGAAATTGCATGCCAAAGACGGATAACTGCCGCAATTCAACCGAATATTTCACTTGCTGCTCATAACTGAACAAAATATTGAAGGCGGAGCTCGTCTAAATCAAGAGTAGATACTATATAGGAAAAACAGTATCGTTTGACGGAAGCATAGCGATTCCAAGTACGGGAGCATTGTAATCTTCATCTACAATTTTAAAAATGCAAATAATCGTGATTAGAGTTATTCCATTTTTGGTCGTTCTCGTGGTCATCCTATTCTTTCAATTAATACCACCTGACCCCACCACGACTGCACCGGTAGCTTAAGGTGCCTTCTGGAAAACCTCAAGCCAGAGTCTTGAGTCAGGTATAGAACGATACAACGAAACAATGGGTTTAAATATCTTCGATAAAAAACCCGTTGTTTAGATTCGTCAGCATTTTGGAACCTAAATCAGCCTTTCGTGCCCGCGAGCTAGAACGGAAAACAGCAATTTGTTACGCTTGTCGGAGACATTTTTCATTCTGAGAGAATGTTTACAGAAATTGTGAATAATTCAATAATTACCGTTTGTGAAAAATTTTGTTTACTTTCGTTTTAGATTTGTTTGATTAGATAAACAACATGTTAGTTACCTTAGCAACTTTGTAATGCCTCGGTTAAAATGTAACATGTGCATTGGTAACCAAAGCTCTTCTTCATTGTGATGCGAGCGCCACGTAACAGGAGCATTACCACATACTTTCAAAATGGCGGTAGAGCTTTTACACATCCCGCGAGATTAAGATGAATGTCTGTTCTCTGTGGTTGTTTTTTGTATAACATCAACCCATCGACATCTCTATAACGAGATGCAGTGAACGTCAGCGACAGGATGTCCTGGGCTCAAAATCAGACAGCGGGCCCAAATCAGACTGCTGGCAGTTGAGTGAAACGCAGTGCTGACATGCTATCTCATTTTCGCACACACGAGATGTTGGCAGCGAAAACATGGTTGCCTGCCGAAGGGGTGTATAACATTGATTACCCAGATAATACAAAATCGTAATAAAAAGTTCACATTAAATCGTTTTCATGTCAATTTCACATTGGAATTGCATAATGATTAGAGTATGTCAAACCGAAGTGAACAATAAGTTGTTTTGCAGTCGTGCGTGTCTTCATATACAATTCATGACTGTGAATTATAAAGCAGTATAGACAATTGCAATATTTGATTATATCTTAATCATATATTCAGGAGTATTTAGTTGCGTGTTATAAAAACTACGCAAAATAGAATTACAAATAGTTGTCAAAGTTTTCGCACGTATATCGCCTCCACTTTGGTACATATATGTTCTTATATGGCGTGAAATATAACTTTTTCGTTCAGATATGATTTCGTATATCTCAGTTGCAATCGAGATATACAAACCAAATGGTTTACTGGGTAAAGATTAAGGTTTGAACGCGCGTCTCTGATTTCTGGGATTACAGACCGACAGATTTACAGATTCAAACTTACGCAAAGAACACAATGATAAATTTGCTTCTGTTTTTAGCTTAAAGATGCGTTTAGATTGGCGACTTATTACAAACTGTTGTCCATTGTTTCCAAGTAATTATAGCAACATATCACAAATGTTTGGGTGGTAACACAGAGAGTATCCAGCTTTTTACGCGCTATAATGGCGGACGCTATAAATTGTGTTCGTAATATTCGAACAATCTTTTTGACAACTCTGCATCCATCAAAACTGGGCACTTTTCTCCTGTAAGGCAGTGTTGCTCTTTCTTTCGTGTACGTAAAAGAAGGAGAACAATAGTTTTGTTTACATTTCGCACATATTTGCTCTCCTTCTTGGGCGTAAACGAAAGAAAGAGCACGGTAGTGTTGCAAGAGAAGAGTGCCAGATTTGATGTATGCAGAGTTGTCAAAAAGATTGTTCGCATATTACGAACACAATTTATAGCGCCCGCCATTATAGCGCGTAAAAAGCTGGATACCGTGGCGGGCGGCGGTATCGTATGTTGTTCACAACAGATAGTTTTTGACGTATCCTTACCATCACTAGGTAGTGATCCGAATCAATGTTAGCGCCCGGATAGGTTCTGACGTCAATAATGTCTGAAAAGTGCCGACCATCTATCAGAACGAGGTCGATTTGTGATTCTGTCTGGTTGGGTGATCTCCAGGTGTACCGATGGTAGAGGTTATGCTGGAAGAAGGTACTACGTATGGCCATGTTCTTGGAGGCGGCGAAGTCGACAAGTCTTAGGCCGTCTTCGTTCGTTTGCGGGTGGGCGCTGAACCGTCCAATCACCGGTTTGAATTCCTCCTCCTGACCAACCTGAGCATCACAGTCCCCCATGATAATTTTGACATCATGTCTTGGGCAGCGGTCGTATTCACGCTCCAACTGCGCGTAGAATTCGGCTTTGTCATCATCGGTACTTCCGAGGTGAGGGCTGTGCACGGTAATTATGCTTATATTGAAGAATCGGCCCTTCATTCTTAATCTGCACATTCGGGGGTTGATCGGCCACCACCCGATCACCCGCTTCTGCATCTCGCCCATCACTATAAAAGCTGTGCCCAGCTCGTGTGTATTGCCGCAGCTCTGCCCAAGTAACCAAAAGTTCGAATATTACTTGACAAGCGAACTCAAAAGTTCACAATTAGTTCATTTTCAGTTCCGTAGACCCTCCTTGCTGATTAGTAGTGTATATCAAGTGTACGTAGAACTAAATGCTTTAAGAAGTGCTGTAAGTACTTCATAGATACAAGCAAAATGTGCAGGACGATGGTTTTTAAAGGATTTTCTTCTAAGTGTCATGTCAGTTCGTCAGTGGTATGACCATCTCTATACGTACGTACCATCGTTCCTTTCCAGCATACCTCCTGCAGCGCTACGATGTCGAATTTGCGGCTCTTCACTTCTTTAGAAAGCACGTGGGTACTTCCGAGGAAATTTAGAGACCGACAGTTCCATGTTCCTAATTTCCAGTCGTTAGTCCGTTTTCGTCGCTTGGGTCTTTGCCGATTGTTCCGATTAGAGTTATTATTATTACTTGCGGAGTCCATTGCTTTAGTTTTTTTAGTGGTTCAGGCTTGCAAAGCCCGCAACCAATCCCACAGTATCGCCGGAGGGCCAACGTAGCTCGAAGGAGCCCTCCTCCCCTGTCAGCATACGACCTTGGTTTCCGTATCCCGGCTGGTACCACGAGGAGGTAGGGGTAGGAGTTGCTAGGTAAGAGGCTGTGAACCACTGTAGGGTCTATTTTATGCCCAGTGCACAAGGCACCGAAGATACGCATTATCAAACCGTTTACCAGCCTATTCAATTATTCAATAAACATCAAAACCATTGTTTTTCCTTTAGCACGTAATTAGGTCGACAAAATAGAAGCAGTCGCTTACGTATTTCCGCTCTCGATGACGGAAAAACACAATTATATTCACGTGTACTTATTCTAGAAATTAAATAGCTGCTAAT
This sequence comes from Sabethes cyaneus, assembly GCF_943734655.1. NCBI lineage: Eukaryota > Metazoa > Arthropoda > Insecta > Diptera > Culicidae > Sabethes > Sabethes cyaneus. The sequence continues at coordinate 627,171 of NC_071354.1, read as the reverse complement.
ACAGTATCCCAGAACGATTCTACTTCTTTTTATCAAAGAATAATGAAAATATAAATCAATTTTCATTCACTGGCCGAAAATTCATCTTATTAATTCCAGCCTAAACAAGCTGACAATTATGCGAGGTTGAGCCACCAAGAACGTTTCTAGCGTGTTGAGTAAAATTCCATACTAAATTAATTATATTGCCGGTATGTTAGCAGCACCTTAAAAACACCAACACATAACATCCATGGGCAACTCATTTCCAAAGAACTCACTGCTCAGAAAATTTTACAAACCACGTCGGAAAGAACTACGCCCCGTTAGCCATTATATATGTTTGCCATACGAACGGTTGTCATACGTACGAATGCCGTAATGAACGGGAGCCATAATGTACGTTTGCCTTAATTCATGTATGTATTCGACTTTTGATTTTGTGATATGATGGCTCAGAACTACACTTCAACGGCTTTGTCGCTTTTTATATTGTAAAGGGTATCTCAATGCGAGGACTAGGGAAAACTATCAAGAGGTTGGTTAATCTGGGAAAACGAATAGACTTAGACAGAATTGATTTGTACTGGGGGGGTGTCGCGCAGTGACCGGAACTTCCGACGGCGGATCAACGATCACTCGCGGCCTACGGTCGTCTCATCTAGGAGACGTTAAATATATGAATTATTGCAAACGTACATTAATGCTCCCATCCATTATGGCATTTGTTTTCATGGCTCTCGTCCATTATGGTATTCGTCTTTATGGCATTCATATGTATGGAAAACGTTCGTATGACAAACGTATTTATGGCTCTCGTCTGGCCACCGTCGGAAAGGTCTTGTGCTGTGTTGAAAGCAACGGCTAAGCTGAGGTACTTGGTTAGATAGGGATACTCTGGACGGAGATGAATCATCAAGCGATCACAAATGAAAATAAAAATAACTCTGGAATCTATTGAGGATTGAACGTATACAATGTTACTACTTTGATAAATGTTACATACAACGCATGTAGCATATATATATATGGTGCATATAGCATGTATGCAAGAATCGAATTATTATATACCTGGATACATGCTACTATCCCTACAAAGAGTCTTACGTAGTCCTACGTCTCCTATGCGGCCATGTCTTCTACACAACCCCTCTGATTTAATTTTTCAAATACAGTTTTTCTTAGCCCGCGGATGCAATCTTTAAATTATTTTGGTTATATATTAATGTTAGAATGGAGCATCTTTGTTAGATATTTAATCTAAGTAACCTCTATCTTACGTTAGACCATTTGAGTTCTGATAAGCCTACAATATGGCCTGTCTAGTAATACTTTCTCACGATTCTATAAAAAATATGTAGCATAAATTGAGCTACTCGTACCCTCTTGAAAGGTTCAAGGATAACACATTACTTGCGTACAGACGAAACAGCGCTTATGCTATTGAGTAGCTACATCCAGCATGCAGACTGTGATGAACATAAAATATCATCGTATTTACTACTGGTACTGTACACACGTTAGAAAGCAGTAGTGGCAACGAGATAGCCAGAGGATTGCCATGTTCGCAAAAATAAATCGTTACGATATGATATGACTGGATTCTTTTTCGCAATCGTGTTTGTGCGGTCCCTTTTTTGCTCATGTGATGTTAAGATTACGATACAGACAAAGGGGTGAAGAACAACGCATTCGTTACGCCATCAAGTGTGGGCATCCTGGATAATACCAAACGGGTTTTATTGGGTGGTCGGGGACTTTCAACTAGCTTTTGTTGGATTCACAATAAGTATTGAAGGGAAACAACCAACAAAGTGTGCAGAGTGCGATATCTTTAGATGTTTGCATTGGTAAAGGGTTAAATTATATTAGGCGAGTTTACTGGCTACTAGCAAGCGAGTTTACAATCAGCTCATAAACTCGTTAACCTGCACCAGCAAACCAAAAGATTATTTTTGATAGTGAGCTATTCAGCCTAGTGTGAATCCTAAGTGATAGATTTTTCAGAAATCTCCATTTCTTTGGAACATACGTGGACTTGAAAAGTTTTTACGTCTTTACGATAAGTTAGTGAGGGATCAGGGAAGCGGGAAGGTCGGGTAGCAATCAAATGACATTAAAATTATCGTGCATTCTATTTATACCCATGAAACAGATAATCATATTTTTGCCATTATGAATGACTACAATGAGAAAAATATTTATGGGCGGGTGTCGTTTAATTCATCAGCAGTCAACACATAATAAATATTATGTATTCTTATAAATGTCCGCATATCGTGACTCGTGTTATTTTCTTTTGAGCTTATTTAGTTTCAATTTGATTCAATACAATTGAGCAATTCATACCAATCAAGTAAACAAACAAGCTTAAGACGGGCACACTAAAAACAATATTAAAAATCACCGGAAGATACTTCCATTTCTCACCAGTTTTGGAACTGTGTCAAGGCGCGCCCAACCAGCCTGTTTCATGGTTCTTTGCTCCCTTTCGCATGCTATTTCCCTGATGCCATATCATAAATTCGCCAACGGCGATACAAGAAGATGCACAAGGAAGGACATTTACCGATATCGGCATCGTACCGGTCTACCCTCCACTTTTTGCTCCATTCACTGTTGACTTTCCGGTTTCTATACCCACGTAGTGTTTTACCCTTGTGCTATTTCAAATATTTTGTAAATGACATTGTTGGCTGCATTTCACACTGACTATTGGTCAACAAAAAGCATTGTTTTCGCTGTATGCGCAATGTAAAAACATGGCCTTTCCTATTCCAATGATAATGTTCTTTGCGTAAAACATCACAACCCCAGCTTTGTCACCTAAGGGCATAGTAAGGGGATGAGTGGAGCGATGAAGCACTTGCAGGACATCGTGCTACAGTACAGCACAGCACAGTACAGCATATACTTTGCATCTATTTCCTATAGCTTGGTAAACTTAGTAGGTATTAGAGCTTGTGAATTAGTTTTTTTTTTTACTTTCGGTGCGGAAATACATAGATTATTGACACAAGTATCCGAAAAATCATGTTAATTTACCATAAATTACATTATTTGCTTTAAGTAAAAACTGCAAGCTATTTATGTATTCCTGATTAACGATTCAAGTGGATGACATCCTTGTGACTTTTGCAATATCTTTTGATTAGTGCATATCTTACAAGGGTTGAGGGAGACTTGTGGAAAGCTTTGTGTCGAAAGTTTATTTTTTCCGTTGCACACTCATTAAGTAGGGGAATGTCGTCGTGTTTGGGCCATCTTTTGGTCCACAAATCTCATTTCAAAAGAAACTTGGAAATTTAACAAGGGTCTAAATACGAGCTATTAATAAGACCTTTGTTAAATTTCCAAAGTTTCTTTTGAAATGAGATTTGTGGACCATAAGATGGCCCAACCACGACGACATTCCCCAATATGCATGGAAAGTTTCCCAGTTTCACACAAAAAATGTCTTCGACAAGCAAACTGGCTTCAACCAAGCATACAGTAATTAAGTACGGCTAACATTTATCAACACATTCGTCATGTAGAAAGATTCTAATACCTGGGTCACCATCAATCAACTGTCAATGTCAGGGAAGCATTCAGGCATTCCAAATGCATGTGAAGGGCAAATAGTTTTCGTTCAATTTCGAGTATGTAATTTCTATAATCTATTATAATCAATATAAACAAATAAGGTGTTTCGGTTCTGTATTGGAAACAAATAGCAGCCCTTGATAGTTTCACACTCCGCATTGAAAAACTATAAGCCAGCCGTTTGCTAGTAGTAGCAGTAATGGAAACAAATTTATATAAATATATATCTTTCTCCCGTAACACTTCTTTCGTGCCGGTCTTTCTCATCCACTAACTAAGCAATGCATAATTTATTAGAGTTACCGCACCAGCTAGTGAAATAAATTGTCTCCCATAAGTCTTAACATTTGTCTTCAGGTATGACGCAAAGAAAGTGCATGCCTCATATTTGTTCAGTTTTATATTAATGAGAGTCTCATTAGAATTTAGCGATTCCATTACTTCTTTCGGTAATTAAAAACCTAAATAGATATAATAGAATCTTTATAGTTAGATGACTTCTATTTCTTTCGATACATGTCCCTTGGCTGATCTACGTTTATGATATATCACATAACTAAGAAATAACGCAAGGTGTAAGATTGGATGAACAAACCGATGAACTTGTGGAATTTAAGGGAAAAACGGAGAATGTGGAAAAATCGTATATTACTTAAATCATTGATGTTAATGAAAAACAAACAAGAATATTACACTTTGATATTTTCAATAAAAATAGACTTTAAAAGAGTGAACGACAGCACTAATATGCAACACGACAAATTTATGGGAAGAGAAATGAATGCGACATGCTGTAACAGGAATAAATCTATCAGAGAACATCGATTTTGATCTTCACCGTATCGCCACGTTCTTACAGCTGTCCCCCTGAGGCACATTGTTAGCTGTGAAATTATGGGATTCTGAAAGGCACTACCAGGTTTTCGGTATGTTTTACTTTGATTTCCGTCACAGCAATATTTGCCTTCTGCACCATGTCGCGAATCTAGAGATAAAAAAGCAGGATGTTCTAATGATGATTTTAATGCTGTATAATGTATGACATTTTACTTACCATATTTACATCTTCCGGCAAAATCGGTACGGACGCTAGCATCGATTCTGGATTAGGAATGTCTTTCAGTAGTCCTTTAAGAAAAACAAAACAATATGCTCCAATATTATCGTAGCTTTTACAAACGTGAGGACCACGTTTTTTTATATTTAAGCTAAAGGAATTTCGGTGTAACGAAGAATAGTTGTAAATCACTTCTACCTGCTGATTCTTTTAACTTATGCGATATAAAAGTGTATTTCCACAATCATATCTCTAAGAGAGATATAAAGTAAGATTGACCTCTGCTAAGATAATTAATGAGCGATTGAACTTTCTATAATAAACTGTGCAAAGTAGGATCAACCCGGTAAATAGGTGGATTCGATAGGTGGTCCAAGTAAATAACAACAAAGCATTGACCAATTTGTATAGTCTGGAAAATAAATAAAGTTTCGTATTCTACTAAGACGCCCCAAAAACTTCAGTCAATTTGTATAGTGTTTTTAGCTAAGCCTTATACAAATTTAATGAAAAGTTTATGGCCTGATATTGTAATTTTGCTGAAATCGATACAATTTGATTTTGATTTGAAATTTGATACAAACATTCTGTACAGTATTTAGAACATCCAATCAATCAGAATCAGAACAATTCGAAATGTCAAAAAATTAGACGCCGGACCAATTGCGAGAATGTTAATACTCGTATTGTCAAATATTATTTAAAATCCTTGATTGGCCCTGTCTGGCCTTACATGATTAACTCCAAGATGTCCCCGATCTGTCTCGTTGTATTAAGGGGACATAGTAGCTTTTCAATGTTCAAAAACCGAAATTTTTGTTATTGATTACTCGATAGATTATCATTTTGAGCATACGTATTTGAAGCCGTTTGGATGAATTCCAAAAATTGACTAAGTTACAGCTATTTCTACGCGCATGTCTGGAACGATTACACAGCGAAGAAAAACTTCAAAGCCGTGTTTCTCGAAACCAGGTTTTGAAAGTCGGTACCATATATATCTCAAAAACGGTTCACGCAATTCTCTAGATTATTTTTTTTGTTTAAAAGTTTATAAAACTATATTATTAAAACCCCGAATCGATTGGTGTTGCGCGTTGTCGAGAAATGAGGCAAAAATATGGTGTAAAAAGTACTATGCCCCTTAAAAATTCCATTGAATCAATTTTAAGATTGTTGATATCTATATTATTGATATTCTTATACACTCAAGACTTATTCTACCTCATGGTTTATTTTCACAATTTTTGAATTGACGCGGTTTTTGTGACGATTTTTGAATTAACATGGATTATTTTTATGATAATTTTTGAGTTGACGCGGTTTTTTCAATGACATTTGGATTGTAAATAGCTCTTTCGGTGATTTTTGATTTAACATGGTTTATTTATATGATGACTAGCTGACCCGACAAACTGCGTATTGCCACAAATTAAACTGTGTCGTACATAAATCGTGAATCTCGGATGACCTTTGGCACAATCTCGAGTTTTTGCAAGTTTTTGAGAACTTCAACCTTAGATGATTCATATTAGCAGTTACGTAACTATGAAACACTGACGAACTGACATGACACTTAGAAGAAAATCCTTTAAAAACCATCGTCCTGCACATTTTGCTTGCACACTAGCACCCTCTGTTATGCATGTTGCGGAGTAGCTTGCATTTGCAGGGTTTTATGCTGTAGGGTTTTGTACATTTGAATGGTTTTATACTGAAAACTCAAAGCAACACTTGCGTGCCGCGGTGTGGCCATGTGCGAAGCATGCTTTTTTGAAAAATGAGTGGTTTTTGATTGGACGATGGAATTATCGCGAGTGTCTCGTCTGTTTGTCTGTGATGAAAGCATAGGTAATTTAATATACAAATTTTCAATTTTCCGCACTGTACAGTAGAGAACAACCACAAACTATACAGACACTGCGCATGGAACAAAACGCATTAAATCTGAAGGACCAGATTCATTTGAAGTGAGTGTATTTCGTCCCTTGTATATCTCACCAATTCATTCGCGTATCAATCTCAGCAGCCCGTTAATTTCCATAAGTTTTCCTGACAACTAATTTGTAAGAAAAGGTGCAGCGGTTTATGGAAGGTATGAATCGAATTAACTATTATACAAAATTTACTGTATTTATTATGTAAAACTTTCCTTCAGATCGAAACAGCACTTCTTATTCTTATAACCAAGGCAGTCAACGCAATGCCGGAAGTGAAGCAAGAACTTGAGCAGCTGTACTTGTTCCATCCCCGAGGGTCCGGAGTATTAATTAACCTTTACTAGCCAAATACTTCCAACGAAAATCAAAAGTTAATTATTAATCAGAAGCGGTTGGTACGAGACGTCCCCGTTTCTTCTTCCCCTGTAGATTCAGAAATCTATACCTATAAAGAAGGATTTCTGTCTGTCTGTCTGTCTGTCCCGTGTTCCTTATAGAATCAAAAACTACTGAACCAATCGGCGTGAAAATTTGCATGTAGAGGTTTTTGGGGCCAGGAAAGGTTTTAGTGATGGTTAGAGACCCCTCCCCCCACTAAGAGGGGGGGCTCCCATACAAATGAAACACAAATTTCTGCATAACTCGAGAACTAATCAAGCAAATAGAACCAAATTTGGCATGTGGGTGTTTTCGGTGACAAGAATTTATTCTAGGGTAATTTGAGACCCCTCCCCTCTTTATAAGGGGAATTATAACTCCTCTCCCCTTTAAGAGGGGGGGTTTCCATACAAATTTCCTCATAACTCGAGAACTAATCAAGCAAATGGAACCAAATTTGGCATGTGAAGGTTTTCGAGGGCAAGAAAATTTTCTATGTTGAATTAGGACCCCTCCTCACTTTAAGAGGGGGGGCTCCTGTACAAATGAAATACCAATTTCCTCATAACTCGAGAACTAATCAAGCAAATGGAACCAAATTTGGCATGTGTGTGTTTTTGAAGACAAAATTTTTTTCTATGATGAATTGGGACCCCTCCCCACTTTAAGAGGGGGGGGGGGGGGGCTCCTATACAAACGAAATACAAATTTCCTTATAACTCGAGAGCTAATCCAGCAAATGGAACCAAATTTGGCATGTAGGTGTTTTTGGAGGCAAGAATGTTTTCTATGATGAATAAGAACCTCTCCCCACTTTAGGAGGGGGGCTCCTATACAAATGAAATACAAATTTCCTCATAACTCGAGAACTAATCAAGCAAATGCAACCAAATTTGGCATGTGAAGGTTTTCTAGAGCAAGAAAATTTTCTATGGTGAATTAGGACCCCTCCCCACTTTAAGAGGAGGGGCTCCTGTACAAATGAAATACAAATTTCCTCATAACTCGAGAACTAATCAAGCGAATTGAACCAAATTTGGCATGTGTGTGTTTTTGGAGACAATTTTTTTTTCAATGATGAATTGGGACCCCTCCCCACTTTAGGAGGGGGGGTCCTATACAAACGAAATACAAATTTCCTCATAACTCGAGAACTAATCCAGCAAATGGAACCAAATTCGGCATGTGGAGGTTTTTGGAGGCAAAAATATTTTCTACGGTGAATTAGGATCCTTCCACACTTCAAGAGGGGGGGCTTCTACACAAATGAAATACAAATTTCCTCATAATTCGAGAACTAATCAAGCAAATGGAACCATATTTGGCATGTGGGTGTTTTTGGAGACAACCATTTTTCCCATGATGAATTAGGACTTCTTACCTTTTTAGGAGGGGGGGGGCTCCCATTCAAACGAAATACAAATTTGCTCATAACTTTAGAACTAATCAAGCAAATGGAACCAAATTTGGCATGTGAGAGTTTTAGATGGCAGAATTTTTTTTCTGTGGTGTATTACGACCCCTTTCCCTTTTAAGAGGGTGGGCTCCCATACAAATGAAATACAAATTTCCTTATAATTTGAGTACTAATCAAGCAAATGGAACCAAATTTAGCATGTAGATTTTTGAGTCTTGAATTTATTTTATGATAGTTAGAGACCTCTCACCCCTGTGGTAGGGGGATATGGACTCTCATACAAATAAAACAGAAATTTTTGCGAAACTCAAAAACTAATCCAACTCGAGAAATTCGAGACTCTTCCATAAAACATTAATCAATAACAAGACCACAAAAACTATCTATAGTAACACTAGATCATTCAGGACGAGCCGGTCGCGAGTGTTGCCGGTGACCCGCCGTCGGAAGCGCCGCCCACTGGGGGGCTTGCAAAACTCGAGAAGTGACAAAGATCATCCGAGATTCATGATTTATGTACAACACAGGTTAATTTGTGGCAATACGAAGTTTGTCGGGTCAGCTAGTATATCTATATTCACACAAGATTCATTTCAATGAATTGTCTCTGCGTCAATACTTCACAGTTGGCCTGGCCGATTTAACATTTGCAAGATATCTCGCAAGATGTTTCGCAAATATCAATACTGACAAAAAAATAATTTGAAATGTTTCTATGATTAGAAATAATTAAAATTATTTCCAGGAATCCTTTATTGTGGCTGTGATGGTATTAATAAGATAAGATAATAATAAGATATCCGATTCTTTATTAATTTTTCCAACTCACAGAAACAGTTGTCGGAATCTAGAAAGTAAGACAGCGCAACGGCTGTCCTGAAGTATAAAACAGTGTTCAGAGCTGATCTGCGTTTTTCAAGATTAACAATCTTTACCTCCATTAGTGACTGATATCAGAACTGAAATTGAAAACAGTTTACAGCCATCGTTTTTCTGATATAATTAGAATTGCTGTTGAAGTTGTTCGGGACTTCACTGGTTCGTTACCAATTCCGGCGCGTTTTGTTTCGGCTCAGGTCCGGTGCAATAACAAACATTTTTTTTCGTTGCGTTAGTGTACACATTTGTTCACATTGTTACCACCAGAAAATGTTCTTAGTGAGGGTTACCAATAAATTTTTGAAACTGCGCGCATGAGGAAAAAATCAAATCTAATAACGTGATCCGTTGAATGCATATGAGTCTGCATTTGAAAAAAAACCATCATAGTACTCTATGGTACGGCAGCACAGCAGAAAATGAGCAGTAAGCAGAAAATGAAAAAATATACCTAGCAATCCACACAGTTTAGTATGAGTCCTCCACCCTACCACAGGTCTCAATTAACCATATAAAATTACTTTCTCCAGAAACCTTCACATGCTAAACTTGGTTCCGTATGCTTGATTAGTTCTCGAGTTATGCAGAAATTTGTTTCATGTATATGGGGGACCTAATTTACCATAGAAACAATTCTTGCCGAATTTGGTTCCATTTGCTTGATTACTTCTTGAGATATGAGGAAATTTGTATTTCAGTTGTATGGGAGCATATGCCAAATTTGGTTCCGTTTGTGTTTCAGTTATATGGAAGCCCCCCTCTTAATCCTCTCTGTCCCATGGTAGCACAGGTGCTCCATGACTTCCGATGCTAAAATCGATCGATAAAATTTTTGAGGCATTCAAATATGGATATTTTGATTTTGTAGCGTAGTTAAAAAATTGTTTCACAAGGTATATAGTTGCGTTTGACGAATTGTTAATTAATAGCTTTTTTACATGATCAAAAACTGTAAACCACCAAAACACCCCTGGGACAGAGAGGGTTAAAGGGATGAGGGGTCATAATTCACTATAGAAAAAAAATCCTGCCTCCTAAAACCTTCACATGCCAAATCTGGTTCCATTTGCTTGATTAGTTCTCGAGTTGTGACGATATTTGTATTTCATTTATATAAGCGCCCCCCCCCCCTCCACTCAAAAGAATGAGGGGTCCTAATTCGCCACATAAAAAACTCCTGCCTCCTAAAACCCCCACATGCCAATTTTGCTTCCATTTGCTTGGTTTCTTCTCGAGCTTCTTCTTCTTTCTTCTTTATGAGGAAATATGTATTTCAAGCGTTCGCGCAAAGGCTATGTGCCGGGACTCAGACGGTAATCTTCACTGGCTAGAGCGCTGCACTGAATCATTGTCAAGATTTGGGATGAGGAGCTACTATCGGAGGTGTGGACGGAAGGCATCGTGTGTCCGATCTACAAAAAGGGCGACAAGTTGGATTGTTGTAATTACCGCGCAATCACACTGTTGAACGCCGCATACAAGGTACTCTCCTAACTTTTATGTCGTCGATTATCACCATTTGCAAAGAAGTTCGTGGGGTAATATCAAGTGAGATTCATGGTTGCCCGTGCCACCACGGATCAGATTTTCGCGCTTCGGCAAGTGTTGCAGAAATGTCGCTAATACAACGTGCCACGCATCATTTATTCATCGACTTCAAATCAGTGTATGACACGATCGATCGAGATAAGCTATGGCAGATTATGCACTACTACGGATTTCCGGATAAACTAACGCGATTGGTCAAGGCGACGATGGAACGAATAATGTGTGTTGTTCGAGAATCAGGGGCAGTCTCGAGTCCCTTTGAATCTCGAAGAAGGTTACGGCAAGGTGATGGGCTTTCATGTCTGCTGTTCAACATCGCTTTGGAGGGCGTGATAAGAAAAGCGGGGATAGACACGAGTGGCACGATATTCACGAAGTCCGTCCAGCTTCTTGGTTTCGCTGACGACGTTGACATCATTACACGTACCTTTGAGAGGATGGCTGAAACGTACATCGGACTGAAAGCTGAAGCCAAACGGATTGGACTTGCCATTAATGTTTCGAAAACAAAATACATCAAAGGAAGAGGTTCTAGAGAAGTGAATGCTGACCTCCCTCCCCGGATTCATTTAGACGGTGATGAAATCGAGGTGGTAGAAGAGAGTTCGTGTATCTGGGCTCACTGGTTACCGCAGCCAACGACACCAGCAGAGAAATACAAAGACGGAATTCGTGCCTACTTTGAACTCCGTAGGACGCTGCGATCGAACAAAATTAACCACCACATGAAGTTAACAATCTACAAGACGCTGATTAGACCGGTGGTCCTTTACGGCCATAAGGCATGAACTATGCTCGTGGAGGACCAACGCGCCCTTAGTGTTTTAGAACGAAACGTGTTGCGCACTATCTACGGCGGAGTGCAGATGAAAGACGGAACGTGGAGGAAGCGAAAGAACCATGCATTGCATCAGCTGCTTAGGCAACCACCCATCGCTCACCCCGCAAAAATCGGTCGCCTGCGATAGGCTGGGCACGTCGTGAGGATGTCGGACGACAGCCCGGTTAAAAAAGTTCTCAATAATGATCCGACTGGAACGAGACGGCGCGGTGCGCATCGAGTAAGATGGATCGATCAAGTGGAAGGCGACCTGCGGACCCTACGCAGACCACGTAACTGGCGAATTGTGACCATGGACCGAGTGGAATGGAGACGACTTCATCGTAGAGCAAAGGAAACTACGGCCTAGAGCTGATCAAGTAAGTATGTATTTCATTTGTATGGCAGCCTCCCTCCTAAAGGGGGAGGGGTCCTTATTCACCATAGAAAAAATTCTTGCATCCAAAAACCCCCTCATGCCAAACTTGGTTCCAGTTGCTTGATTACTTCTCGAGTTATGCAGAAATTTGTGTTTCATTTGTATTTGAACCCCCTTAGTGGGGGAGAGGTCTCTAACCATCGTAGGAACCTCCCCCGGCCCCAAGAACCCCTAAATGCAAGTTTTCACGCCGATCGGTTCAGTAGTTTTCGATTCTATAAGGAACATACGGACAGGCAGACAGACAGACAGGCACACAACCATTTTTATATATATGTACAGTGGACCCCCGTTCGTTTGAACGATTCCTCATGCAAACTAACGGGGTTAGTTTTTAATTTGAACAGCTGGCAACCCTAAATAAGCCGAAACTTGAATGAACTGGCCGCCCAACTCTTTGTTATTGATGGGTGACTTGATTTAGTGCTCAGTTGCAAGCAGCGAAAATTTCATTCTCCGATCGGATTTCTATCATAATCGTCGGAAAAACGGAATGTGAAACAGCATGATGTTGCGGTAACCGAATCTTAATTTTAGAAATCCTTGCTATCGGTGAGGTCAAATCTACATCGCAACTTGATTTAAAAATAGCACATTTGTTTATTCCCTCATGTAAAACTATTTTTAAGATTTATAGAATTTTACTGAAAATATATAGGGGGATTAGGGGCATAATGAGCACACGGGGCGAAATGGGTATGAAATGGGGAAGGCAAATGAGGAAGCGTGCAACATAGCTTCAGTCATCCCAAGCCCCTACCTAGAGCCTCCACGTGGCCTTACCCGGCCTTCTATTGAGTAGCCAAGCTAGGAGGTGCGAAGATGGGTGGTTCCTGGCTGACTGATCTCAAAACTGCGGATTTGGATGACGGCTGAGCCACACAACCTTGTTAGTAGGTAAGCTAAACATAAGTTATTTTAATTATTTGTTTCGTTTTAGCTCATGGAGCAAGCACCTCCTACTGTACAGTGAAAACTCGGGACGAAGAAAGTTTAAATAATGCACATGGATACCAGAAGAAAAATTAAATTAATAATGGAAGCACTCATGTAAACTCAAATGATGCAACTCTATTCCATTCGAAGGACTGCTGGTGAGATTGTTCTATTTTTAAAGTAAAGGGAAAGGAGCATCAGGGTATCGAATGAATCGAAGACTGGATGAGGGAGGTGTTAACCAGCCCAAGTCATATAAGGTCGGAGAGGATTTTGACGCGCCCTTCTAGCACACAAATCATCACGCAAGATAAGTTTGCACGGCGAAGTTATATATCTAGAAACCGGAAGTCTATGTTGGAACGGGTGTTTTATAATCCCATTGCGACATTGCTTATAGATCCACCCAACCCCTTTTTAGTCCTTCACGAACAGCATTGACATGAAAGTTGCTAGGTAGCTAAATTCGATTCTGCAGTAATTCTACTTGCATACAATGGGAAACCCTGGTGATGGTGGCTAACCCCATACATACATACATACATAATGAACACACGGGGCGAAATGGGCACCCCTCTTTTCTACGAAAGTACGCATTTTGTAACATCATGTGGCATGCGAAACACTGCTGTAGGTACTACAGTATCTATTTATCAAAAAAATGAGTGATTACTACTTTTAAAACACGGAGTTATATTAAAAAACTCAACTTGGTTGTCAGACGCTGAAAAAATTATAATTTTGGTGCACTACTTTGGTAGTGCCACTTTTACCCATTTATATGTTAACTACTTGACTGGGAGCGAAATGGGCAGCCGTAGGTGGGGTGAAACGAGCACTATGTCGCATTAACTAACCTTTCAATTTCTTTGTTTATCGCGTCAATGCTTGTTTACAGTGATGGTATGAATATGTCAAGAGAATCCGGAAGACATAATTGGCCAAAAAAGGCCTTGCAAGCGGTCTTGACCACTATAGGCGAGACGGAATATCCATAAAACAAGTCGCCAAGTACCACGGCACTATACGGCAGACGTTAGCTCGGTATTTGGTGCCATACGATAGGGCAATCTCGGAGCAGGAGGTGGACCAAATTGATTCCTTCAAAACTGTTATAACTCCCGCTTCAGAACAAGAACTGGCGGTCCATATTTGTATATGAAGGTTCGATGCTACGGTATTAGGACAATCAGGACAATCAGAGTTTTTCCGACGTTTTGACACGTTTAATGTTTGTGTATGTATGGGTGTGTATGTGTATGTGTATATGAATGTGTGTGAGTGTGTGTGGTTGTTGATACTTATATACACCCTTCAAGCATGTATTTATAAGGGTCCTCAACTGCTCATTATGCCCCAGGGGTTGCTCATTGTGCCCCACACACTGACCGATTTTTAGTTTTTGAAGCATAAGTTTAAATTGCAATTTTCGTCATCATATCAATTATTTTTCAATTTGTCTACAGTATGCCTTTAACTATCGATAGTGCATGTATGTTTTGCAATGACGACACTAAAATTTCAGTCATTTTGGGTGCTTAAATCAGACAACGAGTTTGGGTGCTCATTATGTTCCTAATACCCCTAACTACTAGGCTCTAAACTACTATTTAGGGGCTATGTAATAGCTTACTACTCACCTACGTAAACAGCACTGTTTGGATGTGATACGGTATTCCACTGTTGAGCCAGCCTTTGTGAGTACACTTTTACTCGATCGTTGTACTCTTGAGGTTCAATGTTATGAATGTCCATAGCAGCCACATCAATTACGTTTCTATCCACAATAAAAAAAAGTACCCAAGCAATTCAAACATGAGCATGAATTTTACAACTCTTTAATCAAAAGCTTAAATACTTACGCTGCGGTGTCTTGAATAATTTTGTTCAACGCTGAGACGTCATCTTTCTTTGGCACCGAGCTTGCGAATTCTTGACTAAGATCTTCACTATTCGATCTTCGTACCGCTGGACTGTTATTCACAGGATTATCTAGCAAGTGCGTTCGTTCATTTGGTTCACTGCCCTACATAGACCATCAGATTTTTAACCAAATTAGTTAATTAATCTAAATTAAATATTTGATATTTGAACGCCCGCCCTACCTGTGCGGAAGAATCCTCCTGACAAGTGAAGCAGCTAGCTGCGTAGTTTACAAGCGTACGAATGCAATCCATTCTCAGGAGAAATTAACTGCGATAACTTATTATTCCGAGCTTAAACAATGCAAATTGTATTTTACGTTTCAATACATTTGTTAGATATACTATTATTTTTATATGGGTAAACTTTCGGCAATGGGAATTTGAATATCTTTTGTTTTGATCTCTTTCCAAGCAGGGAGCAGGGTGACACTTTTCAGGAAGGTATTCAATAAAAAAAGTATAATGGGACGCCGGTGTTTTTGTTAATTTTTGCGGTGCAATTATTCGCATCATTCGACAAGTAGTCGTCGCTGCCGTAAAAATGATGATATTTTTATTTTAAGCTGTCAAAATCACCCCATCGGCAGGCAACCATGTTTTCGCTGCCAACATCTCATGTGTGCGAAAATGAGATAGCATGTCAGCATTGCGTTTCACTCAACTGCCAGCAGTCTGATTGGGGCCCGCTATCAAATTTTGAGCCCAGGACATGCTGTCGCTGACGTTCACTGCAGCACAGAGAACAGACATCCATTCAGGAACAAATTTTTCGGGAATTCTTGGATAAAATTTCAAATTAAAATCACCTAGTATGCTAGCGTCACCACTACTATAGTTTCCCAACTAAATGATTCTTTTGATTTGCACACTGACAACCTTTGGTTCCTCTGGCGCTAGTATATATGAAATGTAAGCGACCCCCTGGCACATCGCCATTTTTCTATGACTAAAATCTACGCACGTCAAAAGCACTGGGCGGGAAATCACTTCATAGAAATTCTATGGAGCGGCCATTGTTGTTTGGGGCCCAGCATCGAGGGGCCCATCAGTATGGGGGTACTGTCATATCATATGTGAGAGCGTATTGGTGACACCGAGCTGACTGTAAGCGTTATGCTAGCGCCAGAAGCTAGCTGTTGTGAGTTTAGTGTAGAATTTTATGCGTCTTTAGCGACATCATCACTATAGTTTCCCAACTGATTTGACATAAGTTTTATCCAAGTGGGGACCTTTCGCTTGGATGTCTGTTCTCTGTGACTGCAGCTCGTTATATACATTTTTTGTTTTTGCTTAGGTCCAATCTAGGGTCGCTCTAGTGCCAATCGAACGGCTGTCAAAACGTTTGTTTTTTCACTCAGGTTGAACTCAGTTTCGCTCTGGGTTGCACTTTTTAGACGACTGGTTCGCACTGAGTTTTTTCACAGTTTGAACCTCGCAATAAGCAATACACTGACAACCCGAAAACGTTTATTTATGCTCGCGAAAATGTTTGTTAATTCAGTGGTCGGTTGGAATAAACCCAGGTTGAAAAACAAAAACGCTAATAAGAGATGTCGATGGGGTGGTCAAAATACATAAAAAATCATCTGAAGTGAATTTGAATAATTTTTTAAGGCGGATTTGAATCAATCAAATGTTATGGTTGGGTATGATAACATATCCAGCTTTTTACGTGTCATAATGGCGGAAAGCATAATCCGTGTTCATATCATTTTAACAGTATTTTTGACATTTCAGTAATACATTCGCACGAACACAGCAAAACTAAAGGAATGTGTGAAAAGAAAACGTGCGATGTATTACTGAAATGTCAAGAATACTGTTCAAATATTACAAATACGGGTTAGGCCGTCCGCCATTATGGCTCGTAAAAAGCTGAATACATAGACCTTGACATAGACTGTTGAAGACAAATCTGGCGGAGCTAAAACTTTACGCTGCTTTAAAAATTCAATTGCCTTGTTCAATTAGCAAAAGATGCGTCGTAATTCGCGAAGTTCCACGGAACATATACCTCGCGATTCACGCAACTTGCTGCTGATTATAGGAAGACTTATCCAATTCTGAATGGTTGCCAAAACTGTTTAAATAAAATAAACAAAAAAAAAGTGTTGCAGAATTAGTAATTTTTCTCTTTGCGCGTCTGTAGATTACCTGCCATCTGTACTACAGACGGTAGATGAAGTACAGACGCACTATAGTGACTACATATAGAGTGACGACATTCTCAAAATTGGAATGACAATTGTCTGTCAGTGTCATTCCAATCGAGCGGACAGGTAGGTCACCAAATGCAGGTGTAGGAAAAAATGGAATTTCATATGGAAATTTACTATTAGGTATGTGCAGAATATTTTGAGTGTATCTACCGTCTGTAATAGCGAATTCATAAATTAACCTACACTCTTAAATGATTCTACCTGTAAATAGGTCGGATTTAGTTAAAGCTAGGTTGAAACTACTCAAAATGCCCTTAAAGTGTACAAACTCAAACTTTGGGTAAAAATTTCAACCAATTTTGGCTACTTGCTACCGATAATTGAATTATTCTCTATGACAAATAACGTAATTTTAAGTTCCTACTACCAATTTTTTGGTTGAAAAACTACTCAAAATCTGAGTTTGTACACTTTAAGGGCATTTTGAGTAGTTTCAACCTAACTTTAACTAAATCCGACCAATTTACAGGTAGAATTATTTAAGAGTGTAGATCAAATCGATTAGAACTCAGTTTTAATAGAAGTGCTGTCAAAGCGTTCATAAATTAACCGAGATTGCATTTCGGTTAAACTGACAGCATTAAGTTTGAAGCGCAGGTTAAAACTGTCTAGCATTGCGGTTTACGGGTCGATCTGTCAAACTGCCCGTATCGTTCATAAATTTCGGGTTCGAGTTAGCACGAACCCATCAGGTTAATTTATGAATTCGCTGTAAGTCTGTACCCCTGCTTTAACAAGTATCTTACGTAATTTGTGATTGGCGTTTATGACAAACTGAATGCGCCAGACAGTCGGTTTGTGTCTACAATAAATTCGAGCAGCTCGCGGTGTAATCGGTGTAATCGTCGACCGGTAAGCCAAAGTAAATTGATATATACCAGGTATATGACAATGCGAGCTGTCATATACACTTTGCACTAACACATCTACACTAGTTCTGAGATTTCGAGCATTTTGTATGGAAAATTAGTTAATTTTTTAAAAAAATCGTTGGATACGCAAGATTTGTCTTTTTTTTTCTTACAGCTTTTATGTTTATGCTTAGAACATTATTTCTAGTATGTATTTTCATGAATACAATGAAGTGCAACATTCCAAATTGCAAGCGGAAATTTTTTCGTCAAAGCGGTATCAAGATGTCTCAAAGAAATGTCGTTATATCGCTTTCCTACAAGTAGTAAAACAAAAAAGATTTTTTTCAAAATGCTCGGACATGATTGTTTAATAAGCAGCATGAGCAACATTCTTATCCGCCCGCGATATTTTTCGTCTGATTTCTGGTAAGCTTTTAAAGTGTTAATTATCTTCTAAGACCGTTTTGTAGCAATCTAAGATTACTTTTTATGGTTTTCTACGTAGTGTTGAGACGGGTAAATTTATGATAAAAAGGTATCATCTTGGAACAGTGACTTCAACTTAAGGATTTTCAAGCAGTAGCACAAGCATCTATTCGAATAAAACTATTTTTTAAAAGAAAACATCAAAGGCAGATATTCAAGAGCATCATGCAAGCAAAATGTTGGATGGAACGTGTTTTAATTCAAGCAACCGTATACCGCATTGATCGTGAAGTATTACATTAACATTAATTCATTTTTCAATTGCACATCGAAATAGTTAGTCACCCATGTTCTCAAATTTTTTACGCATAATAAAGAAGGCTACAAGTGCAAATGACTTTAAAATATATTCCTTACATTTCATTGTAAATGTTCAAATATTTCACTGCAATAATATAGCTGCATTCATTAATTACAAATAATTTAGTTTTAATTTTCATGCAAGTTCCACCATATTTCAGAACTATTTCTTCTTCTTTCTACACACACTAATGCAATCCTCGATGGTCACATACCTGGTATATATCAATTTACTTTGCCGGTAAGCATATTTTTCTCCACGTCAAAACTGAACAGCTGTCAGTCAGTCAGAAGAACATAAACCGCACGTAAACAAACAATCTGGATCTCAAAGGCCAGCAGCATTGCGGATAAAGTCGCTTTTTTACTGTAATAGGAATAATACTGTATAGAAAATCAATAACTTGCCGTATCCGTATACTGATTGCGTCTCTTTTAATTAGTCATTTTTATTGAAATCACGGCAAAGTTATGTTGTGCGTCTGTAACCTGTAAGTAGTGTGTTCTAATTTAGGTCCAAAGAAAATTGTAGGAAACCCAAAATTTTTAGGGTATATGTGCTGCTTTTTATCGGTTCATTCAGTTTAATCAGCTTGTTGACAATCTTTTTACTTCTGAGACAACTGATAAAAAAACAGAAAATCAAACGTCGCGCTAACAACGATAATGATAAGTATGTGGCCCTCTTTCATCCATACTGTAACGCCGGAGGAGGCGGTGAACGTGTTCTTTGGTGTGCCATTCGAGCATTGCAAAACAAGTATGCTGATGCGTTTTCTTACTCAATAATTTTGATGATATTCCACCTCTTTTCAGGTACGAGGGTATAAAGCTGTTTGTGTATACCGGAGATTTAGAAGCAACTGGAAAAGAAATTTTAGACAAGGCGGAACGAACATTCAACTTGAGCCTTGATAGGGATAGAATACAGTTTGTCTATTTGAAAAACAGAAGATGGATCGAAGCGAAACGTTACCCATACTTTACGCTACTTGGTCAAAGTTTTGGCTCAATGCTTCTAGCCATGGAGGCATTACTCAGCCTACAGCCTGATATTTATATTGATACTATGGGGTATGCATTCACTTATCCAATATTTTCATACCTGGGAGGATGCAAAATTGGTTGCTATACGCATTACCCGACAATAAGCACCGATATGTTGCGAAGAGTTCAAAATCATGTCAATAGTTACAACAATCGAAGCTATGTAACAAAAAATCCGTTTGCCACTTGGATAAAGATAGTTTATTATCGTATATTTTCTAAAATCTACGGAAATGTTGGTCGCTGCGCGGACACGATTATGGTAAATTCCAGTTGGACTGAAAACCACATAATTGCGCTGTGGGAGGTACCATATAAAACACATCGGGTTTATCCTCCTTGCGAGGTGACTCATCTGAAAAACTTGCAATCACTTGCCAGCGCGCATGATAAAATCATCATTTTGTCAGTAGGGCAATTTCGTCCTGAAAAAGATCATCCATTGCAGCTTCAAGCGATGTATGAATTGAGAACAATGTTGAATAAGGACGAAGCGTTGTGGAATAGGTTGCGATTGATGATCGTTGGGTCTTGCCGGGATGATGAAGATCGAGAACGTGTGAAGAACATGCAGGACTTTGCTAAACATCTATCATTGGAGAATTCAGTTGAGTTTAGGGTAAATGTATCCTATCAGGAGCTTATTCAGTGCTACCAAGTTGCTACCATTGGGTTGCATGCAATGTGGAATGAACACTTCGGTATCAGTGTGGTGGACTGTATGGCAGCTGGGTTAATTATGGTAGCTAACAGGTATCTGGAGGATATGTTGTTTTATCAATATTGTTGATTTTGTTTTTTTTATTAGATCTGGCGGGCCGCTGATGGACATAGTTGAAACTTCAGAAGGTAGTCAAAATGGTTTTCTAGCCATCGACGCTTACGATTACGCTCGCTGTATTGCTACTATACTCTATAACAGTCGAGAGCAGAATTGTAGAATTCGGGAGGCTGCCCGTGCGTCTGTTGATCGGTTCTCGGAAACAGAGTTCGAAGCTGGGTTTCTTAGGGCCATCTCTACTATCTTAGATGATAAAGGAAACTAATTAGCGAACTTACTTATATCTGACTGTTTGAAAATTACAAAATGGTTTGAAAATTAGTCACACGAATATAAAAAGGTTCAAGCGTTGCACTTTAGCCAGCTAAATTAAATTGCGGATAAAATTGACACCTCAGCGGATGCTACTATTCACGTAAATGTAATACAGTTAGAAACAAGTGTCGTTCGATTTTCCGAAAACTTTTCCCAATTGCCAAGGAGCGGAATTGATGAATTATTTTCAATCAATATAATAAATTAGACAACTTTCACGGCGATGGTAGTTCCAACGCAATACAGCAGAAACCAGCAAAGACAGGACCAGCAGATAGGCAGGTGTGAATGCCATTAACATTTCGAGGACTAGGTTGGTTATTGGTTGCATTCGTTGGTAATTGTTCGCAACGGTTTTATTCCCGATGAAGTATATTACACTGGATTTTCACTGCGTTTGCTATTGACAAGCGAATTGGCAGCAGTTAGAATATTTCTGGAAAAAGTTTTTTGTCGTAGCTCCACGTTCTTCCGCTTCGAAAGTGTGGGTGTAGTAAAAGTAACATTTGAACGAATTCAATCACTTTGGATCTGGTCAGGTCAGTCGATCAGCACAAGGAAGGACGACGGTTGCTCCCGGCTTTGAAAGTTTGACATCGTTCAATGTTACCGAAGGGTAAAGTTTTCTGTGTAAAACTGAAATTGAATTTAATTAAGCGCTCTATTGTATGAGCCTGGCATGCGAAATTGTCGTCCATAGAAGCCAACTGGAAATGATGGAAATAGTTTGTAATTTGGTCGATTTGAAAGTCGATTATAGAGAGTGGATAGTTGAGTGCCCATTTTGCCCTGTAGTAGTTACGTCTGCATAAACCAATTTCGAAGAAAAACACGTAAGTAAATATAAAAAGGACTATTGAAAGCATCTGGAACGTTTATAGATTATTCTGATATTAAACAGTATATTAAAAAAATGTATCTTATACTTTTGAATATAAATTATAACTATTTCGATGCGGAAAATTCATAGTATGAAAGAAAACAAAAATATTTTTTTCTCCTTCAACAGCAGAAAAGTTCAAAATCAGCAACGCTGGCATAACCAACACCAATCGCATCTTAGTTATATGTGATAAATGATAAGATATTGCATGCTAAGTTAAATGTTATGCGATAAAAGTACGATTTCACGTTTTGATGCCTTCGGCACAGTTTCGGTTACCATAAAAGTACGCAGAAGGCATCAAGATGATTTTTTGCGAGTGATTGCCGTGATTACGCCTTACGCTGTTCTGAAGAGTTCAATTTTTCTCAATATCAATATCATCGCGAACTTAAATATCGATATTGCTGATATCGATATTTTTCCCAAGTTGAGCAGTTCCACGCCAAATCGTCCAAAAAAGCTGAAATCTGAAATGAACCGCGTTTCCTACCACTGTCATCATTCCGTTTGGTACTCTGATGCTTTTTGAACGTCTGATTACTTGGGATACGGTCGAATGTTTGATTTCGAGTTGAATACCGCTCTATCGATGAGAATTGGTTCACAGCAGATCGCGGCACGACAAGTAATGGGTAGAGATTTGCCAACATTTGCCGGCCGTCCAGAGGATTGGCCAATATTTTTGAGTAATTTCGAACAATCCACCGCCGCGTGTGGATACACGAACGCTGAAAATCTTGTTCGCTTACAACGAGCACTAAAGGGTCACGCATTAGAAGCAGTGCGTAGTAAACTATTGCTTCCAACCGGCGTACCCCATGTTATGAAAACGCTGCAGATTTTATACGGGAGGCCCGAATTATTATTTCGGTGTCTCATGCATGAGTACTATTCACAACCTCCCCGAGCCAGATCCGAATCGGCTTAAAACGCTTATGGAGTTCGGATTGGCCATCCAGAATTTAGTGGATCATCTTAAAGCTGCGCGGCAGGATGGCCATCTTGCGAACCCAGTCTTGATGCAAGAACTGGTGAAAAAAGTACCGGGAACATTAAGGCTTCAGTGGGCTAACTACAAAAGAAGGTATGTTACTGTTACTCTGGCTGTGTTTGGCGAATTTATGCCCCGTTTAGTTAATGCAGCCAGTGAAGTCTCGTTTCACTTGCCATGCTTTGGAAAGGCAAGTATATGAGACAAGACAACAACGAAGAAAAAAGCATTCGTACAAACGCATTTGGCTGACTCTCCCGCTACTTGTACAGGCGAACAGTCGGGTACAAAAAACCGTCGTTACCTGTCGTTAAGCAGTGCGCAATGTGTGCACTGCCAGGGCACCACAAAGCGGATTGCATTCAGTTTAAATCTCCAGCTATAGAAGAAAGGTGGAAATTAGTTCTACAAAAAGGTCTTTGTAGAACCTGCCTTAACAATCACGGAGAATGGCCAGGTAAATCGTGGACGGGCTGCAGAATACAAGGGTGCAGTGATAGACACCATACTCTCCTCCATCCTCTCTCTCTCTTGTAAAAATCTCCGCTAGCCACATTGGTCAAAATATATCTCAGTCTCCCATATTTCGTATACTGCCGGTCATATTGTTTGGGAAGTACGATAAGCAAGTTTTCGCATTCATTAACGAAGGGTCGTCTGTTACTCTTATAGAAGAGACGGTGGCCGCGCAATTGAATCTCGACGGTACACAGGAACCTCTGACTTTGCAATGGACGGGAAATGTAGTACGCGAAGAACCAAAGTCAAAGCGAGTGCAATTAGAAATAGCCGGAAAGGATTACGCCCTTCGACGAAAGCTATTTCACGCCCGTACCGTAAGTTGCTTAGTGCTCCCTCGTCAAGCAATGCGGTACCACGAGCTTGCACAGCAATTTCCTCCTTTTGGGGACTACCAGTTGAAGACTACGAATTAATTGAACCGAATTTATTAATCGGATTAGACAATCTGACTGTGCCATTGAAACTGCGAGAAGGAGGGTACAATGATCCTATTGCAGCGAAGTGCAGATTGGGTTGGAGCATCTACGGTTACCCAGCAGATCATTCGACCAAACGGTCTGCCGTGAATTTCCATCTTGAACCGATTTCGGACAGCGATCACGAGCCGAATGAACAGCTACGTAATTATTTTGCAATCGAGAACGCAGGGGTGTCCATTCCGATTGAAAATTTGGAATCGGACAGCAACAATCAAGCAAGAAAAATATTGCAAGAAACAACACGCTACGTCATAGCAGTGCGTCGAATGAAAGGTGCAAAAGGGTTCAGAACTGGAAGAACGAGTGAAGAAAATCAGGCTAATTTGGGACCCTGCCGCCAAAGTAGGCGGAATATCATTCAGTTCACATCTGTTAAAAGGTGCGAATTTGCTGACACCCCCTCCAACTAATTCTGTCGAGCTACGTACAACATTGCGACGTAGCTGGAACCTAGCTCAACATCTATGTAGAGAATTATGGCACCGCTGGGTTAAAGCATTTATTCCTGTAATAATACGTCGTTTTATAAATGGTTTACATTGGTTCTCTTGGCTGGTAGTACATTGAGGAACAAATGGATTCGAGGACGAGTTGTGGACTTATGGCGAGGACGTGATGGTAGGCTCTGTAAAGCACAAGTTCAAACATCGGCTAAAGTTCTCGAACGAGCGGTAGCTAACTCGGCATTGCTGGACGTCGTAGAAGCTGGTAAATCCGATGATGGCAATCTAAATGAGTAGGCCAACACCCGGGTTTACGCGTGGGAGACTGTTACGACGGGATCCCTCGCAGTAACGTTACTGAGCGTACCGTAGTTTGGTACCTATTAACGCATGTCATCGGAGATAACATCGCTTTCATCGATAAGTAACACCGTCATCCATTTTGACTTAGCAAATTCTTTACAACACGTTTTCATACGCTATGTATAAGTTCTCCACTTAAAATTATAAAAGTTGGCTAAAATAATACTTAGATCTAAACTTAAAACTACTATCTACATTACTAAGCTAGAGTGAGTATACATGCAATTAAAATTTAATTAAAAACTCTAAGATCTATACATACAATTAGCTTTCACGAATACGGTAAGCAATCGGTGAGATAAGACCCTAACCTCAAATCAACTCGAAAAGGGACACCAATAAATTGTAAGTTGGAAAGATCCGTTGATTAATTATACTAAAATTATACGTTATGTAAACATTTTCAGTTGAAGCAGTTACAATTAGGATACAAATATAAATACGAATATAGAAACAAATATTCTTTCTGCTATCGGAATTTGGTTGATCACCTCACACCTACAAAACCCTGTGCTATCGGTGACAGCCGGCGTAACAAGATCATAATCAAATTTTTTTTGGAAGGCACTTCCTAAGCCCCCTCCAGGGAAATTTCCAAGCTACGCCAATGGCAACTGCTTGTTTTGCTTAAGGGAAGTGCCGGCCCTGGCTATACGTAACGGGTGACAACTAAAATTTTGGATTTTTTTCGCGGTTCCTATACTTAACAATAAACGAGATCAGAGAAAAATAAGAGTATGTATGTGTTAGCTCTCTCTCTCTCTCTTCTTTTTGTCAATATTTTTTGTTTTATGCTTGCTTTGTTTTGCTTAAAATGACGTCGAAGCAAGAAGCATTTTGAGTTTGAGTTTGATCAAACTTTAGAATCCATGTGTAAGTAACCAACCTATTTTGGACCTGTAGCAGCTGTATATAATTTGGGCACTTCAATTTGAGTGTTCAAATTATGTACAGCTGCCGACGGGGTCACTGTGTAGAAGGCTATAAAGCACAAAAAAACAGACACTGAATCAGTAATCAAAATCTTTCATTTAGAGTACAAAAACATTCAAGCAAGAAATAGAAAATGTCGTCCAAGTTACTTAATGCAGGTTAATTTAGTAGTAGTATATATATGCAATTTAATGCAACTGTTTTATTAGTATGGCTTCCATATAGTTTTTTACCTCCATATCTAGATTAAGATTATTTTTACAGCAAATTCTTCTACACTTTGAAATCGGTTCTAATGGAATTGTATCACTTAGCTGAGTATTCAATAAACAACTACCCTTTTTTAGCACAGCCCTCCATATCTTTTATGTTGAAAACGCAAGCAAAACAATTTTCCCATTACCAGAAAAATAAGCTGTTTCATGTCGGTATCTCTTTTCTTCGGCATTTGTCGCCATAGAATGGATCGTAACAATGGCACTGTATATGGAGTATAGTGGAATGCTTCTTGCAAAAGCGAACGAGAACTTCTCGGTGCGGTGTGCAAAAAGAAAGAATATTTATTTTAGTTTTGTTCCCATGTGTATGTTTTTTTTTCTTCGTACGGAACGGAAGCCTGGCTAGTGCAAACAGGAAGGATACAAATCCATACGCTTTACCGGATCTTTCGAAAAAAGCAGTGAAAAATTCACAGCAGGAAAGCTTATTGGAACCATGCGCTACAAAGCCACTGGAAAACATCGATATCTGTGTGAAGATTAAATATATTTGCGGATTCTGCTGCCTGCTGAGCTTTTAATATATGTATACGGGGAAGGAAAGAGATGCATCTTGTAGGCAACTTGTAGAATTTTGTAAAATTTTGTTTACTCACTGCTGGATGCTTTTCTCGGCAGGTCATTTCAACATTTAGATTTAATTTTGTCTACAATGAGAATGTAACTTCAAATCTAATCGAATTATTTTGATGAAACACAGTATACGTCATAGTTATAACTTCAAATAAACACACTTTCTGCGTTCTACAAAAAAATACATTTTAAACTATAAACAACTTTTATTGAATATATTTCAATTTGATTCAAAAACAATATAAATTATTTATGTAAAGCGCGGTGCTCATTCGGTTTATTAGCGAAATTGAAAAAGAAAAACCCGAATTAATCCACCTAGCGGCGTGACCTGGCCTTTCTACTGTCACAATAATCATCATTTAATTTCTCAGGAACATCTATGTATAATTAACTTGACTATATTTTTAAATATCCGTTCCGTATTCCTCAAAATCCTTATTTGCCAGTAAAATTCACAACGTATTGCGTAGAATAATTAAATTTTCTTTCCTTGTGTGCGTAAATACTTGTAACACCTTATTTAGTTTTATAATCGGTCGGCCTAAACTTTCGTGCTTCAGAGCCACATAGGAAACTTGTTTTGAATTGACAATATGAAATATGTGTTCAGAACAGATTTTTTGATAATTAATTAATACCATGTGTTCAAAAGTTAGCATCTTTGAAAAACAAGAGTTCAGAAAAATTATTATTATACTTCGCCTTTGAAGACAAAGAATATCAACAACAAAATGATTAATCTCAAAATTTTACTATTAGTTTGCTTGGCTTCAATTTTGCAGTATATCTGAATTAGAAAAAATAACTGAATAGAGCATTAGATATGAAAAAGAGAAATTGAACTTTTTCTTAGCTGGCGCTTCTTCAGATAATTATTTTTGCATGAAAATCAAAACTTATGCTTTTTTTGAATGTACTTTCATGAAAAGATAGTCATTAGCTTGATCGCATCGTTTTTACAATGTTGGAGGGTTAGGAAAACAAGAGGGTTGCAAAAGCTGCGCCTTAAACATGCTTGAGAATGGGAAATATGATCGATATGATTTTCAGTGCTTGTCATTTTTGATTTATTTGTTGAAACATGATACATAACATAAGACATCTGTCCTTTAAAATGTCATTAACGAAAACAAATCTTACAAAATTACTACCGTGCAACGTTTACTTCCTATTTTTCATATAACATTTCTAAGCTCTAGTATCTATTGATTGAAAAGAGCATCTATTGATGCGCAAAATTTGTTTGAAATTTGTATAAATTTATTTGGAAAAATCAACTCATTTTTAATCCTATACACCACTATACCTTCATGCTTAAATTAACTGCTTTTCTTCGCTGTTTGATTTTCGTGTACAATTGTGAGTAACAGCAAGTGAACAAAATGACAATTGAAATCTGAAATCAAAGAAAAGAAAAAGCTTTTCGATTGAATCCCATTATTTAATATTTATTTGCAACAGATACGTAGTTCGCCTACGACGTGCAGGCTTCAACAGCGTCTTATTTCAAAGCGTATTCGTATCTGTTGCGAATAAATATTAAATAGTGGGATTTAGTCGGTAAAAGTTTTTTCTTTTCTTTAATTTCAAATTTCGTATTCCACTAAGAGGCTTCAAAAATTTCAGACAATTGATTCAGAAAAGTGAGAAACATCGTTTCTTGAATTTCAATGCAAATTTAAAAAATTGCAAATTGTCATCCCAAGTAACAATTTGAGTTTTATTACACTCTTATGATGACATTCAAGACCAAAATTGGTCATGAAAACCACCAGAAGAGTACAATCAAACTCACATTGTTGCTTGGGATCACATACACACACACATACATACATACATACATACATACATGTATACATACATATATACATACATACATACATACATACATACATACATACATACATACATACATACATACATACATACATACATACATACATACATACATACATACATACATACATACATGCATGCATACATACATACATACATACATACATACATACATACATACATACATACATACATACATACATACATACATACATACATACATACATACATACATACATACATACATACATACATACATACATACATACATACATACATACATACATACATACATACATACATACATACACACATACATCACACACATTGAATACAATCAACATTTGTTTTGAATTCACACGTTTTAACGGTTTAATATACGGTGTTTAAGTGTTAAAGTTTAAACAACTTTTGAATGAACTGTCCGATTTTAAATAACTCGGTTTCGTTTGATAGATCTTAGTAGTAATTTTCAAATAATAATAAAATGTGTGATGTTTTTCATTGAATTAATGCTTATATGTTACAAAAATATGTTTTAAATACTATTTTTTCACATTTCTTTATGTAACTTTCAAACTACAAGCCCAATCGTCATGAAATTTGGAAGTTAAGGGTTTGCAAGGCTCCTCTTTCATATGCAATCAATTTTGTTCAAATCGGTTAAGGGACCTATGAGATAATGAAGTCCCATATTTTTCATATTTTTATACATAACTTTTGAACTAAAAGTCCGATCAGTATGAAATTCAATAGCGACCAATGGGACACCTAGACCTTTCATTTGACACTAAGAACATTAAAATCGGTCCAGCCATCTCCGAGAAAAGTGAGTGAGATTAAAAGCGTCACATACACACACACACATACACACACACACACACACACACACACACACACACACACACATACATACACACACACAGAAAATGCTCAGTTTTCGAAACTGAGTCGAATGGTATATGACATTCGGCCCGCAGGACCTTCTTTCCATTTCCGGTTTTCCAAGTGATTTCTATACCTTCATACTATATATTTATATAGTAGAAAGGCAAAAACATATCTCGTAAACATTTTTGCGCTTGGCGGTGGGGACAAGGTTTTTTTTATATTGTTTATGCAGGGAGAAAATCTTCATAGACAACACCTTCACGGTGCCGAATATGATTTGCAAGGTGCCAACATGCGCCTACCTACTAAAAACACTCCTGCTCCCCATTTCCTGATCCGCTCCCGGAACTACCGTTAGGTTTTACTTCAGGAGGGACAACTATCGATCCGTAAAGATGCATGGTTATTTTAAATAACCCGTGCATACAAATCTTACTAGACGAATCAATCTAGCTTGGACAGTGGAAACGCTCTCTGCTGTGTTGTTGAATATTATAGAAATAGCGTACAATAATCCTCGAGTATTCGTACTCGTGAAAAATGACCAACGTATACGATTTCCCAATTAAATGACCTAATACCGCAATATTATCGTATAAGCGCCAAAAATATATTTAACCTTCTGCGGCTGAGGTGCCTTAATCTTAACCATTATGCTGAGCTAGTAGACTGCTGGACATCTAAACTTAACTTAATGATTCTTATTATTGAATTATGTATATTCAGATTAGAATTGAGAACATTTATTTAGCAACCTATTGGATGTAATAAAACCGCATATATGAGTCGGGAAGACACTGCAAGTTTAAAAAAACTGAAAAGTTATAAAAATCTTCTGCAAACTTCTTGGTTATGTCCCCTTAAGGTATCATTAACCTAAAACGAAATGAATCATAGTACACTCTTTAAAAAATCGCTATATTTTTTCAATTATTTCAAAAAAAACATCAGATCAGATGCTGATACGGAAGCCACAGTTTCTTTGGTATAAATCGGATAATAAGCATTGCTACTGTTTGCAAACAATTTCGATTCGCCCAATAGAAAAATAACTGGCACTCGAGTGCTGAATAAATCACATGAAGCTATTTTATGTCTATCCTAGATAGTTCGTATGACTGACTAGTTTTTATTATTCTTGCCACATACAATAAGTACGCTAGAAAAACAACATTTCATTTGTCACGGATCGATCAACTACAGCAACAGTTAGATTGCGATAGCGAGAGATTATGTGGGATGGTTCATGGTTGGTCCGTGGACTACGTTTTCATCTACATTTCATCAATAGGTGGAGGAAAAACCACCCCATCGGCAGACAACCATGTTTTCGCCGCCAACATCTCGTGTGTGCGAAAATGAGATAGCATGACAGCACTGCGTTTCACTCAACTGCCAGCAATCTGATTTGGGCCCGCTGTCAAATTTTGAGCCCCGGACATGCTGTCGCTGACGTTTACTGCAGTTTGATATAGAGATGTCGATGGGGTGGGAAAAACAGTTGGTTTATCTGTAAAGTTCGGATCTAGATTTTTTATGAATTCATTTAGAATATGTATCTGGTTTTAATTAAAAAACTTTGAACGCAGCAAATCGATCTCTGTTTATCTATCGTCGATATATATTGTTGCGTCGGAAGATATGTGATTGAACGAAGGATAAAAGAATGCAATTTGATTACCCGCATGAAAAATATTTTAATTGCCTATATTGATAGTAGTCAATAAAAAAATGCACCTATATTTTATGACACCTATAGGCTGTCTATTGAATGGAATAATTAAAGTTTAGCTTCTGCTATCTCCAGAACTGGTCCTGAAGTCAAGAGACGCTTGTACCACGAAACTATCTATTGCGCTAAATTTCGTTCTGCAAGCAATTTTACTTCATATTTAGCTTGAGTATTTAGCCTCTGATATTTGGTATTTGGTATTTATATTTGGAAAGTGTATCGAAGTGTATGGAATCTCACCCAACAAACATTTTTGTCGTATAATAGCTTATCAAGTGCTTGTAACCCGGTAATTAGCTATACAACGGTTCAATAAGCTACTAATCAACCAAAATATTTGTTGAGCATGCCCCATTTCCATATCTATTCTATTTCAAGCTAGTATTTTGTTGTATGCCAGAAAGGCATTGGATTGATGCATTGAGCATTCGTGTTGAACACAATCATATGAATACGAATTTATAAAAGCACATAAATTTAAGTAATTTAAACGCTCTTTTTGTGTAGGGTAGCAGCTCCATAGCACCATAAACACAAAAGATAAAACTATACTTTCTTCAGCAATTTTCTTTCTTTCTAGCTAGGCCCTTGAAAGGTATCATTCAAACAATGTTTCACCTAAACAAACTGACTAAAGAAATGACATTGGAACTCATTTTGGATTCGTCGAAACCAAGTGGACATGAAAATCCATGTAAACTTTTGTATCTTTTGCTCGAAAACTTGAGGAGTATCAGTCGATGAAAGCGGGGGAATATATTAACTCCAAGCAAACTAAATTTTGAGCTCGAACAAAATATTGTTTTAACTTTAATATATTCTTTCATTTTACATCATGTTTCCACACATGAAGGTGGTACAAAACTTATTATATTTATTTAATGATTTAAATAAATTACTTAGATTACATAACAGTTTTTAGCGTTTGGCTTTATTATTTTTTGAATGGTAAAGTAAAAGTAGTTTCAAAACTATTTTTATTTTAGAAATAATAGGCTTGATTGAAAATTTTAGATACTTTCAGAATTATGCTAAAATTAGTTACACTTTGTATATCCATCTAGCCTTATGTTAAATCAATATTCAATATTGCTTTTATGCTTTAAAACCAGGGCTTTCTCCTCCTAGATACGTGCTTGTTCTTTAACTTTCTCGTAATAGAGTTGCAAAGCCAATTGTACTCAGACGAAAAAGGAAGTTGGTTTCATAAATTGAGTACCTACCAATCGTTTACCTTCGAGTGACTGAGCTGCTGACCGGATCGATGAGTTTGCTCTGCTGCTTAATGTAATTAAGCGTAATTGAGAGATTCTATTCACGAAGAAAGATAAATCATAGAATGGAAGACCCAATCAAAGACTGTTTCTTGCCATTTCGATTACCGATAGATAGATAGATAGCTGCACTGCTCTGACTTCACGTTAAGTTATAGCATTTCGGTTGCGATACGGAATGACGATCTGTGGGCGGTAGAAGGCCAATTTCTGCTACTTTTCAATATTGACTTTGGTACCGAGTTCGGACCAACTTGCATCTTACGAGGTGGACGATGGTCCGAAGTCTCATGGAATTGAGATTCCTTTCTGTAGCGACTCGGGAAGTTTGTCAGGGCAACGCAGTGCAGCGGGTATCCTTATAGTTTGTACCTGATTAGTAAATTGAGGCGCTTCTTGAGCTATTGAATGGAATAGAGGCTGGGGGCTCGTTGCCGAAGTTGGTTTAATTTATTATCTATTGCAGTGCAGTGCAAACAGTTTGTTTGTGACTCTATCCATGGGCAGTCTTTATTGCGAGTATTCAATATCGTTAACTTTAAACGAAAGGGCATTTCGTATATTATTGATAAACGAGTGGATTTTAGCGAAAACCATATTTAATTTTTTTACGCTGTATGCAACCTGATATCAAATCCTATTGTACGACTTCAGATGAAGGGTATTAAGACTGGCGATAAGACTGGTCAATCGAACTAGTTCCTAAAATTATGGTGAATGTTATCTATCGTTCCTACATCGTTCGGAACTGTAAGCTTCGATGCACCGGGGAGCATATTCATCAAAGTTTGCAAATCATCGTACAACATGGCCTTCATGTTCGCACGCCAGTCACGTGCAGCAAATTCATGCCATTGTGCATCCGGTTTGTTAGCTCCTTGCCCTTAGCTGCAGTTGCATTGTTTGCTTTTTCACTAGGGTGCAGGTTATG
Source organism: Sabethes cyaneus (assembly GCF_943734655.1). Taxonomy (NCBI): domain Eukaryota; kingdom Metazoa; phylum Arthropoda; class Insecta; order Diptera; family Culicidae; genus Sabethes; species Sabethes cyaneus. Next base: position 594,131 of record NC_071354.1, on the reverse strand, counting down.
GGAAGAGGGATTCCCGTCGGCAATGGAAATAAGTGGAAAGAAAATATTTGCACACTTTCGTTGTTCGATGGCAAAGAGTACTTTTGTGAGCAGTCAAAAATTTGACTAGCATAAACGATCGTAATTGTGCCTAACAATGCATGGATAATACTGTAAGTTGTTACATTGCAGGCATACTTCTGGAGGATAGTGCTGTTTAAAAGGTAAATAAAGTAAGACAAATTGACCAATGTAGACAATACATTCGCTAGCATCACAGTTATTGAGAAAAATATGTACAATTCTTCATTGTCTGATATGACAGCATGTTTTGAACGTCTATTTCAGTTTTTGAAGAGACTTTTAAATACTAAGCAATTCATAATTTACATTTAATTCTATGAAGATTCTTCATACGATAGCGGATTCTCAAAAGATTAAAAATCTTCCAGCAGAATGTTAACGGTCGTAGTGGTGTGCACGTGTTGCTCATCCACATAATTGCGATAGCGGCATTTGTACATAGCCATGACAGGGAAAAATCAATTAACAATTTGTCGTTGATCCAGCTTGAGAGCATGCATTTGTGGAGTAAAAGAGTGCTGAAGTGAAAAGCATAGTGAGCTGTTTTTGAACTGAATTGAAGTATAGACCAGTAGTATTGTATAATTCCTCCAATAAGTTTGAGCATACACAATTCCCTGAAGCAAAAGTTTAACCAGTCAAATTGCTTTTTAACGATGACATGCTGTGCGAACTGGTCAGCAATGGAGCAGCGAAATGAATAGCAATTCCTTTCGATAGCAGCATTAGCCGATGGCAGTTTACCCGGTTTCATGCATGAGATTAAATTTGTTTGGTTGATAAAAACTTTACTTGATTGCCAAAAATTCCAAAACACCCAGTCTGTTTTAAAATATATTTTGATAAGTCTGCAGTTTTCTTACAAAACTCATTGGAAAAAGTATAAGCATGGGTTGCAGGACAAAACAGTAGAAATGTTTCGAATGTTTTTCACGCAGTTACGCTTTTTCGACTAAACCGGTAAAAATCATATACGGTACCGGTGGGTACTTCCAGCCCATTAAGCGGTAGCCTGAACAATATTCAGGAACTCACTACCGGGTTTTGGCACCGGTGCTAATCAGGATAGGGTGTTAGCTTTCCCCTCCGACCTCGTGTAAGATTTCTCACCAAAGGTTCACTAGGCGACGCTGCCTAAAACTTTGTCCGGTTCATCAAGACTCGCGACGGGGAAAATGGATGTCCGTCCGAGCTTGTTAAAGATTATTGAAAAACTCTCTCGAGCCGATCTCTCCTGCCTGCGATCAACCCGAATAAACTCCCCTCCTTTCCTCTTGTCTCCAATCTCCCTGCCTCCCTCTCCCTCTGTTATCATCACCGGATACCACTTTTTCGTGCAGACGAGAGTGGTATAATTTTAGCTGTTGATGATCAGGAACGTTTAAGGGGTTATTCATTTAGTGCGGACTTTTTGCCGTCTTTTTCGTTGCGGTTTTTCCGTTACAGAGGGTTTTAACAGGAAGTTACCATTTAATGAGTGAGGCTGTCTCTGACTTAGGCCTTTAAGAGCCTCCGTACTAAACCCCAACACCTGGTCTGGATGTTCCGGGGTGGACGCCGAAGGTCTCTTTTAGGGTCCTAAGTCATCAATCAGACAGTGTCTCCTCACTTCACTAAATGGTAACATTCACATCGATTATTTTTCCGCAAAATTTTCGTAGCCTGATTATGGGTTGGGGAATTTAAGAAGGGTTAGTACATACTTATTCTATGTTAAACAAAAATACAAAAATATTATCAAAAGGCAAAACAAATCAAACTAACAACAATCAAAAAGAGCCAGTTAGTTAAACAAACAAAACAAATTTACGAATTTTCTTACAAACTACACTTAATAACTAGACTTACACACTACAATAAAAACAAAACTTTGACGCCATGGCATTGGTACCGTTTCATTTAAAAATGACCGGTAACAGAGTGTATAAACATAAAAATGAATTTCTGTCTGTTTGTCTGTCTGTAGGTGCCGAAATTGTATGCAGGGTTCTTTTAGCCGAGAATGGTTCTTATGACGGTTTGAGACGGTTTAACTTTGGCATGTGGGGGTTTTTGGAGGCAAGATTTTTTTCTATAGTGGTTTGATGACCCTTCTCCTTCTGAGAGGGTGGGCTCTCATACGAATGAAATACAAATTTTTGCATAACTCGAGAACTAATCGAACTCCGGAAATTTTAGACTTTTGCATAAAACATTAGTCAATAACAAGACCACCAAAAACTACCTGTAGTAACACTAGATGATTCAGGGCGAGACAGGAGCGCCGGCCACTGGAGCTAAATTTTCCATGTGTGGGTTTCTGGAAGCTTGCATTTTTAGGCTTCATTTAACACGGCGTCGACTGTGGAAATAAATGACTTGGATCGTATTCTGCTCAATGGTGTTGCCAACACTTGCATAACTCGAGATCGTGACAAAGATCATCCGAGATTTACGATTTACGTACAGCACAGTTTAATTTGTGGCAATGCGAAGTTTGCCAGGTCAGCTAGTTTCATATAAAAAGCATGTTTTGCAAATAATCTTTACATACTGGAGAAAAGTGGCAGTCAGTTTTGAATTTAGTACCTCGAAAAACATAGAGCTCATCTAAAATATATCATGGATCTGAAAAAAAAGTTATTTTGAGACCTTACTATTTTGCATTTTTTTAGTGTACATATATCTCTGCATATTTGCGTTGATAGAAGGAAATGCTTATCAACTTGGGGACTTATTTTTCATGACGAGCATGGTAAATTTCCACCCAGTGAGCCTCCCAGTACGCTGGGTACGCTGGTCTGATGCTGATTTAGTAAGCCAGTCATCGTATGCTCGAATCTTGGCTGGAAGAGGCTGTTAGAGTCAACAGGATCGTTGCACTGCACAGTGGTCCAAAAGGACGAAAAGTGTAGCTTTTTTCCTAACGTCTTTTGCTTTCGTTTTAGCATTTAGGACCCTAACACATTACACTGGCCCTGCAATTTTCCTATACTCTAACAGCTGGATGCGTAGTCTGTCGTATAAAAACAGAAGGTCAAGTTTCGATAACGGAATGTAGTACCTAGTTTTTGCTTCGCTTTTGCTTTTTGCTTGATTAATTTCATTATACAAGATTTTGTGGTTTTGAATATGGTGAGCCAAACATTTGAGTTTTACAAAAACGAATATTTTGAATTTGACTAATGTTTATTTGAGTGTCTTAGTAGAATACCTGAAACGATATTAAAAGATTAAAGGATATAAATAACTTTTTTCTTCTTTTTTAACGTTTTGAATTTGAGTTTCTTTTTTAACGTTTTGAATCGGTTTAGTGTTTCAAAAGTTTTTAATTTTTAAAAAGAAAGAAAGGTTGGTAAACCACAGTTCCTGCAGGGAGAAAAAGGTACGTTAGCGTTACGGGATAGAAAAATCTCACAAAAGACCACAAAATTCCAAAAAAAAAAGAGTTTTAAAGCAAATTGATGCCACCTTACATATGTATTTGATACTAACATCGTTTATAGCTATTCTGTGTGTCCTTTAACTAAACCCATAATTTCAGAAAATCTTAAAGCGTAAAGCTACCTTTCAGAGGGCCAATTATCGCTTTACTGGGTTTATAAATGACGGTAGACCCGCCTACATATCGATTCGTTAAAAAGTAAGGAAATCGGACCATATCCGCCACGACACCCTTCGGTCATTATCGTGTCTGAGAGTCGTAACTAGTCACACTCTTAACTAGCAATGCACCAGCAACTGCGTTCACTTAGGAACAGGTGTACCTAGTGGACTAAGAAGTGAAGCATTCTCCTATTTTCACTGTTCGTGACTAGCCACCATTGGCGCACGTTCACGCGATTGCCAGTCATTTTAAATCAATTATCTTTACTTTCATCTATATCGAAAAATTGATTTAAATTGGACGTAACTACATTGGTAACCGGTAATTTAAAATGCGTTGCACGACATGCAGCGATAAATGTAGTGCTTATTTGTCAGTACATGTTGGCTTTTTTCTATAAGGAAGTATTTCTGTTTTAGTCATATTAGTAACAAACAATTGATTGTGAGGAGAGAATGAATTGCGCTGATTTTGGAGATATTGTATTGTAGAGTATAGGTAGTTTAGTTAGTGCTGTGCAGTTTTTAGGTGCCAGTTATGCTCTGTTGACAATATGATCAAAAATATCAACTATCACAATTACCTAAATATATCATTCCATTAGTGTAACGTTTCGTTCCTGTATTAATTGTATCGCTGATTGAACCTTTTCTGATTTTACTGATTGAAAATTAATTGACGAAACTAGGGATGACTAAAATTATTCAATATCGTCACATTTTGAATATATTTACGGTTGCTATTTTCACATTCTGCCTGCTGCGATGTAAAATTTATTATTCTTCATAAATCTGATTTCATACAATGCCTCAGAGAGTGTACATCTCAAGGTAGTCAATCACCATTAAGCTCTATACAATACTCGAAATAACCACGTTGGTGATGACGTTCTCTGGAGAGCAACCGAACTGCACGTTATACCAACAGAATGATGAATGAAACAGGGAAAAATGCAAATTCAATATGGGACCGGCTTCACCTGCGGGATTATGAGCTAGCGTGTAAACAATTGCTGCACTACCGTCAGGGCACATCAGAGCAACGTTGGACCAGCTTGTAGTCCATACATGGTTGCTACATGGTTTGTTTTGTCCCTGTGGTGAGCATGAAGTCAAAAAAAGCTTAATCCATATAGTGGTGAATGCTTGTCTTTCTCATCTAGTTCCTTTTATATCAGAGGTCATAAGAGTTCAAACAGATACACTAGAACAACATGTTTGCGTGGATAGGTAATATTTTGCGATTCAAACACACAAGTAGAATTCTGGATCAAAACGATCTAATAATAGTAGTTGTGTTCGTCTACATTCCCTTCATAGAGACGAAAAATTGCATTAAGATCAATTTTAATACCAATCACATTCAAACTTTTACTAAATCAATATTAATGGATTGCATCTTGGTAATAGACAAATAATAATACAAAAAGCTACTATGTTTAACTATTTTTTAAAATAAATAAACCATTTTTGAGTTTGAATTTGAAGAGAATCTGCTGATTGCCTGATTGTTAGTTATTTGGATTTCGTAGACTGTAGAGTATCTAATCAAGCATGAAAGCTATTGGTTGCGATGTAAATTACAAATAACTCCTGTAAGGACAAATTCAGACAGCCCTGTGATTTATCCGTTATCGAGTTTCGACAAGCCATTGCTACGGCCATCGTTACGATTGTAAAACGCAGCGTCAATTCAATTATTGCTATAAGTGATATTATTAAAAGTAGTTTAAACTATCAACTATTTATTAAACTTCTGCGGCTGAGGTGGTAGTCTGACAGACGCCGAATATCAGACAAATGCAAGAGATGCGTTATGTATTGTACTACTTTGAAACTGAAGTCTGCAGTGTCTTCCCGACTCATATCATCGGTTTTTTTACTACTAATAGGTTGCTTAATATATGGGTCATTCCACGGGAAATTTACAGTCAAATTTTTTTTCTCTTCGGAATATTTTTTTACGTTCTTTGTTTAAAAAAATCGACACGTATTTTTGTATTTCGATGTTACTGTTGAAATTCGCAAGATAAGGTTTTTTAAAGTATTGTAATCCGAAAAAATCACTATTTTTTAAATATTGATTGTAAACATAGTTTGTAATATCAAAAAATGACTTTCTACCAGATGTTTATAAAAATGCACTATTTAACTATTGAAAAACAATCAAGAGGAGGTATGGTATACCAATTTTGAAAGCTTGTGGAATAGTGAACACATCTGGCAGAAAGAAATATCATTTTTTGATATTACAAACTACGTTTACAATCAGTATTTAAAAAATAGTGATTTTTTCGGATTACAATACTTTAAAAAATCATATCTTGCGAATTCCAACAGTAACATCGAAATACAAAAATACGTGTCGATTTTTTTGAACAAAAAACGTAAAAAAATATTCCGAAGAGAAAAAAAAATTTGACTGTAAATTTCCCGTGGAATGACCCATATGTTCCTAATTCTAAAATAATTAAAAACTGAATAGATATATAATTCTATAATAAGAATTATTAAATTAAGTCTAGGTGTCCAGCAGACTATCTAATCGATGCTTATCGAAGTGATTATCAACAGTGAATAATTACAATTTCTGCGTAGGTTAGGATCAGGTATCAGAACGGTTATCGTGATAAGGCAACCGCTCAAATCTTATTATTAGAGTTGTTGATTCGTCCTTTTGCAATATAGACTAATTAGTAATTTGTTATATAGTTGAAACCGAAGCAATTTCTTATCGTCGGAAACAGATTAATTGTGAATAAAACTCAAAAACCTGTGCGACTTCATATTCGCTAATAAAATTTAATTTAGTTCGAGTCTCGTTGAACTAACGGACTACGGAAAATTGTACACTATTATATACTAGAACCTTTTAACACGTTTAAAAGTTTTCAAGTTTATAAAATAGAGTTACGGTCCCTCTTCGTCATACGTAAACACAATCCAGCCTTTATTGCGAGTTTTTATAAAAATGAATCCACAAGTACTCAAGTTTTTCACACCAGATAAATCTGACACATCTTGCCTGTACATGTATACCCATTTAGTCTGAAAAAATATTTCAGAACTTACATTTCTCAGTGGAACAATTTTTCATGCGCCAGCGGGAGATCGTCATACGAAAATTCAATTCGTCATAAGCAAGATTTCTTTCGTTTATCATGGACAGACACCAATTATTTACTAAAATCTATGCACGTATTCTTTGAGCCGTGTCCAAGAGCTACCCAACTACTATAAAAAGAGTGGAAATAGTTTGAATCACAGCTCAAAATTTCAAGTAGTTACTCTTCGTCATACTCAAGCTTCTCATCGTCATACTCAAAACTGGTTGAAAAACCAAGAGGACTTCTATTTTTTGAACGAATCTTGAAAAATAGTAATTTTCTAACATAATCTTTTCCTCGATAGCGAAGAGACAATCCATACATATCAATAATACCAGGTAGGTTTGACTGTAATTCGCATCGAAATTGGTTATAATGCTGTTTTCTGGTCGATATGTCTGAAAAGTAAACGAAGACCAGCCGTAGACGAACCCATCCAGCACCCTATTCAAAACAAGTTGTGTTTAATTTGTACAATCCAAAAATGTAGACGGCGACTTTTTTTATTGTTTGTTCGTTTATTTATTGCTCTAGTGTCTCTACTTTACACCGGGCGTTTCGGTGCATTCGTGTCTACTTTTTTATTTATTTTTTCAGAAAACATGCTGCTCAAGCCACAATTAGTAGTAGGTTGTGTATGCTCAGAAATTGAACCTGGTTATAGTCTGCAGCCGCTTATAACCGCTTGGGATGAGCCCAAATAGACGAATATTCGTCTCAACTTCGTTTGTTGAGCGTCTTACTAGAACCTAAATATAAGGAATACCAAGGTAAAACTGTTTCCGTTTAATTCTAATAAAAGCGTCATAGAATTTAGGTATATAACTAGCTGACCCGACAAACTTCGTATTGCCACAAATTAACCTGTGTTGTACATAATCATGAATCTCGGATGATCTTTGTCACAATCTCGAGTTTTGCAAGCCCCCCAGTGGACGGCGCTTCCGACGGTTCCCTCTTAAAAGGGGAAGGGGTCGTAATTCACCATAGAAAAAATTTCTGCCATCTAAAACTCCCACATGCCAAATTTGGTTCCATTTGCTTGATTAGTTCTCGACATAAGAGGAAATTTGCATTTCATTTGCATGGAAGCCCACCCTCTTAAAGGGGAGATGGGCCATAACTCGCTTTCTAAAGAAGAGAGGGGTCTCAATTCACCATAGAAAAAAATCTTGCGTCCAAAACCACTTACATGTCAAATTTGGTTCCAATTGCTTGATTAGTTCTCGAGTTATGAGGAAATTTGTTTTTCATTTGTATAGGAGCCCCCCCCTCTTAAAGTGGGGAAATCCATAGAAAATATACCATAGAAAATATTCTTGCCTCCAAAAACACCCACATGCCAAATATGGTTCCATTTGCTTGATTAGTTCTCGAATTATGAGGAAATTTGTATTTCATTTGTGTAGAAGCACCCCCTCTTAAAGTTGGGAGGGGTCCTAATTCACCATAGAAAATATTTTTGGCTCCAGAAACCTCCACATGCCAAATTTGGTTCTATTTGCTTGATTAGTTCTCGAGTTATGAGGAAATTTGAATTTCATTTGTATAGGAGCCCCCCCTCCTAAAGTGGGTAGGGGTCCCAATTCATCATACAAAAAATGATTGTCTCCAAAAACACCCACGTGCCAAATTTGGTTCCATTTGCTTGATTAGTTCTCGAGTTATGAGGACATTTGTATTTCGTGTGTATAGGAGCCCCCCCCCCCTCTTAAAGTTGGGAGGGGTCCTAATTCACCACAGAAAATATTCTTGCCCTCGAAAACTTTCGCATGCCAAATTTGATTTCATTTGCTTGATTAGCTCTCGAATTATGAGGAAATTTGTATTTCATTTGTATAGGAGCCCCCCCCTCCTAAAGTGAGGAGGGGTCCCAGTTCACCATAGAAAAAATTTTTGTCTCCAAAAACACCCACGTGTCAAATTTGGCTCCATTTGCTTGATTATTTCTCGAGTTATGAGGAAATTTGTATTTCGTTTGTATAGCAGCCCCCCTCTTAAAGTGGGGAGGGGTTCTAATTCACCATAGAAAATATTCATGCCCTAGAAAACTTTCACATGCCAAATTTGGTTCCATTTGCTTGATTAATTCTCGAGTTATGAGGAAATTTGCATTTCATTTGTATAGGAGCCCCCCTTCCTAAAGTGGGGAGGGGTCCCAATTCATCATAGGAAAAAATTTTGTCTCCAAAAACACCCACGTGCCAAATTTTGTTCCATTTGCTTGATTAGTTCTCGAGTTATGAGGAAATTTGCATTTCGTTTGTATAGGAGCCCCCCCTCTTAAAGTGGGGAGGGGTCCTTATTCACCATAGAAAATATTTTTGCCCTCGAAAACTTTCACATGCCAAATTTTGTTCCATTTGCTTGATTAGTTCTTCAGTTATGAAGAAATTTGTATTTCATGTGTATAGGAATCCCCCCTCCTAAAACGGGGAGGGGTCCCAATTCATCATAGAAAAAATTTTTGTCTCCAAAAACACCCACATGCCAAATTTGGTTCCATTTGCTTAATTACTTCTCGAGTTATGAGGAAAATTGTGTTTCTATGGTACAGGAGCCCCCCCTCTTAAAGTGGGGAGGGGTCCTAATTTACTATAGAAAATATTCTTGCCCTCGAAAACCTTCACATGCCAAATTTGGTTCCATTTGCTTGATTAGTTCTCGAGTTATGAGGAAATTTGTATGGAAGCCCCCCCTTTTAAAAAGGAGAGGAGTTATAATTCCCCTTATAAAGAGGGGAGGGGTCTCAATTTACCATAGAATAAATTCTTGTCACTGAAAACACCCACATGCCAAATTTTGTTCTATTTGCTTAATTAGTTGTCGAGTTATGCAGAAATTTGTGTTTCATTATTTTCATGCCGATTGGTTCAGTAGTTTTCGATTCTATAAGGAACATACGGACAGACAGACAGACAGACAGACAGACAGACAGACAGACAGACAGACAGACAGACAGACAGACAGACAGACAGACAGACAGACAGACAGACAGACAGACAGACAGACAGACAGACAGACAGACAGACAGACAGACAGACAGACAGACAGACAGACAGACAGACAGACAGACAGACAGACAGACAGACAGACAGACAGACAGACAGACAGACAGACAGACAGACAGACAGACAGACAGACAGACAGACAGACAGACAGACAGACAGACAGACAGACAGACAGACAGACAGACAGACAGACAGACAGACAGACAGACAGACAGACAGACAGACAGACAGACAGACAGACAGACAGACAGACAGACAGACAGACAGACAGACAGACAGACAGACAGACAGACAGACAGACAGACAGACAGACAGACAGACAGACAGACAGACAGACAGACAGACAGACAGACAGACAGACAGACAGACAGACAGACAGACAGACAGACAGACAGACAGACAGACAGACAGACAGACAGACAGACAGACAGACAGACAGACAGACAGACAGACAGACAGACAGACAGACAGACAGACAGACAGACAGACAGACAGACAGACAGACAGACAGACAGACAGACAGACAGACAGACAGACAGACAGACAGACAGACAGACAGACAGACAGACAGACAGACAGACAGACAGACAGACAGACAGACAGACAGACAGACAGACAGACAGACAGACAGACAGACAGACAGACAGACAGACAGACAGACAGACAGACAGACAGACAGACAGACAGACAGACAGACAGACAGACAGACAGACAGACAGACAGACAGACAGACAGACAGACAGACAGACAGACAGACAGACAGACAGACAGACAGACAGACAGACAGACAGACAGACAGACAGACAGACAGACAGACAGACAGACAGACAGACAGACAGACAGACAGACAGACAGACAGACAGACAGACAGACAGACAGACAGACAGACAGACAGACAGACAGACAGACAGACAGACAGACAGACAGACAGACAGACAGACAGACAGACAGACAGACAGACAGACAGACAGACAGACAGACAGACAGACAGACAGACAGACAGACAGACAGACAGACAGACAGACAGACAGACAGACAGACAGACAGACAGACAGACAGACAGACAGACAGACAGACAGACAGACAGACAGACAGACAGACAGACAGACAGACAGACAGACAGACAGACAGACAGACAGACAGACAGACAGACAGACAGACAGACAGACAGACAGACAGACAGACAGACAGACAGACAGACAGACAGACAGACAGACAGACAGACAGACAGACAGACAGACAGACAGACAGACAGACAGACAGACAGACAGACAGACAGACAGACAGACAGACAGACAGACAGACAGACAGACAGACAGACAGACAGACAGACAGACAGACAGACAGACAGACAGACAGACAGACAGACAGACAGACAGACAGACAGACAGACAGACAGACAGACAGACAGACAGACAGACAGACAGACAGACAGACAGACAGACAGACAGACAGACAGACAGACAGACAGACAGACAGACAGACAGACAGACAGACAGACAGACAGACAGACAGACAGACAGACAGACAGACAGACAGACAGACAGACAGACAGACAGACAGACAGACAGACAGACAGACAGACAGACAGACAGACAGACAGACAGACAGACAGACAGACAGACAGACAGACAGACAGACAGACAGACAGACAGACAGACAGACAGACAGACAGACAGACAGACAGACAGACAGACAGACAGACAGACAGACAGACAGACAGACAGACAGACAGACAGACAGACAGACAGACAGACAGACAGACAGACAGACAGACAGACAGACAGACAGACAGACAGACAGACAGACAGACAGACAGACAGACAGACAGACAGACAGACAGACAGACAGACAGACAGACAGACAGACAGACAGACAGACAGACAGACAGACAGACAGACAGACAGACAGACAGACAGACAGACAGACAGACAGACAGACAGACAGACAGACAGACAGACAGACAGACAGACAGACAGACAGACAGACAGACAGACAGACAGACAGACAGACAGACAGACAGACAGACAGACAGACAGACAGACAGACAGACAGACAGACAGACAGACAGACAGACAGACAGACAGACAGACAGACAGACAGACAGACAGACAGACAGACAGACAGACAGACAGACAGACAGACAGACAGACAGACAGACAGACAGACAGACAGACAGACAGACAGACAGACAGACAGACAGACAGACAGACAGACAGACAGACAGACAGACAGACAGACAGACAGACAGACAGACAGACAGACAGACAGACAGACAGACAGACAGACAGACAGACAGACAGACAGACAGACAGACAGACAGACAGACAGACAGACAGACAGACAGACAGACAGACAGACAGACAGACAGACAGACAGACAGACAGACAGACAGACAGACAGACAGACAGACAGACAGACAGACAGACAGACAGACAGACAGACAGACAGACAGACAGACAGACAGACAGACAGACAGACAGACAGACAGACAGACAGACAGACAGACAGACAGACAGACAGACAGACAGACAGACAGACAGACAGACAGACAGACAGACAGACAGACAGACAGACAGACAGACAGACAGACAGACAGACAGACAGACAGACAGACAGACAGACAGACAGACAGACAGACAGACAGACAGACAGACAGACAGACAGACAGACAGACAGACAGACAGACAGACAGACAGACAGACAGACAGACAGACAGACAGACAGACAGACAGACAGACAGACAGACAGACAGACAGACAGACAGACAGACAGACAGACAGACAGACAGACAGACAGACAGACAGACAGACAGACAGACAGACAGACAGACAGACAGACAGACAGACAGACAGACAGACAGACAGACAGACAGACAGACAGACAGACAGACAGACAGACAGACAGACAGACAGACAGACAGACAGACAGACAGACAGACAGACAGACAGACAGACAGACAGACAGACAGACAGACAGACAGACAGACAGACAGACAGACAGACAGACAGACAGACAGACAGACAGACAGACAGACAGACAGACAGACAGACAGACAGACAGACAGACAGACAGACAGACAGACAGACAGACAGACAGACAGACAGACAGACAGACAGACAGACAGACAGACAGACAGACAGACAGACAGACAGACAGACAGACAGACAGACAGACAGACAGACAGACAGACAGACAGACAGACAGACAGACAGACAGACAGACAGACAGACAGACAGACAGACAGACAGACAGACAGACAGACAGACAGACAGACAGACAGACAGACAGACAGACAGACAGACAGACAGACAGACAGACAGACAGACAGACAGACAGACAGACAGACAGACAGACAGACAGACAGACAGACAGACAGACAGACAGACAGACAGACAGACAGACAGACAGACAGACAGACAGACAGACAGACAGACAGACAGACAGACAGACAGACAGACAGACAGACAGACAGACAGACAGACAGACAGACAGACAGACAGACAGACAGACAGACAGACAGACAGACAGACAGACAGACAGACAGACAGACAGACAGACAGACAGAAATCCTCCTTTATAGGTATAGATTTGGTAGGCAGCATTTTTTTTCAAGCATTTCACAGAATGTAATGGCTATTTATTTATTTATTTATTTATTTATTTATTTGTATATTATGTATTTATTTGTATTAATAAATAAATAAATAAATAAATATTATTGATATTGGATATTTCATAACCCTCAATAGAATTACAGCAACAACTAACTTGAAATGATCGACCGAGACCCTTCCAGTTGAGAAAATCGACAGGTAGGGAGGGGGGTTATTTCCAGCATGCTTCTAAATTCAGCCTGTTTGCCTTTTTTCGCCAATAAAAATAAAATTTTAATGTGTTATAACTATTTTCTCAAGACTATAAATAATCTACAATTTTTTTATTAAGGCTTCGCGAAATTTTTAACTTTTTGGTTAAAATTTGACAGTTCGATGGTTTTTCGAAAATAGCACTGCTCGGGTGCATGGTTAGTTTTGACAGTTCGATTGTTCGCTTCTGAGAGCCAATGAGATATTCCACAGGCGAGGAAAGAGCTTTGATGTGTTTCACTGATTTTTTCTTGAGCTTGTTTTCATTAATGTATGGATGTTTAACATATAACAAATTTGTTTATTCAACCCGAAATGAAATGAGATAAATTTTATCTATCTAATAGGAGCAAATGAACACCAAAAATTCATCCAATTCCAACCTGGACTGTATAAATAAAATCGCTGTTATAGAAACATATCTTCATTCTCACCTTATATATCCTCTCATTGAGTAAAACAACTATTAATCTGTCAAATATGAAATGGTTCGCATAGACCATTTTACGAACTAACAATATTGCTGATATTGATATTGCTTTCCCGTGGAGTCATCTGCAGATTGTCGAAATTCCAGCAAGAGAAAGCGAAATATCAATATCAGCACGTTACCTTGTCGCTTTTCATATAGAAAAAGGGTCTATTCTGAACCACGGTAAAAAATCGTCACGTTCAATTCAGATGCTTTTGCATTTGAATCAATCTGTTACGCAGCATTGCATATTGAAGTGATTTAGTGTTGATTTTTGAGAGATTTCCATTTTTCGAAGAAGAGATCTTTCGTTGAATATTATTCCATGGAAATTACCATCGAATCATAATGCATATCTATTGAATTTGCAACTAATTATTTTTCGCATTTTACAACTGTCAAAAACTCGCGAAGTAGAAAAGTATCCTTCAGTGATCGAAAAAAAATCATAAATCCAGATGGTGAAAATACGTTTTCGCATGAAATTATTGCTATTCTAGAGTGTGAGTACAGCTAGATTATGTATGTTGTTAAAATTAATAAATTGCTATCTGTTTTCAAGTTATGGGATTCATCACACCACCACGGTTATGACAACAATGAAACATTGGACGTGCCAGCATTACAAACAATAATCCACTATATTTATCATCAACTGAGGTTTATTTTTTTATTTGTATTTTGTTTTTAATTAAACAATAAAAAAATAAATTAATTAAAAAAAAATTAATTCGAATACATTCAATTCATTTGACAGCTCAAAAGTTTAAAACATAGCGCATTGGAAATTAAAGTGATTTTCTGTTGATTTCGTTTTGCTTTGTGTTGATTCATTTTCAAAGGATTTTCATTTCGAATCGTAATGATTGGCAAGTAGTGCGAATCCAACGGTAAATCACTTCGCTTCAACGTGTTATTTTTTCACCGTGACTGATTCCAACCACTCGAGGAGAACTGTCAAATTTTAACTAAAAGTTAAAAATTTCGCGAAATGGTTCACAGCCTAAAAGAACGTCAAAACCACCTGTTTTTCCACTAGATCTAGGCCATAGGCCGAAAAAATAGATGCTATCGCTTAATGGGCTGAAAATACCCTCCCGTGTCATACATAAAGAGAGCCTTGATATTTTTAGATTGAATCGATTAACGTTTTGAAGGGTATATGTTTTTGAGTGATATTATAACCTTTCTTCGGTGGAGAAGGCGAAACCTTCCATGATAGCGAAATTACAGTATAGAAAGCAAAACGCACACTCCGTATGTAAATGGATATGCGATGATTTCGATGCGATTGTTATTTAGAGGGAACTATTTCTGCATACAGTGTAATTGAGATAGCATTGTTTTCCGATCGAATGGTTTGTGCTGAAGCTTTTGTCAACATTGGAAAGTAGATGAGTAAAAGTTAGCCCTGATCCGGTAAAAGTTGAATCACCGAGTAGTTTGCAAACATTCTTGCCCGTGGAAGAACGTCCGATGTAAGAGAGCAATACTGCTTCGTAATAATAAAGAATGAATGTTTTAGATAGTAAAATTTTTTCGTAATTGGTTTAGGATAGGCTATTCTGGGAGGCAGCTAGCGACGGTTAGCTATGTATTGTAGCTATTTAATGAGTTTGTAAAAAAAATATTCTTGTACATGAAAATTAGGTACCTACCAATAAATAAATTCAACAAAAAATGTAATATGTAATTTGTTTGCTGACGGTTGATAGGTTTAAGCCATATTTTCTTTTTCAACCAAATTATTCTGACATACGCAAAGAACACAATGATAAATTTTCGTGAATATATTTTTTGTTTTGAGTATAGAAACTGTTTTTGAAAACCCCGAAATCAATGACGCGTGGTTTGAACCTTAAGGTCATTGAGCAATACTTTTTAGTCGGTATGCTACATACGGTCTTTATGCTACATTCCGCTTTTGGACTTTTGGAACTTGACCTTCTGTCTTTATTCGACAGACTTCGCAGCGAGTTGCTAGAGTAAACCAACATATAATTAATGTGCGGTGACTGAAAATCGAAGAAATATTTATTTTGTCCGATAATGTCTGATAAATGCTTTAATATTGGTATTAAACTGCATTTGAGTAGAACATGTTTTTGATGAAAAATTCCAATGAATTTATCCTAGACGGTTTAGTGTATATCCAAAGGATGCTCTTATTTTTATATATATTTTCAAATGTCATTTTTTATTGTACCCGTGTCAGAATTATAGTGTGTCAGAATTTATCTTTTTCTGATACACGAACCGAGCACGCTGCTTGTGTGGAGTCTCGGTAAATTGAAGTTTTTCATTGTTGTTGATCGGAGTTATGTCGTATCGTACTTACCCGTGTAGTCTAGAAATATACCATTGCCTGAGAAAAGCGTGAGACCAAAACAAATATGAGCTCGAAAATAATGAACCCCAGTTTCAGCTAGAGCGGTTCTGATAGAGACACTTGGACGTAAAATCATACTTCCTGGAGATCTCCATTCCGGCCAACTTACAATTCGATTCAACAGCTCCTCCGTGGGTGGAATACCGGAAGCAAAGTCGTTTATCGTTGCTTTTTGGCACGTTCACGGCACTAAGTGCTAGGGTTCGACTTCGAAACCGTTGAGCAACTGGCCAGAACCGGCAATGTAAGTTTCTTTTCGTCGATGGTTGGCCTCACACTACGGTCCCCACTACGATAGGATGGTATATGAGATATTGAAAAGGAATGAGGCAGTCATCTACAGTTCTAAAGGGCAGTTTCGAGCATGTGTTTACGATTGAATCGTTAAAAAATAATGCTGCAATAGACAGTTTGCTATTGAGTCATGGATATTGCTTCCTTGCCAGTGGTATCGTTGGTGATTGCAATTCTATTTTGTGCGCTCTGGAGCAGAATGGTATTTTCGGGAAACGACAAATAATTCAATCAGTTGAATACCTATGCATTCATTTTTTCATATTTGTAAATTTTGCAGTACTACAGCCCAAATACTGTTACTGTGTTCAATCAGAAATAGTTTTAGCGATTGATAAAAGACTTCGTACATTTAATGAAAACTTAAATTCTTGTAAAAAACCAGCAGATGGAGCTTCAGGAAACTAAATCCTTGCAAGCGCCACATGTGTTAATTTTCTTTATTTTAAATTTGAGAATAAATATTTATATCGTTTGAATATCAGTTAAGTTTAATTTGAAAAGTTTCTATGAGGTCATATTTTAACCAGATCATCTCTGGCATGGATATTTAGAAAATAAGAAGATGAGAAAAACCATTTATTTTCGATTATTGTCGCTGTAAAATTAGAGTTGCAACGTGCAAATGACAGCGAATCATTTTAAAAGTATCGGAATGTTTTTGAGGATGGTGACAAGGCGCAAACAGCTTCTTTGAAAGTTTTGTTGCTTCTGTGTTGCTTTGCTGGCAGGTGAGTTCGAAAACGGCTGCTGAGAGAGAATACCTTTATGTCTGTTTGAAAAGCGTAACGTTTTTGTTATCACCAAGGAAGGGCAAATACTGCTCTAATAAACAGGCAAGAAGTAGGTGACCAACTGGGGCAGACTTGAAGAGCGCTCCGTGCGAAGTTTGACTGATGGAAACAGTTTTATAAACAGAAGAGAAAATCATCTCAGCCAAAGAGTCGCTGACATTTCTTGCTTTTATGTGATTTTTCGCCGTCGTTGATAGCTGGGTTATTGAAGCAACATTTTGTTACTTTCTACGGCTCAGTTTCATTGACTAAAGGTAGTTGTTTTTCCGTCGAAGGAAAAGTTTTCTCGACTTGCCGTTAGGTAACAAACCGGATGATGGATGAAAGCGAATAGATAGGAGGTCAAAAGATAAGGTATTGGAAGTTTTAATATTGATTCATTTAGTCAAAGACAAAACTTGTGTTTGAAAGAAGATAGTTTGCAAGAGTTTATACAGTTTCTTAATTAGAATTTTTCGTATAGCATATTTCTCTACCCAGCAGTATAAGTTTCGAGTCTCCCGAAAATGACAGGTATTTTTCGCAGAGAAATATTTTAAATTCGCAAATGCTGTTACCGGCGTCGCACAAAATTAATTTTAATTGTTTTTTTAGTAAAATCATTCTCCTACTTATAATGTATGATAGATCTGCCACTCATACTACAGAATGGAATAGAGAAACAGAAAGGAAGACAAACAATAATGAATTTTGAAATAGATTTAACAGAATCGGCAACAGACTATGGGCGGTAGCCTTTCGACTTTATAAACAGATTTTGATAGTAAAATCATTCTCCTACTTATAATGTATGATAGATCTGCCACTCATACTACAGAATGGAATAGAGAAACAGAAAGGACGCAAACAATAATGAATTTTGAAATAGATTTAACAGAATCGGTAACAGACTATGGGCGGTAGCCTTTCGATTTCTTGGTTCAAGTGTCTGAGTGAGGTATTGTTGGTAATTGGTAGTGAAGCATTTATCAAAAATATTTGAAAACCTTTGCACAACGTTTTGTTTTTTCATAGCATTTCAGTAATATAGAACCAATTATTGAAAATAATGTATCTGTATTAGAAACTAGTTTTCAAATTCAACTTTACTTTTGAAAGGTAAACTCCACTAGCAATGGCCTGAGAGCATTTTCTGCCTTTTACATCTGTACGACGTAAGTACGTATAAAAAAGTTTCAATTTGAAACACCTTGGTGAGAAACTGCTTCGTTTCTATCCCAGCGAGTATTATAGCAATCTTTGCTACTAGCAGATTCGCAGCAATATTCCATCAGCAACAGGGTAATGCTTGGTTCACAGAGGAACACTAGAAGCAAAATACCCAATCTGTTGGCCATTGCTTCACATTTATTGTTGAGCCTTGCACGAGGTATCTGCGAATCGCTCAGCACAGAGTATGGTCATTATTCTTGAATGAAACTGTCTATCAGTAGCTATAGCCATCGCGCTATTTTGGAATTGCCGTAAAATGGAACATCCACGAAATGTTCTACGTTTACTCACCGGTGTTAGTTCAACTAAAATCGATCGAACTGGTAGGTCGATTGAGCAAGGTTTATGTGCCATACTCGTTCAATTTAAGCCGATTAGAGAAGTTTTATTTGTCCTGGGTGGGTATTTGCCGTTTTCTTCCCTACAGTTGCTAAAGCGGAGTCTGATCGACGATTGTTATGTGGAAATCCTTCCTGTTTTTCATGAATATTTTTATAGGTAACGCGACGATGCATGTAGCGCTGTTGGTGGGAAATACATGTTCGATATGACATGCGGTAACTGTTCTACATCCGTGACAAAAATTTCCCGGAGCGAATTTCTAATAATGACTCATCAGACAATAGATACTACAGAATAGAGAAGTTTTCCGCCACATGCGAGAAATCCCGCAGGATTGTGTAAATTGGTGTTCTATGTTGCATCAACAGTAACCGTTATTACACACAGTTACATGCAGAGCAGCTCCATGCGGTTGGCACATTTGCCTGATTGTTTTCTCTCAGTAAAGGATATTCTGATCTCTGTTACAGTGCATCTGCTGTTCATTGCACGACTGCCTCCCAAGGTGGCTCAGTCTCACACTCTATGCATTTTAAAGCAAACAGAGTCAGCTGACATCAGACTCAGGCTCAAATGTATGAGCTGATTCCCCTAGGGCAGCTACTGAGCCATTTTATTCGATAAACGAAAGATGCTGGTGGTGTTACAAATGTTGTTTCCTATATACCTATAAATATCATATCAGATAAATGGAAAATACACAGATCAAATAATTAAAAAATTGCGAAATTTAATACAATACGAAATTTAAATACAATACAATAGTTGTACTGTTAGAAATAGTTCGAAATTCAAACATAGAAACATTATATGCTATTGCAACTCAATGCTGCCTTTGTGTATCGGTTCTGGGCGAAATAATGAACGGCAAGAAATATTCGTAAAAAAACCTATAGCTTCTACACTGTGACAAACTACACAAAACACGGAAGATCAAAACGGAAACATCGGATCACAACCTTTGAAAGAAAACTTCGAAACAACAAACTTATACAGCGCCGAACGTTGTACCGTTTGTGTAGTTTGGCAACAGTAGACGCCTGGGGTGATGAATATGGCCACGATGACAATACGACAATCTTACAAAAAGTTGCCCTTTGAAAGGGCTTACTGAGGTGGAATTTTATACTGGTTACTCCTGCTGAAAGTGCTACAGAAAAATAGTGCAAGTGTTTCTATGCTTTCTTATGCTGATTCGCAAATGAAGGGATGAGAACAAACAAGAGCAGCATCAAACAATATGATTTGTCTTGTGGTAAGAGCAGCAAATGCACTTAAGCATAAAAATACGTATAGATATTTTTAAGCAATAAAATTTAGTTCAAGAACAGAAAATCTTAAATTTCAAATTTTTAAGCATCATATAATTTTTTCGGTGATAAAATAACGACCTTCACATTTAGAAGATAAATAATGCCATTTGCATTGCCTGTTACTCTTTCTGATTTTCAAGTGAAATGATTAAAAGCAATATAAAAAATGAACATCAAAGAAATTTATTTTCCCTAGAATGGTGATTTATCTATTTTGGACTGGAATTACGCATACTCTATTATGGATATTTCCATTTGATTTTGCCGTAAATGTCCAACACGCACTCCTATTACCTGTAATCTTAAGTTCATGCATACCGTGTGACTTTTCATAATTTATAAATCGCTGTGGCTAATGCCAAAAGTGAAATATTATCTGTTGTTTCATGTTCAGTATGGTGTCAATGGAATGTATGCGAAAACAGTAAGCTCCAAAATTTCGAATGACGAAATCTGCATAATGTTTATTACAGCGAAAAAAACACCCTGTGCAAAATTTCAGCTTCATCTGACTTGATTTCCTAGTATACCTGAAAAATCACCAAAGGTGGGAGTATGACAAATCGAGGTTTCTGAAGAAAACTTTGGAACTTTTCTTTGTATTAGTTTTCTGGTATTATCTCAATTTTTCTCAAAACTCGACTTTCTGGGACTATTTTCGTTTTTTTGTCGAATATATGAGCCAGAACATATGTTTCATACAAAACTTTTTCGAAAATGCCACTGAAACTGTCCGCAATAAGAATGGAAACTATCATTAAAAACGAATGAAGCACTTTTTCCAAAACCGCTTGTATATTATTTCAATGCATTAGGTAATACTTCAATAGGGTGGTTCAATTATTTTTCTTTAGGATGGTCATAATAATCGTTAAGACTTTGGTACTAGTAGAGAAATGTCGTCGTGGCTGGGCCACTTTTTGGCATTCGCCCACTACTTCCGTTCCTAATGGATCTCGAATATGAATACAAAGGAACGATGATTCTGCAAAATCTCGAACTGATTGCACGAAAAATAAGCTAGTTATCGCCATTTACGTAAAGGAAAAAATGTTGTCATAGACGGGTCATATTGTAAGTTAAAAATTCAGAAATAGGTATGTAATAAAATTTTATATAGAGACATGGAAAAAATAAATTCCGTAAAAAAACGAAATTGTTTGTAAATACATTTTTGCAAAATTTTGAAGATATTTTGAAGATAGCTTATTGTAATCGCGATTAGTTACCTTAATTAAGTGAATATTAGTCTCATAGTAACAATAAACAATAAAGGTAAGAATTCATATTCATCAGCTAGTTGGAAAATATCTTACAATGCTACGATCACACAACTAAAGTATATTTTACGCCTTGTTGAAGTAATATTGCCTCATTTAGGGTTATCAATGAAACGAAACATTGAAAAGCTGGCAACACTGTTAAAAACTTTGTAACTTACCTTCGCTACCGCCCCGCTCATTCACACAAGTCTCTACAAGCTCTCAGGTTCGGCTCAACATTGCTGGAGGATAAGCAAAGGATTAAGGAATAAGATCACTTTTATAGCAACTCGTATATATTTGGCACGGTTTTCATTGTCCCTAATTTCCCTAGCTCCCTACTAAAATTCATAACAAAATGACTTACGTTTGTAGGTGTATGTTGTGTAAGTGTAAGGGCCCGCTGCTTGCCATCACAATCCGCTCGTCGTCGTCGTTCCGCTGGGTTCTTTTCGTTCGCCGCGTGTTATGCTGCCGGAGTCCATCCGGCCCACTTTCGGTTACCTCTGCTCGTAGGGTAACAGCTGTCTTCGTCGACTGGATACTAAGATGAAAGATTAGCGCCCGGTCATGGAATACACCGGGCCGTCCGTTGATGTAAACCGCTTGCAGGCCCAGCTGGCCGTGGTTGTACTACCTCTTGGATGGGTTCAATGCGGCCCACTTGGCCGATGGTTCTTGCTTGTGGGTTCTTGCACTGACGGATATATGCAGGCCAACTTGGCCGAAATTACTGGGTTTTAGTCGCGGTTCTGACTGACGTAAATCCGTCCACTTGGGCGGAAACTGCTCGCACTCCAGTTGGCCGGGATGATAAAGACACGTAGTGATAACTGTGTCAAAAGTGTACTGGGTTTTTTCACAAAACGTGGTTTAATCGCGGCAAACTGACAAAATTGCGTCTAACTAGTGCAAGGATCCAAGATCTTCTGCCGGCTCGGGTAAGCACTAATGGTTCAACTCCTCTGGCGAAGTAAAGCAGAACTTCTTACTCGAACTTCATTCAGGCGAAATTGCAGTTCAGTGAATTGGGTATGAGTTGTGTAAGTGTATAACAGATGTAACAGTGTCAGGGCTGGGTATAAATTCTATAGTGTTAATTTAAACAAAATGTGCCATAATCCCTACGTAGCTAGCTTTGATTTTAATATTTTATTTCCATTTTACCACTTATAATAGAATATTTTTATTGTTGTTTGTAATATGTCCTATCTAGGTAATTAAGTAATTTTAACCCTTTAAAAAAAATTGGCAGAACCAGGAGTCTAGAAAGCGGATAGCAATATTCGCCGCCATTCCGCGAAAAACCTTAAGCGGAATGTACCATTTCACGGAAAACTTTCGTGGAAAGTACCATTTCGCAGGGGTGATCCTCTCCTTACTCGCTGTCGCTCGTTCGAACCCAACTGAAGGAAACTAATAGAGGTCAGTAAACCTAGGAAAACAAATAAATCTAGACAGTGATGATTTCTGCGGGAGGGTTGCCCTTCTGCAGTCGCCGGCGCTTCCGACGGTGGGTCGCCGGCAATACTCGCGGCCGTCTCGCCGTGAATAATATAGTGTTACTATACATAGTCTTTGTGGTCTTGTTATTGACTAATGTTTTATAGACGAGCCTCGAATATCTCGAGTTCAATTAGTTTTTGATTTATGCAAAAAATTCTGTTTCATTTGTATGAGGGTCCTTATCCCCCTACCACAGGGTGAGAGGTCTCTAACCATCATACAATAAATTCAAGACTTTAAATTCTCCCACATGTAAAATTTGGTTTTATTTGCTTGATTAATTCTGGAGTTATGAGGAAATTTGTGTTTCGTTTGTATGGGAGCCCCTCTTCTAAACAGGTCAGGGGTCCTAATTCATCAAAAAAATTTCTTGCCTCGGAAAACCCCCACATGCCAAATTTGTTTCCATTTGCTTGATTAGTTCTCGAGTTATGAGGAAATTTGTAATTCATTTGTATGGGAGCCCCCCCCTCCTAAACAGAGGAGGGGTCCTAGTTCATCAAAGAAAAAATATTTGCCTCAGAAAATCCCCACATACCAAATTTGGTACCTTTTGCTAGATTAGTTCTGGAGATAAAAGGAAATTTGTATTTCATTTCTGTGGAAGCCCCCCTCTTAAAGAAGAGTAGAGTCATAATTCCCTTCCAAAAGAGGGTAGGGGTCTCAATTCACCATAGAAAAAAAGCTTGCATCCAAAAACACCCACATGCCAAATTTGGTTTCAATTGCTTGAATAGCTCTCTAGTCATGCAGAAATTCGAATTTCATTTGTATGGGAGCCCCCCCTCTTGGGGGAGGAGAGCTCTCTAACTATCATAAGAACCTTCCCTGGCTCCAAAATCCCCTACATGTTTCACGCCGATCGGTTTACTAGTTTTCGATTCTATAAGGAACATATCGACAGACAGACAGACAGACAAACAGAAATCCCTTTTTATAGGTATAGACTAGCTGACTCGACAAACTTCGTATTGCAACAAATTAAACTGTGTTGTACATAAATCGTGAATGTCGGATGACCTTTGTCACAATCTTGAGTTTTGCAAGTTTCTGGGGAGTTCATGGGTGTTTTAATAGACAAATTTTTCTCACAGTAAAGTAGAAAACAACTCCCCCCATTGCTTAGCCTGATAAAATAAAGCGGATAGCTTTTAAATATTCGCCATCATTACAAACCATTTCGCCGAATACCATTTTGCGGAACAACAATTCTCGGTTGACCATAATGCGGAATATAGAGTTTCGCAGAATACCATTTCGCGAAAAACCTTACGCGGGATGTACCATTTCACGGAATATCTTTTCGTTGAAAGTACCATTTCGCAGACGTGACCCACACCTACAAAAACACCCACATGCTAAATTTGGTTCCATTTGCTTGATTAGTTCTCGAGTTATGAGGAAATTTCTATTTCATTTGTATGGGAGCCCCCCCCCTCCTAAAACGGTAAGCGGTCTCAATTCACCATAGAAAAAATTCTTGTCTCCAAAAACACTCACATGTAAAATTTTGTTCTATTTGCTTGATTAGTTCTCGAGTGATGCAGAAATTTGTGTTTCATTTGTTTGGAAGCCCCCCTCCCCCCTCTTAGTGGGGGGACGGATCTCTAACCATCATAAGAACCTTCCCTGGCACCAAAAATCCCTACATGCAAATTTTCACTTCGATCGGTTCAGTAGTTTTCGATTCTGTAAGGAACATAGGGACAGACAGACAGACAGACAGACAGAAATCAATTTTTATAGGTATAGATTTGGATGATGAGTACTTTTGTACTCTTAGGCAAAGCTGGGGATAAAAAATTAGTAGGGTAAGACAGGGCAAAGAGTGTCCCGTAAGCTCAAACTGTGACAGATTAAAAAATATCTGTATTTTAACCGCAATGCGCTATGTACATAACATTTTAGGATATTTTATAAACAATCGTGGAAATAGTGAGCATTAGAAAAGGTTTTTTCTATTTTTCCAAGAGCTTTAAAAAAGACCTTTTTTTCTGGCAGTGGAAAAACGAAAATGACGCATCATTAATTTATTTTTGAATTACACATGTAGCCTCTGGAAGGTAATCAAAATAGGTTAATATAATCGTAAGATTCAAGAGCGGGCTTTCTCCATATGGTGCTGAGGTTGACGCAAATCTGCTCAATATTTCATTCTTCGAATTATTATAAAGGGGTGATCAAACATTCTACCAGCTTCATGTGCTCTTACTATCTATTCACACTGGATTATGGCTTGTTCAATTTAATTTTATATATATCCCATCCCCTGGTTCCGGAAATCGCTTTCTGCTCCCTGGGCTGCTTATTTTTTATATTCGTTTTTCGCTTTTCCTCTTAAGCTGTACGACGTGGTTATGAATTTAGACCCAACCTCAGAATGGGACGAGCGATTGTCGATGATGGCAATGTACATGGAATTCTGGATCATTCCCAAGCGATTTGGTTGTTTTATTCAGCTCGGAATTGAACAATTTGTCCTACAGCAGGTTCCGGACACATTCCATTCAATTCGTATTTCTGGTGCTGTGCGACCAGTGGTTTTCCATTTGAGCCATATTCGTATTCAGCAGTCGCCTGTCAGTGGGTGTTCGCCGAAAGTTGGTTTGACCGGCGCCTATTTTTTCGTCTCGTTGATGGGTATCGATTATGACTCGTGAGACCTGAGCTCTTTTTGTTATTGTTGTACCCTTCAGTTCAACTGCTGTTGTCTGACCGTCTGAAATTGGGCTGGAATAAAAAGCAGATGATACATTTTATGGCGAAGGAAAAAGTTTCGAATGACATGTTTATTTCGAGAGCGATTGCTTCAGTGAAGTTGAAACCATTATTTATTTCTGACCATACTATCGATAGTGAATGGTCTGAAATGGATCGTTCAAAGTTTAAAGTGATTTGCTATGACATATAGATAACTATTAGTAAAATTCAATTTGTTGGAAAATAAAACGAATCTTTTAAATATATGTTTATTTATCGGTATAACACCATATATTTGAACTACAGTGGACTCTCGGAAAAGTTAACTCTCTGATAATTTAATTGCTCGGAAAAGTTTAGCGAATATTAGCTCTCATGCTACACTCTAAAAAGTCCTTAATTTTTCGGAGAGTTCGAATTTATTAGTTGTCCAAGCATTCGTTCGCACACGTGTGTTTTCCTTTTATCTTTATTTTTTGGTTTATAGTCACCTTTCATACAGAGTTGCATCATAGAAGGGATTAAATTAAACTTTTGTACCGGACAGTTGCAATTATAGATCGAAAAGAACACATAGTTACTTCAGGATTTTTAATAGCATGCTCAAAGAGTGCAAACTCAGATTAAATTTAAATGCAAAAGAAGGGACAGAAAATATGCGCGAACATTATCAAAATGTAGACTATGATAGTATAAAGTAAACTAGTATAACAGTTTATTTTAAACTTGATGAAAGGAACTAGTATTATTTTATAAAGATCTTGCTACATATTCCCTTCCATTGCAACTTACATATATATATTAGAATGTGTATCTCATATCCGTGAATCTATTACCGCTCTTGTCTTTACCAGTTTTTAATCATTTTTAGGACTACTCAGAAAAGTTAATTGACCCATTCCCCAATCGATTAACTTTTTCGAGAGTCCACTATATATATATATTTTTGTACATATTGCATAGATTTGTGTAATGAGATAGAGCGTTAAACAAATTATTTGGTTTTAGGCTACAATTTCTGTTACGTGCTAACATAAGAATTTGGTCTTAACTTGTCACGCCGGATGATCTATTGTAAGTAAATCAGCAGGAAATATGATCCATTTAACATGCTGCTAACCTTTTTCTCAAAACGACGGGAGTGAGAAACATAATATCCAGATCGAATGTTTCCGCGAAACAATGCCCATTGATGTAAAAATAATTAACCATTATATTATGAAAATGGTGATTAATTTACCCGCAAATTGAATTCAATCACGCAAGTAATCAATTATTTTTCCCCTTTTTACCTAGAAGGTATCGCGGTGGGCGTAGATGTTCGTGTAAAATGTATGTTGTCGTCCCTTCTCATATTAGACCGGGACATCGATTGCGTTATATTGCCTTTACGTCATACCGTCCGCGGCTGCTTTCCCGAAAAGGTCTTTACTTTTTTTATTTGATTTGATTCATGTTATTAGATATAAAATGCTAATAATAATGCTGCTGTCGAATACTGTGTAATCTCTCAAGTTACTCGAGCAAAAATTAAAATATCATCAAGTTTAGTTACTGAAAACGGAGATACTTATTTGTACTTGTATTCGATAGAATAACCAGCAGAATCCAATAAGCGAACCAAATAAACTAGCCACTAAAATGTTTCGGTTTTGAGCAAGAACATTGGAAGTCACTAAGGTCTCAGCGGACCACTGGTTGTTTCACCTTATTATAAGCGATTGGTTACTAAGTGGGGGATATCAGTATATCAATCTTGTTGCTAACTTTGGTTCTTTAAGCTGTTACCACTGAAAGTCACTAAATATTAAACTAAACTTCTTATATTTTACATTAAAAATTGCGGTTCTAGAATTAATTTTAATTAATCGGAACGCATTTCAAATCCCCGAGATGCTCAACTGCCTTAAATGCTTGAAAGCGCTTATAGTCAGGCATATGCATACCTGTCAATGCGTGTTTCAAAATCAAAATAGGACTCACTGTAAAAATGATAAAGTTCAAAGCCTTCGAATCGCCGTGTCATTTGTACTGGTTTGTCTTTTTAATTTCTAATGATAACAATCAGATATTCGTGGTAGCCGCTCAAAATCTTTAAAAAGCACTGTACTGGCATATTTTATAACTATTACATTTATATCATATATTATTATTGTAATTTACTACAATCAACCGAGTTTGAGAAATAGTTTTTTTGATGATTATTTATTTTATTAAAAACAACTAATTTATGCAAACTTGTACTTGTACTAGCATTATTTGTTATAGCTTAGCTGTCGGTATTCACAATATACCTTTCCGGAAAGAACTCGTATATGATAACGTTTTCTTCATTGGGGGTTGAATATTTAAAGCCACCTCTTTTCAATCACGGGGTACACGAAAGGCATTTTTCGCTTATTTTTTGATTCATTATTATATTTCCTAGAGAGTTTTCAATTTGGAGAATATTTCAATATTGACTAACTATAAGAGTACATCAAAATTGTTTATTGTGCAAATTGAATAGTATGCAATAACTCTTCTTGTATGCCTTTTATATATCACTTTCATTAATTTTTTCAGCGAAAACACAGTGGTAAAGCTATAATTATGTTTTCCCCATTGTGTTTTCACCGAAAAAATTGGTCCATGATTATTTGTCCAACTGCTTAATAAAATTGTATGCGAAAATCGGTACCCTCGTCAATTCTTTCCAAAGAGAAGACTCTGAATTAAATACTGGAAAACAACATTTCAACAACTGAATTTAATCTTATTTGATTTTTACTTCTTTTCGGGATTTGTTCTAGTATAAAAAGGAAATCATTTTCTTTCACTACTGATAGCGTACAGCATAGAGCAAATGACCACGGCAGAATTCAAGCAAAGAAAACGAAAATGATTCATCCTGTTTTCTTTGAGTATGGCATATCACAAAGTCATAACTCATGAAATTGGATACGAAAATGATAAAATTTGAGTTAGAAGATTGCCTTGTACAGTCGAGCCGTACCCACCGTAAACGTATGCCGCAGTGCCTAGGTAAACGAAATTTCCAATTTACCGAACTTAGCCGGAGGCAGAAAAAATGTCATTACCTCAATGGCGTGTATTTTATCTGGCCAGAGGCTCATTCCGCATTTCCAAACAACTAAGACACAGACTTAACATTTCCAGCTCCAGTGAAGTTCGGTAACTATTTTTTATGCCTGACATAATTTTAGATTTCACTCAGGGGACGAAATAAATTACGCTGCTTCTGCTTGTTTCCGTGGTCGGCTATGTTGTGGGTTGTGGCGAATCTTCATAAAACTTATTTATTATTGTGTATACTGTTGGTATGAAATTTTTTACTGATGTTTAAGTTTTTGCTTAGTAGCTATTAGTCGTTCAGCTATGGGCTCACGTTCGTGTGATTTCAATTACAATCTATCACTTACTAGTAATTAAAATCTCGTTTATATCGAAATGTAGAAGAACGTTTTTCTTATAGTTGCTCCCCTCGTGATATATAGAATTTATCTTTGTACGTATCTAAAAATCAATCAAAATGAATCATCTCGAAAGCAACAAAAATATGAATTAGGCCACTGCCTGTTTTAAAATAGATAAGTGCTTATTTACGGTCGTCTACACTTCGGTCTGCTTTTCATTAAAACAACATATTTTATATCTATAACAAATTTCCAGGTAGTATGTCTTTTGCATTGTTATGGCACCTCCATCCTTTCCTTGCATTAATAGCTTGTTCGATTCAGTACTTCGGTGTTGATAAACCCGAAAAACTAATTTTCCACAAAGTCTACCATATATTCAAGATTTCTCAGTTCAAGATTTTGGGCCCTATTCTGTAAGTAAAAGGGTTCTACTTATAATTTGATTCGAGCATGTAGACTTACCGTTTTCTCCCAGGGGGGCTTCCTATCCAACCGATGTAAAACGAGTAGAACTTTCCCCGGACGCGCATTGGCTGCTTGGCGAGCACGGGACCGTTGTTCTGCGGGCGGGGCTCTTCTTAGGTGAACGACACGAGGCTGTCGCCTGCGGGGCAAACTCTTCTTGTGGGTGGATTTTCTATACTCTTAGCGCACTGACTGACACTTAGTCCGTCCACTATGGTGGCTACCACGTGCCCGGGTATATTTTTTTGGAATGGAGTCCTTGCACTGGCTCACCCGCCGATATTTTACGGAAAGGGGCTATCGAGATAGCAGTTATTATTTTCGCGGACACACCTCAGGGCACACGGATTCTTCCTTCTCTCCTCGGCGTTTACACGGACTTCGCCCGAAAAGGCAGATCGACACTAAATCGTGTTGAGAACCCGCTCGCACGATTTACGCAGCGCGGGTGTAATGCGGTAGATTTAAGTAGCGAGGTTTTTTTTCCAGGCTACGCACAGCATTTCACGGAACGCGGTCGATACGAACTCCCTTCTTGATACCGCATGGGAGTAGCAACTCGTTACTCCCACTCTTAGGCACGTCCGATCGCCTCGCTTGCCAGAACAAAAAGCCCCGATCCCCTTGCTGATCGCAAGCAACTCCCTCTTGTAGGCTTGAGCGGAACTACCTTGCGTTACGGCAGAACTTCTCCGCTCTCGGTCGGTTTGTGCGGTGGAGCCAATGGTAACCGCGGCGTTTCGATAAGGGGGTTTTATTATATAAATAAACAATTTTTTTCCTTACTCCTAACATGCAATACAAAATACAATTTTTTTCACTATTTTCAGTTACTATGGGACATGGTCACATGTTACAATTCTCACAGTCACCTCGCCTAAATTTTTCAGGTGAGGTGACAATTTGCGATTTTCAAACAAACGGGAAGCTGTTAGGCGAGGTGAGGTGACTGTGAGAATAGGCCGCGTGAGAGAAGTAAGGTGAGGTGAAGTGACTGAGAATAGGGCCCTTTATCTCCCTATATCTTGGTTGAATTCTCATTTATCTAGTGATAATCTCAAATATGTGATATTTTTTTTTGGAACGACAGTTCTTTTGCAATTGATGAAGGGTCGGTAGAAGAAAGTAATGAATTTTTTTTATAGTGAAGGAGAAAGAGCGGAAACTTGTGAGAGAGGGGGGAGGCTAAGCTACGCTTAACAAAGTACTCGTTGTGACTCCTACCTTTTGGGCAATGCTAGAGGGTGCATGGGTCGAACCAAGCTATTATCAGAGATTATAACCGGATTCGAACCAACCGTTTAGCTTTCGACAATCGCTCGATAAATTCCTGGAAATCAACTCACAGACTCACCATTTGGTTATAGACTACACAGCGGCGTATGATTCAGTTAAATGAAATGATGGACTATGCTTGAATATGGTTTTCCAAACAAAATTTAGGCTGATACAGGCTATCATTGATGGTTCAACATCAAGTGTCAGAATAGCGGATGAAGCATCGAACTCGTTTGTGACGTTAGATGGTTTGAAGCAGGGATGGTTCGATCACTTTGATTTAATTTTGATTCATTTGACAGTACCGGTTCAGTCGAAAAAAATTGACAAAGTTCTGTGTGGAACATTTGTAGAACTTGTTATTATCTACAAGGCAAAGTTGTAGTCTGAATCTTTTGTATTTACTGTATTACAATGCTTCTAGCACATTAGTAGCTCAGTGAACGTTCACTGACTTTATTTAGCAAAGTTGTAGATTATAACTAGTTCTACAAATGTCCCATATATAACTTTGTCAAATTTCGCTCGGCTGAACCGGCACTGTCAAATGAATTAAAATTGTGTTAAAGTGATCGAACCATCCCTGATTTGAAGCATTGTCATTGGTTAACGAATTTGCTGTTCAACATTGCTGTGCAAAGTGCTATTCGAAGGGCAGGCGTGCAGAGAAGCGAAACTATCATCGCGAAATCTAACATACTCCTAGGGTTTGCGGGCGATATCAATATCATCGGTGTTAACCGCAACTGTAACTGTGGAAAAGGCGTACACCATCTTAAGGAAGAAGCTGAGAAGATAAGGCTTATCACAAATTCTACCAAAACAAAGCAACAAAGTATATGATCGCTGGGGACACATGAAGTAATAAGGCGAATGGTAGCTGCCAATATGACCGCCTAGCTGTAGCTAGCTAATGTCCCATAACCTGCAACTTCGTATGAAGCTCGTGCTCTACAAGATGCTAATTCTCCCGGTAGTACTCTACTGCCACGAAGCATGGACGTTGAAAGAGAGCAACCGACGTGCTCTTGGCGATTTTAAGGGGAAACTAGCAGTCATTAACTTTTCGTCGGAAAGGCCAATTTCGGAAGCAGTTTTTAGACCCAAAACAGGGATTCTGTATTTAAAAACGTATTCACTGCATTTTTCTTGCCAACACAGCGAATATATTTTCATGAACAGAATTTTTGTTGGAACAGAAAAAAGTGCTTGTGAAATGCACAAAATCAATGACGACTCATTTCACCGTAAGTGTGAGATGCTGCCATCAATTTTAGGCGGCATATTAGAAGAAGAAATGTGGCGCTGTCACATCATGATACAAAGATGCGAATACTGTGAAGCGACTAAAATACGGCAAGCCACAGTGGGCTGATCACGCAGCAAGGTTGCCGGATGAGAGACCAACGCAAAGAATATTTATCAGAAAATCCGACAGAAACCGACGGCTTCGAGGCAGCGCTGTTGACGAGGATGCTAGAGCAGCGAGTATTAGGGGGGATCGAAGAGCGGCCCTTGAACCGACAAACGTGGAGACGGCTCCTAAATTCAACGCTAATTCACTAAGCAGATTGTCACTGAAAAACTAAAGTAAAAGTAAGTAATTGATAATCTGGTACGCTTCAATAAACCCTTGAGACCAATATTGGATTTTCTTCTCCTCTAAACTCTGACGTGCAGATACGCGGTTATTCAAGTCATGAGCTTACTCATCTGCGAATATTAATCAGGCTCGCTTTGTACTTGATGACCATTAAGGTACACATGTTGCCATTTTGGTGACAATGTTCGAAAGTGTTCAGCTTCAGCTAAAAGGCGTTGTGCAAGCATGTATGATGTGGCTGTTTGCAGTTTTGCGAAGAGGATATATGCCGGCGTGTTTGATCTGAACAATGAAAATTCATTAATACTCGAATGTGGAAAATCATCGTTTGCTTAGGAAGGAATCGAACACAAAGCCGCTCGCAGTTATTTGTGCAATTACTGTTAGTACCACTAGTGTAACATCTTCAATTATTGATTCCAAAGACGATAGAGCTGGATACGTCGTGGTCGTGGTCGTGGTTTCTATATGTCAGGAGTTATAAGTCAACAGTTTGGTGAGATTTATTCAGCAAGCCACTATTCGAAATGATTTGTGATAAGACATTGATGATTTGTTTTTTCGTTATACAATCGAAGCTCTTTTCGTATTATAATATTTGCATTTTTGTTGTAAGGCATACATTTGCAACAACCATTGAAGAATGTAGCGCATTACACAAACCCTGTGACAAATGACACCATCCGGTTTCAATTTTCTTTTATTTTGGCACTATAGCTATCAACCAAACAAAGATGATTCTGTCCACTTACCGCGAACTTTCTTTCGTAACGTAACATTCAAGCTACCTTTACCCTAACCACATACAAAGTATCAACTTCATTTGTTGTAAGACAGTTAAAAAATGCTTTGGGTGGCCATTTACCGCCTTATTCGGGGGAGGGGTCTCTAACTATCATAAGAAAATACCCTGGCCCCAAAAACTTCTGCATGCAAATTTTCACGCCGATCGGTTCAGTATTTTCCGAGTCTATAAGGAACATACGGACAGACAGACAGACAGACAGAAATCCATTTTTATAGGTATAGTTGAAAGACTAGTCAAGATCATCTGTCTTTTAACTTACACTTCAGAATTCATTTATCAGTGAATTCATATGGATTGATTTACAATTAAATACAAAAAAATTGAACAAAATTCTCGAGGCGTAGGCATTGGCTGTGAGTCTCACTGTTCCCAATAGGATAGTTTTATAAAAAATTAGTGAAATAGTGGTGAAGGCAAACAATTCGATTGTTATATTTTTTTATTTTTATCTCTTATTAAATTTAATTTGGATTCAATATGCGCTTTGTTGTTGGAAAGCACCTGAAAATGATTGCAATAAAATTTACTTTGACCCTCTCCCCAAAAATGACTTTTGTTTTATTTAAAAATATATTGAAAAATTAACAAATTTGGCTCAAACTACATTATATGATATAGGTTCAAAAATTTCACTTTCCAGGAAGCTTTATGGCGAAGTTATTCCCGTTGGCTCACCGTTCCTGCTGCCTCGCTCTTTTTATGCTAGGTACCTACTATATTTTAGTTATCCTTCACTCACAGATCTATCTTGACTAGAAACAATTGCAACGTTAAACGAAATGCGTGAACTAACTTGTAATGTTTTACTCATTTTCCACATTGATGCAGTTCCATTGATGCAGTAGTTCCATTTTACTTATCCCATCTTTATCGACAGTGAAACTGTAAGAGTACCTAATAGACGTCTAAATGCATTGGTTGGTGCTTAATATAAGAATATTAACAAGTTTTACAGTCTTTTGTAAACATTTTGTTCATTGAAAGCTCTCGCTTAGCAATTTCCTGTTCATTAAAAAAATATACAACATGGTCGTTCTGCCTACTTACAGTGCCGCATGTACACATGTACACATGTGCAATTGTAAACGATGTGAGCGTCTATGGTACAAACTTGAAACATTTAATTTGAAAACAGCGTTGCTTGGCGATGAAATGAAGTTAGCGGAGCAAAGTATGAGCACGAGCAGCTGCGAAAAGCAAAGTCCTGATGATTTCAAATAACTAGCCGTCTGCAACAGAAGCAGCTACTGGAAGCAACAATCTACTTTCGGAACGTTTACCAATCTGGTCGTGAACAGTTATAGCAGAGTGCTTTAGAAATACTCTCGATTGTATCCAAAATGCCAACTTAACTTCTGATGGAGGCAACAAAAATGGTCAAGCCAATGTTCGTTGCGGAGACTGTGGTTAACATTGTTCAGTAGAAAAACCAATTGAGACTTACTTTGTAATTGGAAATGTCGTGATTTTTCAATGCTTTCAATTAGGTTAACCATTTAACAGCTTACGGATTGCTCCGTGCTTGAATGCAATTCATAAAACGAATAGAATGTCTTTTTAATGACAAGGCAAATTTGCCTTTATCATTAAGCATGAATCTGTCAATGGGGAACCATAACATAATATAATGAGCTTTGTTTATGCGACTACCACTAATTTTGCTTAGTCAATAAAAAACGTTTCAGTATTTGTCAAAAACCTTCAACGTTTTTCTGTGACTAGATGGTACTTCTGTAAAATAAATTGCTAAACCTAATACTACAGGAACATCGTAAAACGGCAGTAAATTTAAATTAAAAGATTTATCATCAAGCTTTCACAGTATTTTTTTTCCTTTCTCTATCGATCTAGCAGCGTTAAACACTAGACTCAGCTTTGGAATGTCGCGAAACGGCACATTGCTTTCCCGAGAACTGATTCCCATTCTTTGTATAGGAGGCCCTAATATTCGTCGGCACCTTTCGCCACTCAGGGCTTTGTACTGCCCTTGCTCTTTATAATCATTGCCATTATAAGGGCGCACTGTGACTTTTCGGGGAAGGCTTCTTTTAATCTGATTACAATAATGCTGTTTTATGGCTGCGGCTTCAGCAATGGTTGCGGCCGGTAATTGAATCATCTTCCAATCAGTACCGATGGTTTATGGAAATTTCTCATTTTATTTGCTTTTAGCAAAATGAACCGGAAATGCAACGAATTCTAAGTGGTTTTTCGATGTCGTACATTCGTTCAGTGTATAGTGATTAATAGGAGTACAGAGAGACAGGGGAAGTGAAGCCGTTTTTCTTGGGCCCAACGTGGAACTTCTTGAAATTAGTGAATAAGATTTTTTTTGCTTCTTCCCCAAAATCCATGTGGTGCCTGAAATTTTGCGCTTAGACGACAGCGAAAATTAATGTGCCCTATAGTATACTTGCCCTATAGTATACTTACTAAATTAAATTAATTCGTGATGTTTGAGAATTTAATATTTTGTCTCAAAATTTTAAATTTGATACAATTTTTTCTGTGTTGTTTATAAAAAGCTATGTTTACGTCAAACTAGGTTTACTGAGATCCGGTAGTAGGTTTGCCCGTTAGGAACAATAACAATAATAACAATAATAATTGAATTCATAGATATGATGATTTTTATAGCAAAGTGCTCATTTCTCAATAATACGCTTTAAAATTCATTACGATGGTGGAGCGCTGATGCTAATAGTTGCGTAAATGCATTATTTATTTCATAGAGTGAATTTGTATTGGAATCAGACGTACAGTAATTCACTCCGCAATAAATTACCATTAATAGGGGCGTAATTTAAACGCACCACGTCCATCAATTATTGTTATCTAAATGATAAAATACATAAAACATTCCATTGGGATTCTCTTAATTATGCCTGCCAGCAATGGGTAAAGAGACAACAAAACAAGTCAATTAATATTTTAAAGCTTGCTGTAAAACCACTTTTATAATTTGTCGATTACTTTTAGCCGATTGACTACTGACCGTGGCACTCTAATGTAACTGTCCAAGCTATATACACTCCGTTTTGTCACACAATAGTAGTTGTTTCTCCCATTCCTAAATCCCTCGGCACCAAAAAGTAAATCAATTTAAAAATTCAATTTCTATTTTATCTTTTTTCTGTAATCTCAAAATACCAATTAGAGAAATTGAATCTTTTACCCGCAGCGTGTAACCTGAGCTCCTGTAAAGCAAATATTACCGCTGCGATTTTTGTCCCATTCGTAAAATAAAATCCAATCGCTTTATCCACCCCTCGGCAATCGGAAGCTATTCTTTTTATTTACAGTTCAAACTCGCCTAGAGTATCGTGTCTTCGTTTCAATCCGACCGCACTCCCTTTGGTGCTGTGGTTTGCGAATAGCAAAGATTCTTCGCCCGCTTACAAATTGAATATAAAGGTATAAAATTTATTACATTTTATTATTGTCGCACCGTTTTGTTCTGTTATTCGAGCATTGAAGAAAGCTCTGCCGAAATCCACCCCAAATGGTTATTGTGCAAAGCAAACCAGAGTGCTTGGAACCCATCGTCCGACAAGGATAGATTATTTCCCATATCTATTCCAACGTATCTCTTGCAGATAGAAGCAGATGCTGTTTTTTAGTATACATGACCAAAGGATACTTACACATTTAGTGTTTGTTTCTCTTCGGTATAGGAAGGAATCGAATTTTACTGTTAGTTTAGCAAAGCTGCTGACTAGAGATTAATTTATTTTCCTTGTGCTACGTTGTTCATGTACATACCAGTGCCATATATTGTGATTGTATGAGAATCTTTGACTTTGAGTAACATTTAAAAAATAATATAATACTATCAGTGGGCATAGTGTACATAGCGCCTCCACGCGGCCATACCCGGTAATGCTCTATTAAGAAGCTAAACTAGGAGGTGCGATGCTGGTTTAAAGTTGCCTGCCTGAACTAAGGCTTTGGCTAGACGGCTGAGTCACACGGCCTTGTTAGTAGCTAAGCCCAATATGTTATTTTAATTCTTTGTTTCGTTTTAGCTTATCAAATACCTCCTACTGTACCGTGAAAGCTTTGGCCGTAACAAGTTTAAATAATGCACATGGATATCAGAAGAAATTTTAAATTAATTATTGAATATTACATGCACTGATGGAAACTCAAATGACGCAATTATATTTCGTTCGAAGGATTGCTGGTGAGATTGTTCTACTTTTGCCCATATATACTCCTTTTCATTATACTTTTCACGCTTAAACATTCATATATTTTGACTCATATTACCTATATATTTGTATTTGATACTACACATGCCATTTGGAATACCATATAATTTGGTAAATCGTATATTACTGGGTACATGAACACCTATGAAGATTGCGTGTGTTTTAGCGCATCCTCTTAAAGTAGGTGTTCAACTAACGTAGCTATTTCTACAATCGTAAGGACATGGCCAGGTGTATGGTGTATTTACGAATATCAGTGGTCATTAGTGTACATACAAAAATTAAACGACAGAAAACTTTTTTCACAATTAAATTCCACTATTAAATTTATTCATGACTGACACGTATTTCGCTTACATATTGCAGGTTTTATCAGTTTCTGTTTCGAATAGTTTGAACTACAGAAGACTGGTGGAAAGGAGTCTCTATCACCTTGAAAGCAGCTAACTCCGATCACCTAAGACATGAGTTTGGTTTGGGTCCTCACTAAAAATGAACCTTTGACATGTAGGTATTTATAAGCTATGTGTCTTTTCATAAGCTATGTGTGAGTATTTTCGATTATATGTCATGGAAAAATACGCATAAATTAACAGGTCTGCATCAAAAAAACTGCATAGGATTTTTAAACTGATTCTTATCGATTTTTGTCCACTGAATTCATCGTAGTATTGTTTATCAGTGTACCTAATTCCGATCATCAGTTTCAGGGGGTAATTCTAAATTCTAATTCTAG
The DNA here is from genome assembly GCF_943734655.1 of Sabethes cyaneus. Taxonomy (NCBI): domain Eukaryota; kingdom Metazoa; phylum Arthropoda; class Insecta; order Diptera; family Culicidae; genus Sabethes; species Sabethes cyaneus. The sequence goes on along the minus strand of NC_071354.1, from coordinate 555,692 downwards.
GATATGACAATTTAAAAGCTGTGTGAAACACACGGCCATGCGAAAATCGCAAAGTAAGTATCAGGCATCAAACATAATTGTTTTTATTTACTAATTTAAAGCTCTGGTGCTGTTCTATAATAATACGTTCTTTGTCGCGGCACGCTTATTTCTTTTAGTTTCGTTGCAATTTAATTTTAAACGAATCTGAAAACTGCACGAATCCATGCATCACGCATAGCAAAACCTTAATTTTTTGTTGAAATTGTTTTGGTGTATTGACAAATTCAAATTAATGATTTATTCATTTTTCTAAATTGAATAACCTATACCAAAAAAAAAAATTCTAACATTTTACTAACCCTTCTTACAATAACCGTAGAAACCAAATGCCAAGAAAAATTTAACCACATTACCGAGAAATTAGAGATCATCTTTTAATAATGATTACAATCATTGCTCTGATTGTATTAGTAAATCAATCTTCATAGCGCTTTAACAGCAATTTTTCAAGTAAATTTTGCTAATTTGTAGTAATAAATGATATCCACTGCTCGCCTGATTGATAATGTACTGAATTGAACTTAATTTGTTGAAAAGAAAATTCCTTTTGATGAGAAAACTGCTTTTGAAAGACCTCCTACCAAAGTTAACGCAGTATAAAACATAAACTATACAACAAATACACTACACTAATTTCATCGCGTATCGCATTTTGCTAAATAAATAGTTTTAAATCCTGGCTAATGTTTCACTTGAAACGGAGTTTCCAACAATATTTATTTTTAGCATCATTAAATATGCTTAAATTTTCACGAAATATTGTCGCAATTGGCGGATTTTCTCAAAACATTAAACCAATCAAGCACCTAATCCGCGTTTGTACAAACAAAAAAGTGTATGCATGCTCACAAAAAAATTTGCGCGTCCTGCCTACATAAAACATGCATAATTCTCGTCCACCGAACTTTCACTAAAAAATTAAAGTTTAAGAAGCTTGTGCATGTATTAATCGATCTACCGACAAGTCTAGTAAACTTTACCAACTTTACTTTTAGAAATAAAATGAAATGTATCCCGATTGCAAACCAAATGTTAACATAATTATTAATGCAAATGAACGTGTCATTTTTTTGAGTGCTTCCGAATACAAATCATATCATAATTATGAATACCATCATTTTCCAGTGATGCCGTATAGGATACTGAGATTGTCGTTACAACATCTGGCATCATTTCATTAGAAGAAACTAAGCAACGAATTTGGTATCAAGCACTCGCGTGACTCAAACTAGAATGGTCATGTATAATTTATACAATACTCTTTTTTAATAACATTGCTCGTCAATCTACATGGACACAAAAAATTTATTTGATTATTTGTTGTTTGCAGTTCTTACTCTATTCGGAAAACAATGTGCAGATGAAGAGATTAATGTATCTTCATGACCACTAATTTCCATATCCACCAAACCAAATACCAAGTAGTAAAAATAATAACAGTTGTGTGGTTTTCACGTAAACACCATGGTATGTGTGCAAACACCTTAAAATCACATGCATATGACGTGAAAAGTGAAAAATAATCACTTAACTTTTCAAGCAGTTTCGACGTGAAAATTATTTTGAGTGTTGCATTAAGTGCTTGTTTTTTACAGTGTACAGTTACGCGCTTTAGAAAAGTTGGTGATGATTTTAATCGGTTAGAATACGTCCGCAATAAATAGATCGTAGCTAAATGTGGAAAGTCATTCACTACAAATGTACCAATGGTGCAGCGAGCTAGCTGGGTAGCTGTGGTAGCTGGGGCAAGGAAACCAGAAGCACTGGAAGCATATAAACTATTTGTCCGCTGAGAAATCTAGTGGAAATGTAACATTTACATTATTATTATTCCCAGTTGTCCATGAAGAAAAATTCAAACTATATCGACACAAATTCCAGTAAAAACTAATTTATGCAGTTGCAGTGGCGAATAACCTCTCATAGTCTGATAGCTTTTATGAACAGCGTACACAGGAGTAAGGAGAAGCCTGTAATTCCACAATTTCACACACAGACGTACGAATTGGCTCATTTGCATTTAGATGCTTTTCCATTACGGTGGTCGGCTGTTATTGCCATTGTAAATAAATTGAATTTGCTAGGATACCGTTTTTAAATCGGTTTCCCGTTCTCATTTGTACCGCTTAAACGGTTTGAGTGGTTTTCACTAACTGGAATAGTTTGGTTTAGCTTTGATTCTGCTTCATCATTAAATATGGTAGATGCCAGAATAATTGAGTGGATTCTAAAAGTCAATGTTCAATATAAAAAAAAAACTTAAAATAAACTAATCGCGATCTGCGCCTTGCTTTCACAGCATCTATTGTAGGAACAATTTTAACATGCGATTGCAAATACAGTTTCAATAAGTTTCATTATCAGAGTGCCGTCATAGTATCTACCTACCTACCAGATGTGATTGATGTAAATGTAGGTGAAAGCGGTTACGGTAGCGTTTTATAATTATTGCAGTTCATTTAGATACGGACGTGCACGACCAAGGGTAGTAAATGTGGCATAAATTCAATTATAGGAATTAAAATATCTTTTGTTATATTTATTTAATTAGGTTGTATAATTACTTTATGTCAGAGATCAAAAGGAAGCCAATAGCAAATACTTAATTTAGCTTTGAAATTTCTATTCTAATTGAACGCACATGAAATTCTCTATGTGGCTTTGATCACGAAAATTGAAAATTTAATCTTCGGATGGCTGATTAACTGCCCAGCTGGCTGCGGAAATACCATCGATGGATCATTTCGATATTCTACACACACTTTTTCGCTTGAAGATTCCAATAGTTGTGACAGTTTTAATCTAATTGTATGCTTCAATTAATTCTGGAAGAAAGCTTCCAATTTTTCTTTATTTGAAACTCTGCTTCGAAGAGCCCGTTATCAAGTTGGCGCCACTTGGAAGTGATTTTCAGTGCAAGAAATAAAATGAATGAATGAATTAGCCGTCTTTCCAGTGGTGGCACCAGGAACCTTTACTTTCTATCACTTTATTCTTCTATTCAAATATTTATGAAAATTTACACAACTATACTCTATTCGGAGTATGAGTTTTCCTATTGTACGATTGTTGGGTTGGGATTCGGACAAGTATTATCGGGCCTCAAAGGGCAATGTGAAAAATCGCGATCGTACTCCTACTAAGATTTTATTTTAACTGAACTGAACTGATGGTTGCCGGTTTTAGTGTTTTTTATCAATAAATCAGCATATCTATCAACTGTCAATTGCTGCTCAAGATTATTCTAATTTAATGCTAGGTGGGAATACACAGTGTTGCCAATTGGTATGTAATGTACATTTGAACCGGTTCATCTGGTATGCAAACTAACATAACCGGCCACCTTGAAAATACATTTTTCAACTACGCTGTCTATAAGTTTCAATTTAACTAAGTTATAAATTCACTTCCTAATGTGCTCCTATTTTGCTGGATGCGCGGCAGTTCGGTAATTATTCTGGATCATTGCTCGTTACGGGATGTTCGGTGACACAGGGAAGCGGGCAAATTCGCGATACAGATCGCTTCAATATTCCGGCTGACGTTCGTAGTGTAGCAACTCGGGTGATGTTGTCAGGACCAGGATGGATTGCTAGAACTCTGGCCAATGGCCATCGTGCTGGTGGAAGCGAGTCGTCTTTGAGAATTACCACCGAGCCGACGTCGAGAGTGTAACGATCGGGATTAATGCTGTACTGGGTTTGAAGCTGCTTGAGATACTCATTCCTCCATCGGTACCAGAATCGTTGTGAATAAGCTTGAACTCGTTGATACTGGCTAAGCCGGTTCATAGGCACGTTTCTAACATCTGGCTCGGGAAGCGGACGAATCATGTTTTTGACCAGAAAGTGCGCCGGAGTCAGCGCAGACAAGTCGTTGGGGTCTTCTGAAAGTGGCGTGAGCGGGCGGGAATTCATGCAACCTTCAACAGCAGTTAATACAGTAGTAAGTTCTTCGTAGGATAGAGTTGCGGTTCCGAGCTGGCGAATGAGATGCTTTTTGGCTACCTTCACAGCGGCCTCCCAAAGGCCCCCGAAATTCGGGGAGCGGGGGGGAATGAGATGCCATTGGATGTGATCTTCAGCTAGATGTTTCGATATGCGTTCTTGCTCCGGTCCTGGTTGAAGCATGATGTACAGTTGATGCAGGGTATTCTTTGCTCCGAGGAAATTGGTACCATTATCGGAATATATGTGCGACGGTTTATTTCTCCTCCAAATGAAACGGTCGAGGGCCATGAGAAAGGTGTTCGTTGATAGATCGCCCACCAACTCAAGGTGAACGGCTTTTGTTGCAAGACAAACGAATACTGCGACGTAGCATTTCCTTGCTGCTGCTCTGCGATGGGTAGGTTTCAAATACAGGGGTCCGCAGTAATCTACACCAGTGTGACAGAATGCTTCACTAGCGGTAACTCGGCCAACTGGTAGCTGTCCGATGGGTTGTTGTATGGGACGGGGATTTGCTCTGCTGCATCTGAAACAATTTCGTATGACATTGTGCACTGCTCTCCTTCCATTCAAAGGCCAAAATTCATCCCTAACGACAGCCAAAGTCATACTGTTGCCGCCGTGTAACACTTTGCGATGATGAAAGTTGATTAGCAGCTTTGCAAACGGGTGGAATCCGGGAATAACTATTTGATGTTTCACACTATATGGTTCGTCGGACAGGCACAACCGACCACCGACGCGAATTATACCTTGTGCATCCAGAAACGGGCTGAGAAGACGAATGTGAGATCGTGTTGCTACTCTGCTACCTCTGCGCAAATTTTTGATTTCTTCGGGAAATGATTCGGCCTGAACCAATTTTACCAAAACAAATTTTGCAGTTTCCAACTCTTCCACAGTAAGAACTGGTTCGCGAACTCGGTAGGTTTGATTTTGTTCACGTGCATTTCGGGCAAATCGTAGACAGAAACCGACGACGTTGAGAAGGCGCTGGTACGACGAGAATCGTAGAAATAACGGGTTGAGAGTATTTTCTTGCGCAATTGACACTGCTACAGGTCTTATTTCCATTTCTTCTACTGGGTTCGGATCCAAAACAGGTTGCTGCACAGGCCATTTCGATTTGGGTAAGGATAACCAGCTAGGTCCATGCTTCCATTTATTGCTAAGGACTAACTCGTCAGCAGGAAAACCGCGAGAAACCATGTCCGCGGGGTTGTCGGCGCCAGCTACGTGCGCCCAGGTTGAACCGTGGGTTGTTGACTGGATGGTTGAAACTCTATTTGCGATGAAAGTTTTCCAAGTTCGAGGAGGCGCTTTCAACCACTGCAGGACTACAGTTGAATCGGTCCAGAAGTAAACTGCACTAAAATTCACTTCCAGCGCAGCGATAATTTTTTCATATAAACAGGAACCAAGCAGCGCCGCGCATAGTTCCAGGCGGGGAATTGTAATTCGCTTAAGGGGAGCTACCTTTGATTTCGATGCCAATAAACTGATTTTAACTTCGCCGTCGATAGATTCGGAGCGAACATATATGCATGCGCCATAAGCTGCTTCTGACGCATCTGCAAAACAATGTAGCTCAACGGAAGAAAACTGGGGCAGGAAGGCAAAACGATCGATCCGAAAACTACGAAGATCCGGGAGATTTTGGCAGAACGTCGACCACTTCGTTTGGAATTCCGGCGTTACTTCCTCGTCCCATTTCAAAGATAAGAGCCATAAATGTTGCAATAGGATTTTTGCCTGGACGATTACGGGAGCGATCAGGCCTAACGGGTCGAAAAGCTGGGCGATAGTTGAAAGTACGCTGCGCTTAGTTGCTGGGCCACTATGCAGATTTACAGCAACGTCGAAGCTGAACAAGTCGCTTGCCGGTTCCCAACTGATTCCCAGCGTCTTGATTGTTTCCTCCGAATCAAATTTGTGGGATGTTTTTGTTCCCAGCAATTCTTGTGGGAGGTCAGCTAGTGCTTTAGGGTCATTCGAGTTCCATTTACGAAGACAAAAGCCACCTTTCTGCAATAGCTCGTTGAGTTCGTTGCGTAGCTGGATCGCCTGCTCTACTGAATGTTCCCCACCAATGAAATCATCGACGTACATACATTTTTTGACTGATGGGCCAGCCTTGGGAAACAGGTTACCTTCATCATTCACCAGTTGGTGCAGGGTTCGGGTTGCCAAGAACGAGGAGGGGGCGAGACCATAGGTTACCGTCGAAAGTTCATATGTGCCAATGGGTTGCGTACTGTTGAATCGCCAAAAGATCCGCTGCAGCCGGCGGTCTACTGGGTGTATCAAAACTTGGCGGTACATTTTTTCGATGTCCGCTACAAGCGCGATCGGGAATTTGCGAAATCGTAGAATGTTGCTTAGTAGCTCATCCTGCACTACCGGGCCAACAAGCAGGGCGTCGTTAAGCGAATGTCCGGATTTAGATCTCGCGGAACCATCAAACACCACTCGCACTTTAGTGGTGGTACTGGAAGTTTTGATTACAGGGTGATGCGGGAGATAGAAAGCTTCGGGACCGTCCAAATGGTCCTCGGGAATGGCACGCATATGCTCCAGGGAAATATATTCGGCCATGAAATCACAATATTGTTGCTTAAGGTCAGCGTCCTTTTCTAATTTCTGCTCCAGCCACTTGAAACGTCGTAATGCGTTGAACTTCGAACCTCCAATCAGCTGTTCGAATTTAGACTGTTTCGGTAATCGAACGATGTATCTTCCGGTAGCATCTCGGGTTGTCGTGGCAGAAAAAAGGTCTTCGCACTCTTGCTCGGTGATCGAATAATTTGTTTTACTGACTTCTTCTACAGCCCAAAAACGCTCGAGCAGTTTGTCGACTGATGTAACTGTCGCCACATGACAAGTTACTGGTGCTTGCTGGGCTTCTTCAGCGGGTATTGTGGTCTTGCCTGTTACTATCCAACCAAACACAGACTCAACTAACAGGGATTTGTTAGAAGCCAATCGTAGCCGACCTTCCAACAGTTGCGTGTAGAAATCACCGGCACCAATAATCAGATCGATCCTACGACTAACGTTGAACTCGGGATCGGCGAGTTGTATTCCATCGGGAATTTTCCATTGTGAAACAGTGTACGATCTGGGAGGTGTGTCACTGGTCACTTTTCGTAGGACCAAGAAATCAAGAGTGTCCTTGAACCCGGTAACTCGGGAACGGATTTCAGCGCGGATTTGATATTTCGAATTGGTTGTTATACCATCCACGCCTGCAATGGGTACGTTAACAATTTTTCGAGGAAGATGCAATTGCTGGCATAAATGCTCACTGATCGCGTTAGGCTGCGATCCAGTATCCAACAGGGCTCGGGCTATATGCTCCTGACCGTAGGCATCAACTATTAAAAGAACAACGGTCGACAGGATAACGTTTCCGCTAGTTTCCTTTGCAGCAGCATTTAACTGAACTGGATCGGGTGAAAACGGGGTAGCAACTGCGGTAGCAATCTGAAAAGCGCCAGGCGGTGCACGATCAGCAACGGGGTCGTTTTCTGCAGACCGGAAAGGACCGGGATGAATCATGGAATGATGTCGTTTATGGCAGTGTCTGCAACGGTATTTGGACCGACAGGTCCGGGCAAAATGGTCACTTCGAAAGCAGTTGCTGCACAGTTTTTTATCGGTAAGCACTTTGAGACGGCCTTTTACGTCTAATCCGATAAAAACAGGACATTCAACCATGGGATGTTTGTCTCTTTCACAAGCGGGACAGGGCGGGAACATCTTCGGAGCAGCTTCGGTCATGGCATTGGTGTTCACGCGGAACTGGAAGGGTTTCTTATTTCCTGAATGCTGGCCACCGGACTTGGGGTTGCCGTGTTGGGGACGGTTGATGAGAATGTTCTCTAGTACACGGGTTCTCTTTAGCAAAAATTCAATCAGCTTAGTGTACGTGGGTTGTTCCTCCGATGACACTGATTCCTCCCATGCCTGCAATGAGGCGTCATCCAGCTTATCTTCCAAAAGCTCTATCAGTATAGAACTGAAATGTTCAACGGGTTCGCCTAATTGCTGCAGCACCTTTACATGACGTTGAAAGTCGTCCACGATTTTATGCAGAGCATCGACGTTACTGTTCGGGATCTTCGGGTATTTCAAAAGCGCTCGAATGTGCTTCTTGCGTAGTATTGCCTTATTGGAATAGCGCTTGACAAGGGTATCCCATGCCACCGAATAATTTGCTGCAGTAATAGTAATAGACTGGATCAGATTGGCAGCCTCTCCCTTCAAGGCCGCACGGAGATAATGGAACTTCTGCACACAAGAAATTTCTGTTGAGGCATGAATCATCGAAACGAACGTATCGTGGAACGTCAGCCAATTGTTGAAATCTCCATCAAATTCTGGCAGCGTTATCGTTGGCAATTTCACATTTGCTAGACCGGACGGGATGAGCTGGGGTTCTGAAGCTGAAGTTTGCGCAACAGGAACGGGGACTGGCGGGGGCATCTTTGAGATCAGGCTGGCTTTGATGCGAAAATACTGCTCTTCTATTTTTGCTCGACATTCCATGTTCGCAATTAAAAACTGCTCGCTATCATCTAGCTGTTCGTATTCCGACTGGATCATCTCGAACGCTTCATTTAGCTTTTCTAAGCGTTCGAGTCGTAGAGGCACTTCATATTGATGCTCATCTGGAGCGTAATTCACTAGAAATTCATCCATGCGCTTCAACGCTTCCACCACATTTTTCCGCTTCAACTCTTTAGCTTTCATTTTCTTCTCGGCAGGCATTTTAACAGTCGACATCAAAACGGGAACGGTTTCGAGCACGTTTCTGGAACCAAAAGAGACCCAGGAAGTACCGCAAAACGGATTTTATTTTACTTTGGAAAGGTACTCACCTGGTACCTCTTCCAAAGAGGCCTTGTATTTTTATAAAAAATTACAAAAAATGTTGAGCTGCTATTCGGGCGACTAAATCTTCCGCTGCGGGTGCAACTGGTACGCATTAGCAGGAAAAATCGTTAAACCAAGCGCCAAGAACGATGTCCAGCACGCGGTTCACGAAACTTGAGGTTATGTTTCCTCTCTTTCACTCAGGCAGCGAGACGGGCTTCAAACTAGAGGTTACGTTCCTCTCCTCTTTTGCACGTGCGACGAGTAACCTAGCTTTCTCACGAGGTACCTTGTTACCCTCGTGCTGGAACGGATTGGGGAAATATCACTGTGATCCGGGTTGAGGTTAGGTTCCCTCTTTGTTCTCCACATGCAGCGGGTAAACTAGTTTTTCACGGGTTTTCACGAGGTTCTTTGTTACCCTCGTGCTGGAACGGATTGGGGAAATATCACTGTGATCCGGGTTGAGGTTAGGTTCCCTCTTTGTTCTCCACATGCAGCGGGTAAACTAGTTTTTACGGGTTTTCACGAGGTTCTTTGTTACCCTCGTGTTGGGACTTTACGTTGTGTATAATAATTTTTCACTCGCGACAGATCTTGATAGAGATCCTGGTCACGGCACCAGATTGTTGGGTTGGGATTCGGACAAGTATTATCGGGCCTCAAAGGGCAATGTGAAAAATCGCGATCGTACTACTACTAAGATTTTATTTTAACTGAACTGAACTGATGGTTGCCGGTTTTAGTGTTTTTTATCAATAAATCAGCATATCTATCAACTGTCAATTGCTGCTCAAGATTATTCTAATTTAATGCTAGGTGGGAATACACAGTGTTGCCAATTGGTATGTAATGTACATTTGAACCGGTTCATCTGGTATGCAAACTAACAACGATCGTTATCATGGTTGAATTGTATAACTAATTGCATTAAGTCACGTGAACCTATACTATTGAACCACAAGCCAAGTTATCATTCGAATTAGCTCATCATATGGGGTTTGTTCTTCGGAAAATTAAATGTACATATCTGTAATTTTGAAAAACGGTATTACCAATAAATTTGCTTAATAAATATTTTTAATGAGGAATTGTGCGGCAAAATAACCAGTAAATCGGTTTAATTGCTTAATTGATAGCGTAACGAATTTTATGCACACAGGCATTGTTTTTTTACGTAAACCGTTCTGCGGTATTTTTCCTTTTTATTGAATCTATCTGTTATAATTTACAATCAAGTTGAAATTCATATAAAAATATTATGATACGCCCATGTTCTTGCATAATCTTTTATTTTCAGCCAAGACCATTCAATTCAATAATCTGTCTATTGTCTTCACGAGATGCTTAGCGTGTGTGCTATGAAAATCACCTCGCCATGAAAACCTTTTGAACCGTGATAATTGGATTGAATTACGGAATGACTGCAGTTAAATTTAGATAACTTTCGCTGCAAAAGGCTTTCGAATCGTGCTTTAAAATTATACTTCCATTGCTTGTATAGTATCCCGTGTTAGAAAATCACACCACTCAACAAGTTCATAAGATGACATATACACACATTACCATTGGCTATGTTTCAAACACAATTTGACGTTGGAGACTAGTTATTTATCTTTAGTGATGAAAACAATTCCAAATTCACAATTTGCATGCGTAGCAAATCAATGGATTCACAAGTGTTGTTATATTTTATTATTTATAGGTATTTCATTTTGAAAGAATAATCATCAATATTATGGGTGAATACGAATATATTGCACGTCTCTGAGCACTTGGTTTAAAATCTAATCTAATACTCAATCCATCACTAACTCATGACCATTATGTCATCATTGTTCTGATTAAATCATTTGTCTCCATTGCAAAACATGTTCTTCGGGGTAAATCAATAGTTTGACACGACTCTGTCCATCTGCATGCTACATAGCTAGATAGTAAACAGACATCAACCATCAGCAGGAAAAACATGAACGTAACGTAAATCAGCTTCCCTCTGTACTAATATTATTCTTCCTTGCTATTTCTATAAACCGGTAGTTCAATCTCCATCCAACGCAGTATCGACATAAGTGAACATCTCCGTTATTCATCGTCGGTGAGCAAGTTGAGATCCATTAGGTCCATTAAATGCAAATTTATAAACTCCGCAACTTCTGCGATACTACTGCTAAGCTCGAGCCGTTCAATAGAGAAGATTTACAACTCAGTGATCGACTGAAGATGGAATTCCTACCTCGCGAAAGGATATCAAGGCAAGGGTCCATACGGAGGAAATAGGGGTAGAGCAGCAATAAAGCAAAACAGCTTACTTCCCGGAATGTAAAATGGAAGTTGAATCTCAAGTGGGTTAACTTCGTAGCTGGCTTGTTCTATAAGCAGAAACCTTTCGAAATAAGTAATTTAAAAGTTTGTTTGCTAAAAGGTTGTCTCCTGTTGTCTAATAAACATTCGACGAGAGGATTGTTGTTGATGCCATGAGGGAGATTAGACGAGAAACGGTTTTATCTAACTCTTGTTTTTGACGTATTTTGTGCATGAATTACTTTGGAAACGTTTGAGTCCAAATAATTTTCTTTTTAAATAAAGTTAACAAGAAGTCACTGTCTGGTTGACTTTGGTTAAATACAAATTTTTTAACTGTCTCAGCGCATTATATAAGTATATAATAATAAGAGAAATTGAGAGTAAATAAGTCAATCAAAAGGAAATTGTTATTCAAAACGCTTCTTTGTGAGCAATTCGATGCGCTGGACTTTACAAATATCTTTTTATTTTTCGTCGACTTATACTCATTAAGTATTTTTACTGCTCATAAGAAAAATAAGTGTATTTTTGTGAAGAACCAAAACCGATTGAACTGCGAAAAATGATATACATACTATGAAAGATAATTGATTGAGCAGGTGGTACTTGAACCCACAACTCAAGTTTTTAATCTTTAAACTAGATAGTATCAGTATTTGAAGACTTACAAATTTCCAACCATTTTAGCTACTTTCATCTAGAAGTTTTAATTGTACAGATTATTTTTATTATAAGTGGGTATCATAATTTACTGCCGTATGCTAGCGAGAATAGTTGGAATATATTGTCATCAGAGTCAATTTGGAGACCGCTAGGCACGATACATAATACATTGCAGCTGAGTTGTTTATCAGTAACAGGCCTTCCGAAATAAAATATTACAATTGCTTTGGGTTTTCAATAATCAAGCGCTTCCTGAATGGCTGCACAAGCAATCGTAGTATGAAAGGGAAATAAACTACGTGTTAATAATTGAAAAGGAAAAAAACAAACAAGCAAACAAAAGCCTTGTTTTCCATGGATCATACTGCTTAAACAAGCTCAAGATTGATTCATCGCAAACATGGCAAGACAATAAATTAATTATTTCCTTTTGTACGAAATAAAAAGGGACGCAGAGAATACTATTTAGTGGTACTTCATAAAAATCAGTTCCATATTCGTCAAGCTAGATTAAGGTCATTCGACCTTCAGGCGCAACGACTGCAGTATTTACTGCAGATATTTATCTAATTTAGTATACGGAATCTTTTTTTTTTTTTCAATGGCATACCATGAAAAGCAAGATTTTGTTCGAAGCGGTGCTAATACTACTTTTTAATTATTTACAAAATGTTATTTATCGTCTCTATTAATTGGCTACTCGTTTTCATGCTGCTGACGAACAGTTGAATTTATTTCTTTCAAAGGCACGGTGCGTTTTGAAAGCATCAGCGTTTTTCAGTGTGCTCCATTTTATGTATTGTTTTAAAATTCTGTCATCCGGAGTGAGATTGTGTCAAAAAAGCCTACGTTTTTGTTCTTTAGCTTAGGCTATTGCAAATTATTTCTAAAGTTTTTGTAACCCCCCTTCGAAATTGGCTTGCAAAATCGGGGGACAAAAAAATAATTTGAAGCATTTGAGTTAATTTTTTTATAAAATCGATTGTCTGTTGGATCTATTGCCTGAAAAAGTCGAAAAATGAGTGTACGAGTTGAGTTAACGCTTCTAGCACGAAATAGAAATGGAAATTCGAACAGTGGAATTTCCGAAAATCGGCAAAAAAATTTTCTTTCGTTTTTGTCTCTTTTTCGTAGAATTTTGCATGGAAAATAATAACGTATTAAAAGCATATTAAAAGCAAGAATAGATTTGGTTTTCACATTTAAATTTTCGGTAAAAATGCCTAAATTCCATATTTTTTTGCACGATTAATAAATTCTCTTTTTTTCACATTTTTTACATTGTTTCACTACATTAAGAAAATTAAAAAGTGAACTTTTTTCCGATTCAAGCCAACTGTCAACTTTATAACTTTATAGGTTGATGCGATTTCTTGTTTGGGTTGGTTTACATGAGACATTTTTTGGAAGCGTTTTTTCCGAATATTTTTTATCGTGAACTTTTAAACACTATTTTAGCTAAATAGATAGCAAGATTATATGCGTTCCATTTTAAGTTATGAATAAATATGTCATGTTCGACATCATTTTAAATTTGAATCACCAGTTTCAATAGATATAATAGATTTCCACAAATGAACATTTATAGTTTTAGTACACAAAAAGCGTATTGTTTTACAATTGAATCATTTGAGCTTGTATCCTTTTGAGGGTTGTTCAGTGTTGATTGAAAGATGAGTATAAATAATTTCTAACCGAGCGTACCGAAGTGAATTGGAAAATGATACTGGATATGACTTTTTTTTACAGCAACAACACACGTTATTTAGATTATACCAACTCATCAATCCATGATATTAATACATCTAGGAATGATTGTTATCAAAGCTAATTCCCAGCAGCAGCGTCCTTTTACCTCGGGTGTATTTTCAAATGACGGTGGAAGCAACTTGAAAATTGAAGGAGCTTTCATCCGAGAGTGAAGTATATCAATGTCACAAGTGGCTATTGACTTCCACTTTTGCGTTAATCTTGTACCTATGTGGTCGTAAGAGATTGGATTGTACACAGTTATTTTAGTTGAATGTTTTTATAACGTATTACAATTTCTCAGTTCAAAATAATAATAAATGTAAAAATTGCACTGACAAATTCATAGTTTAATCAGTTCCAGAAAAAGTTGGAAAATTTTAGTTTAGAAATTGCCGTGTTTTTGATGAGTGTATGAGTTTTTCTATTTTGGATGGTACTATACGATGGTACTATAATATTTTATTTCCATAAAGTCTTTTTAATAGTATGTACATGCATATTAATTAATTTTTATACTCATTCCATAAGTTAAGACAAAACGCGAGGTTGATCTAATACATAGAGGTTGAAAAATACATTAGATTAGTATATTTTAATATGAAAAATATTTTGTAAATTCCAGTCGGTTTCATTGTGGGTTAAAATTAAATATCGAAACGACTGTTAGAATTAGCATCTTGATAATTACCCGCTGCAAACTTGCTAGTTTCTCAGTGTTTTCAACTGGAAAATCGAACCATCGTATATGGAATGAGGTACTGTTAATTTTGATTGATTCAATTGTAGTCCTCATGGTATAAAATGTTTACAAATGATTTCCATTCTCCACAATCCATTTTATTACTATTTTTGGATGCACATTTATGCTATAGTTCACATTTTTAATAGCATTTCACATAATTCTGGATTGTCGTGTTGCGTTTTCTAGATATAGTTTCTGCAATAATGTTACACATTTATGAGTGGTTGGCTCCCAACCGTTACTAGTAGCACGAGCGAGCTTTAGCATGATGCTAAATACTGATTTACGAACAAGCATTTAAACAAAGACTGTTAGACAAAGCAACGACGAATTACAAAGGGACCCTCAGCCTGTCGTGAGGCGTAGAGCACCATCACCGGCGGAAATGCCACACGAAAGGTAAATCCAACTGGAGCATCATCAAAATCGATTACATTTTCCACATAATTCATGCTCGTCTGAACGACTTTTTCCTGTTCCCGCGATTCTCCCGCAATTTCCTCAATCCAACTATCTGGGTTTCGCAGAGTTTGTCGGAGGGTATTTTTTCATCTTCATTCTGAAAGCACCAGTGGAAAGTAAATATTGTCCTTTCAATCATTCTGATGATTTTAGCATTTCAAACAAACATTGCAAGCGATGAATAGGAAACGGAAACGAAATAACGACAACAGCATCAACAGCCAGGGAAATCAAAGCCTTGGAAATCCTATGAGCACTTTGGCCGCAAGCACGGATTGGCACAAAAAACTCACCGTATATACGTACGATAGGGTGACAAGGTAAATCGCGGTTCTCGAGGATGCTTGGCAGGAGTCTCGTAAGTTTGTAAGTAGAATATTGGTGCAGTTGCCCTATGGCACACAGCATGTCCTCGTTGGACGTTGTCAACCTTTGGAGACGTGAATTTTACCCTTTCAGCTTTTGGCTGCGTTATCCGGAAGTGCCTTCACTCTCACTCCGATATTCTGTACAGATAGCAGATCGTCGAAGCTGATTCAGAGGAAATTTATTTACCTCATCATCCACTTCTTGTAGGAGTTCTTTTGGGTGAAATAGAGGGAAAATATGCAATTCGAAAAAATAGCTAAGTTCTTCATTTGTTTTCGTTCTAGGACCGTCCTACTACTATAGTACATAGGTCAATCCTATTACTCAACTTGTTTGCAAGCGCCCGTTGATGGCACGCGAAATGTAATTGCGCGAAAAATTAATGATTAGAAACTTGCTGTAGATTGGTTTATAATGGGAATGTATGAGTGTATGTTAGTATAAAGTAAGTAGTATTTATGATTTATAGAGATTTCTTCCTAACTCGTCGAATGCCGAGGATAGACACAAGAGAGTTAAAAATGCTAAAAGGAGCACATACTCAAATTTTTCATTTCAGACACGTTCCTTCCTATGAAGTTTGGTCTAACAAATATGTTACACAGTTTCGTAAATAATTAACATTTCCAGTAAAACAGTAACAGTTGAAACATAACTTCTCTAGTTGATTTTGAAGATATATTACATTACGATTCTTCATTGAGTTCTACCATATCATCAGGAATGTTCGATAAGACTTTTAAAAGCGAACGCAATAACTTCGGCGTATTTCTACATCACAGATCAAGACGTGTACTATACTATCAGTTTGTTAAACGTAAAAGAATATTTTCCAGAAAAATAAAACCATACCTTCTGCAAGGGTTTCCCTTTTATTCCACTGCTATGGGCCAGCATGGAGATAGCAGCAGAAAATTGAGTCGAATTTCCACTTTCTTTCTTTCTATCTTTAGTCGCTTTTTACTGCACTTTTTATCGTTCAGAAGATAATTAGTTGGCTGGTTTGTCGGTTAGCTAGCTGGATGGAGCACTACCGGCACAAGAAGATGAAAATGAGTGCTAAAATGAGATTTTTTCTCATGATAATGTTTGTGGTGCAATTTATTTTTGGTTCCGTATAAATTTCTTATAAGTCAGCTGCAAAAGTTTTCATCACCGACGGGATAAAAACCATTGAAAGCAAGAAGGCGAGAGAATTCGAAATCATAATTAACTGCATTAGGCAGATAAGACAATAATTAAATTCGAGGATATCATTGTTAAACCATCGTTTCCTAAGGAGTTGGAGTATTACTGCCAATGCCAATGAATTCCTTCATTTAGCGTTTTACTTAATCATCACATAATCATCAAAATTCTTCGGGTGGTACAATTTTGAAGTTGTAAGTATTTCGGTATAAATTTCAGCGA
Organism: Sabethes cyaneus; assembly: GCF_943734655.1. NCBI lineage: Eukaryota > Metazoa > Arthropoda > Insecta > Diptera > Culicidae > Sabethes > Sabethes cyaneus. Next base: position 539,120 of record NC_071354.1, on the reverse strand, counting down.
CACTTGTGCAGTCTATCTTCCCAAACTTTCAAACTGTGAGTGCACTTAGTTTTCAGCTTGTACTTTTTCTTCAGAAAAGTAAATAAATTTCAAGCGTTTTTGCTACTTCACCTGAAATAAATTTGCGCATTTAACACTTCAACTGGCATGCAGCAAGGGGGCGGCTCGGGAAACATCTGCTCGTAAAGCTGTTCGTGCTGTTTGCGCTGACGGTAAGATACGGCTTGTTGTGTAGGTCAACTTGAAAGCGGTAGTGGCGAGGTAGAAATTAACAGCATTTTCAACACGAGCGCCATATTTCTACAGGTAGGAATTTTGGGGGAAGTTTATCTTCCAACAGACGCCGCTAGAAGCGTGATGATCTTTACTCGTATCGCGACGAGGTTGTTTCGAAATACTACTTAGTTTTGGGCGGAACGGCATTCCATGGTAGTAGACGGTACAAAGATGTGCTACAAATTATGTTTGTACGCCGTGTTCAAATTTCATGCAAATTTCAGAAAAGGTACCATTCGCTATTTGTGTAGATTTGGCTAACAAATAGGTGGAAGATATATAATGATACAATGGCTTGGAGAATGTTGAAATGCAAATATCGGAGTGTATGTATACATAAATATATAGATATTGATATATTTCAGAAAGTTAAGCATAAGAGTTTTAAAACTTGATTTGAATTAACCTTTTGTTATTTGAATCTCTAAGTATAAGAAAAGAAAAAAATCTAATATACCCGCTTAACCGGTTGGTTGTCTTAAATCATTGGTTGTTGGGGAACACGGCAACATTGCTTTGTCTACCCACCTCTTGATATTTTCTGATATCTTAGTTGACCTCGAGGTACACCCAATTCTTTTTTCGCACGGATTTTTTTTTGCACGATTTCCCGAAATAACACGGTTTTTTACACGGCACGCATCCCCCTCGTAATAAATGAACTTGGTGTACAACGCTGGTTTAAAAAAACAATCATCGTGTGTTAGAATCTCGGCTGGGAGAGGCTGTTAGAGCCAATAGGATATCATGGTGCTGGCCCTGCAGCTGGCTGATAAGTGTGTCAAATACAAACTGAATGTCAAGTTTCGAAAACAGAATGTGGCACCTAGACTTTACTTTGCTGATTTACCTATTGGGTTTAAATAGGAGACCATGCTGCTATATTATAAACAGTCTAAGTATTGGTACTGAAGAAGATCACAGGTTGTGATCGAAATTCATATATACAAGAGATACTAGAATATTTTTTCAACGATTTATATTTTTTCTTTTCTTATTTTCTGATTGAACGTTGTCATAGTGAATATCGGGAAGGATTACATGAAGCAAGAGATTTGTCATCATAACCTTTTCGAAGATTGTCCAAGAACCTAGAGTCTCCTTATTTATATGATAAAAAATCTTCATCGGTGTTTCACAAAACCACCTACAAATAAATTATTGAAATTGACTCAATTAGCTGGGCCCTTTTCCAGAGCGGAAAACTTACTACTTTTCGTATTCATAGAGTATGTAGTATGTAATGATATTGCTTTTTCAATAGCCTTCGTTCGGTGATTTCAATTCAGTTAGAAAAGCATAGGAATAAAATTATGTTAACATCGAACTATTGATGCTATTCATTACTATTCATTTCAATATGACTTGTAAGTTCTAAATTGGAAAGCTCACCTTTGAAGAAAGATAAAACTTACTTTCAACTGAATTCTTTATATAGAAATTATATTATTATTATTTCAAAAACTTAGTTATTAAAGGCATCGATTAATGGGAGAGCTAATAATGGAAAATGGGCACTTTCAGTACCCGTATTTTTGTTACACAGCTTTTTAAAAATCGCAACAGGCCCATTAAATACCTTTTACTAAAGTTTTTGGGGCGTCTTACAATTAGTAGAATCCGAAACCTGGAAATTAAATAAAGAGAAAACTTATCCAATTTAATTCTTCTATGTATATTTTTTATATTTTAAAGATCTAGTCAGTTTCAAACCTAATAATGTATCGTGGTGTGTGACTTATCAAGTAAGCTAATGAACATTCGATAAATTTCGCCTTCCGACAAGAAGCTTTGCTGGGTCTGTTCCGTAAAAAACACGCACCCTTCTGATGATATCCAGTTATAACGCGGAAAAACATCCTCTAAATGCAATTACCATTTCAAAAGAAAAAGCTTTTCGTCTGTGTCACATCTTGCCGCCGGATTTGTCGCAGGGTTCTTCAGTTGAAATCGCTAGTGTACGTCTTTCGCATTGCTTGTATAAAGTAAAAGCGGAGTCAGCCTCACAGCTGCCACAAATGTGCAGTAGAAACTGCTACTGTTATAAAAAAGCATGCTCTATGCTAATGGGAGCAACATCACAATATGGCGATGTGGAACAAGAAAGATAAGAAAAAAGCACGGGTCTTACCTTGTTAGGGGCATTGATTTCTATAATTTCAAAAGCAGTTTTTATGATCAAAACATGATATATGTTCACGAAAATTTACACATCCGGGACCCGGGTTCAAATCCCAACCCCGCAGAAGACACGAATGACCCAAGCTGTTAAAGTGACTATAATCAAACAAAAAAAAACATATTTAGATTGCCAAAATTCCTTTTAAAACGGAAGTTATGGGTAATTGCCGACCAGTGGTCGAGCTACGACATTCCCCTACTGTTTAGTAATACAAAAATACATCAGTTAGATTTAATTTGTTAGAACCAGAAAACAAACGAACCCAGACGTAGCCGATAACACGCTAATCGAATTGGGCTGCGGCTGGTCCCGCAATTCAATTCAGGGGTACAAGAAAAATCATTTAGCCGATCAGATAATATCGTACTAACCACTGTGAGCAGAAACGCCTCTCGGTAGGTGGTAGAATTATGTAACAACATCGTTCGAAGTAAAGTTCAATTTTAGTACTTTGATTCTCGCTTCGGTTGATTGCGGTCATGCAAGCGGAATGCTATGACCTAGCGCCCGTGGAGCCTCGTAGAGTTATAGAGAAAATTTTTAATTAAAATACACGATTTTATCTAATCATTTCATCTGTTTTGTGGTTAATGTCCATGTTCTGGCAGAATACCGTACCGTTGACCATTGCCGGGAAATGGTTCTGTTAAATCGAGGAAAATAGAAGATAGATGTCATTTGCGGAGGGATGAGGTTAATGATACATTCTGCGCCTTTCGCGTGAAGTAGGGATGGAGCCAGAGGGATTGAAATAGACTAAAATTGAACACAGAGCGATTTCGATTAAGGCTCGCAATTTCCGTATGATTGCACTCTCGGTTCGCGGTTTTCCGATAGACTAACGGCCGAAAATTGATTGCCTCCGTTCAGGATGTGATGGTTGACTGTTAGAATGTTTGGTTTTTGGTTTTCACGAATGGATGTTATGGTACCTACACAATTATGTAATATAATCCAGGCCTAAAAAAATTCGGTAATGGGTTCGTGATTCCACCCAGGGATGGTTCGATCACTACCGATAGTACCGTCTCAACCGAGCAAAATTTGACAAAGTCATTTATGGGACATTTGTAGAACTAGTTATTATCTACAATTTTGCTGAGTAAAGTTTTGTTGGTCCTTTTGTAGTTAAGAAGCTACTAGGACCTCATTATTAACTAAGTGAATGCTCATTTAGTTGCTAATGGAGTACTAGCATTGTAGTTCCGTAACTAAATTACAAAAGATACAGTAAAGCTTTCCACAGCAAAATTGTAGATAAGAACCACGTTGGACCACGCGCATTTGCGAGGAGTTCGTAATATCAAGCGGGATTCATGGGTGCTCGTGCCACCACGGATCAGATTTTTGCGCTTCGGCAAGTGTTGCAGAAATGTCGCGAATACAACGTGCCCACGCATAATTTATTCATCGACTTCAAATCGGCGTATGACACAATCGATCGAGAACAGCTATGGCAGATTATTCACTACTGAGGGATTCCACGCCAAGTGACGAAAAAATAACATATTTTTTAATTTATCATTTTTGATTTAGCTGAAACTTTGCATAGCTGTTCTCCTTAAAAAATGGTGTCATTTTATCATATCAGGTATGTTTTTAAGATGCCGACTGCTTTTTCAATAGGGCCTAACCAAAAATGGTGCTAATCCATTAAATATTTTATATTGGAAAAATGGTTTATTTGATCGAAATAGTGTCTTCAACAAAGTTATAGATAATAAAAATTTTTTTTGTTGAAAAAAAGAAAATAAAACTAAAAAGTTAAATGTCTAAAAAAGTGCATTTTTTAACAATTTTTTTTAACAGATCTTAAAAAAATAACTGATATGATAAAATGACATATTTTTTTAAACATAACAGCTATGCAAAGTTTCAGCTAAATCAAAAATGACAAATTAAGATCGATTTCCATGGAATCACTTTACTACGGTTTCCCGGATAAACTAACGCGAGTGGTCAAGGTAACGATGGATCGAGTAATGTATGTTGTTCGAGTATCAGGGGCAATCTCGAGTCCCTTTGAATCTCAAGAAGGGTTACGGCAAGGTGATGGGCTTTCATGTTTGCTGTTCAGCATCGCTTTGGAGGGTGTGATAAGAAGAGCGGGGATAGACACGAGTGTCACGATATTCACGAAATCCGTCCAGTTTCTTGGTTTTGCTGACGACGTTGACATCATTACATGTACCTTTGAGAGGATGGCGGAAACGTACATCGGACTGAAAGCTGAAGCCAAACGGATTGGACTTGTCATTAATGTATCGAAAACAAAATACATGAAAGGAAGAGATTCTAGAGAAGTGAATGCTGACCTTCCTCCCCGGATTCATTTAGACGGTGATCAAATCGAGGTGGTAGAAGCGCTCGTGTATCTGGGCTCACTGGTTACCGCAGTTAACGACACCAGCAGAGAAATACAAAGACGCATTATGGCAGGAAATCGTGCCTACTTTGGACTCCGTAGGACGCTACGATCGAACAAAATTCGCCGCCGCACGAAGTTAACAATCTACAAGACGCTGATTAGACCGGTAGTCTTTTACGGCCATGAGGCATGGACTATGCTCGTGGAGGACCAACGCGCCCTTAGTGTTTTCGAACGGAAGGTGTTGCGCACCATCTACGGCGGAGTGCAGATGGAAGACGGAACGTGGAGGAGGCGAACGAACCATGAATTGCATCAGCTGCTTAGGGAACCGTAAAAATCGATCGCTTGTGATGGGCTAGGCACGTCGTGAGGATGTCGGACGACAGCCCGATTAAAAATTTCTCAATAACGATCCGACTGGAACGAGAAGGCGGGGCGCGCTGCGAGCAAAATGGATCAATCAAGTGGAAGGCGACCTGCGGACCCTACGCGTGGAATGTAAGTAAGTAAGTAAGTAAGTCAGTAAGTAAGTAAGTGAGTAAGTAAGTGAGTAAGCAAGTAAGTAAGTAAGTAAGTAATTAAGTAAGTAATAATATTGCCTTCTTAATTTTTTTTAATAAAATATCAATTTTTACGACTAGTCACGACTAGTCTACGTTGAAAAATATCTGCGCAGTAATACGACTAAAAATTTTAAAATGATTATGTAAAACTAAATAAAAATTATGTGCAATACATTGATCTAATGAGTCAATTTTGCTTTATTTGCGTTTAAATAAGAATACTACATTAAATATGATTGACTTCGTTGTTAATCGAAGCTTTCAAAGTCGTTTAAGCCTAAGTAAATCACATATTATAATGCCCTGCGACCTTTCTCTCAGCTTGCACTCATTAAAATTAAGAGCACTATTGAAATCAATTGCAATGTTTTAACAGGCAAATGAAAACATTGCACGACCGCAATCACCTCTTTCACAGAATCAGCACTGATTGAACCGGTGAAAGTAAAATACCCCCCGGGAGGACTGAAACACAACAAAAAATCTACACTGCTTCGTCATGTACTGCAAACACTAACGGTATACCCGGTACGATAACGATGAAACAAGGAAGAAAGAAGCATCAAAATGTTATGTAAATAATTGTTGAATCCTCCCAGTCCCATAGTCTGTAGTTGGTGAGGACCTTAATAAAGACTTAACGTGGGCGGATTCAACAACCAACCAGAACAGGGTCAAGTGGCAATGACAAAATAAACACTGTGTCCACTCAGCAATTTCTGGATGGTGGCCCTTATTGCCTCGTTTTCTATGGACGTAATACCACTCTTTTCCCCGATGAGTTCTTCCGTGGTAAAATGTGAAAGTGAGGTAGCTCTTGTCCGTTGGGCTCCTTGACTAACAAGGATTGGCACCACAGCAGGACATAGAAAAATAAAAGCTACCGTAGTCGGAATGTAGTTCGTTTCAGTTTTCCCATACCATTTTAGGTTGGAGAAAATAAATTTGCACCACAAAAGGAACCAAGTGACTGTTATAGGATCTCTGATCCCGAGCAAAGAGGCAAATCAAATGTTTCGTCTAATGTCCTTCCTATTGTATAAGCGTGTTTAGCATGAGAGGCGATACTCAACTGTCTGTTAGTTCAGCTCTGTAAAAGAGACAGAATCAATCGCTTTGGATTAGTGAAACGATAAAACTTGTATGTTTATATAAAATTGAAAATACCAACAATGTTTTTTGATTCTGTGCATAGCGTGACGTGGTGTCCTTTGGCTTTTGGAATTATGTTGAAAGATTTATCTAATATTAGAATATAGACATAAATAAAACATTCCAAAAAAGCCATCGTTGAGATTAGTTCGCAGCGACAGTAGAGTTTCTTCTGCAACATACAAATAGCTGGGGAAATATTTCTATTTGCTATAGTATAAACATAGCTTTTTCATCACAGGCCATCAGAAAAATCAAACGAATCAAACTTTCAATATGTGCACTTCCGTTTTTATGTCCTGTCATATCACATTGGTTACCGCAATCCACGAACGGGGAATTGATTTGTTTTTGCTGTGTTAAATAACAAATGATCCGTATAAAAGGACGGAAGTACCAATCGGAAATAACCCTGTTTGCACCATACCGGAATCCTGAACCGTACACAATTTCAGCGGTTCATTCAAATCCGAGAAGAAGCTTTTGAATTTTACATCATTCATTGCGATGCTTCGAATTGACAGAGTACAACTCTTTCCCGATTTGCTCTGTATTTTAGCGGCTATCGTTTGCACAGGGCTCCTATTATCTCTTAATCGAGTGGTAATCCGTGCCCCTGTGACGTGTGAAAGCAGGCCATGAGATCATGCATGTTAGTGCAAGCATCATAATCACCGGAGAGCTTATGCGCATTTTACTGCCGATTGTCGCCATTGCTTCATCATCAGCCAGAATAACGGCATCACGATAAACACTAACGTTCAAAAGATTAGTATCGATTATTTTGAATTAAAAACAGTTCGCAGCGAACTACCGATAAAAATTGTGGAATGAAATTTAAAGATAGACATAGGTATGGTCTTTTCTTTCCAATGTACAAAGCTAACCCTCGCTAGTTTTTCAATTATAACTCACTTAAGAAATGACTTATATAACTATATAAGGGTAGAGGACAGAGATCGTGAAGAGCTAGACAAACTATTCCGAGCTAATGACATGCGCAAGTTTTACAAGAAGGTGAAGCAAACTCGTAGAAATCGGTCAGTTGAACAATAATAGAGCCGCCGGAAAGGACAGACTCTCGGCAGAACTCTACAAAAATGACCAAGAACCGCTATCATTTCAAGGATTATAGAGGAAGGAAAACTACCGGATGAGTTAATGGAAGTGAATGGTTTGTCCCATCTGCAAAAAGGGCGATTCGCTAGATTGCTGTAATAAACGCGGTTAACGCTGGTTAATGCTCTTCCAGATTTTGTTAAGTCGTCCCCAATAAGAAAAGAATTTGTAGGGCAGTATCAGGCGGGCTTTATGGATTTCAGAAATATCGGGTGTACAACGTGCCCATGCATCATATTTTCCTGGATTTGAAGGCAGCATACGATACAGTCGAGCGCGAACACCTATGACAGATTACGCACGAGTACGGTTTTCCGGACAAACTGGCGTGGCTGAAGCTACACTGGAGCGAATGATATGCTACGTGCGGCAGGGACAGGGATGGACTGTTCTGTATATCATTCAACATCGCTAGTGAAGGGCATCGAACCAAGAGAAACGATCTTCAGCAAGAGTAGTTGTTTCAGCTGAAGAAATTTGGCTGACAACGCATAGCAAGTATAAAATAAAATTCCAAAATTTACATCTGTATATTCAATGGAATATTACATATAAACTTGAACTACAAGCTAAAAGGCGTTTGCCCTACCGGTTTTGCATGAACTAATGAAACTTTCCGATATTCGTCCACAATTCATTTCGACGGCAAACTATAAATGCATTCGAATACATTTTACCATCCATGTTTCATTGCCATTATTTTCTGTCCTATGCTGTCCGTTTTATAAATCGTATAAATATATAAATTACTATTTGAATGCAGTTGAGAGTTCATCGTGTCGCTCGAATGAGTTCTTCTGATCCATGCCATTATCAATTTCAATGTTTGCGTAGTTGTGTTTATTTTGTGTGGGTGGATCGTATGCTTCTGTGTTAAATATCGGTATGCTGTTTTAGGTAAAGTTGAAAACTGAACATTCCAGGGACCAACGACGTCCACCGTTTATGGAGGGAGGGGTATCAATTTTGTGACAGGTTGTGACAGACGTGGGGATGGGCTTAAGCAAATGTGACATCCATAGTACAAAATATTAAAAAAAAAAAAGACTTCACAAAAAATGTTTTCCGTCAATTTATTTATTTATTGTGCGTGTAGTAGAACCCTGGGACGTCAATTTTTTTCGCTAGTCTAAATTTGTGCATATTTTTTAAAAAATTTGTTTTGTGAGCTACCTATTATCACTTAAAAAAATACTATACTGTGATGTTCAAGGACCTGCATGGATTGCATTTATCGGTCAAACTACAATGTGAGTGAAGCTAGTGCAGGCTGCGGCCCTAGCGATCGATGGTTTTCTTGAAGAATTTTTTGCTAAAAGTCCTGCAACATCCAAAGGAGCTGCCATGAATTGTTCGGAGTATGACGATAACCTGGAGGTTTAGTACTCGGACCGTATGTGATGGTGCTATGAGCGTATGACGGTACACGGGAATACATCTTGAAGGCCTTTTGGAACGATTCTGACGTGAAACAGCATGAAATAGAAATAAGAGAAAAAATACTGCTCATCAGATAGCAAGTACATATGTCGCTCTGGGGTAAAAGGAAAAGTAAATATGCGATCGTTCTTTTTTGCAATGTGTATTTTTATTTGGATCATAATTACGATTTTTAAAATTATAAACGTAGCGTAATGGAATGGCTGTCAAAGTAAACTGTCCAGAGATTACCCTCTTTTCTACTCTGTAGTTGGTATATTTGATCTATTTTCAGAAAGCGAACTGAAGCGCTTTGACCTTGGTCTATTTCAGTCTGGCTTTTGGTCTAAAAACCATAAGTTCATCCCCGAGGGTCCGGAGTGTCACTTAACCTTTATTTACAAAGATACTCCCAACGAATGCATATTGCATAATGTAATCTGTAAATTAATCAATATTTTCAAGGGAAGCGTTTGGTACGGGAGGTCCACGCTTTCTTCCTTCCCCTTGATTTCAATGAGTTGAATAGAATTAAGTATTATTTCTAATTCCACTTGATTCTTTGGAATTCTCTCTGCGGTACATGCTGCTCAGTTGACCTGGCCGTTGACAAGAAAAATTATCGATTCAAGCAATCGTCATTTTCCAGGACGCCTTCAAGTATTGGCTGCGTTAGTGTGAGATAAGAGAAGCTAAGATAAGATTATCATGCTTGTAGTAATCCAACATAGTCGAAATAAATAAATGAAGCTGATTCTCTCTTAGCGAAGTGACATTCTTGTGAAGCAAAAAAATTATCATAAAAATTGCACATTTTTGTTTCATTGCAATCAAGGTAGATATCCTAGGGTGATATATGTTGGACAGGCGTTACGCGTACTCTATTTTGGACTTTTACGGCAAAATTAAATGGAAAATGTCCAAAATAGAGTAGGTGCAACGCTTGTCCAAAATAGATAAATCACCCTAGTTACGGTTTTTGGAGTATCAGTGTAGTTTAGTGCGCTAAACTGGTTTCTCATGGTTTTTTCTTATATCGATATTTCGGATTTCCACTACCTGTTTCGCAATGGCCACGTAACCAAACAGGTCCTCAAATCGTACGCGAGCTCGAAAGACAGTGATTGCATCACCAGGCTCGGTGAATCCTGATCAATTCTTTTCCACTAACAACAACTCCATCCTGTGAGACTTGTGGACGATGCAGAGGATTCCTCGATCTCTAGTAGCAGCAAGTGTCGGACTAATACTGCTTTCCATCCCAAATTGACCTGCATGGGCGTGGCCAGCTTTTCTATTGATCATCGCAAAGATTTTGATTAGCTTTACCAGAAAATCCACACTATGGATGATCTGCTACTCCCAGGCATCATTCTGATGGTTCTTTGTGCAATTTCAGCTGATCTAGATCAATCGTCGGCAACTCATGGGCGGTCATGCTATGCTATGCTAATTAATTCTCCGAATATTATAGATTGTTTAACTAGTCAAACGCAAATGTTTTAAGCCCTCGTTAGAACAATAGTGCAATAACAAACGGTCGGACTAATTACGAGTTGTAATGCTAGCAGATGTCATTATTGACGTATTTAATTATTTATTAGTTAGGTTACGTTCATAGAGTAGTCTGAGAATATCGCACAGTGTGCGTTGGAAATTCATCGACTTAATAAATTGTAGCTGTCACATAAACTAAACCAATCTTAGTGATGATGTTATCGAAGCAAAGCCTAGGTGCTACATTCCGTTATCGAAACTTGACCTTCTGTTTTTATACGACGGAATTCGCGGCCAGCTGTTAGAGTACAGGACAATTGCAGGGCCAGTTGCTGCGATCCTATTGACTCTAACAGCCTCTCCCAACCGAGATTCGAACATACGACGCCTAGCTTATTAGGCCAGCATCATACCTCGAGGCCAACTGGGAGGCCTGTTATCACAATTGTTAATTTCGACCATCAATTCCTATTGTTTTCATTTCAGTATTGTTAAAATGAAAAAATCTTTAAAAAACATGTAAAAATAGGACTTTTTTCAATAGCTACATCGAATGTAAATCTCATACACTAATCTCATACACATTGTCATTCTATTTATGTTAGTAGGTACATCATAATAGTCAAAAGCATCTCACCCTAAATGTTGAGATCATTTTCAAAAGCTGAATGCAATTTTCTTGACCTTATTTATGTAGTGAACCCAATCACGATTCAGCTTGTGGGTGTTAAAATTTTCATGTTTTCACGTTTTCCAGGTTTCTTGTACATGCATGTCCTTTTGGAATTATGTGAACCGCAAGAAGCTTAGTCTTTCTGGTCGGTCCACTAGTAAGACAAACACATTGCAAACACGATTCTTAAATTCTTAGCTGATGGGCGCTCTTGCCTTTGGTTCGTGGCCCTCGTAATTCACAGTCAGTAGAGGTTCATAAAAGTTAATGTACTACTTCTTCCAGAATTCACTTCTAGGTACATATGCGAACACATTGCTAGCAACATTACAGCCCATACGTCAAGTGCATTTGGCAGCAACCAAATACAGTAGTTGGCAATCCTGCCGTACGTATCCGGCATCCCTTCAGCGCTTGCATTTCATGAAGTGGCACCTTTGATAAACCGCATAAACTGTTGTAGTAGCTAAACAGTGTGGTCATGGCCGGTGGTTGCCGTCCGTTCAGGAGACGAAACCGGCTGTGCTTCGTCTTAGAGATATGGTATATATAGCGCCCAACACCCACCGGCAATTGCAAATGTGATTTACGACACCCGGAACACGACTATATATGACGATAGAAAGGAAGGAAAGGGGCGTTTTGGTTTGCGGTTTTTGCGGCTCTCAACCGAATTTATTCGGTTCGTTGGAGGTGCTAGGTAAAAATATCGCTTTGACGCCACCTTTATTGAGATTGCTAAGCGTGATGAATGTTTGCGTCCGCTTTTATCATTTAAGAGGTATGTATGCATGAAACAAGAAAACTTTTTCATTTTCTAAGTGCTCAGACTAGCCGTAATGAGCTGTTTCGGTTACGATAAAATATTTATTGAAAATTTCCATTCGTCGGATTTTTTGCACTTAGTGACGTCGGATTTTAGTGAATTATTTGGACATGGGCCGGTTTATATTAATAAAAGTGGAATCTGTTCGATATTATAGGACACCCTGATTTCGTCTTACCGCGTTATATTCAAACGCGTTACAAAATGAAATTTTCCTCTTGTGCTTGTTATGAACTACAACACACTAACAATTTTTAACGATTATCTTGATGATTGAATTGTTCCGGGATCACTCTTTGAAGATAACTTCATTGACCAATTATTTTTTAGCATGCACAATTATGGTTTTGTCTATAATTCGGAGCGCATGTTTTATAACACAATCAAAATTAACAATATTATTTTTTTATGTTTATTAGACAGGTTTTAAACTAAAGAGGTTTATTCACCTCTTACACAATATTATAAAAAATTACCAGTCACAGAGATTAGATTTACAATGTTTGTACATAGATGACACATAGATGACACTAAAACTGAAGAATCGTGATGACCATACTGACATCCGACTCTAACGACATTACCCTACATATTGTTGATAACAGTGCGAACGCACGGTAACACTAAAAGAGATTGATTCTACCAAGTTTCAATCTGAGATGGAGGCTGGTTTCCGTAAATAATTCAACCAAACACTTCTGGCCAACGGCAGATGAACCTGACTTGAATGAAAGTGATACACTCACAACCGTAATGCTGTTTTCATCCAGCATTATGCGTTACTGCCAATCGACGAAGCTACGATGAAAATGAATTGAACATCATTCTCTTGCTTTTTTGACCGTTCAGTCGTAAAGGATCGTTGTGGTCTTGAAAGGCAGCCTATATGAATACGAGATAACATTACGAATGTGCGTTGTACCAAAGAAAAAAATACGTAAGGGATGTTGATGCGTGTATTGATATTGTGGATATTGATTGTCGGATATATCCAATATGTGTTGAAGTGTGTTTGGAAGAAATTGTGGAATTGGACGATCAAATTGGAATTTGATCATTTGAATCCAACTATCCTGGTGAATGACATCAACGTAAATTTGAAGATTTCAATTTAAAATTGGAATAATTTTGAATTATTTTTTGAGTGTCTTAGTATCGACGAGAAAGTCAGAAGAATGTTCCATTTAATTCTTAAGGAAATTAAATTTTTATTTCATATTTCATGTTAAAGTGACAAAAACTTCCTTCAAAAGGAGTTTTTTTACACAAGAAGAATGCTAGACTAATTAGCACGCGTTCATCATGATAAGTGAAATTATATGCTACGATGATAATAATAATGATCAGATAAAATTACATGTTGGGTATAGCTAAACATACTGATCATGTCGAGATGTACTAGAGTTTCTTCTTCAGTATAATAAAATTCAGTATCACAATCGTGTGGAAGTTTCGTTGCCATCCGCTTTACTATTTTATTCCTACATAATTTTAAAGTGTAGTGTCAGCAAAGAATATATGCAACCAGGTGATATAAAAAAATATTGTTTTTTTGTCGTCTGGTTATTTTTTTTATTATTACATAGATGACTCACATTTCCAACCCTGCAATGGTTTGTAATGAAAGGAAACCAAGAAGGAATACATTAACAAAGGCTCAACAACATGCATTAATACTGATATTATTAGAAAACATTAGAAGCTTAATTTTCAAGTGCCAGATGTGCTCAAGTTGTCCAATTATTAATCTACTAATTGAAAATAAGCACAAGCATTTAGATACACAATAATTTTCATGCTCATTAATTCCACCAGAACTACCAACCACCAAGCTGGGACTGTTCGTTGCACAAAATACCAAGCGGCTACGCTCATCTCTCTTGAACGGCTTAGCTGTAAATTCTCAAAGGAGGCATTTCATCATCAAAGAATACGCCACCGAAGCTTGCTTCGGAAGGAATGCGTCACTTGTGCCATGTCCTGTTATGAGTGTGAGCAGAACTCTAGAAGGCAGTTTTATTAAATTCATGCATGTGCGTCGTCTCGTTTAGAAATGAGACTTGCCGAAAAGTCCCAAAATGAAGCCAATTTTCTGCTATCGGATTTACTACCATCGAACCGGCTGGCTGACTGCAAGGACCGACTTGAATGAGTGTCTCTAGGACGATTTGGACGCTGGGTGCAGCAGAGGACGGTCAGAAGCCTTAATTTTGATTCCTTCTCATGATTTTCAGTTCCCATCCATGGAGTCTCGTTTGATTGCAAGGATTAACCAGCTGTAGGATTTCACATGCGGTCGAACAGGTGAACGGAGCGAAATGTCAGGTTGGCTTCTTGAGAACGTAAGCATTGTGATGTGGTTACGGGTGACTGGCCTGATATCATAGTATAAGGGTTTTCATTCTGACTTTAAAGGATTTAGTACATAGCTCAAAGGATTTCTAATTAAATTTGATTTTGGTTATGTATTGCGTCAGGTTGATGTTATTCGATTTTTTTGTCTATCACAACATTGGTTTTGCGATTGTTTTAACATTGAAATTCCAAAATCTGCTTGTTTATTATTTACTAGCTGACCCGACAAACTTCGTATTGCCACAAATTAACCTGTGTTGTACATAAATCATGAATCTCGGATGATCTTTGTCACTTCTCGAGTTTTGCAAGCCCCCCAGTGGGCGGCGCTTCCGACGGCGGGTCACCGGCAACACTCGCGACCGGCTCGTCCTGAATGATCTAGTGTTACTATAGATAGTTTTTGTGGTCTTGTTATTGATTAATGTTTTATGGAAGAGTCTCGAATTTCTCGAGTTGGATTAGTTTTTGAGTTTCGCAAAAATTTCTGTTTTATTTGTATGAGAGTCCATATCCCCCTACCACAGGGGTGAGAGGTCTCTAACTATCATAAAATAAATTCAAGACTCAAAAATCTCCTACATGCTAAATTTGGTTCCATTTGCTTGATTAGTACTCAAATTATAAGGAAATTTGTATTTCATTTGTATGGGAGCCCACCCTCTTAAAAGGGAAAGGGGTCGTAATACACCACAGAAAAAAAATTCTGCCATCTAAAACTCTCAAATTTGGTTCCATTTGCTTGATTAGTTCTAAAGTTATGAGCAAATTTGTATTTCGTTTAAATGGGAGCCCCCCCCCCCTCCTAAAAAGGTAAGAAGTCCTAATTCATCATGGGAAAAATGGTTGCCTCCAAAAACACCCACATGCCAAATATGGTTCCATTTGCTTGATTAGTTCTCGAATTATGAGGAAATTTGTATTTCATTTGTGTAGAAGCCCCCCCTCTTGAAGTGTGGAAGGATCCTAATTCACCGTAGAAAATATTTTTGCCTCCAAAAACCTCCACATGCCGAATTTGGTTCTATTTGCTTGATTAGTTCTCGAGTTATGGGGAATTTTGTATTTCATTTGTATTGGAACCCCCCCTCCTAATGTGGGAAGAGGTCCTAATTCATCACAGAAAAAATTCTTGCCTCCAAAAACACCTACACGCCAAATTTGGTTCCATTTGCTGGATTAGTTCTCGAGTTATGAGGAAATTTGTATTTCGTTTGTATAGGACCCCCCCTCCTAAAGTGGGGAGGGGTCCCAATTCATCATTGAAAAAAAAATTGTCTCCAAAAACACACACATGCCAAATTTGGTTCAATTCGCTTGATTAGTTCTCGAGTTATGAGGAAATTTGTATGGAAGTCCCCCCTCTTAAAAGGGAGAGGAGTTATAATTCCTCTTATAAAGAGGGGAGGGGTCTCAATTCACCATAGAATAAATTCTTGTCACCAAAAAAACACCCACATGCCAAATGTTGTTCTATTTGCTTGATTAGTTCTCGAGTTAGGAGGAAATTTGTATTTCATTTGTACAGGAGCCCCCCCTCTTAGAGTGGGGAGGGGTCCTAATTCACCGTAGAAAATTTTCTTGCCCTCGAAAACCTTCACATGCCAAAGTTGGTTCCATTTGCTTGATTAGTTCTCGAGTTATGAGGAAATTTGTATGGAAGCCCCCCCTCTTAAAGGGGAGAGGAGTTACAATTCCCCTTATAAAGAGGGAGGGGTCTCAAATTACCATAGAATAAATTCTTGTCACCGAAAACACCCACATGCCAAATTTGGTTCTATTTTCTTGATTAGTTCTCGAGTTATGAGGAAATTTGTATTTCATTTGTATAGGAGCCCCCCCTCTTAGTGGGGGGAGGGGTCTCTAACCATCACTAAAACCTTTCCTGACCCCAAAAACCTCTACATGCAAATTTTTACGCCGATTGGTTCAGTAGTTTTTGATTCTATAAGGAACACAGGACAGACAGACAGACAGACAGACAGACAGACAGACAGACAGACAGAAATCCTTCTTTATAGGTATAGATTATTATTATTTATTTATTTATTCACTTCAACTGACACTCAGTCTAAATGAAATTAGGCTATACAGTAATCGCACAAGTTTCAAAATTGATTGAAAAACAGTAGATGTATTCTATCAGCTATTACAATGATTTTCAAAAAAAATTTCCTAGTATAATCAAATATGAAATTTGATGCATTTCTTGTATACTGGAAGTCTACGATGCGATGAATTATTTTTTTTAAATTACGTTATATCTAGGTAAAAATTATCTTTTATCGAGTTACGTTATATCGAAGCTGCTTTAAATCGAGGTTGCTTTAAATCGAGGTTGCTTTATATCGAGGTATTACTGTATTTATTGTTAAATTAATTGTTAATTTGCCATTCACTATGGTTGCCTGTTAAAACTCTGGTGAGTTTGTGGACTTCTGACCTCATTATATTAATATTGCTAAATACCAGAAAATTGTGTGTTCATTCAAACGTATTGAACAAATTCAGAATTAAGATCAGAATGATTTTTTATTGCCGAAAAAGTTCGCTGTTGAAACGCACATTTTTATAGACATGAGGTAGAATATTACAGAAAGAATAAAGTTGTAACCACATAATCTATGACATTCAGTAGCATTAATATGAAATTCAAATTAATCGAATAACGACACAATCTGTAGGATTTAAATTTCGCACCATAAAACGTGCCCGTTTTTCGCAGTGCGTGCAGCATAAAACGCGGCAATGACAGCACATTCCAAACGTTCAACCACAGACGGTTTGGTTCACACCGTTTTCGAAAACATAATTATCTACCCCTAACGGGGTTGAGTACACTAACACCGGGAAACACATTGTGCGTTAATGATGCTGTATAGCCTCACTTGCTGCTCTGCTTCTGCTGTTTCTATTATTTCTATCAGTCAAATACTCGTCTTGAAAGACACCACGTTACAGCAAGGGCTGCTAAATAGTAGACTTACACGAAAAACCATGAATAGTCCACCTAATAGTAAATGTATGACTTTCTTAAGTAATGTTATCCCTTAACGCTGTAAATAGTCTAGTTTAATTTATAAACCGGTTGAACTAACTCTGTAAGAGTTTGTTAAGATATTAATTTTACAAACTAGGCAATCGCAACAAAATATCGAATGAAAATATATATAAATACTATGTAAAAGAAAAATTCCACCACATTTCCATGAACATCGAACAAGAACGCCAGCAAATTTATCTCATTCCGTGATTTTGCAGTGTTATGTTTCATTATTTGGACTTACATTTAGAAAAACAAATAATAATGTCACCGATATTTAAAGTACTTAATCAAGCCTCACTTTCTATTGCAGAAAACACATCTAGAAAACTTAAACTTTTTGTAGCAAAATTTTTTGATGAGGAAGGCAAAACCAAATGATGGAATTGTTTAAGGGTTAGACTAGGTCGGTTAAATAAAATCATCCCGCCGATAGAGCAACGATAATCGCTCTATTCAGTAGAACATAGTGTGTGTGTATATATGTATATTAATTTGGTTTAATTGCGCTTAATAAACGTAGCGATAAAAGCAGAAAAATAGCAAGCCATTTGTTTTTGGCTTCTACATTCCCTCAATTTACATCACATACCCATTATTATCACGTTGAATTTATTCGATTAGTATAATTGGGAAAAGGTGTCAATTATATAACAAAAAACTAAGGGGATGAGGGGGAGTCCTAGAGAGATAACAGTCATCACGATGACGCTGATGTTACCAGGATATAATTCCGGCTTGCGCTATGTTCATACAAATGCCGGGTGTGTGAACAATTTGAACGTATGTATGCTTTGTATTTTGGTAAATTACGCGAATACATACACTCGTTGCATTCGGTTGCGCCATTCATTGGTTAAGCCGAAAAGTGAAATAAATTAATTTAGCCTACCTTAAACTGTATTGCCAAGTAGCAAAAGTAACGAGTTAATTTAAATTAGTTTGAACAGTCGCATATCGAAATTGAGTATAGCTATAGGTAGCTCAATTCACAACCAACGGTGTTTTACCTCAAATATACAATACAAACATGCAACACCGAAGTATTTAGAATGATTTCAGTCATTATTAGTTCCCACTCATTCAGTTTAGATAGACGTGAATAGACCTAGTTGGGACTGTGTGCGCCAATTCGGCACTACACAATTTTTAATCAATATTTTTAATTCAATGTTTACCAATGTAAAATCTCAGTAGGGCTGTTGAGCTTTATTTTTAATTGTGTGTATGAATCTAAGAAACACTTTTACTTCAAATAAATCGTTTCTAGCCATTGCCAGTAATTGAATCTCTCGTTTAATCTGTCGCTTTCATACTTTTCTTAATGATTCTCATCAGCGACTACTTAATGCTGTTTTCTAACCGAAGAATGTAGCCATATTGATGTGGAATTCAATGCCATGAATTTTGACTCAAATTTTTTTTGCAATTTTTGTATTTTTTGAAAAAATTTAAAGTCAATCTTTTCGACTAAAAGCTGACCTTTATGTTTGAATGTCCGTCATTTTTTTATGCGTTCGAATTTCAAAAAAAGGGTGAGTGACATTTTAATAATCTTAAATTTATTATAATAAAACCAGGTGTTTATATGTTACGGAAAAACTCAAGAATTGTTGGACAGGATTGAAAAATTCTTTTTTTTTGGTTGATTCTTTTTATCTAAGCGGATGTTTTGAAGAGCTGAAAAATACTGAAAACCCTATATTTATACTTTTACGCATGTTCAAATTAAAATCAAGTTAAAAATTGATAATACAGTGAGATTTCGAATCTGGCATGGTTTGATTTTGGCATGCCTCGATTTTGGCAACAAAAGTATCGGTTTTTGGCAACACAAAATATTTTACTTCCAAACATATTCTTAAATATTTATATACTTTAAATCCGCATATATACTTTAAATGACGAGTAAATAATGCCCTAAGTGTGTTCATGAAAAAATGTTTGCGGTTATAGAATGTTTCGAACAATAATATTTTTATTGCCGTAGGATTACGTCTTACCGTAGGTCGCCAAAAACTTACTTGCACCGCACGGATAGCTCTTGGCGGATTTTGTGAACATAAAAAGGTTTCAATCGTTGCTTAATAACATTTAGTCAATTTCTAACGCATTTACGTTAAATTTTTTCATATCAAAAAAGGGTCTCGATTTTGGCACGGTTTCGATTTTGGCAGCATAGGCGACACGCATTTGTTGCCAAATTCGAAATCCAACTGTATAGCATTCAACATTTTATTAAAAGTACAGCGCTTAAAACAAAATAAAACACCAATTTTTTGTTACATATCCTGATTAACTAAAATCGAATATTCGGAAACTTTAAAAAATGTATAGAGAAAGTTCCGCAAATAAAACACGTAATTATTTTAATTCTAAGTCAACGCTATTGATATACGAACCACGCCGGCTGAAGTTTATAATTTTTAAAATAATAATGTCCCCTCCAAAATCGCCATTAATTTGGTACAATATGCTGCAGATTTACCGCGCAAGCAAATGACAGTATCTTACTGTATTATCGCTTTTGCTATCTAGCCCGCTTTCTAAAACGTCAATTTCGGTTGCGAAAATAGTACCTGCTTAGCACTTCATTGACGTCCTGTATAACAGAACAAATACAACAAAGCAATTTATGCTGCTAATGGAAAGTTGAATACAATATCAACTGTCTATGATTGCCACAATACGCCAGGAGTGAAACACAATAATGATAGATTGTTTTGACAACATTTTGCGTAATTTCCCCGCTTACGGCACTGTCAAGAATTTTATCATCTTCTTTGTGTCATCCCTTCAGGGCATTTACCGTTGTCAGCGCGCCTGATTCTCCCGTGTTTGTTAGCTATAAATATAAATATAGGTGAACCAGCGGAAATCCCAGAATAAACTAGACCCTCGAGAATGGATAATGGTGGCGTCAAGACACGGAAAGCGGCTCACCTTAAATCGTGACAAAACCGAAGCACAACTGAAAAGGCACTTGAACAAACAGAAGCGATCCAATGTGTTCCTGAGTATAGCGAATAGAAGCAAAGTGGGTTATCGTGCTGGTTATAAGACCAGATAAGATAGCTCACTCCTTTTTTCGGCATTGACACCGCTTCGCGAGAACCTCAATGGCACATTTTTCGCTGGTTGCGAGTCTTTGCCTCAGACATCATAAAGCGTGCAGTGATAATCATAAAATGTAATGAACGCAATATTTCGTCTCCGAAGCGAGCATAATGCTTCGAATGGTGTCAATTGAGCATCAGAGACCGGGTATATTGTCGATAGAATGGAGCTGAATTGTTTGTAGCCAGCCACTGGTGCTAAGATGTATAAAAAGATTTCAGGTCAAACATACTTATTTGACTCCTTTGAAAATGCGGAAAAAGCCTTACAATGTGGTTTAGTATGTTCTCTAATGTTTTGTGCGTGTTATTTTCAATCCTTCAAATTTCTGTCGTTCTTTAAGTAAAATTAGCCGTCAGATTAAGCAGAATATTTACATGGATTTTGATTTTGTTTACATGTCACTGAAAAATACTATGGCCAAATTTTAGTAGGACCACGTGGTTATTCAGTACTTTCAACCCTCAATTGCTCTAAAACGAGTTGCAATGTGCGGCCTAATCTAAATATTAGGTCTGTTTACCTCATAGTCCTTATGCAGAACGGGCACAAGTGCAAATACATTGAAATTCATGACAGTCGAAAATATTGCGCATACTCCCGTCTGTATCCACTGTCACAGTAAATGACATCGTTGTTTTAGAGACACTTGTACACTGAGTTGTTTTTACGTGGGATTTATCGTGTATCGATAGGGTAGAAAATCATTTTTATTTGTTATGCAACGCAAGAAATATCCAAAAACCATAGTTCGTGAAAAAATGCGTAAAAATATTCTCAGTATACCAACTTTGTCTGGATAACTTTCAATGCTCAGTTTGGACTCCCATATACTACAGCTTAGTCCGCATGTTCGAATATTATCCTTTTGGCAGCTGCACGAAATACTTTGCAGCAGAAGTTACGCTCAGTTATTAGTGGCAGTTATTATGAAAATTTATCCGCATAATTAGTTTTACAAATAAATATTGAAGCCTGAAGGCACAGAGCTGCATCGTTCGGCTTTTGCTAGTGCTGTTATTTGCAGACCAGGATTGGCTAAATTAGTGGTCGGAAACTATAATCATAGCTTCGTATCGGAATAGACTGGGTTGCACTTTGTAGCGTGGTTGGATGTTTTCCAATCTCTAAAAATTGAAAATTTTTAGCGCTATGTTTTAAACTAGCGCATTTCTCAAGATTTGCTGAAGCTGGCTTTCAGAAAATTATTGTAATTTGCACAAATTCATCGGCAAGTTCTAACTATAGTTAAATAAGTTGGGTACACTACTATATGTCCTTTCCACAGTTTTTAACTGGTTTAAAGTGATGCTAGCATATACAGAGTATTCAAAACTGGATTAGTAAAGCATAATAGTTTTCCAGAAAACATGTCTTTCTAATGTATATCACATTAATACTCGGTATATCGAAGTTTTATAATCATGATACGATTAGTTTTAAGTTATGTTTATGCCAAAACTCGCGCTTTGCTACAACTTTGGCCTATAGATAGGCACCATAGAACTTAATAGCTCGTACTGAATATGAACTTTAGAGCAATTTTATTAATATTTTTTCGAAACGATGATTCTACAATTGATGAAGGGACGGTAAGGGAAAGTAATGAAGAAGAATTTTTTTTGGGAATGGAGGGGAAAGAGTGGAAAGGAAGGGGAGTCCTGAGTTGACTGAAGTTTTTGCAACGTCTTAGTAGAATACGAAACCTGGAAATTAAATAAAAAGAAAACTTATCCAATTTAATTCTACTATGTATATTTATTCTTGACAGATACGTATTTTGCCTTCGACTTGCAGGCTTCCTCAGTGTCTGTGTTCGAAAACAGACACTGAGGAAGCTTGCAAGTCATAGGTGAAATACGTATCTGTCAAGAATAAATATACATAGTAGAATTAAATTGGAAAAGTTTTCTTTTTACTTAATTTCCAGAGTCTTGAGTTGTATCTGATGACACGCACCACTGCTAAACAACTTATTGTTCACTTTCCTTTAATATACTCCAATCACTTTCGCTGTCGTATCTTCGTGCAACGTAAGAACTATTGAACTACTAATATAATGTATATACTGGACACTATCACTTATTGTTCTTACAAAATAAAAATGAGCATTTACCTCATTCGCCAATCGGTTTCGGGACTAGGTCCAACTGGGGCTAGGTCCAACGGGGCTAGGTCCAACCTAGCCCCGATGATGGGTAACATCTACCCGAAACCGGTTGGCGAATAAGGTAAATGCTCATTTTAATTTTATAAGAACAATAAGTGATAGCGTCCAGTATATACATTGTATTAGCAATACTCCATTTATAATGCAATTTCAAAATATAAAATTAACATGCATACCACTTAATGTAAACTTTCTGATACGGTCATGTGTTATCTGGGTTGTCTCGCAGCTGCTTGTAAATCTGTCTTCTTTTCGGTAATCCCTATAAAGCGACACAAAGCCTTTTTTACGTTTTTAAACCTCCCTCTTGTTAATGCCCACCCAATTCGACCCTTTCAGAAATCCTCTTTTGTCGTGCAGCCACTTGTATAACTACTATCGTTCCAAATGCAGGAGAAACGGACCTCTTTACGCATTTGAACTTTCCTCCCCACGCATTTTGCATTACGCATTTGAACCAGCGAGAGGCCGTCTTCCTCTTTTGTCAACAGGTCCTCTTCCTCTTTTGTAAAACAGGTATGATGAAGTTTGATGAAGATCCGTCCTGGCGTTTCAGAGTTATGGCGAAATATTCTCACGATCCTCGTCCTTCCTGTTGGCGCCTTCTCAATCAGCTCCCCCTTCAGACACGTGGCTAATTATACATCTGTTTGCTCTCCAAAAATTCCTATAACGGAAGAGCTACAAAACATTTTTTCATATATCCTCACCCCCGGTAACCCGCGCTATTGTATATTGTACATTTGTGGATGCCATTTTGTTTTAAAGTTACAGATCGGTGTAAAATCAACGTATATTCTTTTATAAACTTGTTATGAACAAAATGACAACACGGCATTATTCAATATTACTTTAAATTATTCAGAAAAATAGATCAGCATAAAACGAAATCGGCGTGGCCCTTTGTTGTTCACTTTTCGATTACAACTCTTCAAGGATTATCAAATAAACATATAAACAAATTTATTAACGTTGTTTTTTCACGGCATTTCAGTTTATTCCAAATACGATTTAAGTGGTAGAACTTTCTTTTATGTAACTTTGCTTTCTGTAGAGAAAGATTATAAGAATAGGTCAAGCTCCGGATATCTCCTCTAAAGTTCAAAACTATTTCTTGATATGAATGTTTCTCTGGTTGCGCATTTATTCAGATAAAATGTCAGCTGCAGTATAGATAGGCGAACATGTTGCATCCCAGCAGCCTAAAAACACAACGCTGGGTGATTCAAAATAGTGGTGATTATATTTGCCACTTTGGTGATACCAAGAGTTTCGGTATGCGCACCACAATCATTATTATCAACATCATCATCATCATTATCATCATCATCATCATCCTCATTATCGTCATCACCACTATCAGAAGAAGTCAGGTGCAGGCAAATATACATGCAGACACAGCATTTAACCCCATTGAAACCAGGTGACTGCAGATAGAATCCTGGAACGCCTTTTCGAGCTAAAGTTTGTTTTACTCTGCACGATAGTAGGAGTTATCCGAGTCAGTCGTCGGTGTACCGAAGGGATATGGGGTTTAATTCCATTGTTTGTCGGAATATTACTCGCAGCTCGTTATTGGAAAACGCGGTAGAAATGAGCCATCATAAGTGAAAATATCACCAATCTACCTAATGGGCATACTTACGAAACGTTGCATTGAATGATAAATCTTCTTATTCCTCGTATTACTTTCATGCTTCCATGATCTCAGAACATTTTCTATCATATACTAGTTTCATCTCATTCTTCTCATCTTTGACGAGTCGAAAAGTAATTATTCTCGATAGCTAATAATTATTAAATTATATAATAATAAGGCCATTACAAATATTTAAAAAAGCTTTTGTCCTGCCGGTGTTGGCCAATTACAGGGGGGAGCGGTCTCGAAAAAAAACAAAGAAATTTTTTTTATCGAGCAAAAATAAATGCGTTTTTAGCATTTTAAAGTTTAAACGTGAAAACTAAATCTATTCTTGCTCTTTGTATATTCGTTATTATTTTCCATGCAAAATAATACGAAAAGAAAGACAAAATCGAATGAAATTTTTTTTTGACAAAAAATACGATTTATACTGTGATTTGATTTCTTTGTACCTTACTTTTGCTAGAATGTATATTACTTTTGTATATTACTTTTGTATATTACTTTTGCATAGAATACTTGTTAAATTTACGTTTCTTGCTGCTAACGAAAGCACAATTTTCACAGTCAAATAAAACAATGAATTATTTTACTTTTTCATTTCTTCTTGCTCATCTTGAGAAATCATATTTCTGTATAATGAAAACTATTGTTTCAACTTAGTACTAATGCACTATCATTAAGACTGTCGCAGTGGCCTTTTAACCCAATGCCCTTCTGGCATACAAAAAAAAACTAATGCACTAACGCCTAAAGACGGCTTTTCCTTTTGGAGCTTTAGAGCCACATACGAAATGTGTTTTGAATTAACAATATGAAAAATGTGTTCAGAACAGATTTCTTGTCATTTTGATAATAAAAACAATTCAGGAAAATTGCGAAAAAATTATTGCCCAAATTTTCCCTTTTTTATTTTTGGAGGAAAAGGACATCTAGAACAAATAAATTGTACTCAACATTTCTATGAGTAATTTACATGCTTTATTTCATTTTTGTAAGGTATCTGATTTAAAAAATATGGACTAGAAAAAAACTATCTATTCAAGGTGTTGATACTCTTAAAGATAATCTAGCAAATATTAAAAATGTGATTCGATTTATGAAAGAGATTGATTTGTATGATCTTATATAAACATAACCAACAAATTAATTTACTTTAATTCAAAAACAACTATCAAAAAATGTAAATATGTGAAAAATCTTATTATATTATTATTAGGTTAGGTACTTGAAAATTATGTTAGTAGTATTTAGGTATTTATAATATTGTATCTAGTTTTAATCAACAGACGGCCCATATAGCCCTAGCTGTGCTGGCGGCCGGCCAAATGGAATTAAATAAATAAATAATAAAAAATATGGATATTTTAAGTGTAACAAGTAATTTATTTTATTTATTTACTATTTGATGGGGCTTTCAACCGTTGGTTTGTAACAAGTAAATTTATACGATATTATCATAATTTTATAATTATAAAACAATGGTTCTGATTAAATTCAAGCTGATTTATACTTCTTTGGAACAACAGAATTTCGTTCCGTATTGCGTGAAAACCCGTCACCCTTTCGTGTTGATATTCATTATTGTATGATCTAGCAATAAGAACTCTCGACGATAATAGAATAGATAACATTACTCCGATTCCATTAGTGTAATTGATATTATGCAGGTGAGTGGTGATTTTGTGGTGTTGTAAATGTTCGAAATGATTATAAGAAAGTAAGAATCGGTTTATGTATTCGCACACTTTTATTGCTTATGCTTCTGTTAGAAGATGTTCTACTGTTCGTGTGACTTTATTGGTGCAAAACAAATGAATCTGATTTGTAGGCTTATATGTATGTATACCCTCTGTTCTATAACCAATGTTGTCTGGGTATCAACAAACATGCCGCTGGTTGGTTGCAGCTGAGTCCTCTCATCCTATGCATTTTATTAGGTTTAGATTTAATTAAAATTCACCTGGCGCCATGCGGTGGGAAATGAGTTTAACCGAGTCCTGGAAGCTAAGCTGGGAAAGATGTTATGACTTTTAATGAAACCACGCTTGTTCTCAGGCGTCTGTGTCGAGCGAGCAGGAATAACTATACGTGGTTAGAGTGGGATGGTAATCATTATTCTCACTTCACCGGATGATTTTCTTGCTGCACAGGTTGGTAGTACCGACGACATGACACGTGACACGAATTCAATGTGCGTGGATGCGCCAGTTGGCGATCTTTCTTGTACAGTCCTTTTTGACAATGTTTCATGAGTCAAGTGCGCTACACTGCTTGGATTTGTATGCTTATGAAGAGCTCAGTGTTTTCTGCGGTGGAATGCACTCTTCTATAGTAAGCGTCTGAAAAGGTGGTGTAGAAAAATGTGAACCGTTAAACTTTCGTTATAATAAATCAATTACAGCCTTCATGAATATTGATAGTTACTGACACTGGAAAAAACGCCAGGAGAATCTTGCTGGTATCGATGCCGACCACCTAAACACGGTACTGACATGAATAGAACGTAACTTACCATAGATGTAAACCGTCACGCTTATTCAGTAATAGCGACGATGAAGCAATTTGTGCTACCTATTCGATGTTTCGATCTACTTTTAGCACTCACACGAAAAAGCCAAGGGCTTCGAAGAAAAGCACAAGTTCTACTAACTCAGGACGAGTCGAAGATTGAACGACGAAGCAATGGATGAGCAGATCTGTTGCTTCTATGTCTTCTTGCGTTCAAATTTGCAGCCGAAGAACTAGTGTATTGACGTAACTTCTACTATATATTTTGCAAAATCCCTTTGGCTCTTACTGTCACGTTCGCGTGAGTAGAGTGAAATTGACGACCATCGATGTGGCTTTACTATATTGGTTCCGCGCGGCTGCCGAAGTTGGGTGCTGGTGAGTTGCCAGATGCCAGAGTCTGCGTTGAGTATGCTATTCTGAAGCGAGAAATGGTATAATTTCTCTTCAGTAGTACAATCCTAGTGGCTTCATCGAACTTCCCCACCCACACTATCAAAAATCGACAACTACTGAGGATGTTCAAGCCGATTGAATAAAAGTACATCCATAAATTGCTAAGAGAAACGGTGGCTTGGCTTCAACCGCCGTGAGGTAGCATAAGTGCTTGTGAACATGTGACGGAAACCGATATCCTCACTTCTATACTTCGTAAGCGATTAACATTAGATGATAAAACGGTATGCTGCTGATGACTGCGGAAATCGTGTTGGAAAGGATGGTTTAAATCAGCGGTTTACCGTGCAGCTGAATTATCATACATGTTTTAGATTTGTATTTATATTTGTATTGCTCATCCTCATGATACTTACAAAAAGAATTAGAACTCTGCACATTTAAAACGAATTTAGTGAAAGGAACATTAGTTTTATTACCCAGTTTTCGGCCCAATGCAATTGAATACTTGTTTTGCTAATGTGAGTGCACTTGAACACTAATCTCTTATGAACTTTTTTGTCGACGGTTCGAATACAAATTAAATTATTTTCTTTTTATAATGCAGAATACTGGAGACGGTTCAATAGGATAAAAAGCCGAAACGTAAAAATTCAATTTAAAGTTATTCATACTCTCAAGAAAATATCATAATAAATACAGTGGACCCCCGTTCGTTTGAACGATTCCTCATGCAAACTAACGGGGTTAGCTTTTAATTTGAACAACTGGTAACCCTAAATATGCTGGAGCTTGTGTGAACTGGCTGCCCTGTTCTTTGTTATTGTTTGGTAGTTTGATTCAGTTGGCAGTTGCAAGCAGCGAATATTTCATTCTCCGATCAGATTTCTACCATAATCGTTGGGAAAACGCATTGTGAAACAGATTAAACACGCTAGATCAGTACAAACAAATCGTGTTTATGCGCATTGTCTGCATAAGCAAATGATGTCATATTGAGAATGACATTTGAACCATTTTAATTTGCACATCGTGCAAACCAAAGGGGTTCAAATTAAAAAGTGTTCAGATTAAAAACGGTCAAACGAACGGGGGTCTACGGTAGTATGTACAACCAAAAAAATACATACATCTTTGAAAGTTATCGTCATAACGGATTAAAACCTATTTCACTGAAGCGAATTTTTTAAAGCGAATCGAAGCCAGTGCCAGTTGAATCTAAAACTGTATAACTTTATAGTTGTGTGACGATTTACAATTGAAAGTGACCTTGTGGGGTCATAAGACAGAACACATGAAGGTATTTTCCGTTAAATGCAACCCTTATCATGTTACAAGCAGCAAATGGTACAGTACACTCTGTGTTTACACTTTGAATAACTGACAATGGCTGCAAAAGGAATTTGGGATTTAGGAATTTGCAAAATTCTTCTAGAAATTAACATTTTACCAATTCGATTGCACCCTATAAATCAAAAAGACCCGTGTTTCTTCAGAAATTGGATTGATTTCTTGCTGATACCGAACTGTTAACGGTTGTACAGAGGTGTAATAAATATCACCATTAGTCACATTAAAGTCATGCAAAACGGCGACCGACATTGAAAAGAGCGTGGTGCTAAATTAGACATTATGCGATTTGATTGATGATTTGATGTCAAGTGTTAAAGTGTGGTTTATGCTGTATCCTAACGTAGGAATTTAGTAATCATTCAACTCAAGCATTATGAAGCAATGTCGCATGTAATTTGCTGATTTACTGTTTGATCTAGGGTATCTCATCACGAAATTGTTTAGATTTCATTAGCTGGGCATTTCCAACTAACTGTTCGAACATCGTTCGGGTCAGTTCCGTCGCTCTTATTACGATTGATAATAATATTTGTTTAGTCATGATTCAATCAACGCCTGAGCTAAAGCTTACTACGTATTTAACAACTGACTCTTGAATCGTCAGATAAATTTATGCTTTGCCGTAATCAAAAGCAATTCCTGATTGAATCTCTTGCTTGTGAATTCACCGGAAAAATCCAATAGCTATATCTCAAAATATTTATTCTGTTTTCCTTTCTAAGCTATTTGGGTTACCGATTGAAGTAATCAATCAAAAACTTTTTTGTCGATTCAAGCAAAGCTTTTTTTTCTAAGCAGCTTTCAGACTGAATGTCTTCTTGGTCTGAACCATGTGTGTTTGTCCCGTAAACGGAGACATTAATATAAGAGAAACTACCGTTGTCGTAGTCCCTGCCTTCGCTATATAGAAAATATTTCCAATCACTTACTGAAGCACAAGAAAATATTCTTATTTTCTTCTGATGTCACGTGAATCATAGAAAAGACATAAACTTCTACACGTTATTCATATCTCCATATTTCAGAGACGTTTCAACGTAAAAAATATCAACTTTGTATGTGCAAGAAAAAAGAAAGAAAAAAAAACTCGTAAATACTACATTTCTCGTCTGGCATTCTCAGTTGTGCAAAGTGAAAATATTTTCCTTTCATTTGTGCTATACAGCGGGTGATGCCAAACAGTTTTCGAATGTATATAAGTTAGGGACATCAATCGGGAAAACTTTCGCGATGCCATACTCTCTGAAAGTGTGACGGAACTTTTCCCGAGCTGAGTTCGAAGACTTGCCACCGTAGGCATTCAAAGTGAAAAACATTTTGACGCAGAGACGCACACTTGGCATCAAACACACAAACAAATTCATATTTGAACAGCGATGGTGAGTGAATTTTGCGATAAATCAATTGATGGAACGGAACAAAAATGGTTTTGATAAGTAAATTTTACGAATACGATTGTAATGTCGAATTAATGTTCCGTTACTCGTATATGTGTAAGTTGTAGATAGAATTTTGGATCATTATTGATAATCAGTTTTGGCAAGAATAATAATAAATATTCAAGGCATGTTTCTCTACATACGTTCTGGTGTTTATAGCACCCTTATTAAAAACCTTTGGGGGCCAAATTAGCGTTCTTGTTGGAAAAATTGCTTTAAATTCAGATATACATATAAAATATAATGGTGCTGGAAATAAATATTAAACGGATACAAAATATTTGCATACAAAGATTAGACATATTACATGCAAAGATACGTATATAGTAGAGCAGAAATAGTTTAAATAATATACGTATATACCTACTAGTTGCACTCACCAGTTTCGTGTTCTTTCAAATATGAGATTGTCGATTAACGTCGAATATTAAGCATTATAAGCAAAGGATGTAGTATATGTAGATACAACAAATAAAATTTCCTTAACCTTTCCAAGAAGACCTTCCCGCCATGAGTACACAACGGGGTTAAATCTTTGAAATAATTAACAACATGTGTAGATGCTCTTCCATCTCAGGTGAAATGTGGTGTAATTTATGAGAAATTTTCCCTTTCATTGCTTTGCTGTTAGGTACTTTGCGAGTCTGCTGGGATAGCTTCTGCGTCAAGAAGCTTTCATTTCATCATTCCCAGTTTCATTGCGCAGCGAGAGTTGTATCCGGATTACTGGAGTTTTTCGAAATGTATCATCGGCGTAAACATTGAAGCAGAAAATTAATTAATGCGGTGCGAAGCCTTTTACCATAAGATTTCCACCACATATACCTCATGTCGCTGACGGTGGCCGTGGCAGTCCCCTGGTCTTGTTGCTGATGACTCTGT
Organism: Sabethes cyaneus; assembly: GCF_943734655.1. NCBI lineage: Eukaryota > Metazoa > Arthropoda > Insecta > Diptera > Culicidae > Sabethes > Sabethes cyaneus. The sequence continues at coordinate 508,134 of NC_071354.1, read as the reverse complement.
TGGCGTAACAAAGCTAACGACAATACACAGAAGCACGTGGTTCGGCAGCTTCAATTTCTAAAACTCTCAAAGTTTCCTTTGTCTGTAAACATTTTGGGAAACTTTTAATGAAGACAGCAGAATGCGTCAGCAGCGTCGAATCAGTGCCGGCGTGAATGATTATGGTGGTGGTATGATTGTTCTTGAACAACTTCATCTTCTTTTTACAACCGAGATAACAATAATGGGTAGAAGCCATCAAGGATTTTTTTCTTGGCGAAAGGAACTGGGATTTATCCTACCGATACAAAAAGTTTACATCCTAATAAGTCTGATAATAGGCCATTAGAAAATGTTGTTTTAATGAAGTTCTGGCCTGCAGCTGATCTCAGAGTAAATCAAGGAATTAAGGGGGGACCCTACTCTGGAAAGTCGGAAAAATCGAATTTTTTTTTTTTTTTTTCATTTTTAAAACGTTTATACCTTCAGAAATGTCATGTCAAAAGGATTTTTTGATATCTGATCTCGTTGCAAACTTACGGCAAATATTGTGAAGTCATCGTAAGGGAAGTCCATTGCTGTATGAAACTTTGAACGCGTTTTCCCCGAAACCATGTTTCTTTAGCTGGTGGTACGTGTATCTCAGAATCTAGTAGACCGATTTGGCTGAAATTTTTTTTCAGCATGTAAAAATGAATTATATAAATTGTTACGTAGCTGTTTTTTGATATTTTAATTTTTTATGAGGTCTTAATCGGCGATTTTTGATGAAAAAACATCTTTTTTTGGAAAAATTGCCGCCATTTTGGTATTTTTTTCGAATTTTTAAAAACCGATACGTAGCAATTTTGGTACTGACCTAAAGCTTCAAAATCATCCTTGAAATCCGTTCTACGATACTCCGTTGGTTCCCGGCACGTATCGCCAGCAAGGAACTATTTTCTAGAGGGCATTCACGCGCCTAGCTGCCGGTCGGTCTTCCAGAGTAGGGTCCCCCCTTAAAAAACTACAAGGGGGGCCCTAAGGGTTGTACAAAAGGGTGACGTAGGACTATATCAGATCAAAGACTAATGTAAGGCCAATGCAAATCATTTTCAAAGTTTTTGTCACCCCCCCCCCCCTTGGAAATTGGCTTAAAAAATCGGGGGGCAAAAAAATAATTTGTAGGATATGAGTTAAATTTTTTTTATAAAATCAATTGTCTGTGAGCTCTACAGCCTGAAAACTCGAAAACTGAGTGTACGAGTTGAGTTAACACTTCTAGCACGAAATAAAAATGAAAGTTCAAACAGTGGAATTTCCGAAACTCGGCCAAAAAAATTTTCTTTTGTATTTGTCTGTTTGTTCGTAGATTTTTGCAAGAAAAACAACAACATATGTATTAAAAGCAACAATAGATTTGGTTTTCACGTTTAAACTTTAAGTAAAAATGCCTAAAATCCATTTTTTTTTGCTCGACTAAAAAATTCTCTTTGTTTTTTTTCAACCCCCCCCCCCCCCATTCCGTGGCCCAACACCGGAGGGACAAAACCTTTTTTAAGTATTTGTAATGGCCTAAACTGAGCCTAAAAGAGAAGAGCGAAATATAAGATTCATAACACCTTCACCATTTTTTGCAAAAAACTTTGTGCATATTTGTATATTGAATCGTCAAAGTTTCATCAAGATTCGTTTGCAACTTTCCGTGTTATGCTTTAGTAAAATTGGCCTGTTTTTAATCTGAAATCGGCTATATCTTATTAACTCATAAAGATAAAGCAAAATCCGAATCCAGCATATATCCGAGAAACTTTTACGAAGTAGAAATACACGCCATCCCGAGTGTTTCCGAAGTGTTAAAACCCGGTGTGCAAAAAACAACACTGAAAAGGCTCGCGGTTGCTTTTTCACAGCGTACGGGTTGTTTTATCAGGCACGGCAACAGCGTACCGTCTCAAATAAACTTCGTGGTAGTTTTCAAATGCGGCACGCAGTTTGGTTCAGTTTTTAGACATGCCTGCAAAAATGTTCTTCTCTTACGTATAAAAAATTTTGTAGAACATCATATTAAGCTATCTGTTGAGATAAATGAGCTATAAGAGGAAATATGATTTTACGGGTCGTCCATAAACAAAGGTCCACTGCTGAAAATACGTAAGAGTCAGAAATTTGGAATGTTTAGAAAAATTATGCGAAATGAATCTATCTCTAATGTTTTGGAACTAAAAAATGGGAAACAAACTTATTTAAAAAATTATTACTTGAATTGTTGTTACGGTATCATCTGAACATTGAACGACCCTTTCAAAAGATGCATCATGTTTTCATTCAAAAAGTTGCCGAAGACTATTGAGCTAGAATATCCCGTTTAGGAGCAATCATTTTTGTCCGTCTAAAATCGCTTTCTGGACCATAGTGAATGGCGGCTTTGAAAATACGTCGACGAGGGTTCATAAGTACAACGCCTGCAACCTTTGAGACATAGAGATTTCTTTTAAAAATCATTTGTGTGCATCATAAAGGTTGAAACGGTAATGAATGACCAATTTCTGTTTTATTTGTACGAGAGTCCTCCTACCACTGGGGTGAGGGGCCTCAAACGATCATAAAATACATAAATTCAAAATAAATGCATGCCTCCAAAAACCCCCACATACCAAATTTGGTTCCATTTGCTTGATTAGTTCATGAGTTATAAAGAAATTTGTATTTCTAGAAATAATACCCCCACCCACCTCTGTTAAAAGACGGATGCGTCTAATTATATCATAGAAAAAATACCTGCCTTCTGCCTTCTAAAACCTCCACATGCCAATTTTGGTTCCTTATGCTTAATTTGTTCTCGAGTAATGCGGAAATTGGTATATTATTTGTATGCCCCCCACCCTCCTCCTCAATTCATCATAAAAAATTCTTGCCTTCTAAAGGCCCCGCATGCCAAATTTGGTTCCATTTGCTTAATTAGTTCTATGAGGTTAGTTCTAGCTATGAGGAAATTTGTATTTCATTATAAGTACATCGTGTACATAAGTACAGTGCACCTTTGAAAAAAATCCTGCCTTCTGAAAATCCCACATGCCAAATTTGGTTCCATTTGCTTGATTAGTTCTCGAGTTTTGAAAGAATTTGTGTGTGATTTGTATAGGAGCCCCCCCTCTGACACCTTCCTTAAAATTGCTCTCTTGCCCCCTATAAAAGTGCTGGTCATTTTAGCTATCCAACGACATATAAATTATTCAGTTTCGTTCAGTTGTTTTGTAGTTATTAGCATTTGAAATCTTTCATTCAAACGTTACACTTCTATTTTCGTTTTCACGAAGTGGTAGCCAGCCCCAGTATAGTAAACAAAGTCGTAGTCCTACGTCAAAAGATTAAAAATTTGGATTTCGCCTAAGCAGCAGAGTAATGTAGAGCACATAACCGCTAACGCCATACTTACAGAGGATATTAGTCATTGTTACAGACTAACTAGAAATATGGATGGTGAAACACGTGATTTGTTTGTTTCTTTCAACGCGAAATATTACTAAAATTAAACTGCCAAACCGCAAGGTATCTAGTCGCACAAGTGACATATGACGAGAAATTATTTTGATTCTGTACAAATCATGTTGCTTTTGTCGTTTTTCAGAGCATCGGTGGACGTTACTAGTTGTATTTCACCATGCCAATCTCTTATACAGGTCAAATTTGAAAATGTACGAAACGAAATGAAGCCACATGTATATTTGTGAACATTCATGCATGATATTTTCCAGAGATGAATTTGGTTGGCTTAAGGATTACTGTGAGGAAGGAGCGGAAAGTTTGCTGGTTTGTGGTCAGAGCCGGTTACGTGGAGCTGATGAGCGGTATATGTTATGTGGAATCATGACAGGAAAATTTGCATGGGCACTTCCGCCTGTGACTTTCCTCCCTATTGAACTAAAAGTAGCCAAACCGAGAGCGTTGCAAGGACAACAGCTTATACATCAAAATACTGTGCATACGGATAAAATATTCTCAACCCACTGGTTAATGTTTGCCAGACGAGGAAGGATCAGTTGTCACAGATGCTTCAGCCTCATCGAATGAATGCGGCTTGGACGAAACATTGCGAAGTCACCACAAATTTAGTAAGGCTGCTGTTCGTTGGTTATTTGGAGGGTGGAGATTGTATGAAATATGCATCAGATAAAGTGACGTCTATTTATGAAGTTGGGATTTATATGGTGAGTCTGATGCGACTGTATATACTTATTCTTCCTGCTTCGTGAATGTACGAAGTGGATGGATAAATTTGAAGTTTGTGAAACAAGATGTTTGACATTTTCCTTACGTGGTCTGTGTAAAGTAAAGGTCACAAGCAGATTGTGCATTGATTTAAAGCCTTCATAACTGAAACCTCGTCGATTTGCAACGAGATTGAATTGAACTATGATCGGCAACAATTTTTAACTTAATTTTTAATTTATTTTAATTTAAATTTTTAATGAAGAAGCTTATAAGAAAACTATTCTACTTTTTCGTGGCTCTTTCTTCGTAAATAATTCTATTTCTAATACTTACAGACATATGTCACAGAAGCGCGATTCAATCAGTGTAACTGTTTAACGGGTAAGGCCTTCTCAACATAGTTTTTAGTCATCGATAACGAAAATGTGTTCTAGACAGTTTGTTTCCGAATTCATGGTCTTATGCATCACAAATGTGCTAGTTTTCTTGCCGCATGAATTAATCTCTTGCCAATCATTATCGTTTTTGCGGCGAAATTAACTTGAATCGACTAGGAACCTTGCCGCGATCTGGAGACCTGAAGAATTTGACCCCCGGGATTTGGTTGAAATCGGTTTTCACACTTAGTTTCATCGTCGAGCAAAACACATCCGTCGTGTTTCGTAAGCACTTGATCGTATAGATTACGAGCCCGTATTCTGCCCACTATTTGTTATTTCAGGCTTTAGTTTGGTTGTCTACTTGCTCTACTTGCGTACTTTTTAACAATAATGTTTGAGTCAATATGATTTAATATCAGTGAAAGCTCCATATTTCCTCCTATCAGAGTCGGAAGTAAAGTTTCTAACTAAATCAAAGAGGTTTTCTTCAGATTTTACTATTTTAGGAAAATTTAGCGTGGAACTACTCAACTTGCAAAGATCTATTCGACTAAACAAATGTCGAGGATACGTGGCGAGTCACACCTAACTGCCACCGTGTCATTTTCCAACCCGTTGAGACCACCCGTTAAGACAATCATTTTTCTTGCGATTTTATATACTCACGGTGCGGAATTCAGATTCTTACCATTCAAAAATAAACACTGAGTTATAGTGTGTTGGCATCGAAAATCCTTTCCGTCGTATGCGGTTGAAGTACTGCAAGTGAACGCGTTTGCGTTCCGATTTAGACAACAACGAAAAGGAGTGTCATCATATCATCCTACCTACCGACCACCCAATTTTTCAGCATTTGCACTTCAGCTATAACAAGTATAAACCGAAGTTTGTTGAATATTTCGAGCTCTCCGGTAAGCTGAATCCAACCTCATGCCTAAGCAGAAATTTATACTTTTTATTTGCAAGTGGGTTTTATTCTGCCCGGAAAGGTGCGGATTTCAGTTTTCGGTGGCGAAAGAAGAATGGTAAAAATGTTTTAACGTGTACTATGTAGGTATCTCCTTTTCTTCGCTACAGTTCCATCGGCTTTCTCAACACCTGTCTCGATTTGTCGTGTTATGTGCGCAATTGTGTGTACTTTTATTTATAAAAACGCTCCAGGGAATTTTTCAGAGCTCATGCGTGAAGTGAAATGTCGCTAAATCAAGCGAGACATGTGTGTATCAAGATTTCTTTCATCATTTCATTCGTTTTTCTATCTATGAGTATGTATGTATTTGTCAAGATCTTCTTGCGTGACACCTACATGACACGGTAGAAAGCCTTTGTCGTCTGCATGCTTTTCCTTTTGTTTAATCTTCCTTACTCCTGAAAGACCGTGAAAAAATACAGCAGGTTATATTCTTGTTTCCATGCCAGAGTGGCGATGGATAGTATAAATCACCATTGAAAGGCTTGTATTGTTGCAAGCTTTAATCTGATTAGGCAAGACAGATTAGAAAGCATCGGATATAACGATTAATAGAATGTAATGCGATAGACCGCTCACTGCACTATGGTCCAGAAAACCAAACTAGGTGGAATAAAGTGATTACTCAGTAGTCGTTGATTTTAGACTATTTACATGTTAGCAACAAAATCTTAATTTAGGATGCCGCTTTTTTGACATGAGTCTTAAATTAACTAAGTTTCTGAAATTATCTTCAAAACGAAACAATATAGAGAGATATTCACTTCAGCAATTTTATAGCTTGAAGTACAGTGGGATTTCGAATTTGGCATGGTTCGATTTTAGCATGCCTCGATTTTAGCATGCCTCGATTTTGGCAACAAAAGTATCCATTTTTGGCAACACAAAATATTTTACTTCCAAAAATATACTTAAATATCAGTCAGTTTCCGCATACACTCTTTAAATGACGAAAAAATATTACCCTAAATATTGCGAGCATTCTTAGCGGAGATCGGGTAACCAACCGTTTATTGCGCTTGAAAGAACGTAGTTTTCTGTGCACAATATCAAAAAAATTGTAGAGGGGATTTCTATCTATCTCAAATAAATCGACTTGTCAACCCCCTGTGCTGATCCACTTATGTCAAGAAACATGTACGCCAAGCTTGATGAAGAACAGTCAAGATGTTTCGGAATTATGGCGCAACACGTTCACTTTTATCTTCTTATATGTGCAAAACCCTACATATTTAAAGTTGATTTTTTGCAGATAGACAAAAATCCCCTCCCCAATTTTTTTTTGATTTTTTGACTGCGTTCTTTCAAGCGCAATAAACCGATTTTAATTCTGCTTGCATCTTTCCAAGATAATTTGAATTATAAGTGTAGAAGTAAAGAAGATAACCAGTTTCTTTTTTCACTAAAAGTTTTGTCTTATTGAACTTCAAAAATCATCTAAAAAAGTGTTTTGCGAGAAATGCAAAATTAAAAATTAGAAAAAACGTAAAATATCAGAGTCACCCTAACATAACTCAGGAAAAACGCCCTAATATGGAAACTATTTGAGATAGAGGGATTCCGTCTTTCGCAATATTTCTCAAAATACTTCAAGCTATAAAATTGTTCAAGTGAATATCTCTCTATCTTGTCTCGTTTCGTTCTCGTCTTTTTTAATTTCTGGATCTTGGTTAATTGAAGGGTCACCATAAAATAGCACTTGACAAAAAAAAGCAGCATCTCAAATTAAGATTTTGTTACTAACATGTAAATAGTCTAAAATAAACGACTACTGAGTAAACAATTTATTTCACCTAATTTAGTTTTCTGGACCACTGTGCACTGGGTGTGAATTCTTTTTTTACTCATATCCGTTAGCTACTCTGTTGCACAAAATCGATTCATGGTTGAACTATCCTGTGTAGCCTTTTATTTCTGACAATGAGAAATTAAATGAAGAACAGTAACGAATAAAATATGCATAAGAAGTCTTAGTATAAACGAATAGGATTCTATACTACCTGGCATTCAAATGCTAATTGAGATGATATAATACTGTCCGCGCCTGGACACTCTCTTCGATAGTCAGATAAACCAAACTGACTGAAGGTTCTGGACTGTATAAGAAACCAATTCGTCACTGGCTGCTGCTTGGCTTTTCGGTGTAATAAGGAACAATACGTCACGACTAAAACTATTTATTCCATCATAGTGGACTTATCGGTAGCAAATTGTAATTTCGACTGTGTGTGAATTGTGAGGATGCGCCTCTTATATAGGTGAGCCGATGCCGATAAAAGTGGACCAAAAAAGACAAATGATTAATTTCTATAGAGCATTGAATTCTGTTTGCGCACGCAACAAATCTATACCTATAAAAATGGATTTCTGTCTGTCTGTCCTGTGTTCCTTATAGAATCAAAAACTACTGAACCAATCGGCGTGAAAATTTGCATGTAGAGGTTTTTGGGGCCAGGAAAGGTTTTAGTGATGGTTAGAGACCCCTCCCCCCACTAAGAGGGGGGGCTCCCATACAAATGAAACACAAATTTCTGCATAACTCGAGAACTAATCAAGCAAATAGAACCAAATTTGGGATGTGGGTGTTTTCGGTGACAAGAATTTATTCTAGGGTAATTTGAGACCCCTCCCCTCTTTATAAGGGGAATTTTAACTCCTCTCCCCTTTAAGAGGCGGGGTTTCCATACAAATTTCCTCATAACTCGAGAACTAATCAAGCAAATGGAACCAAATTTGGCATGTGAAGGTTTTCGAGGGCAAGAAAATTTTCTATGTTGAATTAGGACCCCTCCTCACTTTAAGAGGGGGGGCTCCTGTACAAATGAAATACCAATTTCCTCATAACTCGAGAACTAATCAAGCAAATGGAACCAAATTTGGCATGTGTGTGTTTTTGAAGACAAATTTTTTTTCTATGATGAATTGGGACCCCTCCCCACTTTAAGAGGGGGGGGGGCTCCTATACAAACGAAATACAAATTTCCTTATAACTCGAGAGCTAATCCAGCAAATGGAACCAAATTTGGCATGTAGGTGTTTTTGGAGGCAAGAATGTTTTCTATGATGAATCAGAACCTCTCCCCACTTTAGGAGGGGGGGCTCCTATACAAATGAAATACAAATTTCCTCATAACTCGAGAACTAATCAAGCAAATAGAACCAAATTTGGCATGTGGGTGTTTTCGGTGACAAGAATTTATTCTATGGTAAATTGAGACCCCTCCCTCTTTATAAGGGGAATTGTAACTCCTCTCCCCTTTAAGAGGGGGGGCTTCCATACAAATTTCCTCATAACTCGAGAACTAATCAAGCAAATGGAACCAACTTTGGCATGTGAAGGTTTTCGAGGGCAAGAAAATTTTCTACGGTGAATTAGGACCCCTCCCCACTCTAAGAGGGGGGGCTCCTATACAAATGAAATACAAATTTCCTCCTAACTCGAGAACTAATCAAGCAAATAGAACAACATTTGGCATGTGGGTGTTTTTTTGGTGACAAGAATTTATTCTATGGTGAATTGAGACCCCTCCCCTCTTTATAAGAGGAATTATAACTCCTCTCCCCTTTAAGAGGGGGGACTTCCATACAAATTTCCTCATAACTCGAGAACTAATCAAGCGAATTGAACCAAATTTGGCATGTGTGTGTTTTTGGAGACAATTTTTTTTTCAATGATGAATTGGGACCCCTCCCCACTTTAGGAGGGGGGGTCCTATACAAACGAAATACAAATTTCCTCATAACTCGAGAACTAATCCAGCAAATGGAACCAAATTTGGCGTGTAGGTGTTTTTGGAGGCAAGAATTTTTTCTGTGATGAATTAGGACCTCTTCCCACATTAGGAGGGGGGCTCCAATACAAATGAAATACAAATTTCCCCATAACTCGAGAACTAATCAAGCAAATAGAACCAAATTCGGCATGTGGAGGTTTTTGGAGGCAAAAATATTTTCTACGGTGAATTAGGATCCTTCCACACTTCAAGAGGGGGGGCTTCTACACAAATGAAATACAAATTTCCTCATAATTCGAGAACTAATCAAGCAAATGGAACCATATTTGGCATGTGGGTGTTTTTGGAGGCAACCATTTTCCCATGATGAATTAGGACTTCTTACCTTTTTAGGAGGGGGGGGGGGGATCCCATTCAAACGAAATACAAATTTGCTCATAACTTTAGAACTAATCAAGCAAATGGAACCAAATTTAGCATGTAGGAGATTTTTGAGTCTTGAATTTATTTTATGATAGTTAGAGACCTCTCACCCCTGTGGTAGGGGGATATGGACTCTCATACAAATAAAACAGAAATTTTTGCGAAACTCAAAAACTAATCCAACTCGAGAAATTCGAGACTGTTCCATAAAACATTAATCAATAACAAGACCACAAAAACTATCTATAGTAACACTAGATCATTCAGGACGAGCCGGTCGCGAGTGTTGCCGGTGACCCGCCGTCGGAAGCGCCGCCCACTGGGGGGCTTGCAAAACTCGAGAAGTGACAAAGATCATCCGAGATTCATGATTTATGTACAACACAGGTTAATTTGTGGCAATACGAAGTTTGTCGGGTCAGCTAGTACCTTATAAAAATTAAATTTACAAAATAAATGGACATTTATTGAAACTTTTGTGCATCGACATTCAAAAAATTCATGTTTTCTACGTATATTTTGCAATTAATTTAAGGATTTTTGCGAATTCTTATCTCCAACTAATGTTTTAGTATAGCTGTTAGAAACAAAAAGAAATCCAACTAATTGGCTGTATTTATGGTTCGACTTCCCACAATATAGCATAACATATACTTTGAGTTATTTCTCTTCTAAAAATTTGCAGTTCGCTCAGTTCATCCGAAATTTATAATTTATAACATTCAGTAGAATTTGCGGCTGTACGAAGTTTACTACATCCGCTAGCCAATAATAAAACGATCACTAAATTTTCCACGGAAATGCTAATACCAGTTTAGTAAAGCTATTTTAGTCAAGGTTTTTTGCTAAATGTGTTAAAATGTTGTTCATTCTACGTATCTATGCGGAAATATATGGATATATTACATACAAACTTAAATAATGCCGTCTCTATTATCAATCCACAGAAGAAAAAATATACAATAAATTTTGACCTTTTGTTTCACGAGATGCATCGGCAGAATGGACAAACAAATCCTGAGAAGCCGGTCAGTATCAGGTGCCAGAACAATCCTGTTGCGCTTCGAATAAAAGCCTTTGATACCCGACCTGAGCATTTGTTTCTGTCTGTAGTATAGTTAGATCGTACCAAGATTATGCATAGTTGCCTTTTTACAATTGAAAAGAAAAATAGAGAAAGAGTTGAAAGAACGAGTGCTTATTGTATGGCGAAGCGAAAGTGGACGCTAATTGTCGGTGCAGTTCTCTATTGCCCATGAGAAGCAAAAGGAGGAGAATGGTAAATCTTGTCAGTTTGCTCTTCGTTTCTTCGTGAAGCAGCATCTCCTAACTAAGCTAGTTGTGGTAGCTGTAATTACTCAAAGTCAACAGGCAAACCATGGTATACAATATGCAACTCAACAAAAAATAGGTTTCCCCTGAATGTCTTGTGTGATGTGATGGTTCTTTGTTTGCTCAAGGATGTTTTACTGTTTCCGTTGTTTGCTGGCGCTCTGTCGTACTGGGGTTAAGAAAAGAATGCCGTAGAATATATGCTTTTTGCATTATCGAGTTGTTTGGGCTGAATAATGGTACGTCGTTTACATTCAATTTAAATTGCTGCTTGCTTCTTTAGACGTTGAAGTTGCTTATATTGTTCTATGCGATGGTCATTTGAAACTCAAGTTTGACAGCTAGTAATACTATTTTTCAGGTAAACTAAAACAATGCAACTTATTGACGGAATTCTACAAAAACATTCAAATGCAGATATTTGAGTATGATAATATTAATGAACAGAAATGGACAAATATTTTACTGAAGCAATCAAATTTTTCTTACGAATAAAACGCGCCTTTATGATTATACATGGGGGTATATATAACGACAAAGTACAAGGCGCGTCCATATGTTCGGTTGAATAGATACATTCGTCTCCATGATTATGGCAATAAATTAACAGAAGTCAGCTCTGTCGACCAGCTAATAAGCTAATAAATTTGGTTTAAATTCATCAACAGGATTTGTGTTTAAATGTGTTTGTGTTGTTATTCAGATTGACTACTTACACTCAAATGCAAATGCTTGTGAATGAAAATGACTAAAAAGCTAACTGATGAGCTGATCATTGAGCAAAAGCTAAATAAACGTGCAAAAATGTTTCCCTTTCGCTTCAATATTTTCTGTTGCGTGACAAATATGCGCTATCAACCCTGCAAACAACGACGGAATATTCGAATGATGAAAATAGTTTGTCATACTACTCAGCCTATTGCATGCCACATAAAAGTGCGCATTCGTCATTCAATGAAGTGCTCAACATGAATTTTTTATTCTCGCGGCAGTCAGCGACTTTGTGCAACCACATTTCACTCATGGAGAAGTGTAAAGGTGGTGCAATAAGACCTATATTTAACTACATTCTAGACAACTCAAACTAACAAAAATTTGTGCAGGATTTCATTTGCCAGGAAGTACTACTAATTTTTAGGAGAATACCGCTATTAACATCCATCGATTGCATTTCTAAATGTGAAATATTCTACGTTTTTAATAAAAAGTAATAAAAATCAGAAGGACTATGTGTTAAACATGACCGCATGGCTCACGTAGGACTACTTTAGATAAATTTTTTTAGCAGCAGGTTTTCCTTGCAGCACAAGAGAAGAAAAATAATTATAGCTGCCACAACACAAAACTATCACGTATTTCATATGCTGCAAGTTACCCGTATATAGGGTTTCCCCACTTTTTCGAATTAGTAAATTTTAAGGTAAAAAGGGTGAAAACAAACACACAAGCATGGATAATAAACATATCGCATATATTAGTGACTGTGGAATGTTCATAAATCGTTCACTGCAAATCGAATTGACCGTTCCGGAACCGGTTTTTGTAGAGGTTATGGTCGGTTTTCCCTCCTGTTCTCTTTGTTTTCCTTCCAGTCTTTCAACAGGTAAATGATGACACGGGCAAGATGGGCATGATTTTTTTTGTATGCCAGAAGGGCATTGGGTTAAAAGGTCACTGCGACAGTCTTAATGATCGTCTTTTGTGGCAGGCATGATACTAATCTTCCTAACGATTGTGAAGAAAGTGCTGCTTGAGCCACAAATGCTGATATGGTCGGGTTTAATCCTGAAGCAGAATTGGGATTTGAATTAATATTTTTTTATTATTTAAAACTGACACGGCCAGTTGTCTTCTGATTGGTCATTTCGGAACTAGTTAGTCATATGGCCAAACTTGAAATTCCAACTATCACTCGTGATCCTGTAAATATCGGTTCTGAGTTTACTAATCAGTACAGTTCGAAATGTCATAAAAACTACCCGCCAAGTCAAATAAAAAACTACTGGCCTTGACTGGCCATATCTGACCCTGCAGGGTTGACTCCGAGATGACCAATATGATACATCTCGTTATTTGACGAAACTCCAAGGTATAATTTTTAAGCTGGTTGATATCTATTCAACTGACAATCTTGCAATACGAACGGTTCTCTACCACATACCTTGTTTTTGGTTCATAACATTTGACCACGATTTTTTATAACGGTAGTTTTTTACAATCGCAGGAGAGAACAGTAGAAGTAAGTAATGAAACCAAGGTGTTAACAGTATCTCAGGAAAGACAAAACGTGAAGGACAAAGAGCGGAAAAAGCAACGCTTATTGAAGTTTCGATAACGTTCCTCTTTATTCAAGCTAAGGAAATCGCAACATTAACTTATTCATATAGAAGTTTGCAATAGATGCTATTTATATTGTTAAGCATATTTCTCGACATGCGAAAATTCGTATTCCTGAGCCAACATGACATTGCGCCAACAATATATATAACATGAATTTTTGGCATTCTAAGTAGCACACTTGTTTCTCACTAGGTTGCAGCAACCTACTTGTAACTGAAATCAATCATCAATTGGCTCCTGCAACCATATGTGATAAAAGTGTGCTACTTGAAATAACTATAATGGATATATTGAAACGTATCAACGTAGGTATATAAACTTTAGCCACTTTAATCTGGGAGAAAATCAAAATAATATTCTATTGAAAAATTTTCTATTAATTTTTTTATGCGGATTAGGTAACGTTGCGGTTCGCTGTACCCACCTTTCCTAACCAAGTTTCTGACCAAGTTAAATATTTGGAATTATTTTATGATAAAAAACTTACTTTTAAAGAACACATTGAAAGTATACAAGCAAAATGCAATAAATATATGAGATGTTTATATCCTCTCATTAACAGAAATTCTAGACTTTGTCTGAATAATAAACTATTGATTTACAAACAAATTTTTAGACCGGCAATGTTATATGCCGTTCCGATTTGGTCAAGTTGTTGTATTACGAGGAAGAAGAGTCTTCAGAGGATTCAAAATAAAATTTTGAAAATGATTTTAAAGCGTCCTTCTTGGTTTAGTACATTAGCATTACATAGACTTACTGGTGTTGAAACCCTAGCAGCTATGTCAACCAAAATTATTTCAAATTTCCGACAAAAATCGTTGCAATCCTCTATTGGGATGATTATAGATTATAAGTTAGCTAGGTTAGATATTAGGTTAAGATTTTATTTTATTTTTTTCCTTACATGTAGGTTTTAATCCCTTCTGTTAAATAATCTTAATTGTCGTAACAAATCATAAAAATAATATATAATGCAATTTTAATAGTGTTGAAAAGTCACCACTTGTGATTGAACACACAATATGGTATAGGATAGTTACTCTTAAGTATTTTATGTAATCGTAATATTTTATGTAATGCACCCCAATAAAAAAGGTTCATTTCGAACGATGTTTTAAAAATGCAGTTTATTGAAATGGTTTTAATTAATGGAATGTGAATGGATAGACGATAGAATGGGACTTTTAAATTATCAATGTAAGTACTTTGTAGGTTTTATATGTTCTTAAAAATATATGACCTTACAATTTTATATTTTTTTTAACAAAAGCATTAACATAAACACACATATGAGCTGTCTCGTGTTTGAACCACTTATACCGAAGTACGTCTCGTAAATAAACAATAGGACAAAATAAGTAAACTCTACGGCAAAACGGAAATCAAATAGTAGCCAAATAGAGTATTCAATAATAAAACCCACGCAATAGCTGAATAGAGCAGTATGTAGTAATCTACTACAAAACCAGTCTATTCCATTAAAGCATAGCTACGTAGTTCATGCGATTCTAAACTCTTTACCTCTTCAACAAACCGCAAAACAGCCAAGCTTTACAAACTTATTCCCTTTTTTGGCTTTATTCGACATCCGCCAACCTGGGTGCGGGCCACGGAAATGCAGTTCGTGACAAACCAATTTCGAAAAACGTAATTAATCCTATTATCAAAATCAGATTGCTTCCCTTTGGCAACCGTTCTAAAGCCGTGCTAGAGCCGACGATCTACCAACAAGCTCAATTCGAAAACAAACATAAGGACGTGCAGAATCGGCCACCGTATTGATTCTCGGTCACGATCATTCACGGGGATCCACGGTGCGCTGCACTAATTTCGTCTAAATCTTTTACGATATCACCATCATCCGGTTTCCGTTACGAAGAAACTAGACGAGCCGTGCTCTGGAGCAACGATGCTCCGGAAATACGCTAACATTGCAAATGCAATAAATCGAAGCAATGGTTTTCCGAAATTGGTTCCTATGATTTTGCGAATTAAGCTGCAATTTTGTTCCTATTAGTTTCCACTGAATCGGAAAGATGACGTTGTGTATGGTGGAATGTATTGATACCGAGCAGTGCAAAGATATTGTTGCTAATTAATGACTTTTTCTCTAGAACTAAGTATTGGAATTTTTTTGAGCGGGAAGCATAATAGCGAAACGTTAAATACAGTATAGGTTAGGCTGTATTCTGTCATACGTCATTCATGTCATAGCAGCGGTTCGATTTCAAATGCAATATTATTTTGAATTTACAGTAACTCATTAATAGAGCATAGTCGTTTTCCTTTTCACTATGCTAGTACTTTTTCATTGTCATCAAATTCAGATTCTTACATTTTTTGTGCATAATATTCACCGTTTCACTGGTTATATAGTTCATGGGATAAAACCCTCATGAAAACAAATTGTAACATCATTTAGTTTATTATATATACCTTCATAAAAGAGCATTTTTCCCTCATTATGATGTACCGTCATTGGAATTAGCATGTTGTACCAGTCTGGCTACTATGGTTCCAATTGTAGTTGTGCCTTCATGTTTCTGTTTGCTGTAGAGCATGCTGTAGGCGAAATTAAATTGTCCCGGAGCTGCTACATTCTAATTTCGAAATGTGACAGCGAGCGAAAAATTTCTGGGGATGGGTTTTGTATTGAGCCATCTGAAATAGGATAGTTTCCGACACCCAGTATATGAAATCGAATTGCGTAGAATTTCTTGACCAAGGTACTTCATTGTTATTAAATTTAAAAATAAAGTGGGTTTGGAAGCGGCACAATCGTTAACAGCACAGAAAATACATGCAATAGTGGTTAATAAATTGTTTAACATGCCTTTCGATAGAACCTGCTCCACTATAGCTTGATAATCGATTGTTGAAAGTTGGTTCGTTCACGACGCAATTCTGAAGACTGTAACAAGGCAGACATCATAATGATTGTTTCGTTACACAAAATTAAGTATTGCGAAAAAACCCTGAGTGTGATCCTTTCTGTATTGTAACAGCAGCCGTCAAAGTTATTTATATTCAGTTATTATATCCTTTTTTAAAAATAATAGTTCACTTTTTAACTATATTGTTAACCGTCGACGTTTATTTTGCAAATTTATCATCATAAATGTAATATAAAAATTATTGTCTTATAGAAATAAATCCAGAAGGTACACTCAAAATAATCCTCTCGTTTTTTTCGCGTGAAAAAACACGTAAAAGTGTCCACAGGGAGTTACGTGATTTTAAGTTGATTGTTATTGGAACAAACACATTAGTATGCGTACGAACTACCTTGAATTCATGTAAATAGTATAGGAAAAGTTGAACAGGAAATATTCATACAACTTTTTCTACAATTTTGACATGAAAATTATATTGAATATGTTTTTCTTGGAAATGTAACATCAGGTTTGATCGGATTAGATTAGAGCGGCAAGTCCATCAAGGGGGGCTCAGTTGAAGGTCGAACAATCTCGTTGCCAATATACAATTTTTTTGGTAAATATTGTATATTTTCCAATAAGTTGATATTGTGTATAAAGTTTATGAAGAGATGTTTGAAATTAGAAGGAAACTTTTTAAATTTAAATTGCATGTTTTTAGAAATTCTTGATTGAATCCTAGATGAAACTTACACTAAATTAAAAAAAAAAAACTTGGAAAAATTTGTTTAATGATGTAAATATTAATAATTTTAGTAAAAATAGGACCAATAATATAAGCCAATAAACCAATTAGGACTAATAATAGCACCATCATCCTACTACCTATTAAATATCCCTGCGGTATTTTGTTTTCATGGTCCACCTTTACTCGATCTTTTAATCGGATGTGGTGGCTTTTCCATTAAAACATTATCCAAACTAACTTATTTATGTGCAAACTGTAACCCTCCTCCATCCGGCGGTAAATTCTACGTGCTAAGAATCTAGCAACGCCTACACTTTGCCGAAGTAATTTCTTAAAGAAGGCGCCCTGCCTGACAAATTCATCAGTGGGTTGGAGACGGTAACCGCAAAAGCAAAATGATTATATGTACCTCTATTCTAACACAGAAGCCTCGCAGGTACCAGAGTGATTTGGTTTTGGTGCAGAGTCGACCAACCATCTAACCGACATCGCCCGTTTTCAGCGACAATAAATATTTGAACAGCGTAAAGTATGTACTTTATGGGTAGCGGACTTTCAAACCCGAGAAAGTCAGAAAGGAAAAGGCTTTGTTTGATGGAAAACGTGTGGTATGAGGCGTGCCGAGAGAGCAAAAAGCAAATTTTGCTTTGCTACATCCTACCGCTACGACCCGTGCAAAAACCATCATACTTTACATCTCCCCAAGGGATTCACACCAACCGAAGGCAGGTTTCATCCCCTATGGTATCTTGCGTACTTAATTTGGAAGGATTTTTTCTTGCTTTATACGAACATGCTGAGCATAGTGCATACTGACAACGTGCACGTTGAGTGTGATACGATAATTAGCCTTCGGTTTACATCTTTTTCGCATGGTTGTTAGTTGCTCGAGCAAGCATGGAATGCAGCGTGGTCCACTTCTGCCTGCTTCCTGTACCTTGGTTAGGTTCTTTTTATCACTGAACCACGGATGGCTGCCGGTTTGACCGGAGTCTGCTAGATGGATGGGAAAATGATGATAATTCTGTTTACTGATAGCGCTGGAAGCTTTTTTTTTTTTATTCTTCAGTGCTTGGGCAGATGATATCGCGAATAAGAGAACGCCCGCCCTGAAAGCGAAGAATAATAAAAAAAGAAATGAATGTGAAAGTAGTTTTGGATGCAGACTCACGAGACAGTAGTTTATTTGAGCTGTAGAAGTAGTTAGTGGATATTTAGATTTTGATAATGTTGATGATATTATTTTTGAGAAACTTATTTTTTTTAAATTTTGATATAATATGAAGGCGCGTTATACCTTAATTCATAGCTTTAACTTGTTAGATGTCGATTATATTTCGAATAGAAGTTTAAAACATTTTTAGAATATATGTACTTGCACTGTATTATATGTACTTACTCACTTACTTACTTGATTATTCGGTTACTTACTTACTTGCATATGCATAATGGAATGTAGTTTCTCCAAATCAAACAGGTTATAACTATTCTACAGACAGCACCTCGATCCAGTAAACAAGTTAACAAGTATAAAATGCTAATTTGAGAATACAGTTGACGCCCCAGAGTGTGATAAATAAAAACAACACTTTTGTTGTGTAATTAAGATAAGAGTGGAGGGCTGAACAATTCTGCAGTTCAAGCATGAACTATTATGTAAAGATCAAAAGATCGCATTCCCAATTACAAAATTCCACGCTGCCGGTCAATCTTCGAAAATTATTTAAACAGTATTTATACACTTCCAGCAAACCTATATGTATATTGTATCAATATCAGGATAATACAGACGGCAAGACCGATTCGAAGATGATGCCTTGTTTTTTGTGGACCGAAAATTACCGGCTGCTGAAGCTCCCGTGTACCTATCATGTAACGAACTTATTTTCCAAATTCTAAAAACCAACTTCGTGCTGCATATCAATTAAGTAATTTAACTTTTCGATATCACCAAAATGTTAATATAAACAATCAAACTTAAGCTTCCAAATACTTAACTTTTAAAAACATAAGCTTCTAAAAACTCAACGTAGGATGTTTTGCGATAGAAGGTCAACAGAATAGATGAAAGTGGGCGAAAAACTTTTCGCCCAAATGTATTCCTAAGTGCGAGACCTACGAAGAACTTTTCTCATCTGTATTTCCAACTTGTACAACATACAATCTCAACCGTTGTACTAGCTCTATATGATATGAGAAATGAGTGGGTTGCTGATGCGGAAAGGATCATCCGAAAAGCGAACCACCGAAGCTAGCAACAAGACGCCAAATGAGGTCATTTGGAAATAACAAAACACGAACAAGTTTATATTCCACTCTCGAACTATGCCAAACGTCAACCAATGTTTGGAATATCGTTATTATTTCGTTGATGCTCCCTGTCATCATTGTTTAGTTATGTAGTTGTTGCTGAAGTTATTGCTGTAGCATAACTTTCTTTTTTGTGTACTGTTGGCCTTCGAAGCCGAATGAGCATAAACAAATTTTACTTCAAAGTATGAATTACCGTATGATATCGGCTGGTAATAAAAAAAATCGAAAAAACCAGGATAATTATTGAACTATTTTAAATACGTATATGTGTAAAGATTGTAATGCTTGTTGCACTAGAATTAAATGCAACATAACACGAATTAACATTTATGGATATACTTTACCGCAAACTTGCAGTATAGGGAACAAAAGAGACTAAAACTTTTTAAAATATTTGTTTATAATGAGCATTCTACGGAAAATAACGACCAAATTAGTGTTATGGTTTGTACTATACAATGTCGCAGGCTTAAAATAGGCGTAGCAACCTCATAATGCACTCCGATATTCAGTAAATGTTATTCAAGTAATTAATATATGGAAACGATAAAAAAAATTTATTGCTATCCTTTGATTCTACTACCAAGTTAAAGATTAGCAATAACCTTTGTTCGCTTCTTGTCGTTTCAGGTATTCTACTATGATGCTCAAATAAACAATGGTTAGTATGGAAATATTGTCTCGTATTATTGCAAATTGCATCAAAGACGCGAAATGCAAGAAACTTGCAGACATTTTGCAAGCAAAATTCCAGCAGTGAGCCGTCAATTATTCATGTCAATTTATTGGGATTGACACTTGCAATAAGTTGACATAAATATTTGACAGCTCGCTGCTAGCATTTTGCTTGTAAACTGTTTGCAAGATTTTTGCATTTCGCGTTTTTGATGCAATTTGCAATATTAGAATTTCAATTTAGTTTCTAGTTCAGTTACAGCTGACTGAAAATTTCCAAGACCTGTTATATTAACACGGCTGTAATTTTGTTATATGTAACATCTAAGCTGTGAGCAAACACAGGTTGATTAGATTTTTTCCCAATCTTTCTTTGTTTCTTAGCGTTCAAGTTGATATCTAAAACCTGGCCTTCTCTAGAATCGTGAGAAGGGTGCGTTGCGTTTTCGCAACGCTGAGAGGAAATAGGTTAATCGTGTAATCCACACGTTTTTTCACGACACTGATGAAAAATAGAATTATTAGGTTTCGGTAAAATACTTTTAACGATATTTATTATTCATACCACTGGATGCTATGGTTGCCTATATTTTAATTTCTATGATGTATCCCTCATTAGCAATTTTCGCTACGAGGGCCGCGTGTAAGAGAAAAAAAACCTCTCTGAAACACCTCGTTCCCCTAATTGTGCATGCACTTCAGCTACCAGAATTTTCACTGCTGTTACGTTCTGTGAAAATACTATTCTCGTCAGCGCTGAGGCACTCACAGAGCGATTGTTTTACACCACTACGGTGGTAGGTAGCTGATGAGGATGATGACTGTAAAACACTGAGGCTTTCGGCGTAGCAAAGGATTGTTATCGAATCTGACAAACGTACATAACATGCACGGTGAAATATGTTCCGACGCCAATAATCGTGCGACTGTGTGTGCTCCCGGGAAAAGATATGATAATTCTGTACAAAAACGTGACTTTTCCGGTTTTGCGCATGTCACCACAGCAGTGAGTGAGAGAGGAAAGTGAGTATACCGTTGCTGCTTGGAAATTCTAAAGTATCGCTATTGTACCAGTATTCTGGAGAGTGAGTGTATGAGTGTTTAGAAACACCGGCTAGACAATAGAGTAAATACGGCATAATTTGACTGGATCAATTAATAATTGCATTAACTGTCACTCAATTTTTACATATAACAACATTTGTAAAAAAAATTTTAGACATGGGTTCAAAAAATTATATCTCGCGTATATGTGAAAGTAATTATCGATTATTTTCTTAGGAGAATAGTAGTAGTTTTAGTTTTTTATCCTGTTCATAACTTCTTACTACACATGAAATAAATAAAGAAATTGAAATTTATCCACCATTATAGCAACCATAACAGGGATATTCACGTAGCGCTTGCTATGTTACGTATACGATGTCCCTGTTTTTATGGAGACGGAGCTGTTATGCGATTAGCGGCAGCATATATACATATACGCAACATAGGAAGCGCTACCCCTGATATATTCACAATTTACTGTAAATGCCAAATTAAAATTTAAAAATTTTACACATGTTTTTAAATTCCGCGCTTAGAGTTTTGTTTGGTGAATTAGAATAATGCAAAAAACCGTTATTTTTCCTTTTATAACTTTTTTTTAAATTCCTATATATAAAAAAATTAGTTTTGATAATGAAATGGAGACGCAAGGTGTGCTAAATTTAACTACAAGAAAACGAATATTTTTCCGGAATAGGTTTTTCGTTGTCAGAGATACCCGTTGTAAAGGAAAAGGGTCTTCCGCTGAATGTATCATTTTATCGCGCAGAACAAGTTTTTACTGCTTGTACTTGTAAAATTCATAATTCAATAATATTTATTAGTTAATAAAATACTTTTGAAAATCCCAAGTTTGTAATTACTAATTATGTTATTCCTTATATTATTTAATATTAGAACAATAAACATTGTAATGCCTCTCAGATGTCTTTGAGGTACGACACTGGTCTAACAAGTCAGTCGTCCTATGTTTGAATCTCAGCCTTTAGAGGCTGTTAGAGTCAACAGGAACGCGGCCCTAGTCCCGGAATTGTCCTGTACTCTATCAACAGATGCGAAGTTAGCCGAATGAAAACAGAAGGTCAGTTTTGGAAGCGAAATGTGCGCTTTGCTTTATTTTCAGTTTTTGCGGCTCGAGCAGCACGTTCCCCATAATCGTGTCACGAACTTGCTGTGTTTTACTTTTTTATTAAGGTGAAATTAGTCGTCATCAATTCTGCAAATTTCAAAAGCAGTTTTTTTGTTTAAAACAAAAATTTTGTTCATGAGAATATATTCGCTGTGTTCAGATTGGCAAGAAGAATGCAGTGAATACATTTCTATAAACAAAACCCCACCTTTGGGCTTAAAATTGCTTCCGAATTGGGATCTCCGACGAAAAAGTAATGATTGCTAGTTATAAAAATGCATAAATGCATTGTTACAAAAATTGAAAAATGATAAATTAGAAAACTATGATGCGGCAAACTGTGAAAAATATTAAGTCGATATTTTTTACGAAGATTCATTCTTCAATCTACAAAACCAAATGGACTCACAGCCCACAGCGTACCCAATCTTCATGCGTTTTGCCTCGTATTGTACTCGCTTCGACTGATGTTCGCGTCCACTTCGTGGGAAAACGCACACTTGAAATTGGCACGTCAAAACAGATGCACCACCATCATCTTCTGCTACTAGGGTGTAGGTAGCTACCAGCTACCTCTAGGAGCAACAATCACAGTTGAATAAAGAATACAACATGATTTTCCCGTGAACGACAACGGCTGAGATTTTCCATTGCAGTTACCAAACACGCCTACGGAGAGTAAGAGAGTGAGTGACATCCAACAGCATCGGTTCTTTCTTCGATATACAAATGCATCTGGGTGATTTACCGTTGCCGAAAATTTGAACAACCGTTCGGTTAACAGGACTCTCGCAGGCTTACTCAGGTGCACCACGGAAAATTTCTACTCCTAAGGTTGTTGGTGGTAGTGGCCATGGAGGTATTTCTAGCATAAACAGCTTCACATTGTGCCGAAGCCGCTTCAGTTTTGCTGCGAGTGTCAATTCGTTCGGTTCTGTTTCAAAGTCCGCACAAAGTAGTCGGTTCACATTCGGCAAGATTGGCTCTCCGGGGCAGCCAGGTGATTTAGTAATTTTTTTGCCAAGCTTAGTAGTCTGTAGTGGGTGTTTGGAGTATGATCATGAATCGGAAGGTTTGCGGGGGTTACCCCTGTTAACAGTCGTCACCGTACATGGGAGTGCTGCTCCCTCCTTACAAACAGTAAAAGAGGCGTAAGCGCTCCCTGGAGTTTCGTCAAAGGTGGAGGGATTCTGGGTGGTGGCATAAGAAGTTCTGAATATCGCAAAAGTGCGAAACAACCGTTCTGATCCTTATTAGTATGTATATCAGTTTAGAACTGTCAACAGTTTTCTTCGGCGGGTTTTCGATGACAAAGTGATTTAGTGTTAAGATAGCGCGCGTTCTCGCTGAGGATTACAGTATGCAGTAGCCGAAAGGTTTTCTTCGTGTGATGGAGCGCTACTTGCTAGTGGCTACAGAAACAGTGTGGAAATATCGTTATGAGTCACTGATACGGGTACTACGGAATTTTACGAGGTGAAAATTATGTGCTAAGCATTAGCATAA
This sequence comes from Sabethes cyaneus, assembly GCF_943734655.1. Classification (NCBI taxonomy): domain Eukaryota; kingdom Metazoa; phylum Arthropoda; class Insecta; order Diptera; family Culicidae; genus Sabethes; species Sabethes cyaneus. The sequence goes on along the minus strand of NC_071354.1, from coordinate 484,485 downwards.
CAAAGCAGCACTACTTATTCGATGTGAAGTAAAATATAAACCCTCCGATTCGTATGTCTTAGGGTGCTCGAGTAATTCTGTTGATGATCATTCTTGACATGAATAATTTAGTTTTGAATTCATCTCGGGTAAGGATTGATAGCTTTATAACCTAAAAATAGTAATAAAAAACAAATCTTGTATCATCATAAGTAACTGATTGGTATGGCAATTATCAATAAGTACAGATTTAATCAGATTTAGCCACTGAGAAATGATTCAAAACTAAATAATTCGGCTGTATTCTTTAATAGTCGCGAAGTGTTGAAACCGGTGAAATTTATATATTTTTTCACCGCAATAATAATTGACCACCCTATTGAACCTACTGGTGCGTAATTGGAAGGATGTAAAACAATTTCGACATTTCACAGGTCATTTATGTATTATTAGCGAGGTGTTTGTGCGTGAAGCGACCTACCAAGGGATATCGAGAAGGATAGTGAGTGATTGCGTTGTTTTGTTCGGACAGGACTTGGGAGTCGTATCATCCTACCAGTCGAATGTGCCACCGGATTTTAATAAGATTGTGTACTTTGACGCAATATCAGAAACTCCTGACTCCAGGGATTATTCACTAGAGACTCATTTTCGGTGAATCTGCTTATTTCACCCTCACTTTGGCTTTGTCAAAAGGAAGAAAAGCCACTCATTTTTCTTACTCAACGTCGAAAGCAGCGTTTCATGTGTGTAGAATAGGAGAAAAGCAAAAGTTTCTGATGTTTCTCCTGATGAAATAAAAAAACGGAGGAAACCCTCACTGAGTGAAACTGATAATTGAGTTTTGCGCGGGCGAACGGAAGTTGATGAAAATAGCAATTTAGACGGAAAATTTCCTCTTGAATGTATGTTCAAAGCGGAAATTATTTTTTTGTGATGCTATGGTATGCAACCAGTTTTTATTATGTGAAGTGATGAAAGAATTCAGGTGTATTATGCGATAGTGTTAAAAAGATAAAAGCTGCTATGCGTACCGGAATAAAAAAATTACCAAATATTTTTAGAACGGTTTTAAATCAAAGGCAGCTGGCACTCAAAAAATTGTAGTTGAATAAAAAATCTAGGAATACAAAATAGAAGACGTGCAAAAAATCTGTTATAAAACTTTTCGCTAAAAGAAAATATCTGAGTGTGAGCTTCAATGTTTGTTCGACATTGGGCTGGTGTAAAAAATGCGATTTCTAAAGTGTGGAGCAGCAACAACGTTGAACGTGATTTAGTGACGCAGCTCTTTTAAAATAGAAATTCGTTTTATTTGTTCAACTGGAAAATTTGAGGAAGATTTATCGCAGATCTCTCAGCGGTCATCTAATAAAATCTGAATAACACGACTCAAGAAATCCTCTGATACTCGATGTGAACGGTCCAGTTCTATGAAAATTGTAGTGTACAGATCGTAATCATTTCAAGTTCGTGTGGCTAGAATAACAGAACGGTAGGATTCAAAGCCTGAATAATTCGGATGTATTCTTCAGTAGCCATGCTGTGTCGAAACCGGTGAAAGCTGTGCTGCGCTTGCGCCTGTGGCCAAAGCACTCTAACCTAACAAAACTGGAATAATAATTGCATTTAGTTCATATTGTATACTCGCTAACCTCGGGCTTCTGGTCGGGGTAAAACACATACTTTCACTGGTAAAACAAAAAGCTCGCATGAGTGCTATCATCGTTCGGAGAAGCAGCTTTAGGCAAACATCCGGTAGCACAATAATAGCAGCATCCTCACGAGAAGCAACAGAGTCAGCAAGGTACCGTATTTAATTTCCTGTAGTTTCCTTTCTTTCTACTGAACAGTTGAGAAACTTTTTGCAACGCTAGATCTGAAAGGAAATAGTGACTGAGAGGGGCATAAAAGTTTTGTTGTACTTATAAGAGACGACGAATGTCAGTGCAAAGCTGTATAAGAATGATTATGTTTTAGATATCTAATTATTTTATACACGTTGCAGGCTTTGATTGAGTTCATGATAACTTTGCACTAATCTGACATTTACAATTATATTTATATATTTAATAGATAAATCTCTTTTCGAATAACGCAATGTAAACTTGAATAATGATCTAATAGTCTCCTTCTCATGGAGAATTTCGTAACTAGTTCCAGTTCTTAAACCAGCTCAAGTCCCAGGCACATAGTGTATCAACAACTCGAAGGAAATATAGTTAATGTTTTTCTACATTTTCTCGGCATGCCTTACGAAGCTTATGTTTTCATACATAAATTCAAATTTTGAATGCACTCGATAAATAAAGCTTTTAGCTTTCTTGATAACGTTAAGCTGGAAGTATCGCTAGCATTCAGTTTTTTCGCCAAATCATAATTCGAGATGGTCGGATAAGCCTTGACATTCCGAACGATCTCCAACCGCAGCTGACGATCAAGGATTCCCTTCCAACGATTGGTTTGTACTTTGCATCTGTCGGTAAGGTAGCAGCGAGCGTCTAAAGGACACCCCGATGAGAAACACCTCAGGGTCGGTACACTTAATTTAAAGTTAGCGGGGATCAGGAATTGCTTGATTAAAAGCCTTATTTAGCGTTTCACAAACTTCCGTTGTCTAAATATTATATTTCCCTCTTTCTTAACCCTAGCCAATCTTTTTATCCTATGGGGCCCTGTTCCTGCAATAGTACCTCTTCCTTCTCCAAATCCAACTTTTTCTACTCCGGGTTTTCACCTTCCTCTACCTGTCTACCTCTACCTCTACCGCCCGAAAGATTCGAAACTACAGGAAATAAGGCGACACTGCGACCCTTCGTAGCCGGACCACAACTATAGCGATGGGCGGTATCAAACGAGGGCGGTGACAATGTTTAACACCAGGCCAGCCACGGCAAAGAAATGCGGCAATGGCGAAGTCCTTCATTAGGTGACCACGATGGCGGTGGCTTGTATCGGCCACTGGCAATGACGATTTCTATATCCGAAACTACGGGGTTCTGTTGGTTAACAGAAAAATCGCACCATTACATGACTGGCGGGTTGACGATTCCGCAAAGCGGGAATAACCAGGGCAAAGTCTACATGCTGTCCGTTGTCTTGCGTAAAAACTTCACTTGCTTCTTAGACTAAGACACTGGCTTTGTATTCTTAAAGCAAAAACACGGGCTTTATAATTGTATAGCCTTTAATTTTACGTCTAGTTTTTTCAGATTTCTGTTGGGAAATGATCCTTTACCCTAAGACATGTGGTCATTCCCTCTTGATCAACGGTCATTGCCCTTGTTGCTGTATATAAACATTTGCTAGCCAATCATCAGCTATCTCGCCTCTAGTCACCCGTGAGGTGCCCGCGATTTCGCCTTCTTTTTCCTGTTGATTAGGTATAAAAATTCAATGGGAGGTATGTGGGCTGCGTGCTTTAGGAAGGTGTGGGTCGATCAATTCAAACTATCAGGAGTTTTAAAAAACTAATTAAGCGATGACAAAATTTAAACAAACAATCCATTAGACCTTCGTGGCCCAGATACTTTGCAGATAGTCATGAGAATTTCCTTGCACTTTTTAATCGCTCACGCCACAAGAATTTCAGGCTAATCTAACAATTTTTTTCTTCACGTGTTGTCTCCCCCTAGACATACTATAAACACCTTTATTACTTTCATTACTTTCATCTACCATTTACTAAGTCTCTTGAAAAAACTATCGTTTTATTTCAACAGATGTTCAACCCCACATTTTCAAGGACTGGTGATTCTTTACCGCCCGTTAAATGAAGTGTTTACCGTTAAACCGGGTAGTTTCGATGTACGAGCTCCATAATTGTAGCTCCATCATTGTCCTGTACTCTAATAACCAACTGCGAAGTCTGCCCAGAAAGAAGGGTCAAGTCTTAAAGACGTGTGAATACTAAAGGCTTTGTTTGATTTTTTTGCTATGCAAACTATTGACACAATTGATAAACCATACTGTCTATGAGCTAGTGTAGACAATTTATCAATAAATCTTTTTCTGTTTGGCTGATAGATTCAATTTGATAAGCATATCTGCTCTTGCCACCCAGTAAAGCAGATACTTGTTCACAGCTTCAAGAGTAGCATAAATTTGCAAATATATTCTATCGGACGCAAAACAATTTCGTGTTCTCGACAGACCTTCACTCACACACCAAATAAGCAATCTAATCCTGAATAGAGCGACGATGACGATGGCGCCATCGGACACTAAGGGTAAGCATAGGCATAGAGCATACAGCTTCAGGAACAACAGAAGCAGTACCGTTGCATCTCGGTTATGCGCCTTTTCGTTCATGACCGAAAATATGTGTACGAAATAATGAAATTTTTTACGACCTGGGCACGAAACGATATGATGTGTGTGAAGCTCAGCCCGAGTGGTTCACTCGTTTAAGTTTTCGAGCAGGATAGTAAACCCAAAACACAAATACACTGTGTGCTAGCGTGAAAGTTGATATGCGCTGTGTAACGGTGGGAAAGCATGGTGCAAAAAAAAACAGAACAGAAGGCCACTTTATTATGCGATGAATTTTTGCCTGCAATAGGAATTAATGCAAGCAGAGTATTGCTAGCAAAATTCTGTACTACAGGATGCTAAAAATTTTAAATTGAATGTGAAATCATAGTTGAAGGCAATCTGTGTAAAGATGAGATATCTATTAGCTTGATCGGGATCCAAACACTGTTTTTACTAAATATGAACATTTCATAATATTCTATACTCTACCTTTAAATTGACATTTAAACTGATAACGTGCGATTTTCAATTTGAATATCTATTTTGAAATTTCATTTCGTTTAATGACATTCTTTGCAAAAAAAGAATTTAATTACACTACTCTTTTGTAATCTGCTGGTTTTAACAGATCAATTACAATTCAAATGTATGGAGATAACTTATGGCGTCGAACAACAAAAAAAAATTATTTTACCAGTAGCATAAAATAAAATTTCAATTTCAATTTTGTACAGCCTATTTGAAAATAGCAATGCAAACTAGCAGTATTTAGTTATGACGTTCGTCGGTCAGTTAATTAACGGTTAATTTTTAGCTGAACCTCGGTAGATCTTTCCGGAACATTAAAAAAATCGCGTAAAATGTATTTATTATGTTATTTATAATTAGCCAAAAAGTGAAAATTGAGCAGGATAAAATACGCATGCAGACCTTGATTTTTGTGGAAAATTAAGAATTTGATTTTTGATGATAAACGGCTTATGATGTGACAAAATTGGTCTGATTTAGAGAAAGATGAAACTTTTCCTTTTAATTTAACTGTGTCTGCTAAAAAAAACATTTATGGTCTAATATAACACAGGAAAAATAATCGGTTGAGTACTGACTTTTAGGAAATGCTTATATTAGTTGAATTGAAAAGAAGGAGCTTCCAATTAAAAGCTTCTAGAGCAGCGGTTCCCAAATGGGGGTTCGCGAACCCCCAGGGGTTCGCCAAAACTTTAGTTTGCTGCAGAATAGTATAGGGAAATCCGTCAGGGGGTACGCGAACCAAAAAAAGGTTGGGAACCGCTGTTCTAGAGTATAGTTTGATGATGAGATGATAGCCAAACACTATTTTGTTGATTTTTTGTGGATGATTTTGGATATGTGACATGACATGTTCAAATGTCCCTTTATGGAAACCGGTTTCGGGTTCATAGTGAGTCCCTGGATCCAGATGGAGTGTACCACGGCTCGTAACTGCAGAAAACTGAAGATGGTGGTTTTATGACTACAAGAGAATGGCCAATATTGGGCTCCATAGAGATCTAAAAGGTCGGATGGATTCAAACAAGAAATAAATAAATTATACAAGAACTGGTTGGACCTCCCAAATGGCCTCGAGGTACGACATTAGTCAAACAAACCAGTTGGCGTATGTTCGAATCTCAGCTGGGAGAGACTGTTAGAGTCAATAGCATCGTAGTACTAGCCCCGCAATAGCTGAGGGCGAAGTCTGTCGAATACACAGAAGAGCTGAAGTTTCGATGGCGGAATGTAGTACTTAAGCTCTTTTTTGTTTTACAGGAGCTGGAAAACGTGACCAGTTGTTAAGTTTGTACATTTCCCTTTATTAAGAGAGGCCCATTGCTATGAACGGTTTTCTGCTAAGATAGGTGGTAGTTTCATACATACATATATGCAAGAGCGGAGTACATTTTGAATGACTTGATTTTTCTGTAACCTATAATCTCTAGAGCTGTAGTTGAGGCGCACACGTATTAATTTTATCCTTGTGTAAAGCTTATATAAATCCACGAAAACATTGAGTCATGTCAGGGCTTAGTTTTCATCACAGACCGATTAAGGCTCTTATATAGTAGAAAGTTTTAGTTTCCTGCACGACTGTTTTTTTCTTCATCATAACTTCAACTCTCTAGCCGATTCCAGGCCAACTATAGATAGTTCCTTAAAGTCCATCTAACCCAGAGCCTCGATATTTCTATTATTATCGATAGTATTTTCGCTCATTCAAAAGCTTACAATATGTAACATTTATTTTATTTTATTTATTTATTTATTTCTTCATCATATAGTTGCACAGATTATTCACTAACTTAAGGCCTTAATTCTATGTTTATAAGTACATTTACTGATATTGAAGTCGAACACACTTGACGTTTCATCAAAAGCACGGCAGCACATAGTCCACGGTTCATTGTGGCCGTAGTTAGTACGATGGGAACGATGCCATAGCATTGTATGGTTACGCAGTTGCCTATGAGGGACATGTATGCAAATCATACTAAGAAGTGGGCTGCAGTCAATATCCCCGTTGATTAGTCCGAAAATAAACATTCGCTGCAGTAGTTTTCTTCTGGCTGCTAACGTATCGATGTCAATAAGCCTGCAACGTTCTACATATGGAGGAAGATTCGTTGTATCGTTCCACGGTAGGACACGTAATGCATATCTTATAAAGTTCTTTTGGATGGACTCAATTCTATTCGCATGTACCGCGTAATAGGGTGCCCAAACAACGACCCCATATTCAAGCAAGCTCCGAACGAGTGTACAGTATAGCGATTTCAGCGCATAGATGTCTTGAAAGTCGTTAGTGTTTCTTTTCAAAAAACCGAGCGTTGCATATGCCTTAGCAATAATCGTGGATACATGCACTGTGAATCTGACTTTCGTGTCAATGTAAATGCCCAAATCCTTAACAGTATGGACACGAAGCAAGATACTGTGTCCTATGCTATACTCGTGATGCAGCGGCTCGCGTAAACGGCTAAATGATATGACCCAGCATTTTGATGCATTGATTTGCATGCCGTTCAATGCACACCAGCGTAAAAGTGAACAAATGTCTTCCTGGAGAGCGCAGCAGTCAAGCGAGGTTTTGATTTCACGAAATACCTTCAAATCGTCTGCGAACATAAGCTTAGACGATCGTAATCTACTGCACAAATCGTTTACGAAGAGAATAAAAATTAAGGGCCCAAGATGGCTTCCCTGAGGAACACCCGATGGTATCATAAAACTGGCCGAACTAACACCGTTAATGCTGACAAAGGCTGAGCGATCGGTTAAATAGGACAGCATCCACTGAGTAACCCAGTTGGGAAATCCTAAGCATCTCATTTTGTCAACTGCGAGTGCGTGTGGAACCATGTCGAAGGCCTTGCTGAAGTCAATATAAATCGCGTCAACTTGCCGTCTTTCTTCGATGCTGGAGATTAACGAGTTTACAAATACCATCAAATTAGTCGTCATGGAGCGTTTCTTTACAAAACCATGTTGATGCTCAGATATTATTGGCCGAACCGCACAATATACCACATCATAAACCACTTTTTCGAGAACTTTGGGCAGACAGCTTAAGATAGAAATCCCACGGTAGTTTTCGATATTATGGATGTTACCAGCTTTATGAATTGGAGTGATGGAGGCGACTTTCCACACTGTGGGAAATACTCCACTAACTAGTGACAGGTTGAAAATAATTGAAACAGGCGAGGCGAGGGACGTGGCGAATCGCTTAATGAACGAAGGTGGCAATCTGTCTGGACCCGGACCTTTAGAGGAGTCAACATTCAAAAGAACTTCCTTCACTTTTTCAACCGAAACATTCAATTGCGGCAGATGCATATCGTAACGCACTATACTGTTCAACCAATCTCTATGTTCGTCCGAAGAATGAACTGGAGGGGTGTTCGGGTATACATTACCAAAAAAGTTTGCAAAGAGGTCTGCAGCTCCTTCAGCAGCATCAGCGCGAGCTTCCTTGTAGAACACGTCGTGAGGTACACCGCCATTACGCCGCAGCTTTTTTACGAAAGCCCAAAACGACGACGGATCCTGCTTGGCATTCGACTCATTTCGTAATATGTACTCGTGGAAGGTTGTATTCAGCCGATTGTTGAAAAGTTTCTCCATGTCACGAAGTAAGCACTTGTTTTCCTCTGAACGTTGTTTAAAATAACGTTTCCTCGTTTTACGCAATCTGTTCCGAAGATTCCGTAGTTCAGAGGTCCACCAAGGTTGATTGTAAACAACGCAGGCCCTACGTCGTCGAATAGGAGTATTTTCGTGGATGATCTCGAAGAGAATGTCATAGAACTGGTGAACAGCGATGTTGACGTCACAATCCGCTAGAAGCGTCGTCCAATCTATTGAGCGTAAGCGAGCGTGAATCGAAGGTTCGTCGCAGGAGTTAAAGTCGTAATCAAACCAGTCATTTCCAATGTCGTCAGTATTACAAATATGTTGGGAATACTTATAATTAGAATGAAATGAGTAAGCCAATAAGTGACTAAAATATAGAAGATGTTTTCTTCTTTGCCTTTCTACTATATAAATATATAGTATAAACCGAAATCGAAAGAAGGGCCAGTGGGAGTGTCAGGTATTTTTTTCAAAAGCTGTGACCGAGTTATGTGAAAACTTGATGCGTACTTAAATAAAATGACAATTCCATCTACATCTTGCTTGACATCGAATGCGCCGCATTTCTCACTGCGAACTGTAATAGTCAATCGTAAGTTCATTTCAAGTATTTTCAATTATCATGTCCTTCTGGGAAAATGCAAAATGTTGTTTCTAATTTATTTTAATTTTCGTCGCTTGCGGTGCATGTAGTTTAAAGATGGTAACCAGCTCAGCTGGGATGGTAACGGGAACTCTTTTCTGTACCAATCTCTGCCCTGCAGGTTTAAGCGAAAATTAATAATAAGCGCAAGTTGATTGAATAAACAGCATTTTCATCATCGCCATCATCATCATCATCATCATCATCATCATCATCATAGGATGTAGCACCGGGTATGCTTATTTTATGTGCAAGAATCAGCTTTACAAATCCACTTGAATTCCTCGGTGCTTTGGTGACGCAGATGGCTCCAACCACGGAAATCAGTCTCACGAGAAAAGTGGTTGGAAAAAGAATAAAATATGGCAAAACTTGAACAAGGAACTTTTTTACCGGTAGTGAAATTTCCAGCTGGTTAAATGGTGGATTTTTCCTCGCTTCGTGCATAGTCATATTACCTGTTTGCAGAGTGCAATGGGGTAAAAAACGAATTTGTAACGAATTTTTCACTATAAACGGCTTTCGGGCAGAAATAATCGCGCTGCTTAGTAATCCATTTGGCAATTTTTATGAATATTTCTGGTGTAATATATTTTACTCCAAACACTCAGTTTGAATACTTGAGTTCGGTCCTGTCGTATTTACTGATGGACCGGTTACGCTTCGGTTTACCCTTGTCACTGCCCTTGGCTACACTGTCATTCATGCCATTCTACGGCGAGCCATCCGATAGCCATTTCATCCACCCGGCAGACCACCCACTCATTCTAAAAACCTGCATCTGTCAGGCAGCGGAGTCGGGATCAAAAATCACGCTCTATGAACTGGATTCTGTGGTATTGTTCAAATAAACGTCCAGGTGACAGATTAGTGCTGCTCACTGAACAGAAGGAATAAGCACAGTCATTATATTGGAAATAGTTAGAAATAAATAAATTGAGCGCTGTCACTAAAGTCGGGCCACTATTAGGGTCAGGTCACCGCGATTATACAGTTCTAGTAACTTCTACTATCTATGTAAAAGCATTGTAAAACTTCATACTCTGGCAGCTATTTTTAAACAATATTGCGAGTTTCAATCGCATATACAAAAAACGTGCACGATCAGTGCAGTGCAGTGAATTCAGTGACAAAACCTCAACTATAATGCAATCATAATTTTAGGCTCAGAAGCACGCTAGAGTCGCTAGAGAACGTTAGTCATGTGAAATGTGACGATATAAAGTAAAATTAGAACGATTTATGACATTTTGGAACAGGCGATCGTACTCAAACAGGCCGTTTTTTTGCAGAATTCATTTCTTTCATGTCTTTATATAGAATTTCAATACATATTTCAGCAGTCGCCCAACCTTTACAATATGACTCGACTTTAATAACAATTTTTGTCTCTATGTAAATGCCTAAAGCTATACCTATCAACTCTCGAGCAATCAGACGGAAATTCGATCGAGAAATATACATTATTTTTAGATCTTTGCAACGATGTATTTAGATTCCCAAACTTTCTTTTGAAACGGAAGTTATGGGCGAATGCCAAAAAGTGATCAAATCACGCCGACATTCTCTTGTTTGGCCATAAGCACACGCATGTTTGACAAAGAGTCTGTGTGACAAATTGAAGGATTTCTATGAGATAATTTTCATCTATTAACGCACTGAAAAAATAAGTACAAAAAATAGTTTTTCCCAATCGACATTCCTATGATGAATATTGGTACCGTCAGATGGGGTGAGATTGTGCCAAAAAGCAACAATGCTTGTTTGTGAAAATATATTAGATCTATAAAAAATGGTGGCTCAAATTCTTATAGATGTGAACCATAACATATTCTTTAATAACTTGGAATGGAAAACAGATAATATTGGCAAACTATTTTGCTTAAATAGGCTTTCAAAGTTCGGGGTCGAAAATACCCGAAAAAGACGTTGTCAAAAAATGTCCCTTATCAACCAACCCGTATCAATTTGTTATTCTGAAGGTATTTACTTACTTATCTAAAGGCGGGGATTTACTTTGGGGATGTTTTTCACTATGTTGTTTTAAAGCAACATTGCGCATTTCAGGGTTAAGAATGTATTGCAAAGTTACTATGCGTTGGGTGGCTTTTTATTACGAAAATAATATTTTTTCTAAATTTAACATTTTTCGAGCTTTACAGGGGTGAGATTGTGCCAAACTATATATAATGGCCGGTCCAATATGTGGAATTCTTATGCACAACAAAAATACGTTATTGTACACCAATATACTTGCATTACTTACTATCGAGCACAATATTTTGACTAATTAGATTGCATTATGATTTTAGGAGCAAACAGCATCATAATTCAAATTAACTAATGTTTATTTGAGCGTCTTAGTGAATACCTGAAACAATAAAAAAAAAAGAAAACAAAAAGTTATTTATATCCTTTAATTCTACTACTGTGTCTACTACACAGTAGTAGAATTGAAGGATACTTGTTTTCTTCTTTTTTATTGTAGCATCATAATTGCAGACTTACAGTAGTAATTAAAAATCATTTTTAATTTATCTTTATAAATTTCCAATCGTTTGAATAAATATTTTAATATGAGACAAATATGCTATATTCTCTATATATAGCTGGTTTTCAAGGGTGGATGTGGTTACGTGTCCTATGGCTATGAGATCTCGAACAAAATACATGGTTAACCTACTTAAATAATCCAATAGATTAGTTCTCTGAGGTTTTAAGCTCCCTTTCGCTTCCCCTTAATGAAATCTGGAGACGCTACTATCTATATAGAAGCTATCCTTAAATCAAATAACCATTACCGGTTATCACAGACCTCCCCTGAGTTGTTTTGTTTGTATGATGCACAACTATAGTTTATACAACTAAATACAATAATAGAATTTCTGATAAAATAAAAACCAGATTTGATTATGAATGTTGTGTTTTTTATAGAGAAGTAAAATAGGTTTAGAACATTCTTGGATTGTATGTACATAAGAGAATAAAAACAATTGACCAACAGCCCATCGCCGGTAGGATATAGGAAGTTAAACGAGTTTATTTCCCAACCACTTGCTGCTAAAAAACGAATCAAAGCACTGGAAACGGTAAGCCAAGATGATGAGTTTTTCACCAATATTCTTAAGATGAGTGGTGTTGAGAATGAAAAAGGGTTTCGTTGGATTTCTCACCTCAACGCTTGAGTACACATTCGAGTTTACTGCTTCCTACCTTTTAGGCTCGGTTGACCGACGGCAAAATTCTTTTAACCATTTTTTATGTTCACAATAAAAAAATTTAAGTTCATTTCACGTGGTTGATTTTGTTCTTATCATGCTACCGTTTTAGCTTCTTTTATTTCGTTGACATTTTTTTGCAACTGGAAGTCCATATTTCGACAGGTAGCCATTTGACAAAATGCTTGTTCGTGGCATTTTATAGAATAAAAAACTTCAATCGCTTACTACTTTTCTATTATTGTATGTATTTTTTATTATTATTATTATTATTGGTCTTTATTATTCGTAACTTAAGACAGTGTCTTGTAATGTCACATCGTGTAAAAGGTAGAATGAGTGTCACGTAAACTATTAAAAAAAAATTCTACTGTACGTTTTTTACCATTAATCATAAAGCTCATTGATTGAAGTGCTCAATACATTTCCTCTTAAATGCGGTATGAGATATTTCCAAAGTTAAGTCATTTGGCAAACAGTTCCAATAGGATACACCTCTGACGAAAAAGGTATCACTGTATTTTGAAGTGTTATGGCGACGTAGAACGAATTTGCGGCATCGAGTACTCCTGAAAGGCTGAAGTTTGTTGAGTAAATAGCCTGGTTCCTTGTTATCAATTAGCTTGTGTAAAAATAAACAGCATCTCATACGCCCATAGTTTTCGAAAGGACATCCAATTAACAGTTTATGTAAGTGGGACACACTAGAGAGTCGACTGAGGCCAAAAACAAAACGAGCGCACATATTTAAAGCTACTCTCAATTTAGATAAAATTGACGCAGATGCCTCCGAGAGTAGAAAGTCACAAGCAACAAAGTACGGAAGGATTAAGCTTTTAAAAAGTTTCAATTTTATAATGGAGCTGCAATTCATAGCGGTTTTATGCAGGGACCGTAAAGCAGCATGTATTTTGCCACATTGTTTAAATAGGTATTTATCCCATTCCAAATTACTCTGGATGGTAAATCCAAGACTATTAGCGCTATCGACAAAATTAATTTTTACATCGTTAAGTTTCAATATAGGTTTTTGACTAATATGACACGTATTTCTAGTAATAAATAAAGCGTTAGTTTTGGATATATTCAGAGATAGTCTGTTGGTAGCGCACCACACTTTAACCCTGGTAAGGTCGAAGTTTACTTTAGCCGCCACGTCGCAAGAAGACATGCACTCACAACTGAAGTATAGCTGCACATCATCAGCAAAAAGGTGTACTGTGCAGAACTTTAGTGTATCAGGAAGGTCATTAATGTACATTGAAAATAATAGTGGTCCTAATATAGATCCTTGAGGCACTCCCGATGTTATACAGATATCTCTAGAATACGAACCGTCGTTAAAAACCCTTTGACTTCTTCCGGTAAGGTATGAATGAATAAGACTTGATGCATGGTTTGAGAAATTGAAATTAGCTTGGAGCTTCGTGCATAAAATATTGTGAGAGATCGTGTCAAAAGCCTTGGAGAAATCTAGCAAAATCAATACAACTGGCCTGCCGCCATCAATAGCAATAGCAACATCATCTAGGACCTTAAGCATAACAGTCTTTGTACTGTGTTTGGCCCGATAACCTGATTGGAATTGCGATAAGAAGTTGTAACGTCGAACGTGGTCGCTGATTTGAATCTTCAAGATCTTTTCAAGAATTTTTGATAGTGCACACAGAATGCTGATTGGTCGGAGATCTTGTAAGGAACTCGAGTTAGTTTTCTTTTTAATGGGAATTACTTTAGAATTTTTCCACTGGCGTGGGAAATTTCCTGTGTTGATGATGCTGTTAAAAATGTGTGTAATAGGCTTAGTTACCAAGGGGCAAATGGATTTTAAGAATTTGGAAGGCAATTCATCGGGGCCGACAGCATTGGATTTCATATGGTACATTGCACTCAACACATCTATTTCACTGATACGTTGAAAATTAAATGAATTCTGAGATGTTTCAGTTGGGCAGTAAATATCAGACGAATTGGAAAAATGACTACCAAAGCTGTCATTAATTTCATCAGCGGAAAATGGAATGGTAGTATGCGCTTTGTAATCTTGGATGCCTGCATTTTTTAACCTTTTCCATAACTCTTTAGGCGGCAAACGCGAATGGAGGTGTGAGTCTAAGTATTGCTCTTTGGCCTTGCGTTTTAAAAAGGTTACTCTATTGCGGAGCCTTTTGAAAAGAACGTGGTCGCTATCGTCTCGAGAAATTTTCCATGTTCGATATGCCAAATCTCGATCTCGATTTTTATGTTATGTTTCGATAGTTAAATGAGCAGCAAAACTGTTTTCATGTAATATTTTTGCTAGATTTTTCAAAAAAATTTACTTTCGTTCATATTTTTTATTGTGTTTAGAAAGAGGGTTACGAATTTTTAAAATAAGCCATTGTGGAGTAAATTGAAAAAATTCTCTTGCAGTTTTTCGAGAAAATGGAAGGCCTCAAACTTTGACTTATTTTTTGCGACGAGCCAAGTGTTGTGAAAAACGAAAAATGAATGACCTTGAAAAATATCAACTCGGCTGATAGAACTTGACCCTACAACTGTTGATTGCCGGATCAAGTATGTTTCCAGTTACATTCGAATATAGCAAAGCAAAGCCTAGATGCTACAACCCGCTTTCGAAACTTGACCTTCTGTTTTTTTTTCAACAGACTTCGTAGCCAACTGTTAGAGTACAGGACAATTGGCGGGCTAGTACTATGATCTTATTGACTCTAACAGCCGCTCGCACCTGAGATTTGAACATGCGATGATTGACTTGTTAGTTAGACCAGTGGTGGTACCTCGAGGCTATCTGGAAGGTCAATATATAACAACATATTAATGTATAGAGTAAGGATGGGGAAAAGTGCGATTCAATGATTTAGCAGTGCAGATTCCGCGTAATTTGACAACATTAGTATGGACGGATGACCACTTTGACAGCTTTAATTCTTTTGTAATCATTTATTGTTTGGTGAGCAGTTGGTGACTAAAATGGAAATGTCAATTTAGTGAAGTTTGAATGTAATATTTCGTTATACTGCAAAAACGATATCAACATTACCTGTTGAAAAGTTGTAACAGTGTTTCACATTACTCAAACATCTTTGCTGAAAATACGATAAAAAATACTGAAGTTTTTGGAGTGTCTTAGTAAAATATGAAACCTAAAATTGAAGAAAAGAAAAAAACATATAGGACTAAGCTTTTGACCGTTTAGGAGTTTTCGTGAACCGTCTGGTGTTCCTCACTGAACACAAAATTATATGCCGAACTATAATGACCAAAAAGGCAAAATTTATTCACAATTTTCATGGATAAAACCGAATATCCCAATATTAAGAAGACTGGTATCTCTGTCTGTCAAGCGGCATTTTTTAGCGAAGGGGTGAATTTTAGTGATGTTAGTAAGCTTTCCAAAATTCTTTATTGGTTTTTGCTCGACTATGTTGGCATGGCAGTATGAATTGTAAGTTCTGACTAAACAGAGCCACGAGCGAAGTATGGACCTCCTGAACTTGTGCCTCAGGGTCGGCTTGCCTATCCAAGCTTTCGCAGGTAAAGGGAAATGCTCGTAATTGTCAATGGAAAACTCGCGTTTGGTGTTACGATGGGTTCACCACTCACTTCTGGATCCATTACTCCCACTTTCTTACTATCTAATCCTTCTATCTTTATATCGTTGACGGGGCCCTTTTTCAACTACGCACACCTGAGAAACTACTACAGTCGAAATAGGATCGTCGCACCAGTCCCGCCATTGTCCGGCAAAACTTCGGTGAAATAAGTTCCATTTGATATGTTGAACGATATGTTAGCGATATTGCATTTACATACAACATACACGATGTAGAATTTTTGGACTTACAACTGGAGATTGGTCTACCCCTAAAATAAAAGACAAAGTGGCAGTAAAATTTTCTTAACATTAAATCTATGGCTCGCCGTGAACTCTCAGGTTTAATAATAAATTGGCTTTTTCATTACTCTAACCTATCGATAACAGTAAAGACTATTCCGGTTTGTGCGGATTAGTTTAACCTGTCACCGAATGCAGACTACTTTACATCAAAAGCCCATTAACTAAATAAGCCGAAAAGCTCCAAGTCTCTATTTTTCTATTGCTCTCTCTGTCTACTATCCGTGTGCAGTTGTAGCATTGACACAATTCGCCTGTATGTACCTTAATCGTCCGGTTTTAATTGCAGTGGTTGCGCTCTTCCAAAGGTTTTCAAAGCTGGGAATAATCTCCCATCACCGAAAAAGGGAAAGCACTTTGGGTAAGAATCTGTCAGTCGCCGCCACCTCTAACAGCCATGCTTCCGGCAGTAGTCTTTTATACATATCCTATTCATTGGGTTTTTACCCTCCATCTCTCTGCGAGGTGAACGGTGTTGAGTTTCATTTAAAAGTTATTCCATATTTGCTTTGGGTCCGAAACTTCCAGCCCGGAACGAATCTGCACAAATACATATAAATACATATGTACATCTCGTGTAGGGGATGAGCGATTAAATAAAATAAAGTATCGTCTGACTCCGGGCGGTTCAAAACAATCTCGAAAGCCACAAATAAAACTATCTTTGGGTTTTTTGGGTTGTTTAGCTTTTACGGTAGGAATGAATGCTAGTTTTGTACATCACAAGCCGGCTCTTGGCAAAAAGGAACGATCCGATGAAAGCGTTTAAAACGATAATTCTTAAGACCCCTCTGACCTAATCCCAATCTGGTAGGCTAGTGGGTGGATGGGATACTAATTGCTCATGGCCGTATGTGTATCAGCGCCACCAAACCATTGCCGCATACTGATTCATTCCGTCTCATTAGAGGTTACAAAGCTCAGACAATAAATTTAACTTCATTTGAGTTGTCAACTTGTTTGAAATGTTGGATTTGGAATAATGCTACTGAATTCTCTCTTGAGTTTCACGATTGCCATTTGGTACTGGTATATTTCACTTAGAGAGAAATTGAACTACACTGACGAAGCTGATTTTGGCTACCTTGCGTAAATTTGACAGTTTTTCAAATATCCCGGACGTAGTCAAAAACCAAAACATAAGGTTTGCGCCTTAAAGTTGCCTTCTAGCTCAAACGAAGAAAAAAGTCCATTTATGAATCTACTATTTTTGGTTGGAATGAAATTTTCTTGATATGTTGGATACCATTTTCAGTGATCTCAACATTTGTTTGTCTTCATATAGATTAAACTTTATTATTTTTCAAGCAATCAGTTCGAGAAGTAATTACCTTATTCTTGGACCTTTGTTACGATGTATTTAGATGTTCCAGATGTACCAGATGTATTACCGATGCACTACTATGATTGCATATGGGTCATTCCACGCGAAGTGTCCGAGTCACCTGTAATCGACCTTCACGGATTTCAACCAAATTTGGTCAGATTGTTCGTTTTGGGCGAAAAAGCACAAATCCCAAGTTTGGTGCCGATTGACCCCCCCCCCCTCGATTAATGGGAGTCCCCCTCTTTTTAATGAATAGCCCCATTTTTGCTAAATGCATTTGCTTATACCTCCGTCAGGGATGGAAGATCAGTGATTTTGAACAAATCTGTGAGTTATCGCCACACGCACAGATCACGATCCGTACAGATCATGACAAACAGTGAATCTTCAGCGTTGATCACAAGATTTTGTTCTCTAAACAGTCTCAGCAGTCGATCATAGTGTTACATCTTACTTAGCTGCGAGAAAAAAGGTCACGCATGTTGTTTGTATTGTGATTCATACGATGCATACAACCAATCGTCTGTATCTGTTATATTTCCCAACGCAAGCATGCAATGAACATGATCTGACATGAGGTTTGTCATAATCTGTTCAGATCGTGACAAAGTGTTTGTCGCATACAAAGAGTGATGTCAACGAATCTGAATCTGATCGCTTCTATGATCTTGATCGCTAGAAGCGATTTTTTCCATTCCTGATCTCCGTAGATATTAAGTTTAGAAACATTCTTCTGCATTTTCTAGGAAAATTATCCAAGGAATCCGAAAAAGATATCAGTTTTTAGCAACAGTGCTGCCAAATATTGTTATTTTCGATTTGAAAACTAAATTTGCATTTTTCTTTCAATGAAGACAATTTGATCTCGAAAATTTCAACACCATCGTATTCCTCGGACTTTTTTACTTAAGAAACACTCATCACCCCGAGGTATTCTTAGCCGATTCCGAGATACAGCGTTTTGAAACAAGCAATTCCCAGTTTCTCGTGCCTTTAACCATGCGAGATGACCAGCAGCAGAGAGAGGTGACACAATGTCAACGGTGCAACAATACCATTCGCTTGCGTAAAGCAAAATGCAACATACTGATCACTCGTGTTTTAAAGCAGAAGTGTTTAGTTTTGGTAAATCTGAAGGAAATATATGCCCTGTATAAAGAAAAGTTCCCGAACGAAAAAATTGGATTTTCGAAGTTTGCAGAATCTCGGCCACCAGAGGGCGTGTTGCTTTTTCGCCCAAAACGAACAATCTGACCAAATTTGGTCGATATCCGAGAAGGTCGACTACACGTTTGTACTTTTTCTCGGTCACTTCGCGTGGAATGACCCATATACGTTTTGTGGTGATAAATTAGTTTTTTAGGTTGTTATCTGACAGACATAGACTAATACTTAAATAAATAAGTTTAGAAAATAATTCGTTGAAATCAGGTATGCTTTCTCCACCAAGTTTCGTTTTATGTCAATATAAGCTCAATTCAAAGCAGTTCAGTTAGATGATTTTAATCGAATACGAAACCAGACATTTCTATAGTTTTGTAATAGTAGCTTGACATGAAACATAATAATTCAATTTGTTGTGGTCTGTTTTACCATTTTTAACACATTTCATTCGGAAAGAGTATTTAATCATAATATGGCGAGATCATAACGTTTATTAAATTCGACGTTGAGTTTTTTATGTAATCACACGTGAAAATACTTTGTATTATGGGTATGAAGCTACAGTACATTCCTACTAGGGCTGTCGGTATTGGGCGCTTTTGGTGAAAACCGCTTTTGGTAAAATACCGGTATTGGCAGATTATTCAAAATCAATAGAAATGTTGATGTTTTTCAGTAAATCTTTTTATTTTGAAATTTTAGCTTCATTATTGTTGCTTAGCAAATTAGAATTTAAGCAGATATAATTCTCTTAGGGATTTATTTACCTTGCTAGAACGAATTTTATTGCCAACACTTCCAACAATTGTAAAAACTTCCGCTTTCTCGACGTCTGGCGAGCGGCTCTAAGCACATCAGGAATTTTCCTTTCATTTCTTCAAATTTATAGTAGGGAAACCTGCCTTTATTTATTTACAATATATCTTGTATTGTAGCTTCCAGCATAATTAATGCCCCGGTCTCCTACAGGCTCTTCACAATTTATCTCCATCCTCAAAACGGAACTCCTGCATAGCGTCATCCTCTTCATTATCGTTCACAAATATCTTCTTTTCTCTGTTATCAATCCCACTATTCGGAGATGGTGGGATGCAGATTTCATTTCCTTGTTTAATCAATGTATCACTCGAAAGACTTGAAAAATAATCCAAATTCTTTCCTGGTAGATCCTTTGTTGGTACGAATGCTCAAAAAGCGCAAAGATTCCCGTATTCTGATCAGGGCCCTGCATCTGCGAAACAAATAAATGAAGCTGACTTTCTCTTACCTTCGCTTCATACATGAAGCGACTTGTTTCATTCCCAAGCAGCACAGTTTTCGCCCTTTTTGTTGCAACAACTTATTTATGACTAGAATTAGACACATATCCGTTGCTACAACTGATTTGTAACAACCGTGCTAGTAGGGTTTGTTGAACAGAACGTTTCAAGCAAGCTTCAGCTAGAGACTGTGTCAAATGACGACGATTAGCAATCATGCACGATTTGTCTATGTTGAGTAGGTTAATCATAATATGCGTTAAACTGTAGGAAATGTTACTCAAAATCAGTTCAATTGCATTCTAATTGCATTGCATTGCTGGCCTTCTTCTGAATATTTGTTGGAGAAATACAAATGAAACTTTAAACCGGTCGTCATGATGAAGGGAAAATCGTTTCAATGAAGCTGATTGAGCCAGTTTTAAAACGAAGCGGCGCTGCATCAGTTGAAACTTAAGCTTCATTACTTCATTGTTAAATAACAATTTACTATTGTAAGTGACGTTTCTGGGCCCTGATCTTGTTTCCTAAATTCGTTACTTGAGTGCTTCGAATAATTTGGAGGCTTTTGAATAACAAGTTGTGCAAAAATAAATTGAAACGCGACGTCTGGCTCATACAACGAAACACTTTTACAGCAAACCCACCCACAATTTCACTCTCTTCATTGTTAGTAGTCGAAGAAACTCGTCGGCAAGTTGTTTTTCTAAGGGTTTTAAAATCTTTTATCAAATATAGTTCTTCTTCTAATAAGGGTTTGAAAAAACAAGCTGATTAGAAAATACCGGAAATACCGGTTTTTTACCTTTCCAAAACCGGTATTTCGGTATCCAAAAATTGATCGGTATTACCGGTTTCGGTACTACCGGTACTACCGGTTAGACAGCCCTAATTCCTACCAAATTGTCACCTGAATTATGTCAATGAGCATGATTGATTAGCGTCAAATATCGAATGAATCGGGTAGTAATTCGTTTTTTTTTCTGGCTGTTGCATCCGGTATCATGAAAGCATGCCATTCAGTATCAGTGTCTGTCAGTTGAGTCTAAATTCAGCCGTCATATATGTTCGAAAGTCATTTCTCATTTTAGCCATCGAATACGCTTGCCTGAGTTAGATCCGAATGCTTTCCCCATTGACCACCCATCAAAGGAATCGGAAGCAGAAAATCGTACAACAGTCTACATTCTTCGTCGAGTAGCAAAAAAACGATCTATCAATCAACCTTGGCTGCAGTTGCCGGGACTGTGGAAACGAACTTCTTTTCAATCTGGCCTGGAACGATGCATTCATGAACTCTCGCATTTCAGCCAACCCTTCCTTTCGATCGACAGTAGATGGGTCTGCTTCAGCAGATATGATGGCATTTTTTCCAGTAGACCAGTCTGCCAGATCAAATTTTGAAAGCGTTGCACTTGGTAACAGCTGTTATTCTTTGAATAGATTAGGTGGAAAAAGTGAAAATCCCAATACCTAAACAGTCAAGCTATCAGCCGTCTATTTCGTTTCCGCTTCGAAGAATTTTTCTATTCGTCATGTTTCTTGAACATGTACCTACCGTCGTTGCCATGTCGTTTATTAGTTCGTTCAGACATTTTTTCAATCCAGCTCAACTGGACCGTGTGTGTGCTTGCTACTATATTGCATCACCATAAGAATATGCCTATTATAAAATGAAAGTTGTTAACCAAATTCTTTTACAATCTATTAATTGAAAAAATATTTAGCTAGGGGTTTTCGGCTTTGCAGTCATGTAGAAATCGAGATCGCCTGTTTTGTAATTTGTAATTTTCGATCTGATGCTGAGAAACGGAAATTAACGAACGTAAAATTGTTGTTATAAAAACATAAAATTAAAAAAGAAGAAAACTTATGCAATTTAATTCTACTATGTAGATTTTATTCACGATAGATACGTATTTCGCCAAAGACTTGCAGGCTTCCTCAGTGTCTGTTTTCGAACAAGTTTTCTTCTTTTTTAATTTTAGGTATCAAAGCATGTCTAAGAGTTTTCCATCTAAACTGAAATACAATCAATAAAATATTCTTTGATCTCTAATAAATAACACAAGCTGATAGGAGACGTCAGTATTACACAAACGATTAGATGCAAAAAAATCTGATGACTGCTACTGAAATGTCATTAAAATTTCTTGGAATGGATTGTCAGAATACTTTCCTACTTGGCATCGAAACAGGCGATAATTTCTCTTATACAAGAATATTTATTTGATCAAACGTTTATTTGAGTTTTTTCAGTTGTGTTAATTTGCCAGAACTAACGAAAATGTTTTTCTGTCTCCAGACAACACCGCTCATTTTCATGATTATGTCAGACGTAGAAAAGCAAAGCCTTGGGCATATAAACGTCTTTTCTAAGACCACATAACCCTTCTTTATCGACATACTTCACAGCCGGTTATTAGAGTACAGGACAGTGCAACAATCCTACTGACCCTATGTAGCAGCACCGCCTAACTGAGATTCGAACATACGACGACTGGCTTGCTAAACCAGCATCGTACCTCGAAACCAACTAAGCGGGGTGCCAGACGTAAATATGTTTGAGAGTGATACCTATAAGTTTTCATATCAAGTCAATTATACAGCAGAATAGAATTTATAGGGGTCAATCCCGGCGTAGTGGTTAGCATTCACGCCTCTTACGCCCCGGGTTCAAATCCCAACCCCGCAGAAGTCACGAATTACCTAAGCAGTGTTAAAGTGACTATAACCAACAAAAAAATAGTAATTTATAGGGTAATACCCGTACACTAACTAGAAGAAAGACTTTATTCTATGTAGAACCTTCATTTGGATAATGGAAAATTCAGTATGAAGGAAGAGTAAAAGGAGAACAAAGGATTAACCCTTCCGTTCATTGTAGTACGGTTTCACCAAAATAAAAATTTTTGCAGATCTGGAGACCAGGCGACCCCATCAAACGTGTAGATAATATGAAGTTTATTTTCTTTTTCTTTATTATGTTTTAAACATTGGATCGACTGTATGTTAGACTATATTCGTTTCACTATAATTACTATATATAGTAATTAGCAATCTACTGTGGATAAAATTCAAGTCGTAAGGAAACGTTTAAAGTAAATCTCCCCTTAACTGTTATTTGTTGTTAGCTTCGCTTTTATTCGCTCGAAATTCAACAAAACAACGATAACCAGTTGCAAACATATAATTTGCATAAAGTTGTGATAATGCTGACTAAACATAATCTCAGCCCGTCCAGTCTCGACACCCCATGATAAAAACGTATAAATCATAACACTTCAACGTAATTTCCTTCAGCCCTTCGTGCTAAGAATACACATTGGGTTAGCATTCCGGGTGGTCTACCAAACGTCCCGCAAAGAGAAAAGGGTGCAAACATTTCGTGACACCGACATGACTTAAAGAAATTTAAATCAATTACACTTACTTTTTCTATCGCCTGCTGGACGTAAACACTACATGACTGGCTTAAAAATTGATTTAAACAACGTATAACAACGCTGCCAACATTCATTTCTGCCCAGCACGATATGACTGCACCTCCGTGCCCCATCACTCATTGCTGAGTACATACCTACTGTTTGGTCGAGGTGCCACGCGATCCCAGCAAGGCTCGTTATGCCGCCACAAAACATTCTATCGCGAAATAATCGACTTGTCGTGATGAAGTTTGCCGCTCTGTAGAACAGTGAACAGCCTGCCCATTTGTGATATAAGTATGTATGTTTGTGAAATGGTGGCAAACAAGAGCACATCGGTTCTGTGTTACCATGAAGTATGGTTATGGACACCAAACCGATCGACTTTTGGGGGAATGTGGAGGAGGTAGAGAAAAAAAATACAGACTGTACAACATGGATTTCCTGCGAGCCACATGCAGCCGACAGTACAGTTTCCGCATCGGGCGGTAGATGACAGGCCTAGACCAGCAAGACTGTGCAATTGGCCAACTTGATCGCTATGTAACAATAAACGGCTACTATTGGTGAGATTGAAGGTTGCAATGAGGAGGCCTGCAGGAGAAGCACGAAGAGGAATATACTGTCAACGAACCCCGGACACGCCAATGCCGGGAATTTCCGATTGTCGACGGTTGCACGGAGAAAAGATCTTGTTTTTTCTGCAGGGCAGTAGGTAGTAAGTGGAAAGGGGTATTGTTACTAAGTTACTGTGGTTTTCATTGAAAGCACTGAAAAAGACAATAACTAAAAATCAAAATACGCAAAATTGTGGATTGTGTGTGCGAAGTGGACTTTTTTAAATATATTATTCATATTATCATAAAGCCAATGAAAATTGTTTTTAAAGTTTTTGGAAAATAATAATGTATATATTAAAAGCAAGAATAGATTTGGGTTTTACGTTTAAACTTTAAGCAACCATTTTATTTTGCTCGATTAAAAAATTCTCTTTGTTTTTTTTTCGACCCCCCTCCCTTCTCCGGCCCAACACCGGAGGGACAAAAACTTTTTTAAATATTTGTAATGGCCTAAATCATATTTCATAAATGCTTACCGGGAAGTACCATCTTTACAGAAAAAGCCCTAGCAATATAAACTACTCTGAAATAAATCACTGCTGGTTGCCGTGGTGAAATGTTCAATTACCCAGAAAAATGCAGCCAGTTTTCATAATTCCAGTTGCTTTTTGTTGGACAGGTTGTAGAGCAGTATGTAATTGTTTCGCGTCTGCTTTTTAATTTTATTTTAAAACATAACACACGAGAATATGTTCTGGTGCAATAACTAGTTTCACTCGAATGGACGGTTTGG
The DNA here is from genome assembly GCF_943734655.1 of Sabethes cyaneus. NCBI lineage: Eukaryota > Metazoa > Arthropoda > Insecta > Diptera > Culicidae > Sabethes > Sabethes cyaneus. The sequence goes on along the minus strand of NC_071354.1, from coordinate 459,816 downwards.
CATTTCTGTAAGTTATGTGGCGATACTATTCTAGCATTTATCGCTATTCAAGCTAAATAGGTGGCTAGAAAGATTTCACGCGCAATTTATTCCGCGTTGTTTGTCCCGTCCATATATATTGTTGATTGCAAGGAAGATCAATCAATCAATAAGTGCGCAATCGCTCATAAAAGTGCTATTTTGGCTTAAATCGTTTCAGTCTCTCCGGCGCACTTATTGGTTGGAATGTAATGAAAAAGTGCACCGAAGATACCAATACGATTTAACGCAGGATCACACTTCTATGAGCGATTTTGCACTCTAGAGGGTAAAATTTTCCTTGCAATCAGCAATACAATGACATGATTGTTGGCTGTATCATAGATAATCTGATTACCATTAGTGCGTGTGTTTCAAAAAAAAAATCGTTGTACCGTAACGTTTCATTTTGAATATATTTTAGATCGTTCTTAGTATAACCATCAGTATTCTTAAAATTGATTAGCAGTAATGTTACAGAAACGTTATCTATTTAAATTAGCAGTTGCACCTGAGCTTTGACAACAGATGGCTCCACTAATACATACATAACATTTCTACGTCATTCGGAAGCATTCGGATTGACAATCGTTGGTGTATACGTTTTTACTGTCGTAGATAATATCAAAAATTGGTAGGTAATATACAGCATATTCTGAAGTATTACTTTTTGCCAGGAAATCCTTTGCCGAAAGTGATCATTATATTTTGGCGTTTAGTTTTGTTCTTTGAGTAATTTTGAAAAAAAAGTTTGACTGAAGTTTTTGAAGCGTCTTAGTATAATACGAAACCTCGAATTAAATAAAAAGAAAACTAATCCAATTTAATTATACTATGTATATATATATATATATATATATATATATATATATATATATATATATATATATATACATATATATATAGTATAGTATATATATATAGTATATATATATAGTACATAGTACATATATAGTACGTCCATAGTAGAATTAAATTTGATTAGTCCTCCTTAAGTGGGGACCCTACTCTGGAAAGTCGGAAAAATCGAATTTTATTTTTTTTCATTTTCGAGACGCTTAACCCTTTAGAAATGTCATGCCAACAGGATTTTTTAATATCTGATCTCGTTGAAAACTTACGGCAAATATTGTGGAGTCACCCCAAGGGAAGTGCATCGCTGTACGAAACTTGAAACGCGTTTTTTTCGAAACCTTGTTTATTCAGCTGGCGGTACGTGTATCTCAGAATCTAGTGGACCGATTTGGCTGAAATTTTTTTTCAGCATGTAAGAATGAATTATCTAAATTGATACGCAGCCGTTTTTTGACATCTCAATTTTTTAATTTTTTATGAGCTTTTAATTGGCGATTTCTGAATAAAAAACACCTTTCTTTTGGAAAAATTGCCGCCATTTTGGTAATTTTTCGAATTTTCAAAAACCGCTATGTAACAATTTAGGTATTAACCTAAAGCTTCAAAATCATCCTTGAAATCCGTTCTACGATACTCAGTTGGTTCCCGGCACGTACCGCCAGCAAGGAACTATTTTCTAGAGGGCATTCACGCGCCCACCTGCCACCAGCATAATAATCACTATTCTGGGCACTATCACTATTATTCTGGTAAATACATACATAGGAGAATTTAAAAATAGTTTCATCCTTAATGGAAATTGATGTTGTCCAATTCCTATTGCGGTGGTTGCAAGTGTATTTTTGAAGAACAGTTCTAAGGAATTATAAATTTAATTTAGAATAAATGAAACTGAATTTTCCGAATTGTATAGCTCGCCGTACAAGACGAATCTTCCATCCGATTAGACAAAATTCTGAGGAATTAGCTGGTGATGCAGAAGCTCCGAAATATCCATCAGAATCGAACCTCCACCCTCCTTTTTCCCATTATCCAAAAATTTAATTCTACGACCCAAACCTGAAACCATCACCACTAAGATTAGGGCTCTAATTCAATTTCGTCACTGCATAAATTTGAAAACCATCATCTCTCCAAAGTCACTTAGTTCCTCACTTTTCTTTTCACATCTGCTCTGTTCCCTTTCCTCTGATATGGTTGGGCTTAGCCAAACGATGTGTGTCCGAGCAACCTGTACCACATTGCTTCAAGTACAAGCGAAAAGGAGATCATTTCCATAATGTTTTATTCAAAGGCTAGCTCTGTTCCTTCCGGATCGAACCGACATCATCACCAACATCATACAATAACGATGGTGATGATGATGACGACGTTCTTTCATCTTTAACGTTCGGAAATCAGTTTCCTATATGAAGTAGGTATACCTTGATAAAGCATTCTACGTCTAATTTTGGGGTTACACACATGAAACTATCGACTATCAGAAACCGCATCGTCCTTACAGCGGTTTAAGGCTCCATACCAGTCTACAGCATCTTTTGTTGTATAAAGACGTATATTTGGATAGTAGGTATATTTGCCGGTAGTTATCGTAATGTGTTAATTTTCGTGTCTACGAAACTCATCTTTGCAAATTATCGGCAACAACGGATGAAGGAATTGCTAAAGCCTGTGCTTTGCTGTAGATACTACTACTATTCGATACAATGTATGAAAAACGAAGCTAACAGCTATCCAACAAGCCGAAAAGCTCGTTTTTCGCTTTGTTAATTGAAGATAAATTTCGTCGTAATTCGATCTCTGCTTTCCGACAATTTAATTATTCGTTATAGCAACGGTATAAGCAAAATCAGGTTAGTCTAGAACCCTTCTTTAGTATATTGGAGTAGACAGGAGACGGTACTTTTACCAGAAACTCCTTTTCATAGATAACGGCAGTTGTTTGTGTTTCCAAGTCATGTAATGAACGCTTATGCGAACTTCTCGTATTGTTTGTTGAAACTAGCTCGAAAAATTGGCAGCTTTTTTTGTAGAGTGTTGCTTTAGCTCATGATTTACAGAGTGTATCAAACTCCCTATCAGCTTGGAAGTGTATTGTCTTGTGCATAGTCTACTTAAAGTAGTTTGATCAATTTCAAAATACAGATCCGAACCTTGACCATCGAAAATCTAAGAAAAGCTCATAGATTTATTTACTTCAGGTTTAGTGTGCCTAAAAAATTAAAAAAACATTTAATTTAAAACTGTTTAATTTTGTGTATTGTTCTAGGTGACAATTGTAATGAATTTGTTATTGTTCATTATCAAACATGGTACCAGCGGTCACGAAAACCAATCGAAAAAATTCAAACTCGGAAATTGTTCAATCATTATTCTAAAAAACTTAGTTCCCCGACAGGATCCTGAAGTGAACCGTACTGAAACATTGCTATTCTCGCTGTTAAAATTTCATGCATTTTCAACAATAACGGCCGCTCTGTAACCAGTAACTGTGTTAGCATGTAACATTATTTTTCCCACACCGGAACCGAAATAGATCGCCCATTGATGGTTGAACCTTTTCTCCCAACCCAAAACGAATTGATATTGCTCCACATCTGTCCGATTTAGCTAACCTTCGAATTGTATCCAACGCTCGAAGAAACTTTCTTTGGAAAGAGACCGAGAAATAAGGGTACCACCTGCGTTTCAGGCTGATAATGGTTAATGCTGTAGAATTCCTTCATTCACTTTAGCTTCCGACTGGAGTAAAAACAAATCCACCTTATATTAGTAAGAACATTTTTCTTCCGATTATCCGCTTCTTTTGTTACTTTCTTAGATTTGTTTTTACCTAATGGAATTCTGTAACGTGTAATACGTATGTGTACAATTCAACCAAAATATGAACTGAAAAAAAAAACAGAGTGCTCAAAGATTTTTTTTTTGGATACGTAGCTTTCGATTTTAATTACCATTATGTAGAATGTAGCGTGACCAATCAATACTAGATTGCAAAATATATCAGTTAAGAAAAAAAATTTCAGAAAATTTCATCAATGATGGAAAACTTTCAGACGGAAAAATTATGTTCCAAATGATGGACAAAAAAATTATATTTAAAATATATACTTTTCTTGTAAGCCGATTTCAATATTTTCATTTATTAAAATTTGTCGATAGCGCTAAGTGGTCATTCAATAATAACAGCTACGATCTAGGAGGGCGACGGAGGTATCAATTTGGCCAGTTTCGACAGACGTGGAACGGAGTTGAAAAATGTGACATATGTCGAGAAATAATATTTTTAAGGAAAGACAACACATGAAGTGTTTTGATGGGCATGCAACCATCTTGCTATCTCATGATGTCTGAACGTTTCCATCATCATTTAGAACTTTCCAATTTTGATAAAGTACTGAAAAACTGAAAATTGGAAATGATTCTGCGGCTGAATGTAACATTTTTGCCATCGAAATTAAACTTTTTGAGTGGTTTAATTCCAAAATGTTGCTCATATCGTGAAGTATTTCGATTTAATACCTTTTCAAGTAACGTCTGCATTGAAATAATACGTAATTTCATTTGCGCATGAAAAATTGTGAACGCTTCAAAAAAGTGTATAATGGTGGGGTGAAATGGACAACTGCTAGTGTGGCGTGTGGGTAAGGTGGTCAGTGAACATAATTAAATGGTTGATTTTGCTTCTTAGTGATATCTCAAGCATATAAATGAAAATTTAACCGGCAAACGTGAACTTCAAACAAATTAGCAGCGGCCAGGTATGAAACAGTTTTTGGAATGCTCGTTCATATCGCCGCTGCCAAACAATTTTCTATTGGCTGCCTCTAGTGGGAGGGGGTAGACTAGCACCTTCATTTTTTGCACGCTACACCACCATATTATACGTATTTAATTTGTCAAGGGTTAAAAATAATAATATGCTCTCAGTAGGGGGGATTTACAATACCTGTCCATTCTACCCCCACGCATTGTCCGTGTCACCCGCAGCACTAAAAAGTTCATTTTTTCGGACCATTTTCAATACCCAAAATACACATTGAGAAACATTTTTTGCTAAATATTTCACTAGTTGCTTTTGAAAACAATATATTGAACTGAAGTAAACTGTATTTAGGTTTTATAAATCATAAGTTCTATTAGCTGTTCTTCTTAACCTGTTCGTCTTACCCACAGTTTCCCTAATTCTCATCCATCACACTTTTTATGTAACATTCACGTGAATTGTTAGTAAGACCATTGCAAATCATATTTAAAGTTTTTGTCACCCTCCTCCCTTGAAAATTGGCTTGAAAAATCGGGGGGCAAAAAAATAATTTGTAGGATTTAATTTACAATAATTTGAGTCAAATTTATTTTTATAAAATCAATTGTCTGTGGGCCCTACCGTCTGAAAAACTCGAAAAATGAGTCTCCGAATTGAATTAACGCTTCTAGCACGAAACAGAAATGGAAATTCAAACAATGGAATTTCCGAAAATCGTCCAAAAAAATTTTCCTTCGTTTTTGTCTTTTTTCGTATATTTTTGCATAGAAAATAATAACGTATATATTACAAGCAAGAATAGATTCGGTTTTCACGTTTAAACCTTAAATAAAAATTCTTAAAATCCATGTTTTTTTTTTGCTCGATTAAAAAATTCACTTTGTTTTTTTTTCGCCCCCTCCCCCCTTCAGTGGCCGAACACCGGAAGAACAAAAACTTTATAAAATATTTGTAATGGCCTAACTCGCACTCATATTAACCAGTTTACGTGCGATCCCGGTAAATTTGATCAGTTTTCCCATTAACATGAAGTACATGAAGTTCATGTAAGTTGCTGTACAGAAGTTCACATAATTTTTCACGTGGATGCGGCGTGTCGATTTTTTAGAGTGTATCACATTTTGTCATGACTTGTCATGGTCTAAGACTTTTGCCCTGTTCTTGGAATGTAAAAGTTTTGCTACCTTAGTTTTAAATTAGGTGCACCTGCCTCATTGTGTCTCATCGATCTTCAATAGAGTGTCTTAAATTAAAAAATTAGTTCAGCAATTTCTACTATGCTACGATTTCATTTATATTTCCAACACCTTCTCTTTGTGAAAAAGGTATAACACCAATGAAATCACACCAGCTCTGCCATCCCCCAGAACTACTGGCGGCACGCAATCAAATGTCGAAAAGGATGGTGAAATCATGAGTGGGAATTCCAAATGAAGGTCTGCCTGTTTGTCTTGGTTCCGTGACATACTTGAGCATGCCAGCCCACCCGCTGGGACGATGACCCGTTTGCTTTACGCTTCGCCCCTGCGCCCAACGGCCTTTCGCACGTTCTTGATTAAGCAGATGCTATCACTGCAACATGTTCTCGTTGAGCCCACGGATGAAACCAGTTTCGTAGAGAAAATTGGCACTATCAAAAGATGTCTTTGGCTCGGTATTGTACTTCTCAGTGGAATGCTGAAGATTTTCAAGAGGAAAAATCGTCTTAGAGTGATCAGAATAAATTTAATAAAGACTGTCCCTGTGGAATGAAGTACACCCAGTGAAGACCAAGCTCTTCTTGGAAACCTGATCTATAATGAGTTTGTGGCAATGCTTACCGAATAATTTCATTCGAGAAACGTAAAAATAAATGAAATGTTATCTGTTTTCAAGCAGTGACAGGAATTTCGTAAATCAACAAATGCTAAAAGAATATTGAATACAAAACCAAAATAGTACTCAACTTGTTTGAATACAGTAAACTGCGTTTTTTCGCCCCTGCTGTACAGAAATCACAATATACGAAACGAAAGATTTAGGCTTAGAATGTTCTTCATCTTAAACATAACCCTGTGACGAAGTGAGGGATTGTGAAGTGGATTTTCTCATGCTCACGTTCGTGTTCATTGCCAGCTTGGGCCCCAGAGGCACTATTGAATGAATTTTCCCAGCACCCGTGTAATCGCATAATTGAATTAAAGTTGATATTACAGGAATATATTTGCATGCAGATGGTGATGAGATCCTAAAACGATTACTGCTTGAATGAGAGAGATTTTGTACGTGTGTATGTTTTAGTGATCTGAACGGGGAGAGATAAACAGCACGACGTGGAAATGAGAAAATGAAAATGTGCCAAAAGCGCTTTGAAAATTTACGTACAGAAAGACGGCACGTAGAAAGTGGGTCGGAGCTGGTATTTTTTTTACAAAGTCTTCAGAAGATATCTGCTATGAAAGTATAAGGCCAAAGTATTTGGCCAAATGAGGCGCAACGAATGAGAATATGTTTTATTTTTATACGAGAACGATGAAGTCGAAGTCTGGTATTTTTCAGCAACCACCCATATAGCCGTTGTTTTTTGATGAGAATCGAAACGACACCGGTATAGCTTGCAAATTTTTATTATTTCGTGTCTAATTTTATAAGGCACATCTTTAGTCTTCTAATATATTTTTAGATTTTGAGGTATTTCTGGGGTTTCTTTGAAATCGGTCATGCTCATAATGTGAGCTCGTTGAATGTTTTCAATGTACCAAAACTAAAGTAAATAATGCAAGTTAAAGGCTATCTTCTAAAAAGCCAGGATATCAATTAAGAAAATCAATGATTTACATACACTGAGGAATGCTTTTGATCATTTTCATCTAAAAACATACGCTCACTTATGCGTCGCATTGTCTACTTGATTTCAATAGTATGCGATTCTCAACTGTATGATTCTGCAGCTCTGGAGATTCGACCGGCTAGTTCGACTTGAAATCAGTCGATTGATTTGTACTATAACATTTAGAATACTTTTATCAAGCACTTTTAGACATTGACTAGTATAATCTGTTCAAATAAAACAAAAAACCTGAAGGAATATATTCTATGTAAATATGACTACAAAAACATCAGATCAATATCATCAATGGAAACCAGCTTCTAGATTCAACAGGTTTGATTTTGCAACAATCCTTATCGATTTACATTAGACAACAATCCATGTAAAGTTTGTTTGAGAAAGAAAATAAGCTGGTCGAATCACGCTTCATTGAATATTGGCACCAAATACCATGTTAGCGACATTTAGGATAGTGATAATGATATTACAGGTATTCAGGTACAGGTACTTGAATATTTGCAAACCGTAGGTTACTTTTACCCCAACTATGAATATTTTATCGCCGTTCAATAATACTGCACTAAACGCTGCGAATCAAGGTGTCCTTTCATTCGCAGGGCTATGGTTCCCCACCAAGTGTATGAAATGGGAGGAATCATTGCCACTAAGGAATAACAAAATCTTCTTCGTCATCCGACCAACCTTCCTAACCTTACGGATCTAATTTAATCAGAGAGGAGGAAATATTTTCACAAATATAAACATAAATATTCATGCTTGAATAAAGCCACTTCACCCAACTCATTCCCCTGTTTTGTCGACGTCAAGTCAGCCAAAGGGCAAAAGGCTTCAATCTGCCGAGTAGTCGGGACTGTTGATGAAGGTGCCTGTGTTAGTGGCTTCTTGACTTCATTTCAGTTTCATGCCTATCTAGTCAGATGTTTCAATGCTAAACCATAGAGATCAAGCGAGCTGTAAAAGATTTATCGAGACCAGATGCTTCATCATCGATTTAAATTTCTAACATTTCGGACTTCCTATATATTTTCTTACGAATGAATGAATGCCCCCACAAAACAAAGGAAAGAAAGACAAATGGGTCAAGGTAAAGACACCGTACCTACATGAAATAATTTATTTATCCTCGAACATGCAATGCATTATTAGTGCATAGCGCATAGGGCAAAGAATAATGCGTTTAAAAAACAAGTATCCTTTTTTTTCAATTGATTCACTGTCATCGGTAGAGCTCAAAAATGTCTCCAGTGCAATCGATTCTATTACTATCCGTTATGGCAAACAGCAAACTCAATTTTCACATCCGCTTTCATGAAAATCCCATCACGAGCTGGAAATGGCTGCAGGCATTCGGCAGCAAGTGAAACTTTTTAGTTTCCACGGCGAATCGAGGCCGGTCTGACCCCTTGGCGCCGCCATGTAAGCCAGTTGCCAGTAATTCGATTTTATTTTTGTTTGCTTTCTGTCTCCCTCATTTTAGCTCTCTTTCAATCCAGTGGGTTGAATGACAACAAATAAGGATATATGTTGTACAGTATTCCGAAGTGCCTGTTGACCTTCGTTTTGACTGCACGCTTGTTTTGAGTACCAGAGCAACGATGGAGTGGCAATAGAGTCTTATGGGCATTCTGAAGACATTTTGCTGTAGTAAATAGGCATGGAGGGATGAAAAGCGATTTTCGATTTTAGAGTATCATATGATGACTCTTGAGTGAATAATGCCTCTTTTGAAACAAACAAGTAGGTAAGCCAGACTATAAGTAAGTTAAAACTTCATGTGGCTTCAGGAAGTTAATTAAACAAGCTGTTTACATTTGCTACCTATATAACGTATGCATTTAAAAAATTGACTTTTTTTGGATGGTGATAAAAACCCGATTTAATCCACCTAGTGGTGAAAGAAACCTTTGTTATACGGTCTTACTTGCTATTTGAGATAGAAATCGACACGTCTTCGGAACATAATTCATCTATTGGTTCTATTCATCGTTGCGTAGCGCGTTGGTTTACATAAAATTTTTGAAAATTGAATAAGTTTACAAAATTTGAACAAAATAGGAACACTTTTAAATTTTGATAGTTCCTTTTTTCATGAAATTGCTGAGTAAGGATAAGTAAGTTGTTATTAATCTGAGTAAGTGCAAATAAAAGTAAGTTGTAAGAGGAAATTTTATCCTTTAGCATATACATTGTCTAGTAAAGGTCTAGTTTATAGGTTTTTGAGCTATGCATAGTTTCCTGTAATGCCATTCTATTTGAATCACATCAATAGAGTTTTCTTGAATAATTTTCATCAATTTTTATTAATACACGCTGTTGTGTTTTATACAACACGTGTAGGGTTTTCAACGCCATATTGTTATAAAGTTACAAATCGTTGTTTAACTAACGTATATTCTTCAACAAACTTATTGTGAGCAAAATATCATAATTATTCAATGCCTTAATAATATAAATTGTTGGGAAAATTTATGCAGCAAAACTATCAGCAAATGTAAAATGTTTGAAATGTATCCGTCTGCTGGTAGTCGAGTAATTCGGAGTCAAAATTAGGGTATTCTTTATAATCAAAGTTCTACAGTTCCTAAACAAGCAAACATACAGGTATACTATTTTCAGCAAAGTTGTGTATTTTTACTATTTGTACAATTTTGTAGTACATGGAAAAGTCATACAACAATTACAAAAAGAGCAAAAATAGAAAAACTGACTTTACAAATTTATATACAATAAATAAGATATTTCGATTAAGATTAAGATATAAGATCTTCGCTGCAGAGATAGAAGGTTACTGTCTTTAGCAAAATTTCTTATAATAATATGCTCTATAACTTTGCAGAACACATCAATGTGTTATATTGAGACTGAAGAAAAATATTTTTTTTATTTCACTTTTAGGGGGATTAATAAAAATTTAAATTCTACCAGACGATAGAGCTTTCAATTTCAAGAAACTCTTCCAAAGGTTCGATAAACCTAAAACCAAGTTTTCCTAGTCAAAACTCTAGTGCACACGTTTGGTTTGGGGCTATTGTGCGCGCGAGTAACTGTGTTACAAAAGTTAGCGCGAGTGTTCGACGGTTAATATATTTCAACCGGTAATACCAATTCTTATGAAATTTTGCATATATATTCGTAGTGTCAAAACCTCTCGTTTGATATTAAAATAATTGAAATTGGGTAAGTTATCTTGGTTAAAATCATTATAAATTATTGCTAATTTTGGTGTGGTGTATACGGTTGCTCATGACTTTCAAATTAAACGTCCAATCAAAAAATCATTCAATAGTGATCTATTAGGATATATTATCTTTCAAATGAGACTAATAGCGCATAAATCGGTTTGGCCATCTCTAAGAAACAGGCGATAATTATTACCTTGTCAAAACAGGTTTTTTAAGCATAACTTTTAAACTACTTGTTTGTTTTCAATTAAAAATTCCTGAACAATTTAGCTTTAATAAGGGCTTTCATTTGATACTAAGATCGTTGAAATCGGTCATGTAGTTCACGTATTTTTCACATTTTTGCTTATAACTTTTAAACGAAACGTCGTATCACGAAACAACTCAATAGTGATCTACTAGACAATAACACCTTTCAAACAAAAGTAATAGCGAACCATTCGGTTGAGCCATCTCTAAGAAACACACACACACACACACACACACACACACACACACACACACACACACACACACACACACACACACACACACACACACACACACACACACACACACACACACACACACACACACACACACACACACACACACACACACACACACACACACACACACACACACACACACACACACACACACACACACACACACACACACACACAAATCCATAGATAAGCTTGCCCGCAAAAAAATTCTACAGCTCTATCAGTCGAACTCTAACCGTGATGGCGAAAATGAAGAAGCTACTCCGTTCAGAAGTGTGCGCGGTACCCCGCTGCATCGAAAACGGACATCGTGCGGCACTTTGTGGACGCCGGATTCGCCCGTTCCGGCATCTACAACATCTTGGCACTATTGGACAACAATCAGAGCATCGAAAGAAAGCCCGGTTCCGGACGGCCGCCGACGCTGAGCGACAAGAAGCTCCAAAGGATGCTGAAAAGGAAGACCGGTGAAAAAGTGGCTACATCGCTGCGTGCGCTTGGCCGGGAGGTTGGTGCAACCGGCCAAACAGTGAAAAAGTACCTGGCGAACATGACCTGGCATACATGTCAGGAAGCGGCAGTTCCGTGCACTGGTCTCGGAGCTGCAGGTAATGACGCACCGGCAGCGACTGAATAAGATAGCCAAAACGATTTTCCCGGCGAATCGCGAATTACAGTGGTGATGGACGCCGAGACCTATCTGCCCCCGGATGGCAACGACTGACAGGGCACTTCGTATTTTACTTCCCCCACGAAGGAAGTGAGCTCCGAGGGGAATTTCATTTCACACACCAAGTTCCCCAAGAAGATGCTGCTGTGGCTGATAATCAGCTAGAAAGAGATGTCAAAGCCGCTCTTCTTTCGCTTCGGACTAGCCATGGACGATGAAATTTATGGTACGAAGTGCCTACCGGAAGTTGCGTCGTATTACTATTTGGACGACAGTACTCCCAGGAAAGCTCACAGAGCAAGAGACCGTAGATCTTGGACAACCGGGTCGGCATGCACTAGGCAATAGGAGGGGCTACGCGTACAAATCGTGCAACAATTACGGCATTCCTAGGAAGTTCGAATTTGGGGGAATGAAATCTCTATTTTAACATTTACTGGTTAATTACCACAAAAGTGTGCGTGTGGGTGGTTAGTGTTTTCTAGTTAGTGGGCAACTGGGGTTTTCGTTGCGGTACGTACCGGATCCTGGGCGCTGAGGTTCGTTACTGGTTCAAATGCTGCTTACGGGTGGGCGATTTCGGGTTCTATTGTTACAGTTTGCTGGCATTCCAGCAAATTGCAATGACGGACTGGCTTGTCAGGGAATGGCTTTCTTCTTCGACGTCTTCCTTCGTTGACTCGATCGGTGGGCCACGGACGATACCGATACCGAAAAGGGTCCTCTTTTACGATTAGGGGCTTCTGCCCGAGGATTCCGCGGTCGGTGCCTGGTCACCTTTATGGTTAGGCGTAGATGGTGTTCACCACCTAGGCCGACTCGTGTGCGTGTGAGGGATCGACAATTGGATTAGAATCCGAACCAAAATGCCAATACAAAAGGCCCTGAATAATTTTGCCGTATTCAACTAGTTTTGACTACTTTTAGCAAACAACTTTTCTCTTCCGCTCACTTCTTTCACACACGAACGAACGTCGCTACATATCTGACCATTTGGCGGTTTTTCTATTATGTCTTTGCCCTTTCGTTACCACCCACCATTTTCTTCTCCTTTCGCTGCTAACTATGCCCACCCCCTTCAGGACTGAACTTTCTAACTAACAATTTATGTTTTGTGTTTCTTACTAACCTACTAACAACTTAACAAACATATTTCTTTTTTATTACTTAACCCTACTAACAATTAAGAACATGGAAATACAACAGTTATTAAAAAATAGCACATTTAAAAAATCCTAAGGAGAATTTGTAACAACGGTTACAGTCGTTCATCAAGAAATACCATAGGGGCGAAGATACGGTGTTCTGGCCAAATCTGGCGTTGTCCCACTACTAGAAGCGATCGTTGGAGGAGATGGAGCGGCTGAATATCAAAGTCGAAGAACCCGCCCAACGGCCCTCAGCTGCGTCCCATCGAGAATTTCTGGGTAAACCTGAAGCGTAAGATCTACTTCAACAATTTCCACTTTGTACAATCTGAGTTAATGGAAGTATTATGAATATAGCAGCAACAAAACAACATTTCACTGACCGTAATAAGGGACATTTTCAAATAGAAAAGAGTGTCTCCTAATTTTACTAGCTATACCTATTAGAAAATGTCAATGAGTCGTTTGATAGTAACATACTGCTGCTATTTGCTATTGTTTGAGCAGTTAATATATGCTGTGGACGCTTATAGTGCGATGTGATGAAGCGGAGGGATGTCGTGATGTAAAATTAGTCGCTCATGTCACGTGTCTCATTATGATTCACTGTTAAAACAGACCAGTGGATATCTATTATTGTTTATTCCGTGTATTTAGCTAAATTCAATGTACTAAACCGGGGGTAGGTCCCCGCGTATTGGTTAGCATTCACGCCTCTCACGCCGAGCACCCGGGTTCAAATCCCAACTCCGCAGAGGTCACGAATGACCCAGGCTGTTAAAGTGACTATAATCTAACAAAAAAAATGTACTAAACCAAGAAAATATGTTGCACAGTAACTGTGCTATGTTTTCAATGTTTACAAGCGCTTGATCTAGATTATTCTTACATTAAAGCAAATATACTATATTAACAATATAGTTCACTCCTCTATAATCCTGAAGACACGACTACTAGCGCCATTGCGGCATAAAAGGTTACCAAAGTACACCGTAAATTGAACACGTCTATCGGAAACAACTCAACTTTCAGTATAGAGTTTAGCCATTTCTAGATAGAATTAACAAAAGGGCGAATGTCACAAATGTAACCCAAACGGATGAGTTATTTTCTGCTGGACCAGTATAAGAAAATCAGCTCTCGCTCGGTTTGTTAACGTTTGCCACATTCTCTGGTTTGCTGGTTCTATCTTCAATTCAATTTAATTCAATTCTCCATCATCCCTTTTACACTCATGGAGTTGCGCATATGAAGATAGAATCAATAAAAGGGCGAATGCCGCAAGCGTAAAAAACCATTTGAGAGTTGATTTTGCTAGGCTCGTCCAGCAAAAAATAACTCACGCGTTTTGTTTACATCTGCGGCATTCGCCTTTTTGTTAACTCTATTGAGATATGTGAGTGTAAATGAAGAATTATTGTCAAAAATCTTTCTGTTCCTCACACTCTTTAATGATTTCCTGACCTTGCTTGTTTTGAAGACTAAACATTTACTGGTGGCAGCACCTTATTTTCGTAGCGGCGTATTAAGTGAAAATTGACTAGACGGTTTAAAATAAAAACGTTGCTACAATTTAAACATTTGGTTGGATCGCTAAAACCAAGACTTTTGTCAATTTTTCATGTAACAAACTAATCCGGTTAGTTTTCTTATTGTTCATATGCTAAATTTGTGAAACGGGTCGTATATACATATTAAATGAAACTCCCTCCACTGTTTTCTTTTTCCGAATTAATTCTATCAAAAGGTAAACTATTTCGATTTCCAGTTATGTTATAATAAAATACCATTAGGCAAACGGATACGTGGGCAAGGTTTTGTCGCAAACCGTCAATCAGCAAAAGTAGTCTGATTTGTTCCCTACATTTCATGAATCCAATTTTTTTCATTCCTGATAACAAACGTCAAGGGTTAATACAACAGAGCATGAATGAAAAATTATGACAATTATAAATTAATTGTTTTTAGTTGATTCCTGCACGCTACTGAAATGTCAAAAATGTTGTTCAACTATTACGTACACGTCCGACATTATGGTTCGTAAAAACCTGGATAGTTTCTAGTATTCACAATTAATTTTTATATCTAATGTTACAATTTAGAAGAATGACGTCATAGGGTTAGAGATAGCATATTCAATCTACCGCACCTTTTACTTATGCATTGGTTGCACGCTTAAAAATGTTTGTTACAAAAAGCTTTTAGTCACCTTTTTGTCCGCAAGAGGGTGTTACTTTTGCGTCTTTTCGGATATATATGAGATTTTGCGAAGTGAACTATATTGTTAATATAGTATATTTGATTAAAGACACCCATTGGTAGTATTTCAACTCTACGTAGCGATGAGAGTCGCGCACTGAAGCCATCGTATGTCTGAAGAACGAGCTGCTTTTCTTACTATAAGTGTGAATTTAGTGACATAACATACCATACTGCTGATAATTCTTCCATTGTGAATGCGAAACTCATTTTTATTTGCCTCGTCGCTTCACAATATGGACTCAGTGAGAATTCAGAGCAACGACAGATGCGTGACGTAGCGGAAAGGTTAAATTGCATATCTGTATCCTGCTTCCCTGACACTACCACGCAATATGTTTTCAACTTTCAACTTCAGCTTTCAATCTCTGCTGCGCTCAAAATCCCACATCCAACAGAACCCCCGGAGTACGGAATAATATTACTTAAAATGAATATACCATCAGCTTGACTATTATTATCATCTATAGGACCTTCGTACTGGTAAGCGCAATTGTTGTGTACAACACTTGTTATAATTAGACACCAAACAAAATCCGCATATCGACGGGATCCAGAATTCGTGGAAAATTGCATACTTGACTTAATAAAATGGATTGTATAACACAACCCTAAACCATAAATCTTTTGCAACCTGCAACCATAGCTACAACTGTTTTGGTTCTCGTTTCAAATTCAAGTGGAACATTCGCTCACTCCCTAGCGCTCAGAAGAATCCTTTAGCAATTTTCCAGTAGTCATATACCAAAACAGCACCAACGACAGTGCCTGTCCCTTCGGGGCTGAGGTTTCCGCAAATAACAAGCTCATTAAATAGTTAAATTTATTCAAACATTCGGAAAACTTGTCTCGGCTCCCACGTTCGTCGTCGGTACCGACTGTCCAGCTCACCACATTGCAACCGCTATCGCCGAAGCTGATCCTCTCGTTTCATTTATCCAATTAACTTGCTTCAGAGAGCAGAAGCTGAAGTGCATCTCGTTACCAGCCTTCGTGCACTTCCAGGAATACTTCAGCTGGATTACATTCCCCACTCAATGCATAACATATGGTGTGTTCAAAGAGAATTCACAATCCGGTCACTAATGAATTTCCCGGTGGAAAACTGCTCTTCAGTGGTTACCGGTAAGCCCCTGAAGGTGGTGTATACTCCGCACGTGTAAGTCAATGTTTCAGTAGCAACGAACAAGTACTTTCCTTTAGTAGTCAGACGCTCAGCATAACATTTGGATAGCCCAAACTCGTGAATATTTCCCGAAAAAGGTAATTAACCGAACATTCAGAGTAAAGCCTGGTAATTGCTTTATTCGGTTGGCTTCCATATTACAGGCTAAATACATGTGCTACAATATTATTGGTGCTCTCGATAGCGGAATAAAATATTGTGACTAAACTGAGTAAAATGCTTAAATTTTTGCAGTATTTTCGTAAGTTTAATAAACGACCAGCATTGTTATGCATAAGTATTCAAAATAAAATATTTTTTTTTTGTATGGAACCTGAAAATAATAGCACAACATTCAAAATTTTACACAATAACATTAACCGAAAGCCTCAAACACACCCGGCTCATAGCATGGGGTGAAAAGAAGTCATCGTCTTAATTTTTAGACTTAAATAAATTATTATTAATATCCATTCTGTACGCTAGTATCAAAAGGCTTAATCAACATGTGTGAACTATTAAATTGTTTATAATTGCTTATGTTTCTGTGACACGAATTTGTTTAATAATACATTTTTGCTTTCAGGAGCACATCCTTAGCGCAAAAAATTGACTGTATTTTAATATTGAAGTTCAGGGCGCAAAACTATGCATGCCAGGCTCGTCTCTCAATGTACCCTGCAGCAAAATATATTCATATTCCCAGTAAGAGTCGTATCCACAATTACTAATAATCTACATCCTTTAATTTGAAATGAATTATTTCTGTTTCCCGACTTCACACTAACTGAACTGCTGCTGCATTCTGTAGCATGAGCTAGAATGTTTGTGAATATATTGGTGTATGTGTTTGTGTGTTCCTACATCCTTTCCATCGTATAGCACTGAAAACATATGCAAGTCTGCTTCCTGTGCATAATGTTTCAAACTAAAATCACAAGCTGTTGCTGGCCCGAGCAGGATAAACTACCCGTAACGGAATAAAAATTACCTTAAAGTTGATCAGTAAATCGCCGTACGTTCATCTGAAAGTAGAAAATTAAATTCTAAATTTATTCCAAACATTATATTCCGTCCTTCTGGCGCCATCCTGCTGTTTACAGCAATACCGCTGCAGGGAAGACAAACAAGTAAAATTTTACCTTCTAGCGACGAGCTTCAAAATCATTGGTATCAAGCATCTTCATCGAGAACCGGAAACTTTGTCCGAGTCACATTTGAGAACGTAGCATACCCATACGCCCCCCTTGTCTTTTTCGGATTGCAAATTGCTAGCTCCACGACAGGCAGCAACTAAAAGTTCTTCCTCGGCTCGCAATCAGGTAGAAGGAAACAGTTTATGATTCCAGTTGTTCTTACCATTCATTTTTCCCGGGACAGCATTTACGGCATCAAGGGTGTCGATTAAGCATTTGATTAATTTTACGAAAAAAAACTTTACATAATTTGTATAAAGTTTTCAAAGAATTAAAAATTTTAAATCTTTACAATTTCTGTTTGGTCTTCGTAAAGACCAAAAAAATCTGTCTTGAAAAGGATAAACATTAAAGTCATAAACGTTCAATATACTTGGACTACAAAAACGGTCTGCAAAGAAATTTTTTAAAACTTTTATTTCTTTATAGTTATTAGGTACAAAATTTGTAAGATTTGTAGCCCAAATCCCATATTTTCGCTTCTGTAAATTTTACCACGATAACTTTCATTACTTCAATACCTCCCTTCCGAAACCACCGCAGCTTCGCACAGTGTATGTTCTGGACAGGCGGGTTATTGCTGTTGTTTCCACTTGACTGCTTAGGCTATGGTTGGGTTGATCTGATCTTCCGTTTACTCATATAGTCGCCTGTAGCTTAGGCCGGAATGCCCAGGGCTCTCTCTACGTATGCTTAACTAAGGCGAGTGAGGGTGGGTACCTGTTACCTTTCTCCAACGAATACTCATTTGCCAGCGCGTAGAGCACTAGACAATCTCACCCGGTTTCAAGCTGTGATCCGGAGATGCAGCGTTCAAGATTGGTATATGAATGTAGAAAGTTCCTGTAGTTGTTAATATGAAAACTTTTCGAAGTATATAATTGGTGTGTTATTATTAATATTTCAAGATTGCATGCTGGGTATGAGTATGTAGTGTTCATTGCGTACAACAGAACGGAAAACAACTGCATTTGCTAGGTGGGTGGGGTTTGGTTTGTTCTAGCGTTGTCGATACATTGGATCTGCTCGGTTTGGATGAGTAAGCTTTAAGAAACTCACTCCTTGCTATATTCTCAAGTGAACAGTTCATGCCTTCTATCGACGGTTTCGAATACCGACATGGAAACGTAGTGCGCACCAACCCAAGATGCCATTTACGGCTATTGTTTCTTGTAGCACTTATATATACTTATTTAAACGGGGTTTGTTTTCTCAGTGAGGTTTATTAATACTTCTGATATGTTTTCAGCGGCCGTTCATAATGTTTATTGGAAATGCTTAGATGAAAAGTTTGTTTTTGTAAGAATTGGTTCAAGTTACGTGGAATACTATGCATTTTATTATTGTCTGATATTGGTACTTTATTACCACTAAAACGACCGAGAAAAGGTCAATTTAACCCCCACAAGTTTTCGCTTATTGTCACAGTATTGTAAAACCATTCTGTTTTACCATTTTTACAGGAAAATATATTTAATCCTCTGACGGGTAAGGTCGTCTGCAGATGGTCTTCGCTTTTAGAGCCTTAAAACCACATACAAAATTTATTTTTAATTGACAATGTGGAAAATGTGTTCAAAGCAGATTTCATGCTTTACATACCTTATTTCAATTTAAAAAAATAGCTTAGTAGAGCGTTAGACCTGAAAAGCAAAAAAGAGAAATTGGGTTATTTCATACCTGGTGCTTCTCCAGTTAAATGTTTTTGACAGAAAATCAAAACATGAGTTTCTTTCAAGTGTTTTTTCATGAAAAAATATGTTTTTTATGATCGAAAAATTAATATTTTTTGAAACGATGGGTAATATTAATATATATGTATGACCGCATTTCAAGGTCAAGACTAAAAAACTTGAGATTAGTCTATCGAAAAATTACAAAATCATCATCGGAAACTACAGACTAACGAAACTCCCAGTATTTATATTTTTCTGCGAAAGCTGGGAGTTTTTGTCAAAGTATGTCAAAAGTTTAAAATGAATAATTTGTTGTTTGAGGCATAATTTTGTAAAGAAATAATGGGCCTAAGTGCAATGGAAACGCATGGTTTTTGTTTTCACATGCGTAACACATAACACTATGCAAATCCATTGTATTTTTGCAGCTTTCATTTAAAAAAGTATTTAAAAACCAAAAATGTTGCATATCTGATTTTTTTATATCTTTTTAAAAACAACTCTTAGCATTGCATCAACAATATAAAAAATAGGGGTCTTTTGTATCTACACACCATTAAAACACAAAAAACGAATATTTAAAATAAAATTTAAATATTTAAAATTTTTGCAATCAATAAAATAAATTGACTTCGGTCCAATTTTTTTTCTGAAAAGCTGGCATAGATGGCATAGAAAACCCTCACAAGGAGTACTACGAACTTTTAAAAAAATACATTACAAAATAATTACAACATATTTGATACTAATATTTTTATGCATATTCTGCGTATAAATACATAGGACAGATGCCATATAGTTAACTATAAAATACAAAGAAATATTCATGAAACCTTCCAAATTTTCATACCGCGTGGTTGACATGACAATTTGGGAAAAAGGTAGAAAACACGAACGCAAATGGTAGACAAAATCCGGGGTACCTAAAATCGCTAATAGCTTAAATAAGCTGTAGATATAATCTTTAAACCACTATAGTAGTTTTAGTGTTAAGAGGTTTTCATTAATTTGTAGCGAGTAATATGAAAAAAATATATTTTTGCCTCTACACGCGCTAATAAATATTCTCTTTTGGTAAATCCCACCCGTGAAGGCAGCTACAATTAAGGAAGTAGTTGCTTTAACCATTGGCGGAGGTAGCGCTCATTTCTAGCTATAGCCCCCGGCATTTTTTTCGACCATTTTATTGGTCGACCAAGTCGATTTTTCTAGGGGGGGCTAAATCTTTCTTAGGGGGGGGGGGCTTAGCCCCCTAACCCCCCCTAGTTCCGCCAATGGCTTTAACTATACTATTCGCCTGGGGTTTAAAAACTAGCCAACAACGGGCGCATGCCATTCACAAACACTCGGAATTAATCAATTATATACAGCTAATGATTCCGCTGAGTCTCACTGGCGTGATTTTATACCAGCGTGTTGTTCTATCTGCCTTTTTTCCTCTTAAAAAATATGAAGTTTATTCCTAGACTTGCTATTTTCGGGCAATATATCATTAAGAGGAATTTGCTGCACTCATACATGTGAACACTGAATGTATTCAAAGTTGGCATCAAGAAGCACTACATTTCATTAATAATTTTTCTTATATTTTTTCTTCATTCACCGACAGGATATCCGATTCGGACTCTAACGGACACGGCAGTTGTGGAGCACCAACGACGGCGCAGGAAGAGACGAAAAGGCTGAAAATGAGGAAGAGTATTAGATCGATGATGTGCCTCGTGATATTTCTGCTGATTTTCATCATGAATTATGGTGAGTGTTTTGCTCGGAAACGGAACGCGATCACAGTAGAAATTGAAGCACGGGAAACTTTTCTACAGCCTAACAGGAAACTGCTTGCTACTCAAGCGTTTGCTACTAGTCGGTTGGTTGTTCCAATGAGAGAATGATGAATTATTATGCTTCTCGAATCTAGGACGCTATTAATAAAAACAGAAACAGATTTCAAATATATTGATCGCTAATATTAATAGATGTTTGAGACAGATGCCTCGGTCTTTTCGATAGGCCTAAAACCTTAACAAATCAGTCGCCGTATGTTCGAATCTCAGTTAGAAGACACTGTTATAATCAGTAAGAGTACCATCACAAATAAAGGTAACTCTTCGTTTTGATTCAAAATTTCGCGGTTTTTGAGTTCCAAGTCGCCTCTGCAATCTATAGTCTCTGTAGCAAACACTTTTGGTCGCCTATGAAATGGCAAGAAAAATAAACTTTCCATACCGGGGAAAACAGAATCGAGAAGTAAAACTTTCGCGGTCGCGGAAGCTTTTGTCAATGTTAAACTGTTACCAAAATTGGGGTTAATGTCAGCCTTATACTTTATGCAACGTAATACGGGCGCGTTTCTTAGCACTGACGCTGCACACTAATATTAGGATGCGAATGCAAAGATATTTTTTGTATTACCTAATTTTGAAAATTCAGTAGGTGCGCATATGTCCACCCAGGAATGATTCCTCCTCAGAGCAAAAAAGAGAACAGGAATATTTGCACCTTGCTAAGTTTCAACATAATTCGTTCTTCTCCGTTTTGCTTTGCCTTCACTCTCTCTTAGTACAGACGGCTCAACGACCAATCTGCAAACTGAGCGACCCGCTCATTGAGGAGTAGTAAAGTGTTAATATTTCAAAAAACACCACTGCATTTCATACGAATGTACAATTTCATACGAGCGAATGGTGGATATGGCAACATTCGATTTTGATTTTTGATTTCTTTTCCTTTGTATGGATGGATTTCACAACTGTTACAGCAGCTCTACTCATTGTGAAGAAGCGAAAAGTTACACTTTGTGCACAGACAGCGAGACACAAGTCCGTGTCCGCCAGTTTTTAAACTTAAGCTAACACTAAATGCACTAAACTCGTATTTTCCGAAGGAAAAATTGCATAAATTGTGAAATTCCTGCAAAAACTGAAACTGTAATTGAACATCTGAGCTTATTGCGCCCAAGTAACATTTTGGGTTTTATTACACTCTTAAGATGGCATTTGGGACCAAAAATGGTCATGAAAACCACCATAAGAGTACAATAAAACTCACAATGTTGCTTGGGAATGGTGCCTGAAGACTTCGCGATTGAAATTTTATATTCCTAACGGCAAAAGGTCATTGCTAATAATCCAGATCGATTTCTTCTCCAATTTTCTATAATTTGGTAAATTCTCAGGTACAGTATGTTGTAAGCTGAAGGTCCCTATTCCCCTGATGTGGCTGTCGTCTCAGAGTGCCTGACTGGAAAACCGAGCTAGTAAATATTTGATTAAATATACATACTACATACATCGAATAAGTTAGACACCAAGCGCTACGTGAATACCCCTATTGTTTACTGATCAATAAAAGAATGGTATTCGTTGTTCAGAGACTGAATGAGTATTACCGCTACGATATCACATCATATACCGATACGAAGAAGCAACTCATTCACCGAGATAGATTAGACATTTTACGATATCCGCATGCAGGGACCTGATAAGGTTGTTCATTGAGGAATGGCGTGATGTCCAAAGCAGGCATTTCCAGTAATTTTGCAATTTTCGGCCTTGATCAGCAATGGAATAGCAGTACACTGGCGGTATTATATGCTTATGCTTAATCTATAAAAATGAATTGAACCATTATTATTACCAAAACAAATAGCGTACTTGTGGCACCATCAAAAGTCACGTACAGTATATCTGATCTACTATGGCTGTGAACCATTTCGCGAAATTTTTAACTTTTTAGTTAAAATTTGACAGTTCGATAGTTATTTCTCCTCGAGTGGTTAAAATCAGTTCAGATTGCGAACCATTTCATATTTGACAGATTGATAGTTGTTTTACTCAATGAGAGCATATATAAGGTGAGGATGAAGATATGTTTCTATAACAGCGAATTTATTTATTCAGTCCAGGTTGGGATTGGATGAATTTTTGGTGTTCATTTGCTACTATTTGATGGATAAAATTTATCTTATTTCATTTCGGGTTGAATAAACAAATTTGTTATATGTTAAACATCAAAATTTACATTGGTGAAAAAAAAAATTCAAGAAAAAATCAGTGAAATACATCAAAGCTCTTTCCTCACCTGTGGTATATCTTATTGGCTCTCAGAAGCGAACCACCGAAGTGTCAAAACTAACCATGCTCCCGAGCAGGGTTATTTTTGAAAAACCATCAAACTGTCAAATTTTAACCAAAAAGTTAAAAATTTCGCGAGATGGTTCACAGCCTATGTAGAAGTACTATTCTTCTTATTAAAGTTGCACGAAATTGTTTGTAATTCGGTTGTATTTCGAAGTCTTTTTTACAACGATTTCATCACATCTATGCCTTTGTCATTAAATAAAAGTATACTTTAGCGAAAAGATAAGATTCTTGTTAATACTCATTTCATAAATAAATCATTTCAAAATCTCAGGTAAAAACAAAATTATAAGCTTGAGTTCTTAGGACGAAACAATGGAATCAAAACTGAAAAACTGACTAATAGTGGAACGGACAATGATTGATTTCTGCTATTTTATTGGGTTGCGTTGAAACACTGTCACTCATTTCTTTTCTCAGTTTTTCTTTAGTTTCCCTAAACTGAAGTGCATCCATTGCTAGCTACCAGTCACGTATCTACATGGCGATACGAAAATATTTTATTTTCCAAACAGTGTCACGACCATTCCTCCATTGGAATTCAGGGCTGTTTGTTATCTCAACAAGCGCATATTGCGTTTTTTGCCGTCGGTTGCCGTATTTTTCCCCCTGTTGGAGAAACGGAGATCTTAGAATACATAATCACAAATAATGAAAGAGCTTTTATCTTGATAATGAAATACCGTATTCACGTTTATTGCCATTTTTCAAGATTTGGTAGTTTCCCATTTTCGATCTAACGTTGTTTCGTTCATACTACTCTAACCGCATCACATTGCATTTCGAGATCTCCCTGTCATCGTCAATGTTTCTGGTTTTTAGAATTGCGTTTCCATGCATTCATTTAGAATTGGCTTTGTTTTGTTTCCATTTTCTGCTAACAATCTACTCTGCCTCTGATAAATCTGACCCTATTTAAATTGAAATTGATAAATTGCTGCTGTTTATTGAAAAGTTGGCACATCCCAAGGGAACGTTTTAAGACGGTTGAGTGCTTCCCACCGTATTGCCTTATGTATAGTCATTCGTTGTTAAACGTAGTCGTTAAGGTAAGCTGCGAAGGAACCAACGCTTTACATGGCAGATTGCAGATGGCTGATTGAAACATAAAAAGTTGAGACGACATGGAACCAAATGGTTCGTGTTAGGGGTAAAAACTTGCGTACCGTACAGCAAAGTTGAATGACCATTATGCGAAATAAAGTTTGCTTAAAGTTTGAACGTAATCCAAGATTACAAAATAAAACACAATTTCAAAATTCACAAATTCAAAAACTATGAGATTAACCAAACAAATAGTTTAAATTAAACAGTTAAATCAAATGTTTTTTTAATATTGGTATACATGTCATCTGTTAAACGGTCACCTCTTTTGAATATTAGTACTAAACATTAATGCACTTCAAACACACGCAACAACACCGATGGGTAAACGGGTAACGGCACAATATACAATGCGGTCGACAAACCACCAAAATCAAAAAGACTATGGGGAGTTCTCGACAATGCGCGAACAGCCATTTCAATTCAGGCGAGCGAGTGTAGTAGAAGTGCTAGAATCCAAAAGTTTTATTAGTGCCCAAGTGCCAAATTGAAGATCTTTAAAGAGAATCAACATCCGAGACCCTAATCCAAGCATTCAGGTAACAAAAGCGGAAATATTAAACTTAAATACCGGATGATTTTGTTAAAAGGGTAAATTTTCCACCCTTAGGACCTTTTGGTACCTTTTAGTGTATTTTATTCACACTGTTGTTTTGCGATTGGCGATCGCGTTTCCGGAAGCTTGCGAGCAACCGAAGGCACTTTACACTAGTTTCGGCATAGGCAACTTGACGGTTGGCTACGCCTAATCCGCAAAAGACCAGCGATTGGTCCTCCTCCGCGGTCGTAACAGCAAAGGATCCCCTTCTCGATCTCGCGAAAGTCGGAATCGCCCGTTGCCAGCCGATTTCTGACAACGAAGGAAGCGCCTGAAAGAACTCACCTGGAATGCCTTTCCAGGTCGCCCATTCGCCATCCGTTAAGAGCATAGTCGACGCCATTTTGCCAGTCGGCAGGGAGCACGCCAGTGTCTACATCGCACATAGGAGTATTTGCCCCAAAAAGCTGGCCAAAATTCTAAATTGCTTTTTTCCAGTCGATATTGATAAAACATGATCAGAAATTAAATATTTCCTAATTCTGCATATTAAGTTCAAGAAATTGCCAACTAATCCCCTGTAAAGTGCAATTCGTGTCTTTCTCTTATATTTGTAAAAAACCGATTAAGAACATAACCATTTATTAGGTGTTGGGATGTGTGTATGTATGTGTTTCTGTATGTATGTGAGCTAGTAGAGGTGTATGTGTGATGTAAAAGTGTATGTATGTATGTAAATGTGTAGGTGTGTACGTATACGTATAGAAGCATCACATTCTAGTCTTCTGTTTCATAGTCGCTGCATTTCTCATGTTCCTCAGTTTGAAATTGATTTACCTCCAACATATTCAACGTTTCGGTCGAAAAAGGTTTGCTTTTTTTTCTTGGTATCGGCCTTGAGTTACTAAGCAATGGATCCGAACTAAGCAGAAGTCTATTCAAAACATCTCTGTTGCATTGTGTTCTTGAAAACTTCCTACCAAAGTTTTATTTAGTACAGTATATTGTTTTTTATTAAGAATAATTTAAACATACCTTCCGAAGTTTACACTATAATTTCGAAAGTGTTTGAAACCGTGAATACATACCTAATATGAGAATAAAAGAAATTTAAAATTAACTAAGCCCATCATGTACTTCCTCGAATCACTCTAGAACTCGATGGCAAACCCAATAGAAGTCAAATCATATACCTTAATGCCCAGAGCCGAATAACTTCCGTTAACCTCCACGAAAATGGTCAGTTTACTGATTTGTTGATCGGACGATAATCATTACTACGGTACATGTACGCTAACCATAAGGAGGGTTCTCCGTAACATTGAATTGATTCTCTATAAATGACTTTGAATGAGTGTGTCAAATGGTTCAGGGCGAGACAAACGCAGACTGTGACTGTTGCCGGCGACCTGCAAGTATGCCTTTCTTACCCCGTTCGAAAGGTGCCGGTCTTACTCCCATGGCACGTTTTTTAAGAAGACGATTTTTATAAATTTATTAATCATATTTCTACTTAAATCTCACTGATGAAAAACCATACTAGCTAGAATATATAAAAACTTAAAATTTAGTTTGAAACTTCTTCTGAGAAATAAAGCTTAAAACCTACTCGCGAAAAGTTACAACGGGCTGCGCATCAGCGACACTCGCGTTTTTTTTTTATTATTTTGATATTTGACGATTTAGTAAGCTCGATCTGTTTTAAAACATCTGAAATAATGAATACAAATATGTTGAGTGTTTAATAACACAATTGATTAATGCATTCTAGTAAAACTCTATTGGTGCTGGTCTTATCTCCTGTGCCAGTCTTACCCGCACGACTCCTACCTTAAAATAATTAAATGTCTAAAAAACGACAAAGCGGAACCATGCGGAAGATTTTTCGATTCTACTATATTCTGTGATGTTTGACCTATCTGATGGTGATTGAAATTTTGCCGGGACATGCTCGGAAGGTTACTAAAACATTGATTAAAGTATCAAGATCTTACCACTATTTTTGGGGTAAGTTTCGTAATCACCATTCGTATCGAAGACATTCATTTATTTTATGCAATTATACATGAAAACTATTGAAAAACATTCTTCTTTGCTGATAAATACTTACCCATGGTGAATAGACACTATTTCACTCGGATTTTTAGGTTTTTGCACTAACGAGCGAAAGAACGCATTTTAAAAGCGAAAAAATTTACTGCCGAATGGCGTTCTAAATAGGTCGCTTACTGAGCGAAGAAAAGCATGAATTCAATTCAAAATCATACTAACGTAACTAGTACACTATGCTGAGATTACAGATACTACATATAAATAAAAATCATGCATTTCATATTTCGGACTTATGGCCAACTTTTTGGTTCAAATACTCCTATGTGCATCGGTTGCACATCGTCAGCGGATATCAGCGGGCGATCGCCGGTCATACTCAGCCGCTACCATCAACACGCAGAAGGAAGCAGTGAGTAGTGAAGTCCCGTGAACCACTCCATCAACACACTACACGTTACAATAAAACACTTTACTAGAAAGAAGTTGGCCGTTTCAGTGTAAAATCTTATATCGCGAAATCTCTCCTGTTTGCCTAGTAACGCGCCGATCTTGCAACAAAATCCGGGTTTCGTGCTGCTGAAGTTTGTCGGGGAAGCAACTCACTTGGGAGTTACAACTTAGCCATACCCGAACAAATAAAAATAACAGTTTTATAACAAGATGAGTTCTAAATAACAAGTAATTTTATAACAAAATCTCTTTTGTGTTTTGTTATGAACTTGGCCAGCAAACATCAATTTGATTTATATATCTCGGTTGCAACTGAGAGATACGAAATCATATCACCACATAAGAACATATAAGTACCAAAATGTAGGCAATATACGTGCAAAAATTTAGACAATCATTTGTAATTCTATTTTGCATTCTATACAACGGTTTTTATAACACGCAGCTTTATACTCCTCAATATCCGATTGTTTACAATCATCTATACTGCTTTATAATTCACAGCCATAAGTTGTATATGAGGGCAGGCATGACAGAAAAACTACTTATTGTACATTTCGTTTTGACAGACATACTCTAATCATTATGCAATTTCAATGTAAAATTGACGTGCATACGACTAAATGTGGACTTTCCATTACAATCTTGTGTTATCTGGGTGGTCTCGTTAGTAGTTAAAATAACAAAAATTGTAACAAAATTTGCTCTAAGCATATAGTAAATCTATCAAATTATGATATACTTTGATCTAGTTTATATTAATATAGTTATAGTTTATATATATATGAGTTACTAAAATCAGCCTATTCTATCCTGCTGTATAATTAAATTATAGCAAAGCGTGTTATAAGTAATAGAACGAGATAGAATCTTGGTAGAACATTTGGTGTGTCGTAAGTTTTTCTATCACATTTATAACAAAGTTTGATAGAAATAGCAACATGGATTACAATTCTGTAATATTTTTGTTAGAATCTTCTAATCGGGTATACTTACTTACTTATCCTAGTGCGATGTCCCTCAGGATTTGACCTGCATAATAATGTTCCGCCAGCAAACTTGGTCCATGGATGTCCGTCTCCAATTTCTCGACTGTCCCAAACTTTCCAGGTTATGCTCCACTTGGTCTAAGCATCGTGCACGCTGCCCTCATCTGCATCTGGTACTAACCGGATTCGAGGCGAAAATCATTTTTGCGGGATTGTTGTCCGGCATTCTCACAACATGTCTCGCCCATTTTACCCTTCCAGCTTTAGCAACTTTCTGGATACTGGGTTCGCCGAACAGCTGCGCCAGCCCATGGTTCATCCTTCTCCTCCATACACCGTTCTCACACCACCAAAGATGGTCCTAAGCACACGACATTCAAAAACGGCCAGTCCTTTCAAGTCCTCGACGAGCATTGTTCACATTTCGTGCCCGTAGAGGACTAACGGTCTTCTTAGCGTTTTGGTACATTGGGTACATGGTAGGTATATTTGGTACGAGGGTGAGCCTTACCAGACCTTAGGGTCTTGTGGAGTCCGTAGTAAGTACGACTTCCGGCAAGAAAACGTCTGCGTATTTCTCTGCTGCAGTTGTTATCCAATGTCATCAACGACCACAGGTATACAAATTCGTCCACCATCTCGAACTTGTTTCCGTCGACTACCACGCTGTTGCCTATGACTGCTCAGCAACCGCCTGAAACGCACTTCCGACAATGTCTTCGTAGTCAGCGAAATTGATAATTTGGCTGGATTTATTGAAGATCGTGCCCCGCATGTTAAAACCAGCACGTTTCACAACACCTGCTAGCGCGATGTTGAACAGGAGACAGGAAATACCATCGCCTTGTCGATATCCCCTGCGTGCTTCAAACGGGCTTGATAACGCGTCCCATATCCTCACACAGCATTATACACCATCCATCGTGGCCTTAATCAGTCTTGCCAGCTTGCCGAGAAAGCCGGCCGGTTTTCGTTCATAATTTTCCATAGCTCTTCACGGTCGATAGTATCGTAGGCGTCTTTGAAATCTATGACGCGACACTTTTGGAGGTCTTCCCACGGCTACCACTTGTTAGCGGTGAAAAATGATCTGAGATAGCAATTTATAGGGGGCGTTGAGAATGACAATCACTCGATAGTTCTCACATTCCAACTTGTCACCTTTCTTTTATGTTGGACATATTACTCCCTCCTTTCGCTCCTCCGATAGCTGTTCTGCATATAATACATAAGATATATAGTATAAATAAAACTTAATCACACTTTCAAGTATGCTGAAACAGCACAGTTTAAACAGTCAAAGCAGAATGTCTTTATGTTCTCTTAAACTGGCTGTTTTAATTGCAAATTCTAATTATTGCAATGAATGTAATTTAAACAGCGTTAAATAGTCACCAGAGTGAACACATAATGTATAACATGGGATAATTCTACGTACCTATGTACTGCTAAATATACAAATAGTCCCTCCGAAAAATAAATTAAAAAATAAAAAGCGTAATATCGCAAGTCGCAAGCAGCGTTATCGCTCTTGCCTCCCAGATGGCCTCGCGGCACGACACTGGTCTAGCAAGGCCTTCGTCATATGTTCAAATCTCAGCTGGAAGCGACTGTCAGAGTTAATACGATCGTAGCACCAGCCCCGTAATTGTCATGTGCTCTAACAGTGGACTATGTAGACTGTCGAATAAAAACAGAAAAATATTAAAAACCGAAAGTCTAGTCTATTGATAACGGAATGTAGCACTCAGGTTTTGCTTTGCTTTGCTTTTTAATATGCTCAAGTATGTTTTCTCACGGTTAATTTCTACGACTTTAGAGTTAACGCAGTTTCTTATGACGATATTTGAAACGCGGTCGTCTATGACGACTTTTAACTCAATAATAGTTTTCACGCGCAACGTATCCCCATATAAAAAGTATCGCCATTTAGCGTTTCCTGTTGTATAATACAAACTACCCACAGATTCATTTAAATTAATATTTTATGCAATAAAGCATCATGTAATAAATAATGTGTAATAAACAACTATTATAATGGCACCTACAGCATCCAAACTAATAAACCAAAACTACACTATTCCAGTCCAATAGTGATACATTGGAAAAGTGAATCTAAAACTTTAACACGTTTATTACCAACGTCGAACAATATTCCTCGCGCTATGAAAGGTCACCAGTAGACATTCATAGAAAAACCACACATTTCGTTCTCCACCATGCGCATCGGCATCGCTTATAAATACTTACTTCTTCAAGCTTTTTCCAGACTGCATGATGGTTTATTTCGTTTATCAGTTCATTGTATCCGGTGGGGCGCTGTCCGAAGAAGCCGTCGGTCATTGGGTGGAAGGTAATTTAGGATAATGATCTATTATTACGCTGATAAGGTTATATTTCTCTACTTGCAAGCGAAATGTTTTAGTGAAGAGAAGTTACACCATTTTTGCTCTAAGAAATACAAGAGCACTGGCGTCATTTACCGGCAGACATGCCAGCTACGCGATTCACCGTCAATATCCAAAGCTACGTAACTATATTTTCTTAGCTCAACTCTAACATTTTTCAGTAAGCAGCACATCGAAAAGCTCGCTATCTTGAAGCAAAGTGGCATGTCAACGCGCTACTTTGTGCAGAGTAGTTAAATGAGAAGGCTTGTAAAAAAGCTTTCACACCTTAATATAGCACGCACGTTCCTAAGTAGATGTGTTTTGTGATATTTTTTCTTTTCGAGTTGCCTTTCCTCGCTAAATGCCAACGGAGTGGAAAAGTGAACCCATCCCGTTGATAAGCACTTTTTAGATGGAAAGAAATGTTTAGTAGAAAAACAGTTTTTTCTATGTCAGCCCACTGAACACTTTCGCAATCCTTTTTTTCTAAATGCTGTCGCTGTCCCTATGACACAAAGAAAATCATTGTTAAATTTTATTTGGTCTATATTATAATTGTCTACTGGTAACAGTAGAAAATTCTTGTCAAGAATGCCCTATGCGATGCCGAAAAACGCAGCGCTGTGTGTAAGAACACTTAACATATGCTTGTATTTTATCAAGAAGTTGGAAAGATGGTGATGGCGTAAAATGTACCAGTCTGTTAACATGTATGAAAGCGACAACTGACTAGGTAAATGCAGAGCATGACGGTTTTCCAGTAGTGAGTTTTGTTCTTATGAAGTTATTGTATCATGGTATTCCATCCTACAACAATTTCAACATCGCAGAAAGTTATGTAACTGAGTGGGCCTCAAGACTTCAAATATTCTAATTATAATATCGATCAGTGTATTTTCACATAAATAAACAAAATTGTCATCCAGAAATTTTCTTACTAAGTTTTCATCTTTTCCTTTTCCCTTTCTCGTTAAGTGAAAACATGTTGTTTGAGTGGAGCACATGCCAAATCATTAAGATATAAATTACTACTATCGCAAGCGCACCATGATGTTATATATTATTATATTCAATTTGATTGTATGCGAGTTTGCCATGAATTTGCGACTTCTAAAGAGAAAATGTTGCCATGTAAAAGATATTTATCAATAGAACATTATTCCAGCAATCGATTTTCACACCACGCATTTGATTATTTGCGCCGCTTCCTGCCGCAGGCAAATACATTTCCATTGAAAACGACATACAATATACTTGTACTGTGATGCCTCCTGTCACTGGAATACTTTTTTTGTGATCAGTAAATTTTGATACTTCACTGGCAGTTGCCACCACACTCGCAGCTGGTGCCTCTGAGTATGTATTTTTTTATTTTTCCTGTTTCGAATGCGATTTTTCATTAAGGAGTTTCGAACAACTGAGAGCAGCATCCTACCAGTTTTCTTACTACCATAAAGGCTCCTTAACTACACGTTAAAGATTTATAATTGAATCATTTTTCGAGAAAGCCAAAAATAGTATGATTGCAACACATTTTGTTCAACACCATCCGTTATAAAATATTAATGAACATTATAGCTCACTGTAATTGCCCTGTACCAGGTATTAAAAAATAATTAGAAGCAGTTTTATCAGACAGAAATAATTGAATGTAACGAGCCGTCGATGGACTGTATTGTCTGAAAGAACAATTATATGTAAATGAAACT
Organism: Sabethes cyaneus; assembly: GCF_943734655.1. Taxonomy (NCBI): domain Eukaryota; kingdom Metazoa; phylum Arthropoda; class Insecta; order Diptera; family Culicidae; genus Sabethes; species Sabethes cyaneus. Next base: position 427,192 of record NC_071354.1, on the reverse strand, counting down.
AAATATAACGAAGCCCTAACGTACATACCATACCAGAAAGCGTAACTGGTTTCTTGTTGATGCAAAGTATAACAGTGAATAGTCAGTTTCGACACAAATTGATTTTCAGCACGCAATTAATCAATTACTACAGCCCCCAGCAAAATAGCGCCATTTAGAGTACTTCTGAGATTTAGTTTATGTAGGGGTGCAATAATGACCGTACAGCAACAGCATTAGTTGATAAAACAATCAAAATTGGACCGACGTTTTAATCTCAGATTAGTTAATAAGATATCTCTTGTTGACATTGGTATAGGAGTGCTCTTAGGTTGAAAAAATGGAAGGCCGCTTGAAATACTTATTAGTGTTCACAACCGGATCGCTTGCTGGATGATCCTAGAAATCCTGTAAATCTTTTTCCGAAGAAATTTTAAATATGATGAGACTGGCGTCTTCTGCACAATAAATTACACTAGACGTAGGCTATTTATAAGTTTTTTTTTTAATTCATAACGTATCCATTTTAGCGGAGCTATCATAATGGTAGGTTTCCAGAGTAGCAGAATCCTTTTATATTGCATATATATTTTAAAATTTACTGAATATATTTTAAAATTTTAAAATTTGGAAACTTCAATTTCAAAGCTAACGGGTAAATAATAATTTCAATTTGGTAGATTTATGTTTTTAAAACAATTTAAGCTACGCAGACTCAAGTCACCGATAATTAACCTAATCAACCGATAGTTGTAACTCCATCGTTAGGTTTTTAGGACAGCAAATATTATCTTGTCTCGATAACATCTAATATGATATCTAATGAAAGGATTTCGACAGAATTTACATTAACGATCAATAATAAACCTTTGCAGTCTTTTCGAATACCTTGGAACGATTCGGTAAATCTACAGTTGTCGATGCGTGCATGGCATGTGAACGGGATTAAGCTTCGTAGATATATTTCATATGCTTCAAAAGCATATGGATAAAAGCCGACTAAAAGAGCATCTACTGGTCATGTGAGCTTGTGCTTCCCAAGCAGAATCGGAGATTAACTATTGCTTATTCATGTAAAGAAACCATTGGTTTTATACCCAGTGCCGCAAATTGTCGGAAAAAGCAAGAGTGGACCAGGAAGACTTATGAATATTCCGGAAGCAAGTTTGCCACGTGAACGATTGGAGACGAATCGAGGAAAAAACTTATTCGCTTCCAAGAAGTAAACTTAATCGTTCAGTTGCTTTTTGCAAATGCTGGATGAGATGATGTAGTTGCAGAACACCAGTGTTTGCTTCTATGAATTGATTAAAGGTACCAAACAAAAAGCATAACGTATCCAGCCGCACATTTGTCTCAGAAATGTATCTGCTCCTTTTAAGGGTAATATTTGTTAGCTATCTTTGGCTGCTGATTTCTTGTATTGCATCTTGCCGAGCACGGGTAACATAAAAAGTGATTTGGTTTTTCTAAACTTGCAACGTCATTAATTGGTTACGAAGTTCTACGAAGGTATCATAAGTTTTAGGTATGAAATTAATTTTAGGTCTAGCTTCGTTTAGTGCTCTTTTTCCTCTTTATTCGTAAAAATTCGAGTCCACGGTGGAATAATCGTTCTGACCTATAATCTAAATTTATCTTAAAGCATAAAAATTTACACTTACTTTAGTATATACTTTTTGTTTTTGTTCTTTTGTATCAACCGTTTCGTGTTTTCTGATTTTCTTATATATTTTTGTTTATGTTTTTATCAGAATTGCGATTATGACACCCACAGCAGTGCCACGGTCAGTTTTTGCTCGATTGCAGAGCTGTCACAACTGGGGCGCGTAAATCCAAAGGGTGGTCCTTTGACACGTATGCTGCTAAATGTCCGAACAAACCGGAATATAATTTTTAATGAGAAAAACTTGTCTTGCTCAAGAAAAATAACTTTTAATAGCACTTGCTCTTTCTATAGAATTTAAATTTAGGCAGGTTTCGTAACAACTACTCTCTAAATTCGATTTTATGTGGAATAATTGTAAGTAATGATTAGGCAAAAACGATAGCGTTTATTTCATTGTACTAGCAAATTGTGGGTTTTGGATAAAATTTTTGACGCTATAAAATTCTGTTCAATGATATCTATGTTCCACAAACGATTTTCACGTAATCTCTTCAGTGGCAATCTTATTTGCAAATAGCGTCTGAGACTTTGCTAAAATTATCAATTTAGCTCATTTGTTTGATTATTTGTTTAGTTTGTTCAATTTATTTTGCTATAGCATGTTAATAATAAAGAAATTACTAATTACAAAAATCATTTCTAGTTTTGAAATTTTATAAGTTATGATACTCCCTTGTTTAGATTTTGAAATTTTAATTAACAAACTCTTTACGCACTCGTCGCTGTTCGCGTTTCTTAAAATATCTATTAAGTAGCCAATCATCACAAAATTTGAATTTTTATTTGCAATAAATTTTGTCGGAATAGAAATAAATTTCGTTTTTTCTTCGATATAACGTAACTTCGATATAGCGCAACGAAAATAAAAATGATGTTGCTTTATATCGAGGTATTACTGTACTAATAAGTTACTAAGAAAAGTGCCAGAAAAAAATGTGTCTAGAATTTTCAGCAGTTTAAAGTTTGAACAAAATCGGAGCACCTTTTATCATGGAATTACTAAGTGATTATCATAGTTTTCGTTTAGTCTTTAATTGATCAATTAAGGGTTGAAAATGCTTCAAATTTGTTCAAATTTTGTGTGTGTTTTTTTTGTGCTTTTTTTATTTCGCGCTGTCATTTTCAGAATTATGGTGGTCACAAAAATCATCATTTTATTTTGCTATCCTTTTTTTTTCTATGTAGGTATTTGTAATCACAAGAAACTTTGAGTATCAGTCTAATAGTTTTTCTGTAAAGTTTTCAATAATACCTTTTAGGTATGTGGAATCAAAATCATTTAAAATAGTTCAGTGGTTTAAAAGTTACATTAAAAAGACAGGCAAAGATGGTGATTTTTCCGACCAGCCTATTTCAATATGGAGTACCGTGCCTCGATAGAAAAATATGTGGTCCAAATTTTCCGAAAAGGAACCGACACTTTGAACGAAATCGAAGAACTTTTAACTTTTAAGGCATTTTCGAATCGATGACTATCTTCCCAAAAATAACTTATCTATTTTATCAGTAAGTGGTTCATGGTTACCCGTAACTAAAACGGTTAAAAATGTATATTTAAAAAAAATATTTTACCCTTACAATCAACTGATGACTTTAATTATTAACTTTTCAATCGATCGTTAATCGTTTACAACAAAAGTTCATTACATCCGAGAAATAATGGAAAATACTTCAATTCAATTGTCTATGTTTATTTCTTTTTTAGCAAGAAATTGTCGATAGAATCTAATTCAGCTAGAAAAAAGTGATCTAATTATCGTTTAATCTACCTCTCTTTTTCATCCAACCACTCACTATACAGGATTTTGCATCGCGCGGCCCGACCCGTTTATCTCTACAATTGATATAGATACACCGACCGTAGCGCCCAAATTTATGACCCGAGGCCACCTTTATAAGGCTATCATAGGGGACTCGATCGAACTGCCGTGCAAGGTGAAAGACCTAGGTGAGTAAACCATGCATTCGTACAATCCAGCAACTTTATGTGTTTTGTTGTCCCGGGCAAACATAAAATGGATGAAATATCTGCAGCCAGCTATCCTGGGAATGAACGCAAGAAATAGGCATAAAAAACCTTCTTGCTGCCCAAGCGGAGTTGAAGCTCTGAAATTTGAAAATAAATAATTTACATTTCTGGTCATCCACATTTTCGGTTTATTGTAAATTTTTATTATGAAATATTTTTTTCAATTATAAAGAGCTTATATATTTTGGGCCACTATTTAATTTATTGATTTTTCTTAATTAACTAAAAGTTGCCTAACTATTAGACACACGACATGACTGTTTTCAGTGGTGGCAGTGGCCTCCGGCATTTGGTTCGCAAATATAGCGTCGTTTTATTTTTGCCCACTGAGACCAGTATGACGTAGTTTTATAATAGCCTAACCAACTCACATATTTGGGGTTTCATCCTCTTTCTATTTATTGTGTTGTCTCTCTTCTACATATGTGCGCGTCCAGGATCCTACGTGCTGTTATGGCGCCGGGGGACATCGGTGCTCACGGCAGCTAATTTAATGGTGACACGTGATCCACGCTTCAAGCTGGTAGAGGGCTACAATCTGCAAATAGCGAACGTGAAAATTCAGGATGCCGGCGATTATATTTGCCAGATCGGTGATAACGAGAGTCGGGATCAGGTGCACACATTGGAAATTCTCGGTAGGTATAGGTAAAGCAAACGGGTTTGGTCCCAGTTTAGGGAATTTCCGCACTCACACTGGACTCATCGAGTTTGAGTAGTTTGCTTGAATCGGAACCACTTATCGTTGTATCATTGCAGTGCCGCCGACGATACGAGTAGTCCCGCAGAATCGACAAATCACTGCCCGGAAGGGAAGCACCGTAACGCTCGAGTGCAAGGCATCGGGAAATCCGGTACCGGCCATTTATTGGCACAAAAAGGTAAGCTGTTTAAAAGTTTCAATCGATTTTCTTCGATGCTTGCGAGGTGTGATTGCTAGTGGATGGTAATTAATATGTCTTTGTTGGATTCATTTTTGCGAAAGTGTTCGAAAAACATTTGATATAACAACTGAAAGCAGCCAGTCGGGTTATGCTTGTAGAATTTCATGGTGCTTATGTAATATATAAGCATATATTTTGAATAAATATATTGGTGGAATTCGTGTGAATGATTTTTCCTTTAGGTGCGTCCTTTGAAAGGTGATCAATACCCCAATGACGAAATTTGTTTGCTACAGTGAGATTTCGAATTTGGCAGCAAACGCGTGAGCTAAAATCGAAACCGCGCCAAATTAGAATCTGGTTTTGATCTGGGAGAATTTTTATCACTATTGTCCGATTTATTCACGAGTTTAACCCTTGTATAGTCACAGCAACACAAAAGTAGCAGTAAAAATAGTAAAATCATCTTTTAGAAAAAATTAAAGTCGTTGGTTTTTTTTTCATCTTATGTACACATCTTATGTACAATGAAGTCATGAAATCATAAATTGTGAATTGCTGTGAAATCATGCCATATAAGGTAGCACAAAATCATGAATTCATGAACTTGTATTATGTTGTACCACAAGATAATCGTGATATCATAATTATTATTCATGGTGCATTTTCATAAAACATACGCTAAAAGCCTGAAATCATGAGTCATTTTGCTCATTTTGGAGATTGAATTTCTATCCGTGTATTAGTCTTATACAAATTTGAAAAAAAGTTTATGTCGCCCCCCCCCCTTCCAAAATTCTCGAAAATTGAAGGGGCAAAAAAATAAAGTGTAATACATATTACGTTGCATTCTTTAGTGATAAGCAGATTTTTTACAGTTCACCGAGTTTACATCTCTAAATTACCCAATATGTGCAAAGTTAAAGTAATTATCAGCTTAGTTTCGATCAACTTTCCTTCACCAACTGAGTTTTTTGATTCCTGCTACAGGTCGCAGGCGGTGCCAAAGCCGAAAATTGGATGTGCTTGAAATCAGACTTTTGGCTCCATTTCCTTTAAATCTTATTCCATTTTATTTTAACTTGCTTTAAAAGAACCGAATTAGATTGAGGCATCAATAAACTAAACAATATATTAGTGACATTTGGTACCGCTTTTGACGGACATATTCCGAATTGCAGGACGGTTATTTTATGCTGTCATCGGTAGTAGATAGATTAAAATAGAAATACAACAAATTAGACACTCCGGAATATCAGCTTTCAGTGCTTTCGGGGCTCCAATTGATCGTTTTTTCCGTAGTGTCCAAGAACTTACTCTAATTTTGGATGTTGGGGACATAAAGCTTACAATTTTACCTTACAAATACAATATTTTACCATGCATTAAATGCATGCAGAAAGGATGTTACTGAATTGTTCGAAACTTTTCGGACTATTGTCATGTTGTGATTATTATTGGGATCAATGGTGGCCCCGACATTAACATCAAATCAAGTCATGTTAAGTTATATTGCTTTTGTACTGTGCATCTTCTCCTGCTTTAAAAATGGAGTTTTAGTATGGATTATGGCAATGTGCGAAACTGGAATTAAATTGGAATAACATTTTCATTGCTGGGCAGTCGTAACGGTTTATCTCTCCAAACATTTCAATGATTAGTTCGGTTTGAACTAAAATTTAAGTACTGTACAACATTTTTGTATTAAATATGCATTAATATGGAAAAATAAATTCTGGTTTCTACTCCTTTGTTTCGGTTTTGAAGGTTTGATGTTATTATTTTTTTCTTCCCCCCCCCCCCCCCTTGAACAATATTTGGAGACCAGGACATAAACTTTTTTCCAAATTTGTATAAGCCTTATTACAGTTTGTAAGAATACAAACAAAAATCTAACACATATTATAATGAGTATATTGATAATCGAAATACTTGGAAATAAGTATCACAATTTTTACTACAAATGTGTCACCGATTCAAGAAAACATTCTAATTTTGATGAAGATTTTGAAAAACTGATTATTTTTGTTGAATATGAATATGAATATATGGTACTACCACCTGCCTTAGCAGAACATCCGTTCATAGCAATGAGCCTATCATGTCAAAAAGAGTTGAACATATTCAACGATTGGTCATGCTTCCCAACTCTTGTATGAAGGGCCAAAAGGGAATTGGTCGATAAGCAACATCACTTACACGTACCAGGGATTTAGAGAATCTCCTTCCAAGGGCTAAGTCACCTGAGTCAATCGTTGAATAAACCGTCTTAATGCAGAATGACTCCAGCAGGTGGGGAGAAGAGCCCGCTCATTATCCACGATGTGTTGTTAATCGGGCCAAGATTAACCCTAGAAAGTTGACTGTTTCACTCTCCCTAGGCCCACCGCTTCAAACAAGTGCTCTGATGGTCCCTCCCTCTTCCCGATTCTAGTTTATTTATGAAATGTGGTATATATGGGTAAAAATAGAACAATCTCACCAGCAGTCCTTCGAATGGAATAGAGTTGCGTCCTTTTAGTTTCCATAAATGCTTGTAATAATTAATTTAATTTTTCTTCTGGTATCCAATATCCATGTGCAGTATTAACACTCGTATTGGCCAAAGTCTTCACTATAAAGCAGTAAAAGCTTCATAAGCTAAAACGACAAAAATAATTAAAATAACTTATATTATGCTTACCAGATCGTGTGGCTCCACCTTCTGCCCAAAACCTCGATTATGAGATCAAGCAGCCGGGAACCACACAGTATCGCACCTCCTAGCTTGGCTACTCAATAGAGCATTACCGGGTATGGCCACGTGGAGGCGCTAGGTAGGGGCTTGGGATAGCTAGAGCTATATTGGACGCTCCTCATTTGCCTTCCCCATTTCATACCCAAAAACTGATTATTTTTGTTATGTCCAAAATCATAAAGCATGTACCTATTCTCAATTCTTTATCCCTTGTCTTTACCAATGATTGGTTTCTATACATACGATTGCAGTGCCAACATGATGTGCTTGTGTCGATTTGTTTATCATATAAAGTTGCAAGTCCGAGTGATTGTTTTGCTAACAGTACGGCAAGAACTATCACTACTAGCAGGATGTTCTTTCAGACCGTAAGTATGTTCCGGATGAGAATACTTCTCTTTTTTCTCCCCTGCGGTGATAGTATAGTTTTTCACTCAAAGCGACTTCGAAAAGTTTATTTGCTTTGAGTAAATAGTTGGTGAGGGTTTTTACCTTCCAGTGGATATGAGTTATGGTTATGGAGCAGTGCAGTTTGATTATTGAATGTTGTTGAAGTTGAATGAGCTAGAGCGATGAATAGGTGATACTATGAATGTGACTGCGTGTGGTCGACGGCAGGTGTTCTTGTGAATATATAATTTCCAATTATTATATTCAATACAATTCAACTGCCAATGCACTGCATCGTAAATGTGAGTAAAGACTGCAGGATATTGCATATTAGCTTCTCAAAACGGAAACATCCAACTATGTTCAATACGATTTCAATCAAAGGCAATATATTTAAATATATCTACCAGGATAAAACATGATCTGTTCAGAATATGGAGACGCCTTATTATTTTTACTTGAAACTTGTTGGCGTATGTATTTCGATTTATGTCTTTCGCTTTTTCCTAATCAATGTGCAGGAACATGTTTTGCAGCTAAATATAGTATACAGCAGTCTCCCGAATAAGGCGACGGGTGGTGTTGTACGCCCATCGCTATATCTCAGCTGTCCATTAACCAATAAAGTTGCTTTTTGATAGTTGACTATGTTATACCCGATCGTAACAATGTACCAAAAATCAACTTTATTGATTTATGGACAACTATGTAATCGCCTTGGGCGTATAGCACCACCCACTGCCTTATCCGGGGACTGCTGTTCTAGTGTACAAGAAATCATCATTAGAACACTACCTTCAAAACAACATGGGCCAATTAGGGTATATTTGTTTCCGTTACACATCTGGGTACATTTATTTTAACAATCAATCTTCATCAGAATTTATCCTACGTTTTCACGTAACGTGTGAGACCAAAAGCCTAGCTGGTACGTGGATGTAGATGTAGACATGTAGTGTAGATACCAGCAGCTTTTCCTGCCACGAGAAAGTAGTTAATCGTATCGAGTGTAGATTCAGTCTACCAGCGAGAGTCTTTTCAAGCTTTTCAATCAATCCAATAGTCACTCACGTCGAGCACCCGTCAGGGCAACGATGAGTCAATATACCATTCCTTTTACTTACTGCTGCGTTTTTTTTTTATTTCTCATCCTTTTCTGCCATCGTTTCCGTATAGGATTCATTCACGGGTGCATCGCATCTGTCGGAGAGCACCACATTGATTTTAGAACGGGTAGACCGGCATCACGCTGGCATCTACCAGTGCACGGCGGACAATGGTGTCCGGGAAGCAGTGAATGCCGACATCGACGTTACGGTATTGTGTAAGTATTTGAATCATTTTGTATTATTCTAATCACTGTGCCTGCTAGTCGTCTTCTACCACAATCTATTTTGCTTTTTTATTCCGTTCACCGAACTGAAGTGCATATCTGAACAGTCAGCGGAGATAGCATAATGACGAAGGTTAACGGTAGCTATCTACCTATTGTTGGTTAGAGATATTTTGTGTGGTTCGTTTACAAATTCTATAAAACTTACTGCAGAGAATTGAAGTATTGCAGCCTTTGACAACATTAAATGCATTGAAAGTATAGTGTATTATTGTATTTCAAACATTTCTGATTTTGAAGCTGTAACTCTATAATGTATTGCAAATATATTTTTATTTACTTGAAATTCAATCTACGTATTCCACTAAAACGCTCAAAAACATTGACAGTGTAAAAATGACACTTATAGTTAAATGCACTGGTTAGCTGTGCCAGGGATAGCTGTAATTGGTGACAGCGCTGTCATGTGGAACGAATTGAGTAAAGTAGAGAAATTATTGAAGGAAGGGTAAAGCCCAATTATACACAAGCACGCATAAAAATCAATAAAAGCATATCGCTCACTCAATAGCGATTATATCAAAGAGATGCAGTGCGGGTCATAGAGCAAACACCCGGGCGATATCACAATAGATCAACGATACTGGTCGCAGTGATGAGTCCATTATAGAAATAAAGCTCGACATTTCCAAAATTACCAGGCTATTTCACTTATTGATTTCATCATGGCGTGGCCAATATTTGCCAAAAAGAACCAGAGTACGCAAGCTTAATATGTAGCTTACCTCTCTCCAGCATAAACCATTTTCGTCGGAATGGGTGAATTTCCTATCTTGTACAATCCGAACGTCGAAAATTTCTGTACATTTGATCCGTTTTCAAACGTTTGTTTTCGTTCAACAAATTCACAGGGTGCGCAACTTGCGCGTATGTGAAAATGAATAGTGTTAATATAAGAATAATAGAATAAAAGAATAAAATTTAAATCGCTTAATATGAATGATGTATTACACACCTTACCGGGAGGTCATGGTATACTTTTCGCCCATGTATGAGGAAATCGGAGACTGGCAAAGTAAAGCAAAGCCTAGGCTATACAAGTTACATTTCGTTATCGAAACTTGACTTTCTGTTTTTATACGACAGACTTCGCAGCCAACTGTTAGAGTACAGGACAATTGCGGGGCTAGTGCTGCAATCCTGCTGACTCTAACAGCTTCTCCTAACCGAGATTCGAACATACGACGACTGGCGTAGTTCAGCATCGTACCTCGATACCAACTGGGAGACTGGCGCACAATAGTAATAATAACCCTAAGATTCCATTCAGGAACATTTCAGATTCAGATTAGTAGACTAATGATCTGTCTCCTAATTTTTGTAATATTGCGCTTTTTTAAAATAAATTTGTCCACTTCCATTATCAAACTGCATACCTATTTAAAATTAAACTGTTAAAGGCACAGCTTTTGCCATAACAGCGAAATTCTTTTATTATAAATGCAACAGCGTTAAACCTAGCGGAAGAAAAATGCAAACATTTGAGTAAAAGTAAATATTTCCGCCCAAACTGAAACTCTTTTTACTTACCAAACGAGCATAGTCGATGTGGAAATCGAAGTTCCATCTGCATTGTGTAGGGATTGTTTTTCTTTTCCAACTCTCGTGCGCTTCGGTAGCTCTCGAGTGAAGCGGAAATGGAGTGTTGTTTATTTGCCGAAGCAAATCGTGAGAAAACACGATCGGGCGGCGCTCCCAGCCAGCGGGTGCATCAGAAAAAATGCGAGCAGCATACTTTGTGAGACTCCACACACACTCCAGACTCCACTCTCCAGAGGCTGCTGGCTATGGAATCTCACAATCTAGGAATGGTTTTATTCAATTTTCCAATCAATACACTGTTTTTGTGAATAAATAATTTCGCTATGTAGGGAAGCTGCTCTTCCCGCAGTTAGCTTTCGCAATTCAATATAAATGCATATTATTGTGCAATTTTATACAGCTTGCGAGACCAGATTCAAATGTTTAAAAGTCCACATTGGAATAAAAAATGTCTATCTAGAGAGTTGGTTGGTTAACGAAAAGCAGTTGATGTCTTAATTGTTTTGTCAGTGAACTAAGCTTAGACAGAAGTGGCAAAGAAGTTAAAAACGGCTCATGTCTAGGTACTGCTGCCGCTTGACAAAAATTAAATTTATAGTATATCGGGGTTTCAAAGAAATGAACTTTCAAAAAAAAAATATTGTACGGAATGGTTTAGTGAAAACAATTTTCATGAAATGCTTTACAAATTTAATTTCTTGTTTAACTTTTCTGAGATTTAAAATTTATTGACTTCATCGTTGTTTATTTTTCATTTTTTGGTTTATTGTAACCTTTTTTAGTTTTATACAGAGTCGCACCATAGTAGAGATTAAATTAAACGATTGTATCAATATGTTACGACTACAGATCAAACTGTAGTAGGGCACGAGAGGGTATTTTAAGCCCATTAAGCGATGGCATCTTTTTTTCGGCCTATGGTCTAGTTCTAGTGGAAGAATAGGTGGTTTTGACGTTCTTTGAATAAAAAGTAATAGATAACTTACAGTTTTGAGAAAATAAGGCCATTACAAATATTTTAAATAGTTTTTGTCCTTCCGGTGTTGGACCACTGAAGGGGGGGGGGGGGGGGCGAAAAAAAAACAAAGTGAATTTTTTAATCGAGCAAAAAAAAAAATGGATTTTAGGCATTTTTATTTTAAGTTTAAACGTGAAAACCAAATCTATTCTTGCTTTTAATATATACGTTGTTAATTTCCATGCAAAAATCTATGAAAAAAAGACAAAAACGAAAGAAATTTTTTTTGGCCGATTTTCGGAAATTTCGCTGTTTGAATTTCTATTTCTATTTCATGCTAGAAGTGTGAACTCAACTCGTACACTCATTTTTCAAGTTTTTCAGGCTGTAGAGCCCACAGACAATTGATTTTATAAAAAAAATTTAACTCATATCCTACAAATAATTTTTTTGCCCCCCGATTTTTCAAGCCAATTTTCAAGGGGGGGAGGTACACAAACTTTTAAATTGATTTGCAATGGCCTAATTAAAACATATTAAAATTATATGTCGGCGCAGTACTTTTATTGGCGAAAGAAAAGGCAAATAGGCTGAATTTAGAAACCTGCTGAAAATACCCTCCCGTACCCTATCTTGCATTTGTGAACATAGGAAAAGTTTTACATTGCTAACCACAAATAGTAGGATACATAAATTATATTAAAATGTTTTTAAGAAACTTGTCTTTAAATTTAATAAAAAAAAGCCAACAGCTAGTTTTCTTAGTGGGTTAAAAAACTTACTTAGCCAGTTATGCTTCAGCTCCAGGTTTTTATTAATATTTCACTATCTGAAATTTCCGAGGCATGCAAAACATTCTATAGGCGACAGGTTTTCATATTTCTCGATGCAAAAGGGTAACAGAAATGGTAAGCAGTAAGACGCAACTAATCGAGCTCCATTCCCGAAAGTTTATTTGAAAATGTCTTTCAGTATTGGCTTCTCTCGGCATAGTTTTACTCGGTGCTCGGTGGGCTTGCCTTCGTTATCACTGTCGTTAGTTGCACTCGTTTTTCCTATGCTCGTTTTTCACTCCAAAGAATGCGAAAACGACAGCGGCAGACGCGATTTTGCTATTTTTATTTAATCTAATTTACATAAGCTCACGGTCGCTCTGCAGGCGAGACAAATTGAATTCGAATTCGGGACGATGAGGATACTCTACTAGTCTAAGACTGATGGAAGAATACGGTTGTTTGTCGAAGGACTAAAGACGTCAAGCTTCTGCGTTCCGTAAATATTGGCGCTGCATAAAAATGTAGATTTAGAGACTATCTTTCAAAGATGTATATATTTATACTAAATTTTATATAAGCATTTTGCTGTGCCGTATATTTAGTATTTAAATATTATTTGCTATATTCAAAATTTCAAATAGACAGCAATAGTATTAAGTTAGCTCAAAGAATTAGTCATTCTTTATTACCTGTATTCATAATAATGGTTAGATCAAACAATCTTTTTAAGCGTAAACTAGTGACATTTGATATTTTTCTTGTACTTGTTCTTTATGCTGTACATTGCAGCTCCCCCTGACATCACGGTGGAGAAAACCTGGGTGCATGCCAGCGAAGGTTTCGATATCGATCTAATGTGCACGGTGCATGGGGATGTTAACTCAGAGGTAAGTTCCAAATTCAGCTGCGGAGAAACTAAACTATAAGATGAAAGCAACCTTTGTACGTGTCATTAATTTTTCCCTCAGTTGCAATCAACATGATAAAAACACTGCATAAAAACTGTAACTTAAACTGTTAGTTATGTATTTAGTTTTCTATACTGTTAGAATGAAGCGAATAAGACGAAATAAGAGTATTATATGAATTTACATACATTACGCTCTTTTTTAGGTTCAATAATTCTAATGTCTGCTAAGCCTATTTAATCCTGGTTTACCGAAGAGATTATTCTTCAAAATGGGACAAGATCAAACATTATTTGATCATTGATACAAACTGCAGATTTTCATAAACCACCGCCAACGATACATCCTTCGGGCTTGATGGCTTCACACATGAATCTTCAATTTAGAACTGCATCGCCAGTGCCACAGAAAATCGAACGCGTAGATAAGGATGCAAATAGGACATAGCTGTGAAATTGAGTTATCTTGTGACAACTCACAAAGAATTTCTCGAACAGATCTCGAAGGATTTCAGCAGAGGCAGCAGCTTACATTTTAAGTAAATATTAAAAAACAGTTGTGTTTTTACAAAGTTTGACATAAAAATCGGTCATATACTTGTTTGGGGACGGACAAATTGTTAGTTTCGATAGAACTTGACGGGAGTACAACGTGCACCAGTATCACATTTTTGTTGACTTCAAAGCAGCATACGATACAGTCGATCGAGACCAGCACTGCAGATAACTCATGCATTGCACGGGTTTCTTGACAAGCTAACGCGACTGAGCAGAGCTATATTAGATTAAGTGATGAGTTTCATCCGCATCTCGGTGATACTCTCGAGTTTCTTCGAGAGGCGACGAGGGCTGAGACAAGGTGACGACTTACGAGTATCTTGCGTGCTTTTTCGACATCACAGGGTGAGATGCATTCGTGTTTATGAGATCGCTGGTGACCGGGGACAACAACACTGATAAGGAGATCTAGCGGTGCATTCAAGCCGAAAATCGGGGCTATTTAGCTCTTCGCAAAACATTACGTTCAAGGAGCATTACGGCGCCGTACGAGCTGACAGTGGACGAAACTCTCACCAGACCAGTGAGAAAAGTTTTGCTGTATCTTTTGATTTACGCTGCTACACTGCTGAGACTTGTTCAGCTAAGTTGTTCTGCCAAATGAATCAAAATTGAGTCAAAGTGATCGAACCATTCCTGATCCAAAAGAGTTGAGTTTGAGGTTTTCATTTCCCACAGGACAACAAGAATTATTATAAAACTATTTTTAATCACTTCTAAAGAAACAGGTGCATCTTTATCAATATATATTTGTTTATTTATTTCGATGATGGATTCGTTTCAACTGCTGGGTACTTTTTGAGAAATCAACAATATTCTACGTTAGACCTCATTTTAGGAGTTTGTAAGATAATTAAAACTAATTATTGATTTGATATTTCTATTGAAAATTATGGACAGTCGTATTTTGGAATGGTTGTATTATATTGTTGATTATAAAATAATCAAAAAATTTGAAACCTAAACTACAATTTCTATATGGTTCCTTAAAAGTGTTTCAATTTTTTAGATCAGTGCTTTAAAGTACAATGTAAACTAAGACTAATTTATCTTGTACATGAATAGTCCCGTATACAGGTTTTTATTGATTAAATTTTCACACTAAAAGACAAAAACCAACTATTCCCAGATGAATATTATAAACCTATTCTGGTGAATTCCAATTCGAGTGCAGTATGAAAAAAAAAATAAAATGCTCAAATAATAACTTCCTCACTTCGTGTTATACCCTGTCATACATTAATTAAAAACTTTGTCTTTATTGTTCCATGTCGAGTTGAAAAGTTGGTGGTTGAAAGAGGGCAAAGCGAAGTGCCAAGGTGCTGATAGTTTGCATCTGTATCGTACCTTTAGAAGTGGCGGAGCAACTATTTTCCTACCAGTAGAGCTCTGTGGAAATGCTTTTAAGGCGGGTTGTTGGATTGTGCCATTCCACAGTTCGAAAACTCACCCACGATACAAACCACTTTAATACAAGTATGTATATATATACGTCATTGCATGTTTGAGGGTGACAGTGAAAGTTGTGCCTCTCAACTCAGATAAATATTTTCAAAAATCTTATTCGTTTAAATCGCTATACGTTTTCCGTTGAAATAGACAAGGAACATAATTGACAAGTCGCAAAACTTTTTTACCTCAAAAAAACGTATTTGCTTCATGGGGAAAGATGAAACGATACTGTCAGCACAGCTGAAAAAAACAAACAGTTCGAATCCAAAACACTTTTTTTAGTGTAAATATTTGATTACATAAAGTACTTAAGAGCTACTATCCTATATCATATTGTATGTTCAATCACAAGTGGTGGCTTTTCAACATTATTAGAATTGCATTACTTACTATTATTACGATTTATTACGCTTTGTGACACGACATTGCTGTGATAGCAGCTGGCTAGACCTGTCCAAAACATAGCTAGGCCTTCATAGCACTTATAGAAGAGTAAAATACATTTGTCGGGTGATTTTTCAAATAGACCTATGTGAAAATGAGAGATTCTCTTCGCGTCTCCTCTCTTCCGCTTTTCACGGCTACATAAATGCATAGAAAAGAAAATTTTCAAAACAGTTAGCCAACTAGTGACTCCGGCAACCGATTCATGCAGAGCTGACGTGTTAAAATGCATTAGTATCGCCGTAAAATACGGAAGAGAGGAAACATGAAGAGAATCTCTCATTGTCATTTAGGTCTATTTGAAAAATTACCCGAGATTTGTTGAAACCCTTCCTTTTGTATACTTCCAAATTCATGGTCTTATCCGTCACAAAAACCCGGGTTTTCTTGTAATGGACAAATCATGAGTTTTTTCGCGAACTAATCTGCGAAAACAAACTCGAACCTGCTAATAAATAACCTTGCCACGAGCAGGAGCCTTGGATTTGACCCTCGATATTTTGTTGAAATCGGCTTTCGCATATCTTTCATCCTGCAGCAAGCCGCATCCATCGCGATACGTCAGCTGCTTGTCGTGCAACTTACCTGGTTCCTGGCCACTGTTTGTTGTTTAAGGCTTTGCTTGGGTTGTCTACTTGCTCTGTATCATTTGTAACAGAGAAATCACAGCATCATTGAAAGATACGTCGGTCACGATTTCGGTGGTCAAAGGATGCCCACAACGAGGAGCTCTCTCCCTCTTGCTTTGATCACTGGTGGCTGACGCGCACTCCTTCACAAGCTATCACTGATTATTAGGGGCAAGTTTGAAGCATTTAGGTCAAGTCGTCAAGTCGTTTGTCAAACTAAACAAAGTTCAACGCCTTTCAGTTACCAAAGCTATGCATACAACTGTAGCCTTGGAGGCAATGCTGCGCTTGCTGCCTTTGCATATTGCATCTTCATGTAAAGAGGGAAGCCCTAGGGGAAGCCGAGCTCGGAGCACTAAGATTGCAAAAAACTAAAACTATAATCAAAAGTATCTAAATCGGATATCTTCCCTTAGTAACTTCAGTCTCTGGCTGCATGAAAGCAAGGTCCAATACGGACACGGACTTTTCATATGAAGTGATTGAAACAGATCGCTCGATGTGAATCGAGGGCAATGAAATTGCTGACAACCTGGCAAGACAAGAATTGGCTCAACAATTTATCGGCTCTGAATCATTTCTGGGCACCTCCACATCCGCCGTAAAAGACAAATTACTGGCATAGGAAAAGCTAGAAATAGTCTCTCGTTGGAATCAAACACAGGCTTGTAGACAAGCTAAACAGTTTATCTACCCGAAGCTCGCAGTGGCCAAAAATTACTTAACTCAACTCGTAGTGAACCACGCACTTTATCATTTAAAGAATATCGGCAAGATATCATCTAACACCTATCGCTTTTATAACCCTAAACTTGAAAGTTCAGCGCATCTGCTTTGCAATTGTGAAGCTCTTGCGTTATCTAGCCATAAATATGTTTCTATTTTTCAACGACGTGGCTACACTGCTTGTAGCCGGATGCGCACTTATCTACGCTGATGACCTTAAATTGTTTCTTCCCGTGCGTTCCATCGACGATTGTCAACGGCTGCAAGAATCACTAGACGTCTTCGTGAACTGGTGCAAGTTGAACTACTTGATTGTAAGCACAGCAAAATGTGAGGTAATCACATTCCAGCGCATCCAGAGCCCAATTATCTTCGATTAAAATATAGACGGGAATACTTTCCGGAGGGTGGATCACGTTAGCGACCTCGGCATCGTACTCGACTCCAAACTTACGTTTAACCGTCACTATTATACTATTATCTCGAAAGCATCTCAACAGCTTCCGTTTATTGCCAAAATTGGGAGAGATTTCATGACTCCTCACTGTTTGAAATCGTTATACTGTGCGTTAGTCAGTCCTGTGCTTGAAAATGCAAGTATAATCTGCGGGTCCTATCAGCTCACCTGGATTTTAAGAATCGAACATATTCAAAGAAGATTCATCGGTATGGCCCTTAGAGATTTGCTTTGGAGAGATCCTGAAAATCTTCCTCCGTATCAAGAACGTTGTCACCTGCTAGACTTAGACACTTTGGAACGGCGCCGCAATGTTCAATAGGCAACGCTAGTGGCAAAAATACTTAATCATGACGTTGATTCACCGACCTTACTGACAAAACTAAACTTTCGTGCATCGCAAAGACATTTACGCACCACGGTGCTATTGCCGAGTTACATCGAACCACGTTTGGGTACCATGAACCATCAATGGCTACATGTATCCGGACATTCACGCAGGCTGCCTGAAGGACTGTTCGAGTTTGGAGAATCTACCGGAAAATTTGTGTACAAATTGAAGAGAACTGACTGGATTTAATATAAATTTGTTGACTTGTGCTATATATTTCATTAGACCTAGTCAGATAGATATAATTTATAAAGAGAAAAAAAATGCTTCAGTAGTTTTTTTTCTTATTCCACATGAAGTAGCAACAAAGCAAAGCAAATCCCAGTTGCTACATTCCGTTACCGAAACCTTCTGTTTTTATACGACAGACTTCGCAGCCAGCTGTTAGATTATAGGACAATTGCAGGGCCAGTTGCTACGATATTGACTTTAACAGCCTCTCCCAGCCGAGATTCGAACATACGACGACTAGCTCATTAGGCCAGCGTCATACCTCGAAGCCAACTGGGAGGCACATGAAGTATGGAGCCTAAATCCTAAAATAGGACATTGGTTTTATTAATCGTGTTGTACCGAATTGAAGTGCAGAATTACAACTCCATCACTGGGTTCATCTCCATCATTAGGTATGAGCAGTCCGTAAACTACGTACAGCAATCGGGGCCTGCCACAAAGACGATCATTAAAACCATCGCAGTGGTCTTTAAACTCAATGCGCTTCTAGAATACAAAAAAATCTAGTGAACTGGTTTAGTTGAATACATACACAGAATCTTCTAACATTTCTTGACTCTGCACAGAGACAGATCCTATATGGAAGAAAATATGAAAGATTTACCTGATGATTCACCAATATTGGCTGCTTAACAACTCCATAATGTTTACAATGAACAAATAATAAAAAATTGCTGAACATTTTATCTATAAAACGATATACTGGCGGTAAGATTCCTTACAGTGATAAAAAGTCATTGGTCTTTAACAATTTTTATTCCAACGTTTTAATCCAATTTAATGTTTGAATTGGTTTTAATAGACCATTCTGTCCTTTCATATAAGTCTGCTGCTTTTGTTGTTTACGCATCATGAAGGCATCATCAAGGCCTGTGAAATTTTAGGAAACATTTTGCTTATTATGTCTTACTGCTGAAACACTAATTATAAATCCTTTTTCGTAATCGTCCGCAGATGTTATGGTATCAAAATTCGTTCCTATTGGACCCCACCGATCGGCGGTCTATGTACTCCAAAGGCGACAAATACACGCTAAACATCAGAAACTTTCAGCAATCTGATTTCGGTAACTACAGGTAAGTTTGATACAATTACAATTATTGCACAACGCGAATAATAGAAGATACAAAAGCTTGGGAACGGTAGTTTTTTAGTTCAAATTTATATTTCATTTTGAAAATAATTAATTTTTATAATATAATTTTCCTATTTCAAAGAATGCTACAGAACAAGCCCGCCCAGCTAGCTTCGAGGTTCGATGCTGGTATAACAAGCCAGTCATCGTATGTTCGAATCTCGGTGGGGCTGTGCTGCTAAAGTGAATAGCATCGTTGCACCAGCCCCGTAATTGCATTGTACCCTAATAACCGACTGTGAAGTCTGTCGATAAAAAAGGATCAAACCGTGGAGACGATTATAACTCAACGCTTTACTTTGTTACAAAATATTCCGACGTAAAATCTTCTAGAAAAAGTTTGAATGTAAAGCAAACTCTTCTAATTTGAACTAAACTTTTGGGGCGGCCGAAGCCTTGGGCTTAAACTTCTTTTCTAAGACTTGACCCTTCTTTATTGACAGTGAAGTCGGCAATGAGAGTACAGGATAGTTACGGGGCTAATGCAACAATCCTACTGACTCTATCTAGCAGCACCACCTAGCCGAAGTTCGAACATATGACGACTGGCTTGTTAGGCTGGCATCGTATCTTGAAACCAACTAAGCCGTTGGAGGTCGACAAATCATATTTTAAAAATTATGGATTGCTCTGAAATTATGTCCAACGATGTGTTGTATCAAAATTGATTTCTAAATATGAAAACTGCAAAAAAGAA
Organism: Sabethes cyaneus; assembly: GCF_943734655.1. Taxonomy (NCBI): domain Eukaryota; kingdom Metazoa; phylum Arthropoda; class Insecta; order Diptera; family Culicidae; genus Sabethes; species Sabethes cyaneus. The sequence goes on along the minus strand of NC_071354.1, from coordinate 407,205 downwards.
AGAAAATTAACATTGTTATGAAAATCAGTAAAAAAAACTTAGGATAAAAAATAGAAGTAATTTGCAGCTTTGAGATTTGAGATGGAGCAATACTTATCAACGGATTTCGTAGAATGGCGTCTTTTACGAGTTTTTCCTAATTAAGAATTTTTTACGTTACATATGTATTTTAAATGTGAACAACAAGTTCTTATGTGACTTACAACAAAACCATTATGCTTCTAAATACAGCCGTTTTCAACAAATATTTGAAGAAAAGTTTAGTTCATTTTTTTTTATTTTAGATACGTGCGTATCATATGTTATTCGCGTTTCACTACTTTATCCATAAAATTTCTAATAACTACATTAAATTTTTGAAATTTGTCCGAATACACCTGGTTGATTCAAAATTTACCTTACCGAAGTTTTTGGAGCGTCTTTGTAGAATGCGAAACCTGAAATTAAATAAAATAGAAAATTTTTCCAATTAAAATGAACTATTTATATTTATTTGCGACAGTTACGTAAGTATCTGTAGTAAATAGTAGAATTTAATTGAAAAAGTTTTCTTTTTTATTTAATTTCAGATGATTTACTTGTCCCATACGGTATTCAGAGTACATTCAGATACTACAACATTTTTGTTTAAAAGCCAAAGGGAACTATTAATTCTCAGTCCTGATTTGGTGAGATGTTTTTAGTTGAGCTATTTGTAAAGTGTGTGCAGTCAATTTGAACATATTCATTTTAATATAATCCACAATCGAACTCAAACATGGCCAGTTACATTTCCAACTCTGTAGTGCCAGACATTTTCCGTAATTGTGAATTTTTTTTGTATAATAGCAAATGTAAAAGCCTTCCAAATAGCTAGCCTTACTCTACTCGAAGGTTCGCAAAGCAATCTTTAAGGTAGAACCCCATTTTTTGTTCACAACTATCAATTTTCCTCATAATAAATCATACTAAAATAGGGATTTATTATCTTTTTACACATAGTTTGCCGCCTCTCCGATCTTTTCGCCTAAAGAAGTATCCGTAATCCTTGTGCCGCATACAAAACCAGGCATAAAGGAAACTTCGGCAGTCACTGCAGCCACAGAGGATATCGTTTTCCCCGTCGGTCGTTGGAGGCGTAATCGTGATGCTTTCGCATTTCCAATTTCTTTCGTTGCTGCCGCTTGGTTGCCGTGCGCCCTGCCAAAGGCGTCTTTATGATAGTACTTAGCGTAATCATGTAAATTTCAATTCAACTTTTTCTGCTCATAAATCTTTCTGCCATTCAAAACCGGCTGACTTGTGCTACTTGAGAGTTGAAACGAGCGGAGGACGAGCAGCCGACGGAAACGATGAATCTGTTGAGAGTCCGCGAGTACTGTTAGGCAGGAAGGAAGTAAGGGGCGTGAAATGAAGTAAATTTACAGCACCATTCAAGTGTAATAAGTATCATTATCATGGATATGAATTCTCAATTTGCGGATAATCTTTCACTCTCAACCTTAAGTCAACCCGAGTGGGCAGCATGGTATGCCGTATCGTAAATCTGTTACTGTGTTGCAAAATAGCTCCATGCCGACACGCGGGATACAATCCGAGATTTTATAGAGCTTTCACCTGATAGGAAAGTTCAAAATAGAACATATTAGCGTAATTTGTTACAAATTTAAATGCTGAAAAAGTGCTGTTTCTGGCAGTGAGAATATTTAAAGTGAGATATTTCACGAATTCATTCTGTTTGTTTATTATGAAACCGTACGTTACTTGCACACTTTGTACCTACTATTAGTTTTAACATAATAGGGTTGACCCAAAATACTATCCGCATTTCACGTTTCAAATGTCTCCAGTACATAAAAAATGCTTATTCCGCAAGTTGGCCGATCCAAGCAAATGTTGCAGCTAAATTTTGAAATGAATTTAGTAAATTTTAAAAGCCAAAAAACCTGGTTGACGAATTGAGTTTTACTTACCGGAATTGTTTAAACGACGATTGTTAATATGAACGTCAATCAATGTAGTTCAATAACGGTGCAAAACTCCCCGGAACAGAGTCGTCTTTTATGCAGATAAAACTCAATTTAGAAGTTTCTAGTTATGCTCAAGACAGTATTGCACTGTAAATTGATCGATAACTGTAACATCGATAATAAAAGAAGAAATGTGTGTAAATTATATTTTATTACTAAAGAAAATACTATTTAGTAACTACATTGGATGATCCACCGTTAACTGAAGTTTTTGGAGCATCTTAGTGGAGTACGAAACCTGAAATTAAAGAAAAAAAAACTATTTCCGATTAAATTGCACTATTAATTTTATTCAGGACAGATACGTATTTCGCCTACGACCTACGTAGAAAAGTTTCAGGCCTTAACTTATTTGGCTTGCCGTCCTAAGACATAGGCAGATTTTTTTTAATGGCCATAAAGGTAGGTCGATACTGGCAACATTTCCAGAACTGATTTCACAGAAATGGCCATAATTTGGTTGTTGTTCGACAGATTTTCATTCTCTTTTCACCAATCGATTGGAAATATAGTCTTGTTTTGGGACAAAATCTGAATATTATTAAATTTCCATGACAGAAAAAGATACAAGCGATGAAAAAAATCACTTTTTGACTGGACAACCAGGACAGCCCGGAATATCTCCGGTGTTCTCTGGCTGCTGCGAATCTTGAAATATTTCAAACAAACTAGCAAACAAACTATCCCCGTCGAATGCAATGGGTTTCATCTAAAAATGTCTTATTTTGTATAAGTTATGGCGGCTTGAATTTCATCAAAATTTTGCCTGTTGTGATTATGTTGTATATATACATCTTTTTCAACACATCCAGGACACATTAGACAAACCGACAACAATAATATTTAACATACTCAAAGATAGTATTAATTTTTACAATTTCAGTTGCGTCGCAGACAATGCACTCGGTAGGACGAAGAAATACATTGAAGTGTCTGGCCGGCCAGGACCAGCCAACTTTTTGTCACCTGCCTACAGTACCCACCTCGATCGATACAACCTTACGTACACGATTGAATCGATACCACCGTTGGACGAGATTAAACTGCTGTACCGGAAGCTAATGGTATATACTTTGATTCCTAAACACATAGTTCTTCGTTTTCCAGCCATGGGTTTAATAATCGATCATTGAAGATAGCTAGAATAGAAGTGACAACAGCTTGCTTCTGGCGCTAGTGCATATTAAAGCGCCAAAAGCGCTGACAACTATCATTTTAAAATCAGCTATCTTCAATGATCCATTGAGATCGGGTTCCTTCTGTTGACCCAAAGGTTTTATCGACGAGATTATCGCATGTTTTATTCAGTTTCTTTTACGTTATTAAGGTATTAATATCATAACAATTAAACCCTCAACCTGTTCTTTGTGGAGAGAGTTAACTTTTAGTGAAAGCTGCATGATCGAAACAGCTGGGTACATTTTGAGGCTCTTCAAGGCGATAATATGCACAGCTAAACTAAGCAGAACTAAACGGGCAAAAACGGCGAAAATGTCAGGATCAAGGACATAAAATGTTTAATGTATTATTGCCAATTAATTAGGACAGTTTCATAGATACTTTTTATCATCATCTATAGTTACAATAAAATGTCCTGTGTCATCACCTACAAATTCTGTCTTATAGGAAAATCTAATCGTTTGAAAGATACAATACCTTCTGTCAACATAGAATATTCGGTACCACACTCTTGTGTATTCTATTTCTGCAACTAGCTGCATTTGTGTAACAATGCACTAGTATGCTTCAACGAAGGATGGAAAAATTATATTTTTTAGTTTGGGTTGTGAATACGTACTTTTTCCTTGGTTATACACAATCAAATCACAGAGAAAATCTTTAATCATTTCTTTGATCATTTGTTTCTAAAATAGGGAAACCCATTTCACTCTATCGATAGAGTATGCTTCATGCCGCAAATCCCTCCGGGATTAATTTTAAATAGCAATAAAACTGAGAATATAAACTCTCAGATGACTTCTGTTACTAGTCGGTTGTCATTTACGTTTCGTATCGAAACACAGTTATTCGATATAACAGGTTGATCCGGAAACACCCTCAGAATGGTGGAATAAACTTTTTACTCCATGCTTGATATCATAGTAGCGTCCTCCTGCCTTTAATCATCCGATGTTAATCTTATTATTCGCTCAATCCTCTGAGTCAACCATCCTGATGATTATACTACGCCACCACAACCGATACAGTCGTCATCGCAATGGCTTCAGCTGTCCTCCTCTCTATTTGCGCAATTTATCATTTTATTAATCTTTAATTACTTTTCCATTGCCGTTTTATGCTGTCTTCCACCAGTCGAGCAGACTGTTCAAGGGTTCAGACAAGTTGCGACTGGCGATGCTTGCAAGACGAATCCATTAAAGTGATTCTTTGTGCCGTTGCTTTTTTCTTGCCCATGGAAAGCTGCAGTGAAACTAAGGAAGATAAAGACGACGACGACGGTGGCTGTTATCACAGTTTCATTAGTCACAATGACTTTCCGTATTATGCGATGGCCCTGCTTTCATCGCTCTGTCTCTCGCTTAAATCAACCCACAATCGTCTTCATCACCGCCTTCGTTGATCTAAAAGAAGGAGCGAACCAAATGCACAGTGCACCGAGTACATCTGCTGTGAGTGCTCTCCTTATTTAGCAAAGTCCCAAGCACATTGCATTGATTCGTTCTTTCAGTTCTATACCTAGGTTAGCTCACTAGGGTCATAAAATTTGAGTGAATCAGTTTGGTGGGAATTTTTTTACGAAAACATATTTGACCCGATAATCGAAATTGTTCAGATTTTTTCTTTACGAGCATTTATAAATTAACGCTGTAACAATTGAGCCGTCCCGAGTTATAGTGGTTTATTGACCATTTTTATCGAAAATGAGATTTTTGCATAAATCGTATTCTTTTACATAGATGTACTCTGCAAATAATAAAAAAATTTATAAAGTAGGTTTCCAACCTGCTTTTTTCATGTTAAATGAAACAAAACAAAATGCCCTGGTCTATGTACATGGGCCATATAAATAATCGATATTCGACCATCTCTTATTTCAAAACTGCGATGGAACACATGGGTCGACTTCTACATGTTTAACCTGTAGGGATCGAGCGGGGCGATAAGAGAAAAATATTGTTTGTTTGTCTGTGGTTGAGGACTTAGAAGCAGTAGAGATAGGGTCACGTACTCTCCGCACTGAGAGAGTAATACTGGTGTGAATAGGGAGAAAGGAGAAATAAACTCAGTCTTGTGATTGATCGTGTCGCGTAAAGACGTATTTATTTCGCATTTAACACAGTTCGCATTTAACAAAATGTCCGTCAATTCGCGAAATCACCACAATGGCGCAAGTTGGTAGGCTTATTAGTGAATTATGTTCAGTTATTATAAGTAAATGAGATGTTTTGCTAGACGCTGAAATATTGGCTCAGATGTTAATGGAATTTTAGATAATGTGCGCGTGATAAAGACATTGAAAAGTCGCGGTTTTGTTGTATGAGCCTAAATTAAAGGATGATGAAATATGTTTATTTTAAAAATACACGGGTTGGATTATTTCCTCAAGTGTTAATTTTGATTATTCAACGATGTTCATAGGATGTTGGCAGTGAAAACACAGGTAGATGGGTGTAAAAAACGGGGTGCATAGGAATGAAATGTGTGCATGGCGGCCATGCTGAATAGGCGCCTATACGGGTGAAATAGTGGCAGGAAATGAACTTGCGATAGCGATGTGTGAGTGTGTTGGAAGTACAGTTTCGTTCGGGGACAAATGAGTATTGACAAGTGAGTGGAAAGTTTTAATTCGTTGCTTTTTGCCTTCAGCTGCTATTTGCAGCGCAATGGATAATGGAAGCTAGCTATGTGACGCATACATAAACGAAAAGCAGTAGCCGAACAGTTTGGGGTAAGGATGTATGCGTGGAAAGTATGGCATCGTACGGCAGCCATCGAGTGGAAAGTTTTTATTCGGTTGCGCTATGGGCGCTGGTTGCAGCGCGATGGTTTGTGAAAGCTTGCGTTTACAGCGGAGGGGGAATAAGCTTGGGGGTAACGATGTGTGTGTGCGAAGTATAGCATCGCTTGGCAACAGGTGAGTGGAAAGTTTTTTATTCGGTTGCTTCCTAGCTGCTGTTTGCAACGCGATGAGTCATGAAAGCTTGCGGCAGCAACATGTACGCACTTACACAGGCGAATTAGTAGTGAGTGCCTGGGGTAACGTTGTTTGTGTGGGAAATATGATATCGCGCGGCAACGAGTGAGTGGGAAGTTTTATTCGGTTGCCCTATATGACCGCTGTTTGCTGCGCGATGATGTGTGGAAGCTTGCGCTTACAACATCTACGCGGTTACATACACTATCGAAACAGCAGTGGGAGAATAAGCTTGTGGTAACGATGTGTGTATTTGCGGGAAGTATGGGTATGGCATCGCACGGCAGCCGTCAAGTGGAGTTTTTAGTTGGTTGCGCTATAGCCACTGTTTGCAACGCGTAGAGTTATGAAATCGGGTACCGATTTGATATTTGGTTAAATATGAAATGCCTTCAAAATTTCTAATTTACAATTCTTATAAAGGATTAAGGTTTTTAACTACATTAAGGAGCCAAAGTTACATGATCATTATTTGTTTATGTAGTTGCGTTTTTTTCTAGCAAAACATCTCGGTTTTATTAGTTTCATTTGTTCGTTTAGGCGTTCTAGAAAACGATTTATATTTCAAATTTTGTTTTAAGGAGCATTCGGTATTTATCGTAATATAAATGTGGCTGCGTTTTTACAGATGGAAATGCAATTTTTAAGTCATTGCTGCTAGTTAAGGTAGCTATGATGAAATAATGTAAGGGTTAATTGCATTATGCTACCTGTAGGGATAATTAATAAGTACTTTTTGCATGCAAAAATCCATTTCCCCGAGAGGAAAATAAAAGGTATTACATTTTACTGAGAGGGTCATACAATAATACATTTCCCCGAGAGGAAAATAAAAGATATTGCATTTCTCTGAGAGGAAAATAAAAGGTATTACATGCCCTTGAGAGGGTCACAGATTGATATATTTCCCCGAGAGGAAAATAAAAGGAATTAGATTCCCCTGAGAGGGTCACAGATTAATACATTTCCCCGAGAGGAAAATAAAAGGTATTACATTCCCTTGAGAGGGTCATACAATAATACATTTCCCCGAGAGGAAAATAAAAGGTATTATATTTCCCTGAGAGGAAAATAAAAGGTATTACATGCCCCTGAGAGGGCCACAGATTAATACATTTCCCCGAGAGGAAAATAAAAGGTATTACATTCCCCTGAGAGGGTCACAGATTAATACATTTCCCCGAGAGGAAAATAAAAGGTATTACATTCCCCTGAGAGGGTCATACAATAATACATTTCCCCGAGAGGAAAATAAAAGGTATTACATTTCCCTGAGGGGAAAATAAAAGGTATTACATGCCCTGAGAGGGCCACAGATTAATACATTTCCCCGAGAGGAAAATAAAAGGTATTACATTCCCCTGAGAGGGTCACAGATTAATACATTTCCCCGAGAGGAAAATAAAAGGTATTACATGGCCCTGAGGGGGCCACAGATTGATACATTTCCCTGAGAGGAAAATAAAAGGTATTACATGCCCCTGAGAGGGCCACAGATTAATACATTTCCCCGAGAGGAAAATAAAAGGTATTGCATTTCCCTGAGAGGAAAATAAAAGATATTACATTCCCCTGAGAGGGTCACAGATTAATACATTTCCCCGAGAGGAAAATAAAAGGTATTACATGACCCTGAGAGGGCCACGGATTAATACATTTCCCCGAGAGGAAAATAAAAGGTATTGCATTTCCCTGAGAGGAAAATAAAAGATATTACATTCCCCTGAGAGGGTCATAGATTAATACATTTCCCTGAGAGGAAAATAAAAGATATTACATTCCCCTGAGAGGGTCACAGATTAATACATTTCCCCGAGAGGAAAATAAAAGGTATTACATGCCCCTGAGAGGGCCACAGATTAATACATTTCCCCGAGAGGAAAATAAAAGGTATTGCATTTCCCTGAGAGGAAAATAAAAGATATTACATTCCCCTGAGAGGGTCACAGATTAATACATTTCCCCGAGAGGAAAATAAAAGGTATTACATGCCCCTGAGAGGGCCACGGATTAATACATTTCCCCGAGAGGAAAATAAAAGGTATTGCATTTCCCTGAGAGGAAAATAAAAGATATTACATTCCCCTGAGAGGGTCACAGATTAATACATTTCCCCGAGAGGAAAATAAAAGGTATTACATGACCCTGAGAGGGCCACGGATTAATACATTTCCCCGAGAGGAAAATAAAAGGTATTGCATTTCCCTGAGAGGAAAATAAAAGATATTACATTCCCCTGAGAGGGTCATAGATTAATACATTTCCCTGAGAGGAAAATAAAAGATATTACATTCCCCTGAGAGGGTCACAGATTAATACATTTCCCCGAGAGGAAAATAAAAGGTATTACATGCCCCTGAGAGGGCCACAGATTAATACATTTCCCCGAGAGGAAAATAAAAGGTATTGCATTTCCCTGAGAGGAAAATAAAAGATATTACATTCCCCTGAGAGGGTCACAGATTAATACATTTCCCCGAGAGGAAAATAAAAGGTATTACATGCCCCTGAGAGGGCCACGGATTAATACATTTCCCCGAGAGGAAAATAAAAGGTATTGCATTTCCCTGAGAGGAAAATAAAAGATATTACATTCCCCTGAGAGGGTCACAGATGAATACATTTCCCTGAGAGGAAAATAAAAGATATTACATTCCCCTGAGAGGGTCACAGATTAATACATTTCCCCGAGAGGAAAATAAAAGGTATTACATGCCCCTGAGAGGGCCACAGATTAATACATTTCCCTGAGAGGAAAATAAAAGGTATTACATACCCCTGAGAGGGCCACAGATTAATACATTTTCCTGAGAGGAAAATAAAAGGTATTACATTTCCCTGAGTGGGTCACAGTTTAATACATTTCCCTGGGAGGAAAATAAAAGATATTGCATTCCCCTGAGAGGGTAATACAATAATATATTTTTCCGAGAGTAAATAATCGGTTTTATTTTTCCCTTAGGGTCATAACATAAATACGTTTCCCCGAACCAAACATATTTTTTATGGTTTTAGAGAGGGTGTAGAATCGAATAGTGTTCTATATTTCTGTATTAGCAGGAACAGCGAAATATGCGAAATATTTTGCTATTAACCATTTGAAATCCTATAATTTAAATAAATCTTTCCGAATAGGTGACGCTAATTGACGAAAAGAATAAAACAACAAGTAGTGAGTAGATTTTTACATGTATTTTTTAATTATTTTCTTTTAGTAATAAAAAAGCTTTTAAACCCAGCGTTCGTTTGCTGGCTAAGGCTCTTGAAGCAGAAAGACGTCGAAGTGCATTGTTAGCAGCCAAACTTAAAAATGCTCTAAAATTTAAAAGATCTTGCAACAAATGGATTGAAGAACCAGCCGAAGACGCGGAAGACAATTTTGAATTGATGCCCCGTAACTCTACGATGCGTGAAATTTCGCGATCCGCTGATGAATCTTCATTCTTACCTTCAATGTCGTTCGCTTCTCTGCAGATTGCAGAGTGCAAGCCTTTAGAAGGGGAAGATGAGATCAGCAGGAAGTCTTATGAACAATGGAAAGATCAGTTTGAGGCGGCAATGCAATTTGCCGGAATATTCGACGAAAACATGAAAATGAGCGCTTTTCGTATGAAAGCAGGAAGCAAACTAATCGACGTGTTGGAAAGTACGCCTTCCTCCAGTTCTTCGCAATCACTTCCGTTCTCCAATGTTATGCAGCGATTGAAAAATTATTTCAGTTCTCGTGACTATATACTTCTGCAGCGACAGAAACTCCGAGCTACGATTCAAACTGCAGGAGAGAATGACTCAAAATACGTAAAACGGGTAGTAGCAGTTGCCAAACTCTGTGACTATAACAACGAACAGGTGTTAGAAATGGTAGCAGATGTCATCCAAGCTCATGCGTTGAATTATAGGGTTCGTGAAGCCAGTCGTAAGATTATGAAGAAGGAGGGCACGCTTTCAGAACTGGTGGATGAGGTGCGCTCTTGGGAGATTGAAAAGCTCAATGAGGAGATATTTGCCAAGAATCATCCGCAAGCCAAACCTGTTGCAGAATTGGCCGCATTGTCATATGGGCAATCTACGAGCAATGAGTTTCGTTCAGTTGGTGGCTTTCCGCGCGAATTGGCAGTCGGTCGTCAGAGATCATTTGATAATCAACAAAGAAACTGGAGCACGACCCGAGGAAGAGGTGGATTCTCAACAAGAAGAGCAACTTCTCGTAATATCAGCGTACGTAGTAATCCGTGCTGGAGGTGTTCCAGCAAATTTCATTCGCCTTTTAATTGCCACGCAATTGACAAGGTTTGTCACATTTGCCAAGTCAAGGGACACATTGAACGCGCTTGTCGTCAGGCGGCACCAAATGAATCGAAGCGTCGATTTGTGTCGGAAAAAGAGACTTCTCCAGTTCCTAATAAGAGAAAGATTGCGGCGATTACTACAGAAAATTTTAAAGAAAACGCTTTGTTTGAACGCGAGAAACCATGTGCGAACGTTGCTCTCTATTCAGCTGCTGGTTCAAACTGTGCCCCAGATGTTTTTCATATTAAACCAGAAAAAACGGCGCAAGATCAGTCTCGTCCCGGATTAGAGCACTTTTCCTTGAATTCTCTCAGCAACATGAAAAATGAAAACGGTGCTATTGTGGGCTTCGTGGCCGGAATTCCTGTAACTTTTATGATAGATTCTGGAGCGGATGTGAATACAGTAAACGAAGTAATTTTAGATAGTTTGATGAGTAGTGACCCAGTGAGAAGTCCGGTTTTTAGCCTAAAGAACGGTAGAGACATACCGTTGAAAGCTTATGGTTCCTCAGATGAAATACCGGTAGTTGCCTCATTTGTTGCAGAGCTATACATTTCAGATGATCGTCCTAAACTTATGGAAAAGTTCTACGTAATTGGAAATGCTAAACCCCTGCTTGGCAGAAGTACAGCGTTGAGGTATAGTGTGCTTCAACTAGGATTAAATGTTCCAGTTTTAAAATTTCCGGAAGGCAATCGTATACGTCTCCTACCGGGAGAAATTTTTATGTTAACGAATCAAGGCGAATTTCCAAAATTTAATGTTCCACCTGTTATGCTTTCGTATGATAAAAATATGCCGCCATCTAGGAATGTTTTCACTTGTATTCCCCCAGCTTTTAAAGAGGAGACTGAACGAAGGTTAAAGGATTTGCTATCTTCTGGAATTATCGAGCGTGTTACTGAGTGCATGGACAAATCTTTCTGTTCTTCACTTTTGGTTGTTCCCAAAGGGAAAAATGACATTCGGCTAGTTGTCGATCTTCGAGGTCCGAACAAATGCATTATTAGAACGCCGTTCAGAATGCCAACCTTAGAAGCAGTACTCGCGAATCTCAACGGAGCGTCATGGTTTTCCACAATAGACCTTTCCAGTGCATTTTTTCATGTTATGCTACATGAAAATAGCAGACATTTGACAAATTTTTTTGCAGGAGATGGAATGTTCAGATTTAAGAGACTTCCTTTCGGTCTATGTAATTCGCCAGACATATTTCAGGAGTTGCTGCAAACCGTAGTGCTGGCTGATTGCCCTGGTGTAGTAAATTATATGGACGACATTCTAGTTCACGGAAAATCAAAGGACGAACACGATAAAAACTTAGAAATGGTTCTTCGTCGTCTCCGCGAGCATAATGTTAAGTTGAATACTGCCAAGTGTATATTCGGTAAACAATCGGTCAAATTTATTGGTTACTGTTTATCCCATGATGGATGGAGAGTTGAAGACGACAAACGTAAAGCTATCGAGAATTTCCGTAGACCTGAATCTCTATCGGAAGTGAAAAGTTTTCTCGGGCTAATGAATTTCACGGAGCGCTTTATTCGCAACAGAGCTGAGAAAACTGAAAAGCTTAGAACACTTATTAAGTCGGATAATTTTTATTGGTCGGAGGAGGAAGAACAGGAATTCATTTTTCTCAAGAACGAAGCATTGAAATCGATAGCTAGACTTGGTTATTTTGACTACAAGGACAAAACTGAATTGTATGTCGATGCATCACCAATCGGACTGGGAGCAGTTCTTACTCAATTTGATTCGGCAGGAAATCCACGTATAATTGCTTGCGCATCTAAGGCACTCACTGTTGCAGAGCAACGTTATCCTCAGACTCAAAAGGAGGCGCTTGCGATTGTTTGGAGCGTTGAAAGGTTCGCTATATATTTGATCAACATTCACTTTACTATAAGGACCGATTCAGAGGCAAACGAGTTTATTTTCGGAGGATTTCATCGAACTAGCAGACGGGCTATTTCACGTGCTGAAGCTTGGGCATTACGGCTTCTTCCTTATGATTTCCGTATAGAACGGGTTCCTGGGCATCTTAATGTTGCCGATGCGCTGTCCCGGTTAATAAGTAAGTCACAAGTGGATGAGCCATTCGACGATGAGAATAATAAACATATGCTGTATGCCTTAGATGCAGCGACCATGAATATTTCGTGGATGGAAATTCAAAACGCATCTGAAACTGACGAGGAGTTAAAGGAAGTTAGTTTGGGTATTCGTACAGGCAAGTGGCCTGATCGACTTCGGCGCTACGAGATTCAGGCGAAATGCTTGAAAACGCTTCATCCGTTAATTTTCAAGGATGATTTAATTGTTCTACCCAAGGAACTTCGTAAAAAGGCATTAGAGACTGCGCATCAAGGACACATCGGTTGCGGAGCAACAAAACGGATCCTACGAGAATTTTTCTGGTGGCCCAATATGGCTAAAGAAGCAACGGATTTCGTGAACAAATGTGAGACTTGTCTAACGATTTCCAGAAAAAATCCTCCAATCCCACTTTCTAGCCGTGAACTTCCCAATGGTCCCTGGGAAATTTTACAAATAGATTTTTTGTCTATACACGGTTGTGGCAGTGGCCAGTTTCTTTTGAGTGTCGACATCTATTCTCGTTATTTGCACGTAGTCGAAATGAGGCACACGGATGCCCGAAGTACAAACGCAGCTTTATGTAAAATGTTTATGGTGTGGGGATTACCATTAATTATACAGAGCGATAATGGCCCTCCGTTTCAAAGCGCTGAATTTATCGATTATTGGGAGGCAAAAGGGGTAAGAGTTCGGAAGTCAATTCCTTTAAGTGCACAGTCCAATGGGGCTATCGAGCGACAGAACCAAGGTGTAATCAAAGCTTTGGCGGCAGCAAAAAAGGAGCATAGAAGTTGGAAAGAAGCTCTAGAGGAGTATGTACACGTCCACAATACACGGAAGCATCATTCCCGTTTAGGGATCACCCCATTTGAGCTGCTAGTTGGTTGGAAGTATCGCGGGACTTTTCCAAGCCTTTGGAGTCGCAATGGAACATTAGACAGGAATGCTGTCCGTGAGGACGATGCAGTTGCCAAGTTAACCAGTAAAAAGTTCGCTGATAGTCGCCGAGGAGCAAAAGAATGTCATATTGCAGCAGGTGATAGAGTAGTTGTTGCTATTCCCCAGAGAACTAAGACTGATCCAACATTTTCTATGGAAAAGTTTACCGTTTTAACAAGAGAAGGGGCTAAAGTAGTCATCATTGGGGAGACTGGTGCCAGATTGGTTCGGAATATACAGGATGTCAAGCGTCTTCCAGATGAGTCACCTTCAGATACTGGTATAAAATTGTCATTACAAAAAGATATTTCTCAACAAACCTTAAGTATGACGCTATTTCGGTTTTTGCTGTTATTTTAGCATATATATATATATATATATATATATATGTACTCGTTTATCAGCTTATTTTTTATTTCAGATATAACTCCGACAATTAGCGCTGACCAAAGGGATACTACTAGTTGCGCTACGACCACTATACCACTGGGACTAGGTAGTAACGGAAATCTCATCTCGAAGAGACCACAGAGAGTAACCCGGAAACCTGAAAAATTCAAGGATATGATCTTATATCAAGTCCGTACTGAAGAGTAGAGTTAGAGGAAGATGTAGGGATCGAGCGGGGCGATAAGAGAAAAATATTGTTTGTTTGTCTGTGGTTGAGGACTTAGAAGCAGTAGAGATAGGGTCACGTACTCTCCGCACTGAGAGAGTAATACTGGTGTGAATAGGGAGAAAGGAGAAATAAACTCAGTCTTGTGATTGATCGTGTCGCGTAAAGACGTATTTATTTCGCATTTAACACAGTTCGCATTTAACAAAATGTCCGTCAATTCGCGAAATCACCACATAACCCTTTCATCTAATATCCATATTGTTGGGATTCTGCAATTCTACATTATTTTCAGTCATATGCGGCATATCATATAGTCATATCTTCAGAAAACCGGAAGTCGCCATCTTTGATTCCAAAATGGTGTCAGAGCACTATATTCCACATTCTGTCGTCATACTCTTTCACAAATACCCTACACATTAGAACACTTGGTTTAGAGAAAATATATTAATGGAATTTTTATAGTTTTTTAGACAATTGCGTCTTCTGTAAAATTTGCAAAATGGTCAATAGGCCACCATAATTCGGAACGGCTCATTTATTTTCCCTGTCTTCTTTTCATGATTTTTTGATGAGAATCGAGCCCAAAATCAAACTTTCCTAAATTGGGACTCTGCGTAAATATAATTGAGCCGAGAGACCTATACTTTGAAATTTAAAGTATCAAGGATCTTTAAGGGCCGACACTTTGTCCAAAATTGCAATGCAAAAAGAAATATGTTAGAATGAGTTCTATATAGAACCCATCTAAGTTCTGAATTGAGATTTCCATTTGATTATTTGCCAACTTATGTAATTAATCATTATTTATTTAGTTTGGAGATAGCGGTCACATCGGGAAAACTTGAAAAATTGAACTTGAAAAATGAAATGTGAAAACCGCAAAAGTTAATGGAAAAATTATAAATAAATTTGATTTTCTAGTGTGAAAAAATACAACTAATTATAAATTCATAGTGAAAATCAATTAAGGCACCCTAATTGCATGCATATTATCGTTCTATACAGCAAGCAGAACACACCTCAAAAGATTTAATATAATTCTGGGGTTTCCCCACAGAAACCACAAATCGTTAGACTAATTATTCAACATCAATTTCTCTTTTCACGTGCTGCTCGGACGCTTTCGCATTGAAAATAATTTGATCGGATTCAATCTGACCAAACGACACGGCCATTTACAACGACGATAATGGCACCGCTACCAAATCACATCTCACGTCCTGAAACACACCGTCATTCTCGTTGGAAACGACCAATCGAACGGTGACCTACAATGATAACGTCACACACAATCCAACGACTACCGATGGAATCACCACATTATCTTGATTGTGACCCCCGCCCTAATACGAATTTTTGTGGCACATCGTTGGCCGTTGATTTGATTACAAAAAATACTTATTTTCATCTGCTATCGCGACACGGCCTATATCCTTACAGATGAACGAAACATATCAACATCCGGGAAACTGGGAAGACACGATTTTAGTGCCAACGTTAACCCGTTCCGATCCAACTCATTTTATTATGTCGCATGTGATAAAAGGGTTATCGCCAAACTCGGTGTATGAAGTAATGATCCAGGCGCGGAATATGCATGGCTGGAATGAGGTAAGCAAGACCCGTTTGAGAAACAATGTTCATTTATTAGATTGAATATGTTGTCGAGTTTCCGTCTCTAAATTTGTGGATTCAATAGTTATGGTTCAAGAATTCAATAGTTACACATTACTATCAACAGATACAATTACAATTACATAAATGTGTTGACATTATTGATTCATTTACGTGAAACATGCAGACTCAGACCTAATAACAGAGTCTTTGGTAGGCCAAATAATAAAATTTATAGCGAAATAACTCATTCTCATTAGACGGAAAATACGGAATACAAAACAGTACTTAACGAGAGGTAATGGATTTTTAGCAAGTCTCCCCTTTCATGGAACCATTTTCATGCATGTACTCCCACAAGGAGCAGAATCTGATAAATCACGGCACGTGTGAAGTTGAAAGACGTGTCATAAGCTAGCTTCCTCTGCAACATGAAGCGTTAATCTGATTAGATAATAACATTTTTCATCTCATACACCCTCTAGGCGCAAATACCGGCTTCCAGCTTTGCCAGTCACTACCATCAACTTCAAAATTAGACAGGCTTAAATGTACTTAGAGAATGACGTTTATTAGATTATCATCCTTCATCGTTGTAGGCATAATTTTATGCGAAAATATTTATTAATTATTCGCAGCAAGAAAAACTGTTCGCATCTGGATGTGGTTTCTTCTTCGTATTTTTTCTTTAATCTCAAAAATCAGCCTTCAAGCTACGCTTCTGCTATAAACGTAGAGATGGGAAGAGAGAAATTTCTCGACCTATGATTTGGAAACCGGCTTTTAAAATCTGCCTATCTTCCAGTTTTTCTTACGTTCAGACGCAATTATTCGTTTGCATAAATAAGCAATGAAGTAGAATCAACTTTGCACCACCAACTGTTGAATTTTTACCCACATAGAATAGCCAGGCGGGTGACAGAAGACGAAACAACAAAAATAACTTTTCCAAGGCCATGAAAAAGTTGCCTGTGCAATACACTTTTTCAGATAATGGCGTTGCCCGTGTTTTATCACGCTGTTACTTATATTAGTAATAAAAAATTAACTAAATTTTTTATAGCAATTTTACTAACGACAATCAATATTTTTCAGCGTAAAAGCTATTTATTTATTTTACGTATAGGATATATACCTAAATCACAACGCAATTCCAATATATTCTGAAAAACAATGCTTGGTAGCATTTTGCTAACCGAATATCACCTGCAATTCCCACTAAAATGTTTGCTGAAGTTTGAATTATGTTGCCCTATGAATGCTTTCTAAGTCCCCTTAGGTGAATCAATCCATCCCCGGACCGGTACGCGCATCACATGTAAGCATTTTATTAACAGAATATTGCTTAAAGTTGTTAAAAAATTGTGTTAAATATTTGCCCTAGAAGGCATTCAAGTCACCATTGAGTGGATTGGTTCCAGTGCCGACCGGCGTGGCGCTAGCAAACACGCTAGTAATCGCTGCCATTTTGATTCGTGAGAGTCGTTCATTTGCTTGCTCGTTTGCTGAGCGAAAGAAAGAAAGAAAAAAAGAAAAAAAAATGCACCGGTAGGAGCGTTGTTGTCAAATTTGAAACTCCCGGATGTTTCAGCCGTTCAGCTGGTCGGAAAAGTAACAGGAGCGCGACCAGCTAAGAGGTAGCGCGAACAAATTTACCCGTGCCGCCAGGCTGGCAACCCAGTTTGTCCAGCTCGCGAGAATGAGAATAATATGACGAACGCGCAGCGTCGCAGAGCTAAGCGGGAGAGCCCGGGTGAGCAGGAATGAATGCCCAACGCCGTACGATCGGTTTGGGGGCGTTGACGCAACGCAACCCGACTGGAATACGCTTCGGCAAAAAGACAACGTTGCACGAACGGTCGAACTGTTCGCTTTCGTGCTTTCGCCTGAAGCTGCCTGAAGCTGCACATCTGCGCCGCCCTGGCAGTGAAACGGGAAAACTGCAAAAAGCGCAGGAGCAAACTGCTCGATTGCCTGAATGTCGCTTGTAACCGTTGTATAGCACGCAAGTTGCAGTAACGCATGGTTGATAACGTTGCACCTAACACAGCCAGCGTTAGTTACCATTTTGCTAACTGAAACGCTCACTTTTTCACTTTGACTATGCCTTAGAAGGCGCACGTTTGCACCATGAATCCACAGTTAAGGATTTGGGAATTCTGCTGGACACTAAAGTAACATTCAAGGACCACATTTCATACGTAGTGACTAACGCTTCTTCACAGCTGGGCTTCTTATTTCGCTTTGAGAAAAAATTCAAGGATATCTATTGCCTAAAAACATTATATTGCTCAATTGTGCGACCTGTGCTAGAATATGCGTCGGTCGCCTGGTCCCCGTATTACCAAAATGAAACTCAACGCGTCGAGGCTATTCAGCGAAAATTCATCCGCTTCGCATCCAGCTATAAAAGTCGTTGTATGCTCATCAACTTGGATTTACTAGAGGAGAGACGAAATGTGGCAAAAGCATGTTTTATTGGTGATCTTCTGCAGGGTAATATTGATTCCTCTACACTGCTCAGCATGCTGGATATCAATATACGTCCCCGTAGTCTTCGATCTCATTCGTTTCTCAACGTTACTCCAGCAAGAACAAATTATGGCTTACATGAGCCAATACGTAGTATGTCTCGCATTTTGAACAGATCCCAAGTAACATTTTTGTTGTATGATAGCATATTAAACTATTGTACAGCTAATCCCGTGGAACAAGTGCCTGATAAGCTATTATACAACAAAAATGTTACTTGGGATGTTACTATGTATTTAAATTTAATGTATCGCGAGAAACAAATAAGTGTAGTTTTAGACGTGTTTCTTGTTCATTTATGTTGTATATTTGCTTGTAGTATAATTTATCTGTAGTTGTGTAGTTAACTCTGTCATTGGGGTGATTTTTTACCTGTTAACTTTAATAAATTATGAAAAAAAACAATGTGCTAGATTTCGTATCAATTTATATTTGCGTCAATAAAAACGAAATCAAATTTTGACAAAACATTTACAAAATGACCGCAGGGTGTCCCAATTTCATGAAACTTTCCTCGAACAACTATAAAAGAAAACAATTTTATATATTAGTAACAAATTCGAGGTTGCGCTTAATTTACTTAAAAACTCTAAAGAGAATTTGGAAAAACATGGTTTAAAATTGTTTTCAAAACATTTTTTTGTGCTTTACAATTTATAGTCTTTTAGTAAAGGGTGTCTCACATCAAACATCTCCTTCCTGTCAGCAACCTCCTGTCATCAGCTCTCTTTTTTGTCCCACCGTCACTTAAGGAAGAACCGTCCAAACATTTCGGAGTCTTCCCCCTGTGACCCCCTCTTTTGTCAACCCCTTCAGTTCTGATTCCCTTACATCAAGGAACATATATGAAAGTTTGATAAAAAAAAATAGTCAAAGCGTTTCGGAGTTATGCCCCCCCTTTTAGGGACCCTCGCCCCAGTCAGGGAACGTCTCCCCCTCATTTTTGTTAACCCTCAAGTGTTGATTCTCTTATGCCAAGGAACAATTGTGCCCAGTTTGATGAATAACCGTCTTGGCATTTCGGAGTTATGGCCTCCGCCCCTGTTGCGAACCCCCCCTGCCTTTTGTCAACCACCCAGTGCTGATTCTCTTATATCAAGGAACATGTGTGCCAAGTTTGGTGGAGATCGGTCAAGGCGTTCTGGAGTTATGGTGGAACATACAAACATACAAACATACTCACGCTCATTTTAATATATATAGATTTCACGATCGCGTTATTTGTTATTTCTGAGTTATGGCCGAAAATTCGGTTTTCTAAACATTTATGACTTTTCATGTTTTAATAGTGAAAATTTCACGAAAGCCTTATTTTTGTTCCAGATTTTTGGTCGATGATACATGACTGGCCGTTAATTTTTTTACTCAGCGACAAGAAAAATAAACCGAAATTCTCATCATTAAAGGATTAAAATTCGGGACAAAGCATTTTTTTAAGAAGTCATAGTACTTTTTCAATTTTAATATATCGAAATATTTTTTATTATTCATATCCAAAAATTAACATTTTGAGTATATGTGTTTGAAACCGTTTAGATGATTTTCAAAAGATGACAAATTACAGCTATTTGTACCGCGCATGTCTGAATAAGTGATTACACTGCGAATAAAAACTTCAACGTCGTTTTTCTCGAAACCGGGTTTTCAAAATCGGTGCCATGAATATCTCAAGAACGGCTCAAGCAATTCACTTACTTTTTTTACATTTCAAAAAATTATCTAGTCTTTGAATCATCCTTTTTACGACATTGCAATTTATGTATTTTTTAAAAACGTTTAAAGTCAACTTTTCGACTAAAAAACTGACTTTTAAGTTTGAATGTCCGCCATTTTGTTATGCGTTCAAATTTTTAATAAAAGATAGGTCAAAGATAAAATAATTTAATATACTTTCATGTCGCTTTGGAATTTTTCATTTCGGATAAGCCCCCGAGCGCCAATCCATGATACCGTAATTCATGATTTTTTCGAATGATCCTATTCAAGGACAGTAGGGAAGGGGGAAGAGGTTCCCATTTGTAAACAAAATTGTGAATATTGGTATAAAATGCAATAGGGCACGGGAGGGTATTTTCAGCCAATTAAGGTGAAACGGTACTGAATCCAGGAGGAGGATGCCTCATATGGGCGCCTATTTTCCGTCCATGTTTGGATTCAGTACCGATTCACCTTAAGCGATGGCATCTATTTTTTCGGCCTATGGCCTAGTTCCAGTAGAAGAACAGGTGGTTTTGACGTTCTTTGAATAAAAAATAGTAGATTACTTGCAGTCTTGAGAAAATAGTTATAACATATTAAATTTGTATGTCGGCAAAGTATTTTTATTGGCGAAAAAAAGCAAATAGACTGAATTTAGAAACCTGCTGAAAATACCCTCCCGTACCCTACTTAGAATGCAAAAAACTCGAATCGATTCGCCTTTCGTGTTATGTAGAAAACAATATTTGAAACAAGGCAAAAAATATTGTGTAAAAGTTACTATGCCCCCTTAAATTAACTTAAAATGCTCCTGGATCAATTGCATGCTAATAAAGAATGTAATTAAGCTCAGTTATATGTATATTTAAAAATTAACTACGTACTATTATAGTTTATAGGAAACCAGAACGCTAACATTCGATGAAAATCACAAAACATAACCGAGTGATTGAGATGATTCGTGCGGCCCGCGGACTAATTTGAAAGATGGTGAACTTAGGAAAAACATTTTTGATGACATAGGAGTCCCTCAGTTTAATCGTTATGCCTCGCGCATGTTGGGAATCTGAATGCTTTCCGGTTCAAATCTCATGGTGATTCCTAGAAAATTGTTTTTGTTGTCGCCTATTTTACATTTTGTTATGTACAGGAATGGCCAGAGATTATTGCGGCCCGCGGCATTCATAGGCGATCTGATTTGGCCCGCACCATGCCTATACCTGGGCACCACTGGTTTAATCATTGGACAATAAAGCAACGATGGTCCTAAGCTTGTACAAGAACTGACATAGCATGAAAAAACCGCATTACTTCTCATTATGCATGTGTATTTGACAGTTTTTATGTTTATGGCACTGTTTACAAATGGTTTTCATTTGTACGCAAAAATCTTCCGATGAAAATTTATGTAATAGTATTAATTTTTTATTTTATATACATGCTTTTGTTTTTACCTTTGTTATACTATATAACAAAGGTTTAGAAATTGGTCGACAAACACGAAATAGATCCAAGGCCCGGAGGGCCGAGTCACATATACCAATCGATAGGGTTCGACGAACTGAGCAATGTGTGTGTGTGTGTGTGTGTGTGTGTGTGTGTGTGTGTGTGTGTGTGTGTGTGTTCGCCCCGAAATTTTCAATCGCCTGTTACTCGGAGATGGCTGAACCGATTCGACAGCTTTTACTTTTGTTTGAAAGGTATTATTGCCTAGTATATCACTCCTAAATAGTTTCGTGGTATGACTTTTCGTTTAAAAGTTATAGGCAAAAATGTGAAAATCACGTGACACGATTTTCTCCGGAACCACGCAGCCAATTTTAACGATCTTAGTACCAAACGAAAGCTCTTGCTATTACTAAACGTTTTACCAAGTTTTATTGAAAATGGACAAGCAGTTTAAGAGTTAGCTTTAAAAAACCTTTTTTGACAAGGTACAAATGAACGCCTGTTTCTCAGAGTTGGCCAAACCGATTTAAGCGCTATTAGTTTCATTTGGCAGGTAATATAGCCGGATAGATCACTATTGAATGGTTTTTTGATTGGACGTTTAATTCGAAAGTTATGAGCAATCGTATACACCACACCAAAATTAACAATAATTTATAGTGATTTTAACCAAGATAATTTACCTAATTTCAATTATTTTAATATCAAACGAGAGGTTTTGACACTACGAATATATATACAAAATTTCATAAGAATTGGTTTTACCGGTCAAAAGATATTAACCCTCGAACACTCGCGCCAACTGTTGTAACACGGTTACTTGCACGCACAATAGCCCAAAACCAAAGAAAACGTGCGCACTAGAGTTTTGGCTAGGAAAACTTGACTTTTAGTATATCTAACCTTTGGAAGAGTTTCTTAAAATTGAAAGCTCTATCATCTGATAGAATTTGAATTTTGATTAATCCCCCTAATAGTGAAATAAAAAAAAATATTTTTCTTCAGTTTCAATATAACACATTGATGTGTTCTGCAAAGTTTTAGAGCATTTTATTACAAGAAATTTTGCTATATACAGTAACCTTCTATCTCTTCAGCGAAGATAGAAAAATCTTATTTATTGTATATGAATTTGTAAAATCAGTTTTTCTATTTTGGCTCCTTTGTAATTGTTGTATGACTTTTTCATGTATTACAAAGTTGTACAAATAATCAAAATACACAACTATACTGAATATAGTATACCTCTATGTTTGCTTGTTTAGGAACTGTAGAACTTTGATTATAA
This sequence comes from Sabethes cyaneus, assembly GCF_943734655.1. NCBI lineage: Eukaryota > Metazoa > Arthropoda > Insecta > Diptera > Culicidae > Sabethes > Sabethes cyaneus. The sequence continues at coordinate 384,505 of NC_071354.1, read as the reverse complement.
AAAATACCCTAATTTTGACTCCGAATTTCTCGACTACCAACAGACGGATACATTTTAAACATTTTACATTTGCTGGTAGTTTTGCTGCATAGAGACAACATTTTTTCATTTGAAGAAACGAGAGAAAATTCCAGTTGAGGCCAATTGTGGTACACCTCACACGCTGCTTGCTTCGTTTCCGTAATGTCGGTTAATGCTGATCTATTTTCCTAACAATTTAAAGTATTAATGCATTGAATAGTTAGGAAATTTTGCTTATAACAAGTTTATTGAAGAATATACGTGAGTTAAACAACGATTTGTAACTTTATAACAATATGGCATTAAAACACCTACACGTGTTGTACAAAATACAACAGCGTGAGTACCGAAGGTTAATAAAAATTGATGAAATTTATTCAAGAAAACTTTATTGATGTGAATCAAATAGAATGGCATTACAGGAAATTATGCATAGTTCAAAAACCTATAAACTAGACCTTTACTACGCAATGTATATGTTAAGAATAATATTTCTTTTTACAACTTACTTTTATTTGCACTTACTCTCATTAGTAATAACTTACTTAGCGATTACATGAGAAAAGGAACTATTAAAATTTATAAGTGCTTCTATTTAGTTCAAATTTTGTAAACTTATTCAATTTCCAAAATTTTTATGTAAACCAAACGCGTCGATTTATATCTCAAATAGCAAGTAAGACCGTATAACAAAGGTTCCTTTCACCACTAGGTGGATTAAATCAGGTTTTTTATTTGAATACAACAATTCCACGAAAAATAGTCCTATTGCGAATTAAAGCTACTCCAGGTTACCAGGTTTGTTTAAACCATGTGTACTTGAACCTTATCTGAAAAATTTTATTATCGTGTATTTGATTTGGCCTGCTCTTGAATTAGGGTATTCACAAAAATCATTATTTTAGTCTAAAGACTAAAGAAAAAATTAGGAAGTTTGAATCACCGAATCGTTCCGGAGTTAAAGGTACTGACAGCACACTTTAGACACTTCTATATGAATATTGCAGTATAATATCGGGTTGAAACAATTTTTTTATATAACGTTGAAAATATATTGTTTTCTAAATTCTCGCCAACGAGCTAGTTTTCAGATTTTTTGAGAGCTAAATAATTTGTTATCATTACTTTTGAAAAATTCTAAATATTATAATTTGATTTCTTTTATAAATAAAGTTTCGGTGATGAGACGAAAATGAATGGTGCATTTTTTCAACTGCAAGGAAACGGATACTCGCAGTTTTTCAGATTATTATCTTGCTAACAAATTTGTTTCGAGTAACCAGGAGAGAAACAAACATAGTTTCCCTTGTAAAAAACAGATCTTGCCATTAGGCCGCAGGAAATATAAGTACGCTTCGAGAGAACCGTAAACAGAGAAAAATTTGCGGGAAAGCAACAGAAATGAAGGATAAGAGCATCGTAGATTAGAAGGGGAAATTATCATCCCTTGAGAAATATATTGTAATTACTAACATGTTAACTACTTGCTGATTATTGTTAATGAATATCGGCACTAACTTTTCAAAAGGGCCAATCTGCAAAATGTAAACAAACCGAGTGAGGGTTATTTTCTGCTGGACTAGGATAGGGAAAGAAACCCTCACTCGGATTGTTTACATTTTGCAGACTGGCCCTTTTGAGTAGTTGGTGCCGATATATCTTAAAATGTATTCCTTCTTAATAGTAAGCTATCAAATTAACTTTAAGACCGGTGCAATATATTGAATGTCCAACCATTGGACAATAAGTGTTCAACTATAGGAAAATACGGTTTCAGAAGTGTTTAATGATTGGGCATTCAAGCGTTGTCAAAAAATCGCATATTTTTCCACGAAAAGCTTATTTATTTCGTGAAAATGGCCATGTAATGTGAAAATATTTTGTATCTGATTCAGATTTTCAAGTTTCTGTATATTTGTAATTATTTGTTTAGAAAATATCGTTAAAACTAAAAACACAGGGGTTTAGCTGTGCGATCATTGGCAAATTACCCTACTGTTCTCACATGGTTGACGCTGATGAAATTGTCCTTTAGTGGTGAGTTTTTGTTTGGCAATTCCTCTATAAAGCTTCACTGGTAGTTCGCCGTTTAAAGTATTAATCAGAAATATTCTCCAAAAAGCAAATAAGGCTTTAAGTCAAATATTGAATTAGTGCTGTATGAAATTTCACACCTTCTTTGTGGGCCCATTTCCGCAAACAGGTTTCCCCATCCAATAAATTCATCCTTTTCCGACTACGTTCCGCTGACTAAGCCTGTATAGCGCCGAACTCGTGAACACGATAATGAAGAGCAATTAAATCGGGCCGGAATTAGTGGAGAATAATTAATCAACTCTCATGCGTCAATGCTCGCTGCTCATCGCAGGATATTGCTTTTGGAAGCGATTGAACCGAGCGGATCCGTTGAGAGCAACTCGTATTTGTTCACAAACAATAACATCAACAGTGTAGTGGTAAAATGTGTTTAATTATAATAGCACCCCACATAGGCAACAATAAGCGATATAACAACGCAATAACAGGTCTTGATTGCTTGCTTGACTCGCTACAACACAATGCCGACAGCAATACATTATCAGATTGCCCTTTCCTGGGTCATGAATCGTTTAAATTTAATATGTATGATTGCTTTTCCAATGGACTTTCCAGCGTATTGAATGAATTTTTATTCTCTTATACCTTATGGCATGGAGGATATGAAAATACTTCAATACCGGATATCATAATAATTTGTTCTAGTATTAACTCGAAATATGCCTCCTTCCTAGTTCCATGGAAGTTCCTAATGCAGTATTTTCCACTCAAATGCCGATAATTTCCCGTCCAGCAGTGGAAGACATGACAACGCAGAGGAACAATATAATCGACCTTACCCACATCGATCCTAGACAGAGCATATCTCGCTTTTCTAATGTAAACGATTCGAGTCTCACCATGAACAATACCAAAGAGAAAAATGTTATAACTAAAATTAGCATATCGTTCAGCAAACTTTTTTAAATAACCCTCAAATGTGTCAAAATATGGTTTGATGGATTGGATTTGAAACCTTTATTTAAGAGACCTTCATTCTGCGGTTGGTCCGCGGTTTGCGAGACCGTGTCTCCGAGAAAAATCGTACATTAACACCTAATTTGCATTTCCTTTGTTCTGACAGGTACATGAAAAGAAATGTTCTAATTTCAACTCCTATGGTTAGAAGTCATGTCAAATGGCGCTTGTGGGGTTTCTCAAACAAACGATTCAATTAGACATAAAGTCGAATGTTATATTGATTTTCTTTTCTTCATCTATTTCTAATTATATTACAGATTAGCGATATCCATCAGTTTTATACAAGGAACTATGAGCTAGCGTTGAATGAATTGGAATTCGTGATGAGTTCTATCTCTAACAGTAATGCTTCTCGATGGCTGTTTAGTCCGCTTGTATTTTATTTACTGGGATTAATCACAGCACTGGCTCAATAACTATCGACTTCATGCTCGGCCTGTGTCTAGACGCAAATGACATCAAAATCATTCCGCTTTGGCTAGTAAGTAAGTAAGCAATTATTAAAACCAAATGTAAAACCTTAAGTGATAACTTCGCCCCAGTGCTCCAAGCTCCAGCAGTGAGCAACAGTAAGTTAAACCCGTCACAACTAGTCTCTTTGTGACTGCCATCGAGATCAAAATAAAACGGTTAATATTAGATGAACTGCATTAAGATAGCACTTTTTACTACGGACGGACACCTAGCGTCTAAGGTTAATGCAATACAAATCAGAGACCGAAAAATATGTAGATTTTTGTATCAATTTCGTGATATATAAACTAAGAAATATCCAGAGGAGGTGTATTAGGAATCTAGTCTTACTATAAGTCTACCACAAATCAATTCTATTCTAGTATAAAGGTACCGCGTTCTGAAAATAATGTGTCATGTTGCAGGACCTTCGTTCTTCAAGCAAATTGCTGCAATTTTTGGCTTTTTGTATATAGAATGCAAAATCAGACAGTATTTTTAAAGATCTGAGTAGTAAAGCGAGTTGAGAGCGCGATAAACGTCCAATAGAAAAAAACATGAACTAATATTCAAACTGGCAATGCAAACGACCGGAAAACTAAATAAAAGCATGGTTGGTGTTCTTAGTGAAATCGTGGAAAAATAAGTGATTAGAATATGTCTGTTAGTCGTTGTGTCTGTATATGTGTGTAGTCTTTTATGCATATATGGAGTTGAATAGGGCTGCAATAGGTATGGTCGACAGAAATTTCATACCGGTTTTCCACCGGTTGCAAACAAATAGAAAGGAGCACATTCAATACGGTACCGGGATATTTTTTCTGTCTTTTTGAGATAAATCATACCACCCATTCTATGGATTACTGGTAGTATTTCAGCTTTGGTTGCGTTTATTCGTTTCTGCTTGGGTTAATTGGATTTGATGTTTGCAACTTTAGTGGATTAATTGGGCCAGATTCGTGATGAAAAAATACGTTTTTGTGCTGCTTTGCTGCACTGGTAAGGTAGATAAAGGTGTGTGGAACAGTACATAAATCCAGCTTTTATTGAAAGGATCGAACTATCAGTTCACCATTGCAAAGCAATAAATACTTAATCAGCGGTTTGAATGAGCAACTGAATGTTTTAAAGCTAATGTGTTGTATTTATAATATCGGATGGAAAAGCATTTAACAATCATTTTTTATTGAACCGTGATGCAATATATCGTTATAATCTATTGGCTACATACAAATCTTTTATTTGAAAGTCGTCATCAGAACTACAAGTACGAATAATATAAACATTTATAAAAATACGTGAAAATTGATTTACGACAAAGATTACTTATCATTTGCTTTTATGCTTTCTTATGAGGGAATAAATGTGTTTTTGTGAAGAACGAACATTGTATGTACTGGGAAAAATGATATGCAAACTGTGAAATATAATCGACTGTCCAGTTGGGATTATGGGGAATGGTTTTATATGAATATTATAATTTTTTCATGCGTAATTAAAATGTAACTCATTAGATCTTCATTTTTTTTTGTTTTTAAATCTTCTGCATTGAAATGAGTGCATTATTCTGTGGACTTTAAAATATCATTACAGACAAGGCTGTAACGAAAATTAAAAATTGAAATGGTCTTTTGTGAAATGAACATAAAACAATGCTTGGACAATACTGATCATCATTGCGTGAATTTGAAATACACCTTATCATCAGCAATTTAATTCACATTCCTCTGATTCTCAGGCATCTCTCTGAAATTCCACGCAATTATTTTCGGTGTAGTCCAAATATCGTGCTACATCGAACAATGTGAGGGTACTCTGTAGCTGCTGGGTTACCGAGTCTGCTTTGACAAACCGGTGGTTATGGTTTTAATTTTTATTCTTATCTGAGGCCATTCGAGGCCAAATGACTTTTGCTTGAGATTATTCTCAGGCTCCTCATCACCGTAAAAAAAGCAAAGTCTAGGTGCTACATTCCGGTATCGAAATTTGGCCTTCTGTTTTTATACGACAGACTTCGCAGCCAGCTGTTAGAGTATAGGACAATTGCAGGGTCAGTTGCTACGATCCTATTGACTCTAAGAGCCTCTCCCAGTCGAGATTCCAACATATAATGACTGGCTTATTAGGCCAGCGTCTTACTTCGAAGCCAACTGGGAGGCATCACCTCAACACCGTACCGTACCTTCAAGTTAAATTATAAATAACCCCGATTGCACCTGATAGTGCTAAAGCGTACCGCTAATGTAAATAGCCTAAAACGAATTTTTCAAATCTGACCCCCCTTATGTTAAAAATCCTTATATTAAAAAATCGAATTCAAACAGCGGAAAATCAACACTGTAAAGGAAAATTAGCTTGCCGCATCTGGACTACGGCAATTAAAGAAGTTTATTTTACCTAGTGGTATCAAAAGCTTTAAAAAAAACTAAGCATAATGGCAGGACACTGTCAGACCAATCCTCAATGAAGATATACATCAGCAAAGCGAAGACCGTTTAGAGGGCATATTACCCATTAGAGAGTTAACCAGGTATTGAGTTTTAGAGATGGAATCGTAAAGGCACATAATTCCGATCAACTTCTAATTTCGATCACTCAAACCAAGTAATCGATCTTAAGAAAACTGAATCAAAAATCCTAGTCAGCGTGAAAGCTTATAATCAAAGCATGCTCATTGACAATGAATTTTAATTCAATCTTCTAAAAATCGATTATTTTAGTTGAATGATCTGGATTAGGAGCTGAACGTAATTATGTGCGTTCACGGTATCAAATATTGATAAGAGTGTAATATAATGAATTACCTGCTGCAATGAATATTTTGTTCTCAGTTTTATTATTCGCATTTAAATAATCCTATTGGCAGTCCAACTAATTCGTGTATGGAGTGTAGCACAAGTAAACACTATTTTATGGTAATCTTTTCCTGTCCATGTTTAGATTATCCTTTATAATGCTTTTACTCCACTACACTTTTCTCAACATATTCATAATCGATGAAAACCCATTAGATTGTCAATAGAAATAGTAGCTGAAGAGAGGATGTTTTCTTGCTAGTCAACCTGTGCCTGTATTCACGACTATGAACGTATGTCGATAGATATATATTCTAAACAAGTCGACTAATGCATGAGCAAGTTTTCTCAACGCTACATATCTACGACTCGAACTTATAACAGCGTTTCGTTCCAGAAAGGTTATTCGAAACTTTCCTTTTATTGCCGCATCGTCGGAATGAGGCGGCACAAGGAGGCTGCGGTCAAAGTTCAACTTCTCAAATCCCGGTACCGTGTGCAAAGCTCAACGTAAATAAATAGATAACTGTGCAGATGGCAGTGAATAGTAAAAAGCTTCATAGGTGTGTTTCCTTCCGAGTCCTTTTTTACCCAGATACACTCGGCAGAGAATCAGAATCGGTCACGAATGGAAGCTGGTCAGATCCCAGATTGCGGTGAAAGACGAGTTTTACAATCTATGATGCGATCATTTGATAAATATTTGATTGAAATAAAGTGCCTTACGGATGATTTCGTTTCGGTTGTATTCGGTTCAGGGTTTTCACGATAGGAAGTGCGTGTATAGATATAGATAAATAGGAAAACGGACAGCCCAAAGTGTGCTGCAAAGCTGAATTTCATTAGGCGGTTTGCTATCAGTAGGTGTCCACGACAGTGGATTACTTTTGTATCGTAAACAATAGCTAAGCTAGAACAACCTTTGATGATTGGTGTGATTAAATGTGTGTATAGTAGACTGATATTGTGTTTATTAGAATAAATTCTGAACATAGCAAATCTCCGAGAAATAAGAACAATTGCTAAAACGATGTTGCAGTTTTCTTCCAAAAATTGACATGATATGAAATATTTTGTTTTCCTTTTAATTTTCGAATTAATTAGTAGACACTACACTTGTCACCTTTAATTGAATCATCCATGCAGGTATTTTAACTGTATATACAAATCGAAAAAATAAGATACAAAATGATGGTATGCATGTATAAACTACATGCTCACAGGATCAGTCGCTAGTAAAACGAGAGAATGCAATACAACGTAAATTTAACAAAAGCAAAAGGAAAACATATTTGAAACAATGTGTCGGTTTAAATACGATTTAACAATCAAATAACCACAAACTATTCTATGAGGTAAATATCAAGTTCCAAAAGAAATCCGACAGGGAAAAGAGTATTGCGAACGGCATTTACGTAAATGATGATATTTACCGTAACGATATCTGGTTCAATATCAAGATGAATAATACAAACTTAACAAAAACACATGTAAATAAATTTCGTAACAGTAGTAATGACAAGTGAAAACCAAAATCTGTAACATTTACGGCCACAGACAGGAGAATGTAGATCCCAGAATAAAAATCATGAAACGAAAATAAAACACCTCCAATGTTTTTTTTATTATTTGTTTAACGTTATTTGTTTGATAACTTGCATATCGTGCTATGGGGTGCTAAATGTATTTTGAACCGAGTGTAATGCGTATATGTTTTGCACACACGATTACGGTGCATAGGTTCAAAAAAGATTGATCCACCCATTTTTTCTACGGATGCAATAAAAATATATTGCCATTCATTAAGAAGCAAATTCAGCACAAGAAGGTAAGTGGCGTAACGCAACGGATGAACAATTAAAGAAGCTGAATGAAACAATAATTTATTAATTTGGCATTCTATTGTTTGGAATAACGCCATTCGGCATAATCACAATGAATCATTTGGTATAACGGCCATTTAGCATTTTACAAATATCATTTTATAGTCAAATGGTCGATTTCCTAGATGATTCGAGGCCCAGCGGCCGCACGTCACCTCTGTTTAGGTTTATGCGTTTCACTAAGTTTACCGATTGGGAACTATTTTTCCTTAGTACTCGCATGGATTTGTCTTTTGGTAATAACTGTGTTTCGTGGTGGAATTTTTGTGGTCTATCCAAATGTGCAGTATTTGTTTTATTTGATATCCATATATACCGTTCAAATTTTAATTCAATTGTCTGCTTAGCTATGTTAATCTTCATCTAATCTTTATGCGGAAATTTGAAGTTGAAAATTTCAAATATGGACTAGAACGGGAAAAATATTGATAAATTCAGGTGCAGCGATGCCAGCGGCAGCTTTATTTTAATGTTAGAGTCGTTTACCAGTTTAGAACTTTTGAATTAGATCTTTTGAATTGCGATTCGACCGTTCTAATATTATTTATTTAAAAAAAGGACAATTGAGTAATTGAGTATTTCTTACAGAAAAAGGTAGCCACACGGTGCGATGTTACGTCGTCAATTAAGTTGCAACAATTATGATTTCGTTTGAGACAAGAACAGAAGACAATCGTACAAAAACACAATTAGACAAGAGATCATCCTTCACAAATGTACAGAACACGTAGCCTATTAATTTATAATTAATAAAATTAATATAATCGTCCATTTATTGTTCGCACAAATAAATCTGCTGAAACGAACAAACGCCGAAAAATCGCACAGTGTGGTGCTAATAGCGCGATTTCAAACTCTTTCTGAATAATAGAAGGCACAAATCTGTTTTGTATGTACGCTTAGTTGAGTAGAACTTCTGTTGCCGGCTTACAATCGGAAGAGATTTTCGTGCAAAATTAATGACTATTTGATATTCATAACCGTGACTGCCGCGCAAATAACCTCATAGGATGCACGTGCCAATCCACTAACAACACAATGCATTCTGGACATGATATGCGCAGGAGAACGAAAGCATTAGTTTCATTTCACACCTTATGTCACTTGCAGTCATGTTATAAAAGAATATATTCTCTTCCACAAAACGTACTATAGCCAAGTTACTTTTTCACTTAATATTTTCTACAACACTATCGTTATTTGCAATGCGCAGAAAGAACCAGCCTTCTTCTGGAAGGGCGGCAAGCCTTATACCTTTGCTGTCTGTCAACGGCGGCAGAGAGTGTGAGTTGTTGGAACAACTAATAGCACTCGAACGGTACAGTAATAATAGAAAACGAAACGTCAGCAGGCTTCACTTCAGGATGTGCCATTCAAAGATTTGCAACTGAAACGGCTTTTCGGAAGCAACGAAAGTAGTTTTTATCCATTATTTGGTTTAATCAAGACGAAACATCTTTTGATAGACACTGTTTTAATAAAAATCAAAATGTTCAAACAGTTCATTCATTCAAAATAATGATGGGCATAATTAAAAACAAGTTTAAATGATTAGTGAAACAGGCTACATTTTATCTACGCGTCTGCATCTACGGTGAAAGCAGTTCTTCAATAGACATCTCAATGTCAATGTAACAGAAGGAGACGGAACGGAACTTAACGTAGGAGTGCCTCTCGATCTTGAACAAATTCGCCCAGAAATCAGTCAGCTGATGAATAATTGAAACATCGGAAAGGACCGCCTACTAGCAAAACTCTACAAAAATGGCATGGAACCACTAGCAACGGCACTTCACAGGATAATTTCATGGATTTGGGAAGAGGAGAATCTACCGGAGGAGTGGATGGAAGGTATGGTTTGTCCCATTTCCAAAAAGACGCACGGCTAGATTGCTGTAACTGCCGCGGCGGCATCACGCTGATCAACGCCGCCTTCAAGATGCTCTCCCAGATTTTGTAACGTCGTCTATCCCCAACAGCAAGAGTCGCAGTATCAAGCGGATTTTATGGGACCCGTGATTAGGGATCAAATTTGGATAGCGGGAAAATTCCCAAATTTGGTGACAAAATATTGAAAGATAAAAAAGATACGGAATTTTTTGGTGTCAAACTAATTATAGCTGTCTCTGAAAGACGCTGTGTCGCTGCGATTATGGCACTCACATTTTAAGTTTAGGCCAGCCAAGGCACACATCTTCCACACGCTTGTTAGGTACGTGCTACTGGAGCCACAAATGCTGCTACCTGAATGGTCAACGTGACATCACTTATTATTGGACAGCGAGCCATTAACCAAAAATGATGCTCCCAATTTGACCTCCGACTGTGGTAATTCTACTGGTACGAGGTAATTGAACGCATTGAGTAACCGACAGGATTTTATTGCAGAATTAAAGGTGAAGTAGAGCTTTTTATTACCAGACCCTGCAAAATGTTGAAACAAGGATGTAAGTGCTTGTGGGTAAATGAAACCGTTTTCTGATATATGAGACTATTATTCATTTTTATTAGGTTTTCCTCTCCTGTCGTCTAAGTTTCCGTCGTTTGTCGTTCATAGAGCTGTGCGCTCTTCTAGTCATCCATATGATGGCATAATCGCTTTTGCGAAGAAGCCGAACCATCGATTCTTCATTTCTGCGGGTGAATCTTTTTACTGCTTTGCTGAAACGGCGAATTCTGATATATTTTTTCCCTTTCAGTCGATCTGATTCATTGATACGGGGTCAGCAAATTTAGCACTCACGTATGACATTATAGGAAAGCAGCAATGTAGCTTGCTTGTTTCAGGTGAATCAATTCGTTTTTTGTCAGTCTAAACAAGTATTTGAGGTGAAAAGTAAAATGGGACTTTCATTCATAGTCGTTTACTTCAAACATTCACACCAATATCCATTGCCATTTTTGTTTTTCTTGTCATAACAAACGAACTCGTAAAACAATTGATTCCGTCATTTTCCCTTTCTTATTCCGGTTGTCTTTAATTAATTATTTAGCACTTTGATTTTTATTATCTTGCAGAGTCCTTTTAGCTGAGACTAGATAAAAGTGAAACCAAGCAAATTCGCCTGCAAGAACATGAAACGCCCGATCCCAAAACTTGAGTACCTTTTTATTTTTATTATCACAAAAGCGGAAAAACTGTTGCAATAAAACCTCATCTCGGAGCACGTAAGTTTATGAACAAGAGGCGCTAAAATGCTGACGACCGTCTGAGCACTGGGCATGATCGAAAAATGTTTGATTCTCCATACTATTGACAAATTTAGGTTACCGAAAATCATTAGTGCGGAGTAGTTTTGCAGTATTTTATTAATTAATGCACAGCTTTTATTAACATGTGATTCCATTCTTTTTATCTCTAACATTATTGGTTTCTTGCATTCTTGTGAAATATCTACTTGATTACACGTCATTAAGGAAATAGACTTAAGCAAAAGAACAATTTCACAATGCATGGCTTATTCAATTAATTTTTTGACACGGGTGCATTGTCATGGTTGATTTATAGATTTTTATTTTAAAACATGAATTTTATCATTGGATAGTTCTTCTCATTTCCTTGTATATTTCCAATAACGCTAAATATTTATTTGTTGGTAATACATATAACATAACAAAGTCAAAAAAAAACTTTTTTACGTGTTATAAGGCTTAAACGTTGAAGTTTTTTAATTGACGTAGAGTAAACGGCAGATTAGCTGTTACTTTACAAATCACGATCAACATGTCAAAAGGTCCAATGTGCAAATGTGCAAAGATTCTCTTTGCGTCTTCTTTCTTACGCTTATCTGCTGATGCAAATCCATCTGAATGCATCTGAATGTAGAATGTATCTGTTTTGCATGAAACGGTTGCTGGCGTTATTGGTTAGCTAGACTAGAAATAATATTTTTAGTCATCGGACGTATTTCAAAACACCCGAATTAGAAGACATGACCGACAATTAAACATTAAAAAAGCATATTTTTTATTTCGATTTTATAGACTTTTTGCTTATTTCAATACTGATTTTGTATTGTCCCGACCACGGGAAGTAGATGGAAATCGACCGTACACATAATTATTCCATTTTTAGTCGGCTGTGTATACCCATGGATTTATAATTAGAACGCAGTGGTCTAAAAGCAAAAAAACGTGCGCATTGGACTTTTGAGTGAGAAAACTTGGTTTTAGATTTATGGGACCTTTGGAAGAGTTTCGTAAAATTAAAAGCTCAATCGTTTGATGGAATTAAATTTTTGATTAATCGCCCTAAAAGTGAAATAAAATTTTCATTTTTCTTCATTTTCAATTTAGCATATTGATGTGTTCTGAGAAGTTTTATAGCATATTTTTATGAGAAATTTTGCTGAAGACAGTAACCTTCTATCTCTTCAACGAAGTTAGAAAAATCCGGTTTCTTATAAATCAATCGTTAAAATCAGTTTTTCTATTATATTGTATGACTTTTTCATGTTCTACAAAGTTGTACAAATAGTAAAAATACGCAACTTTGCTGAATATAGCATACCTCTACCTTTGCTAGTATAGGAACTGTAGAACTTTTAAAGTGAAAAATACCCACCTTTGACCCCGAATTACTCGACTATGCGCAGACGACGGTAAATTAAACAAAGGTGTCAAAGTTGGAGTATTTTTGACTTTAAAAGTTCTACAGTTTCTAAACTAGCATATATAGAGGTATACTATATTCAGCAAAGTCATGTACTTTTATTATTTGTACAACTTTGTAGAAGATGAAAAAGCCATAGAACAACTACGAAAAAAGCTATAGAAAAACTGATTTTAACGATTGCTTTATAAGAAACCGGATTTTTCTAACTTCGCTGAAGTTATTCTGGTTACTGTCTTCAACACAATTTCTTGTAATAATATGTATGCATGCATGTATGTATGTATAAGGGTAGCCACCATCACCTCAAGGGTTTCCCATTGTATGCAGGTAGAATTACTGCAGAATCGAATTTATCTACCTAGCAACTTTCATGTCAATGCTGTTCGTAAAGGACCAAAAGGGGTTGGGTGCATCTATAAGCAATGTCGCTTATATGATTCCACGGGAATATAAGCCACTCCTACCAGCATACACTTCCGGTTTCTAGATACATAACTTCGCCGTACAAACTTATCTTGCGTAATGATTTCTGTGCTAGAAGGGCACGTCAAAATCCTCTCCGACCTTATATGACTTGGGCTGGTTACCACATCCCTCATCCAGTCGTCGATTCATTCGATACCATGATGCTCCTTCCCCTTTACGAAAATGATGGTATATGGCAATGTAATAAAATGTGGTATATGAATATACATTATATGAAGATATATAGACAAAAACAGAACAATCTGACCAGCAGTCCTTCGAATGGAATAGAGTTGCATCATTTGAGTTTACATGATTGCTTCCATTATTAATTTAATTTTTTCTTCTGGTATCCATGAGCATTATTTAAACTTCGGCCCGAGTTCTTATTGTACAGTAGGAGGTGCTTGCTTCATGAGCTAAAACGAAACAAATCATTAAAATGACTTATGTTAAGCTTACCTACTAACAAAGGTCGCAAAGTTTCTTGTAATAATATACTCTAAAACTTCCCAGAACACATCAATATGCTAAATTGAAAAGGAAGAAAAATGAAAATTTTATTTCACTTTTAGGGCGATTAACCAAAAATTGAATTCCACCAAACAATAGAACTTTTAATTTCAAGAAACTTTTCCAAAGGTTCCATAAACCTAAAACCAAGTTTTCCCACTCAAAGGTCTAATGCGCAGGTTAATAAAATCTTTTATCAATCGCAAAAATATTCTATCATGTACCATACCCAATTCTATTCATTTAAAAAAATTTGTTTTCGATAACTAACTCTTTTGCTTTCAATATAGTCTACTATTACATATAAAAAAAGTTTATTGATCATGTTATCATTGTGTCTTCACAGGCGTATGTCAGAAGGTCACATTTTCTTTACGGAGAATAAATGCTTCCTTCGTTCAGCAATACCTGCTGCGCTAGTGATGACTGTCATTTCATATAAACGGTAGAAAGGAGCGATAAGCGAGAATATGACAGTTACTTTCTATACTAGGAAATTTCGTTTTCAATAAGCTTGCCATATGTTCCGGTATGAGTTTATATGTGTCATACACAGACTGCAGATAAATATAACGTGTTTTGAGATTTTGATGCTACATTATTCTACTGCTTAAAAATATTATTGCTCAAACAATTCAGTAAACCGTTATTACTTATTAGATATATACAAATGTTCATGTGACACGACTATAACTTTGTGTGTAAACTTTTTTATAAATCTTAAATTAAGATTGTGTCACTTAAGATTTTTCAGCAAGGTTGATAATATTGCAATGTTAACTTAATCAGAGCTGCAAAATATTATGCTATTTTCCATACAATTGTGTAAATTTCTATTAAAATTAGAACATAATTTGTTTGCATTAACTACCAATACAAATAACTACCAATACCATACCAATTCTACCAATTCAATAACAATAACTATTTTGCGTCCGCAGTTGAAATATAATTATACATCGCTTAACCTACACTCTTAAATAATTCTACCTGTAAATTGGTCGGATTTAGTTAAAGTTAGGTTGAAACTACTCAAAATGCCCTTAAAGTGTACAAACTCAGATTTTGAGTAGTTTTTCAACCAAAAAATTGCGTTATTTGTCATAGAGAATAATTCAATTATCGGTAGCAAGTAGCCAAAATTGGTTGAAATTTTTACCCAAAGTTTGAGTTTGTACACTTTAAGGGCATTTTGAGTAGTTTCAACCTGGCTTTAACTAAATCCGACCTATTTACAGGTAGAATCATTTAAGAGTGTACGCCAATAAAGTGATCGATCTTAATAAAAAAAATCTACACTCTCGTTAGACTTTTAACAAAGGTTGCGTACATTGAAATAACTCGAAAATATTTCTGTTGTGAATGATTTGAAAGTAAAAAAGAATTGTCATCTGAATAAAAAAAACCCTCTATGCAGTATGCATTGCTACTACGAAAAGATTGTGAAGTGCATTTGCAATATGCAGCATTGAAAAATTTGATTCTTACATGACACAATTTTCTTTCCGTTTTTGAGAACCAAACGCTCTTTACAGAACGTTCACCACAATATGCACGAGCGGGAAATAGTGTCAACCTGCAACGGCTCCGACAACTGAACCAAAAAGGGGGAAAATTGCTTCCAAACAGCTGATGCAATGCATTTCCACCATTTCCGTGCATTGCGCACCTTTTGCAGTATTTCCCGCCGTCATCGACCAAATATCGCAAGCGTGAATTAAAATTCCGTGCAGAATTTAGCGATGATTTTTCTTTTCCGCTGTGAATACTCTGTAGCATCCTGACGAAGGCGTACTTATTCATGTTAGTTGTTGCACTTCCTGGTATGATTTCAGTTCTTTCTGCCGCCCGGATGGAGCCCGGCTATGTTTTCAAAAGTACTTGAGCTTGTGCCTTGTGTGTGCTGTTAAGTGCAATTTTGATTTCGACAAACGAACGAAAGCATTTAGCGTTTCAATGTACTTAGAGAAATACTATACAATGATTTGAAGATTTAGAGATGAACCCTATGAAATGAAGACACAGTTTTTTGTTAGATTACAGGAAAACATTTAATCAGGTTGATAGAAAGATCACAGTTTAATGTATAAACAGGATGTTTTGGCATTCTTTAAGAACGTGGTCGTTATTTAGCATTTTAGAGTTACGTTATTATTTGATTTTTTTTTTGCGTTTACAACCACTATGCTCTGAATTGTCTGTTCTTTCATGCCCAGGAAATTTACGACCGAACTTATCAAAAAATTTTGGCTTATACCAGATGAAAAACGTATTCAACTTTCTTCAGCAAAAACTTTCCATTTTTACAGCATCAACGTTGAAAAACAACCTTTACCTGAAAAAGCCCATCAATTAAGAACACGAACTCCTCCTGCACGGATCAGAGGACTAGCTAACAGAAATGATTTTCCTGGCTGAATAAAAAGTACTGCACCGAAATAGCTGAAAAAACTTGCATCGAAAGCAGTTTTCTGGAACTCTGGAGCATATTACAAAAGGACGGGATTTTTTACCTCTCAATAGTGGCAATGCGCAGCTTGACTAGTTCGAAAAAGGGAAAACTTTTCTCCTCCGTTAGCTCCTTGGTATACTATTTTCAAAGCCTCCCGACACATGACGACGAGGACGACCGATGCAGTTGGTGAGTTCTTTGTGGTAAAATCGATGAAGTCTTTCACAGTGCTTTTCTTGAATTTCCATGGGGTTTCTTTTCAAACGCCAACTTGCATCGGAACTTTGAGGTTTTCGGATTGATTGGGGATTGGTTATACGATACGGGAGCAATAGAATAAAAAACCGCGTTAAGCGGCACGACGGAACTGATTGCAAATGCATAACATAAAAGTGTGAGTGTAATCGATAGAACAGTAAAACCCACATGCCAATACTGTGGTAAGTTTGCAGTGAAAATGCAAGAAAACCCCAAACCAAGAATCGTTTGGTTTTTGCATGTTCAGCTATTCTAGTTTGAAAGTTTGTAAGAGGGCTAGAAAGAACCATGTTATGGCATCAAACCACACACCGTATCCTATTGTATCACAGTACGAAGGTAAAAACCCGATTTTATCAAATAACAGAATATCTTATTATGATAGCTGATTTAGTAATATATTTTTGACGATTCTAGACACGGTTTTTTACATGTCTGAAGGGCACTGGGTTCAAAAATGCCGCTGCGACAGTCACTAAGATTGTCTTTTGTAGCTGGCCCCATACACAGTTTACTGTTTACGGATACCCATTGATGGAGTTGAGGTAGGTTATAAGACTGTGCCCCAATTAGGTACTATATGGTTAATAAAACCAATAACCTTCTTGGGATAGAGTTTCCATACAGAGTATGGAATTAACAGGTAGCTTCCGAAGAAGCTGTACCTGGAAGACGCAAGAACTCCACATGAGCAGAGCAAGTGCGCTGAACTTTCTAGTTCTAAATTGCAAAAGCGGCAAATGTCGGTTGGGGTTGCTAATTCTCTTCAAGGGGCATAAACGACTAAAATTTTTGAAAAAGTCGTAAACTTTGTATTTCACATTTTGATTGTGCAGTTTGTTCCTCTTATTTTGATACTAATTTTGTAATGATCCGACTACGAGAAGTGGCCGAAAAACGATCTGCTCACCGGACATTGTCCCACTCTTTACTATTTAAGGAGACATACACGACTAAATTTTTGGAAGTGGCCAAAAAACGATCGAACACATAAGCATTCCAGTGCGGTGTGGAATAACCTCGCCGGAATAAAACGTTGCTTCTATAAAACCACGATTTTCAAACTTTATGTACCTATTACCCCCCTTCCCCTTCCGTTCCACTCTTTGCCCTCCATTCCCAAAAAATCCTTCTTCATCTTCATTACTTTCCCTTACCGTCCCTTCATCAATTGAAGAACCATCGTTTCAAAAAATATTAATATATGCCTGATCGCAGGTCATGACTAAAATCACGAGGTGTGGGAAATAGGATTCAATAGGAAAAATATTCATATCATTGTGTAATTATATTTAATATATAAATATTGGAAACCAAAACCCTGAAAGTACAGTTAATCGAAATAGGATTTCGAAACTTTTTTGAAATATTGACTTTTCTGTATACTCTCAAATTATTAAAAACGATAATTATAAAATCTAAAAATAGATTGGCAGCTAGTGAGATACACATGTTAATGTAGTGGATGTTAGTTAGTTGAACAAAAAGCCAACTCAAAGCAGAATTGGTTTCGTGGTAAACTTTTTAAAATATAACCAGAGAAAAAATATACCCTAAAAGTATTATAAAATGCTGGAATGAGGAATGGAAACTTTTTACACTGTTGAAAAAAAGACTCGGAATAATAGTGAGATGAATTAACTTCTTGAAGTTAAAAAAAAATTGCACAGGCAGTGAGACAAAAAAGGGTTGTTCGCCTGTTACAACCCTTTTCTTGATTATATCCAACCAAAAGTCTAATCAAAGTCTGTGTAAATGTAGAACGGCTGCGAAAATAAGAAAAGGAATACATACCAAAATAGTCTGACCGAGAAAGCATTCACAGCATAGAGAAAGCATTTCAGAGGTTTTGCTCCCTTCGCTTCTGCTGGCTAAAACTACAGCTCCTCCTGTAGCTGGCAATACTTGCTTTTGACCGGCGGTCGTTCTAACCGTGACAAGTCCAGAATGTGAAATAAATTTTATGAAAATAGACGCAATAAAACCTGGAGATAATTGAAAAGCAAAAAAAAATACCCAAAAGTTTTAGCCGCTGTAGGAACATTGAAAGGGTTAAAAGGGAAATCCCTGGAAGCAGCGGAGAAATCTTTCTTTGTACTTCTTTTTCAATAATCTGAAAATGATTAAAATGGTGATGACGGTAAGTAGTACGTGCCATGGCTGTAATTTTATAATTTCACTTTAAGGAAAGGACCCATGAAGAATAAATGGACTTGCGAGAAAATAAAACAGAAGATGGTTTCAACTGAGGATGAAGTATCTCGTGACAGATTTTATCATGTACTAATTAATTACAGTATTCGTGTTCGTAATAATTGAGAATGTAAGCAATATTTGATGTCATTCAATTCAGATAATATGAATTCTGATATTATAGTGAAATATTTACTAATTCACAGCATAAAATTTATATTTTACTGTCGAAAACTATGTACGAATAACACCTATAAGAAAAATTAATAGAAATTTTAAAATCTATAACTAAGATAAAATTCTTATTATATACCAGTGTTCGTGAAGGATGACAACGATAAGCCTCATACGAAATAACATTCATCAAAGTGCATCGTTGAGCACGTAATAGAACGCCGAAAGTTATAAACAAGCATGACATAATCATAAATAACGGCTATATGTATACTGTGAGTACCGAGTAGTGCAGCATAATTTTGAAGCGATATTTATTCCTACCCGCGGTTCACCGTTTGTCGTACATCGTCATTTGGGTGCTTGCGTTGTACATGTACAACAACAAACTATAACAATAACAACAACTACAGCGGACCAACCAACAACGGTAGATGTTGATGCTGATAATGATGATGATGCGACAGGGTAGTGTATATCAACACTGAGCCGGTAAACAACCGACTGTACACCCGTCTAACTTCGAGTAAACGGGAATTCAGACCGGAACTTGCATTTTGTGCCGGGTGACGGTTTGAGACGGCAAACCAATCCCATGTAGCATACTTCGCTCCACAGTTGGTACATGATTTGTTATGTCACCTTGTAGGGTAGTTTATGTTGAGCTGAGGCAAGACATTTTTGGCAGGATTCACAACCATATTTATGGACTGCTGATACTAGTACTGCTAGCATTGCTTGTGCGCTTGTCGCCATCATTCCGGCTGTCTGCCTGTTCAAATACAACGGTTGACAGCGATCATGCAAAAGATGACAGGGCTCGAATTGCATCATGGTAAAAGCAACAAGGGTTGTTCCATCATTATGGGCCTGTTTCTGTCTGACGGAGCAAATGGAGATCCTCGTTGCTCTCTTTGTATGTCTATCCTGGTTCCTACCAGCTAACAACAACCACCAGCGCGCGATTTTCAAGGACAGTTTTTGCAGAGGCCTTCATCAAGCTGTTGTGTCTTTCAGCTCACAAAAAGACCGTTTTAATTATGATTTATGAAAATGCTGCATTAGATTCAGTTGGAAGTCTGAAGCGGTCACAGTTGTGCTAGAGAAAAATTTTAATTAATCATCCGGCGATTCAAGGAAATCTTGAAACCGGAAGTAACAAGAATAACATTTGTATCTTTGTGTTTCTACAAAAGAATCGAGAACGTTGGCTTTAACTAAACGAAAATTTTCACTTAATTTACCGTAAACATACTTGTTTGAAAAAAAAATCACATGATGAGATTTATTAAGAGTTAGAGAGTCATTTAACCCATATGACCCAGCGTATGATATATCATACCTCGTCTTCAAAACCTGTTTACTGCTGAATTTCAATAGTTAGCATTGTTAATATATCACTACAAGAGAGATAAGACATCAATCTGATGTGTGTGTGATATAATTTGTCAGTTTTTGTCATTTCATCTGTATTTTCAACAGTGCAAAGTTGTGACAAATGGCGGAAAAAAAGTTGAAAAAATGGCGAAAAAATTTTTGTCTCCAAAACGCATGAAAAAGTCTACATTTAGAGACGAAACATTACCTGACATGTAAATTAGTATTTATATGTAAAGTCTATCACAAAATTCGATAAGAAATCTGTAAAAAACTTTGTAATTTGTTTGTTTCAAACTGAGCCTATAAAATATTTAACCTGCGATATTTTGGCCTTGAAAGCATTCCAAATGACGATTTTGCGTTTCCCGACACATTCGAGCCATGCTATAATAGATTACAGAGTTTCACTTCATTTGGTCCAAATTTAGGTATACCCGGGTCATAATGGGTTAATTTTAAAATAATCTGCTTCAATTGTCGCATTGTGTTCTCAACGTGCACTTGCGTGCCCAGAGATGGGGCTCCACAATTTCAAGTCATTCCTGACCTTAGGAAATTTTTTTACGTATATTTGCATTAAAATATTTGAGACTTCCTAAGCCCAAACATGTTCGTACCTAGGGCTGTCGGTATTGGACACTTTTGGTGAAAACCGGTATTTCGGTATTGGCGTAGAAAATACCGGTAATACCGGTAAAATACCGGTATTGGCAGATTATTTGAAATCAATAGAAATGTCGATGTTTTTCAGTAAATCTTTTTATTTTGAAACTGTAGCTTCAGTATTGTTGCTTAGCAAAATAGAATTCAAGCAGATATAATACTCTTAGCGATTTAATTCCCTTACTAGAACGAATTTTATTGCCAACACTTCCGCTTTCATCGATGTCTGGCGAACGGCTCTGAGCACATCAGGAATTTTCCTTTCATTTGTTCAAATTTATAGTACGGAAACCCGCCTTAAATTATTTACAAAATATCTTGTGTTGTAGCTTAGAGCGTAATTAATGCCCCGGTCTCCTACAGCCTCTCAACAATTTTTTGTCCATCCCTAAATCGGAACTCCTGCATAACGTCATTCTCTTCATCATCGTTTACAAATACCTTCTTTTCTCTGTTATCAATCCCACTATTCGAAGATAGTGGGATGCAGATCTCCTTGTTTAATCAATGTATCACTCGAAAGACGAAGAAAGACGAAAAATATTCCAAATTCTGTCCTGGCAGATCCTTCGATGGCAAGAATGCTCTTAAAGCGCAAAAATCCCCGTATTCTGATCAGAGCCCGGCATCATCGAAACAAATAAATGAAGCTAACTTTCTCTTACTTTTCACTTCATACATGATGCGACTTGTTTCATTTGTTGAACAGAACGTTTCAAGCAAGCTTTAGCTGAAGCTACTGACTGTGTCAAATGGCGACGATTAACAGTCAGGCACGATTTGTCGATGTTGAGTAGATTAATCATAATATGCGTTAAATTGTAGGAAATGTTACTCAAAATCAATTTAATTGCATTCAAAGTCTAGGCTGACCTTTTTCTGAATATTTGGCAGAGAAATAAAAATGAAACTTTAAAACCGGTCGTCATGATGAAGTGAAAACCGTTTCAATGACGTCGATTGAAGCCATTTTTGAAACGAAGCGGCGCTGCTTCTGTTGAAACTGAAGCTTCATTACTTCATTGTTGAATAACAATTTACTATTGCAAGTGATATTTCTGGACCCTGATCTTGTTTCCTAAATTTGTTATTTGAGAGCTTCCAATAATTTGGTGGCTTTTGAATATCAAGTTGTTCAAAAATAAATTAAAACGCAACGTCTGGCTCATACAATGAAACATTTTTACAGCACCTCTACTGTACCTTAAACGGGTTCAAGAGCTATAATTATTTGACCCACAATTTCACTCTCTTCATTGTTAGTAGTCGGAGAATCTCGTCGGCATTAACACCAAGTTGTTTTTCTGAGAGTTTTATAATGTTTTTTTCAAATTTAGTTCTTATTCGAATAAGGAGTTGGAAAAAACAAGCAGATTAGAAAATACCGGAAATACCGGTTTTTTGCCTTTCCAAAACCGGTATTTCGGTATCCAAAAATTGGCCGGTATTACCGGTTTCGGTACTACCGGTACTACCGGTTAGACAGCCCTATTCGTACCCCACTTCTAGGCACGCCAGTGTCAACGTGTACAATTAATATATTCAATGGACGTCCGCTAATTCAAAGCCGTCTTTTCGACAGCCAAGCGCGCGAAACTATCTTTCGGCGTTTAGAAGGAAATGAGATGAATATATGCTTTGCTTTTGCTACTTGATTGTTTTCAAAGTACTGAAGAAAATTATAAGTAATTATCAAAATACGCATATATCTGTGCAAAATCTTTGTGTAGCAAATAATTTGTGGTTCGAATTTTTTTTAATAGGTATTTATTTTAAACAGAAATTTTGTCTAAAATTAAATTAAATAAAGAGAAGAACGCTTATTCAATTTAATTCTACTATGTGTATTTTATTCACGACAGATACGTATTTCGCCCACAACTTGCAGGCTTCCTCAGTGTCTGTTTTCGAACTCAGACGAACTCAGACGAAAACAGACACTTAGGAAGCCTGCAAGTCGTAGGCGAAATACGTATCTATCGTGAATGAAATATACATAGTAGAAATAAATAGGATAAGTTTTCTTCTTTTTATTTAATTTTAGACAAAATTTCTGTTTAATTATCGAAATTATCCGTTTAGGTTTTAAATTAAGATCGCAAATAATAATCACAAACAGCAGGTATGAGAATATATTTAATCTTCGTAAGCTGGCAATCCCAAAAAACAACCGTACCACTTTCGTCAAACAGTTTCAAAAATTCGCAAAACATCTCGTGATAAGCAGCAAACTGAATACGGAACTGATTTCCTAAAGCACGAATTTATGTGTTCATATTTTACCATCATAAACTTTCACCCAAGTGACCCAAGGGACTTTGACAAATGCGGTGGAACTTATAAAGTGGGTAACACGTGTTGGTGACAGCTACCCATTTACGAAACTCGCATCCGGCGTTTGAAAATCAATTGGTACAGGTCCCTCACCAAATAACGTATTTCCCAAACTATTCAGCTGTGCAAAGGGGTCAGATTATTCAGCTCTACGGAGATCAAATTTCCTTTTGGCGAAAGCTACCTTACGATTACATTACGAAAACCGTTTTGCCTTTCTACTATAAAAATATATAGTACTAGCTGACCCGAATAACTTCGTATTACCACAAATTAAACTGTGTTGTACATAAATCGTGAATCTCGGATGACCTTTGTCACAATCTCGAGTTTTGCAAGTTTCTGAGGAGTTCATGGGTGGGTTAATATACAAATTTTCCTCAGAGTAAAATAGAAAACAACTCCCCCATTACTTAGCCTGATAAAATAAAGCGGATAGCATTAAAATATACGCCATGATTATATTACTTTTCACCGAACACCATTTAGCGGAATACCACTTCTCGGTTGACCATAACGCGGAATACATAGTTTCGCGGAATACCATTTCGCGAAAAACCTTACGCGGGATGTACCATTTCATGTAAAATGTTGTCGTGGAAAGTACCATTTCGCAGGGGTTATCCTTTCCTTACTCGCTGTCGCTCCTCGTTCGGGTCCAACTGAAAGAAAGTAATAGAGGTCAATAGACCTAGTTGTTAGGTTTATGATTTACGTATGATTTGTTTACCCTATATTTTATAATTAAAAAATTGCGATTGCAGAAGTAGAATCCAACTCCGAACGTAGATTGTGAATCTACCCTAATTATTGCGATAGGATCGCACCTTTTGCTACTTTCCGTTGTAGCCTATTATCAGCTAAAAAAACGAATTACAGTTCTCTTCCAATCCAACCTTCGACCAGATCGGTCATAATTTCGGTTTGTTAATAGAAATTAAAGTAGTGAAATACAAAGTTTTTGGTTAAGTTAATCCCTACACAACGCAAATGGTTTAATTCGGAAATATTACATCCCATCACTTCATCACCTGTGATTTAACCCGTCGTGAAACACTAAGAAAATAAATAAACCTAATTGATCGTTTTTGGTGGTCTTTTTATTGACTTGATAAAACATATGGAAGAGTCCAAAATTTCTCGAGTTCGATTAGTTTTTAAGTTACGCAAAAAATTCTGTTTTATTTGTATGAAAGTCCTTACCCCCATCACATGGGTAGGGGGACTAAAACCATAAAAATAATTCCTGCCTTCAAAACCCCCCACATGTCAAATTTAGTTCCAACTGGTTGATTGGTTCTCTAGTTATGAAGAAATTTGCACATATTTCATTTGTATGGGAGCATCCCCTCTTATAGGGGGAGGGGTCACAATTTCCCTCCTGAAGAGGGAAGGGGTCTCAACGCACCATAAAAAAAGAATTTGCCTCGTAAAACACCCACATGCCAAATTTAGTTCCATTTGCTTGATTATTTCTAGAGTATGAAGAAATTTGTATTTCATTTTATGGGTGCCCCCCCCCCCTCCTGAAAGAGTAGGGGTCCTAATTCATCATAGAAATTACTTGCCTCCAAAAACCCCCACATGCCAAATTTGGTTCCATTTGATTGATTAGTTCTCGGGTTATGAGGAAACTTATTTTATTTGTATTTTATTTGTGTAGGAGCCCCCCTCCTAAAGTGGGGAGTGGTCCTAATTCACCATTGAAAAAATTCTTGCCTCCAAAAACCTTCACATGCCAAATTTTGTTCCATTTGCCTGATTAGTTCTTGAGTTATGAGGAAATTTGTATATCATTTGTATGGGAGCCCCCCTCTCCCCTACATGCAAATATTTTTTTAGAGGGTTTTTAACACAAAGGGTCATTCACCACTTAGGCATGCAAATTTTCACGCCGATCGGTGCAGTAGTTTTCGATTCTAGAAGGTCCTGCGGGCCGAGTGTCAGATACCATTCGAATCAGTTTCGAAAACGCATTTTCTCTCTCTGTATATGTGTGTGTGCGTGCGCGTCTGCGTGTGTGTGTATGTGTGTGTATGTGTGTGTGTGTGTGTGTGTGTGTGTGTGTGTGTGTGTGTGTGTGTGTGTGTGTGTGTGTGTGTGTGTGTGTGTGTGTGTGTGTGTGTGTGTGTGTGTGTGTGTGTGTGTGTGTGTGTGTGTGTGTGTGTGTGTGTGTGTGTGTGTGTGTATGTCACGCTTTTCAATCTCACTCACTTTTCTCGAAGATGGCTGAACCGATTTTGATGATCTTAGTATCAAATGAAAGATCTAGTTGCCTCATAGGTCGCTATAAAATTTCATATTGATCGGACTTTTAGTTTAAAAGTTAAGTACAAAAATACGAAAAATAAGAGACTTTATTTTCTTAGCGGTCCCTCAATCGATTTGAACAAAATTGATTGCAAATGAAAAGAGACCTTTTAAAAGCTTTAAACTCCGATTTTCAAGGTGACCAGGCGGGTGATTTAAATGTTACATAAAGAAATGTAAAAAACCCGAATTAATCCACCTAGCGGTGTGACCTGGCCTTTCTACTGCATTTAAAACATATTTTTGTAACATATTTGCATTAATTAAATGACGAACATCCTAGAATTCCTTATTGCTACGGATTAGCGCTTTTAGGTTTATTCGAATTAAAAAGTTGGTGGAAAAGTGGTCTAAAAGTATATGCATAAGTAATAAGTAAGTGATTGATTGTAACTGATTATCTAAAGAAACTGAAATTCAAATAATATGTAGTAATATTTTCAGTGAAAAGTGAAAAAAATTTAATTTTTAAAGTCAAAAACCCTAGACCCCTTTAACTAAAGCAACTAAAACTAAAGTTACTTATTCAAGAAACATTTTTATAGCACAGTAAAACGGGGTAACATTGATCAGTTACACCAATCACATGAATAAGTGAAATAAACAACTTCTGCACTCTTTCCTGGACTGATCAATGTTACCCATGATGATCAATGTTACCCCGTCTTACGGTACTCATAAAGGCAATATCGAGTAGTTATCTCGAATGACTGTAATGAATGAATAACCTATAGAGGTAAGAACAAGTAGATATATCGAATGACTATTACCACCGTCGCAAAAAATGTAGACAAATTTTATCTTAGCAATTCGCAGTCAACACAATAAATCACAATGTCCTGCGAATTTCTCCAATATGAATCAATCACAAGAATAGGTGCAATCGTAATATTGCACTTGCCATTTAATTTCAATTTTGTGCCATTATTTATTTCCATAAACTTCTCTCACTCAGTGCAAAAAGCCGAACATTGTACCTCCTGCTAGTAGTTGATGATGACGGCTCTAAGCATTGCAAAGGCGATGGTAGGTCGCTGGTAGGTACTGGCAAGGTGAGTTCGAAGCGATAACGACCATGAAATATTTTACATTCACTGCTGTCGACAAGGTGGCCCCGTACTTTGCAATGTGTTGAAACCATGTTCGAAATCGCGCATTTCTAATTCTCTTTTGGGACGCTTTTTTCAGTTTATTTATCAAACAAAGTTTTTACACGATCCGCGACAGGCGACAAATAAAAACAAATGTACATATGTGCTGTACACGATCTTTCACATCAGAGCACGCAACAAACAGCAAACTGCCGGCCTAAAAAGATTCTGTAAAACAACGCCGAAACAGGTGTGAATTATAAATGACGCTAAGAATGATTAATCATTATTCATTTTTCACTGGCATTTAGCGTGTATATGTAGAACGGTTAGTAAAATTCAAAACCCGATTTCAAAGGACGATGTCAACAATGTCGTACGTTTTAGGCCGAGGGTTTAATACGGTTTCGGCTAACTAATTCATTATGGTTAAATTTGTTTTTTGTTCAGTTTATAAATCAACAAATAGTTATAACACGAAGGGGAACATTTTCATGATTTTTCAAAATTACTATACAAGTTTAGAGCAAAAGGTCTCAGAATGTAATGAATGCATACGTGCACAGTTTATGAACTTACTAGCTGACCCGACAAACTTCGTATTGCCACAAATTAACCTGTGTTGTACATAAATCATGAATCTCGGATGATCTTTGTCACTATCTCGAGTTTTGCAAGCCCCCCAGTGGGCGGCGCCTCCGACGGCGGGTCACCGGCAACACTCGCGACCGGCTCGTCCTGAATGATCTAGTGTTACTATAGATAGTTTTTGTGGTCTTGTTATTGATTAATGTTTTATGGAAGAGTCTCGAATTTCTCGAGTTGGATTAGTTTTTGAGTTTCGCAAAAATTTCTGTTTTATTTGTATGAGAGTCCATATCCCTCTACCACAGGGGTGAGAGGTCTCTAACTATCATAAAATAAATTCAAGACTCAAAAATCTCCTACATGCTAAATTTGGTTCCATTTGCTAGATTAGTATTCAAATTATAAGGAAATTTGTATTTCATTTGTATGGGAGCCCACCCTCTTAAAAGGGAAAGGGGTCGTAATACACCACAGAAAAAAAAATTCTACCATCTAAAACTCTCACATGCCAAATTTGGTTCCATTTGCTTGATTAGTTCTAAAGTTATGAGCAAATTTGTATTTCGTTTGAATGGGAGCCCCCCCCCCTCCTAAAAAGGTAAGAAGTCCTAATTCATCATGGGAAAAATGGTTGCCTCCAAAAACACCCACATGCCAAATATGGTTCCATTTGCTTGATTAGTTCTCGAGTTATGAGGAAATTTGTATTTCATTTGTACAGGAGCCCCTCCTCTTAAAGTGGGGAGGGGTCCTAATTCACCATAGAAAATTTTCTTGCTCTCGAAAACCTTCACATGCCAAATTTGGTTCCATTTGCTTGATTAGTTCTCGAGTTATGAGGAAATTTGTATGGAAGCCCCCCCTCTTAAAGGGGAGAGGAAATATAATTCCTCTTATAAAGAGGGGAGGGGTCTCAATTCACCATAGAATAAATTCTTGTCACCAAAAAAAACACCCACATGCCAAATGTTGTTCTATTTGCTTGATAAGTTCTCGAGTTAGGAGGAAATTTGTATTTCATTTGTACAGGAGCCCCCCCTCTTAGAGTGGGGAGGGGTCCTAATTCACCGTAGAAAATTTTCTTGCCCTCGAAAACCTTCACATGCCAAATTTGGTTCCATTTGCTTGATTAGTTCTCGAGTTATGAGGAAATTTGTATGGAAGCCCCCCCTCTTAAAGGGGAGAGGAGTTACAATTCCCCTTATAAAGAGGGAGGGGTCTCAATTTACCATAGAATAAATTCTTGTCACCGAAAACACCCACATGCCAAATTTGGTTCTATTTGCTTGATTATTTCTCGAGTTATGAGGAAATATGTATTTCATTTGTATAGGAGCCCCCCCTCCTAAAGTGGGGAGAGGTTCTTATTCATCGTAAAAAAAATTCTTGCCTCCAAAAACACCTACATGCCAAATTTGGTTCCATTTGCTGGATTAGCTCTCGAGTTATAAGGAAATTTGTATTTCGTTTGTATATGAGCCCCCCCCACCGTTTTAAAGTGGGGAGGGGTCCCAATTCATCATAGAAAAAAATTTTGTCTCCAAAAACACACACATGCCAAATTTGGTTCCATTTGCTTGATTAGTTCTCGAGTTATGAGGAAATCGGTATTTCATTTGTACAGGAGCCCCCCTCTTAAAGTGAGGAGGGGTCCTAATTCAACATAGAAAATTTTCTTGCCCTCGAAAACCTTCACATGCCAAATTTGGTTCCATTTGCTTGATTAGTTCTCGAGTTATGAGGAAATTTGTATTTCATTTGTATAGGAGCCCCCCTTCCTAAAGTGGGGAGAGGTTCTTATTCATCATAGAAAAAATTCTTGCCTCCAAAAACACCTACATGCCAAATTTGGTTCCTTTTGCTGGATTAGCTCTCGAGTTATAAGGAAATTTGTATTTCGTTTGTATATGAGCCCCCCCCCCTTTTAAAGTGGGGAGGGGTCCCAATTCATCATAGAAAAAAATTTTGTCTCCAAAAACACACACATGCCAAATTTGGTTCCATTTGCTTGATTAGTTCTCGAGTTATGAGGAAATCGGTATTTCATTTGTACAGGAGCCCCCCCTCTTAAAGTGAGGAGGGGTCCTAATTCAACATAGAAAATTTTCTTGCCCTCGAAAACCTTCACATGCCAAATTTGGTTCCATTTGCTTGATTAGTTCTCGAGTTATGAGGAAATCGGTATTTCATTTGTACAGGAGCCCCCCCTCTTAAAGTGGGGAGGGGTCCTAATTCAACATAGAAAATTTTCTTGCCCTCGAAAACTTTCACATGCCAAATTTGGTTCCATTTGCTTGATTAGTTCTCGAGTTATGAGGAAATTTGTATGGAAACCCCCCCTCTTAAAGGGCAGAGGAGTTATAATTCCCCTTATAAAGAGGGGAGGGGTCTCAAATTACGCTAGAATAAATTCTTGTCACCGAAAACACCCACATGCCAAATTTGGTTCTATTTGCTTGATTAGTTCTCGAGTTATGCAGAAATTTGTGTTTCATTTGTATGGGAGCCCCCCCTCTTAGTGGGGGGAGGGGTCTCTAACCATCACTAAAACCTTTCCTGGCCCCAAAAACCTCTACATGCAAATTTTCACGCCGATTGGTTCAGTAGTTTTTGATTCTATAAGGAACACAGGACAGACAGACAGACAGACAGACAGACAGACAGACAGACAGACAGACAGACAGACAGACAGACAGACAGACAGAAATCCTTCTTTATAGGTATAGATTAATGAAAACAATATTCAAAAACATTTTACTCTTCTATTTTGCCAGAAAATACAAGCGAAATTTTCCGATTTTTGACGGATAATCCTTATTTCAAAAGTTCATAACTCTGGAACTAAGCGTTGTAGATGTTAATGTAGATGTAAACGAAAATGTTAGAAAATTTTCTTAGCATTCCGATGGAAAAAGTTTTTCAAAAAATTCCATGATGGCAGATAACTCAAAAGAAAAGTCCGAAAAACAAAGTTTTAATTATTCTATTGTAAAGTTTTTGTCGTTAAAAGATAATGATTTGGAGAAGGAAATAATATTTTTGAAATTTTCTTGAAAGATGAGCTAATATGGTTAGACTGATATCTAAGAAAATTTACTTACATTTTCAGAAAAGAATAATTACTCTGTGACTGTTGGCTACTGAGATATGAATATTAGAGAGATTTATTAAGGTTTGTTGTAATATGAATGAGTAACAAGCTTAACACTATATTCGGGTTTTGGACATTATCTAAAAATTGAAATTAAATTTCCTCCTATAAAATTTTTCCAGGAAGAAAATTATAGGTATCAAGTTCATCATGCAGATAAAGAAATCTGTTACATTTTGAAATAGGTATATCAAAATGAAAAAACGGGCAGGCGCAACTTCTTGATATCCTGTGGCATTTTCAAGATATGTTTTTCAAGATTCTCCTCATTATCCCAAAACGCGTGATAACTTCTTCATTTCATCAACATTTTCAAAAAATTACGTATAATATTTCCAAAAGTAATGTGTATTACAATTGGAAGGTTGCCAGATTCCTTTTTCTAAATTTAATGTCAATCTGGATTATTCTCAACTAACCAGCAATAATTTTTTATAAAGTAATAAATTTTGAATAAATGTATTTTCTAGGACTAATTTTTACCACAGTACTAAAGAAGGTAGTATATAATAATCGAAAAGCGCGTGTCTGCAAAATATTTACTTAATGAATATTTTGTGTTACGAAATAATTAAATTTGCTTACTAGTTGTTTTAAATACTCATGCTATTTAAATAAATGTTAAAAAATTCAAAACATATTTAAATTTATTCACTCAAATTTCCAATTAATGGAATAGAGAAACACTTTATTTCTATTAAACATTCTTTAAGTTGATTTTCACTATATTTTACGCCTGTGACTGGATTTCCATAATTTGCAAATTTTTAGGTCACATTCGTTCAGTGCACTTGCAGTTCCACTTAACAAGCATAGGAGTTTTGCTATACAGAAGATTTCAATAAGCTTCTGAGTTTTGCCATACAGATGATTTCTAGATAGTTACCAATTTAAACAGGTGGTGGTCATAGGTATAGAAGTGTGTACCTAAAATTTATCACCCACGAAAAGTAACGGGAAAATAAAAATTTATTAGGAGGACGCAAAGAGCATCAGCATATCTCACAGTGCAAAGTTCTGACATATATCATCTGTCACTATTCGCTCGCAGTTGCAACGCGCATGCTCCGCTAAAGATAGCGTTGTTTTTGTCGATTTCTCATAGATGTTGCATATAACAGTCAGGTTTGAGTCTGAAATGCTCGAAATTATATTCTTGATACTTTTTTATTCGAGTAATCCGACAATTTGTCGTTTGACTTGAGTTTTGGGTATTGTCTTAATCTAATTTATATTTATTCATACGACAGTATCTATCTCGATACCACTTTTTAGTGATTATAATTTTAATCGACAGTTCACCAGCAAAGCATATTTTCTCCATTTTGACTCACAAGTGGCCTGAAGTGTTACACTTAACACAAAACTTTATTTGGGAAGTCACTGCTAAATTTCTGCTAGTTACCGCTCCGCACTGCTGATATATTTCGGTTCTGACCGGCAGTATATATCAAATGTATACAAACCGCGCATATCGCTCGAAGTTTTACGTAACATCCGCGAGAAGTCGCTGCTGGGTGTGTTGAAGTCATGACTATAATATTCACTCCTTTTTATTGAAACTGGTATAACCGCCATCCGCAACAACTACAACAACTATTGTGAATACTCAAGAGAGGTCACTGTCATAAAGCTTAAATCTGTATGGAAAATAAATATATTTTTTCCATCTTTATGTATGAGATCTTTGATTATTACATGAACAAATTATTTCGTTTTAATTGTTATATGAGCAAACTTTTTAGCTAGTTAGCTAGATTTCTGGTTAAAGAGCTGACAGAATGAAAAGCACCACAAGTCAGCAAAAATACGATTCGTTTTTCTGCAACTTACAAACAAAAGCACTTTTCGATGCTTAGGGTGCACAATTTAGTCTGCTGATACTCTAAATTTTGTGGAATATAGTTTGGTTACGAAACGGGACACATAAATAGTTCAGTTTATACTTGCATGTTCAACAATCGATCAAATTTTATACGTCTTTATTGTCTACTTCATTATGGGTACATATAATTTAATGTCATTAAAATAATTAGCAATTGGAAGTTACCTTTGATTTTTATCGATCGAATGGTGGTTGTAATTAATCTGAAAGCGCAATAATGGCCAAATATCGGCCCAAACAATGCTCAAACAAAAGCAAATCCAACCAAGGGAGACAAACACTCACCTGCGTTTAATGGTAGGTGTATGCGATAGTAGTTATCTCTTCAGGATCGTACAGGTCAGGGGAACATCACAAAATTGTATCCATTTTTATTTTATGACAACCACAATTATAAACCTTAATATATACTGATTGCTTGATAGAAGGAATTGTGTCTAAAGTTTAATATTCTATCATTTTTACGCTGATTATTTTAGGTATTTTGCTGCAAACGATAACAGTTGACGACCAACTGGAATTCAACCATGCAATAATCCAAAATAACGCCCCTGATGTGGCCTTCCCATTCCCACCACCGAGCAAATAATTAAAACGAGAATGGCAATGAATAAACAAAATTGACAGGACAAAATGTGATGTACTCTATATTTATTTATTGATCCAGCTATAATACGTGCTCAGTTATCAACTAGGAAATTTGTACTTTAACTGTAATAATTTACAGTTACGCCGGTTTGACTCGATATAGCAACGAACATCCGAACTTTGCACTCCAAGGATCGACGGAGAAACTGTTTACTCGCATCCGCAGTTGGGACAGGCTAACCGAAACGTGCACGTTGCAGTAATAGCGCACCCAAGATAAAATCAGATGAAATATTCATTTCGTTGATCTGCACACTTTTCCACCTCGCTGCGCTTTCATTGAACGTGGGTCTGTTTAACTGGTCACCTGGCAGTACCGGGTTGAGAACAGACAAGCGCACGAACTAGGTCATCCATGGAAAAAGCTCCAATCAGTCAGTACTGCGCGTGAATTCCTCGTGTGAATGCATTCGGAAATTCAAGTGCCAACTGTATTGCAGAATTTTGGAGCAATGATTGGACGCTGCTGGCACAGACTACATGCTCCCACGCTAAGCGGCTTTTGCGGTGCAAACCTCGTCGATGACGGAACATCCATTACCTCGATGAACGCATTAGTAGTGGCGTGTAGGGGAGGGTCTGCACCTATCGATACTAACTGGTGAGCCCGCATCAAATGCAGTTCGGCGGGTAATGGTCGTTAATTTTGCGCTAATTACGATCGCCACCGAAATCGCCGCATGCCGCAGTGCTTGTGTGTTGGTCGGTTACGAATAATGGTCTTGGTAGATAAAAATAACTGATTCGATTCAAACGGGAAAGGAAATCTTCATCATCTCCGAAAATTTGTCATTATATTAAATATTCGTCTTACACTTGTATGTACCATAATAACTTTAATTTGAAAGACAAGTGCTGAATTAAAATATGTCCTGAGTTTGTACTGATCCTGCCCACACATTATTCATGATTATGAAGCAAATGACTGATTGGACTGAACGATGGCAACGATTTATACCGGAATACCTTCCAATTGAGTCTCTAACATCCTATTTCCGGCTTAAATTGGGTCTTCATTCCCTTTCCAATTTTGCCAATGCTGAAACTAATTCGACCGGTACGTGTTCTGCAACTGTATCCCCGGAGAGAATCCCAATCGGATGTTAATTTTTGTCCTGGCAGCTGCTTCCTGCTGTCAGGGTTTGTCTGCCGCCAATTCGCAGACGCACTGGCCCAGGCACAGATACTTTATTCATCGGACACTCGGAAACTGATTTTAAATTCGATCAGAGAGCAATGCTGCACAAAAACCCAGCGCCGTGAGTTTTTGATGCTATTAATAACTGTTCTGTTCCCGGTTGGCTCTATCGGTATTGTTCAACATCATATCATCCAACCAAGCTTGAACTAGTACTGTAGGCGATGTGAGACGTGACAACGACTGCGAAAATTGTGTGTGATTTCGAACGCATTAATGTTTAATGAAACCGTTTAGTGTGTCTCTTAAAATTTGCCCAAAAAGGTATCTTACTTATCACAATAAAACATGCACTGAGAACCTATGAGTTCAATAAAAAATAAATATTCATTTATGTCCAGGTAATACCACTGATTGAAAAATTTGAGTATTCGAACCCAGGTTTCAAAACTGTGTGATACATTTGCTTTTATTCAGGAGTACAGGTATCACTCGATAGTACGTACATTTTCCAGTAACACTTTATTTGCTTTATTCCCAACTTCACAAAGGGCAACATCACTGATTTAAAAAAAAATTAAAAATAAACGTTTATATAGATACCTCCCAGTTGGCTTCGAAGTACGACGCTGGCCTAATAAGCCAATCGTCGTATGTTCGAATCTCGACTGGGAGAGACTCGTAGCAACTGGTCCTGCAATTGCCCTGCACTCTAACAGCTGGCTGTGAAGTCTGTCGTATAAAAACAGAAGGTCAAGTTTCGATAACGGAATATAGCACCTAGGCTTTGCTTTGCTTTGCTATAGATAATAAGTTTTAGCTATAAGTTTAATCTCTTCGTACTATATCACTCACCGTACTATTATATCTTTAGGGTGGTTCACTATAGCCGTACTATTTTTACATAACGTCTTTTAAACTGTCCTATAAATCGTAAGTTTTAATAATCCTAACTTGTCTACGTTTTTCGTTTTTGCTAACTACACAATAGCACATTTATGCACTACAATTTGCCTTATAATAATTTTAGATTAAACGATATTAAACCGCCGCGCACTACGTTTTAGCTTCAGGCTAGCACAAATATTGAAGTCGAAAATCGACTTTTTTAACTGAAGTTTTCGGAGCGTCTTAGTAGAATACGAAACCTGGAAATGAAATAAAAAGAAAACTTATCCAATTTAATTTTACCATGTATGTTTTATTCTTAACAGATACGCATTTCGTCGTTCGAAAACAGACACTGAGAAAGCCTGCAAGTCGTAGGCGAAATACGTATCTGTCAAGAAAAAAAATATATACAGTAGAATTAAATTGGATAAGTTTTTTTTATTTAATTTCCAGACTTTTTTTAAGCCTCGTAACTGTATATAACTGTAAATAATAAAGTCAGACATTTGAGTATTTTTATAGCGGTAAAGTTGTGTGTAGTGTCCTTAGTTATAAGGTGTTTCACCTAAAGAGTTCGTAGTTCCTTAAATTTTGTCAAACTAGAAAATACGCGGCCTAAAAATGCTTTTAATCCGAACCAATTGGTATGCAGACCTCCTCAGTATACCCATTTTCGAGAAACAGTGGACTCTCGGCAAAGTTAATCGTCAGAAAAGTTAATTTTTCGGAAAAGTTAAGCAAATATTGGCGCTCTGATGCAAAGCTCTAAAAAATTAATTTTATTCTTAAATTTTCTGAGCTTTTGAATTTTTTGTTTTCGAAGTGTTCATCCATATATGTACATATATGTATTTTCCTTCTATGTTTACTATTAGTTTTTCGATTCATCGTCCACCTTCCACAGTATCATAAGGAATTACATCATAGCGGGGATTAAATTGAACTCTCGTACCAGACAGTTGAAATTGTAGTTCGATACGGGCATATAGCTACTGCAGGCTTTTTGAGAACATGTTGAAAAAGTGCAAACTCAGATTCAATTCAAATACAAAAGAAGGAAAAAAATTCAACTAAATTTCGTAGAAGTTCAGTTCTTTCATACAGTTTAGTGTGTTTCACAAATCTTAGCTATCCATTACATCGTACACCATTGGTGTTGATAGCATACATAGGGTGCTGGATGGCTTCGTCTACGATGAGTCTTCGTCTACTTCCCTGATATAAGCACGAAAAACCAGCATTATTACACCCCTCTGGCATTCTATCAAATCTCGACGGACCGGGTCACTACGCCCTCTACGGATGACGGTGGTAACTTTTAGGTTGTATATGTGCCATCACTCAGTTTTTAATGGGTTTTCTGTCAAATTTCCGCAACGTAGTAAAATCCGTTTGCATAGTGTGTAAGCCTTAACACGGATACTCGCGCGTTATATTTTGTACAACACTCTTTATCTCGGAATATCTCGTAAACCTGGCTATATAGAAAGTTACTGTCTTCAGCAAAGTGTGGGATATAGAATGAGCATGATTACTCTATAGTTAAAATAATAGTTTTCAAATACGTGCATTTGGATTTAAATCTAGAAAAGTATCCGAAAACTATCAAATTGAAATGACAGTGTACAATAAGAAGAGAAACTTAATTTAGAGTGTTAAAACGGAGATTGAAGGAAAAGGATAGTATGGGAAAGAGACAGATAGAGAGTACAATAAGCAGGATTTCGAATAACTTGTAAGAGACGTCATTCTGTGTACATACTAACATTGGAGCATGAAGTCGAGTTTAGACTTCACAAAAAGAAATAATTTTTAGGTCATGACACAAAGTTATTGAGTAGGTCCCCTTCCATTTGAGGGATAGAATGTCATAGGTTTGTCACCAGGTGCCGCTTAAACGCGCTGTAAAATATACATCTTACAATTGCGGCCATATACAGGTTGCTGCATCTGGAAAGATCATTTTATCGTTTCTAAATGATGTAGCATTTTGCGTGGCATTCTATTGACTAGATTTTTTTCTAGTAATTCTCAAGTTTTCTTAGGTATTTTTGCCTTTCTACTATATAAATATATAGTATAAAGGTATAGAAATCACTTGGAAAACCGAAAATGGAAAGAAGGTCCTGCGGGCCGAATGTCATATACCATTCGACTCAGTTTCGAAAACTGAGCATTTTCTGTGTGTGTGTATGTATGTGTGTGTGTGTGTGTGTGTGTGTGTGTGTGTGTGTGTGTGTGTGTGTGTGTGTGTGTGTGTGTGTGTGTGTGTGTGTGTGTGTATGTGTGTGTGTGTGTGTGTATGTGACGCTTTTAATCTCACTCACTTTTCTCGGAGATGGCTGGACCGATTTTAATGTTCTTAGTGTCAAATGAAAGGTCTAGGTGTCCCATTGGTCGCTATTGAATTTCATACTGATCGGACTTTTAGTTCAAAAGTTATGTATAAAAATATGAAAAATATGGGACTTCATTATCTCATAGGTCCCTTAACCGATTTGAACAAATTTGATTGCATATGAAAGAGGAGCCTTGCAAACCCTTAACTTCCAAATTTCATGACGATTGGGCTTATAGTTTGAAAGTTACATAAAGAAATGTGAAAAAATAGTATTTAAAACATATTTTTGTAACATATAAGCATTAATTCAATGAAAAACGTCACTCATTTTATTATTATTTGAAAATTACTGCTGGAATCTATCAAACGAAACCGAGTTATTTAAAATCGGACGGTTCATTCAAAAGTTATTTAAACTTTAACACTTCAGCACCGTATATTAAACCGTTAAAACGTGTGAAATCAAAACAAATGTTGATTGTATTTAATGTGTGTGATGTATGTGTGTATGTATGTATGTATGTATGTATGTATGTATTATGTATGTATGTATGCATGTATGTATGTATGTATGTATATATGCATGTATGTATATATGCATGTATGTATGTATGTATGTATGTATGTATGTATGTATGTATGTATGTATGTATGTATGTATGTATGTATGTATGTATGTATGTATGTATGTATGTATGTATGTATGTATGTATGTATGTATGTATGTATGTATGTATGTATGTATGTATGTATGTATGTATGTATGTATGTATGTATGTATGTATGTATGTATGTATGTATGTATGTATGTATGTATGTATGTATGTATGTATGTATGTATGTATGTATGTATGTATGTATGTATGTATGTATGTATGTATGTACGTATATATGTATGTATGTATGTATGTATATATGTATGTATGTATGTATGTATATATGTATGTATGTATGTATGTGTGTATGTGATCCCAAGCAACAATGTGAGTTTGATTGTACTCTTATGGTGGTTTTCATGACCAATTGTGGTCTTGAATGCTATCATAAGAGTGTAATAAAACTCAAATTGTTACTTGGGATGACAATTTGCAATTTTTAAATTTGCATTGAAATTCAAGAAAAGATGTTTTTCACTTTTCTGAATCAATTGTCTAAAGTTTTTGAAGCCTCTTAGTGGAATACGAAATTTGAAATAAAAGAAAAGAAAAAACTTTTACCGACTAAATTCCACTATTTAATATTTATTCGCGACAGATACGTATACGCTTTGAAATAAGACACTGATGAAGCCTGCACGTCGTAGGCTACGTATCTGTTGCAAATAAATATTAAATAGTGGGATTCAATCGGAAAGCTTTTTCTTTTCTTTGATTTCAGATTTCAATTGTCATTTTGTTCACTTGCTGTTACTCACAATTGTACAAGAAAAGCAAACAGCGAAGAAAAGCAGTTAATTTAAGCATGTAGGTCTTTTTAATCAATAGATACTAGAGCTTAGAAATGTTATATGAAAAATAGGAAGTAAACGTTGCACGGTAGTAATTTTGTAAGATTTGTTTTCGTTAATGACATTTTAAAGGACAGATGTCTTATGTCATGTATCATGTTTCAACAAATAAATCAAAAATGACAAGCACTGGAAATCATATCGATCATATTTCCTATTCTCAAGCATGTTTAAGGCGCAGCTTGCACTATTTTTCGACCTCATCTTGTTTTCCTAACCCTCTAACATTGTAAAAACGATGCGATCAAGCTAATGACTATCTTTTCATGAAAGTACATTCAAAAGAAGCTTAAGTTTTGATTTTCATGCAAAAATAATTATCTAAATAATTATTCAATTTCTCTTTTTCATATCTAATGCTCTATTCAGTTATTTTTTCTAATTCAGATATATCGCAAAATTGAAGCCAAGCAAATTAATAGTAAAATTTTGAGATTAATCATTTTGTTGTCGATATCCTTTGTCTTCAAAAGCGAAGTATAATAATAATTTTTCTGAACTCTTGTTTTTCAAAGATGCTAACTTTTGAACGCATGGTATTAATTAATTATCAAAAAATCTGTTATGAACACATATTTCATATTGTCAATTCAAAACAAGTTTCGTATATGACTCTGAAGCCCAAAGTTAAGACCGACCGATTATAAAATTAAATAAGGTTTTACAAGTATTTACGCACCCAAGAAAAGAAAATTTAATTATTCTACGCAATACGTTGGTAATTTTACTGGCAAATAAGGATTTTGAGGAATACGGAACGGATAGTTAAAAATATAGTCAAGTTAATTATACATAGAGGTTCCTGAGAAATTAAATAATGATTATTATGGCAGTAGAAAGGCTAGGTCACGCCGCTAGGTGGATTAATTCGGGTTTGCAATATTTTTCGACCTCATCTTATTTTCCTAACCCTCTAACATTGGAAAAACGATGTGATCAAGTTAATGACTATCTTTTCATGAAAGTACATTCAAAAGAAGCTTAAGTTTTGATTTTCATGCAAAAATAATTATCTGAAGGAGCACCAGCTAAGAAAAAGTTCAATTTCTCTTTTTCATATCTAATGCTCTATTCAGTTATTTTTTCTAATTCATATATATTGATATTGAAGATACGAGATATTGAAGCCAAGCAAACCATTAGTAAAATTTTGAGATTAATCATTTTGTTGTAGATATCCTTTTTCTTCAAAAGCGAAATATAATAATTTTTCTGAACTCTTGTTTTTCAAAGATGCTAACTTTAGAACGCATGGTATTAATATCAAAATATCAAAAAAATCTACCCTTTGGGTTAAAACCACTCAAAAAAAAAAATATCAAAAAATCTGCTATGAACACATATTTCATATTATCGGTTCAAAACAAGTTTCGTATGTGGCTCTGAAACCCAAAAGTTAAGGCCCACCGATTATAAAACTAAATAAGGTATTCATCAAATAACATAAATGACGCTTACAAGTATTTATGCACCCAAGGAAAGAAAATATAATTATTCTACGCAATACGTTGTGAATTTTACTGGCAAATAAGGATTTTGAGGAATACGGAACGGATATTTAAAAATATAGTCAAGTTAATTATAGATGTTCCTGAGAAATTAAATAATGATTATTGTGGCAGTAGAAAGGCTAGGTCACGCCGCTAGGTGGATTAATTCGGGTTTTTAAATAAAACATTGCATAATATCATTTATGTTGTTGGCAGATTAGAAAGTAGAGTTGATGTGGTGTTTTGGTTCGCTTGGGCAGGAATGTTTATAAAGTTTTTTTTTGTTAGATTATAGTCACTTTAACAGCTTATATCATTCGTGACTTCTGCGGGGTTTGGATTTGAACCCGGGTCCTCGGCATGAGAGGCGTGAATGCTGACCACTACGCCGGGACTGACTCCTGTGTTTAGAAAGTTTTTTTTGCGTAATAATGAGAATGACACATAGTGAGAAAATTTTGAACTCCCGTCATCAGCCACGCTGTAGGACCCTATTGCGGTACATCTCACACGCCTCTTGCTTCATCTCCGCGATTTCGGTTTATGCTGTTCTATTTTTTTTAACAATTTAGCGTATTAATGAACTGAATAATTATGTCATTTTGTTCATAACAAGTTTATTGAAGAATACACGTTAATTGGACATCGATCTGTAACTTTATAATGAAATGGCAGCAAAAATCTAAAAGTGTTGTACAAAATACAACAGCGCGAGTAACCGAAGGCTAAATTCGGAAATAATTACATTAAAAACATATCAACAGTATGAACTAAAATGCAAAATGATATAATATGGACTTCTTATTACAACAACCAGCGGTGCTTAACGGGAAACTAGCAATCATTGACCAAACCTCGTGATTTTAGTCATGACCTTGAAATGCGGTCAGGCATATATAGTTTTTTTTTGAAACGATGGTTCTACAATTGATGAAGGGACGGTAAGAGAAAGTAATGAAGAAGGATTTTTTGGGAATGGAGGGGAAAGAGTGGAAAGGAAGGGGGGGGGGGGGTAATAGGTAGCTACGCTTAACAAGTTGTCTTTGTGACTCCTACCTTTTGTCCAATGCTGGAAGGTGCATGGGTCGAACCAAGCTATAATCTTAGATTATAACCGGATTTGAACCGGGTGTTGCTGTACGCCCCGCGTAGTTGATTAGGTTGTACCACATACTAACAATGTACCAAAAATCAACTTTATTGGTTAATGAACAACTAAGAAATCACCACCACGCTTCTATGGTGTCTACGCTTGGCAGCATTTTGCTAACAGAATATAACCAGAAACTCCCACTAAAATGTACGCAAAAGTTTCAATTATGTTGCTCTTTGAAAGCTCTCTAATTCTGCTTAGGTGACTTTGTCCCAGCATCAATCGGCACGGCCAACATTAATTACCTTTCTGGTGCCGCAATATCACGGGATATTACCACTAAAAAGTACGCAAAAGTTTTATTTATGTTGCCCTATGAATGCTTTCTATGTCCCTTTAGGTATATTAATCCATCCACCGGCCGGTACGCCTATCACACGTAACCATTTTATTAACAGAATATCGCTTAAAGTTGTTAATAAAATGTGTTATATATTTACCCTAGAAGGCATTCGAGTCACCATTGGGTGGATTGGTTCTGGTGCCGACCGGCATGGCACTATCAAACAATCGCCGCCATTTTGTTCCTTCGACGGGCGCGTGCGGGTGCATATTCGTGAGAGTCGTTTATTCGGTTGCTCACTTTCAAGTCATGCTCCACTTGGTCTAACCATCGAGCACGCTGCGCACCACTGCGTCTGGTACCTACCAACCGTTTTCGAGGCGAAAACCAGTTTTGCGAGGTTGTTGTGCGGCATGCTCATAACATGTCCCGCCCATTGTACCAGCTTTAGCAACTTTCTGGATATTGGATTCGCCGAAGAACTGCGCCAATTCGTGGTTCATCCTTCTCCTCCATACACCGTTCTCTGTCAAAGATGGTCCTAAGCACACGACGTTCAAAAATGGCCAGTGCTTTCAAGTCCCCGTCGAGCATCGTTAGCGTTTTGAAAAATGTTTTTTCGTCGTTGTTATAGGAAATTGGGTTGAGTACTACCGATTCACTCTCAATTAACGCGGGCGACGACCGCGGGCTACTGCCAGTGTAAATATATATATATATAAGCTAGACAGTAACACAACGTTCAAATTTCAATCACTTTAGAGTGCATTGAATAGATTTTGGCATATTTCGGTCCATTTAACTTCCACAACCCAATACAGATGTCAAGTCAATATCATAAATTTCAATTCACCCTCCCAACCACCAACAGTTTGTACATTTGTTCTAATTGATGTGCTATAAAGAAATGGCAAGTCACGCTTCATATCCGGAAGTCGTTTTTACAAGATTATCCATCATAAATAAATTCACCCCCCATAGCGCAAAATCGATAAGCAAGTAAAAATCGCAAACTGAAATTCCAATTGACAGTTTTCTAGTACAGTACGGACTATTACAAAAAACCATGGCAAGTCAATCTCGTATCCCTTCGAAAAGCTATTGAGAGACCATTAATTATTTAATACACATCCGTTCATCCTGCACCATAGTTCACTTGTCAGTACAAGCAGATCAGGGCACGTGGTAAACAATCATAAAAGTGATTCAACTTCATTCGCTATGTTCGCTATCCAACATGCTACTGAGATGCTCCCTATAAGCACTATCCTGTCTCAGGAGCGACAGTTTAGGGGCAGCAACAGCACAATCGTTGCTACCACCACTCTCCTCTGCTTAAGTTAGTTTGTATTATCCTTCATCGTTCCTTCGCAGCTTGCTCACGTACCCATTCATGTTGGCTGCGAGTGAAGGAAAATGCCAGAGCTCAAGAGTTATTCGATTCGTAATCGCAGTTATGCATCTTTAATACTGTTAATTTTATAACCGATGTTAAATTTATTATTTATTGCGTTGTATTTGGTGTGACTTTCGGTTGAGTGAAGCGCGATTTCCTTTCCCATGTCTTGTGAAATTTAATTTAATTTTTTTAAATAACAAAAGATGTTCCTTCCCCAACAGAGAAATGTTTTGTATTTTTACAATTTGTATGACTTTGTAATAGATGAAAAAGTCATACAACAATTACAAAAAGAACTAAATCTAATCTAATCTAATCTCACACTAACGCAGCCAATTCTTGAAGGCATCCTGGAAAATGACGATTACTTGAATCAATCATTTTTCTTGTCAACGGCCAGGCCAACTGCGCAGCATGTACCGCAGAGAGAATTCCAAGGAATCAAGTGGAACCAGAAAAAATATCTAATTCCATTTAACTCCTTGAAATCAAGGGGAAGGAAGAAAGCGTGGACCTCCCGTACCAAACGCTTCCCGTACACATAGATAATGATTTATTTACAATCGTTGG
The DNA here is from genome assembly GCF_943734655.1 of Sabethes cyaneus. Taxonomy (NCBI): domain Eukaryota; kingdom Metazoa; phylum Arthropoda; class Insecta; order Diptera; family Culicidae; genus Sabethes; species Sabethes cyaneus. Next base: position 340,804 of record NC_071354.1, on the reverse strand, counting down.
GAGTATCTTTGCTAATAAAGGTTAAGTGATACTCCGGACCCTCAGGGATGAACTAATGGTATTTAGACCAGAAGCCAGGCTGCAATTGGCCAAGGATATAGCGCCTTATTTCGCTCTCTGAAAATAGATTAGTTTGCCAAAAATATTAGTTTAAATCATATAATACTTGAAAATAAAGTCGTGTGGTTTAATGGTTGCCTAAAACTACATTTGTAAGGTTAGGAACTGAAAACCGCACGACCCCGCACCTCCTAGCTTGGCTACTCAATTATACAAATTGAAGTATTTCCAGGTATGGCCACGTGGAGGCGCTAGGTAGGGGCTTGGGATGGCTAGAGCTATGTTGGGCGCTTCTTCCTAGTTGCCTTCCCCATTTCATACCCATACAACAATTACAAAAAGAACTAAAATAGAAAAACTGATTTCTCTATCTTCGCTGAAGAGATAGAAGGTTACTGTCTTCGGCAAAATGTCTTGTAATAATATGCTCCAAAAGTATGTGCGCGCGAGTAACCGTTTTACAAAATTTTATTTTTTCGGTCATCTTTTCTTCTTCTTTTTCGTTTTTCTCTGGTTGTGTTTCATTTACAAAGCTCAAAAGTTATAAAAGTCTTTGTCAAAAAAAATTTGTTCCAATACGTGGCATAGTTTCTGAGAAAAAGGTACATACAGTTTGAAAATCGTAGTTTTTCAGGAGCGACGTTTTATTTCGTCGCGGTTGTTCCACGCCGCACTGAAATACTTAGGGTAGTTGATCCAATAATTGTAGTAGTACCAATAGTTGCGCTACTATTCATTATTAACGCATATTTTCGTCCCCGTAGCATTTTAGATAAAACAATTACATTCATTATATAAAACAGGCTTTTGGAAGTATTGGTACACTACACTACACCATTTAAAACTAAAGCATTATTTGCTAAAATGCCAATTTTCCAAAATCCGACGCGCAGTTGGAGCGCACAACTATAGGCGCTCATTTATAGTTTTGCTACGATGTTTTTTCACTTAGCAACCTAGCAATGTATTTGGAATATCACAATTAAAGGAACATCAAACTTAATTAAGGAAACATTAACGCAACTGTTGGTACAATATAATTGAATCGAATAATTCATTTTTTCTTTATAAAGCTTCTCGTACAACGAAAGCAATTGTCTTGCCTTGTGACAAATACCTTGTATTTGATAAATTTATATCCCACAAGCATTAATTGAAGCATATACCTCAATAAACAAGCAAAATGAAGTTATATTGTGCTTAGTGGCGCAACTAATGGATCATCTACCCTATGTCTATGATGGTTTTTCGTTTTTTTTATGAAATCTTTTTGCCAAATGGCTACAAACCACATCACCTTAAAATTGTTGTTAGAAATTAACCGAACAAAAAGGACATGATACATAATGCTTTTAGCAGCAAATGCTAAGAAGTGTAACAGAAATAAAGTACCTATGGAACATTTGAACTGAGTGTCACTCTCGCAAACTCACTGCAGTATTCCTGTAGTCAAGTTGTTAAACATAAAACTATAGCATTTCAAGGTAGAAGAGGCATATAAAATAAAATGTGCCATTTTTCCACCACATTTTAATTAGCTGTTGCAAAACTTTGACGCCTGCACCTACAGATAATTGAAAATATCAAACTCAACTCTTTGCATCTGTTTATTGTTGCTGTCGAGAAACCTGGTGCACGATACTTCCGTCGGAAAATCAAGTGCCTACAAAGGAACGTCAACTCTGACGGGTTGGCGTGTTTGCACATAGCATGAAAAATGTTAGCACCTCTTGACATGATGGGCCAGATTTGATTACGGCAAAATTGCGAATTTAATCGAAAGTTTACCACGTCGGCTGTCCGACCATCGCCGACCCTGCAGTACCATGTGTCTGACGTAGCGTACAATACAAATATATGATACCAAGCTGCGGCACCTGTCAAAGAAGTGCAGAGCCTGTTATTGCCGGTGCACTCAGACCAACAATGCGCTGTACAATGCAAAGATACGAGAGTTGTTTTGCAACCGGCAACTCGTTGTCTGCAAGAATAATTTAAATCGTTGGTATGAAATTGAATTTTGACAGGTTGATTTGCGGCTCCCGAAATAATTCCAAGTAAACAGATCGTATGCTTAGTGACAACCTGGAAGTCGCTTTTTTTCAACGCTCTCAGTCGCTTTTTTAACTATGAATGTTTAATTGGGCGTTTTTCATGCAATTGTTTTTAACGGATATACTTTGTTATTTACAAAATAAAACTTTTTTCTATGCAATAAAACATTTTTTATTTTTACTTTTATTATGTTTTGTGGGGATTACAGATTTATGGGGACGGAGCGCATGGACATACAAACGTCAGATATAACGAATTTCGACATTCTGTCAAAATTTATTTACGACGATTTTTGTATTAACACGGATTTTTTTTAACCATGTTAATTCAAAAATCGTCGTAAAAACTGTGTTTATTCAAAAATTGTCGTAAAAATACGCGTCAATTAGAAAATCACAGAAAAAACTATTAAAAATAAAAAAACAGATTTAATGGTGACAGGCATGGTTCGACCACTTTCACTCAATTTTGATTCATTTGACAGAACCACCTCAGCCATGCAAAATTGGAAAAAGTTATGTAAGGAATATTTGCAGAACATTTGCAGTGAAATTCACTATCAACACAGCACCGTAGCACCATAAATACAAAAGGTACAGCAAAGCGTCATTCAGCAATATTTTAGAAAAATACTGGTTCTGCAAATGTTCCATACATATGTTTCTCTAATTATGCATGGCTGAAACTATACAGTCACATGAACCAAAATCATGCCATCCCTGACTGTAGTTATGATTCAACATTTCGTATTCAATACACTAAAAATGTATCACAAGTATTCAATAATAAGAATAACGTTACTAATGAAACATGTTTCTCCAACCTAAATACATATGAATTCTTGTAAATTCTTTTGTTCGACATTCATGATACTAAAAAACTTATTTTTGTCACCAAACTTATCTTAGAATTATAATTTTCGGTAATATATTTACTTTTATAATTGATTTATACATACCTAGCAATATTTTGCTGTTCTGTCAAAAATGCGAAGTCAATGAAGAAACAACAATCAAATTTGTAAACACGATGCATAAACGATTCAATTTCGACTTCAGAGGGGGTCATTTTCCCCTACGTTGTATTTGATGATTTACTCTCCCTTCTCGCTAAATACAACAGCCTGTTTGGTACACACAGATTCCGCCAACTTACCATACAAACCGCATTGCTTCCAACATTATTCGACTGCTTGCAGTCCAGCAATATTTGGAAGCCAGTCGATATTTATTATTGCCAAAAGTTATTTATTTTCGATTTCCTTAGGTTCGTTCCCTAAGGAATCTTTTACTGCTTTGCTAGGGCCCAGATGAAACATGAATAAAAATATGCCAGAAACGACTGCCATAGCTAACGGTGCGAAAGGGATCAGTGTTATTTTTCGATTATCCCTCTGCGAGTCTCAAGTGACGGATTTGCGCTTGTTGAACATACACGTCATCCAACTGTGCGGCAAATGCACCGCCAGTCGGTGTTTATATTCTGAAAGTGTTCATCACCCCACTGTTGACTACATTGGTAGATAACGATTTCTAAGTGGAGTTTAAAACTCCGACAATATAGCTTGTACAACGTAGAGCAGGAAAGTCGGATGCGATTTCAAATACAATTTGTTCCAGTATCGTCTGTTGCCCCTAGTATTGGCTGTTAGCTGTACAGTTTCTTGATACCCTGCCAATGCTATTAGAACGGCAATCCGAGGTGACACATTTGGATGATTTGATTTTTATGTAAATTTGGTTATTCTCCAAAGCTGGAACGGCGAGAAGTACCATTTCGAATCATTGAAAATGTGTTGTAATTGATTTTTCACGGTGCATGATCGATAGACTACAAATTATGTACCATCAAAAGCGTAAATCATGCACTAACGGCACATCAGATGGAATTGTAGTTTTCTCTCCTTTTGGATATTTACAGTTTAGATGTTTAGCGTTAATATGTGATTATTATTATTTTTATTTAATTTATTTAATTTATTACCGTAATCCGGAGGAAATTGTTAATATGTATTTCCGTTATTTTAAGTACAATTGTCTCTTTCTCAATTATTTTTAAAACCAGTGCTGATGCTAAGGTCAAAAGCTGTAATGGAAATATCTGTTGAAATATTTTGTTAAGTATTAGCTCATACTTAGCTTCGAGATACGGTGCGGGTCTAACAAGCCAGCCGTCGTTTATTTAAATCTTAGTTAAATAATCTGTCGGTCAACTTTTAGAGACCCTAGGGCTAAGTAAATGTTGCGAAGATCAAGTACAATAACTTAACCATGCGATTGGCTCAGAGTTTCGAGCTTCTCACGTACAGTAAATTGCAATAAAATGCATAACCAAACTGATAGCACAGAATCAGTCTCCGTCCTCGAAAACCCATACAGAAAAATTTCCATTTCAAAAAGTAGCTTTCAAATATTCAACAACTATCTTATTCAGTTAAAACACATGCAATTTAAAGCTAACGCTGTTCGGAAAACATTTGAAATTATCGCTGGTGTTGAAACAGAGCGCAAAATTAAGATGAACCGGCTTTGTCGAGACAGACGATAAACGCCGGAAACGATTTTTCCTTTTTTGTTGCCTCTTGAACTGGCAAGTAAGCAACACCCGCTGCAATTTTAACCAGCATATACATGAGGCTAAATCTACAAGCTAATGATGATACACACGGGTATGCGTTCATATTCAGATTAGTAGTTGCTATTTCTTCATATAACGAGACTTTCTTCATATAATCAATATTGCCTACTAACTGCCGCAGCAGGGCATTTTTTTTCGAAGTGATCTGGCCAACCAACTTAGAACTAATTTCTGCGGAAACAAGGATATCTTTAGGTTAAAGTCTGGAGTTGGCTCAAAGCTATTCAAGCATATAGGAAAGAAATCCGATTGCGACATCATGAATAAAATTGTCTTCATACCGCAAGTAATTCGTGAAATCATGATTATTATTCATGGTTTCATAAAACATTGCAACATTGTTGCAAAGGCATAAAACTATACGTACTCGAAGGTGGCATTTGTACATTTCAATTTATACATCAATGATCACTAATTTCACCTTAGCTGGAATCATACTGTTTGTCAGAAACCATCAACGGCAACGTAACGGACTGCGGAACAGAACGTCAATGATGGTCGCATGCACTGTCAATGTACGCGTTCACACGAGTTCGAAACGTCACATCGCGGAACGTCAAGGTACTCGTGTTAACCCTTTATAAGGCAGTGGCAACTATATTGCCACCAACAAAAAATATTTATATTATTAGAACTTGTTGATTCTTTTCGGTGAAAATCAAAAACTACTGATTTGGTGTGACGTTTCTGCCTACTGTTTTCCTTCGGCCATCATCAGATATCTACAAAACAATTATAAAATTTATTTACTATTACATTTTACATACAACATAAAATTTTCAGTCAATTTCTCAATTACAGTACATTTACTTAGTCTAATTTATCACTTACTAAATGTACTGTAATTAAGAGATTGACTGAAAATTTTATGTTGTATGTAAAATGTAATAGTAATTAAATTTTATAATTGTTTTGTAGACGTCTGATGATGGCCGAAGGAAAACAGTAGGCAGAAACGTCACACCAAATCAGTAGTTTTTGATTTTCACCGAAAAGAATCAACAAGTTCTAATAATATTAGTGTCACGGTGATCTAAATAAGCAAATAAAAAATATTTATATTGCTTCTATAAAATTACATTGATATTATTATAGACGCAAAACAAATATTTTTCGTTGGTGGCAATATAATTGGGTTTGTGCACATTGAAAATACATGCGACCGTCACTGACTTTCTGTTCCATTGCGTTGCCGTTGATGATTACTGACGGTCAATGTGATTCCAGCATTAGTCTCCAAACAACTGGACATACTTGTCAACACAAAACCAGCAATCGGGCGATTATCTTATTTTCATCAAAATTTTGATACAACTATCAATTTTAAATTTAGTTAAGTCCTAGGGGTCTTCAAAATGCCAGTTCTATTTTGACTATGTTTCAAGCATTACAAATAGTAAAAATTTCGGAATGCTGAACACAATTCCCAGTTTAATGAAAAGCATTCTCGTTTAAAATTTAATTATGTATCACCTATTTGGATGTAACAGAATCCTTAGTTAATCGAAATGTAGAAAATAAAAGTTTGCAATTTCATTATTGCAATAGAATTCCACAATTGTACAATTTTAAAACTCAAAAGTTTGTTATCTAAAACTACGATCCAGCCCAATGAAATTAACCAATCACTTCTGGCAAAATATAGTCCCTTAGTTGATTTCTGTACATTTTTATGATCAACGCAAATATATAGGGTATGTTGCTGCTTCGTCGTAATTGCCTATTCCCGTCCTATCCAATACAAATTATTATAAATATCAGCGTTTTTTATGCACACAGCGCAAAATTAGTTATTCCCTAATATTTTAGTTTGTTGGCTATCATACGCGTTCAATCAAAGTGAGCTGAGATCTATTTAAATGCTTTTTTTCATTGAAGAATTCCTAGCATCCAAATTACCTACGTTTTTTCGTGCGACGAAGAAGAAAATGTCGACTAATCTTTCAATTTCCGTCATTCATAAAATGAAAATAACTCACGCAACGCATTGTCGTTATTCTGCAGCCGGGAAACTTGCATTACCAACAGAAATTGTTGGAAAGCAACATTTGTCATGCCGTCCTACACCAATACAAGCGCACTAAATACGTAAACGTTTTTTGATTTTTAGTTCGAACGATGAAAAATTTTGATAGGCGGATTTTAAAACGGTACGACGAATTTAAAAAATAAAGTCAGTTGTGTAATTTCAATTAAATGCTTTAATAATCGCTTTTTAGTGAATTCAAAGTGCACGGATCGGAAGGTAAGTGTGTTTAAATCAAATCAGTACAAGAACTTTTGGAGTATTTATTGAATCCATCCAAGAAATGATGAAAATTAGAGTGGCTTTACTTACTACGACGGAAATTAGAAATACACCCTACGTTTTCAACTTACAACGCTTACAACTACACCAGCCCCTCGAATAAGGCGGTAGGTGGTGCTGCTGAACGCCCAAGGCGATTTCTTAGTTACCCATTGATCAATAAAGTTGAATTTTGGTACATTTTTAGTATCTACTATAACCGAGTCAACTACCAAAATCAACTTTATCAGTTTATGAATAGCTGAGTACCTATCTGGTTTATCGGGCGATATGCGTTGGGCGTATAGCACCGCCCATCACCTTATTCGGGGGATTCCATAACTCCACTAAGATAGAGCAAACCTGATAGGTACCACAGAAATAAATTTCTAGTTCATTGGTTCAAAAATCTAGAAAACTACTAATCTGCAAAAATAACATCCCAATAATAAAATGCACGTGAAAATTATATCAAGACATTTACCAAATGTACATTAATAAGAATTGTTATTATAATAACACTTAATTACTTTACAACTGTCACTTAGCTATCTACAGAAAGTTGGTAATTGAGGATGGTTCAACTTTCGTTGTTGGAACCATTGGTGCAATTTTACGATTTTTTTTATCTTTGCATTCGTGGTAAAGCTTTTATTATTTAGCGTGCAAATCAAACTGCATCAACCCGATCGCATTCGCTTAGTAACTCGGACGTCAAATGAAAAAAATTACACTTCTATTCAAATTATTCAATTAACTTTTAATTGCTCTTTGTATCGTGTCCTGTAATTTGTCATTCGTAACGAAGGGTCCGCTATTGCCACCATTTCTCGTTCGCTAGCACATAAAAGCGTTGGATTGAATTCAATTTTCGCTTTATGCAATCGTAAAGTTGCATAATCTATCGTTTGTACCAATTCGAAAACGGCAGAGGGTGAGTTGTCAACATGAAAAGTGATGAAAGGAGAATCTGGCTGGGATGAGAACTTTCTTCAAATTCGTGTTCAGATTGTTGTGCGCGCATTGGCTTTCATGCTTTATGAAGCAGATACACAAAAAACTGAAGCAATTTTCTGTCATTTCCTTTTCGCTCCTAAATAAGATGTTGCTAAGTGCGGGATAATGGAGACTTTGAGTATCGTTTGAAAAATTGAATGAAACAAAATTGCAGATATAACATACTATACGTATAACAAAAAGGACAACAGACTAGTAGTTTGACTGTTTCCTTATTTAAAATCGATTAATTGATTTTGAAATAGTGAAGTAAGGTATGGCTTTTTAGTTGATTACTGTGCTCTAGTTATTGATAAAATACAATTAGGAGTTGGACGAGTTGAAACATTGTATCACATCCGATAGAATCAGGAGGTTATAGTAAAATTGATTTTGTTTATAGCGATTACTAACACTTCGTTCTGTTGCTGTTACTGCCAAAAAGGGCAATACACCCAAAATATAGCCTGTGGCTCATTTTCAAAGATTTCCAAATATATGAACAGAACATTCGCCAAGCATAAGCTTATTAATAAGAATAATAATATTTTGTTGCGGAATATTTATACTTACTTATACCGTTCCCTTCGTCTATTGTAAAGACTACCATTATAAAAATAATGTGGACCTATACTTTTTCTATTTCGTGCTTAGAGTGCCGCTTTCTAAGTTAGGGTGACCACAAAAATCGTTGTTTCTCGGCCTTATTTTCTTCAAAATTTTAAAACTTTTGAGCCACTGTACAGATTTTAATTCCTAATGTAAGGTATTTCAACGTACTTTTCAGGTAAAATATTTAATTGGAGCTCAAAATTTCCTATAATTACAGAAACATTGAATCACCAAAGGAACAAGGTTAGCCAAAATGACGATTTTTGTAAGTACCCTAACTTTTAAAGGAGCCCCTAAGTAAATATAAAGGTAAGGGTCTAAAATTTTTCAAAAAGGAACAAATTTGAACAAAATCGGAGCATTTTTAAATTTGGTCCTTTCACAGGATCACATCTCTATGAAGACAGTTGACAGTTTTTAACCTCGATCTGTTTATTATGTGACATGTGTAAAATATATCGCCAAATGAGCCATTTTTTAATGTTCGCCAGTAAGGCTCATAAATCTTTGATTCGTCAAAATTTCAAAATTGCGCCTCTCTGCACCTTTAAAGTGAAAAAAGTTTAAACTCAGGAAAGTTTGGTTATGAGCCAATACGAAGCCAGGAGAAAAATTATGTGAAGGTAATTGATGTACTTGCAAAATATACCTGACAACCTTCTTCTAACAGTTATTTCAGTATCCAAATTCCCTAAACTATAATGATTCATTATTGGAAAATATAAGTGCTTCCCGGTTTAAATCACGCGATGTGCCCAAAATGTCACTGAAAACGTGTCTTGAAACAATCTACTTCGATCTTATCTAGCCATTAGTTGTTGAATGATAATGGATAGTTAACATACTTTTTATCGAATCTTCGGCTCGCTCGATGACTTGATATTTGTATGTATAACAGCCGTTTAATTATGTATATCAACATATTCAATATACTCATATTCAATAATAGAGTAAGAAGTGGCTAATTGCGCCGGGGTAAGAGCGGGATTCAATGATTTATCATTCCATACAATTTGATAATTTTAGTATGGATTGCTACTATTGCGCTAATTTCATAGAATTAAGCTTTACCCCGCGAAAATCGTGATGGGACAAATGTGCGAACCGGAGAAAAAATGGAGAATTTGTTTTGTATAATACCATTATTGCAAATAGTTCGTAGTTGAATGTGAAGATATTGAGTTGTTGCATCAATATTAAATATAACATAACTATTGTACTTCTTATATCTCATCACTTATGCCTCGCCTTACTCTATAGTATACAAAACTCACTAATGATACAGTTCGTTTCGATGAAAAAAAGCGAGAAATAAATTCAATAAATCTTTAATTTGTTTTAGAAAAGAACGAAACTTATAGTTCCCCACAATTCATCGAAATGAAATATGTAATACTATCTCTGAAAATGATTAGAGAAATGCTTTTTGTAGCAAAATTGCTTCTGCAAACGAAGCGTACCAATAAATGGAACGGCAAATTACATCCTGTTATCATTAGCAATCAATCTTTATATTGGTGTCTGCGCTAGATCAGCTCATTTCTCGGTTCATATTCTTTTTCATTCAGATTTATCTCCATCTTAGACGAATGTTTTATGAATGCTAGTTCCCCCTTTCTAACGACGCGCTATCTATAAACAGATTGAGATTCAATCTCGCTAGCTTTCCCTAACTTTTCCCCTACTGGAAATAAAGACGTCAACAGTTGCGAATTAAATTACCCTGTACAATTCAGCAATATCCCTAAACAAAGACTTATTAGCGGTAACAGTTGAGATGCTAAATATTTACTAAATTGTTCACGTTTCATTGTTTCATTCATCGCGAGAAAAAAATAAATTGATAAAATAAATTTAAAAAATTAGGGTGGGTTAGTTAACCTATAGTGGACCCTTCACCTATAATGGTACAAGTTCGACGTTTATTAGCTTGTACTTCTTATACCTGAGAATATATGACATAAAACAGAAAGTGCTATACATAACACACATTGTAGTTCATAAAAGATTAGCAGCATTTAATTATTATTGTCTTAAAATCGACATTTCTAACAAGAGAGGATCCATTATATGGTACACGGTACAAAAAACGTCGCCATTAGTGAACCCTCTCCATGCAAAATGCACTAGAATTCCTGTAGTGGACCCGGTCGTTTTTTTAGGTTTGGTCGAAAGTTACTAAAATTGTAAGTGTCATCGGTTGGGTATTTAGCGTTATCAGCTCAAAATAATTCATATAAGAAGACAACTCAAGCATTACAGGGTCCACTAATGGTTAATTTATCCTAGTCTGGAAACAGAGACAACCTGTTTGCGTCTGTTTCCATTGTGTATCTACCAACCTGCAATGCTTAAACGATTTCAGCAATTCTAATGGCTGAGGCATCCAGTGGAACCGCAAAAATAAAAACCCCACCAACGAATGTCGCCCCGCGGGGATGTAGTCGTCATCGGAATGAAGCATGATTATGATCATTGCTCGGCTGCGAACGAAGTCACGTACCATTCTCAATGTGATAGTAAAGTTTGAAGCATAACGACGTATAACTTTAGGTAACATATTCTTATAGTAGGCAGCGAGTCACATTTTCAAGTCCCAAGAGAAAAACGACTAACGATGGCGATGATGGCAGGATACATGCAATGTATTCACTACGAAGCGTGGCTTTCAACCATCGAAAGACAGTTGGGGAAAATTAAAAATTTATTAACCGTATCGGTGTCACGTTTTGAAATGTTACAACACAAAATGGAAACAAATGACGAGTTTCAAGAAACCTGTATTTTATGTTTAAAAGGGAACTGTTGACCTTTGCTTGCCAAATTCAAACAATATAGATAATAAACTAACAAATACATTAATAAATAAACACATAAGTAAATATATCTTAATAATAAAACCAAATATTTCGCTTTATTAGTGTATAAGAAATTATATTACGGACATTTTAAAGCATAATTTTTTTACACACATTTGCTAAGGCTATCATTAAAAAAATTGATTAAAAAATCTGAAGATCAAAAGATCTAATGGAAAACTTGGGCTACTATCAATAGTTTTATTTGTTTTATGGTATTCACTACTATAATGACATCTGTTTCTCCGCTCACCAGTATTACAATTATTCGTATGACTTTTCAAATTGTTCAAATGATTTTCTAAATGAAAATTCACAAAAAATAAAGGAAATAAGTATCTCATCGGTTTGCTTGCACCCTCGCGCTTCGTCACGTTCATTGATAAAAAAATTTTGCTTTTACTATTTCAATCAAAAATAAAACTTCAAACTATACGCTTCGCTGCACTCACAGAAGCCATTCATTCAAGTACCATGAATTAGCATCGCTCTAACGCGTGCCAGGCTGTCGATTTTCCTGTAGCGCACCGCTTTCTGGTGCCTTACTTTCGTATGAGACTAGCAAACGGTGCGCTGCAATCTTTTCCGTCCAGTCCGACAAGCCAACCAGCTGTGGGTTGGCAGCGCTGCTAGTGCTAGTGCCGCAGTGTAACGAAGCGTAAACTAGCGAATAGTGTATCCAGGAAGAATAAATTTTGACCACAGAGTCGCTATTCTGGAAGCAGAACTAAAACAATCGTATAAAATTACCTTGTTGATACCTTGTTTGGCAACAAATTTAATATTAGTCAGAGTTACAAATAATAATAAATGCCTGCCTTTTTATGGTTAAGTTAATTAAATCGCGTCTTCTTGTGTTTCGAACAGACACACAATTGTGAGAAATATGCTGCTCAAACAACAAATGGCTTTGTTTTACAAAAATCATCACACTTGCACCCAGAACCAATTTCAATGATTTTGATATGAAATAAAAGATATTTAAATGGGCTTTTTATGAAATATATTAGACTGAAATTTAAATTTTTTTGTGATCGTAAAAATATTGAAAACATTCGTTTCTTCATGTTTGTATGGAGCGTATATTCGAATCTCGGCTGGGAGAGGCGGTTAGAGTCAATAGGATCGTAGCACCAGCACACAAATAGAAGATCAAGTTTCGGTAACCAAGTGTAGCAACTAGCGAAGACTCCAGAACTCAAGACTGGGCATAGAAGGAGGTTCGTATATACACAGTAAAGGATGATACCACTAACGCCATCTCCAATGATTCAGACCGCATATATCGCGCTCGACGCAAACGCCTTATTTCAGAAGTGTTCGAGGAAACTAACTATAACAGCTGTTTCAATAACTATTTACAAATAGAATATGTATGTTAAAATACTGCACAAAATTATTGTAACGAGCATACAAGGTTTTACTAAAGAGTTTTCTCCAGATTTTTTTTATGGAAAATACGACTTGTTACTTGCAATTCGATTTGGAAACCGCCAATCACAAATAAAATACGACTTTATTAAACCTCCTAACTGTATATAACGCGCTAAATATTCAAACGCTACCCTGTCAAACACGGCTCCAAAGTTAAAGAGTTTCTGAATTCTATTCTTATTTTACCAGCTTATTGCTAGAAGGCCTAAGAGTGTTGCGACGTGGTAAAATCTCCCAAAGCAGCAATTCAAAAAACTGAAAATTCAAAAAAAATTGTGTTACAAATTAAACGTCATCCTTCATTACATTCATAGAATAGGCAGTGAAACAATTTGTTGTTTGATATAAGGGTATCAGCACAAGGACGTCCACAAAAAGTGAGTTGAGTTAGAAAATTTTCGCGCTTTCCCTAATAATTTTGAATAATATTCAACAGTGATCCAAAAACCTTATGGACTAAACAAGTAGTGCGTAATTCGAATGAGCCATCTTCGAGAAAAAGAGAACACAAAGACTTAGACATTTTTGGAGTTTATTGGCTATATTATGACCAGAGCGAATCCATTATGCGCCACATACGCGGTTCATCTAGAAGCGATGGCTGGAGAATGCAGTAATAGTTTTGAACTACATTTGCACAGGAAGTATATGAACTACGTTTGCCAATGCACATTCGGTTTTATTTTACAGCTCTCGACTTGACTCATTTGCCCAAGTGAGCAAATTGAATATGCATTTTTTCTGTTACATCTTTTAGTATGCTTTTTTTTTTGTGCCAAAAAGGAGTTCAACTTTCCGTGACGCTGGTGGGGTGATAAGTTGGCTATGGATTGAGTCACAACTGATAAAAATTTTACTGTATGAATTTGAACGAGCAAAGAGTGATGGAGTGGATTGCCGTTTATTATTATCTGTTTTCGTTAAGTATTTCTGTTTACTTTGATGTTCCTTAAAACGATATAGATAGCAGGATATTCGCAGAACAAGCAAGCCATTCCGTACTAGCTATTTTCATGCCATCTGAATTTCTGATACAATGAAATAGACAAGTAAATCAAAATGCAAGCAACCCTTCAAACTAACAACAAACATGTTGAATATAATGCAGGATACTTAACACTTTAACGCGAAATATGAAAAATAATGCCTAAACATCCTGCAAGTGTAACTAAAGGCATGTATTCAGTATTTTCTAACATCGCATGTTTGATTTTTTGAATTGCTTGCTGGCACGCAAACAATTCATTAGAATCAATTTCGCGTCAAAGGTCCACGCCACTACAGTGGTATACCGATTATATCTGCACCTTATTGAATCTACTCCCGATTTTGTCTACATGTTGCACCCGTTTTTATCTACCTTTTTTACATTGTCATTTCAACCATGCGGCAAAAAAAATTGGGAGATTTCATGAGTTTATGCATAACAGAGTATATTTCTTTGTATTTTATGGTTAACTATATGGCATGTGTGGTATGTAGTTGTAGCCTCCCAGTTGGCTTCGAGGTATGACGCTGGCCTAATAAGCCAGTCGTCGTAGGTTCGAATCTCGGCTGGGAGAGGCTGTTTGGGGTCAATAGGATCGTAGCAACTGGCCCTGCAATTGTCCTGTACTCTAAGAGCTGGCTGCGAAGTCTGTCGTATAAAAACAGAAGGTCAAGTTTCGATAACAGAATGTAGCACCTAGGCTTTGCTTTGCTTTGCTTGGTATGTAGTTATACACAGAATGGGTATAAAATGCTAGTATCAAATACGCAAAGTGCCGCAACTAACCAAGTTGATGTTGCAAATATTAATCAAACCCAATTATATTAAACAAGAAGTTCACATAAAATTGATTTGCATTGAATATATGAGATTTTTTCGAATATTTACGGTTGTAAATTATAAATTTTTGCATACAATTAATTTCTTGTATGTGTGTATGAGCTTAAAACCTCAGAGGATCAATCTATTTGATCATTTAACAAGGTTGTATGTACAAAGTACAATGAACTTCTTTCGAGATCCCGCAACCATAGGACACGTGACGACACTACAGAGACTATAGATTACAGAGGCGACAAGGTACTTAAAAACCGCTAAATTTGGAATCATAACGGTGAGTTACCGTTATTTGTGATGGTACTCTCCGTTTCAACTCAAAATTTAGCGGATTTTGAGTGCCTTGTCGCCTCTGTAACCTGTAGTCTCTGTAGACACACACTTTCTTTTTCCTTGAAATCTGTAGGTATATATACCTATAGGTATACAGTTTGATTTCGAATTTGGCATGTTTCGATTTTGGCAACACAGATGTTTCACTTCCAAAAATATGCTTGAATATCAATCAGTTTCTGCATACCTACTTTAAATGACGAAAAAATGATGTCCCCAGTATGTTCATCAAAAAACCCGATTTAATCCACCTAGTGGTGAAAGGAACCTTTGTTATACGGTCTTACTTGCTATTTGAGATAGAAATCGACACGTCTTCGTCTGTTGGTTAGCGTTGCGTAGCGCGTTGGTTTACATAAAATTTTTGAAAATTGAATAAGTTTACAAAATTTGAACAAAATAGGAACATTTTTAAATTTTGGTAGATCCTTTTTTCATGAAATTGCTGAGTAAGGATAAGTAAGTTGTTATTAATCTGAATAAGTGCAAATAAAAGTAAGTTGTGAGAGGAAATCTTATTCTTTAACATATACATTGCCTAGTAAAGGTCTAGTTTGTAGGTTTTTGAACTATGCATAATTTCCTGTAATGCCATTCTATTTGATTCACATCAATAGAGTTTTCTTGAATAATTTTAATCAGTTTTTATTAACCTTCGGTTACTCACGCTGTTGTATTTTGTACAACACGTGTAGGTTTTCCTACGCCATATTGTTAAAAAATTACAAATCGTTGTTTAACTAACGTATATTCTCCAATAAACTTATTATGAGCAAAATATCATAATTATTCAATGCATTAATAATTTTAATTGTTGGGAAAATAGATCAGCATAAACCGCCATTACAAAAACGAAGCAATCAGCATGTAAGGTGTACCAGAATTTGGCACCAACTGAAATTTTCTCTTGTTTCTTCATATTGAAAAATGGTGTCTGTATGCAGCAAAACTATCAGCAAATGTAAAATGTTTAAAATGTATCCGTCTGCTGGTAGTCGAGTAATTAGGGGATTTTTTATAATCAAAGCTCCACAGTTCCTAAACAAGCAAACATCCCAGATAACACAAAATCGTAATAGAAAGTTCACATTAAATCGTTTTCATGTCAATTTCATATTGGAGTTGTCTAATGATTAGAGTATGTCAAATCGAAGTGAACAATAAGTTGTTTTGCAGTCGTGCGTGTCTTCATATACAATTCATGACTGTGAATTATAAAGCAGGATAGACAATTGCAATATTTGATTATATCTATGTCATATATTCAGGAGTATTTAGTCGCGTGTTATAAAAACTGCGCAAAATAGAATTACAAATAGTTGTCAAAATTTTCGCACGTATATCGCCTCCACTTTGGTACATATATGCTCTTATATGGCGTGAAATATAACTTTTTCGTTCAGATATGATTTTGTATATCTCAGTTGCAATCGAGATATATAAACCAAATGGTTTACTGGGATAGAGGTATACTATTTTCAGCAAAGTTGTGTATTTTTACCATTTGTACAATTTTGTAGTACATGAAAAAGTCATACAACAATTACAAAAAGAGCCAAAATAGAAAAACTGATTTTACAAATTCATACACAATAAATAAGATTTTTCTATCTTCGCTGCAGAGATAGAAGGTTATTGTTTTTAGCAAAATTTCTTGTAATAATATGCTCTATAACTTTGTAAAACACATGAATGTGTTATATTGACACTGCAGAATTTTTTTTTATTTCACTTTTAGGGGGATTAATCAAAATTTAAATTCCACCAGACGATAGAGCTTTCAATTTCTAGAAACTATTCCAAAGGTTTGATAAACCTAAAACCAAGTTTTCTCAATCAAAACTCTAGTGCGCATGTTTTCTTTGGTTTGAGGTTATTGTGCGCGCGAGTAACTGTGTTACAAAAGTTGGCGCGAGTGTTCGAGAGTTAATATCTTTTGACCGGTAAAACCCTCGGACCAATTTCGTGTTTTTCGACTAATTTTTAAATCTTTGTTATAAAGGTAAAAAGTGGTTTCGAACAATAATATTCTTATTGCAGTAGGACTACGTCTTACCGCACGGTATCAACAACTTATTTGTACCGGACGGATAGCTCTTGGCGGACTTTTAAACATAAAATGGTTGCAATCGTTAAATAATGATATTTAGTCAATTTCTAAAGCATTTACATTAAAACACAGGCGACACGCATTTGGTGCCAAATTCGAAATCCTACTGTATAGGATATAGCATACTTGTATCATATTAAATTGTTTTTTTTTTCAAAGGATCTGAAATTTCTACATAAAAAGTAGAAATGAATTTTAATTACTTAGCTAGCAGACTTACGGTACTGTTTACTCCTAAAAAAAAATATGTAATCCAATCTGTCATAATGTCTAGTATATTGGGGTACAACGACGTATTTTTGTTGTACCTACATGGGAATCCACATACTGGACCGATCACTATAGTTTGGCGCTAGGTAGGTGGGATGATTAGAGCTTTGGCTTCATTGCATTCCCCATTTAGTACCCTACATAATTGATTTCCGGTGACCATGAACTTCACAGGCGTGCCCAGCGGTGGGGTAACAATTCTACAAAACATGTTTGGGCTTAGAAAACCTCAAATATTTAGATGCAATATACGTGTTTCTTCTGAAAAAGCATACAGAATGCAGGAATAATTTGAAACGCTAGTGCAGTGATGGACTTTTGTTTTTACTTTGAACTGGGAAGTATAAGAAATCAAGCACTTAGGGAAGAAACTCGAGTACATAATATCATTCTAAATGTTTCAATCATACAATCAACTTTATGTTACGCTTTATTTATTTACGATTTATTCAGCTGACAACTTAATAAATATGCAGAAAATTAACATAAACAGTATAATTTTAAAGCGAAAACAATTCTCGTTCCAATTCGTTGGTATTATATCGAACATAAAATGATGAAAATGAATGGCAAGCTGAAAATAGTGAGAAGTTTAATTTAAACTTATTGGAAACACCTACCGTTACTGTGCATATATTATCTCCCGAAACGAAGTGCTGTACAGCGTTATATTGTATGCTGGCCTTGAAAGTTACAACTTGCATTGCTCATCCTCGCCACACCGGTACTTTTGTTCTAAAAGAAAAACACTTGCCGATCCTGGCACTGTGGTAGATTGGCAAGTGCAAACTCCAAGGCGAGAACACTCGGTTTGCCATTACGCTAATGAGAAGGGAACGTGATACACTTCCCTCCCGGAAAGGGTGTTTCGGATGATGGCAATATTGATGAAGATGTCGACGTGTTGTAGCCTAAAGGCTTTCAGAAATAGCAAGAAACAGGTGTCGTCTGCATAATGGTTGTTGTTACTCGCTTCTATATACTACAACGCTGAGTACGATAATAAAGTAGTAGTGAAAAATAATGATAGATTGTTAAAAGATTTACGTGGGACATTGAGTCTTAACCAATATCAGGGCAAGTTTGGTACACAATGTGCCGTTGATTTTTAGGCTTTATCGGCGGCCGTTAACCATCAGAAGTAATCTATCACTAACTAATCCAACAAGTATGGTTGTTACTGGAAAACAGAGTACACTGAAGCCGCTTTTTACGCGACTATTTTTACAAGGACTTCGGAATTTACGCGGTTTTTTTTACGCGAATTTCGTTGTTTACGCGGTTTTTTTACGCGAATTTCGGAATTTACGCGGTTTTTACGCGATTTTCGGAATTTACGCGGATGTGCTTAAAACGTCTATTTTTTCGCGTAGTTATGAAATCCACAAAGTTTTTGTTTTGCGAAATTCTGATTTTTTACGCGAATTTCGGAATTTACGCGGAACGTATCCTTTGCGTAAAAAGTGACTTGAGTGTATATCATGTTAGTAGGGCAAGGTAAACAATAAGGATCATGAGGGAGATTTCTTCAATAATAAACTGTATATCTATACCTATAAAGAAGGATTTCTGTCTGTCTGTCTGTCTGTCCGTATGTTCCTTATAGAATCGAAAACTACTGAGCCAATCGGCATGAAAATATGCGTGTAGAGGTGTTTTGGGGCCAGGAAAGGTTTTAGTAATGGTTAGAAATCCCTCCCCCCATTAAGAGGGGGGGCTCCCATACAAATGAAACACAAATTTCTGCATAACTCGACAACTAATCAAGCAAATAGAACAAAATTTGGCATGTGGGTGTTTCCGGTGACAAGAATTTATTCTATGGTAAATTGAGACCGCTCAATACACTCAAACAAATCGAACGCGTACATTTTGTTTTAAGGGTTTGCCGTACACTACCACGGAGAAATTCTAACAACCTACCGCCCTATACGGACCTGTGCCTCCTAATAGGAACCCCTCGAAAGCCGACGTAAAGATATCATGGCTCGAACTGCTCAAAAAAACCTCGGCGGTAGCTATGATTGTCCAACCATCCTATCGATGCTTCAACTTTATTGCCCTTGTCGCCCACAACGCCATCAACAGCTTCTTCGGTTTAACGCGCATCGCACAAATTATAGCCAGCATGAACCAGTTCGTCGACTGGCTCTAGCGTATAACCAGGCTGATTTTAACTTTTAATTTTTTGATTTGCGGTAGTTTTTGTTAATGTTCGATATTTGTAACTTTGTGTTTAGTGTTTTGTATTGACCTTTGTTTCTCCAGACGAAAAGATATTGAGTTTTTATGCCGGCTTGAAAACTGCTATGTATGCATTTCAAGGCGGCTTTTCCCAATCAAGAATATATTCATTAAGACATTCCTGTCGGATGAAGTTCTCAATAATAAATAAATAAATAAATAAATAAATGAATAAATAAATAAATAAATAAATAAATAAATAAATAAATAAATAAATAAATAAATAAATAAATAAATAAATAAATAAATAAATAAATAAATAAATAAATAAATAAATAAATAAATAAATAAATAAATAAGTAAATAAATAAATAAATAAATAAATAAATAAATAAATAAATAAATAAATAAATAAATATCCATGTGTATTATTTTAACTTGTTACGGCCAAAGTTTTAATCGAACAGTAGGAGGTGCTTGATGAGCTAAAACGAAACAAAATTAAAATAACAAAATTAGGCTTACCTGCTACCAAGGCCGGGTGGCTCAGCCGTCTGCGCAAAATCTTAGTTTTGAGGTCTGGCATCTGGGAACCACGCAGCATCGCACCCCCTAGCTTAGTTACTCAATAGAGTATTACCGGGTATGGACGCGTGGAGGCGCTAGGTAGGAGCTTGGGCTGGCAAAAGCTCTATTGGCCGCTTTCTCGTTTGCATACCCTTCAGAAATATTTTATATATATTATATATTAAAAACATTTGCAACTGCACTTTCATAAAATTTACTCGATCCGTTTTGTTTTAAATGGTTCAATCGTTTGACAGTTCTCATTTCTTTACCTTTTGAAACAAAGAGGTCAGGATTTCGACATCATGAAAACTTGCGATTTACTATTGTCCCATTCTTTCCGAATATTTTCATCAATATTTAACTCTGAGAAACCATTAGTGTCCGGACTTAGAGGCTGTTCGGTCATAGAGGACTTATTCCTTGGTCAGTTATTCATGGGTCAACGTCTCAAGCAGTATTATCTCATGATAGAGCTTTATGATCCAGTTGCAGATTTAAATTCTATAGTTAAACAGCAGCATGCTACCGACGGGCCGGTCTGCCCCCGCAACAGGCTACGCTTTATGTCCAACTGATCTTCATTCTATTTATATTTATATTTATATTTATGTTTATATTTATATTTTTATGATAAAGGACTACCCTGATTGTTCCTGAACAGTGGCGCAGCCGAATTTTTTTCTGACTGAGGTATAGATATGTCAATGCCACCTCCTCAGTAGCGATTAAGCTGATATTTTTTCACCATTGCACTCTTTCCCTTTAGACCGAATGGCCAATGGTTCCAGGTTACAGAATAACCTAAAAAATCTTCTGTTCAATCAATTTTTTTCCGTTTCAATCAGCATGTTTCTATGCGTATTTTTATTTGTGCGTGCATTCCACCAATCGTTCGATAAATGCTGTACCTTTTTACTCCGGCAAACTGCATCGAGGACCATAGCTATAGCTACGAACTTGTTGTAATTACTCGGATGTCATTGAAATCCGTGACACATTTGGAATCTGTGCACCGAGCAATCGGCACCAATCATTCCGGAGCCCTGACGATCACAAAAATGTTTTATTTTCAGCTGCGCATTTTTTCCCCATTACCTTAATGAACGTGTGTTGATTTCCAGCATTCAATCGCTCTTCTGTATTATGTTTGCCTTCATTTGCCTTCTACTGTTGCCCGAATGAGGATTTTAATTAACTGGCCTGATTGATTATTTGGTCCAATTTCCTGATTGTAAATACAGTATAGACCGGACCAGCTGTAAAATTTTCACCGAAGATCTGATTACTCCTATTTTGGAAATGAGATGTTTCTACTTGAGAGGCAGAACTTTCAATTGGATAGGAATGAATACTTCATTCAATATTATAGGAACAATTAGATGTTACATTCTTTTCAATATTCTAGTATGCAAGGGTGAAGTTAGCATGAAAAAAAGTTTCAATGTTTCAAATAGGTACATAAGATGATTCAAAGTGTAGTCGTAATTATCAGTGGTTTTCCCTTCAACACCATACTTTTTCTGTAACCTTGTATGCTGTAGTCACTTTTTACGTGGTTTTTCACGCGACTATTACGCGATATCCGGAATTTACGGGTTTTTACGCAAAGTTCGAAATTTACACAGTTTTAATTTACGTAGGTTTGGATTTACGCGGAACCTATCCTTCGTGTAAAAAGCGACTTGAGTGTATTGTATTCGTTTTACTGAATGCCCACCGTCTGTTCATGTGTCACTTAGAAAGACAGAGCTCACCTAGCCGAGACCGAAAGCGGAAACGGGCGTTGCACGCTGAGTGGTAACAAACCAAGCCGAGAGTTTTCTCCGCTCACAGTAATGTCCTGCATTTAACACGTCGTTGGCATTTTCCCTTTTTTCCGCTTGTTTGGTAAATGCCGTTGTTCGGTCATTGTTCAACGCAGTCATACGTTCGCGAAAAGATTTCCGCTTGGTCAGTCGTTCGTCATATTATTACGGCCGACCATAAACATGCTACGCTCAGCTTGAAGTCTTCTGATTTGAGCAGTATGCTCGTTGCGTTTATGTCGTTATTTGTCCTCGTTATCCGGCCGGTCGTTCTAAGCCGACTTCTATCGTGCGGAAAATTGATCCAATGTGAACCCCTAATTGATCAGCGGAAGGAAAATTTATCCACGACCACGATCCATCTATATGAAACACGTATACATATCCACGTCCTATATAGAACATTTATGAACGATACCACAGTATTTAACAATACGAGAAAGTTTTTTTTTTGTTTCTCGAAACCTACATTGAAGGGTTACATTTTACATGTAAGCACTGCGCCATAAAGCACGCTTTCGTGTCCGTGTAATCACGTTTTATCACGCCCTGGTTATAAAATATGAATGCAAATATTGTGACCACACGGTCAGCACCAAGTTTAACGATTAACGTATGGTGAAAGCGGATGTAACTAGTTGATCAAAGCTGGTGCCACGAGCTGTTTTGTTTTCGACATAGCGTTACTCACGACAAATACCTATAACAAAGTAGAAATCATGTGAGGGAAGCTTTAGAGTAATGGCAATCTAATATACATGGCAAGAAAGTTTTTCTTGAAAAGAGGAATTACACAATCGAATAGCCTTGTAGCAAAAAATTACACACATCACGGCGTAGCGACGCATACTTTCTGTATTATTTTACACGTCCAAAGTCAAACCTTTTGCAATTGATAAGTTGGTACACTCGAGTTGCTTTTTATAATAAGCTTACATTCCGCGTAAATTCCAAAATTCATGCAAAAAACTTCATGAATTCTAAAACTCGCGTAAAAATCGCGTAAATTCTGAAACTCGCGAAAATTTTGAAAATCACCGCGTAAAAAGCGACTTCAGTGCATTTCCAAACAAATGTTACCACTTCCTTACATTTTTTCACGCACACCTTCATGCAGCGAGAAGAATCACAATTAAGAGTAACGTACAAGGAGATTGATTTTTCTGATCTACTTCTGGTCGTCGAAACCTAGTTTCAGGATGCCATAGTGAATACCGCCGATCAGGATGCTATAGCCAAGACAGAAATGTAACATAGGTTTTAAAATGCAAAAGCCTTGTACGATGAACTACCGGGCGTGTCTCTTTCATTTGAAATTCAATTTTCCTGCAACGTATGTGACAAGCTCTGCTTAAGCTGGTCGTTAACGAAAGGTTGGAACAGGTTCGTTACGAAGAGGTTGTAATGCGACTACCACTTTCTTCGGAAAATAAGATAATGATAAATGCAATGTTTTTCACATTTCGGTGCTGTTGGTAAAGTTTGATGATTTCCTCAACATCGAGAAAGGTCTATAGTTTAACTTTAAAATGGCCCGATTAAAAAGATTAACATGCCAATATTACATATATCAATAGACAGAATTTTGATAGTTTGGCATTTGTTCAGGTGGACCCTTGCCTCCAAACGTTACGTGATTCTTTCGAGATGGCCTAAACTGTTTACACACTGTTTACTTCAAATGTACCACAACCCAGTTGATCACAGTTGAATAATTTTTCATTGAGCTTATAGTTTAAAAGTAGCGAATAAAATTATATTTTTTAAATAAACTGCTGCACGTTCAACTTTCTTGATAACAAATACCAAGATACGCGCCTGGCGACATGCGATCCAATTCCAATTTATTCGGAAAAGCGGGTGACTAAATCGTACCGATTACGTTGACGGTCCTCTCAGGCTATCGTGAATGTCCGTTACACAAGTACCAGGCTAAAATGTGGAATAAGTGAATGGCAAACAAGCTCAAGAGACGCTTTTATATTCTGCAGCTGCCAAGTGCTGAGTTTCATCAATAGCTAATGGGCTTCCTGGCTAGCCACGTGGCGGAGATTAGCATTGCTTCGTTGCAATTCAAAATTCTCCGAGGTATTTTTCATTTTCTGACTGTCTAATGAATTGTTGATCAAACCACTTGAGCACATTTATTGGTAAGATAAAATTTGGACTGCTGCAGCCTGCAGGAGGGTCACACGATAAAAGACACAGTCGGTCAATAGTGAAATGTTTTCTGTTTCATGATTGGATAGGTGTATGTAGGGCGAAAGGGCGTGAAAGGGCTTTGTTGGCAGCTATATCTTTCTAGTTCCTGCTGTCTCACTGTTGACTACTCTCCCCTACCACAGATTTCTCTTCCCAGGATGTTAATAATAATCAAAATAATAAATTTAACGGAGAACTTAAAATATAATATCTGAGTTTTTTTAGAAAATCCTATTTTTAAGTTTATGACCCCTATATCCTACCTCAAGTGACCATACCCGTTGTAATCGACCGCCTCCGATTTCGACCAAATTTGATATAATTGCTTATTCTGAACTCACTTCCAATTTCCCAATTTGTGGTGAGTACAATGTAGACATGCTTGAAAAATTATATGATTTTTTTTATTATTTATGAACTATATTTTAACTTAGATGCTTCGCTGTATTATTACAGTTATTTCTTCATATTTTTGAGTTTTGCCGAACGTTTCTGTATTGGTACTTTCACATGCCATGTTTATTTTTCGATATATGACAATGAGCTCGATAAAGCGATAATATTCAGTCAGATATCATTCTTTGCTTTGATTGTATTTAATTTTTTTAAAGCTACTTTTAAAAAAAGAACCAGAGACTAACTATGCGTGAACATGCGAGGAACATGATTTAGATGTTAACTTCTCCCTTATCGTTTTCAATCAGAGTCAGTTTTGCATTTGAAATCTTGCTGACCAATAATGCACGGCTCACTGGGATTTGAACGTCTTCGGTTTCTTTCAGGGGCGCTCTTTCTCATGAAAAGGAAACGAATGACAAGACAGAAATGCCTTAATTCAATCTCTATGGCAGTAAAGTTTACTAACGGTACATTTGAATGGGATCAAATAGAATTGGATTACTCCACGAATATGATATGCAATAGTACTGGCATCAGAATGCTTTGAGTTACAACACAGAAAACTTCGAACACTAGAAATTCTAAACCAATGCTTTTCCCACTAACTGCGTGACTATTAAACAAGAACGTGATCCTGGTTATATAATCCAAAAATGGATAATAATTGCATGAGTGTTACTTTTCCTGGAAAATCGCTTTCGAGCTTAAAATAAACTTCTCGCTCATGATTATTCTATTAAACACTCGACCGTAAATTCAAACAACCGGCATCGCTTGAAGCACCAAGCCAACAAGTAGGGAACCAAAATAAATAAAGCAACAGAAAAGGAAGCCGATTCAACACGAAAAATCATTACTGAAGCCACGTCTTCGCTGTTTATACCTGCCATCATTACGATCTGCAAAGGGTGAAAAACACAGCCCGACAAGTCGCTATGACTGACTGTTCGTATAAAATAACATAAAATAAATAATACACGATAGCTAGTAGCAATGTGTGTTGCAAAACAGACCCTTATTATGCATTATTTAGATTTGCGAACCTATCTTATTTGACGCCAAACTCTCAAGTAACATTAACGAGGAAACGCCATTTTTCATACTGATCTTGAACAGTATGAAGATGAGTGTTTAACATGTCAAATTAAAATCTTCGAATGCATTTCGCGATTTATTATATAGTGATCTACAAGAATGAAATACCACAAATGAAATTATTTCAGGTCGGCAGGTGTTACATAGAATAGATTTCTGTACACAACAAATCCGACTAACAATGATACCTAGCACCACCGACAAAATAACGAAAGCATGCTAGGTGGATTATGCCACAGCACTCATAGCAATAAATTGAAAAAAGCTTTCCGTTTGCTTTAAATTTTCTGCTATCAAATCGAACATAATAATAATAACATTTCACCGGTGTCATTATCCTTGTACATACTTGCACGTTACAGCACTCACCAGCCCAACTCTGATGTCATCCCACTATAGCTTTTTTGAGGCTATAGTATCGTAGCACAATGCCATGGAATTCATCAAAGCCGTCAGAATGAAGTTTGTTTTTTTGGACTGATAAAGCGATGAAAATGCTGATACAAGGTTACCTGGTATTTGTGTGCTTTTTTTCAATAGTTTTTTAACTTCGTTCGGGCAAGTTGTGCCATATACTTTAGTGGTATTCTACGCATATTTTATTTCATATTTTGAGTATTCTAGTCCGTGTGGCTCTGTACTGGTAAGGCTCGATCAGCTAGCATAGTACTCACATCAGATTCGATTTCCGACCACGTCAAGGATTTTACTGACTTAAAATTAAAAAAAACTTCAGTCAATCTTACTGACTGCCATCTTCTCCGAGACACGGCGTTAACGTAACCGTTAGCGCGCCTAATTCTGTGCATGGTTCCCAATTCTGAGCACCACACATTTCAGTCAACACAACAATGACTAAAAATTGTTATCTTAATTAACATCTATGGCATGACATCTTTAAAGCGCATACATTCACACGTACTGAACATAAAAAAACATAAATAGAACGCAGAAACATACAAAGTAGAATAACACTCAACGTATTTATAACTCTGGAATAACAATGTATTTTTGAACTAATTGCGGAAGATCGTCAATTTCGTTACATCGAAAATGATATAAACATTGATAAATTATATTCCAGAAAGAGTGATATAAATTATTGTTATCCGTTCGAATTTCGAAATTTTTATCGATGTTTAAATATTGAGTAATTCCAGAATATCCTAAGTAAGGTGGCCAAACCATGTGGGACCCAATAGGGTTTGGTGTACTGTAATAAAATAAAATCAAACTTTTATGAATGGTAGATTTGCAGTAGATGCAGTACATTACTCACCCAAATTTAACAAAATTAGCTACCAGTTGTACCGTTCGCTTATGCACCATCCACTCGTCTTCGTACAAGCTTCTATTAGCGAGTGCTTCCCGCCAATTATGGGGTGTAAAAATGTAACCTAATTCATCGCCGTGAATTGCTCCGTAATGTTTGACTCCTGCTATTACTTTCTGAAATTCCCGCTTAAAGCGACCAAATTTCCCGTCAAATTGAAATCGAAAGAAATATGTTCTGTCGCGAACCCATCTGGAATATTCGTCCAATAACAATTTATTCGGGAAGAACCAATTTGCTGTGTTTGCCAACTCCTGGTAGAACACGTCCTTATTTAGTTCAACTTTACGACCTTCAGCGAGTTCAGCTGCCCTGTCAACCACATCCTCAATATATTGTTTAAGTGTGTCATTTTTAATATTCGGGAAGTTTTCTCCCATCCAGTAGTCATGCACGTAGCTAAGAAAGAGTTCAAATTCGTCCGATGATTGTCCAAACAGTAATGGAACAGCATTCACCGGTTTTTCACGGATTTGATCCTGAGGCGATTTGGTAAAAAATGCTCCTGGGCTGTTTAGCTCTGCACTTGG
This sequence comes from Sabethes cyaneus, assembly GCF_943734655.1. Classification (NCBI taxonomy): domain Eukaryota; kingdom Metazoa; phylum Arthropoda; class Insecta; order Diptera; family Culicidae; genus Sabethes; species Sabethes cyaneus. The sequence continues at coordinate 313,209 of NC_071354.1, read as the reverse complement.
AACACAAAATGCGTAGTTAACAGTAGCAAAACGATAAACAATGTCTTTATCCCAAAACTTTGTGAAATCAATTTGCTTCAGCTCCATAATAGAGGTTATGTTTAAATCTCGGAAGTATTGGTACGAGTAGTTGTCGGCATCATATAAAAAAGCCCATGGAGCCAGCATTGACCCTCCTAGGGCAAAAGCTTGCTGAAATAAACCTTTAGAACCATTGGAATACAAATGGTAAGTCACTGATGCTGCACCTGCGCTGTGTCCCATAAGTGTCACTTTTCCTGGATCTCCTTGAAAGTTTGCAATATACAATTGAACCCATTGCAATGCTGCTCGTTGATCTTTTAATCCGAAGTTTCCACTAATGTTGAGTTCGCTTGAACGTAGAAACCCAAGCGGATCCAAACGGTATTGTACACTTACAACTATGATGCCCTAAAATATGGCGTAAATTAACGATCAAAAGTTTCAATTCTGTGCTTTATTATTTCACTTGTTCCATTAAAAGGTCTACTCCATGGAGATCGCTGGTTGATGATCCCACAGCAAAACTTCCTCCATGAACAAATACAAGAACTGGAAGTTTGCGATCTTTACCAGATTCATTCTGAATGGGTGAATATATATCCAAGAATAAACAATCTTCATCACCCAAAACTTTTGTAGCTTGATTCAGGTCATCCACTTGAGGACAAATATTTCCTAACCTATCGAAGGATTGCCTTCCTTTCGGATGTAGAAGAACTGGATTCTATAAAAACAAATATTACACAACGAAGCAATTCACACGCATTAATTTCCTGACCTCAAACCGCAATTCTCCAATTGGTGCTTGTGCGTAGCGTATTCCAAGAAACTCACAGTACGTTACTCCATTGAAAGACTGCTTTAATACACCACATCCGTCATCGTAATCACTGAATGCAACCATACAAGATCGTGTCGTAGATGCAACTAGCAGAGTAAACGAGTTGCACACGCTCAGAAGAATCATAAAAAGTACTCTGACAGTCATCGTTTTAAACCGAACACTGATCGACGACTATTACATAAAGTTTTCTATCCCTTCCTTTGTCACTATTAGTCTATCGGATTCGGACTGAAATACTAGAGAATTGGCTATCTTCTAATCGTAACTTCCGGTTTATAATACCAAAATACTAAGCATAGAGAATTATTACTTCCCAAGCTGACCCCGAGCTAAACGACGATTTATTGACTGTGACTTGGTCTGAAACTATTCATCGAGCAGTGCGAATTAAATTTCGATTACCAGTAAAAATATAAGCGAGTATGTTGCTATTATCACACTTAATGATTTTTTCTATTTTTAACCATTTGGAAAATGAATAAATCGGTAAGGTTTTACGAATAATGAAAAAAGGGGTCATTCAATTTAGTGGTTCAAGTCTACATTTTAACAGGAAAATGGGTAGGGGAACTGGGGGGAAAATGAACACCCTTAGCAATTTCGCCATTTTTTCCTCCAGGAACCAACCACATGCTGATCACACTATATGAATTGAAAGCTGGATTCATATTCCACGTAGTAATATATAAAGATGTTTAAAAAAGGACTATTTGTCATGAAAAATTCCTTTTTTTCGAAAGCGTCACATTCGAGCCTGATTTTTTTCATGTGGGTAAAATGAACATGCAGTGAGGGCAAAATGAACATGTCATCGAAAACTAAAGTTAACATGCAGTTTGGTTAAATTAAACATTATTTTACATTATCATTGTTCTACATAAGCCGTAGGTATTCAACAGGGCTGTTGGAATTAAAATGGGACTCCACAAATTTAACATAATGTATCTTCGCCACGTTCATACACTGCTTGACTTTTAGCTCACAGGATTTTCCAGCACTCGGTCATTTTCCGTCATTTTTCGAGAGACTCGATCATTTTTGTTGTTTGAATTGCAATTATTTCGTAGCTGCTGATAAATGGAAAGTAAAACATCATGATACACACTGTTCATTTTGCCCCCATAGTGAAGTGTTTATTTTACCCCCAAAACACAAATTGTTTTCAAGTGTTTATTATAAACAAACAGTTGATAAAAATATTTGGAATTTTCGACAGATCCGTAGGATAGTGATAAGCAAACAACACTAAATGATACCAATAGTCGAAATTTAAATTGTTTCACCAAAATAGCTTATTAGCTAATAGTGGAAATTACCATCGGCGTCAGATTTCTGCAAATATTTTTTACTTTTTCCATTTTTTCACATTGGAAAGCTTATGATCACCACATATTGTCTCAAACAGCTTGAAATACTTCTAGGAGAAGATACCTATTGATCTGGAACAGATTTAATCGTTTTACTGGGAATTTGGCTGCCTGTTCATTTTACCTCCCCTGTTCATTTTACCCACAGTTCCCCTATTAATTTTGAGGTCAAGTTTTGATAAGTTAGGGTTAAAGGAAAATGTGACATCCATCGAGAAAACGTTTTATAGCATCATTCGAGCAAATTTTGAGCAAAACAAATTTTATATAAAAAAGACACTGAACTTTACTTGGGGAAGAAAGATCTGTGCATACCTGCATAACAAGATAACATGATCAGAAGCAGCAAGAAAGAAACAGTCCAATTTTTCTTTTTCGTTTTTCATGTCTAACACTCTGCCTAAAAATATCTTTTCAATTCATATATTTCAAAATTAAAAAAAAACACGTAAAAATACTCAAAGAAAAATTTTGTTCTGAATGTCTTTTTTCTTATTAGGGTAGTTGATCCAATAGTTGTGGTAGTACCAATAGTTGCACTACTATTCATTATTAATGCATATTTTCGTCACCGTAGCATTTTAAATAAAACAATTAGGTTCATTATATAAAACAAGTTCTTAGAAGTATTGGCAGTTAGACTACACCATTTAAAATTAAAGCATTATTTGCTAAAATGTCGATTTTCTAAAATGTAACTCAACTATTGCCGCAGTTGAAGCACACAACTATACGCGCTCATTTCTATAGTTGCGCTATAATGTTTTTTCACTTAGTAACCTAGCGGAATAACACAGTTAAAGAAACACTAAACTTAATTAAGGGAATATTAGCGCACATTAAGGGAACTATTGGTACAATATAATTGAATCGGAAAATTCATTTTTTTCTTTATAAAGCTTCTCGTACAACAAATGCAATTGTCTTGCTTTGTGACAAATACCTGAAAAAGGAAATATTAGCGCAATAATTTTTTTTTGCAATTGAAGCTCCAAAAGTTAAGGTCCTACCCATTAGACGGTTAACATCAGAGAATAAAACCATTGCAGACATCAATTTTTTCTTAACCCCTTTTATTCCATATTGTTAGGGGGAAGTCTGGGGGCATGGCTGATGGTCGGTGTTTGTTTTGAGCTGCACTGCTTTAATAGAAATTAACGGTTTATTCACACGGTATTTATTAGTGCAGTGTAGTGATTCAGGGGAGGAATGCCGACATGAAAAAATATGTTGCAATTTTTAAGTTAAAACTGTTTGTTTCTCGTTAGAAAATCTCCAATAAAAACAACACCGATAAATATAGCGCTCTTTATGCCATTTATTTTGGAACACGGAAAAAATCAGCATATCACTCGAAAAAATGTGTTAGTATTTTATGTCGTTAAATATTACGCAGGTGATATTGTGCGCGTTCTTGTGCAACATACTTGTTTATTACAGTCAGCGTGACGTGTGTTTTGTTCTGGCGAATGCCAGAGTTAATTCACTTATGTTATAACAGTAGGTAAATGTTGAATTAACAATCCTTCCTTCCCTAATGAACACAAGGACGAGACCGGCGCCATTATTGATCTTTTCAAAGACGTAGATAGCGAATTCTTGTACATTAAAGATGGTAAATTATCCCAATCATTTATGCTCATGCTCATACTTAATCTTTTTTATTTCGATGTTGGGCCACTGAAGGGGGGAGGGGTGGCAAAAATACAATGTTTATCATGATTTTTAATCAACCCAAAAACCTAAATGTTTTAAGCGTTTTTAGTTTAATCCTGAAAACCAATTGCATTCTTGCTTTTAAAATATACTAATAACGAATAACCTTGTACACTAATTTTTCGAGTTATTCCAGCTATAAAGCCCACAGACAATTGATTTTACACAAAAATTTTTGCTCATGTCCAACAAAAAATTTTTATTTTGGTCTCCCGATTTTTAAAATCAATTTCAAAGGAAAAGGGCAGTGTGACAAATAATTTACTAAGGCCCTACTAAGCAATAAAAAATGTCCGGGTTTGACGATGTTTTCGTCATCCGTTAAAATTGGAAATAAAAATAAATTTATGTTGAGAACGCTTGTACGGATGTATTGGAGTAATATGATCTGTATCAATAGAAGATCCTTGTAGATCCGAGGGATGCCAGAAACATTTCATTGTTTGAATTGTTAACATTATTTACGGGTCTATGAAAGAAAATAAAAAATAAAAGTTGGGAGTTCCAACTTTCTGTTCTATAACAATAATATAATTAAATGGATTTTTTTACTTATACTTCTACATGCTGCAAAGCATTCAAAAATAATTTTAGGATATATGTTTTCAGAATTTATTGTATTTAAACTGTTGAATTTCAATTGCTATATTTTGATTCGCCTACGAGTGTACACTGTTAAGTACAAACAAGTGGTGACAAATTTTCTACATGATACCATTCATGGCATTTAAAATAAAAACGGATCATATACTGTATCTTAAGTATTTACACTTTTTATGTATTTGTTACAGTTAATAATATAATCCCAATACTATTCTAGTTCATCAAGCGATAATACGGTTTAAATCTTTCAACATTAATCTCACGAATAAAGAAACACCCGAATGCCTCCGAACGATCGATGACTACGTTGTTTTTTGTTTGGATGCCATGCCGATGGTCGTGGCATGCTTCTACAAACAAATGCTGGTGTCAATACAAACCAATTGACTCTCATCGCGAATCAACACGACAGAGCAGCATTATTGATAAGAAACAAAGTGCGCGATCTGTTTTGCGTTGCAGAGTCACACCTCTTCTCTACACTCTTAACTGTATATAACTCTAAATAGGTTGTATTTAGCTAAAACTAAACGACCTTAGATTCTGAATAATTTTTGGCAGGGGAATCCAAAAGTACGTAATTTGTCGCAATGGATAATTCAATCGTTGATAGCAAATTGGTTCAATTTTTTACTTTAAATCTGGATTTGTACACTTTGGGCGTTTTGAATATTTTTATTCAAACTTGGTCTAAATCCAACGAATTTATAGGTAAACATTTTAAGAGTATCCACTAATAATAACTTTACAAGGTATATCGAAATATATACAATCTCGATTCTCTAGCTCTTGGATCGACCTTCTACATTTGAATCTGTTTTTATATCTGGAATTAAATAAAAAGATACGTATTTCGCTTACGACTTGCAGGCTTCCTCAGTGTCTATTATTATTATTAGAACTTGTTGATTCTGTTCGGTGAAAATTAAAAACTGTTGATTTGGTGTGACGTTTCTGCCTACTGTTTTCCGTCGGCCATCATCAGACATAATAACGCGTCAATTCTGCATCATCACTCACAACCAGTGTCCTCAGTGTCTGTTTTCGAACCGTACGAAAACAGACACTGAAGAAACCTGTAAGTCGTAGGCGAAATACGTATCTGTCAAGAATAAATATACATAGTAAAATTAAAAAATTTACAGTAGAATTTTTTTTTCTCTTCGGAATATTTTTTTACGTTCTTTGTTCAAAAAAAATCGACGCGTATTTTTGTATTTCGATGTTACTGTTGGAATTTGCAAGATATGATTTATTAAAGTATTGTAATCCGAAAAAATCACTATTTTTAAATACTGATTGTAAACATAGTTTGTAATATCAAAAAATGACTTTCTACCAGATGTGTTCCCAAGCTTTCAAAATTGGTATACCATATTTCCTCTCGATTGTTTTTCAATAGTTAAATAGTGCATTTTTATAAACAATTGCAATTTTTTCAAGGTTGGAACTTTTTTCTCTCGATTTTTTTTACTTTAAAATATTTGTTAATCTTTCTCGAAGAAGCATGCAAAATTTGGAAATGGAGAAATGAAAACTCTAGAAGCTATGAATTTTTATATCGAAACACGCACGTTAATGCAAACGAGCGGACGAACGCGTGTGCTTCAACGACACGTTACACTTGATAGCATAGCAAGGCGGCCTCGTCATGAAGCTGCCCGTGGGTTAGAACATCGATTGAGGTGTTGCTTCACATTAACACACGCGCTGAGTCATAAAAACTCATAACTTCCAGAGTTTTCATTTCTCCATTTCCAAATTTTGCATGCTTCTTCGAGAAAGATTAACAAATATTTTAAAGTAAAAAAAATCGAGTAAAAAAAGTTCCAACTTTGAAAAAATTGCAATTGTTTATAAAAATGCACTATTTAACTATTGAAAAAACAATTGAGAGGAGGTATGGTATACCAATTTTGAAAGCTTGTGGAATAGTGAACTTTGAATTAACTAAAAAGTGATTAGTAAAGCATTTTATTGAAATTACGCAACTGATTTTATTTCTTAAATTCGTCGTACCGTTTTAAAATACGTCCATCAAAATTTTTCATCGTCCGAACTAAAAATAACAATAATGTTTACGAAGCTAGCGCGCATGTATTCGTGTAGGACGGCATGACAAATGTTATTCTGCAAAACTTCCGCAAATTGGCGGAAATTGAAAGATTAGTCGACATTTTCTTCTTCGTCGCACGAAAAAACGTTGGGATTTTGACTGCTAGGAATTCTTTAATGGAAAAAAGCATTTAAATAGATCTCAGCTCACTTTGCTTGATCGCGTATAAGAGGCAACGGACTAAACTATTAGGGAATAACTAATTTAGCATTGTGTGTCATAAAAATCGCTGATATTTTTAATATAATGTGTGTTGGATAGGGCAAGAATAGGCAATTACGACGAAGCAGCAACATACCCTAGTTGAAACGTTTTTAATAGATATAAAAAGTGGCCAAATTTATACACATAATGATAATTAAACAGCTTAAAAGAAATTCTTTTTCTCCAATATTCCCAATTTTCATGCAGTAAGGCAAATTGAATAAGAACACTAGCAGTACTACCATTTAAATATGCAATCTTTTGAAGTGACTATTGGAAAGTACTATGCTAAAATCTCACGTCTGAAATAGCATAACTTTTTCTACAGATATGCCAACCTATGATTTATTTTGAATCCTAGTGTTAACATTGCCAGTGTACTGAAAAACGTACTTCATTAGGAAACATTCGCTAACGGGAGTTTTCATAGTTCGCTAAAGGGGTGAAAAGCTCTCACAGGCTAACAGTCAGCATGATTTGCATGTAGGCCGTCTATAAGCCTTCTGGTGTGTATGTATGTATGAAAAACATTCTTTTCAGTACATTTCCCATTTTCGCACCAGTAGTTCACTATGTGGAAAGTCAATGGTAAAAAACGTCATTGAGCTTTATGTACGCTTTTTCAGAACGATTACTGTTTTTCTGCTCTTGATATCACTTTACATAATTTTAATGAATGAAAATACTTACGGAGTGTCTCAAATACTAGAGCGGAGAGAAATAAAAGTACGGATGCTGTGGAAAATTTAATGAAGGTATGCATGTTTTTTGTTTACGATTGTGAATATTATAATTTCTTTCGTTATACTATAATATATTAAATATCTGTTGAATACATAAGTAACTGTATCGTTTTGCTTATTGAAAACATTAGACAACCCTAGAGCTAATTAATTTACAGAAATTGGGTCAATGAAGAATTAATGAGCTCGTCCAACTTTCTGCATTAACAATCACCAATTACCGTTACTGGTCATTTCGAAACCACCCTCCATTTATCGCTCGGATAAACCAAATAATGTATATACATACTTTATCAGTTCTGCTGAATAACGAACGCATTTTTCCCGTCTTCTTCTCTACCCACGTAGTGCCCTTTAACGGGCGCAGAATAAAATCGCCAACATGGTATCTCACGCAGCCGCCGCAGCTCTGTGAACCAGTAAAATTGAGCGCACTGTTGCAATGCTGCAGTAAAACTGGATACCTACGATAGAGCACATCAATTAAAAAATAAAAGAACACTTGTTGTTGCCGCTGGGCACCATTGGGTCGCGCAATACTAATTAGGCAAATTGTAATTAATTTACGGAGAATCGGATGGAACATATACATATTTTGTTATTTTTTTTCAGCAGTGAAGCAGTTCCGTTAAAAATAAACTGTTATCATGGAAACACTGCATTACCACTACATCAGGTTTGGGTGGATAGGAACATAAAAGCGTGAATCAACGTTTTTTGGGATTCGAACTAATAAAAATTTCTACCAAGACAAATAGATTTTATATATAGCTTTATTAAAAAAATTACTTGACTTACGATTTTGGATTTTTTTAATAAAAAAAATCAAAAAAATCCACTTTGTTACCGCAACCTACGATACATACACTTATTGCTAAATTACACTCATTTTGTAATTTTCGTTTGGTTTGTTAATATTGAATAGTAGATTTTGCTTTTCTTTAGTTCTTCTCAATGTAGACTTGTATGTTTAGATAACACCATTACCTTTTTCGTGAGATGGTTTTCGTCTGATTGCTTGAAAAACAATTACAACGACATTACGTTATTTCTCAATTTGTAATTTCTATTTCATTTTATATATAGTCTTCAGTTAGTGCTTAAGATGCTAATTTATCAGTTGCATTCAAATTCGGTGTTTTTTACAATCTTAATATTACTGTTCGAAAATATGACGCAATATGCGAATTTTATTTACTATTCACTGCCTTGTTGGGCATATACTCAACCACCGATGTGCTATGGTTTATAGTTAACAGAAACAAAGCAGGGATTTTAACGCAGGATATATTAACTAACCAATGAAGCGAAGAAAGCGAATTAATGAAATTAGTTTACAAGCAACCAAATATCTTCATAGACAGCACAGCTGCCACTAATAGTGTCCAATTTCGATTCAGCGTAGGTTGAACGCTGCTGGCCCAACTGAAAGGATTACCAAAGGCCGTCGAGCCAAGTATTTGCTCAACATCATCCTCAGGCATATCAGTGCTTAGTGTGTAGAACTGGAATATGTCGCTGACCTGTGAAAAAAAAAATAAATAAGTGCTTCTTCAAGACTAAATTAAAATCATATAAATAAATACATAATTTGGGTCATAATGGGCCATTGTAATTGGAAGCCATTATACGAAGCCATTGTAACATGAATTACACGATTTTACGATAGTTACGATTTTTATTTCGGTACAGAGCTGACTTTTCGATAGCCAGTGGCCATACCGGGTAGGGGAGAGACGTCTACAGTAAGACACTTTTTTCCAAAGATTTTAAATTTTTTGATGATAGCTACTAACGAGCTCTTCAATCCATTTGAAAGATATATCCTTCTAGTTGTCCGAAAAAAAGTTTCAGTCATTTTGGTTATAAGCTAAATTAGTTACAACTACAAATGTCAAGGTATAATTTTCTCTCACTGTTAACCAATAGGTGGGAAGAGTGAGACATATATTTGAAATCAATTTAAACGATATTTTTGGGTTATAAAGAACGGTTTAGAGGTCATCCTGTTTATTGTGTCTAAAAAGCACAATATGTATGATATGGGTATGATTGAAAATTCCGATTATTTACACATATACATTTATACTCATATAAAGGACAAATCCTGGACATCGGAGTTTTAACTTACACTTCAGAATTCATTTACAGTCAATCCCTATGGATTAATTTGCAATTGAACACATAAAAAAGATTTCAGAAAAATTTGCATGGCGAAAGCTGTCACCCCCGTCTATGTATCTCATCGTTGCCAATAGGAATGTTTTATGAAAAATAGCTAGCGGAGTTAGCAAACAATTATCATATTTTTTCAAATATTAACTCTTATTACTATGTGATGCCATGCAGTAATTTTAATTTTTAAGTTTAATTTAATATGTATTTTGTTGTTGAAAATCACTTCAAAATGATTGCAAAAGAATTTACTTTGACCCGCCCATAACTGATTTTTTTTAAATATATTAAAAAATCAACAAATTTTTCTCAAACTACATTATGCGATGTAGGTTCACAAGCTTCACTGTGCATGAAAATATCATGTATCTTGAATGTTTTATGACGGAGCTATTCCCGCTGACTCACTTTTCCTGCTGCATCACTATTGACTACTCTCCCCTATTGCTAACTCTCTTTGATTTGAAGAAGGGGATTGCAAATTATTTTGCTTTTTATTTTAAAATTCTCAACGTTGTATGCAAATTAACCATCTTGTCATACTTGAATTTTCATATTCATTTTCCTTGCATTGTTGTCAGCCAACATCTTCAATGTTGTTTATTTTTACTTTTTTTCAATTTATTTTTACTAGATTTTCAAAATGCTTATAGATTAAAATCTTCCCGTGATAATAGATGAAAAAATGCTTTATTCATTTACAATGCTTCTAATATTAGTAACTAAACCGCTATGAGTTACCAGACATTAAAATTTGTTTCTTATCAACTACAACTTTTTAAATTTCAACTCATTATAACAATTTCATTTTATATTATCAAAACATATTCGACCTACAAATTTCAAACAAAATCAATATATCAGTAGTTCTTGTTCAAATAAATTGCATTCCAACAAAATGCAGCAAAGTTTTAACATTATCTTCAAGAATAAATTCGGCAAATGACTCTTTCGGTTGTTACGAAATCTGTTAATTTTCTCACCCTCTTTAGTGCTCTGTTAAGCGTGAAATCGCTTACTCCACCCAGAATGATTGAAAACTTACCTCGTTCCAGCCGTATCGATTTTTCGCCTGCACGATTGTCTCATACACAGAGTTTGGATCCAAACTCCGGATGGTATACGTCATGATGTGTCGATAGGACTCGGCCCGCGTCGACGGTGGGTTCAAAATGACGTCGTGCCATCTGCCCGGATGCTGATAAGACTCGTTCATCTGAGTAAGCCCGGTTCACATAGGCGCGAGGTTCCATGGTAACAATGATGCCGGTGGCAAGGCACAGAATTGTATTTTGCATACGTGCACGAAGTAAAGAGAAGGATTAGTTTGAATAGGACCCAGTCAAGCATAAAAAAGACTTTGGAAATTCAGATTCTTGTGACCGTACTTTGATGAAGACAGAAATATTTCATAGCTTTCATAGCAGGACAATTTCATTTGTAATCGAATTGTTACGTTGTGTAACTAATTTATCGAATATACGTATGTAATAGTACACAATAAACAAATGTACCAGTCAGTCTTCATACATCCGAATCCGAATCGCTTTTACGTAAAGATACGTTCCGCGTATATAAAACCCTATGAATTCCAAAAGTGGCGTAAATTCCATCCTTCGCGTAAAAATAGTCGAATGTATCAATGCCGCTTAAATTTTAAAATTTGCGTAAAAACCGCGAAACTTAAAAAATTCGCGTAAAAAATCGTACAATTTCTGATATTAGCATAGATATAATTGCTTAAAAACCGACTTCATTCCTTGCGTCGCATAATGCACGGGATTTTTCTTCCTCCAACTAAAAATATTATTTTTATCACACGAAACGGAAAAGAGTGGCAGAAGTGAAAAGTGTACGATTTGCTCAATTTCAGGCTTAATCCAATGGATTTTAAAACTTTTTGCAATTCTATTTTTCAAAAATTGCTGCTGTTATTTATCCTTTTAAAAGGTGCTGGCAAAACAGAACGCTAGCATATTAGCATAATTACAATTAACCTTCAGTTTGGGCTGAGTGCTCTCAGTATTATACTGCTGGTAGCCATTGGTAACTGAGCAATAATACGCCGAAGAAGGGTAGGCGAAAATAAACGATAAAATCATTTAGTGAGTGAAAAGTTTTAATCCTGTAAGAAATCAATGAGCGAGAAGAGTAAAAAGAAGGGAAGAAATTGCAATTATATGAAAAGAGAAAGTTTTTGGTAGATGATATGAAAATTAGAAGGTGTGTATTCTAGTTTGGCAACAATTTTTATGAGATCACTCTTAAAAGTTTTTTAAAAGTAAATTGAAATTTGTTTTGAGAATGGAGAGTTCATATTTTGTGAAAAAAGCGTAAGACATGTCGTCAAACGAAAAGTTTCCTTGAATCATTTGAAGCCTTGTAACATGGGGGCAAAATTTCTTGTTCAACACTCTAAGTTAAATTGCAATGTTCTTGTCAGATCACTAATTGGTCACTGCAGACCTAATTATTGTATGGCTACGATTCAGCAAAATCTGCGACTAAGTGCGTACAACCGGCAAACTGAACATTTACTAGCTCTACGCACATATTAATACAGAAACGTAAACAAAAATCAAAAGCGTTAAAAAAACGCCCACAGACAATTCTGTTTACTTTATTGAGATAGATTGCAGATTGTTCAGGAGTTCTTGAAACAGAGCAAAGTAAAGCCTTAAGTATATTCGTCTTCAATGCTTGACCATGTAGCCATTATTCATGGCTGTATATGATGTATATGATGGTGTATATGATCGCACACTAAGCATCATAATGCAGCTACCAATAGCATAGAGACACTATATAAAAAGAATTTATTCCTAAACGTCAGTTGCCCAATATTTAAACTGTAACTAAATGTCTGCAAAAACGTAAAAAACTGATTTGAAGCCTACCATTAACTTTCGGTAAAGTAATCGTATTTCCTCGATCGGCGGAAACGATTCCACACTCCAGGTTAAGTTGTACATCTCCCGATATCGACTGTACATTGGTGAATGGAACTGAGCCGGTCCGGGGCGACCAGATACTTCTATATATTTTTTGGCACGACCAAGAGAATTTTCAGCTACGCAACTAGGGAAAGTTTAACGTATAGGAAATGAGTGGAATTATAAAATGAGAATAAAATAAGCCAGATTGCTACCTGTAATTGCCAAAATCAGATGGACGCACATTTCTTATCGCCAGGTAATGCTTGTCACCTCGAGTGTCCATCGTTCGTCGATCGTTCGGATGTAATAGAAACGAGTCCTGGTACCACATAATCTGTAACAAGTAAAAATTTAGTTAAAATTAAACTAAAAGTTTCTTCTTGAAATATAGGGAACGAAAGGGTATTTTCAGCCTACTTGTGAATTCAGCCTATTTTCCTTTTCTTTTGCTAAATAAATACTTTGCCAATATACAACTTAAATATGCGATAACTTTTTTCTCAAAGATGTAAGTAATCTGCTGTTTTTTGCTAAAAGAAATTTCATGAGAAATGGTTTTACTAGTCAAAAGTTTTTTGTAATAAAAAACTAATGAAATTGATTCAACAAAACTTTATGATATGAATCAAATAAAATGGCATTACAGGAAATTAAGCATGGTTCAGTATTACCAAAACCCACAACTAGTCCTTTTACGATTAATATTTTCTCTTACAACTTGCCAACTTACTTTTAGTTGTACTTACTCAAATCAAAAACAATTTACTTATAGGGTAATTTGCTAAGCCCTTGAGTTTTGATGATTTTTTCTTAACAAATAATTACAAATTGACAGAATCATTTTTTGCAACGCTTGAATGCCCAATCGTTGAACACTTCTGAAACCGGATTGTCCTATAGTTGGACACTTTCTGTTCAATGGTTGGACATGCAATATATTGCACCGACCTCAAAGTTAATTTGATAGTTTACTATTAAGAATGAGTACATTTTAAAATATATTCATAATATATAATTAAGCATGGTTCAGTATTACCAAAACCCACAACTAGTCCTTTTACGATTAATATTTTCTCTTACAACTTGCCAACTTACTTTTCGTTGTACTTACTCAAATCAAAAACAATTTACTTATAGGGTAATTTGCTAAGCCCTTGAGTTTCGATGATTTTTTCTTAACAAATAATTACAAATTGACAGAATCATTTTTTGCAACGCTTGAATGCCCAATCGTTGAACACTTCTGAAACCGGATTGTCCTATAGTTGGACACTTTCTGTTCAATGGTTGGACATGCAATATATTGCACCGACCTCAAAGTTAATTTGATAGTTTACTATTAAGAATGAGTACATTTTAAAATATATTCATAATATATAATTAAGCATGGTTCAGTATTACCAAAACCCACAACTAGTCCTTTTACGATTAATATTTTCTCTTACAACTTGCCAACTTACTTTTCGTTGTACTTACTCAAATCAAAAACAATTTACTTATAGGGTAATTTGCTAAGCCCTTGAGTTTTGATGATTTTTTCTTAACAAATAATTACAAATTGACAGAATCATTTTTTGCAACGCTTGAATGCCCAATCGTTGAACACTTCTGAAACCGGATTGTCCTATAGTTGGACACTTTCTGCTCAATGGTTGGACATGCAATATATTGCACCGACCTCAAAGTTAATTTGATAGTTTACTATTAAGAATGAGTACATTTTAAAATATATTCATTAAAAATAATCAGAAATTAGTTAACTATTAGTAATTACAATTTATTTCTTAAGGGGTGTTAATTTTCCCTTCTAATATTCGATGCTCTTCTCTTTCATTTCTGTTGCTTTCCCGCAAATTTATCTCTCTACGGCTCCCTCGAAGCACACTTTTCCATATCCTTCTATTTGTTACGGCCTAGGAGTGCTTCTTTCTGAGTTAGAGTGGATCCTAAAATCGCTGTTTTGACAAACATTATTTTAAATCATATTTTTTGACCTACTGAATTGATTTTCATCTGTCAGTAGAAGTGATATGCACCAAATAGCACACTGTTAAATAACAGTTGAATTATATTCTGAGGACGTGTCGATTTCTATCTCAAAAGACAAATAAAATGGTACTACAAAGGTTCCTTTCACCACAAGGTAGATTAAATCGTTTTTTTATTGAAAATAAAGGAACCCATCTGGTGCTTTGTGTCCAAGTAGTCAGCATATCATTTTTCATGGTGCTATTAGCTATTAGTCTCAGATAAATTCTTAGACATCAGAGATTTGCGCTCTTTGAGTGCATAGTTTTAGGCGATTGAGCACTGTAAAATAAAACTTAAGTTTTTTACAAAGAAAGAGGACCAAATGAACGACCTTTTCAGTCATGAGTATGCGCCCGTCAAATAGTATCCGAGATTGAGTTGAAATTTTGCATAAAAAGTTTTCTCGATGTAAAGAACTTTTTATTACTTTTCGAAAAAGTAAATTTGAGAAATTAGTGAACCGAACCACGATCAACATAGGCCAAACCAGGATCATAATTTGACTGTCATTAAAAATCAAATTATAAATCAACTGGATTTCGAAGGTTTCTTCTAAGTCAAGAATATAATCATTTTTTGTAATTCCTCCCATACAAATATGCAAATTAGTCCATGGATGCCATGTGCAAATATAAATATGTGCCGAACCGCCCTATCACCCTATTACATTTTGTGATTTTGATTATTTTTTAGGTTTCTAACTATTTTATTTCTTTATGTCCATCCTATTCGTGTTTTGCAAAAGGGCCTTGCCAAACGGAGTATTTCGCTTTAGATGCAATTCCTGTCTAGCTTCATTAGTTTCGATTGTATTACCGGAAACGTTGTCGATGGAGATTGATTTATGTTGCCTTTTCGTATGAGAACAGCTGCTATTTTTCGGACGATATCGTTGTTTTTTTAAAGAAAATTTTGCTTCGTTTCAATGGCGATTTTTCGCACGACTCCAAGGGGTTATAGGATGTTACAATAATTTGAGTTTTGTAGAACATCATTTGTGTACGTAACTACAAAGACATAAATCGTTTTTACTAGTACAAAAACGGCTTATTGACAATAAATTCATATACATTTTTCAGTTTTCAAAACATCAGCTAACGCGCTAATTATGAAACAAGCATATGAAATATACTGCGTAAAATTTATTGTCAATCGGTGATTATCTAGGTATCTATAGTTTGATACAATCGCACCGAATTGTGGACTACACAAATTTAGGATATTTTACAATCGCAAGTTTAATCATATAAGATCATATTCGTAGAGTACGCTTAGGATGTTTATAAACTTTTGTAGATTCATTTTTTACCTTGCAATTTATTGTAATTTACTATTTTAGCATAAGATGCATTTTTTAATTTCAGTTTTGTTTTTGAGCAGTAGATTTTTGCACAAAATTTACTTGGCCCCTCGACAATATGCACAGCACTCGACACTTTTATTACATCACAACCTCTATCCAGCTGGAGGCAGCCACATCTGTATATATATTGGCTGTAACATAGAGCGAAAACCACTTTTCAGAAACAAGTGCATTTTGCCTTTGCGATACAAAACAGCAGCGATTTGCTTCAGCAAAGTAAGCCAAATCACTCAACTCGTAAAATACTCGGGAAACTTTACCTCACGCTAGACCACAACTAAAAGCTGAGGATAGTGATTCTGGGAGAAAGAAGTAAAGAATGCATCAATAATGCTGCAAATGTAATCTACTTGACTACTCCAGTTGTAACTGATAATGAACAAATCGAAAAAAGAAGAGCAAAAGCTGTTCAGTTTTACTCTTTGGCTAAGTGAATGACAGTACTTTTCGGGAATTAGAGCATGGGTAACTTTGAAATCCAATTATAGACCAAAAAAATTTCTATCATTCGGCCAGTATACTCGTGCTTTCCAGTTGATCAATTGGCTTATCTTAATGAGGAATTTCTTCTTTAACTTAGATAGCGAACAGTCATTCCCTTTCATTACCGTCGCCGCCATTATCACTTGCACTTACCTCCGGTGACGAATCTCCATGAACGGTACAGACTAATTGAGTTTCGTAACCTTCACCGGCGTGAACCCAATTCTTTTCGACGGTGATCTCTGGTGGAGCTGTTAAATGGAGACAAACAAAAAGAAAATCTACAGTGAATCATAGTTGACCAGGAATTTTGCTACTAAAACTAATTGTATCTGATTACCATTCGGAGGCTATAGAAGAGTATTAATTTTTAAAACTTTTTAAATTATATGCTAAATCTCAATAGTAGAAAGCAAAAGCTTGGTAATAGAGAAGTAAAAGAAATTTAATGAAGAAGATTTAATAAAAGAAATGGCACCTGACTCATATTCCATTAGTCTAAACGAAGCAGACTGGAACATCAATGTTAAGCTTCTGAATCGGTTGCTCGAAAACTATAGGCTAATTTCCTACACGCTAAATCCGCTGCTTATAGCAAGCAAGTTGTGTGTGTGTGTGTGTGTGTGTGTGTGTGTGTGTGTGTGTGTGTGTGTGTGTATGTGTGTGTGTGTGTGTGTGTGTGTGTGTGTGTGTGTGTGTGTGTGTGTGTGTGTGTGTGTGTGTGTGTGTGTGTGTGTGTGTGTGTGTGTGTGTGTGTGTGTGTGTGTGTGTGTGTGTGTGTGTGTGTGTGTGTGTGTGTGTGTGTGTGTGTGTGTGTGTGTGTGTGTGTGTGTGTGTGTGTGTGTGTGTGTGTGTGTGTGTGTGTGTGTGTGTGTGTGTGTGTGTGTGTGTGTGTGTGTGTGTGTGTGTGTGTGTGTGTGTGTGTGTGTGTGTGTGTGTGTGTGTGTGTGTGTGTGTGTGTGTGAAAGTGATGATATTATGAAAAAGATGTAACTGCAGTGATGCTTATTCTCTGCAATCATCTTAGTTTCGGAGGTAGCTCTACTAACAGCCCTAGGACCCATAAAGAATAAATGAGTACTAGCAGCGCGTCCCGGTTATCTTCGTGTCAGCAAGCCCCGCCAGAAAGTAACACTAGAATCATTCGGTATGTTCTCGAGTCGACGTTATAATTAGATAAAATATTTAAAAAATATATAGTGAATTTAGAATCAAATTTATACCTTTATACCCTTATCAAATTTATAGGATTTTATACCATCGCATATCCTAGCTTAGCTACTCATTTTTGAGGATTACCGAGTATGGCCACGTGGAGACGCTAGGTAGGGATTTGGGATGGCTAGAACTACCCAAACAGGAGCGAAGAGCAAAATAATATAAAAACAATATCAAACTGTGTTACAATGCTATATTTTATTATTGAATAGATACGGAGAATCTCCATTGGAGATACATTGATAACACATTTTGATATTGAGTAGATATTCAAAACAGTGGTTGTAAGATGAGTTTAATAACTGATTTTGTTATCATATCTTATTTTGACCTTAAAATGACATTCGAAATATTTCATAATTTTTATAAATTATAAATAATTATAATTATAAATATTTTATTATTTATTTTATTATTTTATAAGATTTTTTAATATCTCGTATGCTACTACATTTGTTATTCAATACATTAACAATACTAAAATATGTTATTCTAAACTCTGAATACGGTCATGTTATTGCTTTGTTATTCAAATAACACAAGTAGTTATTCTTTTGGCCTTAAAGGAGCATAATTTTGATATTATTTTTTGTTATTTTACCAATTATGTCAGCCAAAGTTATTCGATTTCCATAACATATTTTGATATTATTTTGCTATTCGCTCCTGCTCGGGTATGTTTGACGCTTCTTCTCAGTTACTTTCCCCATTTTACACGCTGATAGCAAGCAAGTTGTAAAAACGCAAAATCCGGCCCAAAACACACGATACGATTTTGCCATTTGCTATCTCCAACTATCTCATAGCGATGCATTAATCGTAAATCGCTTCTCACAATCAAAAGGTACCATTTGATTTGCCTCACTCCAGAGAACATTCTAGTACACTCGTGAAACAAAAAGTGATAAATTTGTTTAAACTTACACAGTACAATGAGTTGCATGTCGACAAACACGGGTTCCCGAATGCCATTGTCCGCATAGCACCGGTACGAACCACCATCCTGCCTGTTGACATTTTCCAGTAAAAGTGTCGGTCCTTCTGCAAGATGGGGTGAGCCGTGCAACGAGTCCTGACAGAAAATCCAAACATTATTCAACAGATTTTTAACTCTACAGATTCTACAATAGTTAAAAACTTTCAGACTAACCTTTCTAGTCCAACTGATGCTCGGCACCGGATTACCGCTAGCCTTGCATTCGAGCGTCGCCGTGCCACCTTTTCGTACGGTTACATGACCAGTTTCCGGATTGGATCGTACCGATGGAGGCACCAAAATCTCGACAGTATGGACAAGATCCCGATTATCATGATCTCCCACCTGGCAGCTGTAATCTCCGGCATCCTGCGGACGTACGTTCTTAATTTGCAGTGCGTACCCTTTCAGCAGTTTGAAGCGTAGATCTCGGGTGATGATCAAATTGGCCGCAGTCACCACTGCACTGCCTCTACGCCATAGAAGAATGTTGCTACCTTTCAGAGGCCAAATAAAAGAAAAGTGTGTTTAATGGATGTTTATGATATGATCGAGACAAATTAAATAATTCACTGTTTGGGAACTATAAAAGGAAACATTTGCACAACTGTTGACAAAAAGTTGTTGTAGTTGTTGATACTACCTAAACTGAAAAAAGTAATACATACATACTTCATCTTTTTGGAATATTAAACTCATATAGTGCAACATACACTTGAATCCAATTTTAAATGAGGGTATTAACAGAAATCGTTCAGTTTTAATATACTGGTGAATAACTGCCAAGCAGAGCCTGATATACGATATGAAAATAGCAGGCAAGAGAAGGTTGCCTAATAACTTCCAGTCGAGTGAAAGCAAAAACAAATGGCGGTGCAACTAAAACGCTAATATTACAGTAGAATAAACATATGCCGCGAGACAGGATGCAGATAGTGGAATGCAGTCAAACGTACCTACAATGCAAAACAATTATTTGAAATATAATTACCGTTATCATTGCTGCCGTTTCACTGGACAACCAAAATATGCAAAATTTAGCCCGTGTAAAATAAACACGACCTGACACCCACTGACTCATTGCTGTTCATAGTCAAATGTAAGCAGAAAGTTCATCCCTATCAATAGCTAAAATCGGTTGACGCTAAATGTAGTCGATGCGGAAAACCAAAACAAATTTTCTAAAACATAATTGCTTTGTATTAACATACCAGTCAGCGGTGCAGTTTCATCATGGAAAATAGCAAACAATAGAGGTGAACCGATATGTATCGATCCGCACCCGGATCAGTTGAATTGCTTGTTTCATTTGGACAATGAAAACACAGAAAGATTCATATGCATAAGAAAAGTACTGCACCTGACTTATTATTAGTTTGAGCAGCAACTCCTGTAAATTTGAAAACATTGTTGTAACCCAAAACCCGCAAGATCTGATTTAAGGTTATGTTTCAGACCCAGATTATTTCAACAGGTTTTCATATTTGGCAACAAATGCGTGTCGCCTATGTTGCCAAAATCGAAACCGTGCCAAAATCGAGACCCTTTTTCGATATGAAAAAAATGAATGTAAATGCTTTAGAAATTGACTAAATATCATTAATCAACGATTGCAACGATTTTATGTTTAAAAAGTCCGCCAAGAGCTATCCGTCCGGTGCAAATAAGTTATTGACACCCTGCGGTAAGACGTAGTCGCAATAAAAATATTATTGTTCGAAACCACATAACTTTTTTTCACGAACATACTGAGGGCATCATTTTTTCGTCATTTAAAGCATGTGTGTGTATGTGTATGAGGACTACCACCTATCAGAACAACCGTTCATAGTAATGGGCCTATCTTGACAACGGGAATCTTACAAACATAACGATTGGTCACGTTTACCAGCTCCTGTATGAAGGGCCAAAATGGAATAGGTCGGCAAGCAACATCACTTGCACGTACCAGGGGTGTTTAAGAATCTCCTTCCAGAAAGTAGATCACATGAGTCAATCGTTAAGTAAGCCCTCCCAATGCAGAATGGCCCCAATAGGTGGGGAGAACAGGCCGCTCATTATCCACAATGTGTTGTTAGCCGGGCCAAGGTTAACCTTAGGAAGTTGACCACTTCACGCTCCCTAAGCACACTGATTCAAACAAGTATCCTGAGGGACCCTCCCATTCATTGATGTTATTGTTTTTGTGTACTTTAAAGATTTGGTTTTAAGTGATCTTCTTTAATTACTTCTGTCGTTGCACTTATTTATAATCTTTGGGTTATAAGTCAAAGTTATATTATGCTCTTCTTTATGATGCTGTTGTGTTATAATTGTGTATTATTGGATCATAATTATGTATTAGCTTTAAGATACTTTCTATTTTCATTTTTTTTTTGGTATTTGGAGTGGCCTGGCCTGACCGACTGATTTTGACCTGACCGAAATCGAGCGAGGGCAGGTATTAGATACCTATAGACAGTTGTTACTATACGCAAATGCCGTCCTGAGACAAAGGGGTTTATTTTGGCAATTACATCAAAAACCATAGCTACGCGAGATACCTTTTGGCATCCTTCGAACATAAAATATACTAAAAACCCCTAAACACTTTATCAGGGAGCTGTTCAAAAGCTATCAAGTTTTTGATATCCAAAAGTCATATAATGGAAATTACGCAAACGATGCGAAATTGCTATACGAAACGACACTCAGTATGTAAGCACCAGCTATATGAGACTAACCTTGACATTCGATAATTTTCTGGTAAAGCCAATAATTACGAAAATAAGATATATAATATTTTTTTATAAATTCAATATAATGGTAATGGAGAAGATATATATTGAAATTATCACTCCCGCGGGCTTTTCCCTACTCCAAATATTTGGCTCCGCACTTGAGCCGTATCAATAAACTAGATTGAATAAAAAAAAATATAATGGTAATGGAACTCATAAGCAGCCATAATTTGTAAATTTACAGCGGTATTTTTCGCACATGCACATGCAAGATTTCTAATGGTTCAAAGCCATGTGACAACTTAAATTTATTCTACCTGAAAATAAAAATCAGGCGTAATGAAACGAGGTAATATATTCCCTAAGATGATAAGCATTTCCGAGTAATAGCTATTTCCGAAGTCGAACTGTATCGCTATTGAGATAGCGATATGCTTATTGAATTTCATGCGTGCTTGAGAGTATTGAGCTTATCCCTCTTTCGAAGCTTGTTCTACTTTACCCACCTCGTTCCTCACATCAATACTATCTCATATTATAACCATCCCTGGCAAGTACCCATCGCATTCCACTGACCAATACATTTAACAATAAGTGAGAATTTTGCACTGTGAAGAGACTGCATCGGGGTAATATAGAATTCAGCATGAAAAAAGGGCAATGAGAGACCTGGGAATAAACCCATCCTAAAGTTATTGTTTTTTATTTCCTTTGTTGGGGGCATTACACTACTGCGACCAGTTTTTTAATCTGTTATGGTGATCCTAAAGCCCCTTAACATCGAGTAGGCTGATTCTACTTGGATTCGAACCCATTACAAGTTTGCTTGTAAAACAAACTCGGTAAACTTGCGACTACAGCGCCCCCCGTAGGTCCCACTACCACCAGGTGAGTTAAATTCAGTTTATGTAAAAATATTGATCAAAAAGATATACATTATCCAGTGAAAACCCAGTAGACAAAGGTAACCCACGTCGTGGTATCGCAAAACAGGAAAGACAATAAAATCAACTGCATATTTTATTGCTTCCCATTGGACGGTGCAGTTTCCTACTGGCATAATATCGGTTGGCACTCAGTTTTATTGCATTTACATTCCAGCCCTTTCGCTGTACCAATCAATTAATATGTTTGCTTAAAATTTTCAACAAAAGTTGCACCCTGGCCAATTCTCTCTGTGATTAGTTCTTTCCCACACTAAGCAACATGAGAGTCCTAGAAATAGGCACCCATTCAGTACTAAACGTTTAGCGAAAAACTTTTATACCAGTGATAGATATACTTACCTAGATTATCCACATCGCAGGGCAACGTGATAGTATCGCCAATGACTGCCCGTATCGACTGAGAACGGGAAGTGAACTTTGGTAGATTCATCGGTGGATTATCGATGAAGTCAGGATCTGACAGTGAATCGGACAGAGAGTTACCAAATGATGTTCCTGAAAAAGTAATAAGAACATGAAGAGATTACTTCGTGTTGCTCCACCTTGTCCATAAAATTTCAATTAATCTACATTAACCCCTATAAAGTCTGAGTATTTCCGACGCAACTAGCAAAACGGTTTGTTACGGCTATTTTCGATTGGAATGAAATTTTACTAATATGTTCAATGCAAGATGAAGCCTTGTATTTGCATGGTATCCAATATATCAGTAATACATATTTCATTTCAACCAAAAATAGTCAAGTGAAGCGAATTACAAAATTGGAGGACTTTTATCATAAAATTACTAAGTATTTTCACCTGTACCTGGTTGGTCAAAAGCGGGGTATTAGACTTTCACAATTAAAAACTCAAAACTTTTTCTGATACGCTTCCATTTAACGTTTGAATTTTCTTAAAATCGTCTACAGAATGTGGAAGAAGGCTGAATCAAACACTATTTTAAAAGGAACGATTCAAAATCGAAGCATGAAATATGAAAACGGAACCGGTAGATCAATTGAGGGTTCAACCTGAAACCAGTAGCTGTAAGCATTCAATCGACGTGAAATCCTCCAATATTTAAAAAAAACTATAAGGTATACAGCCCTAAGGGTTGTACGAACGGGTGACGTAGGACTATATGTTTATAAGAATCTATGAGTGCCATTGTTTAAAAGAGAAGATTCGAAATATTCAGATTCAATTCTTCATTGAATGCAATGGTGGCTTAGAAAATACGTGCACGGGGGTTCATAAGTACAACGCCTGCAGCCATTGAGACATAGAAGATTTCTTTTAAAAATCACTTGAGTGTATCATAAAAGTTGAAATAGTAATGAATGACCAGCCCACAGATTATGGTATTAAATATGATTATGCGTAGCTTGACATGTTTCATTAATCTTACTTTTACTCGCTTGTGGCCTTTAAAAGGGCCATTGGTTACAAATAACATTGAAGCCAAAGCACGTTCATGGCAAATATGACGTGCCATTCGAATGTCCTTGTCTTTTGACATGAATGGCAAGAGGCATGAAAGTTAGCGGCTTCGATTCACTGCCTTTTGTTCCGAGAAGGTTTTACAAGTTTACTTTCACAGCTTACCGCTTGTTACATAGCAGAAAATATGGCACATACGCAAAAATTTCTGTTTATTTGTATGAAAGTCTTGAGTCCTTATCCTCCTACCACAGGGGTGAGAGGTCTCGAACCATCATAAAATAAATTCATAGCTCCAGAAACCCTTACATGTCAAATTTGTTTCCATTTGCTTGATTAGCTCTCGAGTTATGAGGAAATTTGTATTTCATTTGTATAGAAGCCCTCCCTCTTAGAAGGGGAGAGGTCTCAGTACACCATAGAAAAAATTCTTGCCTGAAAAAACCCACACATTCCAAATTTAGTTCCTTTTAATTGATTAGTTCTCGAATTATGAGATAATTTGTATGGGAGCCCCCCTTCTTAATAAGGGGAGGGGTCTCAATTCACCATAGAAAAAATTCTTGCCTTCTGAAACTCCCACATGCCAAATTTTGTTCCATTTACTTGCTTAGTTGTAGTTTTATGAAGAAATTTGCATTTCATTTGTATGGGAGCCTCCCCCCCCCCTCTTAAAAGGGAAAGGGGTCTTAGTACACCATAGAAAAAAATCCTACCTTCTAAAACCCCTGCATGCCTAATTTGGTTCCATTTGCTTGATTAGTTCTCAAGTTTTGAGAAAATTTGCGTTTCATTTGTATAGGAGCCCCCCCTCTTACGCCGTCCATAAACTTGCTTTCTCGCCCCCTCCATAAAATTGCTGGCCATTTTATCTTTCCAACGACATATAAATTGTTCAGTTTCGTTCAGTAGTTTAGTAGTTATTAGCATTTGAAATCTTTCATTCCAACGTTACACTTCTATTTTCGTTTTCACAAAGTGCTATCCAGTCCCAGATAGTAAACAAAGACGTAGTCCTACGTCAAAAAATGCGAACAATATTTGTGCTACATTTTTATTACAAAGTTTGTAACGATAAATTCTTATTATGATCATAAAGATTATGTGTGAAAAATGAACAGGAAAGATTTTGCTGTTTTGAATCAAATTTAGAAGCAAACAAATAGGGCACATTAATGACGAAATTCATTTCATCTATTTCGTTTATTTCGTCATCATTTTCATTATGCAATCTATTCGCCAAGCTATCTAAACAAGACACACCGAACAAGACATCAATCATCATTTTGACGTTTTAGGTTAACCGCGAGAGTTTGAACTGAGTACCAAGCACCACGGGATTGATGGTATTCAATACTTCACAGCTTGTAGTAATGCTTCAATGTCACACAATGTAATTTTTTCCTCGTACAAATGGATACTCGCAAAGAGAATGAGGACATGTCGTACGCTGATTGCGCTATTTCCCGGGAGCAAACGCCACACACAAATATGAATCAAATATGACGAGTAATAGCTAAGCGATCGGGCTCCATGTCAGTATTGTGAAAACGAACGAAGTAAATGGGAGCATTCTAGTGAAAAGAGAAGCCGACATCAAACAACATTGTCAATATTTGACTTCGCTTCAGTGCCATTGCATACCAACGATTTGTGATTCTGTTTCAACACCGTCGTAGCGCCAGTCAGCGGAAAGCAATTTACGGCAGTAGTGTTTGCTGTCGAACGCAAATTGTTTAGTTACAGTTTTGGTGGATTGATGGCAAGCCACTTTTCGTTCTGGTATGGCTTTGTGACTGCACGATTGGCGATCGTTGGAGCCGTATTTATCATTTGTCACAAAAGAACATTCTCAGCAAGGATTTGAATTACGTTTCTTACGTTTATACGCGTCCAGTTAGCTTCGTAGTATGATGCTGGTCTAACAAGCCAGTTGTCGTATGTTCCAATTTCGGCTGGGCGGTACTACAGAAATCAGTTATATCGTTGCCCTAGTCCTGTAATTGAATCGTTTGTTTGAGAAACCCCACAAACGCCATTTTTATAAAAATTGACTTTTTAACAGTTTTCGAATCCTTGAGGATACCTACACCTTCCCTTAAAACTCCAGACAAAGTTAGTTCCACGAACCCTTCTTAATTGGGGTTGCAAATATTCGTTTGTTTGAAAAATCCCAAATATGCATGTTTCCGATAGTCACCTAGAGCGGTGCTACGATGGGTACAAAATTATCTTTCAATGTTTACGTGCGATGTTGTAAGCAGTATGTCTTCGGATTCGGAAAGTTACGTGTTGAACACAATCAAAAAGAATAAACATAGTGTTCGGCGGACAACAGAATACAGGGGAAGTTATTGAATCGGAAAGAAAAACGTATGATATCAATGGATGATATCACATACATACATCACTTCAGTATTTAAAACAACCTTGCAGAAGACACTTAGCCTCTAGGTGGTCGTTTTGGCATTTTTGCCAGCTTTTTCGGATTTCGAACTACTGTACGGCATTGAGTGCAATAACAATGAGCGTCGTAGTCGCAGTCGTTGCACGATAAACAAACACGTAGGGTTTATTTCTAATTCCCGTCGTAGTAAGGAAAGCCACTCTAATTTTCATCATTTCTTAGGTGGATTTAATGAATACTCCAAAAGTTCTTCTGCTGATTTGACTCAAACACACTTACCTTCCGATCCGTGCACTTTGAATTCACTAAAAAGCGATTAGTAAAGCATTTTATTGAAATTACGCAACTGACTTTATTTTACTGGCTAGGATTTTAAAACGGTACGACGAATTTAGTACCGTTTTAAAATCCGTCCATCAAAATTTTTCATCGTCCGAACTAAAAATAACAATAATCTTATCGAAGCTAGCGCGCATGTATTTGTGTAGGACGGCATGACAAATGTTATTCTGCAAAATTTCTGCTGGTCATGCAAGTTTTCCCGGCTGCAGAGTAACGACAATGCGTTGCGTCAGTTATTTCCATTTTATGAATGACGGAAATTGAAACGATTAGTCGACAATTTCTTCTTCGTCGCACGAAAAAAACGTAGAAAATTTGGCTGCTAGGAATTCTTTGATGAAAAAAAGCATTTAAATAGATCTCAGCACACTTTGATTGATCGCGTATGATAGTTTTAGTTGGATAGGACGGGAATAGGCAAATACGACGAAGCAGCAACATACCCTATCAATGAACGTAAATTTGGAATCATTATAGGCCCGCAAAAATGAGGAATAGAAATTTATTCTTCCTATTAACTATTTTTGTGACCTTGACTGATTATAAAATACCGAATATTATATAATCTGTTTTAGCTACAACTTATCGACAAGCTTTGCAGCCTAAAAATAAAAAATAAGAAACTTCAGTCCAAAAACCTCCAAAAACTTCAGTCAAGCTTTGCAGTCCAAACACAACACGATCTGGTAACTTTTTACGTTGATTGCATGTTGGAAGATCCAACGCAGGTTTACAAATGATTTAAACACTGAATTGATTGACTACAATAGGCAGCTATTTTAAATCGTATTTATAAAGGTAATGTTAAAAATTTTTTGTCCATTTTATTATTAAAAGAACTTTTTAAAAGCACAAAAAAGCTCTCAAAATTATGGTTTTGCGGTAAAATGTTTTGGTAATGATAATATTTATTTTCATTGATATCGTGGTACGTGAATTACCGATGAAATAAAGAAGACAAAACAGGTTTTAAGATAAAGGCGTCTTTTTTCTTTTGTTTAATGAGCCCAAGTAGAAATCAACGAGTCTAATATTCAAATAATTTGATGCAATAACGAAATTTTCTCGATGAGGAAAGCTTTTTTAGAATAACAGCAATCAAGATTCACCAATACAAATCTTTCGCCATGATTTTTGACTTAAATATTCTAACGGCTGTTGTCAGAATAACGAATCTAGACATCAAAATGATCGCGGAAATCAGAATGAAGCTTTATTATGATAGAGAACATGCGCTCGATGATGGTAAAAAACTGTTAGAATATTCAACCAAAAGAAAGTGTGCCAGTGCGTTAAATAGAAATATCAATGACGTTATATCATAGATTTCAGCCACAATTAAAATATGGTTCGGTGGTGAAATGACCCAGTTCTCAAATAGTTTTAAACTTAAATTGCATATCAGGAGATTCAATTGGACGCTGTCTAAAGTCATCGAATTTATTTTATAGCTACAGGTTAGTGAATTAGTAGGGGAGTGTCGTCGTGGTTGGGCCACGTTTTGGAATTCGCCCATAACTTTCGTTTCAAAAGGAATTTTAGAAATCTAAATACATCGTTGCAAAGGTCTAAGAATAAGGTATATTTCCGGAAAGTTTTGAACTGATTGCTTGAAAAATAAAAAAGTTATAGGCATTTACGTGAAGACAAAAAATGTTGTCATAGTCGGGCCATGTTGTACAGCTTGGGCCACCGCAGAAAATCTAAGACATACGTATTGAAATTCTGTATAGAGGCATGAAAAGAATGAATTCCGTGAACAACGGCTCATATATGCACAAATACCCTATTTTTAATTGCATTCTTGCGAAATTTTGGCGATCTTGTAAAATCAGTATTGCTACAATTGCCTTTTTCGAATTGTACAACTACAATGAAATAACAACAAAAATCTAAGTATTTATCGTATTAATTTTGCTTCATTTCATCACATTTTACGTGACTGACATTCTCTAGCGATTATTGCGCTTCTGCGCTTAAAATTATGGTGGCCCAACCATGACTACTCAAGTGACCCGACCTGTACAAATAGCGCTTTTCTAGTATTTCACCTTAGCCTTCCCAAACACCTTACTGGAGGGGATTTTTCTATAGTCTACGTGTGCAGCACAACACACTTCATACATTTTCAAAATTTATCTCGATAATTGCATTTCATGAATCATTTCCTGAAGAAAAGTTCATTGCGTGTGGAAAACTTTTTTTGGAAGATTTAGTCACTGAATTCAGTACGGGTGTTTTGAATACACGATTGAAACTCACAATATTGTGAAAAGTTAGCTATCACAGTAAGAAGTTTTACAATGGTTGTATCATAGATATCATGAGCTACTAAAACTTTAAAATCGTGATGGCCCGACCATAACAGTGGCCCGACGATAACGACAATACCCTACTGTTTGAATGGTAAACTAATAATATCAGAGGTTATAGATATAACAGATAAAATCTAACCACTGGAAAAGTGTTTTAAATCTTTAATTTTTAGGTATTGGTTATTGTGGTAGAATATTGCTCAGTTTGCGAATGGTGTGAATATATGAAAAATATGCAATCTTGAGTATTCATTAATCATAAGTTATTCGTCGTAACATTGAAAAAATGGCCTCAAACTTAGCCTCAGTACGTTGGTACCTTGCCAATAATCCAGATCGATTACTTCTTTCATTTTCTGTAGCTTGGTAAATTTTCGGGTACAGTAGGTTGTTAGCCTAAGGTTCCTCCCGCTGATATGAAATGGCGGGGGCCGCTATTCCTCCTTTCCTGTCTATGCACAACAACAAACATTGGGTTCCCCACTCGGCACCACGTGGAGGTTAGAGGATAGAGGTGGTAGATTTGCACATTTAACGACATCAGTCGTCGTATATTCGAGTATCGACGACTGATGTCGTATTAAGGGGTTTAAAAGGTAATAATATTGAAGCGCTAGTCCCGCAGTTATTTTGTACTGGCTCTACAGCTGGGGGCGAAGTCTGTCAAATAAAAAAACAAAAGGTCAATTTCCGAAAACGGAATATTGCACACAAAAATTTGCTTTGCTTTTTAAAACATATACGTACATCCATAAAAAAATCAAAAGGAGCATTTCTCACTTTCATATTCTGGAACACAGAAGACATATCAATCCATGGTATTTCCAGACCGAGCACCGAGTTCTGCACTCCATCGTTCCTAACAGCTACTCATAGCGTGCCAATGGTCCAAGGTGCTGGTAATATTAATATTATTTCGTTCCGCCGATAACAGCAAATTTAATACATGCGGAAGGTTTTTCAATTTGCCGTATTTACACGCGATAGTTGCAAAAACAGCTTTCATTCTCAATTCTACCCAACAGGGAAAAACTACAATCACATCTATCAATCATAAGGGTGCAAATGCGATGGAAACATAAAGGAATTCATGGAAAGGCCCAACATGGTGGCCCGGATTGAACTGATTGAGATTCACGGTTAGTGCAGAAAGCTGCTCCAATTGCTTCGTTATAATTCCATTGCGATGACAAATTGAAGGGACACTTTTCGACCTTTTTTTTATTTCTAGTTTGTTACTAGTTTGTGATAATTGTTTCTTATTGCGATGTTCGCATTCGTGATGAATGTTGCTTAAAGTAAAAATATTATAAAGCACTGTAATGGTGATAGTAAAAATAACAATTAATTTGCAGGATATGAGTTTTTATAAAATCAATTGTCTGTAAGCTCTATAGCCTGAGAAAGCTCGAAAAGTGAGTGTACGAGTTGAGTTAACGCTTCTAGCACAAAGCAGAAATGGAAATTCGAACATTGGAGTTTCCGAAAATCATAGCATAGCATAGTTTGACCGCCCGGGTGTTGCCCGCGATCAATCTAGATCAGCTGAAATTGCACAAAGAACCATCAAAATGATGCTCGGGAATAGCGAATCATTCTCAATGTGCAACTACCGGTGATCCAAGTCTTTATAGTGATCAATAGCAAAGCTGGTCACGTCCATACAGGTCAATTAAGGAAGGGAAGGAATGTTAGTCGGGCACTTGTCGCTGCTAGAGACCGAGCAATCCTCTGCATCATTCACAAGTGTCACAGGAAGGAGTTGATGTTAATGAAAAGGTATTGATCTGGATCCACTGAGGTAGGTGTTGCGATCATTATCTCTTGAACACGCGAACGGTATGGGAACGGATTTGACCAACTAGTCATCGCAAGAGCATCGATACACGAGCACTCAGTTTACCGACGAAGACCGCGCTTTCAGTCGATCGACTTAAAATCGCGCACGACAAGTCCCTGATACCGAACATTGGAATTTCCGAGAATCGTCCAAAAAAAAATTCTTTTGTTTTGTCGTTTTTTCGTAGGTTTTTGCATGGAAAATAATAACGTATATATTAAAAGCTAGAATTGATTTAGTTTTCACGTTTAATCTTTAATTAAAATGCTATAACCCCATATTTTTTGCTCGATTAAAAAAATCTTTGTTTTTTTTCATCCCCACACACCCCACCCACGGTGGCAAAACACCGTAAGGAGAAAAACTTTATAAAATATTTGTAATGACCTAATAAGTTTGGCAAATGATAGATTTGGGAGCGCATAACAAAACTTGATATTACACTACAGAATATATGGCGGCTTAGTGATATAACGGAATGAGCAAACTCAACCGGAAATTGAGAACTGTGGGTTCGGGCCCCTACCTTCGCTGTGTCAAGAAAAATTTGTTTGACATGAGTCAAAAGTATTTGTATAAAATCAATTGGATGTTTATTTTATATCCAAAGAACTTGAAAAATGAGTGTTAATAGGACCGTTAAACGAAGCAGAAGTGGAATTCAAACAATGTAACGACCTAAACGTGATAAAAAAATTTCTTTCGTCTTTTGGTAAGTTTTTACACGAAAAATAATAACATAAATTTGGTTTTCGCAATTAAAATTTATGTAGACTAGTGATCGACATCGGACCGGGTAAAGTCCGGCCCGAAGTCCGATCGGAACGAAATTTCCGATTCTTTACTGGACCGGAACCGGAACGAAGCCTTCTGGAACCGGACCGGACCGGGTATTCCGTTGAAAGTCCGGACCACTTTTGACTTTTAAAACTTTTTTCCTATTAAATTCCACTATTCATATCACGAATAAGACAGATACGTAATTTCTCCTATCACTTGCAGGCTTCATCAGTGTCTGTTCGAAAAACCTGCAAATCGTAGGCGAATTACGTATCTGTCGCGTATAAATATTAATAGTGGAATTTAATTGGAAAAAGCTTTTTTCTTTTCTTTAATTTCAGGTTTCGTATTCTACTAAGACGCTCCAAAAACGTCAGTCTGCTAATCAGGGATACCAGATGTGCAGATTTTTCTGCAAACCGCAAATTTTTGGAGTCGCCTTGCAGATTATACTAAAATTCAAACATTCAAATTGCTATTTTTGTTTCGGATTTTCGAGCGTCTTTTTCTTATTAATTTTAGACATTTCCAAACAAACTTGTCAATCAATTTTAATTTTTTTTCGGCACGGCTACATTACAACTCATTTAAGCCTGCCTGTTCTGGCAACAATCGACACAACCTTATCGTGTGATACTGCCAGTTTCATCATGAGAAGAAACAGAAATGCAAATCGTAGGCGAATTACGTATCTGTCGCGTATAAATATTAATAGTGGAATTTAATTGGAAAAAGCTTTTTTCTTTTCTTTAATTTCAGGTTTCGTATTCTACTAAGACGCTCCAAAAACGTCAGTCTGCTAATCAGGGATACCAGATGTGCAGATTTTTCTGCAAACCGCAAATTTTTGGAGTCGCCTTGCAGATTATACTAAAATTCAAACATTCAAATTGCTATTTTTGTTTCGGATTTTCGAGCGTCTTTTTCTTATTAATTTTAGACATTTCCAAACAAACTTGTCAATCAATTTTAATTTTTTTTCGGCACGGCTACATTACAACTCATTTAAGCCTGCCTGTTCTGGCAACAATCGACACAACCTTATCGTGTGATACTGCCAGTTTCATCATGAGAAGAAACAGATATTAGTCTTTGTCAGTAGAGAGCGGAACATAGCGACAAAAAGCTATTCCTAGTGCACTAATTTTCACTAAAAGCATTTGCTTTGTCCGTCTACTCGTACCCTCGTACGAATGTCTCAACCACCGTGGAAGGCGGTTCGTAATGGCGTGGTGCAATTTTCTCGCCTTATCGTCGTCGGCAATGAAGGCTGGTATATTTCTTCCAGAGCTTTTTTTTGCGCTATGCTGTAAATGCTTACATGGAGATTCAACCTGCTTGTCAGTCAGTCACTAGACTAATGTTTTTTTGCTGACACCAAATGAATGCATTGAACGTTTTGTGTCACGATTTTTCTGGCCTCATTCAAGCAAGCAGCTTGAGTGCTTTCGTTTACGCTGAACGAAACACAATCAGTGCAGTATTCAGGATTTTTTTGTGCCAAAATTTTATTTTTATATAGCAGTTTTGGTAAGAAATTCTACTCTGGTAAAGCATCATCAAAACAAAACAAATAATAATGCAAACGATTCCAGCCTTATCCTTTTGTTAGTAATAATGCAAGCACAGAGTGTGAGAATCGACCAACAATGAGAAGGAATTATTTCGCATGTTCTGCCCATACAGTGCCATATTACAAACGGAAAACTCAAGTGCAATGTTGAAGTAGAAATGAGATCTTATGTACTCGTCGCCTATTACAGCAGTCAGCAACTTGAAAGCAGACAAATGATGTTCCATTTATCCACCCCTAACGCGCACTCGGCAATCGGTGTCACTTGGCTTGCAGTGGCTGGTTGCACTTTACAGTATGGTCTGTATCACAAGGAAATGGTATAAACGAAACCCGCTTATGTCTTTTTGCGGTCGAAGACTGTCACCGATCGAATTTCGTAGAAGAGAGAAAATTGATTGGGTTGATTTATTTGCAAATTGAGTCAAGCCATGAAAATGGATGATTATGAGCTCAAGCCCGCTCAAAAATTCGATAAAATATTAAACATCGAGTATTTCCATTATATTTTGTTACTCTCAACATGGCCTTAGTTAAACCTTTTTGAATGAAGCTCCGGTGCAATGAAGAAAGTAACCGTGTCCCCGTATGAAAAATTAATTGAAGCAACCGTATAAAAAATGCTCCAGCACATTTTACTGAAAAACACAGCTTGTTCATCACGGGATGCCACTTAATCCTTTTTCATCACGTAGCAAATGCAGTATTTACCGTTTTTATTACAATTACAGCATTCATAGGTGAGGTCCACAATGAGATATACGTTGCGTGGAAATACATTTTCGCTCTATAAAGATGTAAAAATAAAATGATAGTGTTTGTAACGATTCACAATTTAGGTAAGCCCGAAACAGAATATTTAAATATGCTTAAATAATATGACCTTATGATTACAACCCTGAAATAATCATACTTACCTTACTTACCTTTATACTTTTTAAATTATACTTACCTATTTAATACTTACCAGAGTAACGCCTGTTATGAAAATGATAAATTAAACTTAAAACTCATTTAACGATTAGAGCAGACAGAAAAACCCCAACAAAAAGCTGGAGCTAAAGTTAGTTAACAAAAACCCGATTTAATCCACCTAGCGGTGAAAGGAACCTTTGTTATACCATCTTATATGTCATTTGGTATGGGCATTTCCAGCTCAAAGATTATTTTTGATTTGTATTTGAATTTGTATTTTTTTTGAAACGATGGTTCTACAATTGATGAAGGGACGGTAAGGGAAAGTAATGAAGAAGTATTTTTTGGGAATGATGGGGAAAGAGCGGAAAGGAAGGGGGGCGGGGTAATAGGTAGCTACGCTTAACAAGTTGTCTTTCTGCCTCCTACCTTTTGCCCAATGCTGGAAGGTGCATGGGTCGAACCAAGCTATAATCTGAGATTATAACCGGATTTGAACCCACAACACCCGCCAGGACATGTGGGTCGTTGGTACCCGTGCACCTATGAACCACAGAGGCGCTGGACAAAAGGAGTCTGCACAAACCCCCTTATTAACCGTAGCGACATGGGTTGGGCAATTTTTAAACACAAATTGTGCCTCTTCCTCCACCTACTGTAGAGACCACCGACCGAGAAGTTTTGATCTTACTCGTTTTTACTTTCAGGACGACGACACTATGCAGGCCCTTACGACTTGCAAGGTACTGCGTGTGACGTTGTTCGTCCGTAAGCGTGTTAGTCCGTAAGCGTGATAGTCTGCGTTTCTCAGCGCGGGTCTTCGGAGATCCTTCTTCATTACTTCCCTTACCGTCCCTTCATCAATTGTAGAACCATCGTTTCAAAAAAATAATATATGCCTGACCGCATTTCAAGGTCAAAAGACTAAAACACGGGTTTGGCCAATTTCATAGGAACGGAGCAGTGGCAAGATGGCTGAAAACATAAAATTTTGTCTTCTTTTTCATTTTTCTCTGGTTGTGTTTCGTTTACAAAGCTCAAAAGTTATAAAAGTCTTTGTCAAGCTTCTACCAACAAAACAAAAAAAGTTTGTTCTAAAACGTTTGTACTTTCTGAGAAAAAGGTACATAAAGTTTGAAAATCGTGGTTTTTCAGCAGCGGCGTTTTATTCCGTCGAGGTTGTTCCACATCGCACTGGCATGGATCGTTTTTCGGCTATTTCCCATGGTCGGATCATTACAAAATTAGTATCAGAATAAGCGGAAAAGACTGCAGAATCAAAATCTGAAATAAAAAAAATAATGAAATTTTCAACGGTTTTGTCGTTTATGTCCCCTTGCACTATTTACTATTACTGCCATTAAATGGACACGGCCATAAAAATTTGTATGAAAAACGATATTTTCTATTTTAGATTACGATTATCTATCAGCGGCTCTCTAAGAAGAATACCAAATTATATTTTTGGAATACAGTGGTTTACCGATTTTATCTACCCATCCGAAAATTTTTGGTAGATATATTTGGAAAGTAGACAAACTTGGGGGAAAATAAATTGCTCTAAAATAATTTAAAAGTACAAAAAATATTGTTATTATTAATCATTTTTTTCAATTATGTATTATTTTAGCGTAATTTTACGCATTGGGCTCATTTTATTCCTATCAACCATTAGCCATAATGCATGTCAACTCAGCAATATTATGAAAAAAGACATATCGAAATTCAAAATTGCTCCGATTTTATTCAAATTTTGTGTACTTATTCCTTTGCAGTAAATTTTAGATCCGTATTTTCAATTGGTACTTAGGGTTTTCTTTTCTGAGTCAGTGTGGTCCCAAAAGTTACCATTTTCCACCTTTTTTTCTTTGGAAATTCATAACTTTTGATCCATTGAACCGATTTCAA
This sequence comes from Sabethes cyaneus, assembly GCF_943734655.1. Lineage (NCBI taxonomy): Eukaryota > Metazoa > Arthropoda > Insecta > Diptera > Culicidae > Sabethes > Sabethes cyaneus. Next base: position 277,241 of record NC_071354.1, on the reverse strand, counting down.
TGATGTTGATACCAAATGGAAAGTATATTAATGAGCTTTTCATAAAAAAATATTGGACTAAAGCCCAAAATTTTTTTTATTATCGCAAAAACATTGAAAACAATCACTTTTTATGTTTCCATAAAAAGGTGTGTAGACCAAAGAAATTCTAAGTTTTCGTAAAGTATCGAAAATATAATGGAGACGCATGGTTTTTGTTTTTACTTGTAATAAAAGGGGTTTTTTGACAAAGAAATACATCTCTAAAATAAAACGCCATGCGTGTCCATTGCATTTTCGTATCTTTATTTCTTAAAAAAGAGTATCTCAAAAACTACAAATGTCAGATATGTTTTTTGATATCGTATATAAACAACTAGCTTGCCATTGAAAGTATAATGAAAAAATAAAACCTTCTTTCCATTTCCGGGTTTTCGAGTGGTTGCTATACCTTTATACCATATTTTTATATGGTAAAAAGACAAAAACGAATATTTTAAATGTTTTAAGTGATTTTAAGAGTTTCAAGGCTCCTACAAAAAATGTTTTTGCAGTCATAAAAAACCTTAAACGTCAGTTTATTGTTTTTTTTTTCTGAAAAGCTCATAAAATTTCTTTAATATACTAATAAAATTATTAAAATCGGTTCAATGGTTCAAAAGATTAGAATTTTTAAAGAAAGAAAGGTGATAACCATAATTTCTAGCGGAGACGGGGTGTAGCCGTAAGCGCTACGGTAGAGAAAAATATCACAGAGAATCATTATGAAATTTGCGTTACAAAATAAATGGAAGTTACTTTGCGTATTTGACTTTAGCATTATTATACCCATGCTGTGTATGATTACATACCACAGATGCAATATAGTAAACTATACAATACTGAGAAATATTCCCTGTTATGCATAAATTCATAAAATCTTTCAAATTTCCATGCCGAAGTGACAATTTAAAAAAAGGTAGATAAAACCGGGTCTAAATGATAGACAAAATCGGGGGTACCTAAATTCGGGTGTAGATTAAACCAGGTGTAGATATAATCGGAATACCACTGTACTATGTTTTGTTCACAAAGATTGAACAAAAAAGTGCATAGTGACAGGGACAATTGATTCCTATATAATGTTCATTCCCGAGATAAAGGTACCTACACAAAGTCGAAAAAACATGTCTACGAGCGCCGTTTTATTGTGTCAAATTTGTTCTGCGAGGCACAGGAATACTAATGAATAAGATTAAGATAAGCACTTTTAACTATGTTGATCACATGCCCAATACTCAAACAACATATGTTTGTTAGAAAATATTCGAGAAATTCAGGAAAATTGAGTTACTCAGCTATTGGTTTCGCGTAATGCTTGACGTAATTCCCCGCATAATAAATCAGCATAGTAACCTATTTGTTTTTGTAGCTTTACGCCAAGTTATGGGAATAATCGTTCAAAAAAAAGTCTGTTTATTCACATAAACTGGCGTTCGCATTTTTTAAACACAATAAATGAGGAATGAATCATAAAACCCCATCAGTCCTGTTTTGATCAATACACTCTACTAAATTGACAGATTATTCGATTGAAAAAGTTTATAGCAAAGATTATATGGCTTTAAACGTTTTTCGCGATAAAAATGAGTTTTCTCAACAATCATGGTGCTGGTCGTTACGTCGACTGCTTAGGGTGGAACAAGTCGTGAAGGGAAAGAGTGGAAAAATTAGTTAAGGAAGGGTCATTGAAGCAGCACTTAGGTTTTTGGTTCGTTACCGAAAGTCGTGTCGTACGCTTATAAAAACGTTATACTGTACGTCTTGTTCCGTCCAGAGACACTATAAAACATCTTTGTTTCATCTCTTTCTTCTGCTATTTCATTTGTTTATTACAAAAATCACGATAGAAATTATTCAAATGCCTGATTTTATTATAAGTCAAAACAAAAACATGAGGTTGAGACTAATTTTATATTGTCGCTTTTTAAAGACGCGAAAATTTACCATATGTATGCTAAAGAAGAGTTATCTTTGTTTATAACACGTAACTTTTTCTATTTCATTTACAAAACCTTTCCATCTGTTTACATGGCAATCAAACTGCTAACATTGCCATTATAATAATTGTTAAAGAAAGAGATGTACAATATACGTAAAACACAGCATAATAATAACAGAATAAATAAAAATTATTTTCGAGCGTCTTAGTAGAATTCACGAATTTAGGAAAATAGATTAGAAATGAATTGTTTAGTTCTACTTTATTTAGAATATAGCAGAAATAAAAGGAATTCATTTCCAATTTGTTCTCGTTAATTAAATAACAATAGTAGCTTTCGAGAATATAGCAGATTTTACATTACTTATATTTTACATTTCGTACAAATCATCTCTGTCGAATAATTTTGACAAAAACATCAGCACAACATCATATTAATTGGGTGCTGCTAATCGCTACTTATGTCAAAAAATATTCTCCATCAAAGAAAATGAACAGATCGAAAGTATATGCCTATGGCGAAAGTTATATGTACTACATTAGAGTGGAAGGTAGAAATCGCTACACCACTACATATTTATTATAAGTACTTCTAGCTCAACATTAGAACGAATAATCAATCTATTCAAGAGAATGCGGCATCTATAAAAATAAATATTACATTCCCCATACCGACAAGACCTCAAGAAAACAATATAACTATCTATCTAGAAAATCGCTGCTCGCCACAGCAATGAAAGAAAAGAATTCTTACCGTAAGCCGTTTCCTGGGCGAAGAGAAAAAACAGTAAAATATGATACACATATCCGGCCATTATTTTCCACCTTTAGTGTGCCAGGTTTTCTTTTCTGAACGGGAATAAAATAATTCCAGCCCTCCGGGCGAACTTCGTTCCCAACGACGTCCGTTAGAGTGAGTCAACCCGCTGGCTGTTTCGCGCACTCAAACGCTATCCTAACGAAGGCGACCCTACAGGTTGCCCCAATCACTATCCACAAATTCCACAAACCAAGATATTCAACCACTATCTCTGCACTGATGCTTCTCGTATTGCTCACTGCTATGTGCCTTAGTTGAGCTGTTGCGTGATTGGTCTTTGAATGCAACCGACATTAGCGCACTGTTCCACCGTAGCAAATACGTTAGCAAACACTGGGTGGCTCCTTTTCTAACCCTTCCTCCACAATTTGTTTTGGCTGTCGGCCAAAACCACACGACAATTCCTCGCCACTTGCACAACCACGTATATTTACTGTTGCTCTCTTTTGTCGACTAGAGAGATCACTTCACAACTGCAAACACTCCAAATGCACCGTGCCCCAACCGATACCACTGCACTCCTGGGAACAACTGCTCTATTGTTACTGTTATTACTCCTTCTGTTTTCCTCACTTACTCGCTCGCTCGCCGCCGTGAATTTCTGTTTTGTAAACTTTTATTATATTTTTCATTTATTTATGATGCCGTTGCTGTTTGGCCTTTGTTTGCTCTCTGTAGATATGGGACACAAAGCATATGTTGAAAGTATTTTTCTAGGAGTTGGGAACAAGAACCAAAGGATCGTAGAAAATTCTTTGCTCGCCGGCTGTTACCGTCCGTTCAAATGAATAAAGACAAGCAACTTTTGACTCACGGTCACTTGGAAATTTGGATGTCATACGTAAGTGCTGTTGGCAATTTTACTAATAGTCTGCGGAGAATAATAATTTTGAAGAGTTATACATATTTGGAAAGTTGGATGGTTGGTAATTGAATTTACGCGGGTTTTAAGCGAATTTCGGAATTTGCGCGGAATTTGTAACATAATCTCCATATCTAAACACATAACATTACATTATAGGAAATGTTATTCAGTTTCAATTCATTCCCATTAACCCTCTCTGTTCAAACGCACTATAGGCAAAAACGAGACAAAAATGGGTGCAATTAAGAAACTGCTGGCCAATGCATCAAATATAAGGGATCCTATGTAAAATTTTCTGGCAAATCGGCGAAAACCCCTTACCTATCGTATTTGCTGCCTCTTTGCTTATTTTCCCCTAGACTTTAAACTTATTGGAGTACACCAAGCAAGATTTTGAGAAAATAAAACTTAAGATCCTCATTATTTTTTGTGAGAATCAAACAGGGTTTGTCTCATTTAACTTAGAATACTAATATATTTTTTAGTTGAGTTGGTCGGTTTGGAATTGGGAACTCAGCCAAAAAAATACCGTGGTTCGATTCGACTCGATTTTACGAAATCGAAATAGTTTCGTCTTTAAGCTTTGTTTTCTTAAAGTCTTGCTTGATTTAAATATTGTTCTAAAGTGGGCAAAATGAGATACCCGATGAAAAAAGGAAAGGGGTGAGTTTGCCGAAAAATTTTACTTAAGATCATTCGTATTTTACCAGTTGTCGACTGTTTCTGAATTGCGTCCATTTTTTGGCTCGGTTTTGCCGATAGCGCAATAGTGCAGATCTGGTTTGCAGATTTTGGCCAGCAACAAAGGTTATTAATGGCCAATCCGCTAAGCACTAATACACAACCTTTAGAACAATACTTTTATAACAGTTAGAAATATCCACATTCAAATGTCTCAATAATTTGATCTACTGATATTAATATCGGAAGTCATGAATCATTTGCGTTACCTTGTGATACGATGGGTCATTCCATGCGAAAAGTCCGAGACCCGTTTAATCGACTTAAACATTTGAACTCAATTTCGTCAAATTATTTTTGTTGGTGAGTGACCAACTGGTTAAAACCACATTAAACCTTTTTTTTTTTGTAAAATCCACGTCCCGTTTTTTATGTTCAGAAACAAACTCCTTTTAAATTTTCAAAGGAAAGGATAAGGAAGGATTAAGGTATTCTTTTTGTCACTTGTTTTGACTCCATAGCATGATCTCCTTCCTAATCTCACGTATGCGACTTGCTCTTGAAAAGGGTTATATAACATATGATTCGCTGTATCGATGACATTTATTATCTGCTTCGCCAATGACGTAGTTACATCCTTATTACGTTTTTTATAAAAACAGACTGGGTTTTGTGAGCTGTGATGATTGTGAATCTGAAAATAAAAAAAGTAAAAAACATCTTTAGTGTATTGTATATCCTAAAAAATAATAATTCGAGGCAAAATTTACATTTATCTCAAATTGAAATAGGGTATGTTGCTACATCGTCGTAATTGCCTATTCCCGTCCTATCCAGCCCAAATTATTAAAAATATCTGCATTTTTATGACACACAATGCAAAACTAGTTATTTCCTAGTATTTTAGTTTGTTGTCTATCATGAATTGAGATCTTTTTAATTGCTTTTTATCATTAAAGAAGTCCTACCAGCCAAATTTCCTGCGTTTTTTCGTGCGACGAAGAAGACAATGTCGACTAATCGTTTTAATTTCCGTCATTCATAAATGAAAATAACTCACGCAAGGCATTGTCGTTATTCTACAGCCAGGAAAACTTGCCTGACCTGCAGAAATTTTGTAGAATAACATTTGTCATGCCGTCCTACACAAATACATGCGCATTAGCTTCGTAAACATTGTTGTGATTTTTACTTCGGATGATGAAAAATTTTGATGGACGGATTTTAAAACGGTACGACGAATTTTAGAAATAAAGTCAGTTGCGTAATTTCAATAATATGCTTTAATACAAATGATGAAAATTAGAATGGCTTTACTTATTACGACGGGAATTAGAAAAAAACCCTACCTATAATACCCATTGTACAATTTATAATACACGTTAACCATCGCCAACTTCGTTGCATTCTTTTGTAAATTTTTTTTTTTAAATAAGTAACTATGAGTGTGGGCATTGATGAGCATTCAGAATCAAAGAAATTTCGTCTGAAATCACTGTTAAACCCAAATATTTCAAAAACAAAAGCCCACAAGAATCAGAGAATTCATTCATTCAGAAAAGTATAATCTCAATTTTTTTATTTTTTTTAGCTCCAAATATCTTTTTTAGTGAGCGCATTGAAATCCTTTCCGCAAAATCAAGAGATTCGAAATGGGTGTTTATCATCAATCAGAATCCAGAGTTGCTGCCTATTCCAATCGTAATCCACAAAACATACTCTAATCAAGTCCATTTTCGAGCCATCATCCGGAAGATAATCGACGCCGATTAGTCACACTGCTCCATCAAATGCCGGATGAAGCAAATCACTCATTTAGCAAGCATTTCAACGATGTAGAAAATAACTACGGCTCGTCCCCCATGGTGATGATTTGTCATTTTTCTCCTACGGCTCGAAGTTACTTATACGTTATCTCGGAAACATTGAATGGCTGGTCATAAAATGTGAATTATGGCTTTCCAGATTGGATCAATATTGGCTTGCACAACAAGAGTAAACAACAACAGTCCTCGATAGACAGTGCATGAGGGTGGGTTCTTGTTGTTTTGCTGTCAAACCGCTGGAGAGTACCATTTGTTCATCAGCAGCAGTTGTGGTCATAGATGCCAGATATCCAGACATTTGTGCATGTATAAATTTGGGACCCCATAATTTTCTCGTCAGTATTTTATTTTTTGCAGTCAAATCTTTAATACATAATACAAATGAGGAAATCAGGTATAAAATTTTCAATATCAGAAGACCTGGTAGTTATAGTGGACGCCTTCGTGAATTATTCAAATAGCTTATTATGGCTGGTAAACGGCTGGGTAATGCGTACCATCGGTGCCTTGCGTACTGGGCATAAAATAGACCCCACAGTGGTCCACAGCCGCTTACCCAGAAGCACTACCCCTACCTCCTCGTGGTACCAGCCGGGATACGAGCAGCCTCGATGGAGATCGGGTAACCAACCCCGGTGGAAGCCAAGGTCGTATGCTGACAGGGGAGGAAGGCTTCTTCGAGCTACATTGGCCGGTGATACTGCGGGGTTGGGCGAGCTTTGCAAACCTGAACCACTAAAAAATCAAAGCAATGGACTCCGTAAGTAATAATAAATCTAATCGGAAAAGACCCAGGCGACGAAAACGGACTAACGATTGGAAATTAGAAACATGGAACTGTCGGTCTCTAAATTTCCTCGGAAGTACCCACGTGCTTTCTAAAGAAGTGAAGAGCCGCAAGTTGGACATCGTCATCGTAGCGCTGCAGGAGGTATGCTGGAAAGGAACGATGGTACGTACGTATAGAGATGGTCATACCATCTACCAGATCTGCGGCAATACACACGAGCTGGGCTCAGCTTTTATAATGATGGGCGAGATGCAGAAGCGGGTGATCGAGTGGTGGCCGATCAACCCCCGAATGTGCAGATTAAGAATCAAGGGCCGATACTTTAAATGCTTTTATAACAACAATCAAGGGGGAAAATGCCAACTTGGCGTGAGTAGAGTTGCCATAAGCATGCTATTTTTTCCGAAGATTGCACCTACTAGCCCCCATTAGGGACACGGAAAGGTAGATAAACCCATTGTATAGTCAGTTTGACTTCGAATGGCCTGATTCTGCTAACAGTCGAGACGACGATCAAACGTTTGTCAAAGCAGACTCGGTAATCCTGCGGCTACAGAGATTCTATACAATAGGGCTCTATCATGAAAATATTTTTCTGCTAATTCCTGTAGGCTTTTCTCCGAAATATTTTTTTAGATCTTTACAACGATATTTTCTTTTTCTTGCCAAAATTATCATTTGTAAACGTATTGTTAAAACTATGCTCCACATAAATTTAGCGGTTAGCATTATTTTTCACTAAATATAGGGTATTGTCGTTATCGTCGGGCCACTGTTATGGTCGGGCCATTACGATTTTACAGTTTTAGTAACTCATGATGTCTATGATACAGCCATTGTAAAACTTCTTATTGTGATAACTAACTTTTCACAATATTGTGAGTTTCAATCGTGTATTCAAAACACCCGTACTGAATTCAGTGACTAAATCTTACAAAAAAAGTTTTCCAGGCGCAATGAACTTTTCTTCAAGAAATGATTCATGAAAGGCAATTATCGAAATAGATTTTGAAAATATATGAAGTGTGTTGTGGTGCACACGAAGACTATAGAAAAATCCCCTCCAGTAAGATGTTTGGGAAGGCTAAGGTGAAATACTAGAAAAGCGCTATTTGTAAAGGTCGGGCCACTTGAGTATGCATGGTTGGGCCACCATAATTTTAGGCGCAGAAGCGCAATAATCGCTAGAGAATGTCAGTCACCTAAAATGTGATGAAATAAAGCAAAATGAATACGATTAAAATCTAGATTTTTGTTGTTTTTTTCATTGTAGTTGTACACTTCGAAAAAGGGAATTGTAGCAATATTGATTTTACAAGATCGCCAAAATTTCGCAAAAATGCAATTAAAAATAGGGTTTGTGTACCTATATGAGCCGTGGTTCACGGAACTTGTTCTTTTCATGTCTCTATATAGAATTTCAATATGTATGTCTCAAATTTTCTGCGGTGGCCCAACCTGTACAACATGGCCCGACTATGACAACATTTTTTGTCTTCACGTAAATGCCTATAACTTTTTTATTTTTTAAGCAATCAGTTCAAAACTTTCCGGAAATATATCTTATTCTTAGACCTTTGCAACGATGTATTTAGATTTCCAAAATTCCTTTTGAAATGAAAGTTATGGATGAACTCCAAAACGTGGCCCAACCACGACGGCACTCCCCTACATTTAATTTAGCAGTCATCGCGATTATCGTACATAACGTTTTGAATTAGCAAATTAGCTGTTAGCGAAGCTGAAATTTCGGTTAACTGTACCCATCTTTAGGTTGGTCTATAGATAATTAATGCCATTTTTTTGGTATTAGACTAACATTTTACAGCAGACTAAAGGCCCAGATTTTACTCGGATTTTACGGATTTTACTACGTTGCGGAAATTTAACAGAAAACCCATGGAAAAACTGTCAAATTGCCGCAACGTAGTAAAATCCGTATGCATTGTGTTTGGGCCTTAAATCTGCGATTTATGAATAAGGTCTGCATTTTTTTAAATGAATCTTGGATAATATATTTTCCTAAATTTATTATCAAGCCAGAAGGACCAAGAAGTAATGGAAAAGATATATTAATGAAACAGCAGTGTGTATAGCAAGATATTGTAAGATTATAGCTTCGTAAAAGCCAATTTTTGGTGAAATGATCGAAGCACACAAATCTACGTTCGGCAATTGCACAGAGGCACTCACCGTTCTACATCAAACTGCAGTAGCGATGCCCCAATTTGCCAAATGCTTCACTTTTGGCAGTTCCCATTTTGTGAACGAACGAAATACAGATAAAAAAGTTCTTCAAATAAAAGATTTTTTGTCACTATGAACGAATGTTTTTACGCATATGATCAACAGTGGGTCATGAGAAAAACGAAAATTTCCGCGTATGTTAATTTTTTTTCATAACCAACATTATTGTTTTACCTCTCATTATTTAATGCAGCTACTACCGTTCTAATTATTTTCCAATTATTTTTTTTTTGTACTTGTTGTTTATAGAATACACCTTTCCTGTGTGAAAGATATTAGAAAAAATGTTACTTTCTTCAAAAGATCGAAATTTTTTGCTTTGGTTAACAGCTGGTAAATGTTAGTAATGAGTACGAAAAAGAGGCACAAAGATGCCAGCTAAGAAGTATGAAGGACGTGCCCTCGGGGCATAGCACTGACGTTATACTTACGCTTCATAATGAACAACATATTTACAGAAACTAAGACCTAAAGTTACTATTTAACTTTTTGACGTGTTTCATACGCCCCACTGAGAATCAACTGTGCAACGATACACATTTGGCATCGACAAAATGCAGTATAACCACCATACCACGCTAGCAGGCCTCTGCAATGTTTCCTATCGATGGACTATGAACGTGGCAGCCGCGGGCCTTGATTGGACAAAAAATGCTCTGATTCAAAGCTGACAAGCTGGTCGTGCATATTTTTGATTTCACTATAGCGCAGATGTACAATATGAAACTGGGTAGCAATGAGATGCGTGGCCACTAGGTGATAGTTGATCAAACGTCAAAGTATATAGGTGGAACGAGAATAAACGGCAGTTTAAAGTTGAAATCAAACAGAAGCCAGAAAGCGGAAGTGAACCAAAAAGAACGCAATGGATGTTTTGGTCCATTTCGCCGAGGTGCAGATTTTCGTGTCTGATCTTACTACAAAGGCAAGCCCGATCGTTTGTTTTTAGCTATTCGCAGTCTCTGTCTACAACACACGCTTGTTGCATCAGTATCGCAATAATTCAAATAATACAATTCGAATTTCGTACTTTCTATCGCACCTAATCAGTGATTTTTTATCGTTATTCAAACTAATTCACTAATTCACTGATTCACTAATGCGATTTTGTTTTTCAAAAATTGAAAATTAATTAATAACACCTAACAAAAATGATTGCTCATAATCACATAATTTTAAAACAATAAATTGAAACTACCAAATTTGAAATGAATACTCAAAAGGGAAAAATATCTCAGTGCCTAAGCCATATATATTTATACAAATTACATGATAATCATAATAAAAATTATTTGTTCGAAGCCAAATCAACAATACACTATCACACTTTTGTTTGTTATTCGTCAGTCATATTAGCCGCCGCCAGCATCGCCGTTCTTTACACTGCTTATAGAAGCTGTCACTGTGGCATGCATTATAGCAGTATGATTTATCATAGGATTGGAAATAAGCTTTTGCATATGAAAAACACTCTTGATGTGCCATGAGCTCTCACTAAATCCACCAAATTCGCGTTGACTGCATAGATGATTGATGACGAAAAACCTTTTGAATTTCTCGCTGACAAACAGAAAGAGAAACATCCATTAGCCCCACAGTGCCGTATCATACCAAGTAAAATCCATCCGAAAAAATTTTGCATGCTTTTTTTTCAATATAAATAACATTTTTTGTCATCGTCACTAGTAGTCTGGTAACCAAGCATTGCATACCGATACCGTGTTCAATTGGAAACAGCAATGCTGGTCCGCTTCTGGCATTAATATTCATGAATCAGACTGAAAAGCATGTACGGGTCTTGCTGTTGCTTTTCGCCTGCCTGCACTCAGGAAACTGGACGAAATATGAAGCAGAGGATGGTTGCCCACAGGGAGTGTGCCATCGATATTGTGCTGATTTGATGGTAAAATATACTATATTCATGTTTCAATGAACCAAAGTGCGAGATGGTAACAAAAGAATATCCTGGGATTATCCATGATAAGCTGTCATTAAGGAAGAAGAAAAAAATAGGCCATCGAATGGTTCAACGTCCTACTCAAGATAAAAAACTTAAGCAACACTTGCTGTAGTTAATTTCTAACGTTTGGTTGTAAACCGTATTGGGTCGATAAATGCATATACCGTTGACTTGCCTGTTGATTTTTCAAATGTGACATGCGGTATTGAATTCGACAATATACTATAATATTATGTAATACATGCCTTTATTGGATTGTATTAGTTGTACATACAACTACAATATTATACTATATTGTATTATTGAAAAAGACTTTAATAACTTATAAACTTTGTAAACGAAACAAAATTTGAGAAAAAAAAACATAAAAAAAGAAAAAAGAAAAGAAAAAGAAAATTTAGTCTATTTTTTCTATTTTCTCTGGCTGTGTTTTTTTTTGTGCAAAGCTCAAACTCTAACGCTAACTTTCTTTTTGATTCGCGGGAACGAATTTATCTATTTTGGCCATCGAAATCATTTCTAAACGAATTAATTTTTTCAAACGAATCATGGACTGCGGCCAATCGATTTTTTTACCATGGTACGCGCCATCTAAACGCAGACAGAATCGATTACCATAAAGGAATATTGTTAACAATAATATATATCATATCACATATAAAAAGAACATTAGTACTTAACGAAAAAACGGTTGGCAATCATCTCATGTCTCTCAGAAACACATGATTTATTTCGGATTATTTCACCGAAACTTATATGAGTTATATCTAATTGCACCAATTTATGACCACCAAGCCATTGGAGTTCCAAAAATAGTAAATATGAATTATGAGAACTTCAAATCAAATCATGTTTTGATAACCAGGCTATTAGTGCCTGACACGGATTTCTTGGACGATATATTTGTAGTACAGGATTTCGAACACATTTTCACGGATAGCTGATATTTATATTTTTACGTCATCAAGTTCAATACAACTGAAACTAAAATGCTGACAACTTGGCAAGACAAAGATCAGCTTAACAGGTTAATTGACCCCGAGCCATTTGTGGACACCTACATATACATCCGCCGCGTGAATTATTGACATAAGAGAGGGATCCTCGGAAAAACACAGGGTTGTGACAAGCTACAGTTGGTCTATCGAAATCCCGCAGTAGTGAAAAAACTGCTCAACTTAATTCGTAGTGAACTACGCATTATCACGGCCACGGGACTCCCAGTTTTTATGACCTGAAGAATACCAGCAAAGTTTCATCCGGTATTAGCCGTTTTTGTAACTTTCGACTAGAAACTTCAACGCACTTACTCTGCTATTACGGCAATTTAGGTTCAGCCAAGGTGAGTTAACTTGACTAACCTTGGGTTCAGCTAGACGAAATTTTTTCAAAAATTTCTTTCTTACTCTATAAAGGTGCGTTTAGACTGCGCAATTTTTGGCAACATTTGGAATGCATAGTTGTTGCTCAATGTTAGTTCTGTCGGCGCCTGAACATTTGTGATACGTTTCCATAGTTGTTTGGGAACATCGGGCAACAGTTTGGAACAAGTTGCCAATCTAAACACACCTTAACAGGTATGGAGCCAAATCCCAAAACGATCATAGGTACTATTGATCATGTAGTCGGTGACTGACTGCAGACTGTGTTGCACTATTTCAGAACGACGTACATATCTTGATAAGGGGCTGACTCAACCCTGCGATATTTGGAATCAGGTGATAAATTTCATACGGAATGTATCACCTGATTGGGATAAACGCTCACAATAGTAGTCAGGTTTTGATAGCGCACTGATACGACATGCCTTAAAATAAAACGGGACACACCACAATAGATCAAAATAATGGTCGCGGTGGTAAGTCCCTAAGGCTGGGAAAAAACTTGCAGTCCCGAATTTGAAAACAGGATTACAACTATCCGGCTCAACTCTCTTAGTGAACATAAACAATTTGTAAATTGTTTATATCAAGCGAGGCCCGCTACAAAGGTCACAGTGGCGTTAGTACCCAGCACCGTTTTGACACACATTAAAAAGATGTGGCACACTTCACACAATATATTTTCTGATTCCGGCCTGCAACGTTTTTAAAGAAACTTATCTGGGATCAGGAATCGGCCATATGACTTCAGAAAGGGATGAAAATTTAATGATCGCCACTCGCTTTTATGTTGAGTACTAATGTTTTTTAAGGGGAAACATATAAAGTACAGTTGGATTTCGAATTTGGCAACAAATGCGTGTCACCTATGTTGCCAAAATCGAAACCGTGCCAAAATCGAGACCCTTTTTTAATATGAAAAAATTTAATGTAAGTGCGTTAGAAATTGACCAAATGTTATTAATCAAGGATTGCAAACTTTTTATGTTTACAAAATCCGCCAAGAGCTATCCGCGCGATGCAAACAAGTATTTGGCGACCTGCGGTAAGACGTAGTCCTACGGCAATAAAAATATTTTTGTTCGAAACCGAATTTTTTTTATGAACACACTTAGGGCAATATTTTTTCGTAATTTGAAGTATGTATGGGGAAACTGACTGATATTTAAGCATATTTTTGGAAGTAAAATATTTTGTGTTGCCAAAAACGGATACTTTTGTTGCCAAAATCGAGGCATGCCAAAATCGAAATCCCACTGTACATTCATTACGGTTATTAAAATGTTGCTTTATAGAAACTGTTTCCGGATTCCTAGTGTTTTTCAAAGGTCCAGGAGGGGCGTAGGATGACCCGTAACTACTTGCTGAAAAATATTGAAAAACAAGTTACAACCATTTCGGAATTTCTGCAGGGTATAAAAATGATGTAGACCTTAGAGGGCTTAATCTAGTCTTATTTTACAAAAAGTTAGTTAATGAATATAATTCATACACTTTGACGATTTCCATTTACGCCAAATATTCTCACATCATTGTTCCATATACAATTTTTATTATCTATCGACCGGCCATTGCCGTGATGTACTTACACATTTTTGCAGCCTGCGTTCCCCATATATGATGACGCTACTGCCATAAAAACGATTGCCAGAATCGGTTTATATGTATTCCGAATTTTTCGCACCGCCAGTTTAATCCTTTAATCCTTTTTTAATTAAAAATTTCGCATACACGTGAACACGAACAGTGCACTCACTCATTGAACCGGCGGGGAAGTGGTCAGAGTTTTAATTACTGGGAGAATCCCAGCAAATGCAATAGGAAATTAGAAATCATCGTTAACCAGTGATCGTATTCCGTATTTCAGCTAAGCTTTCCAATCACAGTTTTACTTTTAAAACTCATTATCGCTAAACAATCACTTCTTTTCAATATAGGCAAAATTTTCACCAGTCCTACTTATAACACAGAGAACTCTATGCATGCTTGAAAGTTGTACACACGTAAAATATATAACTACTATTTCCGTCAAGCAGAAATGTAAGTAAAATTTCACTGCACTTGTAAGAGAATGTATATCCAGTAACACATCCATATAACCGGCGCCCATCGAACGAGCTCTAATCCAAGGAAAGTCCTAACTGCTACTGAGCACAAAAATACTGTGTAGCAAAGGGAAAAAGGATACGCAACGCATTTTTTGACTGTCGGAAAAACTCGGAGAAAAATTGAGGTTTGTGTGTTGCATCATGATTATTGCCATCATTGCATTTTATCATCGTTTGGAACATTCGCTCTCAGAGCACCCCATGAGGAAAAGAATCCTTAAAAATATTCACATTTTCTGATGTGGAAAAACTCTCCAATTTCGTCCCCCTTCCGATATAGTTACTGCTTTATCTCATCTATTGAGTATTGACGAGAGAAAGAGATCAACACATCCTCTCACAATTTACGCTTACCGGTAGAGATAGTCACACAAACAGAGAGCTCAAGCCACGTGCTTTTAGGAAAAAATGACGCGAAGCACGATAGAACGTTCTGTTTGGTCAGACATCATGTTTACCCCTATTTTGATATCTCAGAGAGGGTGGCTTCTGATGTAGTTCACAGACTGCCGATTATTTGTCGCGCAACAATTCGAGGTTATCATCACAAGTCGAAGAAGCGAATATTGCAGAATTGGCTGTTTAGCAGTCAGTCAAATATATTTTAAAGCCGCAGAAGGTGGTAACTTTATTAATTCAAAACAAAAAGTAAAAGCAAAGTCTTGGTGCTTCAACTTGTATTCGGAATTTTAGTGCCGGTGCTTCATTTCATAGTCAGAATTTCAAAACCGGCTGCTTTTATTCGACAACAGTTGTCACAGCTAGCAGTCGATCAGGGTACAGAACATGCACGGAACACGACTATAAATGCCCCAATTAAGTCAACTGTTATTAATTGAGCACATATCTAACTTATAAGTGTCCTACACGTTGTGATTTAATTGTGAAGACTAATTATAAATGTGAAATGTCGTGTGAAAGTTCTATACTTCTATACATACATAAGTATTATTTTAGTATCTTTAACCGTAAAACAAATTAATTCGAGAGTCCTAATATCGTGAAATCATAATTTAAAATTTCACGATGGTAAAAAAAATGTTATGTAAAATTTAAAAAAAAAATAAAAGCAAATTAAGTAAAATCGTAAAATCATACAATCGCATGAATATTTGATCGCTTTTTAGAAATATTCAACATGTTCACTCTAGACGAATGTTTTCTCCTACTTCTTATTACATATATCTCTAATACTTATTATAATACCTCTTATTATATCTCTGTCTGTGACAATTGGTCCAATAGTTTTTGATTTTATAGCGGACAGACCGACAGACACAGCCAATTCCCAACGTTATACACGTGTAGTCCAAACAAGTCACTGTTGCTGCATAAAAAAACTTGGATCGAAATATTGGGTTAACACTTGTATTGATTAACTACTACCCAAGCTTTCTCTGGATCTGTGGTACCGCTTTTCCTACACTCAAAATAATGCACACATCCAGGAAAAGCTAAACGGAAAATATTCACATAAGTTTTCCTATAATTTAGACGTGAAAATTATTTTGAGTATACCGCTACCATCCTTCCGCTTGATAGTTCCAGGATGCTGTGAGTACCCAATTTTGTAACACGTTTTCTTGATATTGCAATCTCTCAATCTATTTTGATAATACTTTAGCGATGTAAACTATACACTCTCAATTACTTTCGACAAAATTTCATTCATTTTTACTCACGTGGCAAAAAGTTACAACAAATGAATGTGTCCAATCCTTTTATTAATATCTTTTATTACAGTCTTTAATAAAAGGTGTCCTCGGTAAAATTGCAACACACTCAAATTGCTCTAACTTTTGAACCGTTGGGTAAAATCAATTTTAAATTTGAATGGAGAAAGTTCAAAGTGCATTGTTTATACTGTGTGAGTCTTTTTAATAGGTGTGCAAAAATATGAAAAATGCCGTCGAAAGAAAAACTCGTTTGCGAAAAAGTTCTGCACAAGTACATCGAAAATCAGAATCTATTCCATTGTGCTATCGGTAAAAAGTTGGGAATCTCAAATTCTACCTACTGTAAAGGATAAGTTTCATATTCCAGAGAACCTCCGAAAACAGAAAATATCGAACTCTCCCGAGCAGAAGCGAAGAGCAAAATAATATCAAAACTATATCAAACTAAGGTATAATACTTACTTACTTACTTAATTGGCCTAACGTCTTACGACAAGGCCTGCGCAGTATAATTTCTCCATCTGTTTCGGTCCATGGCAACTGATCTCAAGTTCCGCGGACACCCAGTGCTCGCCAGATCTCGCTCCACCTGGTCTTGTCACCTCGCTCACTGTGCCCCTCTTTGTCTTGTTCCTATCGGATTTGATGCGAAAACCATTTTTGCAGGATAGTTGTCCGGTATTCTAGCAACATGTCCTGCCCAACGTATCCGTCCAGCTTTAACCACTTTCTGAATACTTGGTTCGCCGTAGAGGCGCGCGAGCTGGTGGTCCATTCTTCGCCTCCATACACCGTTCTCTTGCACTCCGCCAAAGATGGTTCTTACCACCCGCCGTTCGAAAACTCCGAGTGCTCGTAGGTCCTCTCATCTCGCTCGTAGGTCTTCTGCATCTCGCCCATCACTATAAAAGCTGTGCCCAGCTCGTGTGTATTGCCGCAGATCTGGTAAATGGTATGACCATCTCTATACGTACGTACCATCGTTCCTTCCCGAGCAGGAGCAAAGAGCAAATTAATTTCAAAATGTGTTATGGAAATCGAATAACTCATATCAAAATTTGATCTTGTCTTGGCTGACATAGTTGGTAAAATAACAAAAAATAATACCAAAATTTTGTTCCTTTAAGGCCAAAAGAATAACTACTTGTGTTATTTGAATAACAAAGCAATAACATGGCTGTATTCAGTGTTTGGAATAACATATTTTATTATTATTAAGGTATTGAATAACATATGCAGTAGCATATGACATAGTAAAAGTTATTTTATAAAATATTTATAATTTAAAATCCCTTTAATCAATTTTTTTTATGAAATATATCGAATGACATTTTAAGATCACAATAAGATATGATAACAAAATCAGTTATTAAACTCATCTTACAAACAATGTTTTAAATATCTACTCAATAACAAAATGTGTTATCAACGTATCTCCATATCTATTCAATAACAAAATATATTATTATACCTTAGATTGATATAGTTTTGATATTATTTTGCTCTTCGCTCCTACTCGGGTTTCCAGCATACCTCCTGCAGCGCTACGATGTCGAACTTGCGGCTCTTCACTTCTTTAGAAAGCACGTGGGGGGAAATTTAGAGACCGACAGTTCCATGTTCCTAATTTCCAATCGTTAGTCCGTTTTCGTCGCCTGGGTCTTTGCCGATTGTTCCGATTACAGTTATTATTATTACTTACGGAGTCCATTGCTTTGATTTTTTAGTGGTTCAGGCTTGCAAAGCCCGCAACCAACCCCACAGTATCTCGAAGGAGCCCTCCTCCCCTGTCAGCATACGACCTTGGTTTCCACCGGGGTTGGTTACCCGATCTCCACCGAGGTTGCTCGTATCCCGGCTGGTACCCCGAGGAGGTAGGGGTAGGAGTTGCTAGGTAAGAGGCTGTGGACCACTGTGGGGTCTATTTTATGCCCAGTGCACAAGGCACCGATGGTACGCATTACCAAGCCGAGCTCGATAATACTATATTTTGTTATTGAATAGATATGGAGATACATGATAACACATTTTGTTATTGAGTAGATTTTTAAAACATTGTAAAATGAGTTTAATAACTGATTTTGTTATCATATCTTATTGTGATCTTAAAATGATATTCGATATATTCCATAATTTTTTTCTATTGATTAAAGGGATTTTAAATTATGAATATTTTATAAAATAATTTTTTAACATGTCATATGCTAGTACATTTGTTATTCAATACCTTAATAATACTAAAATATGTTATTCCAAACTCTGAATACAGTCATGTTATTGCTTTGTTATTCAAATAACACAAGTAGTTATTATTTTTTGGTATTATTTTTTGTTATTTTACCAATTATATCAGCCAAGACAAGATCAAATTTTGATATGAGTTATTCGATTTCCATAACACTTTCCCATGTGGAAAGCGGAGTACACCTTTCGCGACCCCAGGTACCATAAACATAGACAGGTGTGTTTGAAAGAGTGTCTCCAAAAGCGATTTCTTCCTCTTTTGAAGTCTCACAACTGCCCTACGTTCTTCTTCTATCATAACCCTTCAAATGCACCAGTGCTGCGACCAATCGAGAAATACTAAGCTATTATGAATCAGAATCTTCTGAAACATCCTAAAGTAGTCAAAACAGTTGAAGAAATGAAGAAAATATAGGTAAATATGCAAAACATGTCGATTTTGTGGTTGTGCAAAATTTTATTGGAGGAGTTAAGGCCAAAGTACGGGCATTCGGATACGGAGGCGAAATTTAATTTTAAAAAACGCTAAAGCTAAGTTTAATTGTTTCATTTGATGCCCAGAAAGTTTGATGACAATCAATTGCAATTTCAACGTGGACACTCTTCATACCTATAACTTAAAAGTGATAGGTTGAATCCTTAAAATATATTCGAACTAGTTGTAGGAAATTCAATGTAGTTATTAAAAGTTTTATGGACATGATGGAGTAATACGAACAACATATGAGAAGGGCGTAAAAAGTAAAATTAAAACATATTAAATTTTTTTCCTCAAATATCTCGATAATGGCTACATTTATGAAAATAATTATTATGTGCATTTTTGTTGTAAATCACACAATAAATTATTATTTATGTTGGAAATTTATACGTTAACTAAAAAATCTATAGCTTGAAAAAATTCAAGAAATTCGTTCTTCTGTGAAATCCGTTCATGAATGTTGCTTCATACTAAAATAAGTTTTAAATTATTAACACGAAATAGAAGTGAAAGTTCTTAAAATGTAATTTACAAAAATCGTAAAAAAAATCTTTGTATTTTTAGCTAATTTGGTAGGTTTTTGGACGGAAAATTATAGCACATAGATGAAAAGTAAGAATAGATTTGGTTTTCACTGTTAAACTCATATATGCATAAAACGTTTAATTTTTTTTCATGATAAAAAAATCTAGTTTTTTCTTGCCATTCCACCCCACTTCGGTTGCCCAACATCAGTAGGACAAAAACTTTATAAAATATTTGTAATGGCCTAACATGGGTTGACAAGCAGATTTCCTTCGTCATTTTCAAAACAAGTTGGAAATACAAGGTGGCTTTGTTTCAACAGTAGTGGTTTTCTCACATTACCTAAATGTAATGGAAAGATAATAATCAATAAATATGGATACCTACTTAAGTTGGTTCTAATACTATCTTTTCGTCTCTATGGCAGGATCTATATGTAATGGAAAGATAATCAATAAATATTGATACCTACTTAAGTTGGTTCTAATGTTATTTTTTCGTCTCTATGACAGAAATGTAAACGAAGACATCCATCACACATTCAACTTGACTTCAATTGGATGCGCAGCAACACACGCAGGGTACAGCTAGTAAATGTGTTTATAAAATCTACTTTCAATTCTATAGACCGCAATTATTGGTGATCTGTCAAAACTGGTCGTTACCGACATTAGACAAAGTTAAATCCTTATTACTGCTTCCTCTTAGACGAGTACATTTAATAAGAGCTTTGAAATTGCGTCCCCTTCAGTTTAATTCTATTCACAAAGCACCCCTATACTTTTTTTCATTCCTTTTGTCTAATTATATTCCACTACATGCTCGACATAGCATTGACACTGCGTGCCATTTATCAACAGTTTAATACACAGTACGATTTATGTTCTTTTTCTCTGTCTTCTTTGGTAGGGTAGCAGCTGATATGTTACGATTTCAGAGTCTTCCAACTATGATTTTTGCAAACGTCGACAACAAAACGGTAGGGTGGTTATTCAATCATTACTCATTTATTCTGTTTTAATATCTAGTTTTTTTATTGAGAATGCACAAAATTAGACGATGTTACAAGACCACAAACATAGCACTTCATCAAAGCCCTAGCTTTTCGCACGATACTTACTTTCACTTCGAGATCTTTTCGCTAAACAGCTGCATATTTAATTAATAAAAGAAATGATCACTGTGAATACCCGAAAACACCTCTTAAGTCCGGAAAATACTGGAATAGTTTTGAGAGCAACGGAATTATTTGCACAAATAATGAATCAAAGGTAATCAAACTGTAATGAGCTAGCTGTGGAGGAGGTTGAGACTAATTTGGTCTTCGATCCATAAAACTGATTACATTTCTTAGTTAATAAATTTTTCGTCTTTACATTAATCATCCGATTTTTAACCGGAGCTCAACCTTCAATTTTTATTCCGATGTCAGTTACTATAAATAATTATAATGATTAAAATGCTTCGCTGATCGATAAAGGCCAGTCACATGCTTTAGCGTCATTTATTCGGTAACATGGGAATATAAAAACACTGTTTCGATCTTAAACTGAGCCTAACTAAAACCATAGCAAAATTAAAAAAATAAAAGCAAATTAAGTAAAATCGTAAAATTATGAATCCTGATGTGAATATTTTAACACATTCACTCTTGACCAACATAAAACTAAAGTAGTATCCCCATTCTTAGGATTTAAATTTATTCATTTATATACTCGAGATATTTCTTAGTATCAGGAAATGAGGCTAATTTATAACATTATACCATAATGCTTAGCCATCGCTCAACAGGAAAAAAAATCACAAACTAGTTTAAATTTCACAACAACCTTTAAAACCATTTTTGAATATATCACGCTGTTGTACAACTGAAGGAGATGCCTTTTATTTAATAATGTATTCCAACCATCCAAACTATTATATGCAGAACAGATAAAACAATATGGAAATTATACTCTTAAATGCCTTTGGACACTTTACTTTTTGTTCTTACAAAGTATAAAGTACAAAGTTGGACTCGGCCCCGTAGATGGGTAACTACTTACCCGAAACCGGTCGGCAAAAAGGTAATTTTTATACTTTATAAGAACAAAAAGTAAAGTGTCCAAAGGCATTTAAGAGTGATTCTAGTTCTTACGTTAGCACTACGTAGTCGTGCTGGAAATTATACTTTACTTTTTGTAGCCCAAACTAAAATACTTGCATCGTGGAAGGAATCTGACATCTTATGATAGATTAATGCCGTTAGAGTCAGGCCAACGCGATTTTTCAGTTTTAGAAACTAACGTACTATCTATGTACAAGCATTGTAGAATTTCTTACTGTGATAGTTACCTTTTCACAATGTAGTGAATTTCAATCGTGTATGCAAAACACTTGACTTTTCTTAAAGAAATGATTCATAAAATGCAATTTTCAAGATAAATATAGAAAAAATGTTAAATGTGTTGTGCTTCATACGCAGACCGTAGAAAATCTTGTCCTATAAGGTGTTTGGGTAGGGTAAGATGAAATTCTTTCATAATTTTGAGCGCAGAAGCGTAATATCCCGTCAGGTGAAATAAAGTAAAATGCAAAATTATTACGATAGAAACCTGAATTGTTGCTGATTTTTCGTTGTAGTAGTACATCTCGGTAAAGGCGATCGTAATATTAATCTGATAAATATCGTCAAAATTTCGCACAAATGTAACTAAAAATAAGACACATTTGTACATTTGTATTTGTAGTTTTTAATGGAATTCATTCTTTTCATGTCTCTATATAGAATTTCAGTACAAATTTCTTCAATTTTCAGCGGTAACCCAACCCTTGCGATATGGCCCGACTTTGACAATATTTTTTGCCTTTACGTAAAAGTGAGATCCCATGCTTATGCTTATTTTTTATCTTTACGTAAATGCCTATAACTTTATTATTTTTCAAGCAAGCAATTCGATATTTTCAGAGACATACCTTATTCTTAGATCTTCGCAATGACGTATTCAGCTTTCTACAATACCTTTTGGAACGAAACTTATGGACGAATGCCAAAAGATGGCCCAATCACGACAGTATTCCCCTATATGTGTTGTTCCAGACAGCAAGAGTGCTTCAGTCAATCGAACAATGGTGCAATAAAAAATTTTACATTATAGCAGTGTTTCATTTTTTTGCTATCGTATTTGCATTTTTGCACTGGTTTAGCCGTTTTTGTACACTGCTATATAGGAACTTTTTGTCACACCTGCAATGAAAGTTGGTGCAGATGGGTGGTGAGCGCACTTAGTAGATGGGTGGTAAGCACGCTTAGTAAGTGTCAGGTTGACCTCATAAATCATTCATTTTTTACCGTACTAATACACAAACACTAGCATAAACCCAGCAAATATATGGTAGAGTCTTCTAGTGAAGCCTGGTTTGTGTCTTATGTGAAAAAAATTGAATTAGTGAAACGTGTCGCAAATATCAGGAACTCTAATTCAATACACATTTTCTGATATTAGCGTCAAATATGCATGTTTCAATATTGCCGACCAGTGAGAGCATTATCAGCTTACTAATGTATTTTATACCTATATAACTTCCCAAAAAGTTTATTAAAAGAACATTGAGTTATTGATCGCTATTAATAGAAGTGAAATTAGCACGGAATCTCTCATAGTAAACATATATTGGGTTTAACAGTAATTCTATTCCGATATATCTTTGAGAAATGAAAATTTCTCCATTAGTAAAAACTGAACGAGTTTTAAAAACGAATTCCATAAACGCTTTACGTTTTGATCAAAATAACAATTATTTGGCATGAATTGGTTATCAGTAATATGAAACGGGTGCCACAGGATGTCCCGTAAAATCAACCCAATTTTCAAGTCTGAGATGGCGAGAAGTATGAAATGTGTCAAGTGATGTCTTGCAGCATATCATTGGGCTGATTTGGCTTAAAAAGCATTGTTAACTAGTCATCATCAACAACGTAACTGAAAATAATACAATAACTTTTAAGGCTTTACCAAGTTAGAAATAAGGCTTGATGGAGTAGATACAAAATGTAAACTCTAAGGGATCGTTAAATCACAAAGCGCTGAATTCAATAAATTCCATTCACCCTAGGTTTACAGTATAGCAACAACATTTAACTACTCCCTCTGAGCTCATCTACGCGCGTAATACACGAACCATAATTGTTTGTATGGAAAGGGATGCGGTAGATTAACATCACAATTGCCTTCTATTCGGACGATACGTGATGCAAGAGAGAAATTTCAGCAAAAGTTTGAATTGTCCCCAGCATCGCATTACAACATAATGGAATAAACATCTGTCAATAAAATTAGTTATCATTAGCTGCCGGGCTCTATACCTGAAGAAAAAGTTATATTTCGGTTTTAAATTAACTTGCTTAAAAATAATACATTTTTGTTTATATACTGCAAAACGACTTTTCCGATGTACCATAATTTATTGTTCCTCTAAAAATTTAAGAAGTTTCTAACTTGATAATATTCTTTCACTTTCGTTTGCTTTATTTAAGGACTATAGCAGTCAAGTTTTTTCCTGTAGATAAAGAGAAAACTTTTGTAGAATACTGTCAACATCAACTCAAGTTAATGCTGGCGAAATGTGTTTAACCGAAAACGCATTTCAAAATTACATTCTATTGGCCGATAAAGAATGGATTGAGGTAGTGATTTATCAGGTACAGCCAAGTTAAAACAAATTGTGACTAGGAGAAATTGTTCATCAAGCTATATCTTGGGACGGATAGCCTATTAAATAAGAAAGTAGGTAAGCCAAATTAAAAGGGGCGTGTAAGTAGATAAATTAATTCTATTGGTAATTTAATGTAATGTAATGGAATGGAATGAAATATACTACAATAGGTGATGTAGGTCATAAAACAATTCGATTCGATGATTGGATATTTCGGCTATACAAAAAACCAATTGCAGTCTTCAAAAAAGTTCTTTTCTACAAAATCTTTACTGTAAAATTATAAAGAAGCATAACAATGTTACAGTTATTGCCAATCACTTCACACTGGGTAGTGCACAGAGTGCGCTCTGGGTATACCGCCCAGTGTAAACTGGGAGTGCGCCGTAAATACGAAAGATAGAGCAATACTTAGTTCAGCAATCTTATGGATAATAACCGACTCTATAAATGCCCCATACATAACATTTTCGAATTTTGTTTGGCTGAGGTGTTACAGCTAAAAGAGCAAAATAGGTGCACTGAGTGCAGGACAACCCTGTTCCTAGGTCTACTGGCCTCTAGTACTTTCCTTCAGTTGGGTCCGAACGAGCGACAGCGAGTAAGAAGAGGATAACCCTTACGAAATGGTATTTTCCACAAAAACATTTTCCGTGAAATGGTACATCCCGCGTAAGGTTTTTCGCGAAATGGTATTCCGCGAAACTCTATATTCCGCGTTATGGTCAACCGAGAAGTGGTATTCCGCAGGAAAATTTGTATATTAAACCACCCAGGAAATCCTCAGAAACTTGCAAAACTCGAGATTGTGACAAAGGTCATCTGGGATTCACGATTTATGTACACAATAAAAAAAATTCGACTCGGAACATTGATTCGACTCGGTATGGACAAAAGCGACGATGATTGGTTTGACGGGAAATGCCAACAAGCGATGAAAAGGAAAAACAGTGCTTGGAGTTGGAAACACTATCAAAGCATTTCCACGAGGAAGAATTTGGCCAAGTATCGACGAACGCGGCATAAGTTGACCACGATCCTGAACAGAAAAAAGTGCCAGAAGGAGGGCAGTGATCGTGGAGAGTTAGAACAACTATTCCGGGCTAATGAAACGCGTAAGTTCTATGACAAGGTGAACAAATCTCGTAAGAGACACACATTGAAGCCCGATGTAGGGACGTGTTGGCAAACCTGGTCACAAACGAGCGCAAGGTGGTCGAGAGGTAGAAGCAATTTTTCGATGAGCCTCTCAATAGCGATATAACAGAAGAAGACGCAACGGAAGTTAACTTATGTGCCTGTAAACGATAACAGCGTCCCGGCTCCCGACCTCGGAGAGATCCGGCGAGAAATCGATCAGCTGAAGGCTGAGGCGCCGGAAAGGTTCAATTCCCGGCAGAACTCCATATAAATGACCAAAAACCGCAGAACGGCACTTCACTGGATAATTTCAAGGATTTGGAAAAAAGAGAAACTACCGGAGGAGTGGATGGAAGGTGTGGTTTGACCCATCTGCAAAAGGGGCGATCAACGCCGTTGGTCAACGCCGCCTACAAGGTGCTCTCCCAGATTTTGTTACGTCGTCTATCCCCTATACCAACAGAATTCGTAGAGCAGTACCAGGTGGACTTTATGGGGGCCCGTGCTACTACGGATCAAATTTTTACAATCCTCAAGAAATGTCGGGAGTACAACATGCTTTGATCATGTGGATTTAAGGGCCACCCACTCGTATATCAATGTACGAAAATTATCGAAAATATATCTTAACAAATTCGAAATCGTAACTAAAGCTAGATAAATTTGGTGACATAAAATATGGGCCATAAAATTTACTCTAAACCATAACTCTAAAGAGGACACCAACACCAGAAATCTTTTATAGAACAATAAAAATAAAAATAACAACCATTGAAAACAGTAACTTTCAAATCTTTTTAGTTTACCCTAAAACCAAAACCACTGTTAGTTACTTCTGTGCGTCTTCCTTTGTATGGAAGTCAAACTTCCAAATATATGTACAAAATTGAAACAAACCAGCTCCAGTAGGTTATTCCCGCTTTCTGCCACCGGTTTCTATCGTTACTAAATGATTTAGTTTCAATTTTCTCTAGTTGGGAACATTCCAGGCAATCCAGGTCAATTAATTCTGTCGGCGGTGCAATGTATGAAACAGAAGCCAACCAGATGCTACATATTTTATAGCAGGATGCTTAAAAACGCTACAGAGAGAATTGAGAAGCATGCAAAATAGTAATATGATTTTGATGCATTTTTTCATTTTAACCAGAAGTGTGGAAAATATATTTTAAGATCATCGCGAGGGTGCAGGAAAATATTCTATGAAGGACCTATGAGGAACCTTTCTACGCTATCATTTATCTATTTAAAAAAAATCCGAAAGAGGGTCCATCGATAGCTCTTCACCAGTTTTTAGGGCATAATTTAAGCTATCTTTAAAAAATTAGGCAAATCGGAGGAGATGGTTTTGAGATAATTGACATTTGATGATTTTTATCATGGTTTTGAAAAGTTTTTTCTTTCAGTATGTTTTTTTCTGAAAATGCACTTAATTTCCTACGACTTTTTCTTTGAGTTTCCAAAATATGATGTTTTGAAAAAAAGTAATCTCATTTCTAAATATGCCCTTTTGAAAAGTTACTCTTGACGAAAAAATCAAGTGCAAAATGAATTCTTGCGTGGTATCCAACACACCAGGAAAATTTTATTCCATTCAAGAATAGTCGAGTCAAACCGTTTTGCTAGTTCAGGTGAAATTGCTCATTTACGAATAAGAACTCGTAAAATAGAGGTTTGATTTGGGATTTCAGGCTTAATCTGGTAGAAAACCTCCATACCTACTAGGGTTGGGACACCGGGAGTACCGGAACCGATAATGCTGGTTGTACCGACTGATTATCCTGGACTGCTGCAGGTTGAAACAAGCTGCAGGTTGAGAAAATTCGATTGTTTTTAAATGAATGTAAATAGCGCCCCAAATCTTACTCTAAAAATCAAACCTAAGCCTTTCCTTATATTCAAGATGATTTAGAAGAAGAATTTAGGATATTTTCTTTGTAACTTTTTATGACCGAGCGGGTCATAAAAAAATTGCAAAAAAAATTCGTGGAAACTTTTTCGAGCCAATATTTTTTTTTTGTTTTCCTCCAAGAATCGGTAAAGGGTTTTTTATGTATTGAACCAGTTTTGAAGTGCTCTTCAACATGAAAGACTATTTACATTCATATGTGTTGTGATGATATAAAAAATGGTTATGTTGTTGAAAATTGTTCTACAACGTTTTATCCATTTTTTATGATTGTGAACTACTATATAAATAAGTTAAAGATTTTTGAAATATGCGTTGTGTATTTTTATGCTTTATATTGGGTTGACGGTCAAATAAACTTTGCCGTCCCTACCGGTCGCTATTGTCTCATCTTGGTCATCATTTTCAACAGAAATTTTTCTAAATTTAATGCTTGATGTTGGAAAAATACCATATGTACAAATAATATATATTTTGTTTTTATTATTGTAAAAACGAAAAATGTCTCAACCTGCAGCAACAGTTTTTTTATCGTTTCACGGAAACGACCATAATTTCTATATTTTATTCAAGTCAAATATTTTGCAATTTTTTCTGTATAGACAATAGAAATACCAAATGATGTATAACACTCAAAATGAAAACATTCTGATGAAGCTTTATGGGCCGAAAACAAAATTGGTCTCAACCTGCAGAATTCTCCCCCAAATAAAGTTTGTTTTTGAGCGTCTTAGTACAATACGAAAGTTGAATGAAAGAAAAGTTAAAACTATTTTAAGGGGACGTGAACGACTAAAAATTTTGAAAGAATCATTCCACTGTGGCGTGAAACAACTTCGGCGAAATAAAACGCCGCTCCTGGAAAACCACGATTTTCAAACTTTATGTACCTTTTTCTCAGAAATTACACAACATATTGGAACAAACTTTTTTTGTTTTGTTGGTAGTAGCTTGGCAAAGACTTTTATAGTTTTTGAGGTTTGTAAACGAAACACAGCCAGAGAAAAAAGGAGACAAAATTTTATTTTACAGGCATCTTTTCTTCTTCTTTTTCGTTTCGTCTCAAGCTGTGTTTTGTTTACGAAAGTCAGTTATAAAAGTTATAAAAGTCTTTGCCAAGCTACTACCAATAAACAAAAAAAAGTTTGTTCCAATACGTTGTGTAGTTTTCGAGAAAAAGGTACATAAAGTTTGAAAATCGTAGTTTTCCAGGAGCGGCGGTTTATTCCGCGGAAGTTGTTCCACGCCGCACTAGAATGCTTATGTGTATGATCGTTTTTCGGCCACTTTCCGTGGCCGGTTCATTACAAACTTGGTATCAAAATAAGCGGAAAAGACTGCAGAATCAAAATCTGAAATAAAAATATAATGACTTTTTCAAAATTTTTGGTCGTTCATGTCCCCTTAACAATCAAAATCCACTCTAAATTTTTTATGAACGATCGCGCACTTTTGGGGGTAAAACATTTATATAACAGACTGGCAAAAAGTTGCGTTAAAAGTCCGTGTGTTATATATCATAATCTAAACTGCGAGATGAAACTGTTCCGAATCTCAGTTACCATTTCCTATAGCAAAGGGTACTGAGTGATTTTTCGTTGAATGTTATCTTTTGATACAGAATTAGGATTTGAATAAACAAACTATTTAGCTTTCGTATGTTACGCCGATTTTTGTATCGTGAGTTTTCCATTTCTTACTATAGTGATCGCCAGTTAGTAAGTAAAATGCAAAATATTATCATAATGATGTCCACAACTCAAGCGATATTTATAATTATAATTAGAAGATAAAATGCATAGACCATTTTTATTTAAAATTTTAATGTAAAGCATACTAATGTAAAGTATCTTAAAAAATGAAAAATATGTCTCTAACTATGTATGTTCTTGCTTTCGCCTTTAGCCACAAAAGTTAATTCACCGCAATTTTACATCTATTCATCTCCACTTTCTTCTTCGATGCTTTCACAGTTAAAATAATATAAACACTCATATATTGATTCCCAGAACACAAAATAGTCATCCGTCTCGTCATTGTCCATTCTTATTTCAAACACTTCGTCAATATTTAAATACTGTTGATAAGTTGAATTACCGTTATACGCTGGCCATACAATATTCGATATTTTGCTTTTTTTAGGAGTAGGATTCCCGTACTTGATGAAGTTCGCTATCAATTCTACGGTACGCTCATGAACCTTCCATTCCAACCGGTACTCGTTTCGCTTCACCAGCGCATCCTGTAAGTTATAAGGGGAAAAAATGTACCCCAGCTCGTCGCCATGAACCGCTCCGTAGCGACTTCCATTTGTTTTCGTTTTGTAGTACTCATTTTTAGCATAACCGAAACGACCATCAAATTCGAAACGAAGATAATAAACAGGAACCGAATCCATATTTTCTGTCAAATGTCGCAGTAATCTTTTAATAGGATAATACAAGTTGGCTGTATTGGCTAAGCGACGGATGAAATTTGCATCCTGTAAAAGTTTAACCTGATGAACTAGTGACTTTCTAATGTGTTTCAGCAGCGTTTTATTTTTATTATTGGGAAAGTTGTTTCCCATGAAGAAAAAATTAGCGTAATAGAGTAGAAGTTCAAACTCCGTGGCAGTGTGTTCTATCACAACAGGTACTTGGTTCACTGGTTTATTTAGAACCAATTCAAACGGTGTGAGCGTTAAAAACGATTCCGTATCATCTTTATCTTCTACTGTAGGAATAAAACCAGGATAAAACATAGTAAAGAAACCAAAAGTATCAAAACCGTCCTCAAAAATAAACTGACGGGCATCTATATGTTGCAAACCTTCAATGGATGTAGCATTAAATCTCGCGGACACCTCATTTGCAAGGGGGTTTGGATGATAGTTTAGTGCCCAAGGAGCAAGCATAGATCCTCCTAATACAATCGCCTGTTGAAATAATCCCGCAGAACTATTAGCGTACATATGAAACGTAACCGACCCGGCACCTGCGCTTTGACCTGAAAGAGTCACTCGCTGAGGGTCTCCGCCAAACAGTTTGATATACTTTTGAATCCATTGTAGAGCGGTGCGTTGATCCTTTAATCCGAAATTTCCTGGTACATTATACTCCGTATGCCTGAGAAATCCCAACGTGTACAATCGGTAATTAATGCTAACAACCAAAACTCCCTGAAAGGATTAACACTTACTACTTTGGTTGTCGTTTTTAAAAGTTAGTCTTAACGTACATTGTCAATAAGAAGATCTGGTCCGTTTTCAATATCTGTTACAGCCGAACCAGCCATAAAAGTTCCTCCATGTATATACACCAAAACTGGGTATTTCGTGTTAACAAAGCTACCATTGATAATAACAGAAGGTGTGTAGATATTCATAAACAGGCAATCCTCATCTCCCACGATATTATCTGCCTTGTTAATATCTTTTCTCTGTGGACAGTTATTCCCTGCAACAGTGTAGTTCTGTATCCCCACAGGATCGTGTAAAATTGGATTCTATAATAAATTATAAGGTTACTGTTTGGAAAACACAAACTTGCGCCAAATTTACTAACCTTAAAACGGAATGATCCCTTGGGAGGTACTGCGTAGCGGACTCCTAAATATACACAGTAACTTACACTAGAGAATGTCTCGTTACGAACACCTACTCCGTATGTGGAAGAATCGAATTTGACTACACATGATTTGTGGGCCAAGATGTTCTCGTTGTGTGCCAGCATTAGAAACAGAATAGCGAGAAAGTATGCCATCATCACTAGAAACAGTTGTGATCGCACGACTCCGCCAGCTACGACTAACTGATCTTGATTGACTTATAAAAATTTCAAGTGCCAGATGGTTGTATCAAGCGTCAATACAGTTGATCAATAAAGAATGAATCGTAATCGATACTGCTTGAAAGTGAAACTTAGTATTTATAGATCATACAATATGCTTGTTTTAAATGGAAGGCCGAATTCAATGTTATTTATTTATTATAAATGGATCACTTGGTACAATTAGCAGTAATTCGCATGAGAAAAAGTCTCAGATTTGATTAACAATTTACATCAATCTGCTGTGTTATATATAGCAGCTCTTTGTACTACATACTACAAACAGACGCAAATATTTTCTCGGTTATTGCCTATAACAAACTCAGAAAAAAGATGCTGATTAATACCTTCTCCAAACAGAGCTGAGTATTATTCATCCAATCGCTGACGCTTTACTACATCATTCTTATTAACTTCGTAGGATTAGTACTTTGAATAAAAATCAACATTATTCATCAACTTACTTTTTTTAGAAAATCATTCATTCCAATGCTTTGCTTACATTTCGATAAATTTTTCAGAATACTCCGAGTTATTGACAGAGTATTGATTTATATACATATTGCAACAATATGTTGCAACGCTGTACCCACTTCAATATGGCCTTTCTTATTGTCGGATGTTCATGTATGTTATCGTGCATTATATTAATCTCGCTAAAAATAAAACCTTCTCAATTTGAAGGCTTCAAACATTTAATTCAGTACCTGGTTTTTGTTGACAGCTAACAGTGTACAAAACTACTGAATTTCGTTAGTTAATATATTTATGAAAATGAGCTCAATCAACTATTTACCGAAGTGATTTACCGTTTCAAACTTAATCCTTTTTTTAACATCCCAGTAACATCTAACATGTGACCCAGTGACAGTAACATCTAGTGGGAGTGCAGAATTGTTTCAGCTTTTCGACATTCGCCGTTTAAATCAAAGATGCATAGTATGCAAACCATATATGATTTTTTAGAAAACCTTTTTAAACCTTTGTGATTTAGCATGTCAGATTGTCAGATAATAAAAAACTTCATGAAAATTAACGGCTCTAATTGTTGATACACGACAGATTGTTTGACAAACTGCGTGATGGTGCCGTTGATGGAGTTTCCTTTTAGCTGTTTCACACCGTGGGCTATACATTTTCCCTTCCGGTAAAAGGCAGCTCCAGTCAACTAGAACGTAGTCGTTTTTGGATAATAGCTTCCACTGTGGAAATACTCACATGAGATGAGATTGGAGCAATCCTCCTAATAGTCCGATATCGGCATTCTCAAACAATCTGATTAAGCTTGTACTTACATCACGATGAAACAACGGTTGCATTTGCTTTGAAGTTTAAATTTGAATGCTTGTTGATTCTGAAAAACATGAAAGCTCCCACCTCTCACCAGCTGACCACTGGCGGCCTGAATGACACGCATGAAAAACACAGATGAATCAGATCAGGAATGAAAAGAGGTTGGCAAAGAGAAGGAAAAAAGAGTTGAGTCACAGCTGGATACATAGCAAATGAAATGAGAATGGGTTCACACAGCTGGCGCAACACGTTGAGCAACAAAGGTTGGATGAAAAATGTGTCATATTTTCACTGAGACGGTGACTCAAACTGGTATGCGAAAATTAGTAAACTATTTCAAATAATTTTTCATTTCATTGACGGCAACAATGGAACAACCTTAATTCTTAAAAGTGTAGCTAGTCGAACACCTACTTTAAGAGGATGCGCAAAAACTCACGCAGTCACGAAAATCAACGTCTTATAACGTATCAAAATGTACAATAGCAAAGATACATTATCTACTTATAAGGATAAAAAACTAAAATCAAATCACTTCTTGTTTTCCCTGCTAATTTTTTTTATTTTGGTTGTAGGTAGTCATTTTAACAGCTTGGATCATTCGTGACTATGGCTGGGTTGGGCTTTGAACTCAGGTTCTCGGCATGAAAGGCTTGAAAGCTAATCACTATCACCGGAATTCCCTGCTTGAGAATTTGTTATTTAGCAAAAGAAGCAAAGGCACAATCAAAAGCAACAGTTGCTTACTAGTTACTAATAAGTATGAGTTTCCAGTAAGAATTTGTCATACGACGTCGGACAGACGTCACCCGACACAAGCGAAACTTGCGTTGTTGCAACGTCGAACGAAAAATTCTTGGGCTAGGATTATTATCAACACAGACACACAACTCCAGAGGAAAAACGAACCTATATTCTAAAGAACTCAAAAATTATTTTGCTCAGAAACATACAGAGTATTAAAATCAAATGCAAATGAACACGTGGAATAAAAATTTTGACCGGGATTGATCGGCAATTAAATTAATGTTCGTTTGGTTTAGTTTTGTCAAGTTAACTTGTGGGAGTGAGTTCTTTTGTCATTTCTCTGTATTTAAGTTTCTATAAAAGAGCCTTAAAAATAACCAACACTTTGAAGCTAGGCATTTATCCTTTTTATCCGGCAAAGCACACCGTATTCAATGCGTACAGTATCAATCCAATTCAGTAGCTACATCTAGTTGAAAATTGAAGGAAACTTAAAGCTCACGCACTGTAACAAAATCAACGCATGCGCGGCGCATGCGCACCAGATATTCAAGATGTTTCAATGATTTATACATGTGTAACAACAGTGGTTTATGTACAAGACAACGGATGTACGGATCATGCATCGGCATCGACATGCGGCATCGTATGTCGAAATTCACAAATAAAAATAAACAAATGTTTCTTTTGTTCCTGTTTATTTCTGAAAACATTTCATTTACAAACGAATTGCAGATCTGTGCTTGAATTAATCCTATATGCACGATTTCCTTCTCAATATCACTTTTCCAACCTTTCGCTTATGGACAAAGTCATATTCAGAGCAGCGTGCAACCACTTACAATAAGCAAATAAAATCCCTTCGCCGCTCAAGTAATGAGAATTACGGTTTAGGTTGTCCATATAACCATACATGGTAAAGATCGATGTAAATCTGTCTTCATCGTAAGAATTACTTAATCTAGGTGCTTACCATTTAAAATGACACCGACGACGCAGGATTCGATTTCCTGTTGTGCGTGCGGATTATATTGAGAGGAGGGGAACGATTTATGTGTCAGTTAAAAATTTCTTGCTAGTATTTACAATTCGTGGGCGTTATGTTCATTGATTGGCTTGAAGAATTCAAAATATCCATTTTTGCTAATTAAATGACGAATTACAGTTGCTTTGTTCAGTTTTCATTTTTATTTGTGTTGACAGTTATTTGACGGTAGCCCAAAAAAACATCGATTATATAGACTGTGTTTTGACTTCCGACGAATCACAGTAACATGATTGCTTGCAACGAGACCCAATGTCACTGGCCTTGGGCACCGATGTGCATTGTTTTGTTTTGGTTTATTTATTTCCTTACACTATATTTAAACTAGACCGTCACCGTAATTCACGATAGCACAGAAACATAGTCAACGAACTATTTTAATTAACAATCACTCGTAAGCTTGGGTTCTGCACATTTTTGAAGGGCATGGTATTTTGCAAGGGAAAGTAATTTACAAATGGTGGAGACATTCAATTTTAATTGCTGAAAAAAAATTAAGCTGTAAGATTTTTTTCACTAGTGTTCATAATTCTTAAGTTTAATTATTATTCGTTTGCAATTTTCGCTCGCTTCTTTGGGTTTCAGTCTAATCTTTGCAATTCATTCACTAAATATACCTTTGAGGATGTTGAGTTACTTTTTGTAAAAGCCTGTTCAAAGAAAAGTTTTTATTCTATTATGACACTACACGCAGTTCATTGGTAGGTACGAGCAAATAAAGTGTTTAAAGTGTTTTTTACTCAAGTTCATTTTACACAATCTTATCCAACAACTTGGGAAACATGTAACACTGACTGAATAATACCGATGAGCCTGAATTCTCTCTTTTAACTTTCTGTGGCTGAGGTGGTAGTCTGACAGATACCAGAAATCACACAAATGCAACAGATGCGTTGCGAAGTTTGCAGTGTCTTCTCGAATCATATCTGCAGTTTTATTACATCCAATAGGTCACTAAATATGTGTTCTCAATTCTAAAATAATTAAAATATGAATGTACATAATTCAATAATAACAATTATTGAGTTAAGTTTACGGAGTGCAACTACGGACAGTCTATTTAAGCTAAGCTAAGTAAACTAATAACAATTATTAAGTTTAGGTATCCAACAGACTACCACGTCAGCACAATCGTTAAGATTAGTGCACCTCAGCCGCAGAAGGTTAATCCAAATTTTTGGATATTTGATTTTTTTTTGCGTTGGGATCGGCTTGCAATTTTACACAATAGTTCTCTGAAATTAAATAAAAAGAAAACTATTCCAATTGAATTCTACTATCTATATTTATTCGCGACAGATACGTATTTCGCCTACGCCTGGCAGGCTTCCTCAGTATCTGTTTTCGTACTAGGAATGAGGAAGCCTGCCGGTCGTAGACGAAATACGTATCTGTCGCGAATAAATATAGATAGCAGAATTTAATTGGAATAGTTTACTTTTTATTTAAATTCAGGTTTCATATACTCCAAAAACTTTACACAATAGATGGCACATGATGATTTTTAAGGTATAGTAGCGGTAATTATAAAAACTGAACTCCCAGAAAAACTAGCAGAACTACAAGAAACCAATGCATTTTATGAAGACGCTTAAAAAAGCTTTTAAGATCTTGGATAATTGTCGACCAGAAAAATTTGAATGTTGCCTAAAACTTAACATATAGGTTTACAATAAGAGAGATTGTTCTAATGGAACGAATTGCACTAAATACCATATAACTTATATGGGGAAACTCTTTAAAATATTTAGTTTTCCGAAATAAATTTCTCAGTTGTTTTGCAAACAAATATTCATTTATCTATAGATTTCCCCCGAAGTAATCTGTATAATTCATAGCATAAAATAATAGTATAATAATATTATTTCTAATGGTCTCATTCAACGAATATTATTATGTCATGTCAGGATCAGGAACAAGAGTGTTTTTATTTCACTAAGAAGAATCAACGATGCATGTTTATAAAAATGTTACGATGACAAAACATAAAAAGTACTCAATCAACTGAGTTGGGAAAAAAATCGATATTAAATGTTGGCATTTATTGGTGACCACTAAAAAGATGACAATACTATATACATTACATTTGAGATGATGTAAATTAATACTTTTCATACATCAAGCGCATTGCTAATATGAAGCAAAAATGTAGTGATAAACACTCTTCATTTATGTAATTAATCCAACGCAAGAAATGTCATAGGGTTCGTCATACGTAAACACGAAACATACTTTATTGCGAGTTTTTGAAAGAATTATATCTGCAACTGTTCAGTTTATGGCACGAGATGAATCTGACACTTCTTGCTTGTACATCGTAGACGAGCCCATTCAGCACCCTACGTGTATTAACTCCCTGTATTAACTACCATGAGAAAATATACTTTTGCCGAAATGTACCATTCATCATTGGAAGTTAGAGATAACTCATCTTTTGGGAACAGGAATGATAATGCTGTTTTTAATGACTCGTTGAACAAGTGCAACAGCGAAGCATTGATTGAGACGTCATCTTCTTAAGTCATCACCGATTGTTTTACCAATGATCTCGACAGCGCACATACAAAACGCTTTATAAACACTGCAAGTGTTGTGCCCTTATATTAAATGTAGATCTCTCATCGTATTTATTAAATTCAGGTTTAAAACGCATAACGAAAATGATTTAATTACTAATCTGCAAAACTGAAATGATCTAACGACATGGCAAATGTTTCACCACCAAGTAGATTGGTTTGTCTCGAATCCGCATATTTTATAACTATTTTACATAATAAATCCGTAATAATATGTGACCATCTTGGTTACAATCAGGTTATCGGCAATCAAGAGCAAAATTCCAAAATTTTGTTTTAAAAAACCAACACTCAGGTAGGAAGGCATCAATAGAACGCTTAACTATGGTATATAGAAACCGATTTGCCAAGGAACCGCTAGATTTAATTTATAAAAAACATTGTCTACTTTTCGAAGATCGTGAAAAAACTCTAAACTTAAAACGCTTCGCTAAACTTCGATAATCATTATATTTCAAGTACCTCGTGTGTTGTTCATGGTCTTTCTAAACTGACACTAAAGATGGAATAATTTAATATTCTGTTATTTTCTGGGTTTTATATTTTGGATGAAATTGTAAACTAACAAAAAACATAAGGATAATGGAATACATCAAGTAATCGAAACTTAAGTTTCAAATAAATGAAAACGAACAGAAAATCTATATTAATTTAAACTTATTATATTTCTTATATCAATCCAACTTCTTTACCATATTTATGCTGCATTAGACTGATATTCAAGCCCTAATAGTAGTAAAAACTTTTCTTCAATCAGTTTCTTTTTATATGTTCTGTTATAATATTTAATCTTATCTGCTTAGAATCACATTTTTATTTGACGATTGGTGAACAAAAAAAATCGCGATTGCACTCAATAACTGGTGTTGACTTAATACTGCATTTGCATGGAACCAACAAAAATTCTGAGATATTTAATCATGCTTACTAGGAAGTTACGAAAAACGTCTGAAAAAAATCTCACAAATTATCTCAGGAACACAATTTGTTGTATAAGGATCTAGATTGCAGAATATGGAACGAATTGCCCGATTACCAGAGTATACCTGTAGGTCACAATGGTATAATACATATTCACTGTTGCTCGTTAGTGAGGTGGAAGGTTTATGTAAAGTTTTCTTCCGTTTATTCCTCAAAGAGATGTACAAGCATTTCTTGTGGCATTTTTGCCGATTCTAGAAGAGAAAAAGGCTTATATGTACGAACTAATAATAAACATTAGATTTCTTAAAGTTACTAGCATCAGCGTACATCAAATTCTTTGCAATGATTTGAGCTTATATCTAAAAAAAATAAAATTTCAGCTTACTATCTAAATGGATGTATAAGGTAATTTTTGACAATTTTAGTCTGATTTTGCGATGATTACTAGCCTTTTCAATCTTTTGCTATTTACATCGTTAGGAGTTTAATTTTGATTCAAAATCCCATCTCGTAATGTTCAACTTCGACTCTTTGTCTTTTCATCAGTCGTTCTTTTATCTATAATAGCATGCTTCATAAAGCAACAAGGATGATTGGCATTTTCTTTAAATAAATTTAATTCTTCTACTACTCACGATGCGATCATTTTTGTCACTTTTTCACAACCTTATTTTTACTAGAGATCGAAAATTTACACTTGATTTTTCATTATTATCTCTCTTATTTCAGTTTCAGATGATTTAGATACGCGTACGAGGATTTTAATTTTTTAAATTATTCTGGCAAACCACCTTGAAACTACTTATTGCTGGTCAATCAGATTTGAGAAAAGTGGCGTAACTTAGAATAATTTGGAACCTTTGGGTACAAACAGAAATATGTATTTCAACATTCGTAGTATTTGAAAATGGTCATGTTAATAAAAAAGAAGTGAAGACTAGATAATAAGAAACCTTTTCATTCGATTTATATTTTCCACATATCGGTAATTATTGACAATCAATTTTTCTTCGTTTTTGTTCTTGACCGAATGCTTTATTGAGAAAGGGTTCCTTTGCTGATGTTGAGGAAATCAACCGGTGTGAGCAGTGGTTACTGTACAAGTTACTGAAAATGATTTAAAATAATGTGGTGTTTTATGGGTGACTAAAAATTTTCCACCAGCCTGTCTTGGTTGCAGTTATGAATGGAGCAGTATCTGCTTCACTAAAAATTTCATTTCTCTGGCTAGTTATACTAGCTTTTATAGGTTTAATAGTCCACGCATCTTACTCATTACCATCGAAATGGAAGCCATTTTCAACAACTGATTGTCTTAAATATAATTACCTTGCCGCTTCTTCCACGACTGATGACAAATAGAAAGCGCAGCATTGTGTCCAGTAGGTTTATTGCTATTTGTTCTGTGAAGAGTGCAATCATGAATTGCAAAGTCTGCAATAATTCACAATTTACTATTGAGCTACCTCATTTTAAACAAAACATAGGAATTAACTTAAAAAGAAAACAAATACCTATATCTTAAAAATCATCTTAAAAAAAATTAGTTCATGAAAACACTCTTCGTTGTTTAACGTAACTAAGCATAAATAATAACTAAGTGGTTTATTATTTTAAAGTTTCAAAATAAATGCAGATATCTACCAAATGCTTTCACGCTACGCTTGTAACTTGTCAACCACCTATACTGAACAAATTCTATTCATCTCATAGCACTACACTAGGTGCATGCTATAATTGATGCGTTCATCGATTCTTCAACGTATATTCAGAGGTTCGTCAAAAATTATTTTCATTTTTCCAATTATGATTGAATGTATTTCTTCTACCTTTCTTTCATTTGTTCGTTTTAATATTCACTATAATTAATATCACCAGAATTCGTTAACGCCGGAGGAAGGAGCCGACGACCTAGCGATTAAACGCAAAGTAGTAGAAATCCTGGGACTTCGGCGTGGGCTACACCGAAGTCTCTAGCTCTTGTCAACAAAAGCTGTCTTTAGTGGGATCTAGATAAATAGGCGCCAATGTGTGACTGCTGTGGTGATGCGCAGCGCCATGTGGATACGTCGGATGGTGCGGATAAAGCACATTTGCCTCCATGTGCTGATTTCGCAACTGCTGCTTCTGCTCGACGCGCTTTCGTCGTGCACAAGCCGTCAGTCCTGCAGCAAGTGATAGGAACAGTGTCAATGTTGCTGCCGCAATACCTACGTGCAGAGGTGACAACGGCAATCGAATGTCACATTCAGTTGGGCTTTCGTCTTGCCCGGAAGGACAGTTAATTTTTCCGTCGCACCATAGTTCCGATGGGATACAGGCTTGCAGCTCCTGACACTTATATGGGCAGTCATGTCCAGGATAAATTTCCATCCAAGAGAATTTATACTCATTGCCTTCGATGTCTCTTGGTTTTCGAGAACTTTTGAACTCGATTATAAGACTCTTGGAGACTTCTATGGCACTATATTCGTATGCGTTGTCCCAGCCATCAGAAAAGGCTACTACATCAGGCCCAGAAGGACAAAGATCACGAGAATTTTTTGGGTTATTCGTAGAGTAAACAGTAATCCTGGAATCTGTTGGGCATGGTGGTGCCGAATGAAGCAATGGAGGCATCCAAAAACCCTTCATTTTAAGCACCAAATAACTTCCATCAGTTTCAGGTTCTAGAAGCCAAGGTTGAATCAAAGCTGGGCACGGAGTTGGTTTCAAAAAGGCATCACCACTTCGACCCCGTAATCTTCGCTCACTCCAATCATTTTCGCAACCATCATTTTCGAACTCATACCGCCCTTCGAAGTAGAAATCGCGAAAATCCTGATCGACTTCCATTTGAATAGCTGTAAAACGAACTTCAACAATACTTGCAGCTAGGGGGGCCAAATTGATAGAGGATGACACATCCGAACAAAGACAATCACGTGGAAGAGGGGAAATGTCCGGCCAAGGAACTTCGTTGATACGTAGGTCAGCTGTTGGACCACTGTGATGATTACAGTGCCAACGACCGGATCGATTCTGCATGTTTTGACATGAACGACCACCGAATCGGGCTCGCGTAATGGAGAGCCTGCAAAGGGTTGTACATTATTGTAAAATACTAAATATAGGATATGAATAAATCTCACCTGACGCTTTCACCCAGCCCTGCCTCGAATCTAATAGTACAAGAAATATTCGGTGATCCACCTCGACCGTATAAGAATACATTTGATGGCGAGCGAAAAATTCCCCTCAAAGCAGAAGATGACCGAAATACACGATCACAGGACTTAGGATGGAACTGAATGAGTGCAGCTGGTACTGGCATTGCCGATGGTGCAATCAATGGCTCCAGTGGAGCGCCTCCTAACGAATTATCGACAAACTCGTAGCGAAGTTTGAAAGCTGAAGCTGGCCCATATAGACGAGCGGTTCCAATAGGGCTTGGACGGTATTCTATGGTAAGATCAGATCCTGTTGACAGGTAGCTCTCTATAATCGGAAACGAAAAGCTTGTAAATAACTAATTGTACCTCAATTCCCTTTAGATTAACTTACCTTGAGTCGAACAAGGTCGGCTGCCTTTGGTAACAAGTGATCGAGAGCATAAACGTGGAACTTCCTCTCGACAAATTTGCTCAATTAGGCTGGCATTTCTTTGGTACTGTGGATGTGACCCTGAAAATATCACAAATGAGTGAAAAATTTTGAAGAAATATGGACAACGATGGATAAAGTTCTATTTACCGTAGGATCTTGAGGGAGCCAACCATCGTCCATCCCAGATACGCAACTGTGTAAGACATTCGGATGGAGACTCAAATCCAGTTGGGTCGATAGCCGAATGATACTTTATGAAAGAAATCCAGACCGTTTCATGACGCCGTCCTTGAAAATAATAGATGCAGGAACTTTCTGGCGGAAGCGTATGCTGAGGGCTTTCCAGTTCTCCACTTTGACTTTCAAAAGCGCTAATCGAGAATTCGCAACGTCCTGGATGCCGTATGTATGATTGCGAGTTTGAGTTGACATAGAGAACCTAAGTAAATAATTAACATTTCTCATCACAGCACTATAAAATTTCCCGAAGCGAACACTTACGTGAACTTCTAGTTCAAATCCAGGCAGAAAGCTAATTGGATTGGGATGAAATAATGCATCGTACGGTGATGATTTGAACGTTACAATCATATCTGATCCACTGGTAACGATATCTGGTAAAACTTCGCCTCCACAAATTCTTCCGATTTCAGGAGCATCCTCAGATTTTCCATCCTGTACTACTAGATAATCTTGCTCAACATCGCACTGTTCCCAACTTCTACAAAAGAAACGTCAAAAAAATCACTTGTCATGCATATCCAGTAGAAAAATATTTTTTAGCTCAGGTAACTTTCAATTTCTCGCTCAATCGATTCAGCAATTAAATTATCAACACAGTTTTCAATCTTGACTTTGTTCATTTCTAGAAACAGTATTTTTCGGCTGATTGAAAAATCAAACACAGAAACTTTTCACGATTCAATCTTCCAGTGCTTCAAAGAAGAAGAAGAAGAACAAGTTGTTAATCAAAAGATGCTTTTCGTTATCTCAAGCAAAATTCAATTCCATAAAGTTACATTGATATTCTCATCCGCCAGAATTGTAAAATACTTAAACGTACCGCAATAAAGGTCTTTCGCGGCGGATCGGAAGCATGCTTCAGATTAAAAAAGGCACAGAATAATAATTTCGAAACAATAATTTACCAGCTCCCAACACCGAGGTAACGTATATTTCTATCATTCGCCGCTTTCGCCAAATAGCGCAAAAGGAAGCACAAATTGAACAAGATAGTGGGACCGGAAGCCCTGAAGCTATCTTTCCTGTTAGTTCATACCAGGTACACAGCTTTGGGAGCTCGTGCG
This sequence comes from Sabethes cyaneus, assembly GCF_943734655.1. Taxonomy (NCBI): domain Eukaryota; kingdom Metazoa; phylum Arthropoda; class Insecta; order Diptera; family Culicidae; genus Sabethes; species Sabethes cyaneus. The sequence goes on along the minus strand of NC_071354.1, from coordinate 234,646 downwards.
GTGTAGGTAGTTTCCTACGAAGCAGCAGATTAAACAACGGAATCGAAGTGAGTACTAAATTTTCTTTCAACTCCGTAATTGGTTTCATTTGTAGCAGCTGCACGTTCGATATTTGAATTTATGACCCGTTCGATTTGGCATAAGTTTATTTCTAGTTTAAATACAGACAGAAATACGAGTGTCGAACGAGATTGCAATTCGTGAAATGAAATAACTGCAGTTAAAAATGATGTTCCAGCGTAGGATACCTTTCATAGTTAATAGTGGTATTTGAGTAAAATACTCCGTTTATGAGATAAAATGCAATTTAATTTCGTAAGATATGATTTTTTAAAGTATTGTAATCCGAAAAAATCTCTATTTTTTAAATATTGATTGTAAACATAGTTTGTAATATCAAAAAATGACTTTCTACCAGATGTGTTCACTATTCCACAAGCTTTCAAAATTGGTATACCATACCTCCTCTCGATTGTTTTTCAATAGTTAAATAGTGCATTTTTATAAACAATTGTAATTTTTCAAAGTTGGAACTTTTTTTCTCGATTTTTTTTATTTTAAAATATTTGTTCATCTTTCTCGAAGAAGCATGCAAAATTTGAAAATGGACAAATGAAAACTCTGGAAGTTATGAGTTTTTATGTCTCAGCGCGTGTGTTAATGTGAAGCGAGCGGTAATGCTCAATCGATGTTCTAACCCATGGGCAGCTTCATAACGAGGCCGCCTTTGATGCTATTAAGTGTAACGTGTCGTTGAAGCACGCGTGTTCGTCCACTCGTTTGCATTAACGTGCGCGCTTCGTTATAAAAATTCATAACTTCTAGATTTTTCATTTCTCCATTTCCAAATTTTGCATGCTTCTTCGAAAAAGACGAACAAATATTTTAAAGTAAAAAAAAATCGAGAAAAAAAAGTTCCAACTTTGAAAAAATTGCAATTGTTTATAAAAATGCACTATTTAACTATTGAAAAACAATCGAGAGGAGGTATGGTATACCAATTTTGAAAGCTTGTGGAATAGTGAACACATCTGGTAGAAAGTCATTTTTTGATATTACAAACTATGTTTTCAGAAAGCGGCATTTTCCATACATATTCAGTTTTGTGGCAGTATTTCTGGGTTATTAACAATCCCATATCAGCGACTGTTTCATTAAAGCCGCAACGACAAATCGCGCGCAATAATGGGAGCTTCGTTTATATTTGCCTGTTTACTATTTACTTTCAGGAATCGCATACGTTATAATCAATCATAAATTTCTGTTGATTCCGTTTTTGCAAGTCATCTAACGCTCGTGGCTCTTGTTCTCATAGCTCTTTGTAATTTGTCGGGCCTAGTGAATAAGTGGGATTTGTACTAGTTGTCGGAAAGCCCAAAATTTGACCTGCACTACGGCAAGTATTAGCAGCAGTTCACACCCATGGCAACTCCATGGAGAATACCTCGGACACGCGAGCAAGGACAACATATCATAATTCAAATTTCACTCTCAATAATTTTCAATAATTCAATCTAATCTTCCCTGGCCCAACATAAATTTTCTAATTTTCCACACCAATCGGTTCAGTAGTAAGGTCAAGCTAAATACGGGTTATGTACAAAATCTATGTCTCGGTTACCGCCCAGTTAACTTTGAGGTACGATGCTGGTCTAATAAGCCAATCATCATATGTTCGAATCTCAGCTAGGCGGTGCTGCTAGATAAAATTAGTAGGATTTTTGCACTAGCCCCGTAACTGTCCTGTACTCTAACAGCCGGCCGCGAAGTCTGTCGATAGAGAAGGGTCAAGTCTTAGAAAGACGTTAAAGCCCAAGGGGCCATTCATATACCACGTGGACAGCTTAGAGGGGGGTGGGGGGTATGAAAATGTCCACGCTTGTCCACCGAGCAAGTCCACGTGGACAAGTTTTTTTTTTCATACAAAAAATAGAAATTATAAACAGCAATATTGAATTAATTCTACATATTAGCATTAACCATTGATTAGTGATTGTTTTTGGGCTCAAATAAAGTTTTATCTTCTAAGGCATATGTTAACCTAAACACATGAACCGAGCATTACGAGAGCATTATCTGGCATAAATCTTATTGAAAAGATTAAGCCTGCGCTAGTACTCATAGATGTTGATTGCCTAGCCTGAAATTTGATGTAATGCAATAATAAAGATACTATTATTTTTTTACAACCGTTGTCTCCTTTGGGAAATGATAAAGGTAACGGAAGAATCCACGAATATTCACCAGTCATGTGACTCATTTATCATTTAGGTCGCGCTTGTACCAAATGTGGATTGCATTTTGCGTCCATGGGTAACGCATTTCCAAAAGGATTCGTCTTCAGAAAATTTTACGAATCATATCGCGTTGGAAAGGTTTTGTGTTGTGTTGAAGTAGACGGCCAAGATGAAGTGCTCCGGTTAGACAAAGATACTCTGGACAGAGAAGAATCGTCAAGCAAAAGTCAAGCTGAAACGGACTTTCTTGTAGGACAGTAGACAAGATCACAAGAATGCATACGGATTCTTAGTCGTTGCGGAAATTGGAGTTTTTCCATGCATTCCATGCATTGTATTAAAATCCGTATGCAAATTGTTAGGACCTTAAAGTAAAACGATACTGAATCCCAACATGGCCGGAAATGTAATAGCGTCCATGTAAGGATATGGGTGCCATCGATGCGGCATGTTGGGATTCAGTACCGTTTCACCTTAAAGTCCTAACAATTTGCATACCGATTTTAATACAATGCATGGAATGCATGGTAAAACTCCAATTTCCGCAACGACTAAGAATCCGTATGCATTGTGTCGGGGCCTTCAGACTGGAGTTTCCTTTCACGTAAGCTTTTTCAATAAATACTGCATAAATCAAGTTGAAAACAAAATTTAGCCCAATGCATTTCTGTTTTGTTAAATTCTGCATAAGGAAAAAAATTTTCACGTGGACAAACAGGGAGAGGGGTTGAGCCAATGTCCACGCTTGTCCACGGAGGGAGGCGGTGGGGTTGAAAATTGGTATTTTTCTGTCCACGTGGTATCTGGATGGCCCCCAAGACTTTGCTTTTTTGATATCTCGGTTGTGCGGTCAGTAAACGACCCGAGTTCTATATTCGGTAGACTCCACAGAACACTGCTAGTGTATAGAGACCGGTCCCAAATTCACTGTCTTTTAAAGAAAAACCCAATAAAGTGATACACAGCGACAGACTTGCTTTGCAATATTAACGGGATATGAGCAGTCATTAATTTTTCATCAGAAAGCTCAATTTCGGAAGCAGTTAGGTTCAAAACAGGGGCTCTGTTTTCAAAAATGTATTCATTGCATTCTTCTTGTCAATCTGAACAGAGTGAGTATATTTTTATGAACTGAATTTTTATTTCAAACCAAAAAATCTTTTGAAATTTACAATAACGACTCATTTCACCTTAATGCAATGTGATGCTCCAAAGTTATTTAAATAATGTGCGATCCTTTCGTGGGTTAACAAAGGCTCCGATACAAAAAAACAGCAATTCTGAAAACTAAATTAAAGTTTCAAAACATTTGTCTTATTTTCACTTTTTGACAGTACTTAACCTAATCTCAAGTTTTTTAGTCTTGACCTTGAAATGTGGTCATACATATATATTAATATTTTTTGAAACGATGGTTCTACAATTGATGAAGGGACGGTAGGGGAATGAAATGAAAATTTTTTGGTGCAGGAGGGGAAGAGCGGAAAGGAAGGGGGGGTATTGGTAGCTATACTTGACAAGTAGTCATTTTGACTCCTACCTTTTGTCCAATGCTGGAAGGTGCATGAGTCGAACCAAGCTGTAATCTGAGATTATAACCGAATTCGAACCCACAACACCCGCCAGGGCATATGGTTCGCTGGTACTTGTACCTTTGAACCATAGAGGCGCTGGACAAAAGGAGACCGCAAAATTCACTTCTCAAGAATAGCGACGCGTTTTGGTTGGGTTATCGGCACATATTGTGCTCCAGTATTTGTAGTAGTACCAGTAATGGTAGAAACACGAAATATGTCACTATTTTTGCAGGTTTGGTACATATTAATAATGAAACGAAAATTAAGGGGACATAAACGACTAAAACTTTTGAAAACTGCATTACTTTTTATATTACAGCGTGCGTGGAACAACCTCGACGGAATAAAACGCCGCTCCTGAAAACCCACACTCTTAAATGATTCTACCTGTAAATAGGTCGGATTTAGTTAAAGCTAGGTTGAAACTACTCAAAATGCCCTTAAAGTGTACAAACTCAAACTTTGGGTAAAAATTTCAACCAATTTTGGCGACTTGCTACTGATAATTGAATTATTCTCTATGACAAATAACGCAATTTTAAGTTCCTACTACCAATTTTTTGGTTGAAAAACTACTCAAAATCTGAGTTTGTACACTTTAAGGGCATTTTGAGTAGTTTCCACCTAACTTTAACTAAATCCGACCAATTTACAGGTAGAATCATTTAAGAGTGCACGATTATCAAACTTTATGTACGTTTTTCTCAGAAACTACACAACGTATTGGAGTAAACTTTTTTTTGTTTTGTTGGTAGTAGCTTGACAAAGACTTTTATAACTTTTGAGATTATAACTTTAAAAGAAACACAGCCAGAGAAAAAAGAAAGAGAAGACAAAATTTGATTTTTTCAGTCATTTTTTCTTCTTTTTTTTGTTTTTCTCAAGCTGTATTTCGTTTACAAAGCTCAAAAGTTATAAAAGTCTTTGTTAAGCTGCTACCAACAAAACAAAAAAAGTTTGTTCTAATACGTTGTGCAGTTTCTGAGAAAAAGGTACATAAAGTTAGAAGATCGTGGTTTTTCAGGAGCGGCGTTTTATTCCGTCGAAGTTGTTCCTCGCCGTACTGGAAAGTCTTTCGGCCACTTCCCCTAGTTGGATCATTATAAAATAGTATCAGCGGAAAAGTCTGTAGAATCAAAATCTGAAATAAAAAATAATGAATTTTTCAACAATTTTAGCGGTTAGTGGTATGAAAATCTTTATGGCACCACTTATGGAAGGGAGTTTAGCTTTGGTGTCGTTAGCAACTATGTCTAAGGAATTTATCTTTTTTTTTAAACTCGTTTATTTGATTTGGCTCGGTTGCGGTAGCTTAGAGAAGCCATAAGGCTTTTATGAAAGTAGTATATAATGATGACTGATGAGCACTGCTTACAACTATATTAGGAGATATGATCAATACACCCGATTTACTGGGGTTAGTAGGTATTTACAGTTTTCATAATATATTGGGGGCTGGGGATTTTGTCTTATATCGAGGTATAAATTGTCTTATAACGAGTTGTTTTATACAGAGGTCGTTTTATGTCGAGGTTGTCTTATATCGAGATACTCCTGTAATAGAATTTTAAGGAAACCTTTCTTTCTTTAAAGATTGCAATATAAAGTGTTACACTTTTTTTGTTTGTTTATAGTCACTTCAACAGCTTAGGTCATTCGTGACTTCTGCGGGGTTGGGATTTGAACCCGGGTCCTCGGCGTGAGCGGCGTGAATGCTAACCGCTACGCTCCCAGTTACACTTATTTGTGTAATATGGTATATGTTAAAAAAGTGGGAATCTTGGTGTAATTTAGATTTAGCGATCAGCAATTGTCGAAATTTTCGTTTATCTGTGTTTGTCTGATTTTCAATTGGCGGCGCTAAATTTTCAGGTGACGGAGCCCACCACTGATAGTATTACACAATAACACTATTTGTTCCAATAATAAAGTTGCAAAAACACTACAAGGGAGCGCCGTTTCGTTTGTATCTAGAAGCAAGCTTTGAAGCTCAATTCAAGACAAACCGAACAATAAAACTTTGATTTAATTGTAATTGGATTAATTACCAGCAAATATTTAGACGATCTGAAAGCGTATACATTGGAGGTCGCAGAGAATGGAAGCATTGCAAATTCACGTCACCGCTGAAAGTCGGAAGTGAGCGTCCCACGCGTAGAATATGCAGCAAAACGACGTAATTACGTATACTTTTTGTTCGGCGGCCTGACCTGTGAACAACGGGTACTACTGCGAGCAGAAGGGGGCAAAAAGGGATGACACGAGCAGAAATAAGCTGAAATAGAAACCATCCGGTAGCAGCCAACGCTAGTGCAGCCACCACCGTAGCGATGTATATTCCGTGGAGTATAGCTTGTCAAGAGAGTGGAAGTCCCGAAAGCAGCTGCATCATTTTGGGCAAAACCGTAGATGCTGTCGGCTACAACATAGCAGCCAGTCCCGCACTGCTGTTGCTACTGCCAGCAATGACGACGTATGGTAACGACATACTGGTAGCAGTAGCAGCTATTGCAATTTACTAAATTAAATGACAACGAATTATTACGTCCCACGATGGTAATAACAGGGGACAGAAGTTGTTGGAAGGTGGAAGAGTAGGTACTTTACAGTTGATAGTGTGTCGAGTAGAACGTGGTAGGAAAACCATAACATACGAGTAGGTCTGCTGCAGTTCCCACCGTGGCGAATACGTACGCAATCTGACACGAGACCAAGCTACCACTTGGGCAAACTTGTTTGCGAGACAGGCAAATGCCATGATTCGTACTAATGAGAAATGAGAAGATGGGTTTTCATAGATTCTGACATGTTTGATTTGGTGACCTTAGAGTGAAAGAAAGCACGAAGTTTATCGTGACATCAATTCGTTTGTGCACAATTCCATTACTTAAATGAAATTTTCCAACGCGAATAGTTTAACTCACCCATCTGACGGCAACACATTGCTGATGTGCGGCTATGTTGGTGGTCGTTTGCATCAGGAAACGATTCCACTATGGGAAAATGATAAGCTGATGCGAGATACTTTTAGTAACATGGTCATTCGTTTTAGTGCTGGTTACTAATAAGATCCATTTTTGACTTTTGTGTAAGTATGTATGTATATAGGTAGGGGAAAGCCACCTTCATTTCAAGGATTCACCTATGGTTGCAAGAAGAACGACTGTAGAGTCGAAATTGTTCACTGAGTAACTTTCACGTAAATGCTGTAAAAAGGGCCATAAGGAGTTGGGTGGACTTGTACGCAGAGGCACTTACGCACATTCCACGGGTAGAATTCCTATCAACATAAACATCCGGTTACTCGATCAACGATTTCTCGCCAACTTGCGTGATGGTTTGTTTATTCAAAAGGGAAGGGCGTTTGAAACTCCCATCGGGCCTTTAGGGGGTGCCCTCTCCCAGGTGATTCTGGCAGATTACACATACCCGTCCTCCAGACCTCCATTTGTTTAACACCCCTGATCTTAATAACAATGCAGGTATATGAAATCTATACCTATAAAAAAGGATTTCTGTCTGTCTGTCTGTCTGTCTGTATGTCCGTATGTTCCTTATAGAATCGATAACTACTGAACCAATCGGCGTGAAAATTTACAAGTAGAGGGTTTTGGGGCCAGGAAAGGTTTTAGTGATGGTTAGAGACCCCTCCCCGAACTAAGAGGGGGGGGGCTCCCATACAAATGAAACACAAATTTCTGCATACCTCGAGAACTAATCAAGCAAATAGAACAAAATTTGGCATGTGGGTGTTTTCGGTGACAAGAATTTATTCTATGGTAAATTAAGACCCCTCCCCTCTTTATAAGGGGAATTATAACTCCTCTCCCATTTAAGAGGGGGGCTTCCATACAAATTTCCTCATAACTCAAGAACTAATCAAGCAAATGGAACCAAATTTGGTATGTGAAGGTTTTCGAGGGCAAGAAAATTTTCAATTGTGAATTAGGACCATTCCCCATTTTAAGAGGGGGGGGCTCCTGTACAAATAAAATACAAATTTCCTCATAACTCGAGAACTAATCAAGCAAATGGAACAAAATTTGGCATGTGGGTGTTTTCGGTGACAAGAATTTATTCTATGGTAAATTAAGACCCCTCCCCTCTTTATAAGGGGAATTATAACTCCTCTCCTCTTTAAGAAGGGGGGCTTCCATACAAATTTCCTCATAACTCGAGAACTAATCAAGCAAATGGAACCAAATTTGGCATGTGAAGATTTTCGAGGGCAAGAAAATTTTGTATGGTGAATTAGGACCCCTCCCCACTTTAAGAGGGGGGGGCTCCTGTACAAATGAAATATAAATATCCTCATAACTCGAGAACTAATCAAGCAAATGGAACCAAATTTGGCATGTGTGTGTTTTTGGAGACAAAAATTTTTTCTATGATGAATTGGGACCCCTCCCCACTTTAGGAGGGGGGCTCCTATACAAACGAAATACAAATTTCCTCATAACTCGAGAACTAATCAAGCAAATAGAACCAAATTTGGCATGTGGAGGTTTTTGGAGGCAAAAATATTTTCTATGGTGAATTAGGACCTCTCCCTACTTTAAGAGGGGGGGCTTGTACACAAATAAAATACAAATTTCCTCAAAATTCGAGAACTAATCAAGCAAATGGAACCATATTTGGCATGTGGGTGTTTTTGGAGGCAACCATTTTTTCCATGATGAATTGGGACCCCTCCCCACTTTAAGAGGGGGGGGGGCTCCCATACAAACAAAATACAAATTTCCTCATAACTCTAGAACTAATCAAGCAAATGGAACCAAATTTGGCATGTGGGTGTTTTTGTAGGCAAGAATATCTTCTATGGTGAATTAGGACCCCTCCCCACTTTAGGAGGGGGGGCTCCTATACAAATGAAAAACAAATTTCCTCATAACTCGAGAAATAAACAAGCAAATGGAACCAAATGACATGTAAGTGGTTTTGGAGGCAAGTTTTTTTCTATGGTGAATTGAGACCCCTCTCTTCTTTAGAAAGCGAGTTATGACCCGTCTCCCCTTTAAGAGGGTGGGCTTCCATTCAAATGAAATGCAAATTTCCTCTTATCTCGAGAACTAATCAAGCAAATGGAACCAAATTTGGCATGTGGGAGTTTTAGATGGCAGAAATTTTTTCTATGGTGAATTACGACCCCTTCCCCTTTTAGGAGGGGGAGCTCCCATACAAATGAAATACAAATTTCCCTATAATTTGAGTACTAATCAAGCCAATGGAACCAAATTTAGTATGTAGATTTTTGAGTCTTGAATTTATTTTATGATAGAGACCGCTCACCCCTGTGGTAGGGGGATATGGACTCTCATACAAATAAAACAGAAATTTTTGCGAAACTCAAAAACTAATCGAACTCGAGAAATTCGAGACTCTTCCATAAAACATTAATCAATAACAAGACCTATCTACAAGTAACTCTAGATCATTCAGGACGAGACGGCCGCGAGTGTTGCCGGCGACCCGCCGTCGGAAGCGCCGCCCACTGTGGGGAGGCAACTCCCCGCAGAAATCACTACTGTCTAGGTTTATTTATTTTCCTAGGTCTACCTGGGTTTCCTGGAACGAGCGAGTAAGGAGAGGATCGCGAAATGGTACTTTCCACAAAAAAGTTTTCCGTGAAATGGTATATTCCGCTTAAGGTTTTTCGCAAAATGATATTCGGCGTAATGTTGTACAATCATGGCGAATATTACTATCCGCTTTCTGGCTATGCAATGAGGGGACAAGGGAGTTGTTTTCTGCTTTACTGTGAGGAAAAATTGCAAATTTGTATATTAAACTGCCCATTCCAGGTAACTAATAAGCCTTAACGTAAGCAGCAAATCAGCGTATCTGGCATTTTATACTGCACGTTATTGTATGTTAGCTTTTTGACTGCATAGGTGTTGTAAATTGCCATCCAAAATTGTACTCAAATTCTTCGTGTCGATAATTAGCTGTAAATTAGCATTGTCAGCACTATAAGAAGGTTATCAGTAAAGTAGCTGTATATTTTGCCAAAATAGCATTTAAGTAGCATTTAAGGCGACTTAAAAGCTTATTGGCCTATATTTGAATAGCATTGGTGTTGCTTATTGGTTTTCTGAGATGCTTTCATAGTTACGTAACTGCTAAAATGAATCATCTAAGGTTAAACTCCTCAGAAACTTGCAAAACTCGAGATTGTGACAAAGATCATCCGAGATTCATGATTTATGTACAACACAGGTTAATTTGTGGCAATACGAAGTTTGTCGGGTCGGCTAGTTTGATATAAAAATAAAATAGTAGATGTAAAATAATAATCACTGGGCCTATTTCATATATAACACAGCATAACCTGCAAATATAAATAAAAATACTATTTCTATAATTGGTAACACAATGCAGGAGACACAGTTTTGACTTTTTTGCAGCTAAAATAATTTTTATACAAAACTCACAATTGATGGTTGTAATGATGGGCAGAATGCAAGATCGTGTGATCGACTGCAAGGCGATCTACGAGAGGATGTATATGTTATGGTTCGAAGGCTGTTTCTTTAACTATGCCGTCATAAAAGTCCACACGAAGGTAGATCCGACGACGAGAAGAAAGCATTCTAAGCGCTGCCGGAGGCAACATACGGTAGCTATTCGCCACGGGTCATCGGAGATATCGCCTTCGTCGACAGAGAAATGAAATGATGGTCGTTGTTTGGCCCCATATCCTGTACAGCAACACGTACGACAACGGAACGGCCAGCGATTAACGGCAGCTTATCGAGGTCTGGTGATCAGAAGCACTTTCTTTACCCGCAATAATATCCACAAAGCCGCCTGGTGGTCACCTGATCAACGAACATTGAACCAAATCGACGATATTCTCATAGATGTCCCGCCTGGAAAATCGCCAACATACGCTCCCTACAAGGTGTGAATATCGACTCGGATCAATGCAAAGTAGCAGTCATGTGCGCTCAAAACTATCGATGGTATATACTACGCGACAAAGTCAAACCTGCTGGGTCAAACATTCGGCGATTAGACAACCCGTTAGCTTCTGAGTGCACGAAATAGAGAGGAAAAAAGAGCCTAGAAAAACTATCTAAGCATTGCAACGAGGGAGAATTTGGTCAATCATAAACGAGCACGGAATAAGTTGGACACAATCCTGAGGAGTAAAAAGCTCCATAAAGAGGTCAGAGATCGTAAAGATCTAGAACAACCATACCAGGCTAATGAGACGCGCAAGCTCTATGACAAGGTGAACCAATCTCATAACGGATGCACACCGAAGCCTGATACGTATAGGGACAAGAAGGCAAACCACCTGCCGGCAAACGAGCGCGAGATGGTCGACATGTGGAAGCAGTTCTTCGATGAGCATCTCAATGGCGATAGTTACAGAAGGAAACGGAACGGAAGTTAACCTATGCAGTTAAGATAATGCACGAAAACGGTTATCCGAACAAACTGACGTTGCTGGTCAAAGCTCTCCTAGACCGATACATCAATACTAGACACCTTGGGATGGCGAAGACAATCTACGCGAGACTAAAACCGGATGCTAGAAGAATCGAGTTACAAACCAATGCGTTAAAACCCAAATATATGGTAGGAAGAGGCTTTAGAGAAAAGAACGTTCGCCTCCCACGAACAGTGAGGTGATAAACCACTTGCTGGGTTGATGAGCTAATTTATTTGGGATTTTGTGCCACCGCCGATAATAATACGAGTAATAACATTCATCGACGGATTCAAACTGAAGGTCGGACCTACTTATTCCTCCTCAAAACGCCTCAATGAAGTCAAAAAACTGACGATGTACATGGCTACTCAGACCGGTAGTCCTCTACGAACTAGAGTCTGTAACTTTTCTTACGGAACAGACGTGCACTTACCGTATTTGGACGAAAGGTGATGTAAACTAGTTTTGGCAGAGTACAAACGCAAAGCGAAGAGTGTCGCAGGCGTAGGAACCACGAGCTGCAGGCACTGTTTGAAAAAAGTTTCCATTGTTCACCTGACGAAAGTCGGAAGACTACGGTGAGCCGGCCACGTCGCAAGGATGCCCGACGACTATGCATTGAAATCTCTTCTCTTCGACACCGACAGTGTTAATAGAGGGGCTCAGCGTGCTTGATCTTTTTACATTAATCAAATACAGTTTAAATTATTAGACTGTCATATTTCAAGAATTTCATCTGCTAGAAACTCTACCACGGTTTATTTACAATTTACATCATTATACAAGATATCACGTGTTAATATAAATATACATAATGAAAAATGTGAACTAGTTGTATACTACTGAATATTACGTTAAGATTTTTATCCCATCGCCAGAAATTTTTACAGTCTAAAGCACATTTACCACACATATCATTTATCGGAATCTTACTTTCATACATAGATTTAAATTATAAATTACCTTAAAATCCTGTTGTTCACGTCGTAATGTGTCGCTTGCTCCTTTATGTTTAATTTATGCCCATCCGGCTGACGCAAAACGATCATGGCGTGCAGGCCACTCGGTGGAGTCCGATGATTAATATAATATTTACATGTTAAATTGCGTGGATAAATGCCAGGATAGTTGGGCGATCGTATTCGGCAGATGCTGTGCGGGTTTCAATGTGGAAGAACGATACAATACAGATTTCCCATTAGTTCGTTAGTCAGTAGCTTGGGGTACGGAATGTGAATCACCAGCACCGGTACCGTCAGCTTCAGCGATGCTTCCCAGTGAGAGAAATGACGTATAGAAATCGATTTTTCATTCGGGTACATATTCTGAAGCATTTTGAGACTGCTGAAGCCAATGAATGCTTGAAGCGACTACTACGGCACGACGGATGCTGGTGAAACAACATGTGACACTGTGTCGGAAAACTGGCTTAGATTTTATTAATACAATCAAAATATTAAAATAATATGAAAAAGAAAAACAAACAAAAACACGCGTACTCGTTATTCAACATATCTACACAAAACTTATCAAACTTTAACCGGTAATTTTTGAAAGCATTGTTAGATCTTTAGCTTCAGTGTGCATTTTGATTAGCAACGAATTCAGTTAAATTATATGAGTCAATCTGAACGATTGAAAATAAATTTGATAGAGTGAGCCCCTTCAGATGCTACAGATACGAAGTTGGACAATTTAGAACCGGTCAAATTGGAAACATCAGCTAACATAGCCGAGTGTGCTGCCTTCGCCTATCCCTATCACTACTGACGCCACACAATTGTTATAACTATCGATGGCTGAGAGCGGTTGCTGACAAATCTAGTTTCGCTCAACACTGTGGCTTGATGGGTGGCTCACTATCAGCATTGGGTTACGAACGGGGGTACATTGCTGGGCTACAAAAAGTTGGTTAGCCATTGCTGATTTGGCATTTAAAATGATAAATTGTTCGATTTACGGATAACCGAAGTCACCACAGATTTACTCGTTGCATACGAATCATATAGAAGACAAAACAAGAATCAGTACTATTGGTTTTGTTGAGAGAAACTAATAACAAATAAACTGTATTCACGAATTCAGCTGACCAACTGACTTACTATAACGTTATAAGAGCAATCCATCGCTTTAGAATAAAAAATACTCAGTTGAAAAAGCGCAATATGCATCAAAATCTAGCATGGCTTATGTCTAAACAATTCTATACTTTACGCCCAGATCATCCCGTAGGTGATGTAAAGTGACTGACCGATGTAAACTGACTTACCGTTTGTCGCAGTCATAAAAATTTCTATTGCAGTACGTTTCCGGAATGAGGTCACCATTCCATATCCTGTTATCGTACCTAAAAAATAATAATAAAAAGGTATAAGTGACAAAAAGAGCCTGAACATTTCAGGGTAAACAAGGTAAACTGTTGGATAAGAGGGAACCCAGGAAATATGATTGATATGGAAGTAATTTATTTCTGGAGAATTTCATTATTACCAAGTGAATACCGTCTGGTCTGCCGGTGCACAGTGGAAAATATTGGGACAAAACACCCAAAATGGAGTTGTAGTTTTTCATGAAGTATTATTTTTCTATGAAAGTAGACAGACTAAATAACTTAATTCCAAAATATCAAAGTACTGGGAATGATACAGCTTTTTGGAGAAATTTTTGAATCTGAGGTTTGTGGGACAACTTCTCATATTTTTCATTCAACGCAAGTTTCGAAAAATTGTTTTTAATCGTATCCTGTTAGGTATTTGCATACAAAAAAAACGTGATTTGGTATTGAAATGGTTATAGATTAGCACCTTATTTTGCAGATTGACGAAAATCAAGTACACTCTAAAATATATTTGCTTCAAATCTCCAAATAGTAACACACATGTGACTTCGCATTTTCAAAGTTTAGCATCTTTTTTTGGGAACGGAAGGTAACCGTCATTTTTTCATATTTTATGTAGAATTTAGTCTACTTTCCAAAAATCATATCCGCATTTTGCGCAGATTTTATAGAACCATGTGTTTTTAGGGAATTCTACTTTGTAATTACTTCAAGCAATACTGTTACAGATATTTTTAAAGTAAATCTTTGAGCATTTAGCAGGTATAGGTTAGTACCAGGTCGGCAGAGCAGAAGTGACACTTTGATATTCAAATTCTAGTGAATAAACATGGTTATTGGCTGGAGAAAGCGCTATTTTTAAAATTCAAAATTTATTTTTAAATGTGGCGCAACCTTATGATTTGCTGAGTGTTACAAGGTCATTACTACTTCTCCTAATTATCCCAATGCAAAAAACACAAAATAAAAATAATAGTTCAAGTAGTTATGAAACCTTTCTTAGAGAATTATTTTAGAGACACCCTAATTATTGATTTTTTTAATATTTGAAAACTTTAAGTTTTAGTGGTCAATTTGGTTCACAGTTATATACAAAATATGTAAGTTCCATGCTACTTTGCCAATTTTATTAGTTTTGTCTCAGTTTTGTTCTGACTGGCGCCACTGTGCGGTGTACCCGGGATGAATGTCAATGAAAAATGAATGCGGTCAAATAACAAAATCGGGCATGGAAATCAGTAGCTATGTTAACGGCTGCCGAAGAAATGAAGATTTTTTTTGGAACAGCATTGTTTATTAAAATTATAATAAATGGCTACGTGTATCATTGAAAAAATGAATACGTGGGTAAATAAATTTATGATTTAAATTTGTCATATTCACGAAAATAAATGTCGAGGCCAATTGTTATTAAAAAATATAATTTAATCCATCTAGGTATTTGAAATAAATCTTTGTTATACCATCTTATTTACCATATAAGATTCAAATCGACACCTGGGACGTCACATGTAAAAAAGGATTTCAACTCATCATTTATTTCACCGAACATAATCAATAAATATCATAGAGAACAAAATCCATTTATACATAGGCGAAGTGACTAATCTACAAAAATAGAACTGCATACCGGAGCAGCTAAAGGTAAGTAAATATTTTATCTTATTGACGGTTCAAAGTAGCCGGCAAATTTCCAGACATCCTAATGCAATGAGCAGATATTCTCTTTAGCCCATCAAATCGGTGTTAAATTTCAATTCAATTGAATCCAATTCGGTATTCAATTTCGATAATTTCACTAATTTTATTTCGAAAAGTGGAGTTTTTTGTTGCTTCAATAAAGTGTATAAATATTGTCGAATATTAAAATTTTTGTTCAATAAATCAAGGCCAAAGTAACCCCGTACCCTACTGAGCGAAAGTAATGATGTTTAACATCTTCACTTAATTATTGAATTTTCTTAAAATATGTATAAATAGTTTATTTTTTTAAATCTAATATATCCGGAGATATAAGCAAAAGAAAATAAGAGGTTCGACAATAACCTTTAAAACCATTTTCATTAAAAAATTAGGCGCTTTCATTAACCGGAGTAACCAGCAACATGTGAGATTTATACTTTCCGACTTGAAATAAACAATTTGACAAAATTTCTTGGACGTTTCGCGTGAAATGACCTTAATATATAAGGCAATGTACATTGCAAATTATTTAATATTTAATGCACTGTAAATTATTGTAAACAACTTTGAAATTGGTTCGAAAATCCGCGTAAATCAATTGTTTGTGAGCTCTACAGCCTAAAGAACTCAAAAAAATGAGTATAAGGAGTAGACCAAGCTCATGTTTTTTGGCTTGACCTTGAAATGCGGTCAAGCATATACATTAATATTTTTTGAAACGGTGGTTCTACAATTGATGAAGGGACGGTAGGGGAAAGAAATCTACAGTAGACGGAGCAAGAGGCACAATTTATGTCTAAAAATAACCCACACCAGATACGTCGCTACCTTAATAAATGGGTTGTGCAGTCTCCTTTTGCCCAGTGCCTCTGCGGTTCAAAGGTACATGGGTACCAGCGATTCGCATGCCCTGACGGGTGTTTTGGGTTCGAATCCGGTTATAATCTCAGATTATAGCTTGGTTCGACCCATGCACCTATGAATTTTTCAACACTGCTGACACCGTAAATAGGTCTCCAGCGGTTGAAGAATTCGAGAAAAAGTGATCATTTGAATCGATGAACATCCCTCAAGAACATACACTACTCGCCTGTCTCGCCGATAATGCACGTATCAGCTTTGAATTTTATCACGAACAGAACCTCATTGTGAGCATCAGAATTCGTTCAACAATTGAATATTGAACATTGAGTGTGTTCGATTTAGCGGATATACGATGCCCGGGGACGCTGGAAAGTATTCAAAATAATATTCCCACGAAAAGGGAATAGTTTAAAGTAGTGTTAGTGGCTTTTCAAGCAGCAGAAGGTGCGAATTCGCACTTTTGCGTTGCACACGATATTCGTATATTCAGCGATGCTATGAAGCGTGAATGTATGTGACTCATTATTATAGGCGAATTGAACCACTCGCGTCGATGTTTTCTCATGATAAAACCGTGTGCGATGCGTATATATTTTGCGAGTCTTCCAACCTCTGTAGGTCTCGCATTTGCGCTTAGGGGAAGAAAGAACTTTAAATCATCTATACCCTATAGTAAATAGTTGTGTTGCTTATTTTGTTTTTTGTTTGATTAAAGTTAGTAGTTAACTGCTTGCCAATTCATGTTTTTATTGAATAGTTATTTAGGCATTCCGAAAAAAATCGGCCTTTCGTGATTCGGCCTTTCATGATTCGGCCTTCTGTGACTGTTGTTGAAATTCGGCCATTTGAATTTCGGCCATTCGTGATTCGGCCATTTGTGTTTCGGCCATTCGGTACCAGCCCGGACAAAAGGTAGGAATCATTTTCATTACTTTCGCCTACCGTCCCTTAATTAATTGTAGAACCATCGTTTCAAAAAATATTAAAGTATAAGGAGTGTTAACGCTTTTTGCACGAAACTGAAGTGCAAATTCAAACAATCGAATTTGCAAAACTGGCGAAAAAAAATCTTTCGATTTTGTCTGTCTTTTGGTAGGGGGTATGAAATGGGGAAGGCAAATAAGAAAGCGACCAACATAGCTCTTGCCATCTCAAACCCCTACCTAGCGCCTCCATGCGGCCATACCCGGTAATGTTCTATTGAGTAGCTGAATATGCGATGATGCTAAATAATGCACAAGGATATCAGAAGGAAAAATTAAATTAATTATTAGAAAGTAATATTAGAAAGTAATATTAGAAAGTTCACATTGGATTAATCGGTCTGGTTGTGATGTGCGTGGAAGGTTATAGTTATAGAGGGTTAAACAAAATCAACTTTCTCACGTTTAAATGTAAACACTTGACTAAGAAAACATTTGTTAACGTTTTGCTCCGAGGATGAAGGCATAGACCTTCGAAACGTCAGCCGAAAACGTAAAATAAAGTTTTCGTAAGAAACCCGAGACCGAAAAGCCACATCTTTTAATACAAATACAACGGTCTATTATAATTATCATTAATTATTAGATATTAGATGCACTGATGAAAACTCAAATGACGCAATTATATTAATTTTAACGGATTACTAGTGAGATTGTTCTACTTTTGCCCATATATGCTTTTAAAGTGGGTGTTCAACTAACGTACCCATTTCTACAATCGTAAGGACACGGCCAGGTGTATGGTACTTATGGTGAGTACGGTTGTCTATGCTATGCTATGCTATTTTGTTTGTCTTTTGGTAAGTTTTTGAACAACAAATAAAATCTATACCTAAAAAAAATTAATTTCTATCTGCATGCTACTTATTTACATATACACTGAAGTCGCTTTTTACGCAGTTTTTTTTTCACGCGGTTTTTTTACGCGACTATTTTTACGTGATTTTCGGAATTTACGCGGTTTTCGGAATTTACGCGGTTTTTTTACGCGGTTTTTGGAATTTACGCGTTTTTTACGCAGTTTTCGGAATTTACGCGGATGTGCTCAAAACGTCTATTTTTTCGCGTAGTGTTCTAACCGCCTCGTCAGATATGTGAAAATGCTAATAAAAGTACACATTTAAATCCATTTTTGTTCTCTTTGTGCCTTTGGAATTTCACGCACTAAAATAATTTAACACAGAAGCATAATTTTGTAAATTTTTTTATGCTTTTAAGGGGTGCAATAGGAAATAAAACTGTTGTAAGATTTTCATTTATATAAGTACTTTCAAGATAGATTTGTTGCTGAATTGCTGGAAACTCTGTTCTACTACGTATGTGATATGTATTCTTTATTTGATGATTGGGAACTGGCAATTTAGTCAATTCAGTGCTTCGTGCAGGTCGACAGAGGCCAGCTGCTTTTTTACTGATTTCAGTACTTGTTTCCACTATCGTTTTGTTTATGCTAAGTTGCTAGTAGTAGATAATAATCTGTTATGAACAGTTATGAAACGTAGAATCGTGATGGTTTTTGCCAACACCACAGACCCCCCCCCACCCCCTTGAAATTGGCATGCAAAATCGGGGGGTAAAAAAATTATTCGTCGGATATAAGTCAAAATATTTTCATAAAATCAATTGTCTGTGGGCTCTACAGCCTAAAAAGCTCGAAAAATGAGTATTAACGCTTCTAACACGGAACAGAAATGGAAATTTCGAACAACGGAATTTCCAAAAATCGGCA
Source organism: Sabethes cyaneus (assembly GCF_943734655.1). Taxonomy (NCBI): domain Eukaryota; kingdom Metazoa; phylum Arthropoda; class Insecta; order Diptera; family Culicidae; genus Sabethes; species Sabethes cyaneus. Next base: position 215,797 of record NC_071354.1, on the reverse strand, counting down.
AAAAAAATTTCATTCGATTTTGTCTTTTTTTTTCATATATTTTGCAAGGAAAATAATAACGGATATATAAAAAGCAAGAATAGCTTTAGTTTTCACGTTTAAACTTTAAGTAAAAATGCTAAAACGCAGTTTTTTTGCTCGATTAAACAAATCTCTTTGTATTTTTTGAAACGATGGTTCTACAATGGATGAAGGGACGGTAAGGGAAAGTAATGAAGAAGGATTTTTTTGGGAATGGAGGGGAAAGAGTGGAAAGGAAGGGGGAGGGGTAATAGGGCGCTACGCTTAACAAGTTGTCATTGTGACTCCTACCTTTTGTCCAATGCTGGAAGGTGCATGGGTCGAACCATGCCCCCCCTTCCTTTCGACTCTTTCCCCTCCATTCCCAAAAAAAATCCTTCTTCATTCCTTTCCCTTACCATCCCTTCATCAATTATAGAACCATCGTTTCAAAAAATATTAATATATGCCTGACCGCATTTCAAGGTCATGACTAAAATCACGAGGTTTGGAAAAATCTCTTTGTGTTTTTTTCGCCCTCGGTTTCGCGGTTCAGTTGCAGAAAATTAAGCTGAAGTGAGTTATGAGCTCCGTTCCAACATACCCTATATTCCCACTTGCCCCGGGGTACCTCATAGAAAAATTTTAGACAAAATAACAGTTACAAACTTTATTCAAAGCTAACAATTGCTATTTATTAGATGAAAAAAGTTATACAACGAAACTGTTATGTAACCCCTAAAAAATCTAACTCTTTAATTGCCAAATTAACTACTGTATTATGTTTAATGTAATGTTTAGCGTCTTAGTAGAATACCTGAAACGATAAAAAAGAAGAAAAACAAAAGTTATTTATATCCTTTAATTCTACTACTGTGTTTTATTGATAAATACGTATATTAACATACTGATTAAGGTCTCACGTCGGGACCGAAATACGTATTTATCAATGAAACACAGTAGTAGAATTAAAGGATATAAATAACGTTTGTTTTTCTTCTTTTTTATCGTTTCTTTTATTGCGCTTCGTACGTCTATCTAAAGTAAATTAGTGATCTGGTGAAATTGCACATCTTCACAGAGGATATTGTGCCTTGCAGCAATTTTACGGGTCCTACGCAAATTCATATTTTAATGATTATCCTGTACTTACCAAATACATTAAAAATATACTTGTCAAGCAAGGATTGGTGCAGTGGGGAGGCAATAACAAGAAACTGATGGTTCAAATTGCTAAATTGCAAGCATGTGTGGGACACGCAGAAAATAACCACGCAAATAATTTTCGCGCGGGAGTCTAAAAAGGTGAAATCTCCGCAATAACAAAGCTCTATGTTTTTCAATTTATAAGTAATCGCTGGTTTTCTGATTTTTTTACGTAATCATTAAAAAAGACAAATATGCGTTGAGTTTCCTTCCTTTATTCCTTTCCAAGTTACTTTTTCAGCAGCATTTGCCTAGCCACCAAAAACAAACTTTACAAAGATTTGACCTCATTTCATTCGCGAGGTGCTTGTTCCAGTCTACTTCTATAAATTTATCAGTTAGGAATCCTACTACCAAACTCTTCGCCTTTCGGTTCGTTTCTAGAAATAACTTTTTCCGCAACTTCTGTCAGCAACTATAACACAGACGCCGCATCTAGAAACATCTGGACATGAAAACTGCAATTCTTAAATCCTAATCCACCAGATTTTCTAATCCTAATTTGTATGTATATATGTATGTATGTATGTATGTATGTATGTATGTATGTATGTATGTATATATGTATGTGTGTGCAATTTGGAGTAGAGAAATTAAGCAAAACTAATAAAATTTGCAAACTTGCAATCTTTCTTTCATTTCATCATGTTTCCCTAATTTCTGATTCTACAAATATTTTCGTCTGGAAAAAAGATTGAGTGCGTGTATATGTTTCTATAAACTACGTAAATATCGCTAAAAATAAATAAGGTGTCGATAAAGTAATTTAACTAGGGCTCCTGTGCTTTTTTTTTTTAAGTTGTAGAAGGATATTTGCGATCTGTATTAGTTGCCTAAATAATGAGATGATCACTGATTACAAACAGATAGTGAAATAGAACTTGATGCTATAAAACAAAATTTTTTATTACATAACACAGAATCTAACCACCTTCAACATCCTCTTCCCCCCACCGTGTGTGCAACGTACTTTATGAACGTTTCTTTATTGCGTTTAGCGAATGCTTAACATTCACTTGTTTGCGTATAGCTCATTCGCTAAAGCGAATTAATGAATTAGCATAATAACAATCAATCAATATTACTATTTTGCTTCAACTTTACCAATGACAAAGATGAAAAATCGTAATTATTGATAAACATGAAACAAACCCAAAATTGAAATGAAAAAAGTCTTACTAACCTTAGTTTTGCATCGGTATTGCGAAGGAATTTAAAGATCACTCTAAACTCTAGTCCGTTTCCTACCCCACCTGAGCCGCCTCTTCCATTGCTACTAACGCCACTGATTGGTGGTAACCGATCCAACCGCAAACTTACGTTGACCGACCGGGTTTCACTATAGTAGACTGTATATCCAGCGGCCGTTCCGCACCACCGACCATCTAAATTAGGTAAGCCCTGTTCACGAATCGTCATAAATCCCTCTATGCATGTTTCGTGGTGTCCTGCTGATTGATAATTGTGGTCACTAAGGCCACCAGGTATTAATCCTGCTCCGCCGCCGAAACCATTCACACTGTGCACAAATTTTCCTATGCTGAATTTAGCGAAATTGAGCTGAAACAAACAGAACAAAAACGAATCAATACCATTGAGCAGTAATTCGAATGTCGGTACCATTACAACCTGCTAAGGCTTTAATGATACCAAAGTCGATGTTGGCATCGTAAGAATACCGGTACATATTAAAGGAAATACTGAATGTTAAAAAAGTCTCGCAAGGATTTAAACCACAATGATCATTAACAGCAATCGACCTTTTCACTGTTGTAGTTATAAGCAATATTTCAACACTCGCGGCTATTAATTGTAGTGCTATTTAAGGCCAAGCCAGTGCACTAGAGAGAGAAAAAAGACAAAGCAAAACTTTCAATGAGAGTGCACTTTTATTAGATTGTTTCAGGTACAGGGTTTACACACAATGATGTATTCGAAAAACTATGTTGTAAACTATGTTCAAGATTTTTAAAATGTTATCTTTCTCGTTCGCTCCAACGCTGTTTGATGCTAGCGCTGGCTCGGCCTTAACAGGAACTAATTAAAACTATTCAGTTATTTTGGTATATTTTATACGATTTAATGAATTGGTTGTAAAATGAAATGGAAACGCATGGTGTATTGTTTTTCCTACAAGGAAATGGATATTTTCGGCAAATAAGAATCAAAAATATCATGCTACTTTCAGAAATATCTGCCTTTTCCCAGAAATCCGTGTAGAAATATCCAGGTGACAGATTAGTGGTTCAAAAGTTACGACTTTTTAAAGACATTAATTGCAAAACACTTATTTTTGGAGCCATCGTAGCCCAAAAGTAAGAATCTAGAGGACCTATAGTAAGAAAATTGACAACGTAACTCAGTGCCGCGAAGTGTTCTGTAATCATTCAACTTAAATAAGCTTCAATAAAAGAAATGACACGTAACACATATTCAATTCGTCGAAATCAATTGGCTAGAAGGTTGATGATAAGCTTCTGAATCGGTTGCTTTAAAACTTGCGCAGTATCACAAAGCAAATGTCGATGAACGGGGGGAGAAAACAATAACTGCAATCAAACAGCAACGAATCTCAAATTATTATTACGAAACCAATTCATGCTGACTCAAAAAAACCGCGCATATTTGAAACAGACAGCTTATAAAATTTAAAGTTGAAAAAAGTTAAATTTTATAAAGCTTCCAAGAATTTTTCGAGCAGCATTGAATTGAGTCACGCGAAAATTGTTTTGCAAAAAAAAAGCTTTCTTTCCTGCCAGTTAGGTTTCATCAAGGTGAGTCAAGTGAGTCTTGACTAACCTTGGGTTTCATGATGACAGGACAACTCGAGAGAGTGAGTTGCTTTGTTAATTCTTTTATCAAGGCTTCTTTAGGAAATGTCTTGAACCAGCTGTCAACTGCGCCACCCTGTTAGTGAAATGGGAAAGCTATAGAATGCCGCTAGCTAGTTACACGCTAAATCCATTGCTCATAGCAAGCAAGTTGATGTACCAATACATAGTCAGTGGAAACATTGTGCATACCATGGCCAACGCTAGTTACCATTCTGCTAACAGAAAATCAGTATAAATTCTTTTAAATGCGTTTAAAATATTCCTAACTATTCTAATTAAGATTGCCTCTAGAAACTTTTTATTCACCTTTACGTGGATTTGTTCATGAGCAGTATGGTTAGCATTGGTTACCATTCTAATAACCTTAGCTTCTATTAGCAAAATTTCGCATAAAATTTGGACTGAAATATACACAAAGTTTTAATCATGTTGGCCTATAAAAACTCTCTATCTTCCTTTAAATGAGTGAGTTAATTCAGGCACCGATCGCACGCTCGGCATTCACTCAAAAAAATCGACATGTCGCATCCACGTGAAAAATCATGTAAACTTCTGTACAGCAACTTATGTGAACTTCATGTACTAGTTAATGGGAAAATTGATAAAATTTACCGGGATCGCACGTAAACTGGTTAGTATGAGTGCGAGTTACCAACAATTCACGTGAATGTTACATGAAAAGTGTGATGGATGAGAATTACCTATGTTTTCACGTGAACTTGACGTGCTAATTTTTTTGAGTGTTGGTCAGTAGGATATATCTATTGTGCAAATTGTTTTTTACGCAAAACTTATGGTTTTAAATTTTATGTATGACAATCAAACAAATATTTTTCAATTATCACTCAGTTTATAATTCATACGCACGACGCCTTTGAATATCGCTCTGCCAATCAGGTTTTTAATTTTAATTTTATAAGTTATATTTATTTTATTTATCAAATATTTGTAACGCTCGATTTTGAAGTACAATGTAACAGTTCGTCCTTTGACTCAGCACGATTTAAAGTAAACTTTCCTCAGAACGTGGGTCCATTATTCTTATCGTGCATAATTAAAAACTTTCAACAAATCCCTTAAATCCTTTCAGTCCCTCGGTCCACTTACTGACGGTTATATTTCCGTCAGCTGATTTCAGAGATTGAATAGTTGAGATTCTTTGGGAGCTTAGGCTGAAATGCCGCAAAACACATGGTAAAAGCAACTACTTTAGTACTAGATTTTATTTATTAAAGCTTTCTACCGACACTGTCATTCATTGAGCAAACACTTCTTGTTGGGAAAACAGAAAAGAATAGAAAACTCTTAATGCCTTTTTTCTACGAAAATGTGTTCGAGTCGGTAATGTTTAATCATAAAAAAATTCTCACATAACAGGTGAACCAAACGAGAATGGACATAATCCAAATTCAGGCAAAGCATGTATGCAAAATAGTTTGAAATAGAATCGGAAGAATCGTCGGTTCGCAACTCAGTGATAATGCTTTTAGAACCAATTTCTGCCGTGGGGACGAGAGTTATAGCACCCTTTCTGTACTGGATATTTTGTCGCCAGTACATGCTTCGTCTGAAGCTTAGATCATTTAGAAATAAAGCGCTTCATTTTAGCGATAGCTCCCAGTGGTCAAATTCATAAGCTTTGAAAGTGTTTTGTTGTGTACAAGCAATTCAACTCGGTCTATTTTTTGTGCATTTTAAAACTAACATTGCTCTGATATACGCGTGCATGGCGCTTTATCTCTGCATATTAGTGTTGATAGGAGGAAATGCTTATCAATTTAAGGACTATATTGGCACGTTTCACTGTGCCTGATTTTTAATTTCAGGTACCTATAATAATTTTAAGTTTGTCATGAGATTTTCGAGCCACCGTAAATCTCGCATGTGCATAATATTTCTCGATAAAAATTTTCAAACTATAGTCATTATGTAGTACCACTACTATTATATTTTATTTATAAAAAAAGGTGTATTTTTGATCTTAATTTTCTTAATTACTGGCTTTACAAGAAAATTTCCGAATATCTAGGTTAGTCTCATACAACCGGTGCTTACATACTGAGAATCGTTTCGTATGGTAATTTAGCATCGTTTGCTTGCGCGTCTCGCTCGTTGCATTTTTCCGACAGCGGACAGAAGACCATTTTGAATTCATTCAAAACCCAGTTAGCTTCGAGGTACGATGCTGGTCTAACAAGCTAGTCGTCGTATGTTCGAATCTCGGCTAGGCGGTGCTTGCTAGTTAGAGTCAATAGGATCGTTGCACTGGCCCCGTAATTTTCCTGTACTCTTACAGCCGGCTGCGAAGTCTGCCGATAAAGAAGGGTAATGTCTAAAGACGGTATAAACCCATGGCTTTGCTTTTATTTTGAATTCATTTGAGCACACTTAGATGTGCTTATATCTCGCACAGTCAATGTTTTTGATGAATTGCCAAATAAACCAAATAGCCATAGCTTTCGTGCATAGCAACAAATGTCTATCGGTATTTAATAACTGACTGCGCGCGATTTCGAATGAATCGAATATGTTGATAGCACACAACTTTCGCTGCGATAAACTGCGATATTCTTATATCGGTATGTCGGATAACTACATGTTGGCCACGTAACCAAAACGTCCTCAAATCGTACACGAGCTCGAATGACAATGATCGCACCACCTGCCTCGGTGGATCCAGATCAATTCCTTTCTACTAACAACAACTCCTTCCTGTGACACTTGTGGATGATGCAAAGGATTCCTCGATCTCTAGTAGCAGCAAGTGTCGAACTAACATTCCTTTCCCTCCCAATTTGACCTGCATGGGCTTGGCCAGCTTTGCTATTGATCATCACAAAGAATTAGATCACCAGAAAATGCACACTTAGAATGATCTGCTACTCCCAAGCATCATTCTGATGGTTCTTTGTGCAATTTCAGCTGATCTAGATCAATCGTGGGCAACTCACGGGTGGTCAAACTATGCTATGCTATGCTAAAACTAACATTGCTCTGATATATGTATTCATCTTACAGTAGAGGCATTCCGCGGGGCTTCGCAAATGAATACTAAATGTCAATTTCCGATTTAGCTGAAACGTAGCATAGATGTTCTCTATAAAAAAAAAAGATGTCATTTTATATCAGTTATTTTTTTAGATCTCGGCTACTTTTTTAAAAGGGCGCATTAATAAATGGTATTAATGAATAAAATACTTTACACATGGATAAATGGTTTGTTTGATCGAAATGCTGTCTCCAGCAAAATTGTAGATAACAAAATTACACTGTTAAAAAAACACGCGCACAGTAACAATTTTTTTTTTCGTTGAAAAAACGAAAAAATAAAACTAAAATGTTAAATATTTCAAAATATTTTTGGTATTGTTAGTATTTAGTATAAGCTAGTCAACTGCCAAAAATTATCTTTATCGGTTAATTGACAAATTTTAAATCGCAGCACTGTAAAATTTCACTCACTTCGGTCCATCACTGAGTGCAACCATAGATATGTGAATCAACCTAAGTAAAAATCCAACCACAGGAAGTGGATGAAAAACGATCATCTATAGAATGTTTCCTTTCTCCTTAGGCATATAATGCTGTGTACAGCGACAACATCACCTCGGTAGATCGTAAAAGTATTATGGTACGAGTGAATAAAATGTACAAGAAAATAAACCAAGCATCGGAGTGGAACCCATCATCATCAGCTCATCATTATCGAGCAGACAGACAACCCAGCCGAAACCTTAAACGACAAACAGTGCCCAGAATAGGGTTCGTAAGCTGTACGACTAGATGCTGACAAAACGCGATAAATATGTCTTGGTCGATGGTACAACTTATTCGAGAGCCGATTTCAATCAAATCCCGAGGATTCTACAAGGTTCATGCTCGCGGCGTTTTTGGGACAGATAAGACCATGAATTCAAAAGTACACTCAAGTACTTTTTTACACGGTTGTTTTTTTTCGATTAGTGAAGAACGGTGCAACTGAGGGAGTATTTACAAACTACGGGACCATTTATAAACTACGTGACGAAATCGATAATTCTTGCTATTGGTATTGTTTTAACCAGACATCCAAATAGTGGTAAAATTTCCATAAGAATTGGATCAAGTAAGAATGGTAACGTAGGGACTTGCTAGCGGTATTTGCGGATGGTGTGCAAGAAATGGACAAAATCCTAATTTTTTCCCAATTATTAACCACTGTATTAGAACACGAAAATAGGAATATATAGTTATTTATTTAATCAAACATTGTCAAACATTGTGAATGGAGGTATTTTGAAAGGCATAAAAAGTAACATGGGGAAAATTAGCTCTTTGTAGAGATCTAAAAGCTTAAATTTGATGAGTGATTTCTTAAAACAAACTGTAAGCTTTCGACGTATTTTGACTCTATTAAGAATTGGATTTTATGAGATAATTTTTCTATTCCAAATACTTGTTTGCAAACAATAATGTTTACAATATATTTTTGATTGTTTGTAGTGTTGCAATAATCTAGATATTCTCAGATATTATTCAAAACCCGAGAAGTGGGCAACAATTGGGTGGTGGGCAACAATTGGGTGGTGGACAACAATTGGCAAACTACCCTATGTATGTATGTATGGAAACTACCATCTATTTCAGCAGAACAACCGTTCACGGCAATGGGCAAATTATTATTCATAATCTTGTGCTACCTGCTAGGATGTATCAGTCATCGGATTTCATCCATCCGATTGTTTTGTGCCGAAAGCATTATTGGAACTTCGAATTTCGCAAACGTATTTTTTACGAAATGAAGGTACGCAGGGGCTATTTGAAATGATTTTTTCAAAGTTCGTCTTCAAAGTTCTCTAATCAAACTATAAAATAGTTGTTTTCGAATCTGCTGGTGTTATTTATTAGCTTAGTCCAATGACTCTCGATAAAAAATAACAAATAATAATAGTTGTTTTAAATAAACCGATTATTAAAATTGTTGATGCGTATGTGCGGTCGTAGCGGGGTAAGTTGAAATTCTGAACTAGCATGCGTTAAATAGGGTACAGGAGAGTATTTTCAGCAGGTTTCTAAATTCAGCCTATTTGCCTTTTCTTTGGCCAATAAAAATACTTTGCCGACATACAATTTTAATATGTTATAAGTATTTTTTCAAGACTGTAAGTAATCTACTATTTTTTATTCAAAGAACGTCAAAACCATTTGTTCTTCCACTAAAACTAGGCGATAGGCCGAAAAAATAGATGCCATCGCTTAATGGGCTGAAAATACCCTCCCGTGCCCTATTTAAATTTGGTTTCTCTATTTACGTAATATGTTCCACAAGCCTGCAAATCTTCAGAATTGTTACGTAACTAGATCATATGTTTGTAAGCGGAAGGTAGAGAGTATGATACACCAAAGTGAACATTGAGTTCTAGACATGAAAATGAAGAAAATTGTCTCAAGGCCATACACTCCTAGAATGAATGTTTAGAGTCTGTTTTATAATTTTATTCAGCTCTGAGACTAACACTGCAATAAAAACGAGTGAAAAGATCAACAAAAAAGTTTAAAACATTCAGTTAAATCTTAAAAGTTAAAAATGAAATATTGCTCCAAGCAAAAGCTTGTTTCGTCAATATTAAATACAGATTCTCTCGGAAGGAATGTTGCGGGTAACATCTCAGAGCAAATCGAAGTAGCGAGAGATAAAAAATGAATCAGCAGCTCGTTTCATGGCAAATTCAACCGATTGTGGCTTCATCAAAGATAAACCGTGCCGGCGCTTGACATTTAAAAAATAATCATCTGCTGGGCACACTATTAATGAGCAGATTTAGACAACCCGAAAAAATGTTTGTTTAAAATTTTCGAATAGCAAAAAGTAAACAAAAGGACAAAATGCATTTTGTCACTTCGATATTCCATTTATGACAGTGAGAAGGAGCATTTAGGGAACCTGTTCAGTGAAAAAATATTTAGCAGCAATTCATCATTTCCGGAGAACATTGTCGCTCCCGTTTCAACTTACCCCGCATTTCAGCTTGCCCCGGTGTACCTTATATCATATACCGAAAAAGTTGAGATTCGCTACAATGATTTCACGTGAGAATAGTCATCAAGGACAATCTCCTTTATGACACCCGGATGTCTACAAAATAATTCACATTTAGATAGTCAAGTATGTATGTATGTATGGGGGGGGATCCACCATCAGTTCAAGGTCCTGCCAGTGTATGTGGGTAGTCTTACAGTAGATCCAAATTTGATTGTCAAATGAATTTTACACTAAAGCTGTTGTAGAAGGACCAAAAGGAATGGGGCGGACCCACAAGCAGAGACACTTGTGCGCATTCTGGGAGTATAAGTATTCCCTCCCAGCATTGGGATCCTTACATGTAACAATCAATTTCGCTGCACCAGCTTTAACCCACGTGATGGTTTGTTTGTTCGAAGAGTGCAAGATAAATATTGTTTCAGACCTTCAGGAGTTCCCTCCTAGTGCTTCCGGTTGACTCCTCACTCCATCCTACAGTCTTTCTCTCAGTTCACATTTAGATAGTCAAGTGTAACAAAAGTGGTCGTTCTAGCATTCGCATCTATTCTGGAAGAGTGCGTTGTGTCACATATTTACAATCAATGCAGTTCATTACGGTTTGATTTTTTTGTGCCGTTCTATTCCGCAGCACGTATAAATTATAAATATCATAACTCAAAACGGCGTCATTTACTGTCATTTTGGCGTGACGTGTCAATTTAAATTATCCTCTAATTGAATATCATAATCCAATAAACGGCAAACAGTACTATTTCAAATTAGCATATCGAATCAATTGTGTTCTTTAATTCTGTAATACCCAACGCTCCGATCACGCTCAACGAACGCGCCAACTTTCCGTCCACTTATAGCTAGGAAAGTTGTTTCATCGTCATCGGTTGGTAATTTAATTTCAAACTCCTGAAGCAGAATGCAAATTTAACTTTTCCTTTCAACTTCACATCCCCATTTCTCGCAGTCAGTGGAGAAAATACCAGTCAGAACAGCGTACGGCTGAACAGACACCTGTTCAACTCATTATTGCATAAGTACAAATAGACCGATTGACAGTGCAAGCCGCACCACTGGTAATCGCAAATCTTACACTGTGCTTCGCTTTGACAAAAATTAAAATTGAAATAGGTACGTTTACTGTAGATTGTTATTTTACCATTTCAGATTCAGTGACTGTCTTCATTAGCAGCATACCATGAACAGTTGGTGTTGTATAATTCCGCATGTCTCATTAGCATGCGACAGTTTTCCCTCCTGGGAAAAAGGTTTCGAAAATTTTGACATTGAAGCCTGGGGTCAATTTAGCTGGACCAGCAGAAGTAAGAGTGTTACGAAAGTTATAATCAAAATGAAAACGAGCTGTCGATAGCAATGAGAATTGGGAACGAACATCAACAAAAGTGGACATTAGCATTGTGAACTGATAATGAAGGTATTTCGTTTCTTTAGTCATAATACATACAATATAAAGTGAAAAATATCCAAAGCTACAACGCGCGCGCGTGTGTGTGTGTGTGTGTGTGTGTGTGTGTGTGTGTATGTGTGTGTGTGTGTGTGTGTGTGTGTGTGTGTGTGTGTGTGTGTGTGTGTGTGTGTGTGTGTGTGTGTGTGTGTGTGTGTGTGTGTGTGTGTGTGTGTGTGTGTGTGTGTGTGTGTGTGTGTGTGTGTGTGTGTGTGTGTGTGTGTGTGTGTGTGTGTGTGTGTGTGTGTGTGTGTGTGTGTGTGTGTGTGTGTGTGTGTGTGTGTGTGTGTGTGTGTGTGTGTGTGTGTGTGTGTGTGTGTGTGTGTGTGTGTGTGTGTGTGTGTGTGTGTGTGTGTGTGTGTGTGTGTGTGTGTGTGTGTGTGTGTGTGTGTGTGTGTGTGTGTGTGTGTGTGTGTGTGTGTGTGTGTGTGTGTGTGTGTGTGTGTGTGTGTGTGTGTGTGTGTGTGTGTGTGTGTGTGTGTGTGTGTGTGTGTGTGTGTGTGTGTGTGTGTGTGTGTGTGTGTGTGTGTGTGTGTGTGTGTGTGTGTGTGTGTGTGTGTGTGTGTGTGTGTGTGTGTGATTTCTATTTTCAATCATTTCTTCTAGCTAATAAGTATGTGATTACCTTCACATAAATTTACCAATATAAACATTAATCATGAACTAGAAATTCATACTAGAATAAGAACAAGAAAAAACGAGATATTTGTCTTCTAGCTATCAATTACGCACCATCATCGTCTTTGCCGGCTGGCGAAACATGGAAATTCACTTTTCAACTTTTACTCTTTTGGTTAGGTTGGGATAGAAAGCATCGAAGCGTAAATTCCACTTTCATTGCCGAAAGAAGCTTTCAGCGACTGCTTCTCGTAGCCGACACGGAAAACGCATTTTTCACTTTCAATCACTCGTTCTCAGTCGGCATTTCCCGACATGAAACAACAATTCAATCACAGTGTGACAAAGATTTGTGTACCTACGATCGAAGCTGAATATGCAGGTCAGCAAGTGAATCAAGTGTCTGAGGCAATGGTGTGTTTTTCTCTCACCAACGCTAATGGAACTGCGAATAAATTGTGTGAAAAAATTGTAAATAGCGCTGGCTACGCTACTGTTTACCGATGAAGTAAAACGATAGCTATAATTTCTATCTCAAATCTGTCATTCTGTTGCTAAACACCATCGAACTAACTAGACTCATAATACTGAAGATAAATATCGTTCGTTGATTGAAACGTGCATTATTTCCTTCATTTTTATAGGTATTTAATGATTAATTAAGTATAATTAAGAATAATGTAGGTAGTTTTCACGGTCACTTTTGCAAAATAAGTTTTGAATATTAGAACAGAGCCGAAAAACTGTCTAATTAACCTGTTAAATTATATTAATTAAATTTTTACTTTACCTGCACAATATCGCCGTAGATACCTCCTGGTGCAGAAAAGTTAAGATGACACAGGAAAGGATGTGCATTGTCAACGTCCTGTTGCTTTTCTTGGAATTGTTGTAACTGGTAAGGTTGAAGCTGTAACTCGTAGGTACGCCCAACTTCGCCATACAGAGTTCGGTTACATACTGAAAAGAAACACAAGCAAATAAGTGTTGGATACTTCCATTGATTAAAATACATATATCACTGAACGGATTCAACAAATGTTCGCATATAAGTTAGTTTTTCCATAAATTCCAGCTGATTGATAAGACAAAAAAATCATTTGAAAATCATTTGATTTTCATTTGATTCGATAAAGAGGCGTTTAAAAAATGCTTTCTTCCACCTTAGTGTGAATATAAATCTAACAAAATATGCAATAATGGGTGACAACTATAATTTTGCAATTTTTTCGCGGCCCCTGTACTCAACAATAAACGAGCACAGAGAGAAATGAGAATATGTATTTGTTAACTCTCTCTCTCTCTCTCCTCTTTTTGTCAATATTTTTTGTTTTTTTTTATGCTTACCCCGTTTTGCTTAAAATGGCGTCGAAACAAGAAGCATATCGGAAGCGAGTTGAACACTTTTACGAAATGCCACAAAAATCTCGGCAAAAAGTATACGCTACAGCATTAAAAAGCGAATATGTTGCGGCATCGACTGTTTACCATATTCTAAGATGCCCAACAACTATTCGCAAGCAAGGTAGTTTTTTGAGAGCTTGAGAAAAAAAAATCCGAAATTTTAGTTGCCACCCGTTATTAATAAATATCTGAAAACGTTGAGGTTCGTCTTTTGATCTAGCACGTAATGAAAAATCGGATATGATTCAATGTTAACCACATGAGCAACTTACGGCCATAAACGAAGGTTTTTTCAATCCTAATACGTGTGCTGGCGCCTAAATTTATTTCTTATTTTTTATTGACAATGCGACGCTATTAGATTTGATTAGATTAGGGAAATATTATTACCAGGCAAACGTGCTCCACAAAAAGAAATCACTGCAATTACTACTCAGGTCTCAAATTCTAGAAGCTTTCGAATGCCTAATTGTGAAATATTCGATTGGTTGCCGACTCCGTAGCTTATAATTTGTTACCGTTAATCCGCTTTCCGTAATTTAAAGAGATTAAATTTTATGTTCACTGCATAGTTTGATAATAAGTGAATTACTACACGGTCCTGTTGCTGAAGATTGTGCGAGCAAACCCAGCAAACAGTTGCAGTCGGTGCTATTCATTGTCTGCCACGAAAACTAACAGCTCCATAACCACCTCCACCACCATTGTGGTGCCATTGAGCGCAAGACAGAGTACTGCGCTGTTGGTCAGGTAAATTGGTCCGCATGCAGTTCCAGCGTTTTTCAGACTAAGACTGTGAGCGGACCGGAAGAATCACATTTAACGAACGGCAGCACGATGAAAGCCGCTTTATTTGCTTGATCCGGTTTTAGTTATATATTTCCAACAACTACCGCTTGGTGTGGTGGAAGTTGTTACAGTTTTTATGTGTAGTGCTAGATAGAAAGTATCATGAATAGGCGGATAGTGGAAAGAAAGAAATTTCAATTCTTTTCAAGAAAAAAAACACAGGGACAAATGAAAGCTTTTAGTTGTGTATAAAAGTGATTAAGTGCTAAAACACGAGTGGAGCAAGCAATTTATATTTAAATTTATCAAAAAGTTATCAGCTAATTTAGCACATCTTAAAAGAAAGTTATTGGTTTAATTGTTAACTCACTAATAAAATGAAGTGCATTGTTCTCTTTACGGTTAAAATCAAATCAGGACAAACTGTTAAAAAAAGTTAGAAAATGCAGTTATTTCCCGATTTTCATGTGTAGTGAGACGGTGAAGTAGGATAAGGATCAACAGTCGTATAGTTTATTAAAAGAAATATCAATTGAACTGTTCGACTAAAACTATACTATATATACTATATAATACTATATAAACGACTATATTATAGACTATAGTCTGAAAATTGCGATTTTCGGCCAAAATTATTTTTTAGTTTTAAATTGATTCTATATTATATTTATCACAAAAGAAATGTTTTAAACTCATAAAAACTCATGTTTAGGGTGATTTAGGGGAGAATGATCAAATGCTTCATGCTAAATAGTTGCTTAACAAAAAATAAAATTATCTTCCTCTCGGGGATTCTCCTATTTTCTCACTCACTGAATTTCTCTATTGATACTAAATAAATTTAGTAACATAGATAATCTAATTTGTTAAAAGGGTACTTAAAATATTAAAGAATGGCTAAAAATATGACTATTTTAAAGTTAGTAATTTACCAATAACGTCAAATTATAGCCAACTTAAACCGTGTTTTGATACAACACACTTAGAGCTTTCAGGCGCACTGTAAGAAACTGCGGCGACAAGAGTTGTTTTTTGATTAAAGTTTATGAAAATTTCATTTTTATTATACGTTGGCTATGGCGCACCTCATTCATTTAAAAGTTATTTTCATTTCATTTTTAATAGGCTAAGTATCAGTTTTAAAATGATATACGACAATAATATTAACAACAGTTCTAACAAAATAATTTTTTGATATTTTTAAAATGACGTATTTTTCAAACTTTTGAAATTGGCAACTTTGACGGCTTGTTTCAACATAATATTTTTTTTATCAAAATTTTATACGCAGATCATTAAAATATAGACAATTTACTACAAAACCGCGTTTAAGCATGTTCTATAAAATATGAAATTTTATGTTCGGCAATTTTAGCCGCTACTTTATATGGAGCCCTCCTTATGTGCATATGCTAAAACGTAAGCAGGGTTTTCTTCGTAAATTTGCAATTAGCTAACGCCATTTTGTATGTTTCAGTATTCTTTGCCTTACCGACGAAACAACCGCCACAACTCAATTTTTGTAAGCAGCAGGCTTTACCATAACAAATTCATAAAATTTGAGTCTTTTCCTAATACTCACTCTGGGAATTTCTCGTCGGTATCCACTGGCAAAATATGCCACTCAATGTCACTGTCATTGTCTCTTACCATCTAACAAGGTAAAAAAAGGTAAGCATTTGTTGCCAAATAAAATTTTCATCCATTAGTTGACGCTGCGCTACGAAAGATAGGAGGGATCAGCTAAGTTTCTTTCACCTCTCTTGACGAGTACAAGAAGACATTGTTCCACAAGCAAATACTTCCCGCAGATTTCTATCTGAGTGTGTGGTATTCGAAAGTACGTGACATAGTCCGTATTAGTGCTAATGAAAACTTGTTGTTGTATGTTGGCCATGGAGAAAATTTTGCTCCTTCGCAGCAGCTGTTTTGGTGTCAGATAATGTGAGAATCCATTTTGAATTGCCCTTGTCTCTTCCATATATCAACCATTTTTTCAACACCATTTTAGCCACATCAATTTTTCCGAAAGCATGGAAGATTGTTAAAGTGATTCCCATCAAAAAGAAGGCAAACTCCAATCATCTCACCAATTTAAGACCAATAAGTTTGCTAAGCACGCTCTCTAAAGCTTTTGAAAAGATCATGCAAAACCAAATGCCACACTTTGTAATTGAAATGAATTTCCTAAGCAAGTTTCAATCCGGAAGTTTCAATCCGGATTCAGAAGCTCTCACAGCACCGAAACAGCACTTATGAAAGTCCACGATGATATCGCACAATCAATCGACAAACGTGGAGCCACTATCATATCATTAATTGATTTCTCTAAAGCCTTTGATCGCGTCTCTCACTCCAAGCTGGTTTACAAACTGTCGTCTTTATTCCAGTTTTCCAGCCAAGCAGTCAATCTAATCCGCTCTTATTTACGTGGCCGCAGCCAAGCCGTGTTCTATAACGGTAAAATATCTTCATATCTACCTATAGATTCTGGAGTCCCTCAAGGATCCGTGCTGGGTCCCCTGTTACCCACAGTTCTGCAATTTTCCTCAATACATCTCTTTGCAGATGATGTCCAGATTTATTACTGTGCCCAAAATAACGAAAGCACTCAAAACATCTCAAGAAAAATTAATCATGATTTGAACAATGTTTTTCTTTGGTCGCAAAGAAACCTTTTGCCGATTAACACCTCCAAAACTCAAGCAATGATGATCAGCCGATCTAGAACTTTGATGGAGACACCATCGTTATTCATGAATAGTGAACCTGTGAATTTTTCTAGCCCTGTCAACAATCTAGGTATGATTTTTACTTCAAGTTTAAAGTGGGATCTCCAAATAAATGCCCAGTGTGGAAAAATTTATGGTACGCTTAAACGTTTGAATCTAGTCACACGTCATTTCTCAGTCGATACCAAAATCAAGCTTTTCAAAAGTTTGATTCTTCCACATTTTTTATATGGGGATTTTGCGTATTCGAATGCTTCTGCGGCATCTCTAGCTAAACTAAGAGTGGCTTTAAATTCCTCGGTTAGATATGTCTACAACTTGTGTAGATATTCCAGTGTATCACATTTACAAGCTTCATTATTAGGTTGCAAATTCACTGATTTCTACAAGTTCCGGTCATGTGTTCATGTGCTTTAATGGTCATGTGCTTTAATATTCCATCTCATAGATCATCATACTATAACGAATCATTGTTCGTCAGAGGTATAGTAGTTTGGAATCACTTACCGAATGCAGTCAAAAATAGTACTTCAAAACTAGTATTTAAACGGAATCTACTATCAGAGTTCAACCGCACGAATTAGTTAAGCTTCAATCGAAAAAAAATTGTTTATTAGTTTGTAAGACAAATTTTTCTTTGATTTGAATTATATTGCAATATCAGTCTCCAATTGTAACAAATTAAAAGGCAATAGCCTTACGTTACGAAAAATAAACAAATAAATAAATAAATAAATAAATAAATAAATAAATAAATAAATAAATAAATAAATAAATAAATAAATAAATAAATGTAACCGATTAAAATAAATTAGAATAAATCAAACAACGTTAATTATATTTTGTCCTGATCCACTTCTGATTGGATTTCTTAAAAATGCAAAAGGTTGGTTCAAATTATTTTGAAATACCAAAGTAATAAAGAAGACAAAAAAGGGTTTAAGACATTTATTTGCTTTTTCGTATGTTTGAGGAGCCCAGCAATAATGAAATTAACAATATAACACTGATTATATTTTGAGGAATAATAAAACCTATTGGATTGGTATAATATACTAACAAAGGCGATAATCAAATAAAATTAAAGATCTAATGAATATTGACATTCTCATTACATCGATATGAATATCAGATTTATGTTCAAAAATTACGGTGGCAATCACAACAAAGCTCTGATTATAATATAGGAAATGTGCTCGAAAGTGTCAAAAAATTATATGTTTAATAAACCAACAATGTAAAAAACAACATGTAAAATTTCAAATCAACAATGGGCGAATACACAAAGGCGAAAGAAAACGTTTGAGGGCATTTAACAGAACAATCACAGATTTTGGCAGCAATGAAAATATTGTTGGCGGTGCAATGATTCTGTCCTCAAGTTTTGAATATATGTTGCATATCATTAGACAGTTAACTGCAGTAGACGGAATTAGGCGTTACCTAACCTCATCGAGTCTACTTTTACAAAAGTTAATTTGACACCCAGCACAACTGTCCACATGTTTTTAAAGTATATTTGGAAATAAATTGTATGATTTCGGAGAGATCGCCATTTTTAACCAATGATTTAGAACAGCTGTAAGAAACAGACATTTTATGAAAATCCGGTAGTCAAATAACCATTCCCTCAAAAGATAAACTTCTCAAAAACGCGCAAAACTTAACCTATACTTTGAGTACATCCAAAATTTACAATTTCCGTCATTTAATTCAATTGGTGGCATTACGAAGTATACCTTGTCAGCTAGTCTATATCTATACCTATAAAAAAGGATTTCTGTCTGTCTGTCTGTCTGTCCCTATGTTCCTTTTAGAATCGAAAACTACTGAACCGATCGGCGTGAAAATTTGCATGTAGAGGTTTTTGGGGCTACGGAGGTTCTCTCGATGGCAAAAGTCCCCTCCCCCAACTAAGAGGGGGGGCTCCCATACAAATCTATGCTTAAAAAAATGGATTTCTGTCTTTTTTATGTTCCTTATAGAATCGAAAACTACTGAACCGATCGGCGTGAAAATTTGCATGTAGGGGTTTCTGGTGCTACGGAAGGTTCTCTCGATGGCAAAAGTCCCCTCTCTCCACTAAGAGGGGGGGCTCCCATACAAATCTATGCCTAAAAAATGGATTTCTGTCTGTTTTATGTTCCTTATGGAATCGAAAACTACTGAACCAATCGGCGTGAAAATTTGCATATAAAGGTTTTTGGGGCCAGTGAAGGTTCTTATGATGGTTAGAGACCCATCCTCTCACTAAGAGGATCTCCCATACAAATGAAACACAAATTTCTGCATAACTCGAGAATTAATCAAGCAAGTGGAACAAAATTTTACATGTGGGTGTTTTTTGAGACAAGAATTTTTCTATGGTGAATTAAAACCTTTCCCTACTTTAGGAGGAGGGGCTCCTATACAAATGAAATACAAATTTCCTCATAACTCGAGAATTAATTAATCAAATGGAACCATATTTGGCATGTGGGTGTTTTTGGAGGCATGAATTTTTTCTATGATGAATTAGGACCCCTCTTTCTTTTTAGGTGGGGGGCTCCTATACAAATGAAATACAAATTTCCTCATACCTCGAAAAGTAATCAAGCAAATGGAACCAAATTTGGCATGTGGGGGGTTTGGAGGCAGGAATTGTTTTAATGATGGTTTAAGACCCCTCACCCCTGTGGTAGGGGGATAAGGAATATCATACAAATAAAACAGAAATTTTTCCGTAGCTCAAAAACTAATCGAACTCGAGAAATTTTAGACTTTTTCATAAAACATTAATCAATAACAACACCACCAAAAACTATCAATAGTAACATTAGATAATTCAGCGCGAGACGGCCACAGGCCGCGAGTGTTGCCGGCGACCAACCGTCGGATTCGCCGGCCACTGCGGGGAGACAGCCCCCCGTAGAGATCGCCTCTAGCTAGGTTTATTTATTTTCCTAGATCTACTGACCTCTATTACTTTCCTTCAGTTGGGTCACTCCTGCGAAATGGTACTTTCTACGAAAAGATTTTCCGTGAAATGGTACATCCCGCGTAAGGTTTTTCGCGAAATGGTATTCTGCGAAATTCTATATTCCGCGTTACGGTCAACCGGGAATTGGTGTTCCGTAAAATGGTATTCGGCGAAATGGTTTGTAATGATAGCGAATATTTAAATGCTATCCGCTTTATTTTATCAGGCTAAGCAATGGGGGGAATTGTTTTCTACTTTACTGTGAGGAAAATTTGTAAATTAAAACACCCATGAACTCCCCAGAAACTTGCAAAACTCAAGATTGTGAGAAAGGTCATCCGAGATTCACGATTTATGTACAACACAGTTGAATTTGTGGCAATATGAAGTTTGTCGGGTCAGCCAGTAAACAATAAAAAATCTCGTTTTGGAATTTTTTATTTCGGATAAGCCTACGAGCAATTCATGGTACCGCAATTTATGTTTGTTTATGTTATGCAATTTATGATCATCTTCAAAGAGTCGTAGGTTGTTTCCATATGAAAACAAAAACAAATTTTTGAAGTCACAATTCCTACAAAATAATCAACAAAGTCTAATACATATAGCTTTAACTTTTTCTACATATTTTTTAATGTAGAATGCCGGCGTGTGCATTTATTTTAAGATGTTTTTACTATTTTGTACAAAGATGATGTCCTGCAATTCCGCAAGTTCACAAAAAATGGAGCCAAATAATTGACTCGATAACAACGCCCCAGTAGGGGTTGAATGTATGAAATAAAAGTCAAAATGTTTCCGCAACGATAACCTCATTAACAGTTTTTAATAACACGATCGATTGATCGTTATTGTCTCTGCTATGTGCCTTTTATTTTTGACTCACCGGTTGTTAATAATTTGCAACGGAACAAACGGACCACAAATAAATATCTACTCGCTTGCTTGATTTCGCTATTGAAGCGGATTATGCGAAAGGCCGGGCATGTTACGGTTCGGTGATACTCAATTTCATCCACTCGAAGCTTATTATCACAATTGTCGCCGTCGTCGTTATAATCATTCATCAAAAACGCAATGAACTTTTGGCTTGATGCAAAAGTGAGTGTAAAAATTTGTCGCTAAAATGTAAAAGAGGAAAAGAACATCAAAATAATGAAAACACTGATTCGACTAATTGCAATATAATGAAATCCTTTGTAGTTGTGAAAACGTAGCGAAAAGAGAGGACGTTAGCGCTAATCAAAAATCCATTTCTTCGCTAGTTAATTCATGCTCACGCTACCGATTACAACCGAAATAAAAGTGACTCAAGAAGCATATCTTCAACTTTGAAGTTTGCATATATCATAAATCAGGGTCCCAGTTAAAGAACAGCTACTTTCTATGCTATTTTCAAGTTCCATGCCACGTAAACCGTACCAACATGAATGCAATTCACAAATAATTGCAAATAATTTTATCTTCCATCTTACCGTATGCGTGGTATTGTCTAGCTTTTTTTCAGTATTTAGTATTTATTACCCAGGAGCGTAAAGGTAATCCTTTTTCAATTTTGCTACCTGCGGATGTCTTAGTATTGTGCATCATAAAACTTAACTTTAACTAAATACTTAACGGCTAACATTAATTGCGATTCCAATATTCGAGGCAGCCCCTCTTAAAACTGTAATCGGAGGTATTGCGTTATAGTTTATCACACCTCTAACGAACTGTGAGCTTGAGTTGCTAGTCGAGTTGTTGGGAGGAATTATCAGGTTCTGTAGTCGACGCCCCTGGGATGTAGGCTAACCGACGCGTAAGGTGTCGACTTGATATCATTTGTTATTTGTTCACCGCGCGCGATGAAGGAGTACCGCAACGTCGTAGTAAAGTTGTTTGCGAGAGGTGACCGACCCGGCGACATATTTTGGCGGTTGAAATCCCACGGGGTGAAGCGGAATTTCATCTATAACACCATCCGTCGGTACCGAGAGACGGGCTCGGACAATAGCCGTGCTAGATCCGGCTGGCCACGTTCGGCGAGGACGCCAGCTGCCACCAAGGTGGTGAGGGAGCGGGTTCGTCGAAAAATGAACCGCTCGATCCGGAAGAGCGCTGTTGACCTGGATGTGTCGATCGGGACTGCCCACACCATCATGGCGAAGGACCTGGGATGCAAGCCGTACAAGAAACGCAAGGTTCACGGGGTAAAGGCCCAGACACAATGCATACGGATATTACTACGTTGCGGAAATTTGACAGAAAACCCATGGAAAAACTGTCAAATTGCCGCAACGTAGTAAAATCCGTATGCATTGTGTCTGGGCCTTGACGGAGGCTACAACGAAGAAGAGGCTGGACAGAACAAAACTGATACTTTCGCTGATCAGGAGTTCGTGTTTTCTGATGAGAAACTCTTCATCTTGCAACAACCGCACAATGTCGTAAATGATCGGCTGTGGGCGCCGACGTTGGCCAGCATCCCCCCGTCCCACATAAACATCCCGCGGTTCCAGAGCGCCGCGTCGGTGATGGTTTGGGAGGCCGTATCTAAGAGTGGGAAGCTTCCACTGGTGTTTATCGAGAAAAACGTAAAAATCAATGCCGCGTACTATAAGACCGAGGTTGTAGCCCCAGCATTACCTGACCTCTACGGGAAGATTATTATGTCTTTCAACAGGACGGCGCACCGGCCCACACGGCGAATATCGTCCAAGCGTGGTGTCGGGAGTTTGACTGATTTTCCCGATTAGACTTTGCGGCCACTATGAACCAATTTAAGAAGCTCATTTCCAAGATCTGGGATGAGATGCCCATGGACCAGGTGCGTGCCGCGTATGATTCTTATGAGAAACGTCTCAAGCTCGTCATAAAGCACAAAGGGGGGCTTCTTCTTCTCAGCAGCATAGAACCGGGGTGGCTCGTGCTGTTTCAAGCACTCGTCTCCATTCAACTCGGTCTTGGGCCACTCGTCGCCAATTTCCTAGTCGTCTCAGAAGTCGCAAATCGCTTTCGACCTGGTCGAGCCATCGTGCACGTTGGGCCCCCCTGTTCCTGGTGCCGGTGAGGTTGTTGAAGAGGACTATTTTCGTCGCACTGTCGTCCGGCATCCTTACGACGTGTCCGGCCCACCGTAGCCTGCTAACTTTCGCTAGATGTACGATGGGAGTCTCCCCAAGCAGTACCTGTAGCTCGTAATTCATACGCCTCCGCCACTCACAGCTTTCAGTTTGTACTCCGCCAGATATCGCCCGCAGCACTTTCCCCTCAAACACGGCAAGGGCGCGTATGTCCTCCGTAAGCAGCGTCACGGCTTCAAGTCCATAAAGAACTACCGGTCTAATAATGGTTTTGTACATTGTTAGCTTCGTGCGGCGGCGTATGCTTCCTGATCGTGTTGTTGTCCGAGCGACCAGCGATCCCAAATACACGAACTCCTCTACCACTTCTAGTTCGTCGCCGTCAACGGTTACCGTCCGTGGGAGGCGCGCATTTGTTTCCTTTGAGCCTCTTCCTTTCATGTATTTGGTCTTCGACGCATTTATTTTTAGCCCAATTCTCCTAGACTCCGCTTTCAGTCTGGCGTAGATTGCCTCCGCCGTCGCAAAGTTCCTGGCAATGATATCGAAGTCATCTGCAAAGCCTAGAAGTTGGCTACTCTTGGTAAAAATCGTGCCTCTCGTTTCGATGCCCGCTCGTCGGATCGCCCCCTCAAGAGCGATGTTGAACAGCATACAGGATAAACCGTCACCTTGTCTCAACCCTCGTCGCGTCTCGAAGGGACTCGAGAGTGTCCCAGAGATGCGTACGAAACACATCACTCGATCCAATGTAGCTCTGATCAGTCGCGTCAGTTTGTCCGGAAAACCGTATTCGTGCATTATCTGCCATAGCTTGTCTCGATCGACTGAATCGTATGCTGCTTTGAAACCAATAAAGATGTGATGCGTAGGCACGTTGTACTCCCGACATTTCTGCAAGATCTGTCGGATAGTAAAAATTTGGTCCGCAGTTGCGCGAGCCCCATGACACCCGCCTGATAATTCCCTACGAAACCTTGTGCTATCGGCGACAGCCGGCGTAACAGGATCTGGGAGAGTACCTTGTAGGCGGTGTTTACCAGCGTAATACCACGATAGTTGCAGCAGTCTAGCCGATCACCCTTTTTGTAGATGGGACAAACCACTCCTTCCATCCATTCCTCCGGTAGCTTTTCCTTCTCCCAAATCCTCGAAATAACCCAGTGTAGAGCCTTTGCTAGCGTTTTTCCGCCATGTTTATAAAGCTCTGCCGGTAGGCGGTCCTTTCCAGCGGCTTTATTGGTCTTCAGCAGCCCGATTTCTCGTTTGACTTCTTCGAGATCAAGTGCTAGGACATTACTATCTTCCTTGGGTGCTCCTAGGTTAATTTCCGTTCCGCCTCCTTCTACGACTTCGCCAATGAGGTGTTCATCGAAGAACAGCTTCCACATGTCGACCACCTCGCGCTCGTTTGTAATCAGATTCCCTCCCTCGTCCCTACACATGTCAGGTTTCGGTGTGTAGCCCTTCCAAGTTTGGTTCACCTTCTCATAAAACTTGCGCGTGTCATTAGCTCGGAATAGTTGCTCTAATTCTTCACGATCTCGTCCTCCTTTTGGCGCCTTTTTCTCCTCAGGAACGTGGTCAACTGGTTCCTAACTCGTCGGTATTTGGCCAGGTTCTCTCTAGTGGCAATACTTAGATAATTTTTCCAAGCATTTTTTTTCACCTCCACCGCTTGTTGGCATTCCCCATCAAACCAATCATTTTGTGTACTCCGAGGCTCAATACCTAGTGCCTCTCAGTACCTCTCCGATGGCCGAGCGTATTCTGCCCCAACCGTCTTCGAGGTTTGAAGCACCTAACTCCTCGGAAGAAGGCAGTGCCTCATTCAGTACTCGCGCGTAGTTCTCGGCAGCTTGTGGGTTATCTAGCTGCCTGATGTTCAGCCGAGGAGGGCGGCTTTGACGTGTCCGGTATACGGTGGACAGCTTTGAGCGCACAGGTACTGCTACTAGGTAATGTTCAGAATCAATATCCGCACCCCGACGGGAGCGTGAGGGGGGCTGCTTCCACCAATATGTCGTAAAGGTTCTCAATAAACACTGCTTCAATAAAAATTGACTCAGAATAGGATATCTTGTATTTTCATTTTTTAAACACATTTTTAAAGTGTATTCGAACTTATTGAACACCCTGTAGATAACTAGAACATGGATTTCTCCTCGAAGACTTGTTTCGATCCGCGTATCTCCCAGTTTGGGTAAAGAGGAACGATCGATAAAAGCCAAACGAAACATTGGTATTGCGTACATCGGCAATAAAAAAGCATACGATTACGCACCACAGGTAGTGTAATTGTATAAGGTGTATAAGGTTGCGTCGCACAATACGTTGTACGTATGGGACTGCGGGACAAAAATCAAAACTGCTAGTTTTAGACATTTTATCAAGGTAGTGTAATGCAAAAACTAGTTTGTGATAATTCAAGCTAGTATTTGCTTAAATGTCTCAAAATATTTACATAATGCCAAAATGTCCCAAATGCCAAATTCTTACGCAACCATTGCAAAAGTTTTTCATCTTTACGTGGGTTGTCAACGGCTATATAACTGCCAAAGTTGTTTGTGAAAGCGGCATTTGTACTAGAAATACTTGATCTACAAATATTGAAATATCTTGCAGAGTTGCAGGTAGTTCCAGCTAAAACCTGTTCGATCTTTGGATCTTTGAACACTTTGAACAATCATTTTGTGTATATTTTAGCTAGGAAGTCGGTGGAACATTTTTTAAATCAGTAATCAAAGTTGGAGTTCTGTTTTTTTGAAGGTCAATATCTATGGCGTTTCTATGGGGCGATTTTTTAGGAGTGAGGTCAAAATGAATTCCTTCTATAACCATTTTTTTCTACTAACTTTGATTGTTATTCTCCATTTTAAAGATTTTGATTACACGAACTATGAAACTTATACGAGTGTGATGAATAACCTTCAAAAATGAAAGCAAAATTTGTAAATAAAATCCACTCTTCAACTTGACAGTTTGAACGCTTGTAATAGTAGTTGTGGCGCTTTTCCAAGAAAACTAATACTTGTTTATATAGTAGAAGGCAGCTATAAAAAATTCTAAATACTTAGTATACCCGATTAAAAAAAAGTGAAAAACGATTTTTGTCTATGGCTCACCGATCCCGATTATGCGACGGCAAATGTCGACTCTTCAATAAAGTTCGACTCGTTGGGGCAAAGTTATGGAGGCCCAAATCTTCCGCGTCAACCATAGAGAGGAGATTCGGAGTATGGTTGAAGATGAATCGTATAAATACGTGGGATTCCTGAAACTGAAAGGTCACACGATGATCAAGAAAGAACTGCAGGAAAATTTCTTACATAGTATCAACCATACTATGAAGACTTCTCTCTCGGTCGGCAACAAGATCAAGGCCATAAACGTTTGCCGTGCCGCTGTTGACATACAGCTTCGGGTCAAATGGTCCACAACAGATTTGAAGGCGATCGAACGAGCATTACGAGTATCGCTGCCAAACATCGTTCACACCACTCAAAATCGGCCACCGAAAGAATTAGCTTACCACGTATTGAAGGAGGAATAGATGTGATTGATATCTAGGCATTATGTGCCTCACAGACGGGACCCGACTACGTCACCTTCAATTGCATAGCGTCACCCAACAATGAAGCAGTGAGGCTCCGATTTCAACAGAAGCAGCACTGCTTCCGTTTCAAACTGGCTTCAGTCAATGTCAGCGAAACGGGTTTCACTTCATCATGACTATCGGTTTCAACTTTTCATTTGTACTATTCTATCAAATATTCAGAAGAAGGCCAGCAACTTTGAATGCAAATGTATTGAATTTAAGTAACATTTGCTACAATGCAACGCATATTAAAGTTAACCTAGTCAATGTCGATAAATCGTGCATGACTTTCTGCCGTCGTCAATTGAAACAGCCACCAACTTCAACTGAAGCTTGCTGAACTGAACGTTCTGCTCAACAAACGAAGCAAGTCACTTCATGTATGAAACGAAGGTAAGAGAAAATCAGTTTCATTTATTTGTTTCGACGATGCCGGGCTCTGCTCACAGATCCAACAGTTGGGGAGATATTTCATAGAAAGCCAGAACCATCATCTAATTTACTGCACTGTTTGCGAGGCAGATCACGAGTTCAGCGCCCCGCATCTGACGCAGTAAGACTATCAGCTGAACTGCGCTGCGAAGAAAGGTCACAACGTAGAAGCAAGAAGAGCTGCATGGGACGCACCCCCATCAGTTAACACAATCACACATAAGGGGTTTCGCACATCAAATTGCATCACGAAAGAAACGCTGTAGAAAATTACCTGGAAAATTCCCTAGTCTCTCATCATGGAAGATGAGACTAACGTCATTGTGGACTTCCGGCAACCTCCGGGGCTACTGTACTTCACCGCCCAGCACAAATTTGATGTTCCGGAGGATGTAAGGATGCAGAAATTTTCAAAGTTTGCCAAGAAATACATGATTTGGCAAGTGATCTGCTCATGTGGCAAACAGAGTGCGTGACTGCCGGGACTGTAAACGAGCAAATCAACTACAAAGAGTGTCTACAGAAGCGCCTGC
Source organism: Sabethes cyaneus (assembly GCF_943734655.1). NCBI lineage: Eukaryota > Metazoa > Arthropoda > Insecta > Diptera > Culicidae > Sabethes > Sabethes cyaneus. The sequence continues at coordinate 188,152 of NC_071354.1, read as the reverse complement.
TTCCTCTGTTGAAGCAACACGAGGGTCCTACGATCTTCTACGATTTTATTGTCTGGAAGTTTGAAAAGGATCGGTCAATTAGGTAATTTTCTACAGCGTTTCTTCTGTTGTGCAATTTGATGTGGGACACCCTTTAGTCAAAGCAGCATCAAATACGTGTTTTTTCCGCTGTGTGGACTCATCACTGCGACCAGTATAGTTGATCTATTGTGATATCGCCCGGGTGTTTGCTGTATGACCTGCACTGCATTTCTTTTCGCTATAATCGCTATTGAATGAGCGATATGCTTCACGGTGTTCAAAATGCCGATGTTAAAAAATAAAATAGGTCATTTAAACAACAAATGCCATATTTATTTTGAAACGATGATTCTACAATTGATGAAGGGACGGTAAGGGAAAGTAATGAAGAAGGATTTTTTCGGGAATGAAGGGGAAGGGTGGAAAGGAAGGGGGGGGGGTAATAGGTAGCTATGGTTAACAAGTTGTCGTTGTGACTCCTATCTTTTGTCCAATGCTGGAAGGTGCATGGGTCGAACCAAGTTGTAATCAGAGATTATAACCGGATTTGAACCCACAACACCTGCCAGGGCGTGTCGCTCACTGGTACCCCCGTGTACCTTTGAACCACAGAGGCGCTGGACAAAAGAAGTCTGCACAACCCCCCTTATTAACCATAGCTCGACATGGGTTGTTCTATTTTTAGACACACAATGTGCCTCTTCCTACACCTACTGTAGAAACCACCGACCGAGAAGTTTTAGTCTAACGTCTTTTTACTTTCAGGACGACGACACTATGCAGGCCCTTACGACTTGCAAGGTACTGCGTGTGACGCTGTTCGTCCGAAAGCGTGTTAGTCCGCGTTTCTCAGCGCGGTTCTTCGGAGAAAGGCTCCGTTCCTATGAAAATTGACCAAACTCGTGACTTTAGTCATGACCTTGAAATGCGGTCAGGCATATATTAATATTTATTTTGAAACGATGATTCTACAATTGATGAAGGGACGGTCTTCATTACTTTCCCTTACCGTCCCTTCATCAATTGTAGAATCATCGTTTCAAAATAAATATTAATATATACCTGACCGCATTTCAAGGTCATGACTAAAGTCACGAGTTTGGTCAATTTTCATAGGAACGGAGCCTTTCTCCGAAGAACCGCGCTGAGAAACGCGGACTAACACGCTTTCGGACGAACAGCGTCACACGCAGTACCTTGCAAGTCGTAAGGGCCTGCATAGTGTCGTCGTCCTGAAAGTAAAAAGACGTTAGACTAAAACTTCTCGGTCGGTGGTTTCTACAGTAGGTGTAGGAAGAGGCACATTGTGTGTCTAAAAATAGAACAACCCATGTCGAGCTATGGTTAATAAGGGGGGTTGTGCAGACTTCTTTTGTCCAGCGCCTCTGTGGTTCAAAGGTACACGGGATACCAGTGAGCGACACGCCCTGGCAGGTGTTGTGGGTTCAAATCCGGTTATAATCTCTGATTACAACTTGGTTCGACCCATGCACCTTCCAGCATTGGACAAAAGATAGGAGTCACAACGACAACTTGTTAACCATAGCTACCTATTACCCCCCCCCCCCCCCCTTCCTTTCCACCCTTCCCCTTCATTACCGAAAAAAATCCTTCTTCATTACTTTCCCTTACCGTCCCTTCATCAATTGTAGAATCATCGTTTCAAAATAAATATTAATATATGCCTGACCGCATTTCAAGGTCATGACTAAAGTCACGAGTTTGGTCAATCAACAAATGCCAGTTAGTTTGTATTGCTATCCTACACCTCTGAGTCAATTTTAAAAAAAATCAATCGACGAACTTTTGAGTTACGCCCTTTTGAAGTTTTAAAAGGCAGATTGCTCATATAAAGTAAATAAAAATCTTGACACTTCCAAAATGAACATAAATCAAAGCCGGTATTTATTTTTTATGCAACATATGCCGATGTGCGACCATTTTAGAAGTTTTACGATGTATTGGGACTAACCGGAAATATTCCGGATTAAGTTATCGCTGTGGAAAATGACCACTATCGAACATGAACAAATACTTATCATGCAACACCTCAAATTACGCCAGAATTTAAAAACTATATCAATCAAAGTCAGATCAACTACCTAGCGTCACGTTAGTTATATCTGGACAATTTCTGTGAACTTCCAGGAACACCCAGGCAAGTGACCAGTTTCGTCTATAAACATAAACTTATCATGCGACTGCTGGTGAGATTGTTCTATTTTTACGCATATATACCACATTTTATAAATAAACTAGAATCGGGAAGAGGGAGAGACCATCAGAGCACTTGTTTGAAGCGGTGGGCCTAGGGAGAGTGAAACAGTCAACTTTCTAGGGTTAATCTTGGCCCGATTAACAACACATCGTGGATAATGAGCGGGCTCTTCTCCCCACCTGCTGGAGTCATTCTGCATTAAGACGGTTTATTCAACGATTGACTCAGGTGGCTTAGCCCTTGGAAGGAGATTCTCTAAATCCCTGGTACGTGTAAGTGATGTTGCTTATCGACCAATTCCCTTTTGGCCCTTCATACAAGAGTTGGGAAGCATGACCAATCGTTGAATATGTTCAACTCTTTTTGACATGATAGGCTCATTGCTATGAACGGATGTTCTGCTAAGGCAGGTGGTAGTACCATAAACCATAATTCATAAACATAAACTTATCATGCGATACCTTAAATCACACTATAATTCTATAACTAATATTCTATTTACTTCTATTTACTTTATATGAGCAATCTGCCCTTTAAAACTTCAAAAGGCCGTAACTCAAAAATTCGTCGATCGATTTTTTTAAAAATTGGCTAAGAGATGTAGGATGGCAATGCAAACCAACTGGCATTTGCCGTTTAAATGGCCTATTTTATTTTTTTAATAACGGTATTTTGAACACCGTGGATTATAAAATTTTATGCGTGCTTGTGTGTATTGGGGATTAGGGGAAGACGGGGTAAGACCGCCCCCCTAAGCGAATAAATTGCTAGCATAAAATGTGTACGAAAATTCACATTTTCTTGTTCCACACATTGAAAAGCATTCATTTATCTACCATTAAAAATTATATAAAGAATTATTTAGTTTATTTTTCCATGATTTTTCATCAATTTTCGAAACGTCTAAAAATTACTCGTTCACAACCAGGCGGGGTAAGAAGGACCACCAAAGGGGTAAGACGGACCATGGCGGAGGAAGGCGGATTGTGGCAGATTTGAAGGTTTCTTTGAGTTGTAAACACAATGTCAATATTATTAACTAAGTAAGAAAAAGTTCTTAAGGGGTTTTTAGGTACATGCTAAAAGAAGGTACAATGTTCTAAGGCACCTATGGCTAACGTCTAGTATGCTTAAATCTGATGTGAAACTGAAACTATTCAAGTCATTAATTTTTCCACATTTTATTTACGGTGCCGAGTTCCTCTTGAATGTTTCCGCAAGAGCTTCCAATAAATTGCATTGCACTTAATTGCACATTGCACTGCGTTGCACTGAATAGCTGTGTCAGGTACGTTTATAATCTTAGTAGATATTCCCGAGTTAGCCACCTCCAAAAGCACTTACTTGGATGTCCATTTGAGGAGTTTTATAAGCTACGTGCATGTTTGACTATATATAAAATCAAAAACTTTCCTTTTCCTCAATATTTAAAAAATAAGTTGCATGTGTTTCGAAGCTCTCGAACAAGAAATTTTTTAATTCTGCAGTACAATACAGCGCATTACGGCAATACTATATTTGTTAGGGGCATTGCTTATTGGAATCTACTTCCAAACGAAATTAAAAACAGTAACACATTCATTGCATTTCGGCGAGATTGCATGGCCTGGTTCAATAGAGAATATCAGCAAAATTAAAATTAGTTTTTACGTATAAAGTGTACAAATAGGAAGAACTGATTTAAAAACTAGTTGTAGTAATTTAAAAGGTTTACCTTACTCTGCAACAATTAAAGATAATAAAGATAAAGATAAAGATAAAGAAGGTATAGTTTAATTTAGACACCTACTAAAAGAAGGAACTTTACTACTAGTTCAATTTTGAAAATAAGAGTAGACGTTATTTTACTCCACTGGTTTTTATTTACTCTTTTCTTGGCGTTATTTTTGTTGATTTGTCAGCAGAACGTTTACTCTTCGAATACCATTAACTTTAGGTGAAGGTAAAGAAGGCAACGTTAAGTGAATTGGAATCATCGAATTTTGATTCCGTTAGATCCATTTACATTTACATTTACATTTACCATTTACATTGATTGTGTTATTAGAATGGCACTTGTTGGCTTCTTTTGACGTGGGAGGCTCTGTGTTAGACAGGTTGATCTCAGATTCAGGGATAATTTTTATTACAGGTGTACTCTATTTCGAAAAAGGCACTGATGAAGCCTGCAAGTCGTAAACGAAATGCGTATCTGTCAGAATAATAAAATAGTTACTCAAATTTAACGGGAGAAAGGTTGGTTTTTTCATTCAATATTTTTAAAATCTATTAAGACACTAAACAGAAGAACTTTAGGCAATTATGAGCACTATGACGTATGGCCCTTTTACCCCGTGAAAGATGGCCCGTCTTACCCCTAGCTAACAATTTACATTATTTTGCTTTTATCTCTCAATCCGTACTATTTTATATACATTTTCCGCCACACGCAGAACAAGAATTGCCCAATTAAAGTCAGTGGTAAGAGAAACGTCAAAATACTTAGCTTTTTTTGCTGAAAAACCTTAAATTTGTTGCTGCTGAAATTATATCGCGTGAAGACACTGCGAACGAAAAGTTTGTTTTGATTCTAGTCTTGACGTTGGATACGGCCGAGTGCCACAGGTTGTCTCGAAAGTGTTTAGATAGGCTAATAAACAAAACATAGTGGGGCATTTGTAGAAAATTTACGGACTTCTTGACGAAATCGATGTGGTCCCTCTTACCCCGCCGGGCCCTCTTACCCCTTGTTCCCCTACCCTTACTTCAAAGCTTGATCTACTTTACCCACTTATTTCTAGCTGCCAGCACTATCCCATATTATAGCCTCATTCGTTCCTCTAACCAGTACACTTAACTATAGGAGGGACTTTTGCTCTGTCAAGAGGCTTCAGTAGGTAAATGAGGCCTGAGAATAAGCCCATGCTAAAGTCACCTGACATCGAATGACTTGATTCTACTAAGATTCGAACTCACGACCACTCGCTTGTTAAAGCAGACTAGGTAACCTTGCGGTTACGGTTGCTGCGGGGTGATCTGCTTTCGGAGACAGAAGGATTCATGGTAGCACGGGAGTCGATTGACGATGTTATTGCAAGCCGCCAGGCATTAGCAGAAACAGCCTACCTCAATCGCCACTAGACGGTTGACAAAATTGTGCACCAACAACTTGCTTTGAAGCATAATTTGGTAAGTTGCTACCCATACCCACCCTACTACAAATACCAGCCTCACCCAGTCCCAGAAAATGACTGTGTAAAACTGTACTGGGATGGCGCGATCATCACGCATCACGGAAGAGGCGAATGAACCTCTTTGGTTTAAAACCTCTCTAATAAACAAAAAAAATCACGGATGTCATACGTGACAATCGTCCTGACATTATGGTCTACGACAAAAGGTTGATGCGGGTAATCTTCATCGCTGTACCGCAAGACCGCAATATGCATTCAAATTTCTCGATCAAAATCACGAAATACCATGATTTGGCCAAACAGTTGGTAAGTTGGAAAATGTGGTACCTTGAGTACGTATAGTCCCAGTAGTAATCTCTGCTACTAGACTAGTTGCCTGTACTCTACTGCACTCCTTAGAAGAGTTGGAGCTGCGCGAACTATCAATAATCCAAAAAGCGGTGGTTCCCAATACCGTTCTGATTCAAACTTAAAGCAGTCTCAAACTTCAAACACTTAGCATAAAAAGGCTCGTTATCGTTAATATTATGCTTATTGTGTACCACCGGATAGAGGACATTCTAACGAACACGGTAGTATACAATAAGTATAATATTTTGTCATATAAGCGATACTAAGCAGTATTTTATTCTAAGTGTTCGAAGTTTGCGACTGTTCTAAGTTTAAATCAGAAAGGTACCTGCAACATAGTATGGAGATTCATGAACCACCACAACTGATCCACTGAAGTTTTTGAAGATACATATTTCGCCTACGACTTGCAGGCTTCATCAGTTCGAATACAGACACTGATGAAGCCTGCAAGTCATAGGCGAAATACGTATCTGTCACGAATAAATATAAATAGTAGAACTTAATTGAAAAGTTTGCTTTTTCATTTAATTTCAGATAACTGATCCAACCGAAGCAAATACTTAAACATTATAACACAATAATAACCGATGAGTGAGACCTCAGAGCCTAACCTCTTTGGCAAAACGGATTTCCAGCATTACCACTGCGAAGTGAAAAATTCTGATAATAATAAGAATAATAATAATATATTACATGCTAAAGTACCTTTGGGCACATCCGTACAGACTATTTTCTAATATAGCTCGTACAGTTTACCAATCGACGTCCTTCTTCATGTTATCTTCTAAATGGAATCAATTTCCTCTTCTGACCTCAAACACCCAGCAAAAATAATCACTCCAACATCAAAAACAGCTATAGTAGATGTGCTATTTCTGCCTGTGGGAAAGTACCCTCATAATTCATTAATGGTAGATAAAATATTAACACAGAAGTTCGTTCCAAACGGTAAAATGACCAAGGAAACTAAGCTTGGCAAGCTCGCAAAGAATAGTTCCAACGCTATATTCACTTGGCTTCACTTCAGTAATGGAGCGCGGAGCAGGAATAAACAACTTCCAATTAATCTGCCAATTGATTCAATCTATCAAACAGCAAAAGTGGCTTCACGCTTCATTTTTGGCTAGTGCTCTCCCTCCGAGAGATGCTGCAAAATAAGGAAAACTTCTAGTTGGTGCTCGCTATAACAGAAACGGAAAGCGAAATTGAGCCTTCATCTTAAAAAGTAAACGCGTATCATCAATTTCGAATGCGTCGTGCACAGTTACGAACATATTTTCTCGGTTAGTTTGCCTTTATTTTATCGTGCCAATTAAGTGGTCTTCCTAAGCTGGTTGCAGAAGAAAAATGATTGTAATTCGAATAAGCAAAGCAAAGCCTTGGTGGTGTATTTTGTTTTCAAAACTTGACCTCCAAAAAAAATATTAACTTCTGTTTTTGTTTAACAAACTTCCTAGCCATCTGTAGCAGTATATGACAATTGCGGGACTAGTGCTATTGATCCTATTAACTCTAGCAGCCTCCCCTAACCGAGATTCAAATATACGACGACTGTTAGATCTGCCGCGTACGTTTTGACTAACTGGGAGACTAGCCCCAGTGCGAATTGAAAAAATATTCCTCCACCGAACATTCCTATACCGACGTACGTCGTAAACCATAGAGACACGTGGACTGATGGGAAAGATGGCTCATTGCTCTACCCAGTACTCTAACCAATAAAAGTTATCATAAATATCATATCATAGTGAATCAGCAGTTTATTAGCATTTTTCACTGCTCATTGCTGTATATCAGCTTTTTGACTACCTGGTTGTTTTAAATGGGCCCCCATTAGTCTAATTCTAATCCATTCTAATTAATCTTATCAGTAATCAGCTGCAAATAAGCATTGCTAGCACTATAAGAGAGTTAGCAGTAAAGTAGAAATATATTATGCCAACATAATTTGTAAATAGCATTTAAGGTGACTTAAATGCTTATTGGTTTGCAATTGAATTGTCATAGTCACAGGTTTGCATAAAAAATCACATATCTGCATCAAACATACAATTTTTCTGCTGATTATTACAGACTTTTGACTGATAAATAATGGAAAATAATAAAAGAATTATGCTCATTTAAAATATTATTACCGTGTAGGTCACAATAGAATTGTTTTGCGATCTGACTTTTCGTTTAAAAGTTATAAGCAAAAACGCGAAATTTACGTGACACGATTTTCTCCAAAAAAAAGTTAAAAAGTTGTGCTTACCTTTTGTTTTTGCCTTGACCTTTGTACTGAAGTCAAGCATTTATTTATTTTTTTCTCGCGGTAGTTTTTTAAATCGACGGAGGGATCAGTAGAAGCAAGAAATGCAACTAAGGTGTTGATACAGTCCCCACGGTGAGACAAGACGTGAAACGGAAAGAATGGAAAATTAGCTAATACAAATTGCAGCAACGCTATTTTTTATCAAGCTTTTTTTAACCAAGCTATAGAATTATAACCGGATTCGAACCCAACAACAATTTCCATAATTCACATTGCATAAATCTTGAACCATAGAGAACCAGTTCAAGGGTTACTAATGTTCCGCTCTTTTTCCTTCACGCCTTATCTCACTTTAATATATACAGGTAATATACAGTGGAACTTCGAATTTGGCATGGTTCGATTTTGGTATGCCTCGATGACGATAAAATTATGCCTTCAGTGTGTTCATGAAAAAAAGTTTGCGGTTATAGAATGATTTGAACAAAAATATTTTCATTGCCGTAGGACAACGCCTTAACGCAGGTTGCCAAAACTTACTTGCACCGGACGGGTAGCGGACTTTTTAAACATAAAATGGTTACCTAAAAATAAAAAATAAGAAAACTTATCCAATTTAATTCTACTATGTGTATTTTATTCAATGACAGATACGTATTTCGCCTACGACTTGCAGGCTTCCTCAGTGTCTGTTTCGTATTCTACTAAGACGCTCCAAAAACTTCATAAAATGGTTGCAATCGTTGATTTGAAAGGTCATATTTAGTCAATTTCTAACGCGTTTACAATCAATTTTTTCATATCAATATGGCACGGTTTCGATTTCAGCAACATAGGCGACACGCATTTGTTGCCAAATTCGTAGTCCTATTGTATAACATCTTTGATTTCATAACTTTCTTCTATTATTCCCTATGTCTATACAGTTATAAAAGAAAATAATTAAAAACAGAGCAAGGAAGAAATACCAAGTGCGGTAAGAAATTTGTGAGTTTGTGACAAGAGCTCGATTTTCTTCGCTCAAGCAAAGAGATTTCTTCACAACTAGACAAGTAGTAGCGCTGGTAGAACTGGATTTTTACAGGTTATAGTTGTTGGAAGTATTACTTTAGATTTGATCTCGTTCGCTTCCAATTTTTGACAGTTTGAGATTGGAAAAAAGATGTAATATCAATAGATGATCATCAGCTCAGAAGCGGCATTGATATTCAAGTAGAATTGTATTCGCATCTAGTTGCAGAGTATTTGTACAAGATAATCCACAATATGCAAGGTAATTGAAACGGTGCACAGAAGAGTATTTGGTTAATAAATCTGGTCAAAAAGGGAAATATCGAAACCATTCTTTGTTCATCATGTTGTACATCTTTGTGTTCCTAGATATCTGGTGCATTAGTTGGCAGCCACTTTGAATTCATTTGTTTTGTTTTTGAATTGCACCAGCTTAAATACTTATGTTTTTGGAGCGATGAATTTTTTTTTAAAGTTACCAAAATTTATATTCATTTTGCTTGAAGTTGGAGTCAATTATCAACGTAAATCAAAATGACTGCAATTAGAAAATATTTGCCATGTTTTAGCTTTGGAAAAAATTTATTTATAGCTTAAACATAGTTACATAGCAAACAAACATAGACGTTCCTCGAAGGCATCTACTATTTTGATAAAAAAAATGTTTTAAAATAGGTTTTGTTTATCTTCCGGGTCCGGCCGGGCTGGAAATTCGATCCCGTCTGATAGAGTAGGGTTCTGACCAACTGACCATGGAAGTACATTTTGCCAAGGTTCGTCAAGAGAGGTTTTCTGATGTTCAAATTTTTTTTCACCCCCGCTGGGTTACCCTTGACGATCGCCGAAATTTTCAAAGCGGAAACTGTTGAATGCATAAACAACGTCGATGGTTGCTAACCAATCGTACCGCGCACTTCTGTTCTACAAACTGTGAAAACTAGATCACCTATTTTAACTCACCTTGCATTTTGCGAAAATTTTGAATTCGCGATTTATCTATTTTTTAGTTACGCTAGATATTTGCATTTTTTCGCATTATTTATTTTTCTTTGACATTTTACTAAACAGAGTTCACCCAAACATCCAACAAAATAGATTCTAAACAATTGCTTGCAGTTGCTGGAAGACATCTGCATCATTGGATCGAAAATTTTAAATCTTAAAAGAAAAATAATCGTGTGGTTCGCTGGTACCCACGTACTTGCCCTGGCGGGTGTTGTGGGCTCGAATCAGGATATCATCTCAGATTATAGCTTGGTTCGACCCATGCAGCTTCCATCATTGGACAAAAGGTAGGAGTCAAAACGACTACTTGTTAAGCGTAGCTACCAACTCCCCTACCCCTTTCCTCTATCGTATGACCGCATTTCAAGGTCAAGACTAAAAACATGAAAAGATTAATCTAAGATAATTGAATACAATGAATTCATTAGAAAACACAACGTTGACCCACTATTCTGACCTAATCTCGCTCCTGTTAACTATGCAAGGACGCTAAATTTTCTGAAAAATAATAATGCCGATTCTGTACCGAAAGAGATGAACCCACGGAACGTACAAAAGTGTCGTTCAATCGAGCACTACTGCGGCCAAGTTAATAAAAATCTTACGAAATGGAAAGCAAACTGTACAAAATGTCAAAGAATTCCGTCAAAAATTTAACGCAGCCGCAAAGATGATCAACACTCTAAAAAACATGAAAGGTATCCACAAGAAGCTTTAGATGAACTAGCTAAATGTCGTTCTCACGAAGCCACTAATATGTAAGCTTTGCAATTTGCCTGTTTAACAGCTAGTTCTTTTATCTCTCAACTGCCTATTCCGCTTCATGTACTAGCAATATTTTCTTTATTCAATAGGTTAGAGCTGCAACAATGTGTAACCCTATGGGTACAGTTTTCAATGCACATACGCTTCTATGATGTTGTTTCAACATCCTGGAACTGAACGTAAACCGGTCTTGGCCGAATTGAAGCTATGCATTCAATATTTTACATTCAATATCATAGTTTTCCTATAGATATCCAACTAGTTAGTATAACAAAATCAAATCGCAGTGTCCAAATTATCTACCAGCTGCAGAAGGGACCCTAATGCACGCTATCAAATGAGCGGAATTTTTTAATATTTTGAAAATAAAACTATTTTACGGATAACTGAACCGATTCGGGTGTACGTTGAATCCGTGACCGACACCGGAAAAGATTTCGGAGCAGAAAAAAGAAATGATATTTTTTGTGCAGTATAATCGAACTCAGCATCGAGTTATGTACCAAGTAGAAGCGGAAGTGGTTTCGAACGAATGCCGGGTGGGAAAGTAGTAATGGTTATTTTATTTCCCGGAACGTAGTCGGTTTGAATTTTAAATATTTTCCTGCGGAGTGATTTTTTTTAAACCTGCTGGAAGGCGAAATGATATCGGTGTTCCAGGTGAAATATTGATGGTTCGTCCGTTGAAAAAAATATATACGAAATTCAAACTGCTATCCAGTTTATTTCCGCGTTGCGGTATCGTTTTCTTTCCAAGCGAGTGGTTTGCCATGAATGCACAAGTAGTTTGGACATTTTAGCACAGTTTAAAGTGAAAAAGTTAGCTGTTTTGAATTTAATTTTCGGTAAGGTATATAAAATAAAAGGCATTAATCTTCGGACCAAGACTGTATTTTTATTAAATTATTTACAAATCATCATTATACAATTTAACAAGCATCAGATGAAATTGACTAACGAGCGCAATAATGCTCTGCCGACGACGAAAACATTGACAATTACTACAGTTGCGAGAAAAACTTTTCCTTTTCCTGCAAATGCTCATCCGGTTATAAGACGAAAGAAATACAGGAAAGCAAGTTTCTGTATTTCGATATCCAGCATCAAAACCGCATACCCATACACCAAGAAAACCCGGAAAACTTTCCAGTTCCGAAGTTCAAACTATTTTTGTGTGCCTTCGGCTTGAATTTTCCTTTCAATGCGGATGTGCGACTTTTGTCAAGTTAAAGCAAAAACTTGCAACTGGTTATAAACTGAACACAGCATTGCGAACAGCATTTGTTCCGGTCCAAATTGTGTTCTTGTGCACAATATTTGTACTGCCCCTTCTGCATTGACTCAACTGCAGCTACAACAGCAACCGAAAGAAATCATCCGAATCAGGATCTGGTTAGCTACTGCTTCATATAAACGATAAAATACAACGAGTGTTTACCTCCTTCCACCAGAATTGGTTCACAGCTTCTCGCAACGTTCAGAACGAAGTTTGCATTCTAGAGAATAACTTTTTGTCTGCTTGCTTCGAAAAATAATGTGGCAGTCAGTGGTGGACGATGCTGTTGTGCATTTTACTTTGAATTTTTTTATTAGGATACTCTCCAATCTCAAACGCTTAGAGCAAGACGAAGAAAGGAAGAACGAACAAATTTATATTCATGACACGAACATCAAAATTTTATGGATAAATATAATAAATTCGGAAAATACAGTGCTTTTCCATTCTATCTGACCATCCGCTCTACTGAGGTGTGAAGCGGTTGGTAATTTTTCCATGAAACACAAAACAGAGACAGTAAAGGAGGATTTTATACCGAAGAGTAGGTATGTACGAAGTGGGAAAACTAACTTTTGTGTCCGTACTCCGTGCAACGGATTTTATCCATTTCCTTCCTTACATTATCAGCAGTTTCAGAAACTCTCTGTCTGGTGATTCATCATCATTTTTGTCAAAACTTCCCAACTTTCTCAACTGTACCATATTATGAAACTTTCAGTTATGTAATATAGAAACATAACTTAAAATCGTTCTGAAGATGCGTATTATGTCAGAACTTTGTTCTACGCCTGTATTTCCACCGGAAAAGTATTAAAATAGACTATTTGAAAGATTCAAAGAAAAAAAGTTCATATACAATAATGAATCATATCTTCTCGTTTATATGAGATACGAAACACCCAATTGTTGTTGAGAAAGTCTCACTTAAACGTCAGTGGTTTAATATGGATGATAAACTTAAAACTTGAAATTATTTTAGTAACCATCTATCCATCTAGTTCATCTATCCTACCCACGAGAGGGCTCTATAGACGCAAGGTAATGTATATGTTAAATATTGACATTTCCCCCTACAACTTACTTTTACTTGTACTTACTCAAATCAATAATAACTTACTTGTAGTTACTCGGCAATTTCATGAATCATGTATCAAATGTGTCGGATGTATTAGGTGTTCGGATTTTGTTCAAATCAAATTTGTTAATTTATTCACTTCCCGAAAATTTTTGACTTGATTTTTTCATTTGGCGATAGGGGTACCCTTTTTGAGGTAGGGTGGCTCCAAAAATCGTCGTTATGCCAAACTGCAGTGGCATTCACTTTTAAATGAGTTTACCTGTAAATAGGTTGAATTTAGTTAAAACTTGGTTAGAACTACTCACAATTCCAGGACATTTTGAGTAGTTTTAATCAAGTTTCAGCTAAATCCGACCTTTTTACGGAAAGACTCTATTTAAAGTGTAGGTGAACAAGGGGTAAGAAGGCCCGGCGGGGTAAGACGAATCACATCGATTTGGATAAAAAATTGTTAAAATTTTTACAAATGTGCTAGTATGTTTTGCTTATCAGCCTATCTAAATACCTTCAAGACAAGCTGTGGCAGTCGGCCGGACGAAATGTCAAAATTAGAATGAAAACAAATTTTTCGTTCACGTCAAAGGAAACCAACAAGTGCCAACAGGTACAAAAGGTAGGAGTCACAACGACTACTTGTTAAGCGTAGCTACCTGTTACCCCCCCCCCCCCCTCCCCTCTCTCACCTTTCTGCTCTTTCCCCTCCATTCCAAAAAAATCATTACTTTATCAATTCTAGAAAATTCAGAAAAATATTGATGGAAGAATTGTAAGCCACATAATTCAAAACAAATTTCATCAATTTCAGAGATGGCCTTTTTTGGAAAATCGATTAAGAGTTTTTAAAATGCTTTTTTTTCAGTGTAGAAATTAATTTCAATTTTTTCGGTATTTTTTATGAAAATTCAGAACATTTTCTCCCATTCCCATCAGTCACCCACACATTATTTTTTTGTAGGTCCTACAGTTTTCGAGTTATATTTTCTATTAAAAAAGGGAAAACAAAATTGCGCCCTTTCCAAAAGTTAATCTAGACCAATTTTGGAAAAACTAAGTTTCATTAAATTCTGAGAGGGTCATGCCGACCTCTGGTCGAGTTATCGTGAAATCCGTCAATTATGGCTGTAGAAAGGTAAAACCACACCGGTAGGTGGATTAATTCGGGTATTTCTATTTTGTTTAAAATATTGACCAAAACCAACATTTGAACCACTGTAGAAACGCTCTTTTTTTTTTTTGTATGCCAGAAGGGCATTGGGTTAAAAGGCCACTGCGACAGTCTTAATGATCGTCTTTTGTGGCAGTAGAAACGCTCTTACTCCTCCTTGTTTTGTTTCATCTGGAAAGAAACTCTATTCCCTAGAGGCCGAAGAAAAACCTAGTTTTAAACTCCCAAGATAGCAATCAGTTTGTTAGCTTTACCTGAAGCGGAGGTTAAACTATTTCAAGCACTACCAATACGTCGTCTCAGAATGTTTATACGCGCTATTGTCCTTTGCACTGTCGTACGATGTAGATAATAAAAAGTGGTATCCAAACAAGTGGTGAAACTCCTCTGTTTGAAGGTTGAGAAAATTCTTCTGTAGCGAGGGAAAACACTAGAGAAGAGACAAGCTTCCTGTCACAGGTATGTGAGACTGGGGATATGTGAAAACATCGTAGATAGCGGTTATTAGAAAGAGATTAGACTTTGGCGGTTGGCACGAATAGAGCCCTATATTCGTTTTCTATAATAAATACTACCCTTATGAAGATAAAATTTAGTGTCTACTGTCAATTCTTCGAGTTTATTCATTAGCCAACTGCAGTTGTTGTAATTCTTATTATTTAAGGGGTTATATACAGTTAGAATTTTCAAAAAATCGATTTTCTACTTATTTCATAACCGTAGTGCACATATATTTGAGTATTTTCACAGAAAATTTCATGCCAATCCGTCAAATATTAACGAAGTTTTACGCATATTTGTAACGATGTGTCAGAGCGATTGAAGAAGGAACGCGAAACATTGAACGCGTGTTTCTCAAAACTGTGTTTTCAAAGTCGGCGAGCAAAATTTCTTGAAAATGGCTGAATAGAAGCAGTCCAAATTTTGACACAAGTGTTCTAAGTGTGTATTCTAGAGATTAAACAAAGGTTTTTCCTCGACGAACAATATTTCTCATTTTATGGGCAGTTTAAGAGCAAAATTTATGCCAAAAATTGATTTTTTATGTTTAAGAAGCCGCCATTTTGTCAGAAATGATTATTTCGTTAATTCCTTCGATCAATCTATAGATAATGTATTTTGTCTCCGATTCCTTTTTGGTTTTTCGATTTCCGATAACGCAGTCCATAGGTATCGTGCTCACTGCAGGACGCTTTATTTTAGAAGCGTTGCAGGAGATTAACTATATACTATATAATCCATTTCAATAACCTTTTCCAAACACAAAATATCTTAAAATTCAGCCAAAAGCTGCTGTAAGATGTATACAAATTTTCACTTTAGTCAGTTAAAGAATTTTCTTTAAAAAAGCTTTAGAAAAATTGGCTTTTTTAAGCCTCCCAACTGTATATAACCCCGTAACGAAGAACTCTAATTTTTTCATGGAATTTCTGAACCGCAGGTATTAATTAATTATCAATAGGACTCTACTAATCGGAAAAACTTTTACTAACTTCTGTCTGCTCTTGAATTGAATCAGATTAAAGTAAAGTAAGACCCCCCAACTCCGCAATTATATTGACAAAATCTAAGGGCCTTATTTATTGCAGATTGAAGATATTACCGGTTTGCTAGCTACTGCTGTACTAATTTCATAAATCCCCCCCCCCCCACTAAGCTTTCTGATTCCTGCTACAGGTCATAGGCGACTATTGTGCTTAACCTTTAAATCCTGACGCCGAAAATTGGGATGTTTGAAATCAGACTTTTGGCTCCATTTACTTTAAATTTTATTCCATTTCAATTCAACTTGTTTTAAAAGAGCCGAATTAGATTGAGGCATCAATAAACTAAACAATATATTAGTGAAATTTAGTATCGCTTTTGACGGAGATATTCCGAACTGCAGTGGGGTTATTTTTTGCTGTCTTAGGTAGAAGATAGATTGAAATAGAAATACAACAAATTAGACACTCCGGAATATCAGCTTTCAGTGCTTTCGGGGCTCCAATTAGTCGTTTTATTCCGTAGTGTTCAAGAACTTACAACATCCCAACATCCAAAATGTGAGGGACGTAAAACTTACAATTTTACCTTACAAATACAATATTTTACCATGCATTGGATGCATGCAGAAAGGATGTCACTGAATTGTTCGAAACTTTTCTGACTATTGTCATATTGTCATTATCATTGCGCTCAATGGTGGCCCGACCACAACATCAAATGAAGTCATGTTAAGTTATATTACTTTTTTACGGACCTTTATCTTCTTCTACTTCAAAAATGGAGCTTTGGTATGGATTATGGAAGTGTGCAAAACTGGAATTAAATTGGAATAACATTTTCATTGCTAGGCAGTCGAAACGGTTAATCTCTCCAAACATTTCAATGATTCGTAAAATCCTGGAGCTTTCGAAAAAAGATCTAATCATTTATGCTGGTCTTACAACAGGACATTGTCCGATACGCTATCATCCGAAGCTTAAAAAAAGACTCGGTTATGCCGATGTCCGGGAATTTTTAATTAAAGAAAAAAGGTTCTTAGACAGAGGGCTATTAGAATAGAGCCCCCGATATTTGGAGAACTACTTCCACCGCAGTAGTGACCTTCATCCGAAGTGCATCACCGGCCTGGACAAATGCTATTAGTCAAGCAATGACAATTGCTTCTGATAGTGTTGCGTTTGCATCTTTAATATACAAAGATAAACACGTTCTTGTTGAGAACCAGTAGGAATGGCCTGGTATTCATATGACTAAGAGGTTGATCAAGAAACAAGCGGTTTCAAACGTGAATAGTATTTTTGTTAAAAAATGTCGGTAGCACAACACATGCAAAAAAGGCAAAGCCATGCGTATAAACGTCCTTAAGAACTTGACCTTTCTTTATCGACAGACTTCGCAGCACAGCGTATGCGTTCAAAGTAAAAAAGTTGTAGTGAACTACTAAATTGCCACTTTTACACGGTGATTAGGGGAGACCAGGTAGACTTGATCCCTTGGGACACTTGATCCATTCATTGTTTCTCAGCAAATACAATGTTTTTTTTATGCAGAAAAAAATAAAGTTGTACATTTCATTCAACTAACAAAATTGCAAAACAAAAATGTAATAAATTTTTACATTGCAAGGAAAATATAATATAGTAAGATTTGCAACGGAATAATTCTCTATACTTCTTTTTTTAGTGAAGTCCAACTTTTTGGCTACGGAGAACTGTCTTGAAATTTTTTAATTGCTTTTCAAACAAAAAATTAGCTAAACATGTGTATTCATTGATACTATATACATTTTGCAATAAAACTTGTATACATTTTACAAAATTAACTTTCAGTAAAACTTACTACGACAGGTACACTTGATCCACATAATTTCAGTGACACTTGATCCTCTTATTAGGAACTGAAGAACTTGGAATCCGTTATGTCGTAAATAATAAAATGAACAATTCTTCATATCGTAAACATTCGTCATGTAAAAATCATGAATAGTCCGGAGATCCGGTCAGAACGACTGCAAAAATGTTCAACTTGAATGTAATGACACTTAAGCGATATGTGAGAAAACGAAAAAAATGCTTCTGAAAAGATCATTTAGCAACCGGACTATGAGGAGCAACCCGTGCATTTTACAAGGAAGAAGAAAGACTGCTCGGACGGAAGTATTTATCTGAACAAAGCAACTCATCTTCTTTGAAGAAGAATTCTATTAATCATTGGTACCCGATGATTCCGAACAATACAATTATCAAAACACCTGTAGATATAAAACCATTTCCAAAGGCATCGCCACGTAAAAATATGCGAAGAGTAGGAAAACGAGGAGATACACATCGTTACAGATGCACCAACGAAATTGAAGCTGGAGGCTGCTCTGATTATTAAACAGGAAAAATATAATGCTTCAAAAATTCAAACCCAACGAAAAAGTTCTCGTCGCAGATTATAAAAGATGTCCAAAGCTATACTTTTACAGATCGATGGAATTAACGATTTTTAAATACTTTTTATACTTTTGAATTAGGCTGTTGTACACTCACTAATAATGATACTACATGAACTAGGCCTATTTTAATAAAATTTCCAAATGAAAGTTGAGCTTTAAAAATATATATTTGCAAATGGATCAATTGTGCCTAAACTGGGGATCAAGTCTCCCGGATATTTTGAATATGTGCAATTTTCTGTACATTCCAAAATATCCCATATCTTTTGATTAGCGCTACGTATCACTAACTGATAAATTGTAGGCAGTAAGCTGTATTGTAAACTGTCGAAAAATTGAAAACCCAGGGTTTTGTTCTAGTGGACATTTGAGAAATATACATAAAACAAAATGGGGATCAAGTCTCCCTAGTTTCCCCTAGATTGGTCAAATGATGGTCAAGTTACACGCGTGTGGCTCTTTACGGTGATGCTGTGGCACTCCATTATTATCAAGCTGATTCATTTCTACCACAATGCTTACTTTATGTGCTTGAATCGAACGGCAAGTTTTGAGATAGGGTGTCATTCCAAAAAATCGAAAAATGCGAGCGTCACGAAAAATGAAAGGTTTTGAGCGCTAATAGCTCAGCGGTTTTCCGATCGATTTTCAATATTCTTACACCGATCGATTGGAAAATCTTCTAAGAATTGGCCCAAACGAAGAAAAGTATGGATTCTTGACGTTGAACTATTGAAAAATTGAAAATGATGAACCTATGTTTTACCAGAATTCTCACTTCGTGATTGGTTGGAAGATTCTTTACGATGATCTAAACCCATACCAATTTGATATCTGTGCTTGGGAAGTAAGCAAAAACAAGTGACAAAGTTCCCTCATTTCAACAAGATTTCTTAACACCGCGGTTCAACCTAGACCATTTTGATGTCCTTGCTTGGGAAGTACGCCAGAGAGTGTAACGAAGCTCCCTCGTGCCAACAGATTTCTTACGAACGCGATTAAACCTAGTCCAATTTGATGTCTGTGTTAGGGAAGTGTGCCAGAAAAAACGACACAAGTTCGTTGTCACAACAAATCGCAAATTCTTTACTGCGAGACTGGCTGGCAAAGGGTGAACATGTGCATTCCATAACCTCTGTTCATTAACTCCTATTCCTACCTCCACGAGGTGCCGGCTGGGGTACGCAACTTCGGTTGTCGTATGCTAACAGGAAAGGGGGCACAGTGGCTCCCGCCCACATTAAGATGGCAGCCCCATCAGCGGGATAAGGACCTTAGGTTAACAGCCTACTGTACCAGAACACACAAAAAGTTAATGAAAATGAAAGAAGAAATCTCTCCGGATTATTGGCAACGACCTTTAGCATGAAAACACGGACACGAATCGGAACATGGAATATACTGACCCTTGCCCAGCAGGGCAAGCTGGCTCAACTTGCAAGGGAAGCTAGCCGTCTGAAGCTTGAAATCCTGGGGCTGAGCGAGGTCCGCTGGCCGGGTACTGGCGAACACAGGACATCATCCGGGCAAGTCTTGCTCTACTCTGGCATACGAGGTGAAAATGCTACTCGAGAAAGAGGAGTTGGATTCCTACTGAGCCCAGGGGCACGTGCGGCCCTGATGAAGTGGGAACCAATAAATGAGCGAATAATCGTTGCCAGATTTAGAACACGGGTTAGGAACCTTACGGCAATCCAGTGCTATGCGCCAACAGATGCTGCCGACCTGCAGGAGAAAGAGAGCTTTTACAGCCAGCTGAACAGCGTGGTTGAGAAAATCCCGAAGGGGGACATCCAAATTCACATGGGCGACTTCAACGCGAAGATTGGCTCAAACAACGCGGACCTTGAACGCGTCATGGGACGCCATGGCCTAGGAGAGATGAGCGAAAACGGGGAGCTGTTTACAGAATTCTGTGGTAATAACGACATGGTCATTGGTGGATCGCTCTTCCCCCATAGACCAGTACATAAAGTCACGTGGGTTTCCCGCGACGGCCGAACAGAAAACCAAATCGACCACATCTGCATCAGCCGGAAATGGAGAAGGAGCCTTCTTGATGTACGCAACAAACGCAGCGCTGACATTGCATCCGACCATCATCTTGTTATCGCTGAGATACGTCTGCGCGTCGCACGTGTCCAACGACGGGAGGAGAAAGTTGGGTGCCGCTACGACGTCCGCCGATTGGAGAATCCTGAGGTGAAAAGGGCCTTTGTTGAACAACTTGAATCTCGAGCCTCGGAGTTGCCATCTGGTGGAACCGTCGAAGAGCAATGGACCGGCATCAAGAACGCCTTCATCACGACCAGTGATGAAACCCTCGGCAAAGCGCGCAGTGGGCGGAGGGAGTGGATTTCGGATGAAACTTGGAGGAAGATCGACGAGCGGAGAGAGGCGAAAGCCGGCATTGAGCGAGCGCGGACCAGATCGGCTAAGACAGCTGCCCGTCAACGATACGCCGAACTGGAGAGGGCTGTTAAACGTGCTTGTAGGCGGGACAAGAGAGCCTGGACTAACTCCCTAGCCGAACAAGGAGAAACCGCCGCCGCCAATGGTGATATCCGTTTGTTGTACGATATTTCTCGCCGCCTTAGTGGTGCCAGGATGAATACAAAGATGCCGCTAAAGGACAGAGCTGGTCAGCTATTGACTGACCGTACAGAACAGCTTAAGCGATGGACTGAACATTTTGAACAACTCTTCCGAGCTTCAAATGTCAGAGACCAACAAAACCAGCAGCGTACGACGCCTACAGTTCGTCGAATAAATCGCGTGAACTCGGAGGCGCCATCGCTGGATGAAATTGTAGCAGCCATCAAGAGTATGAAATCCAATAGAGCGCCAGGGATAGATCGTATTTCAGCCGAAATGCTCAAAGCTGACCCATCTTTGTCAGCCCAGATGATGCATCAGCTTTTCAGCAATATTTGGGAAACCGCAACTTTTCCGGTGGACTGGATGCAGGGCATATTGGTCAAAGTCCCTAAGAAAGGAGACCTAACGGAATGCGGTAACTGGCGTGGCATCACGTTGCTCTGTATTACTCTCAAAGTACTCTGTAAGGTAATCCTCAACCGGATCCAGGAGAAGATCGACGCTACTCTCCGGCGGCAGCAAGCTGGATTCCGTGCTGGCCGATCATGTGTAGACCATATCACAACGCTCCGCATTATATTGGAGCAGATCAACGAATTCCAGGACTCTCTTCTGCTGGTGTTCGTTGACTTCGAAAAGGCGTTCGACCGACTCAATCACGAAAACATCTGGGGCGCACTTAGGCGTAGAGGAGTTCCAGATAAGCTAGTCCATCTCATCGAGGCTCAGTACGAGGCGTTCTCGTGCAAGGTTTTGCACGACGGCGTCTTGTCCGACCCCATAAGGGTTACTGCTGGCGTGAGACAGGGCTGAATTTTATCACCGCTTCTGTTTCTCATCGTTATGGATGAGATATTAGTTGGAGCAATTGACAGTAGACCAAATCGAGGATTGCCTTGGAATCCTCTAACGATGGAGCAGCTAAATGACCTCGACCTAGCCGACGACATTGTCTTACTCGCACAACGCCGAAACGATATGCAGAGCAAGTTAGACGACCTCTCCGAGAGCTCCCAGGCAGCAGGTCTCACAGTCAATGTAGCGAAAACTAAGTCTATGGTAGTGAACACTGACAATTCCACCAACTTTACAGTAGCAGGACAACAAGTTGAGCAGGTAGCCGTCTTTCAATATCTTGGTAGCCAAACAACGCCCGATGGTGGTACCAAGACTGATATAGCCACACGGATCAGGAAGGCCAGGGGTGCCTTTGCAGGTCTGCGAAACATTTGGCGCTCAAACCAGATCACTCTACGTACGAAAACCCGAATCTTTAATTCAAACGTTAAATCCGTACTGCTGTATGCCTGCGAAACGTGGTGCGTCTCAGCGGAGACAACGCAAAAACTGCAGGTATTCATTAACCGGTGCCTGCGATATATTATTCGTGCCTGGTGGCCTGATAATTGGATATCCAATGAGGAACTCCATCGTCGGTGTCATCAACGGCCGATAGCCACAGAAATTCGTGAGCGTAGGTGGAAGTGGATCGGACACACCTTGAGGAAAGGAGCGAACGAGGTTTGCAGAGCAGCACTCGACTGGAATCCACAAGGACAGCGTAGAAGAGGCAGACCCAGAGGCTCGTGGAGACGGAGCTTAGCCAACGACATCCGGGCTGTAGACGAGAACCTGTCCTGGCGACAGGTAAAAGCCATGGCGGGTAACCGTCAGCAGTGGAGATCTCTAATTTCATCCCTTTGTTCTGCCGGACCGGCGGACATGGACACATAAGTAAGTAAAGTAAGTTACTGCGAGACGATTAAACCTCGGCGAATTTGGTATCTGTGTTGGAAAAACGTGCTACAGCTGTGCTGTAGTGTTCGGTTATAATATGACTCTGTATGAATACGCATGCTTGCCGTTTCATTAGAAGTGCAGTGAAAAGATGTGCTGTTGATAAAATAGGATTGAATTGGTAAAATTCCTTCAACGTGGGGAACCATGGGTAATAAAAACAATCTTTAATTTCTGAAAGGTAGCAGGAAAGCAATAGTTTGTGTTCTTGATTTTGTGAAATTGTGTCCACATGCACATTGAAATAACTCTGAAATCTTTTGAGGATTGAACGTATGCAATGTTACTACTTTGATATATGTTACATAAACGCATGTAGCATGTATATATGTTGCATACAGCATATATACATGAAGAAACGAATGATTACAAGCATGGATACATGTTACTATCACCACCAAGAGGCTTACGTAGTCCTGCGTCACCTATATATGCGGTCGTGTCTTGTGCACAAACCCTCCGATTTTTTTTATTTGTATGATAGTCCTAATATGGTTCCATTTGCTTGATTACTTCTAGAGTTATGAGGAAATTTGTATTTCATATGTATAGGAGACCACCCCCCCCCCCCCCTCATAAAGCAGAGAGAGGTTTCAATTCACCATAGAAAACATTCTTGTCTCCAAAAACACGCACATGTCAAATTTGGTTCCATTTGCTTGATTAGTTCTCGAGTTATGAGGAAATTTGTATTTCATTTGTGTGGAAGCCCCCCCTCTTAAAAGGGAGAGGGGTCATTATTCCCCTCCTATAGAGGGGAGAGATTTCAATTCACCATAGAAAAAAACTTGCCTTCAAAAACACCCACATGCTAAATTTGGTTCCATTCCATTGATTAGTTCTGGAGTTATGAGGAAATTTATTTTTCTTTTGTATGGCAGCCCCCCCTCCTAAAAAGGTCCTAATTCATCATAGAAAAAATTCATGCCTCCAAAAACACCCACATGCCAAATATGGTTCCATTTGATTAATTAGTTCTCGAGTTATGAGGAAATTTGTACACTCAAGTCGCTTTTTACGCGAAGGATACGTCCCGCGTAAATCAAAACCGCGTAAAAAAACCGCGTAAACTCCGAAAACCGCGTAAAAAAACCAAAATTTCGCGTAAAAAAAACTTTGTGGATTTCAACACTACGCGAAAAAATAGACGTTTTGAGCACATCCGCGTAAATTCCGAAAACCGCGTAAAAAAACCACGTAAATTCCGAAAACTGCGTAAAAAAATACCGCGTAAATTCCGAAAACCGCGTAAATTCCGAAAACCGCGTAAATTCCGAAACCACGTAAAAATAGTCGCGTAAAAAGCGACTTCAGTGTATTTCATTTGTATGGAAGCCCCCCCTCTTAAAAGGGAGAGAGGTCATTATTCCCCTCCTAAAGAGGGGAGGGGTCTCAATTCATCATAGAAAAAAAATACCTACAAAAACTCCCACATGCTAAATTTGGTTCCATTTGCATGATTAGTTCTGGAATTATGAGGAAATTTGCATTTCATTTGTATGTTTCATTTGTATGAGGGGAGGGATCTTAATTCACCATAGAAAAAATTCTTGTCTCCAAAAACACCCACATGTAAAATTTTGTTCCATTTGCTTGATTAGTTCTTGCGTTGTGCAGAAATTTGTGTTTCACTTGTATGGGAGCCCCCCCTCTTAGTGGGGGGAGGGATCTCTAACCATCGTAAGAACCTTCCCTGGCCCCAAAAACCCCAATATGAAATTTTTCACGCCGATCGGTTTAGTAGTTTTCGATTCCATAAGGAACATTCGGGCAGACAGACAGAAATCCATTTTCATAGGTATAGATTTGTATGGGAGCCCCCCCTCTTAGTGGGGGGAGGGATCTCTAATCATCATAAGAACCTTCCCTGGCACCAAAAACCCCTACATGCAAATTTTCACTCCGATCGGTTCAGTAGTTTTCGATTCTATAAGGAACATATAGCAGACAGAAATCCATTTTTATAGGCATAGATTTGTATGGGAGCCCCCCCTCTTAGTGGGGGGAGGGGTCTTTTGCCATCGAGAGAACCTTCCCTAGCCCCAAAAACCTCTACATGCAAATTTTCACGCCGATCGGTTCAGTAGTTTTCGATTCTATAAAAAACATACGGACAGACAGCAGACAGACAGAAATCCTTTTTTATAGGTATAGATTTCATCGTGCAATCTTCCCAAATCAATAAAATATATGAATGAACACATCGATTTTACCGCGCTATAGTTTAAATATGTCAAATCCGAAGCATATTCTTTACGTAAAACTACAAATAATTGAAGTTTGCATGAAATCCGTCATACACTTCTTAACTATTTTTTCGATTTTTTCTTTTCTCACCAATACATGAATATAACCGCGAATACATTACCTTGCTTTTAACGTACTTTGGGGTCTGACACACCATTTTAGATCAAAAGTGGCTGAACATATCTTCAACGACAACCATCCGCTAACCATCGTCGACGCGAAAGTAATAAACAACTGTTCAACGTGGAAGATGGATGTAACGGAGAGTTTAGAGATTTACAAGAGATGCTCCTCAACTTTACTAAACAAAGACCCTGGAAACGGTTACTCTTGGCTAGTTTATTCCGCAACTAAAGCTTGGTGTCGCGGTGGAAGCATTAAGTATCTTGCTTACTTGTGATTCGTTGACTCATTAATTATTAACAGTGATTGATATTTATGCATGCACTCAAGTCTTTTTTGCACGGGAGATACGTGGCGTGTAAAAAACCCCGTTTAAAAAAAACCGCGTTAATTCGAAAAATGTTGAAAAAAAACCGCGTTAATTCAAAAATCGTCATAAAATAAACCGTGTTAATTCAAAAATCGACGAAAAACAACCGCGTTAATTCAAAATCATCAAAAAAGTCGCTTGAATTTAAAAATCGCTGAAAAAACCGCGTTAATTCGAAAAATGATTAAAAAAAACCGCGTTAATTCAAAAATCGTCATAAAAAACGTGTTAATTTAAAAATCGTCATCAAAAAACCGCGTTAATTCAAAAATCGTAAAAATAAACTGTGTAAAAAAAGACTTGAGTGTATTTCAATAGTGATTTGACTAATTTTTATTATATTTGCTATATCGCTCAATGCTTAGAAAAATGTCTGATCAATTGATGCAAATAACTCCAAAATCGATTGAAAAATGGTAAAACGTAACCACTTTTCGTTACATGTTCATTTCTACTTCTAAAAGGCATCCCAATATAGAAAACAAAAATGTAGTTCTACGTTAAGGGAAAATGAGAAGTCATTGACTTTTCGTCAGAGAGCCAAATTTCGGATGCAGTTTTTAGACCCAAAACAGGGGTTCGTTTTTTTAAATATATTCACTACATTCTTCTTGCCAATCTTAACACAGAGAATGTATTTTCATGAACAGAATTTGTACAATGTTTTTGTTTTTATTTGTTTATAAATTGGCAAGATGAAAATTTATGTGTATTGTTTATGTATCTCGATTATCTCGATGAAATAAAAAAGCAAAGCTGTTAAAGTACTATTGACTGTAACAACCTCTCCCAGCCCAGATTCGAACATACGACGACTGGCTTGTTATACCAGCGTCGTACCTCGAGGCCAACAAAGAGGCTATGGAGGCTTTCGATGAAATAGAAACACTTATTTCTAATCTACACAACGTTTCAGTTTACTATGCTTCACCTATCGTCAAATGCATTTTAAGGTTCAGATACGCATCATTGATTTTTATGATTTCCAAAGCAGTATATTCAAAATAAAAGTTATGTTCTCAAAACTACGTTCATTATGGTTTAATAGACGTTCGGAATGAAGTGAGAACAGTTTAACGAACAGAACTTTTATTTTAAGCATTAAATGGATTTGAACTCCAAAAAAATAATAACGGGTATTTGAACCCTTATTAACTAATTGATTCGCTGATTGATGATCAACACCGAGTCCATTGTTGACGACTAATCGCCGACTTGCGTACCTTTTTCACACTTATAGTGCGTAGTCCTCGTACATTTGATTTGACTAAAGATATCAACTGCTTCAATCGTGTTAACCGTAACAAATCCATTTTCAGATAGTTTTAGATGGAATAAAGGTTTATATATTACTATAAATATAATATGAATATGAATATGAACAATATTTCGAGCTATGCTGCTGCATAACTTCACGTAGGAGAAGGGGGGTAATGACTGACACTGCGGGAAAAATAGACACTTGTCATATTTCATAAACAATAATTTTCTGATATTAATGATGGGAAACCTTTTTAAAGAGTGAATGAATACTTTTGAAATAAACTGCTTATTTTTAACAGAGTAACTGTCAAATTTATAGGCAAAAACGTAGAAACGTGTAAAAAATAGGTGGTAAATCGTTTAAAAATAATACGTACATCGTTTACGCAACACGCGCTACGTAAATAACCTTATTATTTTTGCGCTATATCAACGATTTTAAGTTTGTTTAGTCCTTCACTGAATGAAACTTAATCGTTGGGAAATTCGGTGAATTTATGAATTTTCAGTAAACAGTAATTGAAGTTTAAAAAAATAGTAGGTGGGAAAAGATGAACACAAAAATTTAGAATTCAAATTGCCAATGTCATCGATTTAACTTTGCAAACACCACTGTAAACACTGAACAGATTTTAATAATTTTAATACCAAATATATATTTTATTTATTTAGTATATAGTATTTTATTGAGCTTTTAAAAAAAATTGAGCTAAGGTTTCTTACAAAGTGTAATAAAGTGTTAAATTTCGATAGAAATTTATCAGCACATGTTCTGGCTATATCAGACTGAAACGTTCAGTTTGTATAAAAACTGCGATCAACACAGTTATTTCTGAGTAGATAATGAATCTTAACCTTAAGGTGCCCGTCTTTACATATTCAAAACACCGTGGGTCACAAGATTACTGCTAGATTGAAAAATCGATTTTACACCTATGTACTTATTTACAAAATGAAGTCTTAAAAAACAAATATATTACATACCTGTACAAAACACCGGTTCATCACTCTTATCAATACAATCGAAGGTTCCATCACAATACTTGACTAACGGGATGCAGGTTCCATTGCCACAGCGAAAATGTGCCAAGTTACAGTAACTCGAAGTATTAGCTGCAGAGCTGGCAATACCACCATGACTGCTGTTATTGTTACTGTTATTACTATTTCTGGCTGCCAAAGCTGCAACTATTGACGCTGACGAAAGTGAAGCTATCGCTTGGGGTGCTGATCGATCCCGATTTGATCGGAATCCTACGCCTCCTCCACCATTTGATCCACTGCCTCCACTGGCGGAGTGTGCCGTTGGAAGTCGATAACTTAACAGCGCTAATAACAGTACTAAGAGGCATTTCCAGTCTTCCATTTGGAATTCTCTACAACAAATGTAAAAATTGTGCAAGTTTTGATTGACAGTTTTTTTATTTGAAAAAAAAAGCTATCAAATTCAATGTACGAAAAAATTGATTCGATTTTAACTTATGCGATGCAAAAATAGATTAGTTAATTTCATTCTATTTATCGGTACTGTTTATCTGCATGATCTTTTTTCGTGGCCATTCATTAGATAACATTTTCATATCAATTCCATTTCTGAGAAATTAGTAGTATATTTTAATATGCTATTAAGTGCATCTGTCGAGTAAAAATGGTTAATAATTATGTTATTGTTCTTTCATTGACGATAACTATAATGCAATGCTATGGGGTAAATCGCCGATAATTATAGGTGCTTTAATCATGGAAGTATGTCATATGTAATGCAAACGTACTCAATATAATGACCATAAAGTAGAACCGTTGGCCTACTAATATTCAATAAGCAAGAGTGATGAATTTTAGGACAAAATATTACAAAAAAAACTTGTTATTTCGAAATCGCCCTTATTGAATGTTAACGTGTAGTTAGTCAAATGCACGAAATCATTTGTACACCAATTGTGGTAGCTTTAAAGATAGGTTTAAAGTTGAGTACTCTTAGCAAACGAACAGAACACACAGCCAACAGGCCAAAACAAATCTATATCAAATTAGTGTATATATTACCAAATAAAAAACCATTGGAACAGTATCTATCATCTAGAAGCTCACTAAAGTGTTCGTCCTAAGATTTACAAATGTTTCAATTTATCTATTTATACCATATTGATGCAGTACATGTTCGTAATGGTTCAACCGTTTATTTGTTACGTTTTATAATCTTAAGACCAATATTCTATAGATGACCTTGGATGACCTAAAACATGTGTCGTACTTAATATTTCGAATAGATTTAATTTATGAATTTCTAGGAATATGTTTCGTGTCCGTGAACTTTTAGTATAAATGATTTACTTATAAATCATTTTACTTAGTTTATAGAAGTTCGTAACATATTAACCATTGATTGGTGTTTTTGAAGCATCTTGGTGGAATACGAAACCTGAAATTAATGGTTCCGGAAAAAGTTTTCTCTGTGGAATCGAAAACTGTAATTGTGTTCACTGTAAGTTCAGATATAAACCATTCATCGATAATTAAAGTAGCTTTGAATGACTTATCAACACTATATTCTATCCGCTCAGATCTCATACTTTCTGGAACACGAATTGTACCGCTTTGTGTTCACTGATAGTACCACATCCGCCAAATTGTATTAAAGTGATTCGTTTTTTTTTTGTTGAAGAATTGTATTATTTAAAACAATCAATGTGAAATAATCATTTGAAATATGACTACAATAATAAATTGTCCAGCATACGGCATCCAGCAGTAAAAGTTTGGATGGGAGCTCGAACAACAGAGATGTACATTCTACATTCTTTTGACCATGTGAATGGAACTACGAAAGGAGGTCAATCACAACCCTTTTTCATAATTGAATCTATACAACGAAATAATATTTGCTACTAGCGGTTATTGCACACAAAGAAAAGAAGGTTATTACTACCCTTACTGTAGCTATGCATGCGTTGACTGACTGACAGAAATGGGCCCCTTTTTATGTGACCTTATGAACAAATTGCGAACATTTCTTAATTGCCATTATCTTTTATTTTGATTTTGAGCGATTATCTACGCGAAAAATTTTTTATAAACACTTTTTAAGATTTAGTGTTTTCAGAGCAAATTATCAGCTATAAGTCACAAAATCGATTTTTCAATTCAATTTTTCATACAGATCTGCAGAAAAATGGGATATTGCTTTAAGTTCATAACATTGTTCATTTAATCACAATTTTCTATATTTAATCTACTCAAATGTATCTTCTCAAATACGGTATGAAACAAAACACATTCATCTAGAAATTAAATGTGAGTTTGTTTGAGCATGATATACATTTTTATTTCACTCAGTTACCTTAACCGGACTATTTAACAATCAAAATAATCAAATTCTTCAAAGAACTGCCATGTATTTGCAGATTATACAGATAACTTGGTACTAATCTGGATTTTTCAAAAAAAATTGACTACTGCGACCCTGTGATCACTAATGTTTTGGTCTTAGTTATTAGTTGCTCCGAAGCACTCTAATAGCTCAACAATAAAATTTCATTGTATCTAAATCATATGCCAGTTGACTATTACTATTGTCTTCAAAATTTAAAAATTTGTCAAGGCAATATATCAGTTGAAATAGCAGTTATCTAATTTTAACTCACTAACAAATTGATACAAAAAAATAAAAAAAAATCAACCCACGCGTTTTTATTCTAGTCCAGATAGAGATCGATCGTCATTTGTTTACAAAAATTATACAACCCATAAAAATTAATTGCAATATAAAATTGAGGTGCCTCAGATCAGAAAATACTGCTCTGTAACACTCTTGTTAAATTGAAGCTTCTCTGCATATGCGTCTATAAGCACTCACGTGTGTGACCATTAAATTTTATACTTGTGCATATAAGAGTGTGCGTGCGTGTTTCTGTGGCTTTGTGCATATTCGTATGCACATTTGCATGTATAGGTGTGCATGCCTGTATCTGTGTGCGTGTGGGTATGTATGATGTTTGATTTCGTTAAGTAATTTTTAGCAGTATCTTGCTCATTGACGTACGCTGAAGTACTAGTTTGATATATGTATAAATAATAAGTGAATATAACATAATCAATGTCCGTTTCTTTATATAGGGCCGCCACAAGTCACATGCTCATAACACATTTTCTTTCATTTTCTAATATTTTCTGCACTAACGGTAATATTGGAATTTCTCCCTGAGTATTCTTAAAATTTCTCACATTGCTTGCGATAAAAATTTTCATACTACCAATCATAATCACATAAAATCCAATGCATATTTTCTTTGTGTCGCAACCCAAAAAAGCAATTATTTAACTACGCAATCGAAATTGCCAGATTTTTTTTAAATTGCCAGCCTCGTACCAGATTTTCATGATACCTCAGGACATCCAGGAATACATATGCGCCCTTAAATTCTTTTTGTTAATTCATTTTCAAATCACCATATCACAGCACACAGAATTCAACACCCCCTGATACCATCTACATACTACTGGGTTCAAAATTTAACACTGTTTGCCCTATTACTGCATAATCCATAATCCAAGAATGAAAGAACGACAATAACTAGCTTCGTCGTGGTATATCCTTTGAGATTTCTCCGTTTTCACAGCTTCTACTAGATGCTACTACTATCCTTTTCGTTACGATACGTCACTGCTGCTGATGCTATTAGTTCTAAGATTTTTGCCATTGGATAGGATAATTCACATATATCATAAAGCAATCTATATTTTATAAATCCTTCAAACACGCATATTAGGCTTGAACTTGAACTAGTCCGAATACGAAAGCACTATCGGTTGGTAATATTAATTCATGCTGACAATCTGACATTTTATTTCGTGGATCAATTTTTTCGCCTTTTTTACACAATACTCTGTGAAAAGGGTCACGTCAGCTGCACAAGGCCAACCCGAGGAGAGCAAGCTGTTAGAAATTGACTACAGGGACCATACGCGAGCTGTAGAAGACTGGCGAATCTTGCCCGGTCGGGTTGTCGACTGGGTCTCTTCAGTCGTTGCGGGTGGAAAAATAAAATAACTCGTGAGCATACGAGAGTGTGAAAATGCCCCGGAAGAACAACCGAAGAGCCGTTGAGCAATTGAGCATGTGCAAGAAGTGAGAAGATAGAGATTCGTTTTGACTCTTGGTCAAATGGAGTAAAAATCTGCAAAAAAGGAGCGAAACAGCCAGGATGCAGCTAGATTGACGTAGTCTGACTGAGGGATAGCTAACAAACATTGTGGTACTGCTGATGATGGAGTTGGTGATAGAGTGGTAGAAAAACAAGGTAAGGGAATGTTGTTCTGGCCTACCCTTAGCATTGATCCATTGGGAAAAAGGTGCTGAGTAGGGGAAAAGCATGAAATGGCACAAAAGCATAAACATGCCGTCACATTGTATTGCAGACTGTAGTGCTCGATTTTTAGCCTTGGTATGGTTAATGGATTGAAAAGATTTGATTTTCTGTTGAAATAGATTCCGGAAAAAACAACAATAAATATTTGTTTACATCAAGTAATTATCAATGCAAATAGAATCACCTTAAATAGAAAACATAGCAACACAAAGTAACCGAATATTCAGTTAACATATAGATATCAAAAGTTTTGGGAATTATTTGCTGACTTTGCAGTCTATTAATAGCTGCTAAAACAATTTTTGCTTCCAAAAATCTTTTAAATAGTTATTTTAGATGGCACTAATAGAATGACCAAAAATGGTTAAACGGTCTTCAATACAAACAAACTAACTAAGTACTATAGACTTTAAAACCGAAAAATCACCTCTATATAAATGTTTCACAGTCAATAAGCATAAGCTTAATAAAATATCAATGAATTAAGGGTTCATCACTCTAGATAATTGCTTGAGCCCGAAAAGAAAAAATTGCACACACTTGCAAATGAAAAACAATAGAGAGGCCCTTAAGGTACCAATCAGGTAGCAGGACGAAGTATAGCGGCGGAAAACAAACCATGAACTAGCGCAGCTCTACGGCAAAATTCTAAAGGGTGGCTAAAATTAGATGGATATGGTGGACAGAGCATGTTGCTAGAATACCGGACAATTAACCTATGGAGATGGTTTCAAACCCGGTAAAAACTAGACGACCAGAAACAAGCAAATTTTTTAGACTCGGTGGAGCGAGAACCGGCGGCTAGTACACGGAATGCAATGAGATGAAGAGCGGCAGCTTACAACCGAGTTAATTAGAGAAATTCTGTTCACCAAGCTAATCTTAGGCAGGATTGGCATCGTCATATACAACTTATGGCTGTGAATTATAAAGCAGTATAGATGGTTATAATATTTAGTTATATCTTAATCGTATATTAAAGAGTGTTAAGTTGCGCGTTCCAAAAATTGTTGCATAGAATGCAAGATGGAATTATCAAAATTTATGCACGTATATTGTCACCACTTTGGTACTTATACCTATGTTCTTATGTGGTGTGAAATATAACTTTTTCGTGCGGATATGATTTCGTAGCTCTCACTTGCAAGGGAAATATACAAACCAAATTGTATACTGGGTTGTATCGAGTCGTCTTACATCGAGACTGTCTTTATCACGGTTGTCTTTTATTGAAATATTCTGTACTTATATCAGCAATATTTTGGATTATAACTGACTTTTGAGTGACTCATTCATACATTTTTTGGGCGGTACAGGCAAAAGAGCAAAATCGAAACAAATTGTAGGTAGCAATTCTGGTCTTAGGACGTAAAGCCAACAGAACATAGAAAGATAAGAAAGAAAACAAAATTTAAAAATTAATTAATCCTTGACTGAGGTTTTGGAGCGTCTTAGTGCAATACAAAACCTAAAATTTAAACAAAGAAAAAACTTTTTTCAATTAAATTCCACTATGTGTTAATATTAATTTATATGCGACAGATACGTATTTCGCCTACGACTTGCAGGCTTCATCAGTGTCTGTTTTATAACACAGAGTCCGAAAACAGATATATAATTTTTGAAATTTGTTTTAAAAAGATGAAGAAGTTTTATGCCTGTTTGAAAAAAACTAAGGCAAATGAATGGCCAATCTATTCCAATCGGGTTTTCCCTGCTCCAGCTCCAGCTCCAGCTTCCAGCTCCCTGCTCCAGCTTCAAATAATTTTTGCTTAACTTCGCACACGATTATATTATAGTTACTATATATATAGTTAGGCGGATACAAGAATCGGGAGCCAAATAAACGTCAAAAGCGGAGCCAAACGTTTTTCAAAATTCGAATTGTGGGACTAGTGTTAATAAACACACTTTATTTTCATAGAACTAGTCATTTTCAACACCCACTAGCGATTATTTTCCGTAAAAACCTGCACATTTCTCCATAATTTCAAATTTAATTTCAAAAATCAGGGTTGCCAATTCGCCTGGTTTTCTATCCGCCGAACTATATATATAGTAACTATAGATTATATTAATGTTGTTAACATGTTCAACAAAGGTGTTTAGTATATTCAAATACACATTTTTTCTCAAAAGCTCAAAATTTCAAGTAGTTACTCCGAGTGATCAGCAGATTCTCTTCGTCATACTCAAAACTAGTAGAAAAGCCCTGAAGATCCCCAGCGGAGGCCAAGAGGAAGAGGCCAGCGAAGAGACAATACATAAATATCAATACCAGTAATTCCTTTTTTTCCTTTTTCCTTTTATTCGGGTTATCCAACTGGTCGCTTAATAGCGTATAAAACTCTGCGCTGGGCCCTTTTGTGATGTCAACAAGGTGTCAGGGAGACCTCAAACATCAGTTCTACCTGACGAGACAGGCAATGTCGCCCACTAAAACACAGGTAGAGCCACAAGCATAGCCGTCACGCCTATACCCGCAGGCGGAGGCGTTCCGGCCCTGCGCGGACTCCACGAACTGACTCCAAAATCTCTCTGCCAAAGGCCGGAATGTCATATTTTAAATATAATGATGATGATGACGATAATGATGATAATGATGATGATGAGAAGAAAAATGATAGATCGAATTTGTAAATGTGCTTTGGACTTTTTGTACCACTCTAGTTGCAATATGTGGTACAGTGAAAAAGTGGAGGATTCGTCCGCCCCGCCTGACACCGGTCATCAACCGCGCGCCCGCTTTCAATTTTCCAACACAAACAACCACAAATGAACCAATAGGCAAGACAAATTTCGGAGCATTAGTAGTCATCACCTTATCAGGGCAAATTTAATCTTTCATCCCCTTAGCACTCATGCACTGTCCCACGATGCAAAGCAAATTAAGCGCAGCACAAGCTGGACGGTCGCGGTAGTCGACAGAAACTTCAAAATATAGTGACTCACCCGCCTTCCAACCCTCGAGACCAAAGAGCTAGTGCAGTAAAGCTCTGGGCTTAAAAGTCTCTCTAAGACTCGATCCCTTCTCATCGACAGACCCCGCGGGCGGCCATCAGAGCACAGGACGGCCACGGGGCCAGTGCAAAAATCCTACTCTATCTAGCAGCACCGCATAGCCGAGACTCGAAAACACGACACGAATTGACCTAATTTTCCCATCTGCTACCTAAGAAGTGCTATTACCCGTAATCATTACAGAGTGGTCCTTCGGCATCCAACCGGATCCGGTATCCCGCTTACATCCCCCTACCAACCCTAATCCCCCGATCGACCCAATCAATCCGACGTTTTTCGGAGATATTTGTGACAGCTGTGATAAATATGGATGAATCCCAGAAACATTCATCTATCAATTATCAGAGATCCCCATACTGGCCTTATTCTTAAATGGAATAAAAGCACTTTCTGAACAACGCAACTATCACATTTGGTAAATTTTTACCCCGAGTCCCACTTGAAATCACAAAAGTATTTTGATATATACCCACATTCAGAAGTAAACGTGACCGCTGTTCATCCACTGATTAGTCAAAAAGCCCTACACCACGACAAGGTTCAGTTTTATCGTAGGGATAAATATCAATACCAGTAATTCGTAACAAAATTGGTTATAATACTGGGTTCTTGTCTATATGTCTGAAAAGTAAACGAAGACCCGCCGTAGACGGCCCCTTCCAGTACCTTTAGCTCCTTGCAAAAAATCGACACCAGCGTTCGTTTTCGAAGTGTTATTGAAGATTTTTTTTAAATTCATATGCGCTTTAAAATTTTGAAAGGGTTGTAACTCAAAAATTTACATAATTGTGCAAACAGAATGGTCCCAGTCCCAATTCCCAAGTTTCTTTAATTTCAAACAGAATGGTAACCTTTGCTGGCCGGCCAAATCGGAGCATGAACAAATCTACCTAAGGGAAGTGATAGGGCATTCATCATAGGTGGCACCAGGGACTGAAACGGTTACATTATTTCTATACATTTGCCAGTATGCAGTGCCATGTCAGAATCTCAGCCAATACCGTCGCTTTGCATTGTTTCTGTATCGAGAGAGCCTATCTCTTGATGCGTTAAAACTAGCTCGAATACGTACATGATAATAAGCAAACATTCTTGTTTGCACTGTGACCAGTCGCAGAAAATGTCACAGTATAGAAATGACAGGCATTCGCCGCTTTTTGTTTACAGTGCTAGCTAGAATAGTATGGACAAGCGATAGAGAATAAGATGTAATTATTGATGCATTTTTCACCTGAACGTTATGTAATGAAAATTGTTGCATCATGGTATGGTTTTGTGGCTGCTCACTATTTTAAAGATCTTGTAAGAGTAGATGCAGTAGAGTACACCTTTCGCGACCCCAGGTACCATAAACATAGACAGGTGTGTTTGAAAGAGCGATTTCTTCCTCTTCTGAAGTGTCAAAACTGTCCTACGATCTTCTGGTAGGTCTTGACTTCATGCCACTGTGCAAAGGCCGTGCTGGAGTGGCATAAGGCAAATAATGTCGTTATCGTACCGAAAGATCATAACCCCTCAAATACACCGGTGCTGCGGCTAATCGAGAAATACAAATACTTCAAATAGTGAAGAAATGAAGAAAGTATGGGTAAATATGCAAACCATGTCGATTTTGAGGTTGTGCAAGATCTCATGGGGTTAAGGCCAAAGTACCGGCATCCGGATACGGAGGTGAAACTTAATAAAATAAAAACGCTAAAACTAAGTTTAATTGTTTCATTTGATGCTCTGAAAGTTTGATGACAATCGGATAAAAATTCGAATTTTGCGAATTAATTTTGTGTGTTGCAATTTTACCGTGGACACACTTTAAATCAAATTAGAGTCGTATAAACATAACAGACCTTGCTATAATTAGAAGAGAATCTCTCATTTGCACATGAATTGGCAAGCAGGCAACAAATAACTTTAATCAAACAAAAACACAATAAGCAACACAACTATTTACTATAGGGTATAGATGATTAAAAGTTCTTTCTTCCCCTAAGCGCAAATGATTCACGTTCCTTATAAGGTGCGAGACCTATTTACCGTGTCAGAGCAAATGTTTCCTAGATTATTCAAGGTGAAATGATCACAGGCCGCGAGTGTGCTCCGGTGACCCGCCGTCGGAAACGCCTGCCACTTCGGGGGGCAGAAACCACTTCTATTTAGATGCATGCATATTCCTAGGTTTACTGCCTAGTAGGGATTATCCCTTAGTTAAGTTCGAACGAGCGACAACGAGTAAGGAAAGCATGTACCCAAAGTTTGTGCAGGTTGAAGGCCATGAATATTTTCAGCCGAATATGACGTTCACAGTCAATATAGCGAAAAATAAGTCTATGGTAGTGAACACTGACAATGCCACCAACTTCACAGTAGCGGGACAACAAATTGAGCAGGTAGCCGCCTTTCAATATCTTGGTAGCCAAACAACGCCCGATGGTGGTACCAAGACTGATATAGCCACACGGATCAGGAAGGCCAGGGGTGCCTTTGCAGGTCTGCGAAACATTTGGCGCTCAAACCAGATCACTCTACGTACGAAAACCCGAATCTTTAATTCAAACGTTAGATCCGTACTGCTGTATGCCTGCGAAACGTGGTGCGTCTCAGCGGGGACAGCGCAAAAACTGCACGTATTCATTAACCGGTGCCTGCGATACATTATTCGTGCCTGGTGGCCTGATAATTGGATATCCATAGAGGAACTCCTCGTCGGTGTCATCAACGGCCGATAGCCACAGAAATTCGTGAACGTAGGTGGAAGTGACTCGGACACATCTTGAGGAAAGGAGCGAACGAGGTTTGCAGAGCAGCACTCGACTGGAATTCACAAGGACAGCGTAGAAGAGGCAGACCCAGAGGCTCATGGCGACGGAGCTTAGCCAACGACATCCGGGCTGTAGACGAGGACCTGTCCTGGCGACAGGTAAAAGCCATGGCGGGTAACCGTCAGCAGTGGAGATCTCTGATTTCACCCCTTTGTTCTGCCGGACCGGCGGACATGGACACATAAGTAAGTAAGTAAGAATATGACGTTCGGCCATTCGTGATTCGGCCTTCTGTGACTGTTGTTGAAATTCAACCATTTGGATTTCGGTCATTTGTGTTTCGGCCATTCGGTACCAGCCCCGAGCAGCGGTACCGCTTTTACAACACACGGAAGTTATATCAGAGATTCAACGAATCTCGCAAAGGCTTTGTGCTGCGGGCCGAAATGTGAAGAGGTAAAAATGAAGGTATCTCGACTGACGACTGTGTGGTGTTCGAAAAATGGAAGCAACACTACGATGAACACCTGAATGGCGTGCAGGCGGAAGATCATGATAGTGGAGGAAGTGACCTCATTGGTGTAGCAAGCAACCCCCATCGATAACGCAAGTTAAAGATGCCATCCAGCGGCTGAAGAACAACAAAGCAACGGGAAAGGATGGCATTAGAGCGGAACTTATTAAAGTGGGCCCAGACAAGCTGGCCGTAAGTTGCCTGCATCAACTGATTGTCAAGATTTAGTATATGGAACGACTACCGGAGGAGTGGAAAGACGGAATTATTTGCCCTATCTACAAGAAAGGCGATAAGCTGGATTGTGAGATCGGCTTCATGTAGGATTGGTCTACAACGGACTAAATATTCACCCTGCGGCAGATCCTCTAGAAGTGTGGCGAATTCCGAGCCCCACGCATCACCTGAAACAATGATATCAATAAACTTTCAAAGCCGCATATGATAGTGTAAACCGACAAGAGCTACGGAAAATTTTGGACGAAAACAGCTTTCCAGGTAAGCTTACTAGACTCATCATGGCTACGATGGATGGGATCTAGTGCTGTGTGAGAATTTCGGGTGGATTATCGGACTCATTCGAATCACGCAGGGGACTTCGACAAGGAGATGGTCTTTCCTGCCTGCTATTCAATATTGCGCTTAACCGTTATGTGTACGGGAAATTTAACACCCATAAGTGTTCGGATGGGTACCCGGGTACCCACCGAAATGAAATACTTCTAGCTTTATCAATTCTTGACCGATTTTGGATCTTGAACCGTCAAAAGATTGGAAAATTTATCTATTTTTAGAGCATGAGACTCACCAAGCCTGGAACCACGTCTGGTTCCCATAAATCCGGATCTCCGGGACCATGTTCCGGATCAAAAACAAAGGTGAACAATTGTCAATAAAACCACACAATATTGGTATCAAAATTCATGAAATCACTAGTTTGATATAAAAAGAAAACTCGGCAAGGTGTATGTCAAACTTCATGAAATCACTCCAGAAATTGATTTTTGTCCATTTTGAGTCCATTTGATGAGTTGTCCTCGGAATGTCCACTCCGGGGACAACTTGTCAGATGGACTCAAAATGGATAAAAATGAACTCCTGGCGTGATTTCATGAATTTTGACATACATATTGCTAGGGTTTCTTTCCAAACATGTTAAAGGTCTTATAAGGCTCCACAGGAACCTGCCGCGGAATGGCCATTCCGAGGACATATCATCAACTGAACTTAAAAAGGATAAATTTCAATTCCTGGAATGATTTCACGAATTTTGATATACATATTGCTAGGGTTTCTATCCAAACATGTTACTGGTCTCATAGAGCCCCACAGGAACCTGCATTGGAGTGGCCATTCCGGGGACAGCTTATCAAATGAACTTAAAATGGATAAAACTCAACTCCTGGAGTGATTTCGTGAATTTTGATATACATATTGCTAGGGGTTTCTATCCAAATATGTTAGCGGTCCCGTAAAGCCCCACAGGAATTTGCTCCGGAGTGGTCATTCCGAAGACTATAAGTTGAATGGACTCAAAATGGATAAACATCAACTCCTGGAGTGATTTCATGAATTTTGATACCAATATTGTGTGGTTTTATTGACAATTGTACATATTTGTTTTGGATCCGGAACATGGTCCCGGAGATCCTTATTTACGGGAATTAGACGTAGTTCCAGGCTTGGTAAGTCTCATGCTCTAAAAGTAGACAAATTTTCCAATCTTTTGACGGTTCAAGATCCAAAATCGGTCAAGAATTGATAAAGTTAGAAGCATTTCATTTCGGTGGGTACCCGGGTACCCATCCGAACACTTATGGGGTAAAAAAATTCGAAGGCCCCCCCTTCGACCCCCCCTGCTGCTACAGGCAATCTGTTGATGACAAATGGTTTATTCCCACTAGTTAGGAGCATTGTACGAGTTTTAGCTGGCTGAGTTGTCGTAAACCTTATTTTTCGAGGCAATAAAATCTCAAAAGGTACCCGAGTACCCAGCCGAACACATAACGGTTAAACGTGTTATAAGACGAGCGGCAATCGAAATGCGGGGTACGATTTTCAATTAAGTCAGTCAATTTACTTACTTTGCTATCGACGTGGATGTTGTCGGCAGGACATTTGAGGCGGTGGAAGATCAATACATCACACTGAAATGCGAAGCAGACAAGATTGGATTGAAGATAAATACGTCTAAAACAAAGCATATACTGGCGGGTGGTAGCGGACGCCACAGGGCCCGCTTGAGCAGCACCATGGTAATCGATGGAGATGAGTTTGAGGTAGTCGACGAGTTCGTATACCTTGGCTCACTGGCCACAGAGGACAACAATACCAACCGTGAGATTAAAAGGTGTATTATCAGCGGAAGTTGGGCCTACTACGGACTCCACAATCACTTGCGGTCGAACAAGCTGAGCCCCCGTACAAAGTGCACACTGAACAAAACGCTAGTTAGACCGGTTGTCCTCATCGGGCAGGGAAGGCTGCTAAGAACCATCTTTGACGGCGTGCAAGAGAACCATGTATAGAGGCGAAGAATGAACCACGAGATAGTGCGGCGAACCCAGTATTCAGAAATTGGTTGAAGCTAGACGTTGCGCAGATTATGTTGCCGGTAAAATGCCGGACAACTATCCTGCAAAAATGGTTTCCGCATCGAATCCGGTAGGAACAAGACGAAGAGGGGAACAGCGAGCGAGATAGGAAGACCACGTGGAGCGAGTTCTGACGAGCACTGGGTACCCGCGAAACTGGAGACCAGCTGCCATGGACCGAATTAGATGGTAAAATTATGCTACACAGGCATTGTCATAAGACGTTAGACCAACTAAGTAAATAAGTACCTGACAGCTAAAACCAGTCACAGTAAAACCGTTGAAGCACTTCTTGAAGCATGAAGTCTCAAAGTTGATAACCATTTCCTCTTACCAATGCAAATATGTAAAGATAAAACCCCTTACACGCTCTTTACCTGCTTCGTATTTTTTAAGTATTTCAAAAAGCCTCATTTTTTACCAAACTCAAATTGACGACCTCTAAATCGCGTCAATCAATGTTTCCGCCACGCTAAGTCATCATTTAAAAGGTGAGCTTCCAGATTTCATAACATAATGCTATTTTGGGACACCCTCATACCTGAAATTAAATAAAAAAGAAAACTTTTCAATCAAATTCCAATATATATATTTATTTGCGACAGATACGCATTTACCAGCATTTTTTTTCGCCTACGACATCAGCTTCATCAGTGTCTGTTTTCGAGCTTTGAATTTCGAAACACAAAATAATCTCTCGCGAATATATAGGGTACGGGAGGGTATTTTCAGCCCATTAAGCGATGGCATCTATTTTTTCGGCCTATGGTCTAGTTCTAGTGGAAGAACAGGTGGGTTTGACGTTCTTTGAATAAAAGTTAGTAGATTACTTACAGTCTTGAGAAAATAGTTATAACATATTAAAATTGTCTGTCGGCAAATTATATTTATTGGCGAAAGAAAAGGCAAATAGGCTGAATTTACAAACCTGCTGAAAATACCCTCCCGTACCCTACATAGTAGAATTTAATTGGAAAGTTTTCTTTTTATTTAATTTCAGGTTTCGTATTCTACTAAGACGCTCCAAAAACTTCAGACACCCTAATACACATTCATACAAAGCAAAGTAAAGCCTATGTGCTACAGATTCGAACATACGATGACTGACTTGATAGACCACCGTCTACCGTTTAATTCACACATTTTTATCGGTCATTGTAGGTCGTAGCCCTACATGTTGCAGTCATCAATATTATGGATATGACCATATAAAATTGAAACTTGATTTTATTACTTTAAATTGATGGCAAAACTATACAACACTATATATAACTATATATTGTGATGTAATTTTGGGCAGTCCGAACCAGGGACGTTAAATGTACTGGTTGGTGACAAAAATTTGAAGACATTTACCATTTTATCTTGCTACCAGTCTTGCGACATGTTACTGGTACACAAGCACCGAAAAAAATGCAAGAATAACGAAAACATCTTT
This sequence comes from Sabethes cyaneus, assembly GCF_943734655.1. Lineage (NCBI taxonomy): Eukaryota > Metazoa > Arthropoda > Insecta > Diptera > Culicidae > Sabethes > Sabethes cyaneus. The sequence continues at coordinate 145,811 of NC_071354.1, read as the reverse complement.
TGTTCTACATGTCAGACACTCTTCGATATGGGGGAAAAGTGTCACCAGTCTTGGAGGCACTTTTTTGTATTCTTTTTTGCTGCTTTGCGTCCGTAAGCCAAACATACAGCTTTCCCATAAACAACACGGTTTTAAACAAGAAGGTTTCCAATACATCTTATTCTCTATCATTTCTCCATACTATTTCAACTATAACTGTAAGCAAAAAGCGGCAACTGCATGTCATTTCTACACGACATTTTGTGTTAATGGTCGGTTAACGTATGAAAATGTTTGCTTATTATCATGTACATATTCTGGCTAGTCTCGACACTTATAAGATAGGCACTGTCGATACAGAAACAGTGCAGAGCGATGGCATTGGTTAAGATGTGAAATGGCTTTGCATGCTGGTAAATGTAATAGAAAAAGTGTAACCGTTTCGGTCCCTGGTCCGAACATTGTTTCAAAGAAAATTGTTATCTTTTAATTACCTCATATATACTAAAAATCTATTTCAGGATATACGGGATATCAAACAAATTGTTAAACAAAAATTTACATGCACCGTGCAAATTTACATGTAAACTGATGTGCAAACGCGATATTAAAGGCACACATTGTCTTCTTTCCAATAACAGGCAAAGAACTTGGAGTATAAGGCATAATATTCGTCAGTCATTCATTTGTGAGTAGCGAAAAGCAAATTGAACCGTACATGATGATTGATTGCAGTCTTTATTGGCATCAGCTGAAATTTCACATCTACAGTTTCGTGTTGAATGGGCAAAATCTCAAAGGATTACCTGCTCTATCGTAATCTTCCTCATTCAGCTGGAGTAACCATGTCCCACCACGAAGCCATTCCGCATTTAACCTATCAAAGAAAAGAGCGCATGAAGGTAATAATTTGCCAGTAATTAGATAGAGCAAACCGCAATTAACCATATATTTCTTTCACTTGGATTGATCCATACTAACGAATGGTAGGTATAGCAGGAAAAGGATCGATAGTAAAACCGGTTGAAAACCACAGACATAAAAAAAATCTCTTCAGCACATGTTAACTATCAAGTTAAAACTTAAAATTTTAACTATCCAATATAGGATATGTTGCTGCTTCGTCGTAATTGCCCATTCTCGTCCTATCCTACACAAATTATTAAAAATATCAGCATTTTTATGACACACTATGCAAAACTAGTTATTCCCTAATATTTTAGTTTGTTGTCTATCATACGCGATCAATCAAAGTGAGCTGAGATCTATTTAAATGCTTCTTTACATTAAAGAAGTCCTACCAGCCAAATTTTCTACGTTTTCTCGTGCGACAAAGAAGAAAATGTCGACTAATCGTTTTAATTTCCATCATTCATAAATGAAAATAACTCATGCAAGGCATTGTCGTAATTCTACAGCCAGGAAAACTTGCCTGACCTGGTAGGGTTGCCAAGTCCGAAAATTTCAAAAACCGGCCGGTCGGTCCTGCCTTCAAAAACTGCGGGGTTGTGGCAGCATATTACTAGAGGATTTGCCTGAAATGTTTAATATGCGTTAATTATTATTTAGGTAGTCGTCGGAATCGAAACCACAACGAACATTGCATGGATTATTGAAGATACTAGAAGACAACTAGTTGCTTCTGGTGCTGGTGGGCAATTTAATGTATATTACCGCCAGAAGCAAAGTATTGTCACTGCAAAACTGGCTATCTTCTTGGATCCACTGCTCAGGATTGCTAATAAATTTATCAGAAAATTTAACAAATTAGGAAAAAAAGTACCAATCCGGCTTCCTATGTCGGCAAACCGGCCTTTTTGCAGGATTGACCGGCCACCGGCTTTGCAGGTGAAAAACCGGTCGGGCCGGCCAAAAACCGGCCACTTGGCAACCCTATGACCTGCAGAAATTTTGCAGAATAACATTTGTCATGTCGTCCTACACAAAGACATGCGCGTTAGCTTCGTAAACATTGTTAGCTCGAACGGTGAAAAATTTTGATGGACAGATTTTAAAACGGTACGACAAATTTAAGAAATAAAGTCAGTTGCGTAATTTCAATAATATGCTTTAATAATCGCTTTTCAATGATTTCAAAATTCACGGATCGGAAGGTAAGTGTGTTTTAGTCAAATCAGCACAAGAACTTTTGGAGTATTCATTAGATCCATCCAACAAATGATGAAAATTGGAATGGAAGTAAAGCCATCTGATTCCCTGATGTCAGGAAACATGTGTGCCAAGTTTGATAAAGAACGGCCAAGGCGTTTCGGAGTGATGCCCCCCACCCTATTAGGGACCATCCCCTCCTCTCAGGGAACCTCCTTCCCTTCGCACTCCTCAGTGCTGAATCTCTTATGTCAAGGAACATGTTTGCCCAGTGAGCCCAAATGAAATTAAAATTTCTGCATAACTCGAGAACTAATCAAGCAAATGGAACAAAATTTGGCATGTGGGTGTTTTCGGAGACAAGAGTTTTTCTATGGTGAATTGACACCCCTCCCCTCTTTAGAAGGAGAATTATGTTCCCTCCCCCCTTCAATAGCGTGGGGGTCTCCTATACAAATGAAATACAAATATCCTCATAACTCGAGAACTAATCAATCAAATGGAACCATATTTGGCATGTGGGTGTTTTTGGAGACAATTTTTTTTTTCTATGGTGAATTGAGACCCCTTCCCTCTTTAGTAGGGGAATTATGTTCCCTCCCCCCTTCAATAGCGTGGGGGTCTCCTATACAAATGAAATACAAATATCCTCATAACTAGAGAACTAATTAAGCAAATGGAACCAAATTTGGCATGTGGGGGGTTATAGGCTCTCATACAAATAAAACAAATTTTTGCGTACCTCAAAAACTAATCGAAGTCGAGAAATTTTAGACTCCTTCATAGAACATTAGTCAATAACAAGACCACCAAAAACTATCAATAGTAACATTAGAGGATTCAGGGCGAGACGGCCACAGGCCGCGAGTGTTGCCGGTGACCTGTCGTCGGAAGCGCCGGCCACTGCAGAGGGCAGCCCCCCGTAGACACCACCTCTATCTAGGTTTATTTATTTTCCTAGATCTACTGACCTCTATTACTTTCCGTCAGTTGGGTCCGCCCTGCGAAATGGTAGTTTCTACGAAAAAAATTTCCGTTTAATGGTACATCCCGCGTAAGGTTTTTCACGAAATGATATTCTGCGAAACTCTATATTCCGCGATATGGTCAACCGAGAATTCGACATTTGAAGAGAGACCAGAGTGTAACCGAGAATTGATGTTCCGCAAAATGGTATTCGGCGAAATGGTTTGTAATGATGGCGAATATTTAAATGCAATCCCCTTTATTTTATCATGCTAACCAATGGGGGAGTTGTTTTTTACTTTACTGTGAGGAAAATTTGTATATTAAAACACCCATGAACTCCTCAGAAACTTGCAAAACTCGAGATTGTGAGGTCATCCGAGATTTACAATTTATATACAACACAGTTTAATTTGTAACAATAGGAAGTTTGTCGGGTCAGCTAGTACTATATATTTATATTGTAGAAAGGCATAACGGTGAGCTTTAAGTAAATGAAAATCTCCAAAGCGATGAGATTTAAATAAGCAAACATCGCTAATTTAACGACGAAAACAGTAAAATTGTCGTATGAAATGGATACTCTTGACAAAAATGATAACAAGAATCGTAACAATGTAACGAATGTAACATCACCAGTAGAGTAATTGAATATAATTTGCAGAACTATAGTAAGTTGTCAAGGAAATCTTCAAAACAGGTAAGAAGCTAATGCTTTTCAACTTTAATCCTTTAGTGCAAAAGATAGCTGCACTCCGACTGATCACAAAGTCTTATAGCTCAAAAAAAAGTAATTAGAAGGCTTTCGAGGAAAAAGCAGCAACGATGTAGTCACAAACTTTTCCCATGCACACATATACACCATACCATTATAAAGTTTCCTTTTCTATTCGGTGTACAAACGATTCCTTGTGCGAAGTACCGTCTCCTGATCACGACGCGGACGAAAATCACTGCCACAATTCTGTTTGTGCTTGTGTACACGAAGAAAATCTCTAAAAAATACAGAAAATGAGTCTCTCTCACCGCTTCACACAGCAGCAGACGCAAAACAAATCCCCCTTTTATTTAGTGTAGTTGGCAGAAATCACGTGCACGAGGTAAACATTTGTACAAGTCACACAAAGGAGCAACTGGACGATTCTACTGGTGTGTGGAAGAAGCAGGGTTGTAGGGAAAGAAAACCAAAAGAAAACGGTGGCACAAAGTCACACAATTTTTATACGAGGTTAAAAGCAAAAGAAAATTAAAATGTCTCAGGCCACCCACCAAATACGTAACTTGCACTCCTTGAATGGTTTTGAAACGACTGCTAAAGTACGTTCCTGAGTTGAAAGGTTCAAGCCAGCATTTGAAAACCATATGGATATAGTGCTAGCTTCTGGGATGAAGGATCGATAAAACGATGACTAACGTACTGGAAACCCGTAATTCTACAATAGAAAATTGTTGTTTTGTCACCTCAATCTTGCTTGTATGTAGTGATATAACTCTCATCAATGAAACAAATCTTTTAGATACCCTTCTGGGTTTTGAATCGTCATAACTTTAATCAAGGTCGTCCTCATCATATCTACTCTTGTTTGATTATTTGCCACCGTTTGCAATTCTCGACTGACAGCATCCTTCGAGGACCAATTTCCTTCACTACAGTTGAGCAATCGAAGGAAAGGATAATCATTTCCCTTTCTTTTGATTTCCATTTGTTTGGTAGTAGACGTCAGCGTTCTGAATAGCATTGCCGATAGGAGCGTCGCAATCGGAAATGGAAACGATATTACCGACCAGAATCTCTCGGCAAAAACCGAGTCGAACAGAATCATCTACGGAAAGGAGATTGATCATCATCGTCATCATCAACGTCATTCTCATTACCAGTACTATTGTTAGTAGTGTCATATTGGTGATTTTTTTCATTCGTCGTCAACTTTTCAACTCGTTCTTAATTTGTATGAACAATCAGCGAGGCAAGCGACGTGCTGCTTTTATACTCAAGACACTTCCTGGCCTGGATATTTTTGCTATAGCAAGCATCGACAGAACAGCTACACCGGGACATTCAGCTCTAGAAGAACATTAGCGTATTGAGCGTGTACAGCAAACTATAACATAGATATTAGTTAATTCCTTTAAATCAGCAGCTAAAGATACGATTCTTTCTTTAAAGTAAAATGTTTGAAAACATCTGTATTCTACCCCCATATATGTGTGGTAAATGATTACTTGTATTACTTTGATAAGTATTCATGTTTTTAGTGTCACTCGACCTCAATGAGTGAAATTACACTCAAGTCCCTTTTTACGCGAAGGATACGTCCCGTGTAAATCAAAAGCGCGTAAATTCCGAAATTCGTGTAAAAAAACCGCGTAAATTCCGAAAGTCACGTTAATTCTATAATTCGCGTGAAAAAAACCAAAATTTCGCGTAAAAAACTTTGTGAATTTCAACACTACGCGAAAAAATAGACGCAAAGGATACGTCCCGTGTAAATCAAAAGCGCGTAAATTCCGAAAATCGCGTAAATTCCGAAAATCGCGTAAAAAACGCGTAAATTTCGAAATTGGTGTAAAAAACCGCGGAAATTCCGAAATTCGCGTAACAAAAACAGCATAAATTCCGGAATTCGCGTAAAAGTAGTCGCGTTAAAAACAAACCGCGTTAAAAGCGACTTTAGTGTATATCCTTTTCCTAAACACTGTCTTTTTAAATCCACCTATGATTTAATTTTTTCACACAATAATTAGTTTCAATCCATACTTCTGTAGTCAATTGCTAATATTTTCGAACTCCATGTACCACATCTAAAGCAAGTGGACTTTGTATAGCTTTACAATGCAGACAATTCATTTTTCCGAAGGAAACCCCGGAAAAGCCTGATATTATTCGTGGCTGTTCGAAGTTTGCTACTTTTGCATGAAACGCTAAGAGTATGCGAAGCAAGTTAAAAACTGAGTTCTCACTCTTGACCAGCGCCTGTTGATTTCTTACAAGGAGTCCTACAGTTCAATGTCATACCTCACCGGATAGAGGACATTCTAACGAACACGGTGGTGTACAATAAGCATAATATTTTATCATATTAGCGATATAAACGAGCATTTTAAACTGAAGTGTTCGAAGTTTGAGACAGTTGTAAGTTTGAATCAGAACGGTAAATCTTTTTTACTAATTCCATGCTCTGAATGCTATCCAATTGGCTGTCATTTTTTGTTCTTCCTAACGTCTAAGTTCCATTTTTATTGTGCAGTTTGATATTCCGCAAAAAGGCTCCGGACCAATAAAGTGTGAATTAGAAACGTCCGAACCAAATAGCATTGAAGGTTTTATGACGATCAAAATTAACCATAAACACTATTACAAAAGTGCAATAAAACTCAAATTATTGCTTGGGTTTCAATGCCATAGTTAATGAATTGATTTTCTCAAATAAATTTAAACAAATTTTGCGCATATGGGATCGTTCATGCTATCGAACAAGCGCTGAAAAATAATTATATTTCCCATTCTCAAGCATGTATATTGCGCTGCTTTTTCACTACTTCGTTAATCTCATCTCTACTTAGCAACATCTTAAAAACGTAACGTAAAAGCTAATGACTATTTTTCACAGATAATTGAAGTTAAGCAAGTAAATTACTTGCTGAAAAATTGGGGATCAATCATTTTGTTCAAAAGTGGAAAAGGTAAATTATGTGCAATTTTTTTTTCGTAATTTTTCTGAGTTTTTTGTTTATGAAAAGTGATAGATAACTCATGAACGCTGGGCGGTAAAGTACAGTAGCCCCGGAAGCTGCCGGAAGTCCGTCTTGACGTAAGTCTCATCATTCATGATGAGAGACTTCAGGATTTTCCAGGTGCTTGCGCAAAATAAATTCGCGACGTTGCTTTTCGGGTGACGCCATTTTTTCCAATTATCGAAAAACTGACCGCGATAAAAATAGAGTGTAAACAATACACTCTAAACTATTTCTACTCAAATTTTCAAGAGAAAATACCCACTGGGTAATTTTCTACAGCGTTTCTTCCGTGGTGCAATTTGATGTGGGACAGCCTTTAGGCCTCGCTGCTCTGGAATGAAACGTTATATTATGTGCCAAATCGTGGCTCAGCTTGCACGCCGATTGTTTAAGAGGGCTTCGGTCAAATGGCATTTAGCTCGTTTAAACCTCCAGATAGTATTCCACCCATATCTTTACAGAAAATAAACGACGTTGTTATAATGTCCGAGTTCAACAACCTTTTTTTTGAGCCAGTATCGTTTTGGAACATATCCCGGAGAATTGACGGAAAGTAGAGGTGGTGTTCATACCTAACCTAAAGGATATAGAAAAGAGAAAACCATGCATAAGCCTTTCAGACCAATAAGTTTAACATAAACACTTTTTAGGTTGGTGGAGAAAATCACAGACAATTATATCCGAAACGAGTTTTTGAAGAGCTCTCTCTTGCATAGAAATCATCAAACATATCAGCATGGCAAATCTACGGAAACCGCACTGTGCAGTGACGCTAATTGAGAAATCATTTAAATATCAGGAGACGGCACTTTGTGCTTTTCTTGATATTGAAGGAGCTCTCGATTACACGTTGTTCTTTTCATTTAATACCCTTTCAAAACGGAATCAACCACACTATAATGAGCAAGATTAGAGCAATGCTTTCGAGCTGAGAAATCACAGCATCGTTGATAGATACGTCGGTCACGATTTCGGTGATCAAATGTTGTCCACAAGAAGTTCTCTCCCCCTTGCTTTAGTTACTGATGGCTAAAGCCACCAGCTGGCTAAGCGCCTCGCGCGTTGTAACGCCGGCTCTGCCTAATATGGCAATTCAGTCATTATTTCCCAATAATTCAAACTTTATGATTTCATGGTACCAGAATCCGATTTATTTCCGTGTATATGTCAGACCTTTACTAATATTGCATCAACTGAATTCTATCACCGTAACAGCTTATTGCTAGCGTTTAGTATCCAATAAAATAATCTCGTAAAAATCTTGGAAATAATCAAAACTTTCCCACTCAACAGAAGTTTCCATTCGTCGAAAATCGATTCCCGCCTCACCATATCCAATTTTACCATTTTCCCAGTTTAATTGCGTCACTGAATTATTCATTTATTCACTTAACTCTATCAAATTGGACGCTTCTCTACTTCCACTTTCGACAAGCACCTTTTTGCACTGGCGGCATTTCTAATAACATATAGTAAGAAAAGAAAAGCTTGTCTTCATTTGGGATGAGAATGCTTTTAAAGCAAGCTGCAAGCCAACCAACAAACCAACAAGCGAATCGAACATATTTCCCAGCTGCTATTCTGCTGATTCATAGAAAACTTTGCTGCAAGAGGAAGAAGTTCGAGAGTATGGCAAAACAGATGACTTGGCCTCTTAATTAAAAATGGCTTTCACTTGGTTCCGATCAACCCCCGACCTTCGACTGGATAACGAGCATGGCAACGACGGTGACCTGGTCCTCATATCCCACGCTGCCTTACTGACACCAGTAAGCCCCTTCCGCTGCCGGCAATTGTGTCGGCTCAACCTTATCCCTATTCAAATGAGATTCATTGAGCAAAGCGAAAACGCAATTGCACAAAAGATGTGCTATTATCTGCAAATCACCCCTATTCCTCTGTGTCCATCTAAACTCTTATTAGTAACTTTTGAAAATAAAAAAAAACGCATGCAATCCGCTATAATTACATTTCCATCTTATAGTGTAAACACAGATAATAATTAGCCACTTTCATCATACAAAACACCATGGATCGAGTTTTTAGAAAAAGTTATATCTGCAAGTACTCAATTTTTTGGCAAAAAACCACAACCAAGGTGCTACAATCCGTTTTAGGAACTTTACCTTCTGTTTTTTTACGACAGACTGGCTTATTAAACCAGCGCTCGTCGTATCTCAGGTCAACTGGGAGGTCAAACTAGCATAGTTGCACAAATTATATTTTTGAGTTTTTTTAAATAAAGATTTTGATAACTGATGTTTAAAAATCCAGTTAACTGAATACTGAGAAATTTATTTATTTATTTAATTATTTGCAAACAATCGTGTGTAGACCGTGTTACAATATTAACCGACCCTTACCCTAATGTTACATTTACATGCAGTTTTTTGAAAGCTTTCTATTGTTATGAATTGAATTTCTGGGTTGCCTCAAAATATTGCTTCAATTACGTTTTATTCATTGAGGAGTCGATAAAATTACAATGCTTAGTGTACAGCGTAAAGATAATTACGAATGTCAGATTTCTTACCTACACAGACACTATAAGAAAAATCTTTTCCACATGTTTGGGAAATTTCCAGATTGAAAAGTTTAATATAAGTTAGCTCTGAAGTTAATTTTTTATGAATGCTGAAGGTAAATCGTCTGGTCCTGGGCCCTTGGAGGAATGTAATGTTTCTAAGGCATCTAAAATTTCCAGTTAATTTGACTAACATTTAAAACAATTATTGCTGCAGTAGAAAGGCCAGGACATACAGCTAGGAGGATTAATTCAGGTTTTTTTGAAATTTAAAACTATAAAGTATGAAGGTATGTGCCTAGGGGCACGAACGAGGGGCTCACGGAGGACTACGAATGTAGGTTCAATTCGACAAGGCCGATATCGCATTTTGAAAATATTTGCAATACACTCAAGTCGCTTTTTCCGCGTAAATCAAAATCAGGTAAAACCGCGGAAATTCCGAAATTCATGTAAAAAAACCGCGTAAATTTCAAAATTCGCGTAAAAAAACTTCGTGGATGTCAACACTACGTTAAAAAATAGACTAATTGAGCACATTCGCGCAAATTCCGAAATACGCGTAAAAATGCGTAAATTCCAAAATTCGCGTAAAAAACAAACCGCGTAAAAAGCTACTTTAGCGTATCAACTCTAGGTAACAGGGTTGTAACTGTATGCTGTTGATGAATGTTAACTGGCATCAGATTCTTGCTCAAAACGTAAAATATTTCTCATTAGATGCACAACTTACGGGTGAACAAAAAAATAAATAAATAATCTGGAACTTATACCATTTACATTTACCACTGGTTCACATTCGCCAATTTCCTTAAAAATAGTTGAAATACTGCACCATTTATTGTGACAGGTTGATTTGAAATACAATTGCTTTGCATTTCAACTAGCATACGAACGAGTTAAAATATCACATGTACTGGCCCAATAATAGTTTATTTTTGACACTCTGCTTACCAGTTGTTTCATACTTGACAAAGTATTACGAATGGCCGAATTTCAACAACAGTCACAGAAGACCGAATTTTCTCGAAATGACTTTTTAGCCTATTTAATTAGAAAACACAAATTGACAAGCAGTTAACAATTAACTTTACTCAAACAAAAAATAAAATAAGCAACACATCTTTTTGTTGTACTTTTAAGTAGGAGTTGTTTGGTCTGCCACCATTTGCCACCTTGGGAAATACTTAAGCTCAAAGTAGTACTATTTTTCATCAAAAATGCTCAAAATCTCCGAAACTGCAGAAAATCACTTATAATAATGTTCTACAAAAACGTTGATTTTAGCAAGATAAACAACTTTCTAGAACACTATGAATGAACACGTAAAGTTGACCAGAATAACTCAGGGTTTAAAAACTGTTTTGAAGGGTCTGTCCATGAATAACGCTTCATAGCCAATTTCCATGAAGAGATACAAGTATGGGGTCTTTGACAAAGTTGTTTGTATTGATATTTACTACAACTTTGCTGAAAGTACTAAACCTGTATCTCCCATGTACGAGAAAATAAATTTCTTATCTCACTTTTAAGGGAATTAATCACTTAAAGATTTCTCTCAAAAGAAGGGGCTTGTTATACCAAGATATGTTCCTAAAGGCACTATATGTGAAAAACTTCACGTTTTGGCCAATATCACACGATCACGTATTTCGCTGATTGGACCACTGTGCGAATGTGAGGCAAATACTTTGCAGGGTAGTTGTTCGGCATTCTTGCAAGTTGTCCTGCCTATCGTATCCGGATAGCATTTTGTACACTTGGTTTGTCATGTGCTATCCTGGAGACCATCACTTTGATGAAGCCCTCTGCGTGATTCGAATGAACTTGACAATCTACTCGAAATCCGAACACAGCACTGAGTACTATCCTTCATAGATTGAATCAGTTTAATGAGCTTCCTGAAGAAGAAACTAAAATTGATTCTAATCTCAACTCACTCAGACAGTTGCAGAGTGCAGTACAAGATATAAGATCACTAAATCGAGAACTGCACACACACACGCGCACGCACGCACGCACACACGCACACGCAAGCACGCACACGCAAGCACGCACACGCAAGCACGCACACGCACGCACACACACGCGCACACACACAGGCACACACACGCACGCATGCACACACACACGCACACACACACAAACATTTTTGTTATTTTGTAGACAAGTGAGTGATTTTGGAATAAGTTTGCCTACAGAACATCAAATAATGATAAGAAACTAAAATTGATTCTAATCTCAACTCACTCAGACAGTTGCAGAGTGCAGTACAAGATACAAGATCACTAAATCGAGAACTGCACACACACACACACACACACACACACACACACGCACACACACACACACACACACACACACACACACACACACACACACACACACACACACACACACACACACACACACACACACCACACACACCACACACACACACACACATACACACACACACGCACACACGCACACACACACGCACACACGCACACACACATACACACATACACACATACACACATACACACATACACACATACACACATACACACATACACACATACACACACACGCACGCACGCACGCACGCACGCACGCACGCACGCACGCACACATACATACACACACACGCACGCACGCACGCACGCACACACACACACACACGCAAACACACACGCGCACACACACACGCACGCGCGTACACACACACGCACGCGCGTACACACACACGCACGCACACACACGCACACACACGCACACGCGCACACACACACACACAAACATTTTTGTTATTTTGCAGACAAGTGTGTGATTTTGGAATAAGTTTGCCTACAGAACATCAAATAATGATATACAGTGGTATTCCAATTATATCTACACCTGGTTTAATCTACACCCGATTTTAGGTACCCCCGATTTTGTCTACCATTTAAACTCGGTTTCATCTACCTTTTTTTAAATTGTCATTTCAACTATGAGGAATGAAAATTTGGAAGATTTCATGAATTTATGCATAAAAGAGAATATTTCTTTGTATATTATAGTTTACTATATGGCATCTGTGGTATGCAATTATACACAGAATGGGTATAATAATGTTGAAGTCAAATACGCAAAGTAACTTTCATTTATTTTGTAACGCATATTTTTAACATTTCATAATGATCTTTTGTGAGATTTTTCTATACTGTAACGCTAACGGGCACACCCCGTCTCCGCTAGGAACTATGGTTGCCACCTTTCTTTCTTTAAAAATTCTAATCTTTTGAACCATTGAACCGAGTTTAATAATTTTATTACCAAATAAAAGGAATTTTAATGAGCTTTACAGAAAAAAACAATAAACTGACGTTCAATTTTTTTTATGATTGCAAAAACATTTTTTGTATGAGCCTCTTAAAATCACTTAAAACGTTTAATATATTCGCCTCTTATTTTTTCATTATATGTACTTTCAATGGCAAGCTAGTTGTTTACATACGATCAAAAAACAGACCTGTAACATTTTCAGTTTTTGAGATACTCTTTTTAAAAAAAAATAAAGATGCGTAAATGCAATGGACTCGCATGGCGTTTTATTTGAGAGACACATTTCTTTATCAAAAACCCCTTTTATTACAAGTAAAAACAAAAACCATGCGTCTCCATTGTATTCTCGACACTTTATGAAAACTTAGATAGAGTTTCTTTGGTCTACACACCATGGAAACATAAAAAGTAAATCCTTTCAATGTGTTTGCGTTAATAAAAAAAAGTTTGGGCTTCAGTTCAATATCTTTTTCTGAATTCTTTTTCATTAAAATACTTTCTATTTGGTATTAACATCATTTAAATCGGTTCAATGGATCAAAAGTTATGATTTTTTAAAGAAAGAAAGTGGAAAAAATGGCAACTTGTGGGACCACACTGACTTAGAAAAGAGAACCCTAAGTACCAAATGAAAATACGGATCTAAAATTTACTGTAAAGGAATAAGTACACAAAATTTGAATAAAATCGGAGCAATTTTGAATTTCGATGACTTTTTTCATAATATTGCTGAGTTAACATGCATTATGGCTAATGGATGATATGAATAAAATAATCCCTATGCCTAAAATTACGCTGAAATAATACATAATTGTAAAAAATGATTAATAATAACAATATTTTTTGTTCATTTAAATTATTTTGGAGCAATTTATTTTTCCCCAAATTTGTCTACATTCCAAATACATCTACCAAAAATTTTCGGATGGGTAGATAAAATCGGTAAACCACTGTATTTACAACCAATTAAGCTATAAATAAACTGTAAATTATTTAAATCTGTGTTTCTACCAATAATTTTGTGGCATCATCATGCTTAACTGGCCCATAATACTGGGATGACTGTATGCGATACGATGATATATAACTCTGTTCCTTTACAATATTTACACACCGTTTCTCTTCGTTTCTTCGCATTTCTTAATACTTTCAAACCGCCACGCAGTACCTTGCAAGTCGTAAGGGCCTGCATAGTGTCGTCGTTCTGAAAGTAAAAACGAATTAGATCAAAACTTCTCGGTCGGTGGTTTCTACAGTTGACGGAGGAAGAGGCACAATCTGTGTGTCTAAAACTAGCCCAAATCCAGATAGGTCGCTGCATTAATAAGGTGGGTTGCGCAGTCTTCTTTTGTCCAGTGCCTCTATGGTTCAAAGGTACACGGGTACCAGCGAGCCTCACGCCTTGGCAGGTGTTGTGGATTCAAATCCGGTTATAATCTCTGATTATAGCTTGGTTTGACCCATGCACCTACCAGCATTGGACAAAAGATAGGAGTCACAAGGACAACTTGTTAAGCGTAGCTACCTATTAACCTTCCTTTCCACTCTTTCCCCTCCTTCCCCAAAAAAATTTTCATTACTTTCCCCTACCGTCCCTCCATCAATTGTAAAAACCATCGTTTCAAATAATATTAATATTAATGCCTTACCACATTTCAAGGTCAAAAGACTAAAAACACGAGTTTGGCCAAAGCTATTTGGTCATAGCGTGGCAAAAATTGTCTTATATGAAGTTGTCTTATATTGAAGCTATTTTATATCGAGGTATCCCTGTATAGCATCTACAAAACACATGTTTATTTAGTAAAGTTCAAATCGTGTTCGTGACACCATGCATACCGACTGGCACGATTTGCCATTTACGTAATGAACTAAGGAATGACGGACTTTCAGTAGTTATAGAAAGAATATACAAAATCAATTAATAATAAAATAAGCTAAGCGGCTAAGCGGCTCTGTACTAGTCTACATAGAACGAAAAAATGAATCTCACCTACGACGTAAACTGAAATCCGATTTATTTTTCCATTAAATAAACCATTTTTTGAGATATATTTTTATATCAAGCCAAAGGCCAAACGTAATAAATAAGCCTATAAGTGAAACAACACGTAATTTTATATGATTTGCCATGTTTCATTTATGTGCATGTCTGAAGACTTAAAATTACAAAAAAAAATCAAAGTATGCACTACTAGTACTAGTCTAGTTCATTGAACGTTTACGTTTACTCATTACGTTACTGTGGCCTATAACTATAATAACTGACCTATAACATTAACTATAAAAGTGTTATTCTGTCAAGGGGTTTCATCGTAGGTACTATGTATAAGGTTTAGAATGAAGGAAACATAATGAGGTCCCATTTTTTGGACTACGAAAGTTCTAGTAACTTAGAATTTAAATTACTGTTTGTAATTTTCTTTCGTGAAAAAAACTGACGTATGACTAATTGAAGTGTTGACTATACTAAATTAGTCTACCAAATACAACATCCATTCTGACCGACTAACCGCACGGTTACCCACTGCTAGCAATAACTTTATTTATTTATTTTTTAAGCCATATTGTTTAGAACCCCATAACAATGTATCATGTATCACATACAAATCATTTTGTCATTCAAACTAATTATCAACTATCAGCTAATATATCAGCTCTTATAGTATCAGAATATAAACGAGTCAAATGATTTACTGAAAATCACAAACACAATGGTTATGCATAGAGTGACAATTCCAGCCTGAGTAAATCTGGACAGGTTCAGCTGTTCTCTGAGCCAATACGCCCGCATACGAATATTTCGGCCCAAAATTAGACCATTGATGAACATGTGACTACATATTGCCATAAATTATTAAACTTTTGATACCTGTACCTTGAGTAAAGGATTTTTTTTTACTTAATACAACTAATGCATAAATAAAATGTATAGTAGTAGAATGAAATCTCGTTTTCTCATAATTGAGATTCTGCTACAACTTCCAGGAACCGCTTTCCTATATCTTGGCTATTAAAGTATTGATTTCAAAAGTGCTAAAATCAAGTTTTCGGCCTGCCTTTCAACACATTCACAGAGATTTTATATGCATATACTCAACGCTAACGTCTAATTTGTCATATTTTTTCTCTGAGTGTCTTTCAAGCAGCATACTTTAGCCGGTGTTTGTGGCCTAATGGCAAACGGCTTACCGCAGAAAACAGCATCAAGCTACTATCCAGTTTGTCTTCAACCTTCTAACCGTCGTGAGTAATAAAGTCTTGCGCGTTCGAAGGTCTCGGTCGTCTCGTCTTGCTTATAGTAAACCAAGAGTTTTGCACCAGTTAAGCATGTGTGAAGTGTGAGCTGCGTGCTTCTATTTTGACCATTGAAACCGGTAAACCAGTTGAAGCATTTCAATCGCATAAAAAGTCTGGCAGCACCCCTCAGTGAATTATATTATCAACTAGTGCTATGGAGTTGTCCTACCATCTCTCTTTCGGGAACCTGCTTATCGATGGTACTTGGGTGAAAATGACAAAGCCTGGAAAGTAGATCGCGAACCACTTGCAACGGTATAATTGCTCACGATTATTGGGACGGGACTGGTCATGGAAATTTCAGCATTTTGTCAGCCAATAACGGTTATAAAATAAAACAGATTCATATATTAAATGATATGATATTAAACTCAGTGAGACATTTAAACTAACGGGCGGCTACCAAAATTTTGGAATTTTTCTCTCAAGCTCTCAAAAACAGACAGAAGATCTGATTTACCGAAATTGAAGATACATTATCCATTGTTGAAAACAAAATTAGTGTACATTTGAAAACGGTCCGTAATCGGCAGTTCGGCGAGGCTTCCGTTGGATGTCCGAACAGGAGCGAAAAAGCTCACAGTTAAGATTATATGGCTCACGAGAAAAATGTGTTTCCTCAACAATCATGAACAATCTTGATGTTGGTCGTAACGTCGACTGTGAAACCATGGGCAGGATAGATATGCTTTCTGATAGATAGTTTCTGTCGTTACCATCACAAATGTGAAGGTATCATATTGTCATACTCAATAGGCGGGAAGAGTGAGACAACGAGAATTGAATATGGAGAAAATTTAAATTGAATTTAGACCATATTTTTCTGATTATAACGAATAGTTTAGAGGTCATGTTTACCAAACTTTTTTTCTGTAAAGTTTTAATAGACTAATCTCAAGTTTTTTAGTCTTGACCTTGAAATGCGGTCATACATATATATTAATATTTTTTTGAAACGATGGTTCTACAATTGATGAAGGGACGGTAGGGGAAAGAAATGAAAAAAAATTTTTTTGGTGAAGGAGGGGAAGAGCGGAAAGGAAGGGGGGGAATATTGGTAGATATGCTTGACAAGTAGTCATTCTGACTCCTACCTTTTGTCCAATGCTGGAAGGTGCATTGATCGCTATTCTTGAGAAGTGGATTTTGCGGTCTCCTTTTGTCCAGCGCCTCTATGGTTCAAAGGTACAAGTACCAGCGAACCACATGCCCTGGTGGGTGTTGTGGGTTCGAATCCGGTATAATCTCAGATTACAGCTTGGTTCGACTCATGCACCTTCCAGCATTGGACAAAAGGTAGGAGTCAAAATGACTACTTGTCAAGCATATCTACCAATACCCCCCCCCCCCTTCCTTTCCGCTCTTCCCCTCCTTCACAAAAAAAAATTTTTCATTTCTTTCCCCTACCGTCCCTTCATCAATTGTAGAACCATCGTTTCAAAAAAAATATTAAAGTTTTAATGTTTTAATGTTTTTGTAATCACGGAAAACTTTGAGCTTCATCCAAATGTTTTTTTCTGATTTTTCTTAAATTAAATAAAAAGAAAACTTATCCTATTTAATTCTACTATATATATTTTTTCGCGACAGACATGTATTTCGCCTACGACTTGCAGGCTTCATCAGTGTCTGTTTTCGAACTAAATTAGCCAAAGCAATTTTACAGTTTTTATAGGAGCCTAAAATTACGTAACCTATGTGTGGGTATACAGAGATTAGTGTAGGTAAACAGATGCAATATGTTAGTTGATGCTTAAGACTACGTAACTACGACTACGTATAATATTATTTGTGTTCCATTCCACGTTATGAATAAATATGTTATATTTCAAATCATCTTGAATTTGAGCCATCAGTTTGCATAGATGTAATCTATTTTTATGATTTTTATAAACAAACTTTGTTGGATTTTCTCACACAATCTCACACCCGTGGCCCAATGTCACCCCGGATGGCGGTACCATAACATCTCAAGTTAGAGATAGTTTGTAAATAATTCTTTCAAAACAATTAAGGAATAGGACTTAATGGGGCAAAACGGGTAACTTCTCGTCATTTCCGCGCGTCGAAACCACCAACAAACGATTTCTCAGGATTTTTTACATTGATAAAGTCACTTTTTACCCTTTAAAAACAGCGGCAACAAAAAGTTTATTTTTGTTTTTTATTCATATTTGTTGAATGCTTCTCAATTGAATTTATCAAACTACAATATAACTTCTCGTGGACTGCACAAGGCATATTCTCTCATAGAATTTATTGTGATATTCATAAATATTCTACAATTTAGTACATTGACATGGAAATTTTCATCAACATGTGATTTATTAAAGCAAAAGTGCAGTTGAAATGAAAGTCGTAACACAGTTCACAGTACTCGTAGACTCAGATATTTTAGAGGATTAGAATTACAAATAGAATCAACAAGGCTAGGAGGCTTCATTTATTTTGGATAGGCGTTACTCGTACTTTATTTCGAACACTAATTTGATTTTTCCGTAAATGTTCGAAATAGAGCGCGTAACGCTTTTAGATAAATTACCCTATTTTATCTTTTAATTACCTTTTTTGTGTGCAAATATCATTATGTGATAATTTTTAATTTGGAACAGTCACATATCGATATCTATGCGCATACCATCACGCACATGCGCATAAACGCACGCACATTCACACATGAGGATATACTTATTCAGAAAATAAGTTAAGTAAAACTTTTTCTAATTTTTCCTGTCTGTAAGAATTAGTATCGTGTCCAGGCAACAAGTTGATCAGTGATTAGCAGCTAATTACGCCTTGCTGCTTAATTAATATAATCACGACACGCTGCTCAAACTGGTCAACCGGCCATAAAACATCATTAACCAATTAGCTAAATCAATAGAATGTTTCCTGAGGTGCGATCACTCAGACAAAGTATTTACCATGAACAACACGTAACCTTATCTTATTCACCCAGGCAGTTGTGATCTGCACCAAGCCAAACGATTGATCACCTCACGTTCGAGAATTGAAAATATTGGTAATTTTATTCACGTTCGATCTACCGCTGCTCAGTGTAACGCAATTGTCGTTCTCGTGAGTCGAAAGAGAGGGAATTCCGTCACTCGACAGAAAGACGCCAATTGTAGCGAGAGAACAACGCTGCACAGCTATGTCGATTGAATACTGGTACTGACTGCCACTGCCAGTGCAGAGTATGCGAGACATAAACAGACACGTTGCATTGGAGAAGGCGCTCCTGATGTTGCTTTCGTTTTCAGTCGCTTCGAAACGGTTGTCTTGAAAAGTATCTGAGTATCAACTTAAAAGATATACCTAACTGTGCGTTGGTTCCGTGGCGTAGAAGAGACACAAAGTTTATTTTGATATCGAATTTGACATTTCGAGCCGGTGCGGTATTCTAGACTTTTTATACGCGCGAAAAAAGCTTATTTGCCGTTTTCCATTGCGTCAAAATTAAGTCACGAAGTTAAACTTTGCTCAAACTTGCTTGGGTTCTGGTTCTGGAGCACCTGGTGATGGTTTGGTCTTTGCGGCAGCGGCGGTTTAGCTCAATGGCAGCTTGGATGATCACAGGTCTATGTCTTGGTGAGTGAACTTCAACAAAATATACATGATTTAAAGGTCGCGTAGTCTGAATTAGTCATCGGTTGTACATAATGAAAATAGACTGCGCCGTTATAAGAGATAAGCGTGTGGTTATTGTTCGAGTATCAAAGTTTGGTTAAACATACGAGACATGTCAGTTTACTGTGAGAAAATAGAGTGAAAGAGATTGTAAGAAACGTATATAAATAGAACACCACACCTAACTCGAAATTTAAGTATGGTAAAATGAATTGAAAGAATGCAGACAGCTCATAATTACTAGTGCAGTGCAAATGTTAATCGAATTCCAATCTTCAATATTCATCGAACGACAGTAAGCAACAGCCGGGAACAATATGCTGCTCGAGCCACAAATGCAGATAGTGGATAGAAAAAGAATTGCATCGTTTATTTAGTGTAATATATAAAGAATCTTGTCGCAAAAATCATCAGCCTTAACCTCAGCAATTTGAAATTGGTTAAATATGGCTCTTTCTCTAAAGCCTGATTACAATTTCGAACTTTTTACCTTTGTTATACTATAACAAAGGTTTAAAAATTGGTCGAAAAACACGAAATTGACCCGAGGCCCGGAGGGCCAAGTCACATATACCAATCGATAGGGTTCGACGATTTGAGCAATGTCTGTGTGTGTGTGTGTGTGTGTGTATGTATGTAATGATTTTTTCTATCGCCTGTTTCTCAGAGATGGCTGAACCGAATCGTTCGCTATTACTTTTGTTTGAAAGGTATTATTGTCTAGTAGATCACTATTGAGTTGCTTCGTGACACGACGTTTCGTTTAAAAGTTATAAACAAAAATGTAAAAATACGTGACACGGGTTTCTCTAGAACTACATGACCGATTTCAACTATCATAGTATCAAATGAAAGCCCTTATTAAAGCTAAATTATTCAGAAATTTTTAATTGAAAACAAACAAGTAGTTTAAAAGTTATGCTTAAAAAACCTGTTTTGACAAGGTAATAATTATCGCCTGTTTCTTAGAGATGGCCAAACCGATTTAAGCGCTATTAGTCTCATTTGAAAGATAATATATGCTAATAGATCACTATTGAATGGTTTTTTGATTGGACGTTTAATTTGAAAGTTATGAGCAACCGTATACACCACACCAAAATTAACAATAATTTATA
Source organism: Sabethes cyaneus (assembly GCF_943734655.1). NCBI lineage: Eukaryota > Metazoa > Arthropoda > Insecta > Diptera > Culicidae > Sabethes > Sabethes cyaneus. The sequence continues at coordinate 125,138 of NC_071354.1, read as the reverse complement.
ATGATTTTAACCAAGATAATTTACCTAATTTCAATTATTTTAATATCAAACGAGAGGTTTTGACACTACAAATATATATGCAAAATTTCATAAGAATTGGTTGTACCGGTCAAAAGATATTAACCCTCGAACACTCGCGCCAACTTTTGCAACACAGTTACTCGCGCGCACTATAACCCCAAACCAAAGAAAACGTGCGCACTAGAGGTTTGACTGGGAAAAGTTGGTTTTAGGTTTATCGAACCTTTAGAATAGTTTCTTGAAATTAAAAGCTCTATCGTCTGGTGGAATCTAAATTTTGACTAATCCCCCTAAAAGTGAAATAAAAAAAATTATTTTTCTTCAGTGTCAATATAACACATTGATGTGCTCTGCAAAGTTATAGAGCATATTATTACAAGAAATTTTGCTAGAGACAGTAACCTTCCAGCTCTACAGCTAAGATAGAAAAATCTTATTTATTGTATATGAATTTGTAAACTCAGTTTTTATATTTTTACTCTTTTTGTAATTGTTGTATGACTTTTTCATCTATTACAAAATTGTACAAATGATAAAAATACACAACTTTTCTGAATATAGTATACCTCTATGTTTGCTTGTTTAGGAACTGTAGAACTTTCATTATAAAAAATACCTTAATTTTGACTACGAATTACTCGACTACCAGCAGACGGATACATTTTAAACATTTTACATTGCACTGTGGTCCAGAAAGCCAAATTAGGTGGAAAAAATTGTTTACTCAGTAGTCGTTGATTTTAGACTATTTACGTCTTAGCAACAAAATCTTGATTTAGGATGGCGCTTTTTTTGGCATGAGCTATTTTAGGGTGACCCTTAAATTAACCAAGATCCAGAAATTATCTTCAAAACGAAACAAGATAGAGCGATATTCACTGCAGCAATTTCATAGCTTGAAATATTTTGAGTAATATTGTAGAAGACAAAATCCTTCTATCTCGAACCGTTTCCATATTAGGGCGATTTTCCTGAGTCAAGTTAGGGTGACCCTGCTATTTTGCGATTTTTCTCCATAACTTTTTTATTTTGCATTTCTCGCAAAACACTTCTTCAGATAACTTTTGAAGCTCAATAAGACGCAACTTTTGGTGAAAAAAGAAATTGGCTATCTATTTTACTTCTACACTTATATTAAATTTTATGATAAAAATAGGCCGTTTTCAAATGTTAGTATCTCAGAAAGGTGCAAGCAGAATTAAAATCGGTTGATTGCGTTTGAAAGATCGTGATTTTTTGTGCATAATATCAAAAAATTGGAGAGTGGATTTTTTTCTATCTCAAATAAATCAACTTTGAATATGTGTGGTTTTAACATAATTGAGTATATAAAAGTAAACGAGTTGCGCCATAACTCCGGAAGGCCTTGACTGTTCTTGATTAAACTTAGCGTACATGTTTCTTGACATAAGTAAATCAGTACAGGGGGTTGACAAAAGCGGGGTGGTCGCTGAAAATGGGAGCGGGAGGTACAAATAAGTAAAAGTGGCTGTAATTATATTGCATTTAAACCGTTATAAGTTGTGTGAGTGGTCCAAATCTAAAAGAGAATGTATAAACTTAACCTAATGTTTGTTGACTTGAACTTTATAATGAGGTTAGACATTAAAAACGGTAGACTTTCCAATAAACAGAGGGAATGGTAGACAAAGTAATGAAATCATATGTGTTTCATAGTATCATGGAGTGGAACTACCGAATGAGAAGTTTAAATAGTTTTCTACCCGCGACGGGGATTTCCGTGATTCCCACCTCCCCTTTCATCAGAGGCCACCATTCTTTTGTCTTTCAGCCACTTTCAAAAATTTTATGTAAACCAACGCATTACGCAACGTTAACCAATAGATGAATTATGTTCCGAAAACGTGTCGATTTCTATCTCAAATACCAAGTAAGACCGTATAACAAAGGTTCCTTTCACCACTAGGTGGATTAAATCGGGTTTTTTTATTTATTTTTATTGGAAAGTTTGAGACATTTTGCGCTTTGTTAAAATATTTAATGTAGTATGTACAAGTTTCGATTTTAGTTTACGATTTTAGGTTGCTTTCACTGACATCAACAATTACGAAGCAAAAATAAAGGTTTAAGTTAATAGTATATAGGTAGAGTGCTGGATGGGTTCGTCTACGGCGGGTCTTCGTCTACTTTCCAGACATATAGACAAGAAACCAGCATTATAACCAATTTTGATGCGAATTACATTCAAACTATACCTGGCATTGATATTTATGGATTGTCTCTTCGCTATCGAGGAAAATATTATGTTAGAAAATTACTATTTATCACTATTTGTTCAAAAAATAGGAGTCCTCTGAGTTTTTCTACCAGATTTGAGTATGACGAAGAAAATCTGCTGATCGCTCAGAGTAACTACATGGACTCTCGGAAAAGTTAACTCTCTAAAAAGTTGATTGTTCAGAAAAGTTAGGCGAATATTAGCTCGCATGCAATACTCTAACAAGTTAATTTTGTGCTTAACTTTTCTGAGAGTTTGAATTTATTGGTCGTCTAAAGCATTTATTCATACAGGTATGTTTTTCTTCTATCTTTATTTCTCATTTTCGGTATATTATCGCCTTTTCACAACTTCATAATTGGGATTAAATTAAACTCTTGTAGCAATAGTTGAATACCGGCACATAGTTACTTCAGGATTTTTGGTAACATATTGGAAAAGCGCAAAGTCAAATTGAATTTTAAATGCAAAATAAATGAACAGCAGGGAACAAAAACCAAGCGCGAACATTATCAAAACGTTGTCGTAGACTACGAAAAATTAAAAGTAAACTAGTATAACCGACTATTTTAAATTGACTGAAAGGAACTAAGTATTATTTCATATTATCTTGCTACATATTTCTTTACATTACAACTTTCGGATACTTAAAAATGTGTATCCTGTGTATCCGAGAATATATTTTTCGTTTGTATTTATCATTTTCCATGACTCTTAGGACTACTCAGAAAAGTTAATATTTCGGCAAAGTTAATCGACCCATTCCCCAATCGATTAACTTTTCTGAGAGTCCATGTACAGTTGGATTTCGAATTTGGCATGGTTAGATTTTGGCATGCCTCGATTTTGGCAACAAAAGTATCCATTTTTGGCAACACAAGATATTTCTCTTCCAAAAATATGCTTAAATAACAATCAGTTTCCGCATACATGCTTTAAATAACGAAAAAATGACGCCCTGAGTATGTTCATGAAAAAAAGTTATGTGGTTTCGAACAATAATATTTTTATTGCCGTAGGACTACGTCTTACCGCAGGGTGTCAATAGCTTATTTGCACCGGACGGATAGCTCTTGGCGGACTTTTTAAACATAAAATGGTTGCAATCGTTGATTAATGATATTTAGTCAACTTTTAAAGCATTTACATTAAATTTTTTCATATCGAAAAAGGGTCTCGATATTGGCATGGTTTCGATTTTGGCAACATACGCGACACGCGTTTGTTGCCAAATTCGAAATCCTACTGTACTTGAAATTTTGAGCTGTGATTCAAACTATTTACATTTTTTTATAGTAGTTGAGTAGGTCTTGCACACAGCTCAAAGAATACATGCATAAACGAAAGGAATCATGCTTATGACGAAGTGCAATTTTTGAATGACGAAGTCCCGCTGGAGCATTAAAATTTGTTCCACTAAGAAATGTAAGTTCGGAAATACTTTTCGGGCTAAACGGGTATACATGTACAGGCAAGTTGTATCAGATTTATCTGATGTAAAAAACTTGAGTACTTGCGGATAATTCTTATAAAAACTCGCAATGAAGTATGAATCGTGTTTACGTATGACGAAGAAGGTCCGTAACCCTATATTTGTAATTTTGTTCCAGTGTCACCTGCTTTAGCAAAACCTCCTTTCATAGTAATAGACCTATCATGACAAAAAGAATTGTACATATTTAACGACTGTACATATTCACTAGATCATGTAAGAAGTGATAGCCTGGAGTTGGTCTGTAGACATCACTTAAACGTGCTGGGGATGTTGAGGATCTCCTTCCAAGGGCTAGATTGGATTAACCGGTTGTTGAATAAACCTTCTAAACCCTCAATTGACCAACCATAAAATCAAAGCAATCTGATCAACCATATACAGGTGTACCCTCCTAGTAATTCGATGATCAAAAATGCTCTGAATTGGTGAAACTCAGGGTGGTCATCATACCAGCTATGAGATCTTTTTTTAGCGATTTTTAAATTCGAATGGCTTTTTGACAACATTGCTATAGGCAACGGTGAGACACAGAGACGTGGGTGACACTGAGACATAGTTTTCGCCATGCAAATTTTTGCAATTTTTTTGTGTTCAATTGCAAATCAATTCATTAAGATTGACTGTAAATGAGTTCTGAAGTGTAAGTTAAAAGTCAGATTTCCCGGATTTCCGGGATTGTCTTTTATGTGAGTATAAATGTATATGTGAAAAAATCGAAATTTCAATCATACCCAACAATAATGTATGCAACAGTAAACAGCACTTCCTCTAAACTATTCTTTATTACCCAAAAATATGGTTCAAATTGATTTCAAAAAGGTGTCTCAGTATGCAATACCCGTTGTCTCACTCTTCCCACCTAATGGTTAACAGCGAGGCAAAATTACACATTCACACTTGTGGTTGTAACTAATTTAGTTTATAACCAAAACTTTTTTGAAACTTTTTTCAGACAACTAGAAGGATATACCTTTTATATAGATTGAAGACCTCGTTGGTAGCTATCATCAAAAAAAAATTTAAAATTTTTGATAGAAATTTTATGTCTCACTGTAAACGTTTCACCCCTACCCCGAAATTCTAGTACATTATTGCGTTGCTTGAAGATAAGCAATTCTTTATAGCTCATTTTCACTATCTTATAAATGACGACAGATTTGAATACAAGCGAAACGATACCATTCTTATCTGTAATTCAATAGTTTTCCTTATGAGTGCAACAGCCAAGTTGGTATATATTATTTACTTCATGTAAGTAATTAGAGGGAGGTGTTGAATAGCAACAATTGTGAATAATAATAAGGCCATTACAAATATTTTATAAAGTTTTTGTCCTTCCGGTGTTGGGCCACTGAAGGGGGTGGGCGAAAAAAAACAGATTTTTTAATCGAACAAAAAAATTGAAATTATTTGCAATGGCCTAATTTTAGCAGAAAATTTGACAATTTTTTTGTCTCTTTATTTGTTATCTGATGATCACTAGTATTAACGAGAAAATTTGCTAAACACGCTTAAGGAAGGAAATATTTGAAGTGTTGTTACAACGTGTAGTTGTGAATACGACATTGACAAACTGGTCGTCAACACCTTGAAGCTCCATTTTTTTTTGTACGATAACAGCGCTAAAATTTCTCACTGATACCATTCAAATTTTCACCACTAGCGTGTCTTCATAGCTTAGTAATACAGTACATAGACATTCTTTCAACTACTTTGTTAACACAGCTGGCTGGGAACGAAGCCATCCCTTCGAGTTTATCTACGCATGAACATAATGTGTAACGGGGCACTCTGTAACATATTTTATCAGAAAAATTGCAGCTTATACCGCATCAAATTTATGTTCGAAATGGAGGATTTGATATTAAAATTTGTGGAACGTATTTATTGTCCGCCTTCCAGTTGGCCTCGAGGGACAGTGGTCTGACAATACCAGAGGTTGGAGAATTCGCAAATTGAATATATTGGGTACGGGGGGGTACTTCCATCACGCTACTAATTTCGGCTTACAGTACCTTTTTTGACTACACTTTCCCAAATAAAAACTTTGCCGCTATATAACAATACTGAAACGAATGTAGCACTCATAGGCTTTAATGTGTTATAACTATTTTCATAAAAATGTAAGTAATTTGCTAAATTTTATTCACTAAACATCAAAACCACTGTTTTTCCACTGGCACGTAATCAGGCTGAAAAACCAGCAGCAATCGCTTACACGTATCCGCTCTTGATGATAGTTTGGAAACACACACAATTATGATCACGTTTACTTATTCTAGAAACTAAACAGCTGTGAATATGCTATCACAGAACAATTCTACTTCTTATTATCACGGAAGAACACAAAAATTCCCCCCTGATATGAAAATATAAATGATTTTTCATTCACTAGCCATTAGCAGCATTTTGTTTTTAATTCCAGCATATGGCGCGTTATTTACACTACTACCAATATATGAGCCCTGAAACGCCTGAAATGCTTCTATCGTGTTGACATAGCTGGTATTTGAGTGACAACTGGCCCTAATGTATATGAACGATTCAATGATACTCAACAATGATAAAACATCAATGTGATATAATTTATCAGTTTTTGTCATTTCATCTGTATTTTCAACAGTGCAAAGTTGTGATAAATGGCGGAAAAAAAGTTGAAGAAATGGCGAAAAAAACTTTGTCTCCAGAGCGCATGAAAAAGTCTACATTTAGTGACGAAACATTACCTGACATGTAAATTGGTATTTATATGTAAAGTCTATCACAAAATTCGATAAGAAACCTGTAAACAACTTCATAATTTGTTTGTTTGAGACTGAGCCCATGAAATATTAAACCTGCGATATTTTGGCCTTGAAAGCATTCCAAATGACGATTTTGCGTTTGCCGACACATTCGAGTCATAACATAATAGATTACAGAATTTTACTTCATTTGGTCCAAATTTAGGTATACCCGGGTCATAATGGGTTAAGACCAAAATATACGCCGATATTCAGTAAATATTATTCTTTCAACTGGTATAAAATCTTATCTCGAATAAATATAGTTTCAGCGTAATTCCTGAATATTGTTCAGGCTACCGCCTAATGGGCTGGAAATACCCACCACCCTACAACAAGCATCGGTACCCAATTTTATCACGAGTATTGACTAAAATGATGAAGGGTTCAATTCGCCTTATCGAATGAGCCTCATACATTCACACTTCATAGCATCGCTGAATATACGAATATCGTATACAACGCAAAAGTGCGAAATAATACGTTCTGTTGCTTCAAAAGCCACTAACAATACTTTAAACTATTCTTTATTCACGGTAATATAGTACTATTTAGGACACTTGCTGACATTTCCGGGTATAGTATATCCATTAAATCGGCTGTGTTCAAAGTTCAGCATACAATTTTAACATTTTTGAACGAACTTGCAATGTTCATGATGAGCTATACTCGTGATAAAGTCAAATGCCGATAAATGCATCGTCGACAGCAGAAGCGAATAATGTATGTTCATGAGGGATGTTTATCGATTCAAATGGTTATTTTTTCGTGAATTCTCCAACCACTGAACAAGACAGATGTCGCATGTTCAAATCTCAACTGGGGCTGTACAAGTCAATAAGCAGAAGTGGGCACTGCTAATCAGCTAACCGCTATCATTTTAGCGCACTAGCATTTAACGCACTAGCGAATAGTGCGTATGATGCAGGTCTAACAATCAATAATCAAAATAGGATAAGTAAACCCTCTGCCTATAACCCTCGGATACAATTTCAGTGTTTATTACCTTGAACTTCTTATTTCTGAGGATATATCACATAAAACAGAGAGTACTAAACGTAACAAAAAATGTAATATGTAATATGTAAAATGTAGAGATTTGCAATATAAATTGAATTTTTAGGTTTAATCGAAAGTTATTGTAAGTACCATCGGTTAGGCGTTTAACATGACTAGTTCAAAATAATTCTTGCATGAAGACAACTCAAGCACTAAAGGGTCTACTAATGGTTAGTTTGCCAATTAATTTTATGATTACCCGTTTAATTTACCAGGTTAATTTAATAGTAAATTTAATCAAAATTTATATTTGACGCTCTTCGATAAAATTTACAATAATGTTCTGCATGAAAATGCAAGTTTTTATGATTTTCATACTAAAATATTTTGATTTTGGGGTGTCTCAATATTTGCGAACACCGTGTGAAAACACTGATGCAACAAAAAAAATTCTTAGCTTAAAAATTTGTATTTGCCATTTAAATTCGAAAAATTAATGTAAGGTAAATTTATCTATAGTGGACCATTTACCTATAATGAACCTCGGGTACAGCTTCGGCGTTTACTAGCTTGTACTTCTTATTTACAGGGATATAGGGTAAGTTAACCTATAGTGGACTCTTTACCTATAATGGACCTCGGGTACAGTTTCGGCGTTTATTAGCTTGTGCTTCTTATTTCCGAGGATATATGACATGAAATATAAAACACTAAACATACTACACAGTTCAGTTTATCAAATTTTAGCTGAATTTAATGATGCCTTAATTTAATTTAATTAATGCCTTAAAATCGACGTTTTCAGCAAGTTAGGGTCCATTTTATGGTTAACAATGCGAAATATGTCGCCATTAGAGGACCCTCTTCATGCTGTATTTTGTATGAACTCCTATGATGGACCCGGTCACTATCTTATTGTAAACCACAGGGTCCATAAAAGGAAAACAGACATTCCAATCTGTTTTGAAAAATGTGTAAAATATAGACATTTGCAACATAAATTGATATTTTTTAAAGTTAATCGAAAGTTACTCGTATTGTAAGTGCCATCGATTGCGTGTTTAGCGTTACCAGTTCAAAAGAAAACCACTCAAGCACTAAATGGTCAACTAATGGTTAATTTACCCTATAAAATTTCAAAAGCTATGCAACTTTATTCAAACATATATTTTGTAGGTATCCCAGATTCCGTTTTTGGTGCTATGATCTCGTTTAAATGTATTCTCGTCTTTCAACTTAGAACCATGAATTAAATTCCTGGTAAGCAGAATTTTACTCATGATATCATGCGCTTTTGGATTAGAATCTTGAAATCACGATGACGTCATTTAGCTGTCAAAAGACAAATCAGACTGGTTTATTTACATGAACTTTTAACAAAAATCGATTGCTAAAAAGATATGGTCGCTGTTTTTACTTTCTGATTTTGATTCTACAGATTTTGCCATTTATTTTGGTAGTGGTTTTGTATTGATCCGACTGCGATAAGCGGATAAACAATCCCCACACCAGTTCCCAGAATTTTCTTTCCGTTGATAAATTTCCGCGAATTTTCTTTCGTTGATAAATTTCCGAGATACAAAGTTTAAAAAACATTGGACAATTGTGTTGCGGATTGGCCTTAGATTGGACAATTTTTTGGCAATATGTAACATGCTACATATGACATCCAATTTATTTCTTCTGTGGTGGCAACAGAAACAACTCGTATGTGTCGAGTGTCACAAATTATGGCATATTGCCAGAATTGCCTGGATCGACTGATCGATCGATGGATTAGGAATTGCTTGAGAAGTGTTCAAACCTCGTTATTCCTGTACTCGGTGGGAGTTAGAACAGGTTGATCTCTCAGCATTCTTAAGCCGTCAAGCGATATTTGGACCGGATTCATCCCTGGTGCATAAGCTATTGCTGGTTTCTTACGATATTTCCTATTGCTGCTGCTGCAAGGGGTTTCCGTTTATGTCTCCACCGACTGCATCGATAAGTCTGACGAGCAGGTTCTTCTTTCATCACAACACTTGCGGCGTCGGGTAAAGCGGCCGTCATTATCACCTCACCGGAATTGCCATCATAAAAACGGACCGATGGTTTAATTTCCATATTTAGAACATCGGATATCCATCATAACCTCATCAACTTTTATCGTAGGGGATTCTTTCTTCCATGGAAGCAGATTTTTCCATTTCACTATTCATCACTATAAAGCACTTTTAACATACAGCTAAACTTTAACTTTTTCGCTTATTAACGATGGGAACCAAGGCAAAAACTGCAGTTCTTCATTTCAAAGAACCGAAACGTCACTTGCTTTTAGCTTAATAATAAATTTCACTAGCTGCTGTGACTGCAAAGGCCCGATTTGACAATTTGTGTAACGTTTGAAGCGATTATGAACAATATTCATGAAATACTTGCTATAGTTCATGATATTTGTCGGTATAGTCATGAAATCATGGATCATGATAGTGATTTCATGAAATTTCAAGCTTTTTGTTTTCATGACTTTTTATTCAAGAAAACAGAAACAGATTTCTTTCCGTGAGCCTCTTACCCAGCAACTCCTGCCCCTCTACCTCCTCGTGGTACCAACCGGGATACGAGCAACCTCGGTGGAGATCGGGTAACCAACCCCGGTGGAAACCAAAGTCGTATGCTGACAGGGGAGGAGGGCTCCTTCGAGCTTCGTTGGCCCTCCGGCGATACTGTGGGGTTGGTTGCGGGCTTTGCAAGCCTGAACCACTAAAAAATCGAAGCAATGGACTCCGTAAGAATTAATAACTTCAATCGGAACAATCGGCAAAGACCCAGGCGACGAAAACGGACTAACGATTGGAAATTAGGAACATGGAACTGTCGGTGTCTAAATTTTCTCGGAAGTACCCATGTGCTTTCTAAAGAAGTGAAGAGCCGCAAGTTCGACATTGTAGCGCTGCAGGAGGTATGCCGGAAAGGAACGATGGTACGTACGTATAGAGATGGTCATATCATCTACCAGAGCTACGGCAATACACACGAGCTGGGCACAGCTTTTATAGTGATGGGCGAGATGCAGAAGCGGGTGATCGGGTGGTGGCCGATCAACTCCCGAATGTGCAGATTAAGAATCAAGGGCCAATTCTTTGATATCAGCATAATTAACGTGCACAGCCCTAACCTCGGAAGTACCGATGATGACAAAGACGAATTCTACGCGCAGTTGCAGCGTGAATACGACCGCTGCTCAAGACATGATGTCAAAATTATCATCGGGGACTGTAATGCTCAGGTTGGTCAGGGGGAGGAATTTAAACCGGTGATTGGACGGTTCAGCGCTCACCCGCAAACGAACGAAAACGGCCTAAGACTTGTCGACTTCGCCGCCTACAAGGACATGGCCATACGTAGTACCTTCTTCCAGCATAACCTCTACCATCGGTACACCTGGAGATCACCCAATCAGACAGAATCACAAATCGACCACGTTCTGAGAAATGGTCGGCACTTTTCAGACATTATCGACGTCAGAACCTATTCCGGCGCTAACATTGATTCGGATCACTACCTAGTGCTGGTAAGGATACGTCAAAAACTATCTGTTGTGAACAACATACGATACCGACGCCCGCCACGGTATAATCTAGCGCGACTGAAGCATCCGGATGTCGCCGAAAACTACGCGTTATCTCTCGAAACCGCGCTGCCGGAAGAGGGTGAGCTGGATGAAGCCCCTCTTGAGGACTGTTACCGTGAAAACAGACATTAACAGCATAGCGGAGAACGTCCTAGGCCGTGTGGCACCGAATCGACGTAACGAATGGTTTGACGAGGAATGCCAGCAGATATTGACTGAGAAGAACGCAGCGCGGGCACAAATGCTGCGTAGAGCCAGCCGTCAGAATGTGGAGCGATACAAACAGAAGCGGAGGCAGCAAACCCGACTCTTCAAGGAAAGGAAGCGCCACCAAGAGGACAAGAAGTGCGAAAAACTCGAACAGCTGTACTGCTTTCACGACACACGGAAGTTCTATCAGAGACTCAACGGATCTCGCAAAGGCTTTGGGCCGCGGGCCGAAATGTGCAGAGATAAAGATGGAGGTATCTTGACTGATGACCGTGCGGTGATCGAAAGGTGGAAGCAGCACTACGATGAACACCTGAATGGCGTGCAGGTGGAAGACCATGATGGTGGAGGAAGTGACCACATTGGTGTAGCAAGCAACGAGGATGTGCCACCCCCATCGATAAGGGAAGTTAAAGAAGCCATCCAGCGGCTGAAGAACAACAAAGCAGCGGGAAAGGATGGCATTGAAGCGGAACTTATTAAAATGGGCCCGGACAAGTTGGCCGGCTGTCTGCATCAACTGATTGTCAAGATTTAGGATACGGAACGACTACCGGAGGAGTGAAAAGACGGGGTTCTGCCCTATCTACAAGAAAGGTGATAAGCTGGATTGTGAGAACTACCGAGCAATCACTATCCTGAATGCCGCCTACAAAGTGCTGTCCCAAGTCATCGACTACCGCCAATAGCCAATAGATTTGTGGGAAGTTACCAGGCCGGCTTCATGGAGGGTCGGTCTACAACGGACCAAATCTTCACCCTGCGGCAGATCCTCCTGAAGTGCCGCGAATTCCGAGTCCCCACGCACCACCTGTTCATCGATTTCAAAGCCGCATATGATAGCGTAAACCGACAAGAGCTATGGAAAATTTTGGACGAAAACGGCTTTCCGGGTAAGCTTACTAGACTTATCATGGCTACGATGGATGGGATCCAGTGCTGTGTGAGAATGTCGGGTGGATTGTCTGATCCATTCGAATCTCGCAGGGGACTTCGACAAGGAGATGGTCTTTCCTGGCTGCTATTCAACATTGCGCTTGAAGGTGTTACAAGACGAGCGGCGATCGAAATGCGGGGCACGATTTTCAATAAATACAGTCAATTTATCTGCTTTGCTGACGACGTAGATGCTGTCGGCAGAACATTTGAGGCGGTGGAAGATCAGTACACCAGACTAAAACGCGAAGCAGAGAAAATTGGATTGAAGATAAATACGTCTAAAACGAAGTATATGCTGGCGGGCGGGACCGAGCGCGACAGCGCCCGCTTGGGCAGTACCGTGGTAATCGACGGGGATGAGTTCGAGGTAGTCGACGAGTTCGTATACCTTGACTCACTGGTAACAGAGGACAACAATACCAGCCGTGAGATTATCAGCGACGACGTAAAGATCACCATTTCTAACTAATGGTTTAGAAAAGTTGCAAAAAACAGACGCTCTCCGAAAATCTACAACCATGCTATTAAAGGCTAAACTTCTCAAAAAGACACAAATTTTATCAACCTATCATATGCACGATAATATATAATGCGTACATGCTGCAAACTAACTAAAACTGCTAAAAATTCATTCTTTATTCTATGGGCTATTTTATTGTGGTCGCTATAACCCAAATCGTTCAGAATGATCTGTCAGTAAAACATTAACTTTTCTGCTCACGGATATATTTTCAAGTTGAAAATACTGGCGAACTGATATTTAGCTTTTGATAGAGTGAAAAGCTTTATTAAATTATGGCGGTGGCTGCCAAGCAGCGAAAGCTTAATCGGTTTAATTGCTGCTTTCAGCAGAGCATAATACGACTACTTGAGCTTATAACCTGATTCTTGTAGAGGTTAAGAAAACATTCTGAGGAGTGGGCCACTTGGTCAGAAAGCAGTTTTATAGTGGTCATCAAAAAGATCTGGTGGAGCTCATAGTTTTATTGGCGGTTTTATGAAATTGATCATACGAACGTAATAAAACTTGGAATTGTTACTTGGGTAAGCACGCGATGTTCGAAAACGACCAGTGCTTTCAAGTTGCCGTCAAGCATTGTTCAAGTTTCGTGCCCGTAGAGGACTACCGGTCTTATTGACGTTTTGTATATGGTACGCGGGTGAAGCTTACCATACCTTAGGGTCTTGTGGAGTCCGTATTAAGCCCGACTTCCGGTAAGAATACGTCTGCGCATCTCTTTGCTACAGTTGTTATCCACCATTTTGCTTTTTCTTTTTAGTACGATATGCGGCAGTACGAAGTTTGGCGGGTCAGCTAGTATTGAATGAAAATAAATTACATATCAGTTTTCCTTAAATTAGGAATTTAAAGCAGCAATAGGACTAACAATAATTGTTAAAGTTGTCAGGAAAATCGTTTGCTAAATTTCTGCTGCTAACAAACTTAGCGGTTTACCTTATTAAGTAAGTAGTTTGCCAAAGGTAACATTAACTCTCCTCAAGGGCGATAAAGAAAAAAATAACTATGAAATACAAAGAATAGTCGAAAATTGCTTGAAACATTTTATTAGTCGCTTATACACGTCAATATACACGTCAATATTTCGAAATCCGAAGTATCAAAAATCGCAATTTATCCATCGTTCATGCGAACATCATTATTCGCTTGTCGTACCTAAGTAATTTTCCACGCATGCTTGTATATAATATAATTTTCTTTTAGGGCATATTTTGCCACTAACCAGTCTTAACGATCCTGTCAGAAAGGCTCACAGACATTTTGGGGGATTTGGGCCATAATGAACACACGTGGCGAAATGGGCATCCCTCTTTTCTACGAATGGCCGCATTTTGTAATATCATAAGGCATGCGAAATACTGCTGTAGGTATTACAGTGTCTACTTATAAAAAATGAGTGATCTTTCCTTTGAAAACACGGAGTTATATTAAAAAACTTAACTTGGTTCTCAGGTGTTGAAAAAATTATAATTTTGGAGCACTACCAAATAAGCTATTGCGATCATTTAAATATCTATCAAGTGCACACTGCAACAAGATGTATACATTGTATCTCAAATTTCACCTTAATTGAAGTTTTGATTTTATACTGTAATTTGTGAAAAACCCATTTTTACTTTAATTAACTGACTGGGGACGAAATGACCATAAAAAATGGAAATAATCAATGACGTCTAATTTCACCTTAAGCGTCATCCGAAACATTCTTTGTGTGCTCCAGAGGCTACCCCAGCGGCTCAATTGACTTTTTTTTTCCTAGTTGGGGACCTTGGACCACTGCGACCAGTTCTTTGATCTATTGTGGTGCTCAATTGACTTTACGCGGTAAGCGGTCAATTTTTCCGACGTTTTATATTTGTGTGTGTGTGTGTGTGTGTCTGTGTGTGTGTGTGTGTGTGTGTATGTGTGTCTGTGTGTGTGTGTCTGTGTGTGTGTGTGTGTCTGTGTGTGTGTGTCTGTGTGTTTGTCTGTGTGTCTGTGTGTGTGTGTGTGTGTGTGTGTGTGTGTGTGTGTGTGTGTCTGTGTGTCTGTGTGTGTGTGTGTCTGTGTGTGTGTGTGTGTCTGTGTGTGTGTGTCTGTGTGTCTGTGTGTGTGTCTGTATGTGTGTGTCTGTGTGTGTGTGTGTGTGTGTGTGTGTCTGTGTGTGTGTGTGTCTGTGTGTGTGTGTGTGTGTGTCTGTGTGTGTGTGTGTGTCTGTGTGTGTGTGTGTCTGTGTGTGTGTGTGTGTGTCTGTGTGTGTGTGTCTGTGTGTATGTGTGTCTGTGCGTGTGTGTGTGTGTGTGTGTCTGTGTGTGTGTGTGTGTGTGTGTGTGTGTGTCTGTGTGTGTGTGTCTGTGTGTGTGTCTGTGTGTATGTGTGTCTGTGTGTGTGCGTGTGTGTGTGTGTGTCTGTGTGTGTGTGTGTGTGTCTGTGTGTGTGTGTGTGTGTGTGTGTGTCTGTGTGTGTGTGTGTGTCTGTGTGTGTGTGTGTGTCTGTGTGTGTGTGTGTGTCTGTGTGTGTGTGTCTGTGTGTGTGTGTGTCTGTGTGTGTGTGTCTGTGTGTGTGTGTGTGTGTGTGTGTCTGTGTGTGTGTGTGTGTGTGTGTGTGTGTCTGTGTGTCTGTGTGTGTGTGTGTCTGTGTGTGTGTGTGTCTGTGTGTGTGTGTGTGTGTGTCTGTGTGTGTGTGTGTGTGTGTCTGTGTGTGTGTGTGTGTGTGTCTGTGTGTGTGTGTGTGTGTGTCTGTGTTAGGCTGTTAATTCGCCGTTGATCGGCTTTCCAGCGGTTTTGTAGCTCAAGTACGATCTGGGTAGCAGCCGCATTGACCGCACCCCAGACGTCCGAGCTAGAACACATCCTTTGGACTAAGTTATCCGGAGTAGTGTCCTGTCCGCTAACTGCCATCATGTTGCTTCTCACGCCCGCGAAACGAGGACATATGAAGAAAGCATGTTCTGCAGTTTCCTCGACGTCCGCGCATTCCGGACACTCGGGGGACTCCGCATGCCCAAACTTGTGCAGATACTGTCTAAAACAACCATGCCCTGACAGAATCTATGTCAGGTGGAAGTTGACTTCGCCATGGCGCCTGTAGACCCATCCGGATAGTTCCGGGATAAGTCGATGTGTCCACCGGCCTTTTGTGGAATCAGACCATGCCCGCTGCCATGTGATCATCGAGGCCGATCTTGTGGTACTCCGTATGCCTCTAGTTCCACGTTGGTTGAAGCACTCTACGTCCTCGCTGATGATGATACCAATAGGCATCATACCCGCTAAGACGCAGATTGCGTCATGTGAAACTGTGCGATACGCACTCGCCACTCTTAAGCACATGAGACGATAGGTGCTTTCCAGCTTGGCTAGATAGCTTTTAGTACCTAACGCCGATGACCACACCGGCCCGCCATACCTGAGTATGGACTGGACCACGTTGGCTAAAAGCCTTCGCTTGCTGCCATATACCGCAGAGCTATTAGACATCATAAGAGACAATGCCGAAATAGCTGTGGAAGCCTTCTTGCAGGCATAGTCGACGTGGCTCCCGAACTTGAGCTTGTCGTCGACCATGACTCCAAGGAGTTTTAAGGACCGCGTTGACGAAATAGTGCAGTCCCCGACGCTGATATTTGCTTGCTGCACCGACTTGCGGTTGTTCACCACAATAACCTCCGTTTTATGATGCGCTAGGTCCACAGGTCTGCGTGTGGGGGGGCTGTGTGTGTGTGTGCGTGTGGGGGGGCTGTGTGTGTGTGCGTGTGGGGGGGGGGCTGTGTGCGTGTGCGTGTGAGGGGGGGGCTGTGTGTGTGTGCGTGTGGGGGGGCTGTGTGTGTGTGCGTGTGGGGGGGCTGTGTGTGTGTGCGTGTGGGGGGGCTGTGTGTGTGTGCGTGTGGGGGGCTGTGTGTGTGTGTGTGTGTGTGGGTGGGTGTGTGTGGGTGTGTGTGTGGTTGTTGTACTTGTGTACACCCTCCAAGCATGTGTTTATAGGGGAATTGTGTTTCGGCCTTCTGGTGCACTTTTTCGTTTTTGCATGGGGCACATTATACTGCAGCTGTGGCATTCTGCACCGCGTAGTTGAATTACCTGAAATTTGGACGTTGGTAATAAATTATTCCCACCATGGTTACTCTACAATACTAATTGAATTAAATAATGGCAATTGACTTCAACTTAGATCTGTTTACCTATGTTTATAGCCATATTGGCCTGCTTTTACTTATTTGAAAAAATATTAAATGCTAAAGCACATCTAGCGTTTCATACCGTAATTTTTGGCAGGGATGTCTTTTTGAAGTTCACTTCACGCAATCGAATCGCAACAACCGGTTATTTAGAGATTTTGACAAGAAAATAGCTTATGGAAACGACACCAAAAGTTACATCGGAAGTTGCTCAAAAACAAATTTATTTTTGTTTTGCTTTTACATCATGTGACAACTGTCATACTTGCATAGTAGGCTAGTTCCATCAAATACTAAGATTTCTGGGTGATTTTGCATTTTAATTTTGCTTGTTTAGGGAAAAACAAAGCGGGGGCACATTGGCCAGAGGGGGCACGTTATACACAATTCCCCTAAGGGTGCCCATTATGACCTAGCGGGTGCTCATTGTGCTCCACACACTAACTGATTTTTAGTTTTTGAAGCATGCATTTAAAATGCTATTTTCGTCATCATTTCAATTATTTTTCAATTAACAGTATGCCTTTCATTATCGATAGTAAATGTTTTGCAATGACGACACTTTAAAAATTCAGTCATTTTGGATGCTTAAATTGGCCAACAAGTTATAGGGTGCTCATTATGCCCCTAATACCCCTACAACTGATATGTTCTCCTTATTGGACGTTTTTATTTGAATAAGTTGGAATAACCTTTGGATAAAACGTCCATTTTTCAATATCTTGGTTTTGTTTAATAGGTCAGTACTTACTTTTCAAATAATCATAAATTGGCTTTCAGTAAAATGACACTTTGATGAAACAAAAACAAATTTTAAGCGCTCTGCATTGCACATTTCCTTATGTAACTATCAAAGTACCGAATTTTAAAGTTAAGAGTATCTTCTTTAACTTGCATTTGACTTCGTTCCAATTGGGTAAGAGACGTTTGGTAAAAAGCTTCTTTTTTCTCATATGTACTTTTATATATAAAAATAATTTTTAAACTAAAATGCCGATCAGCATGAGATTCAAAACTGACCTGTAAAGCAATTAGACCTTTAATTTGATACTAAAATCATCGAAAGCGGTTCAGTGATCTCTTAGAAAAGTGAGGGAACCTTAAAACCATACACAATGTGATTGATTTGATTTGATTTGTCTTTATTGATTCCTATACCTATATGCTATGCCATAGCGCTCCAAAGCAGTGAAACTTATTTCGGAATCATTTCGGCCAAGTTGTATGCCAGTCAAACAATATGCATCCTTGAAAGTAAATAAAAAAGCAAAACCCTTCTTTATCGACAGACTTCGCAACCGGTTATTAGAGTACAGGACAGGAACGGGGCTAGCGCAACAATCCTACTGACTCTATAGCAGCACCTCCCAGCCGAGATTCGAATTGACGACTGGCGATATACCCCGATGCTAACTGGACGGTTAAAGACGGAAAGTAAATAGAAATAGTGAAAATTGCAAGACTGAATGCCCCCAAAAACACGTTTGTTATTTTTGGAGCAGCAGTACTTAAACCCGTTAACCCATTAAGCCCCACACTTTTCCCAGCAGGGATAGAAAGTTGAAACTTTCAGGAAAATTCTCTTTTAGGTCAACTAAGAAAAAACCGCTGGCATGTATTTTTAATTTTGACCCTGTGTCTCGTTTTATTACGCTCTTATCACAACGGCTTCTCTATCTGCCATCAGTGTTTGAAGCTGCGAATACTATGCTATGTAAACTTTTATAATGTTTCCGGAATATTTTAAATAAGCGAAAGATAAGATTTACATTCATTTGTTTACTAAAAAGCAATGACATCAAATGAAACACCGCAGCGAACGAACGAAAACAAACGTTCCCCTTGCAAATTTTCAATATCGTTACTTCCTAGCGTTGCCTTTTCGCAACGCAAAGCTTCAAACCTATCTTCAAATTACAAAAATAATCAAAATTATGAAACAAAGTTTTTTTGGCAAGCAACGATTCTTACTAACACTGATTGATAGGTCAGGCGTTAATAGAGGTAAAATCGAGTTTTACGAGCATTTTTCCTTAACTGTCTGAAAAATAGCAAAACCTGTTGTTTTGTCACAGCTGTAATTATGTTACATATAACATCTGACCTTTAAGCAAAAACAGATCGATTAGATTTTTTTATAATCTTTCTTTGTTTCTCAGGGTCCTAGTTGATATCTTAAACCGGGCCTTTTCTAGAATCGAATGAAAGTGCGTTGCGTTTTCGCAACGCTGGGAGGAAATGGGTTAATTTGGTCTTATAAACTTATATTTGCTGATATGAATTATCAAATTTAAAAATCATTCGCGTACTTTCCTAAACATATATGAGATTGGATTAACAGTATATTCTAGTTCACAGTCTGACGTAATGTTCGTGTTGTGTTTGTGTCTTGTATCGTTTTAGTCTGCATCGCCGTTCTATCAATTCCAAAATTAGAATTTCGTTTGTCATACACGCTCTGAATCAAATAAAAAGTCAACTGGTTACTTCAAAGGACAATCGCGAGAATAAAGGAATTACGTATGCACCTGCAAAACATAATTAGTTTTCATAACTGGGTTCATTCGAACGTTGTGCATAAATAATATTCTCTTTATCTATATATTAGACAAACCTATTAAGCACACAATACACGGTCTCACCCACTTCAGTAAATTCTAATGCAAATCATTCTTTTTTATATTCATGGCACGGTAGCTTTGGTGGCACTCGTTGAATCTCAAGGTATCCAAACAATTCCGGCAACTGCTTATGTAAAATCACTTTCGAAAAATATAAAATTGCTATGTCGGAGTGACAAACCAATCGATGCTTGCAGGTAAGTAGACAAATTTCCAACCTTCCCAACAAATAATACATGCCAGTTTTTTAGTGTCAAAATTCCCGGTGTCGTTGGTAATCAGGACATTCATAGCCTTCCTGATGGAATTAACTACTACGGTGAAAGTTTGCATAGAGGTGACTGTGGTATTGAATTCGCAACTTTCAAATCATCTAACGAAGGGAAATTCTTTTGCAATTTAACCATTGGAAAAGAGCTATTTCAATCAGCTATCGATATTATTATACCGATTACACCGGAACCAACTGAAATTGAATTGGGACGCAATACTGTAATTGAACAAGGAGGATTGGCACCGAATCAAACATTGGCGATAAAATGCATATCCCAGGACGCCATCCCGCAGGCCAATCTAAGTTGGTTTTTAGATGACGAACAAATCGACAGCAGTTTCCTGGGACCATTACAAACAAGCATAACAGTTGACAAAAAAGGAAGAAAACTATTGACCGTGCAGCAAGAACTGCACTATTTCATTACCGCAGCCGATTGCGGAAAGAAAATTGTTTGTAAGGCCGAACATTTTGCTATTAGTAAAGGTTACTATCGGGCTTTCTTACCACTGAATATTCGAAGTAAGTAAGAGATTGTTTTTGAGATCTACAAAAATTTAGAAATTTCTTTGCAGTTCCTCCTCAACCTATTCCGAGCATATACATTGGTGAAGGCTCTCATGCGATAGTAAACGTTACAATCAAATCAAATCCCCGACCGAAGACTAGTTGGAAAGTCAATGGATTGACAATAGATGAGGGCCTTACGGTGGGACCTTATCAAGCTTATATCCCCAAAGATATGGTAATATTCTGATTAAACCTCTTTTGATAAATCTTTTTGGTAATTATCAAAAATATCATATTGATAATAAGCATATTGGGCAACTGAGAGTGAAAAAACAAAAAGATTTTTTGAAACAAAAAAAAATAAGCGTTTTAAGCATTTTTCTTGAAGTTTAAACGTGAAAACAAAATCCATACTTGTTTTACATATATACGTGATTACACAAAATCTTACCAAAGACAGACAAAACTGAAAAAAATTTTTGTCGATTTTCTGAAATTTCATTGTTTGCATTTCCACTTCTGTATCGTTCTAGAAGCGTTAACACGTCGTATACTCATTTTCCGAGTTCTAGAGCCCACAGGCAATTGATTTTAAATCTTGACTTAGGCCATTGCAAATCATATTTAAAGTTTTTGTCAGACCCCCCCCCCCTTGGAAATTGGCTTGAAAAATCGAGGGGCAAAAAAAAAATTTATAGGATATGAGTCAAATTTCTTTTTATAAAATCGATTGTCTGTGGGCTCTACAGTCTGAAAAACTCGAAAAATGAGTCTCCGAGTTGAATTAACGCTTCTAGCACGAAACAGAAATGGAAATTAGAACAATGGAATTTCCGAAAATCGTCCAAAAAAATTTTCCTTCGTTTTTGTCTTTTTTCGTATATTTTTGCATAGAAAATAATAACGTATATATTATAAGTAAGAATAGATTTGGTTTTCACGTTTAAACCTTAAATAAAAATTCTTAAAATGCATGTTTTTTTTTTGCTCGATTAAAAAATTCACTTTGATTTTTTTCGCCCCCCCCCCTTCAGTGGCCGAACACCGGAAGGACAAAAACTGTAATGGCCTTGTATCCCACATTTTTTTCTATCGGTCCCATACGCACAAAATTTGCTTAAACTATATATAAATTCGTATGGGAAAAATTTACTATTTACTATTTCAATCCTACAAACCACTGTATGTATAACTCTTTAACGACGACACGTTTTTCGAAATTTATCCAACTATTGGAATACGAAGTGTAGTTTTTAAATAATAATTTTGCCACAAGCTTTCACTGATACAATTGTGTGAGCTAGGGTTTAAAGGGCTAACCGACTGGCTTCTCTTTGTCTTTGTCCTGATGTTGTAGTTACATACACACACCCTCAGATACGTACTTCAATTACAATCGACTTTTGATTGTTTGACCCGTTTCACCGGTTTTATATCCGGTACTTAAATAATAACTTTTGAACGAAACATTTGATTTCCAATAATCAAATTTTTATTCAGAACAGTTACGATTTTCTACTGTAATTACTTAAGTTTTCTCAGTGCAAAACTGTTTGTTTGATGGATTTTAGCAGTACTTTTCAAATAATAATGAATTGTAGAATATTCCTTCTTTGATTCATACTTAATATAACAAAAATATGTTTTAAATACTCTTTTATCACTTTTAGACCGCAGTAATCGTGTAAATTTCAGACCGCAGCCTCAATCATTATCAGATATGCAGCAAGTTAAGACTTTGACAGCCTTTCCTTTCATTTGCAATCAATTTTGTTCAAATTGGTTAAGGACGTTATGAGAAAACAGAGTCTCGAGTTTTGCATATTTTTATATATAACTTTTGAACTAAAAGTCCGATCAATATGAAATTCAATAGTAACCTATGGAACCTCTACACCTCTCATTTTTTACTAAAATCATTAAAATCGATGCAGCCGTCTCTGAAAAAAGTTAGTGAGATTGCAAAGTGTTACACAGATTACACAAGGTTGATCCGCAGACAAAGATCGTTCAATCGGTAGATAAAGTTTTTCACCAAATGGTGTTAATAATGAAATGAATTTTATTCTGTGTTAGCATGCCCATGAATGAAAGTTACCGCCCAGTTAGCTTCAATGTACGATGCTGGTCTAACAAGCCAGTCGTCTTATGTTCGAATCTCGATTGGGCGATGCTTGCAAAACAGAGTCAATAGGGTTGCTGGACTAGCCACGTAACTGTCCTGTACTCTAACAGCCGGCTACGAGGTCTTCGATAAAGAAGGGTCAAGTCTTAGAAAGACGTTTAAGTCCAAGGGTTTTTTTAAATCAAAGTTGGAACGAGTAACGAAAGGTTAAGCATATAGGTATAGTGACGTATAGGATTTCCTTATTTTTTGATTTCATCATGATTTTTTTTATTTAATTTACTATATATAGATTCAAGTCTGCAAAAAATGTCCTTAGTGTTTACATCGATGTTTCTAAAAATTACGAAAGTATTATAAAACTTACTAAGATGTTGATAAATTAAAATAAATGACGCTTACAAATATTTACGCACCCTAGGAAATTATTGCACGCAGATATCGTTGTGAATTTTAATGTTACCCTCCCTACCCCGCTTTGCGAGCGAGATGAACGGGACCTCCCCACCTTGTTAGAGACCAACCTCCTCCACCCCCTTTTGTAACCCCTCACTGCTTATTCCTTTATGTCAAGGAACATGTGTGCCAACCAAACTTGGTGAAGAACAGTCAAGACGTCTGGAATTATGGCTGAACATACATACAAACTCACGTTTACTTTTATATACATTTCGAAGTTTGGCGTCGTACTATGACCTGCTTTTAACCCGGGACGAGACGTGATAACTGCACTCAAAATAATCCGCACATAACTAATGGAAAATTTCCATATGAAAATCCTTATGATTATTATGTGCCACATAATACATGAAAATTATATGCATATGAATAGTATGTGCAAATTTTAAAGGTAAATTTTAAAAGCACATAAATGTTAACTGTTTGCCACATAAAGTTCATTTACTGGGCTCATGGAAAAAATCTATGTGTGAAACACATAGAAACTATACGAAAAGTTACTCAGTGTGGCTTCTTTGTTTTCCTTTCACTTACGCTTTGATACATTGCACACGTAGAGTGACTATATATAGAGTGGCTACAATGTCAAAATTGGAATGATAATTATCTATCAGTGTCATTCCAATCGAGTAGACGACCAATCCAACGCGTATGCAGGAAAGAGAAAGAAAATAAGCATTGCTGGAGTATTGCATACTTTTGGGATGACATGTCGCCATTCTGTATATAGTCACTCTATGCACACGTTGCTTACCATTCTTATCAAAAGTTATGAATTTGCAGGAAATGCTTAACCAAAACAATTGTATTTCTTTTACCCGCAATAATCGCCTAATATCCTAATACATTCACTATTTGATTCCACAATTTATTTTATTCATGACAGATACGCATTTCATCTACGACTTGCAAAATAAACCGTTCAAGTGCGTTTACATCGCTGTGATAAGCGAAAGAGATGAGACACGAAAAAATCTCTCGCACTATTGAAACAATGCGTCTATTCTATAACAAAATATGATAAAAGAACCAAAAAGATATATTTCGCGACATCAAATGAGCAACTATTGTATACTCTTTATTAAAAGGTACTTTATCTTTTAGGACCACGGAGATTATTTAATTCTATTAAAGATCAACGAGCCAACAGAGCAAACAGAAATATTTGAGCTGACTGCTAGCAACGATCTCGGTTCACAAACATATGTTATTAAAGGACGCAAATACGAGGAAAATGAGATTGTTACCCCTGCTAGTAAAAATGGGGCCGTATTCTGGCTAATTAGCATATGGACGTTTTTCTGCTCTGCAATAGTGACTTGTGCGTTGCGAAATCCTTCGGTTGCCTGAACTAATAATCCAAAGTTTCTAAACCGGTTCATTCCATACTCAAATTGGGACCCATAACTTGTAAAAGATAATGGGAGAACCGATTTCAGCATTGAATGAACCGAAGTAAACAGTATTTTTTACAAGTAATGACTTACTTATTTCGCTAAGCGATGTTCTTTGATTTGTGCTACAGAAAATAATTCAAAACTGGTAATTATTACAGGATGTTAATGCACAGCCCATTACAAATGTGGATAATCCGTACAGAGAACTAATTTTGTAGTTTAAGTGCTTATTTATTGAACGAAACTGCATTTATTTAAATTTACGGTAGTGTGATAATGAGCGTGATTAACTCGCCAAACGGAAAAGATTTCGTCGACTTTTATAAGAATGGTACAAATAAATATAACGTTTAAAAACATCAAAAATTCGTTTGATTTTATTAAACCGATTTGTTGGTAGATTCAGCATATGACTTAAATTTTTTGGAGCGTCTTAGTAGAATACGAAACCTGAAATTAAATAAAAGAAAAATTTTTCCAAATTAAATTCCGCTATCTATATTTATTCGGGACAGCTACGTATTTCGCCTACGACTTGCAGGCTTCATCAGTGTCTGTTTCGAACTAAATTGGTCAAAGCAATTTCACAGTTTTTATAGGAGCTTAAGATTACGTTACGAATAAATTTAGGCAACAGAATTTGATTTGGAAAAATTTTTCTTTTATTTAATTTCAGATTCAGCATATACCTAAATAAAGCACTTTGATGCTTGCCAACTTCCCGATCACTAGGATCTAACCAAGTTATATCAGATAAAGTTATATGTTATCAACTTTTCTAACAATGATTGTTATCAATTAGATAAATACATTTTAACTCTTTCAATAAATATCGCCTTTTGAATTTGTGTACGGCAGTTTGACATCTCTTGTACGGTTATTTCAAGGAGTTCAAAAGTACGTTCGAAACGATACCAAAACATGTAACATTTCGCGCGGGTGAATTAGTAATTGCTATCAAGAAAATGGATAAAATAAATTGCAGAAGACGACCGAGTGTCCGGGCTCGTCATGCATATCAAATGTTCCGTGCTATCAAGCAACTTCTCTTGTGGAATTCTAAACGGACCAAGTAGACACATAATATTCGTTATCGCTAAACTCAGTAAACTCGGTCGGAAATTTCTTGTTGTATACCAATATTTCTGCTATCTCGCGATAGCCAAATGATCAAAGCCGTCTAACATCGTCCGCATGCTTGAACGATAACGATTGCACTACCTACCTCGGTGGATCCAGGTCAATACTTTTCCACTAACATTAAATCCGTTCTGTGACACTGATGATGCAGAGGATTCCTTGATAGTAGTTGTTTTGACTCCTACCTTTTGTCCAATGCTGGAAGGTGCATGAGTCGAACCAAGCTATAATTGGTTCGACTCATGCACCTTCCAGCATTGGACAAAAGGTAGGAGTCAAAACGACTACTTGTTAAGCGTAGTTACCAATATCACCCCCCCCCCCCCTTACCTTTCCGTTCTTTCCCCTCCTTCACCAAAAAATTTTCATTTCTTTCCCCTACCGTCCCTTCATCAATTGTAAAACCATCATTTCAAAAAAATATCAATATATATGTATGACCGCATTTCAAGGTCAAGACTAAAAACATGAGATTAGTCCAGATCGACTAGACTGTTTGACTGAACAGCTCGATTTAACTGCTCGAGTGGACTACTCGACTCAACACTCGATTCGACTGATTGACACATTTGCTTGACTTACTACTCGACCCGACTGCTCGACTTTACTGCACGATTGAACTGCTCGACTGGACTGTTCGATTCGACTGCTCGACTGGACTGCTTGACTGGACCGCATGATTCATCTGTTCGACTCAACTGTTCGATTCGACGCTCGACTCAATTGCTCGATTCAACTGCTTGATTCCACTGCTAGACTGGACTACTCGATTCGACTGCTCGAATGAACTCGACTCAACTACTCAACCCGATTGCTCGATTCAACTGTTCGACTAGACTAACAGCATGATTCAACAGCTCGACTAGACTGCTCGACTTAGCCACTTAACCCGACTGCTCGACTCAACTGCTTGACTTAACCCATTAAGCCCCACACTTTTCCCAGCAGGGATAGAAAGTTGAAACTTTCAGGATAATTATCTTTTAGGTCAACTAAGAAAAAGCCGCTGACATGTATTTTTAATTTTGACCCTGTGTTCCACAACGCTACGTTGCGAAAACGCAACGCTGGGCGTTAAGGGTACACCGTTTTTGCATACCTTCATTATTATGCATATAAATGCTTCATACTTTTTTACCGTTAAATCAAATTTGGGATTTTTTTGTGATTTTTTATTAATAAGATTAAATGAACGACTTAGAGTATTACATGTTATGTTTTATGAT
Source organism: Sabethes cyaneus (assembly GCF_943734655.1). Taxonomy (NCBI): domain Eukaryota; kingdom Metazoa; phylum Arthropoda; class Insecta; order Diptera; family Culicidae; genus Sabethes; species Sabethes cyaneus. Next base: position 98,411 of record NC_071354.1, on the reverse strand, counting down.
AGATATCGAAACATTTGGGTTGGATACCATCTTTGCACTAGACGCATAGTATGCAGTTTCAATGCTAAATGCAAGTCATCGCAAATGATTAAATGACTACCAACACGTTCCGGAAAGGTTGTAACATTAAATTTGGGTCCATGATACTGTCGTTGCCATCACTCAATTCCTCCAGATATTCCGGAGGCAAAGGTACTTTAACAATTTTATTACGCTCGTATCACAACGGCTTCTCCATCTGTCATCAGTGTTTGAAGCTGCGTTATTCTATGTTATGTAAACTTTTATAATGTTTCCGGAATATTTTAAATAAGCGAAAGATAAGATTTACAGTAATTTGTTTACTAAAAAGCAACGATTTCAAATGAAACACCGCAGCGAACGAACGAAAACAAGCGTTCCCGTTGCAAATTTTGAATATCGTTACTTCCTAGCGTTGCCTTTTCGCAACGCAAAGCTTCAAACCTATCTTAAAATTACAAAAATAATCAAAATTATGAAACAAAGTTTTTTTGGCAAGCAACCGATTCTTACTAACACTGATTGATAGCTCAGGCGTTAATAAAGGTAAAATCGAGTTTTATGAGCATTTTTCCTTAATTGTCTAAAAAAAAAGCAAAACCTGTTGTTTTGTCACAGCTGTAATTATGTTACAAGTAACATCTGACCTTTGAGCAAAAACAGGTCGATTAAATTTTTTTCCAATCTTTCTTTGTTTCTCAGGGTCCAAGTTGATATCTTAAACCGGGCCTTCTGTAGAATCGAATGAAAGTGCGTTGCGTTTTCGCGTTTTCGTTTTTGCGGAAATGGGTTGACTGTTCGACTTGACTGCTCGACTGGACTACTCGACTCCACTGCTCGACTCAACTGTTCGACTGAACCGTTTGACCCGACTGCTTGACTAAACTGTTCGATTCGAGTGCTCGACTTGGCTACTCGATTCAACTGTTCGACTGGACTACTCGACCTAACTGCTCGATTAAACTGCTCGACTGAACTGCTCGACACGACTGCTCGACTGGACTACTCGGCTCGACTGCTCGACTCAGCTGCTGAACTAGACTACCCGATTCAACTGCTCGAATAAACTGTTCGACTGGACTACTCGACTCTACTGTTCGACGTAACACTTGACCCAACTGCTTGACTAAACCATTTGATTCGACTGCTCGACTAGACTGCTCGATTCAACTGCTCGACTGGACTGCTCGGTTTAACTGCTCGACTTGACTGCTCGACTCGACCATTCGATTCAACTGCTCGAGTCGACTGCTCGACTCAACTGCTCGACCGGACTGCTTGCTGTACAGCTTGATTTAACTGCTCGACTAGACTACTCGACTTGACTGCTCAACCCAATTGTTTGATTCGATTGCTTGATTTGACTGCTCGACTCGCCTGCTCAACGCTATTGCTTATCGCGATATCACATGGTCGGTATTAAATCAAACCGGACCAAGTCGCAAAATTTTAAAAAATGAGTTAATGATAGCAAACGATCAAGAATTTTCTAAGCAACATTTTACTCTAATCAGACTACATAAATGTTGCAAGCAAACAGCCAGAGTTAGAAGACGATGCATGCATGCGTTTTCTCGAAGTCAGGATTTTGCCACTCGGTTCTGTCTGACTTAACACCGACCATATGAATCGGTTTGCGGCAGACAATAGACGGTTCAGAGCCCCTCATACAAAAGAACCATATTGCCCGCCTATAGAATCAGCACAGTGGAGATAATGTTTTTCAACAAATTAAGTAAAATCCAATACGACCATAAAAACTATTTGTTTCAGTTTCCGGCTATGACTCTTTAATGTACAACATCTTAGAGCTATATAATGCAATATAAAAATTCAAAGAACTAATACAAAGATTAAACATCTTCGCAAACACTGGCCAATGGAATATATCCGCAGTTTTCTGAATTTATATTTTCTGGATCGATTCCGGAAGATTCGGGCTCAACTAGTTAAATAATAAAATGGTAGTAGAATTAAATGTCAACACTAACAATTTGTTTTTTGTTTTTTCGGCTATTCTTCTTAAACAATTAAATAAATAGTTAAAATTGACATTCCAAGCACCAAATTTGAACGTCATTTTCAATTTGCGTTGTATGTTGAACGTTTCTTTCTATAAACAATGTTTTGGTCGAAGGCGTTCGTAAAAGTGCATGTTTTTCGGATGGTAGATGAACATGATTAGTGTATTAACAGTTTACATATGAAAAACATTTGTAAAATTTATACATTTTCATTTAATATATGTGTCGAAATGAAGGTGACACTTCGGAGCACCCGGGGCAAGTGGGCCCTACTATAAATAAAGTGTGTTAGGACAAAAGCTACTATCTTTACATACTTTTTAGGTCTACTACCGAACATACTTATTATACTGAAAATATATATAATATTTATATCAGTAACACTTAGAAAAAGAAACCCAAAAAGACAAAACCAAGAGGACCATTGACATGGCTTATAAGACAACAAGCATTACGTTCAAGATTTGTGTCTATGTTTCAACGTTTTTTGTATTAGTTAATAATGGTCTTTAGGGCAAGCTTTGCCTGTTGGTAACAATAAATGATAAGACAGCAAAAAGTTCTGCCACATTCTGGCGACATATAAATGATGTTAATCGAATCTGGGAATATCACCGTGTCATATAATTAAGATAATCTGCATATGCAAGTGGATCAATAAAGCGTTATGGTTGTTAAAGAATAACTTTTTCTTTTGACGTAGGACTACGTCTTTCAGGAAGGTAGCTGGTATAGGGGGTAATTCCAAAAAATCTTTCTCGAAAAGTGGTCAGGTTTTGATCGCTAATAGCTTAGTAGTTACCCAAACGATTTTTGATATTCTTACACCAATCGATTGGAAAATCTTCTAAGAATTGACCCAAATGAAGAAAAGTATGGATTCTTTATGTTGAACTATTAAAAAATTGAAAATAATGAACCTATGTTCTACCAGAATTCTCGCTTCGTGATTTGTTGGAAGATTCTTTACGATGATCTAAACCTATACCAATTTGATATCTGTGCTTGGGAAGTAAGCCAAAACAAGTGACCAAGTCTCCTCATTTCACCAAGATTTCTTAACACCGCGATTAAACCTAGACCATTTTGATGTTCTTGATTGGAAAGTACGCCAGAAAGAGTGACAAAGCCCCCTCGTGCCAACAGATTTCTTACGAAAGTGATTAAACCTAGTCCAATTTGATGTCTGTGTTAGGGAAGTGTGCCAGAAAAAAATGACACATGTTCGTTGTCCCAACAGATCGCAAATTCTTTAGTGCGAGACGATTAAACCTAGGCGAATTTGGTATCTGTGTTGGAAAAATGTGCTACAGCTGTAGTGTTCGGTTATAATATGACTCTGTATGAATACGCATGCTTGCCGTTTCTTTAGAAGTGTAGTGAAAAGATGTGCTGTTGATAAAATAGGATTGAAATGGTAAAATCCCTTCAACGTGGGGAACCATGGGTAATAAAAACAATCTTTAAGTTCTGTAAAGTAGCAGGAAAGCATTAGTTTGTGTTCTTGATTTTGTTAAATTGTTTCCAAATGCACATAGAAATAACTCTGAAATCTTTTGAGGATTGAACGTATGCAATGTTACTACTTTGATAAATGTTACATACAACGCATGTAGCATGTATATATGTTGCATATAGCATGTATACATGAAGAATCGAATGATTACAAGCATGGATACATGCTACTATCACTACAAAGAAACTTATGTAGTCCTGCGTCACCTATATATGCGGTCGTGTATTGTACACAACCCCTCTGATTTTTATAATTTTACTAACCATATCGTCTTATCCATTGCAGAGCAAAAATATTTTTTCAAACAAATTATTTTGGTTAAACAATTTTTAATATATTTTTTTAACCAAATTTGTCCTGGCAAATGAGGCATTTTGAACATCCTTCTTAGATTCATTTCATGTAAACTCATAATCTTTTTTTGTAATTAAACCTTCGAAGTTATATCACTAACGAGTCTCCATGCTGCAAAATGTAGATTACACAATCGAACAAACCCTTACTATGCAATTTTTAGGTCCCACTCGCACCGGGGTATCTTCGTATATGACGTATATTTCACCCATCTCATATAAACAGCAGATACACGTGACTCGCTCCCCAGGGCTTCGGATTAATTTCGCGTTTTTTGACAGATTCTTACATCCATAACATACCATGGATAACAACGGAAACGATGTTGAAGGAATTGGTAACAAATACAGTAAAATAACCTCGATATAAAACAATTTTCACCTCGATATAACTCGATATAAGACAAATTCTTTAGACATAATTGTGAACGATACCATAGTTAAACTCCCTCCCAAATGCGGCGTCATAAAGATTTTCATTATTTCAAAATATTGCTAAAACTTTAAAGAAAATAACAGCTCAAACAATAATAAATAGTTCAAACCCCATAAACACACAACGCAAGGCGAAATTGGCTACAGCTGATGCAATTTTTTTCAGATCATGTTTCGATATAAGACAACTCTTTGAGATGATAAATTGTTGTATATCGAAGTTTCCCTGTATAGACATTATGACATACTCTACTAGACTAATTATTAACTCATATCTACCGGATGAACGATAAGTAATACACAAGTCAATTTGAGCCTGGTCTCAGTAAATGTGTAAACTAATTAGCATGTTTCTTTTCAGGCCAACACAAGTGTTATCTTTTCTGTGAACAAAAAGACGATAGATTAATTTACCTGGAGACAATTTGTCTACTAACGCGGAAACTGTTTAGCGCATACGGCTTCGCTTATCTCATGAATCCTTCGTAATATGTAGATTTCTGATGGTAAAACTGGTGTGACTGGTTTAGCGAATACCGTTCTTGAGCTTGAAAATACATTTTTGATGTTGACTGACGAATTAATGCCAACGTAAAGATAAGTATTGAGTTTTAGTTCAGCTCAAAACTTAAAAAATACTATGCTCATAATGTTTACACTAATCGCAAAACTGTTTCATTTCATTTATTGACATGGTTTTCAAAATTTAAATACGCTTAAAATTTAATTTATCAACGCAATAATATAAAAATCGCTTTCTACTATATAGCAAATGCTGTCAAATAGGAAAAATAGCATTAAAGCTGCCCGTAGTTTTGAATATCTGTAGATTATTAATAAAGATAATAAAATTCCATATTATTATAAATATACCTTTCTGTTAAATGACTACTGTTGTCAAATGGAAACTACCGCGAACGCAGGTAATTCCGATCAGCTGCTAATTCCGATCACTTAAGGGGGTATAGTACTTCTTACACCATATTTTTGGCCTTGTTTCAAATATTTTTTTCTTGATAACGCGAAAGGCAAATCGATTCGGGTTTTTTTGCATTCTAAACATTGCATTTTATACTAATATTTACAATTTTGTTTACATATGAGAACCTCTCCTTCCTCCTCAACGGCTCCTTGAACATGATCATTCGAAAAAACATGAATTGCGGTACCATGGATATGCGCTCGGGGGCTGACATGAAACATGACATGAAAGTATATTAAATTATCTTGTCTTTGACCCATCCATTTTTTAAAATCCGAACTCATAACAAAATGGCAGACATTCAGCCAAAAAGCCAGTTTTTTAGTCGAAAAATTAACTTTAAACGTTTCTAAAAAATACATAAATTGCAATATCGAAAAAACGATGGGTCAAAGACAAGATAATTTTATAAGCTTATAAACAAAAAAAGAAGCAAGTAAATTGCTTGAGCCGCTCTTGAGATATTTATGGTACCGGCTTTGAAAACCTGGTTTCGAGAAAAACGGCGTTAATGTTTTTATTCGCTGTGTAATCGCTCCAAACATGCGCGGTAGTTGTAACTTTGTCTTTTTTAGTATAGTATAGTATAGTATAGTATAGTATAGTATAGTATAGTATAGTATAGTATAGTATAGTATAGTATAGTATAGTATAGTATAGTATAGTATAGTATAGTATAGTATAGTATAGTATAGTATAGTATAGTATAGTATAGTATAGTATAGTATAGTATAGTATAGTATAGTATAGTATAGTATAGTATAGTATAGTATAGTATAGTATAGTATAGTATAGTATAGTATAGTATAGTATAGTATAGTATAGTATAGTATAGTATAGTATAGTATAGTATAGTATAGTATAGTATAGTATAGTATAGTATAGTATAGTATAGTATAGTATAGTATAGTATAGTATAGTATAGTATAGTATAGTATAGTATAGTATAGTATAGTATAGTATAGTATAGTATAGTATAGTATAGTATAGTATAGTATAGTATAGTATAGTATAGTATAGTATAGTATAGTATAGTATAGTATAGTATAGTATAGTATAGTATAGTATAGTATAGTATAGTATAGTATAGTATAGTATAGTATAGTATAGTATAGTATAGTATAGTATAGTATAGTATAGTATAGTATAGTATAGTATAGTATAGTATAGTATAGTATAGTATAGTATAGTATAGTATAGTATAGTATAGTATAGTATAGTATAGTATAGTATAGTATAGTATAGTATAGTATAGTATAGTATAGTATAGTATAGTATAGTATAGTATAGTATAGTATAGTATAGTATAGTATAGTATAGTATAGTATAGTATAGTATAGTATAGTATAGTATAGTATAGTATAGTATAGTATAGTATAGTATAGTATAGTATAGTATAGTATAGTATAGTATAGTATAGTATAGTATAGTATAGTATAGTATAGTATAGTATAGTATAGTATAGTATAGTATAGTATAGTATAGTATAGTATAGTATAGTATAGTATAGTATAGTATAGTATAGTATAGTATAGTATAGTATAGTATAGTATAGTATAGTATAGTATAGTATAGTATAGTATAGTATAGTATAGTATAGTATAGTATAGTATAGTATAGTATAGTATAGTATAGTATAGTATAGTATAGTATAGTATAGTATAGTATAGTATAGTATAGTATAGTATAGTATAGTATAGTATAGTATAGTATAGTATAGTATAGTATAGTATAGTATAGTATAGTATAGTATAGTATAGTATAGTATAGTATAGTATAGTATAGTATAGTATAGTATAGTATAGTATAGTATAGTATAGTATAGTATAGTATAGTATAGTATAGTATAGTATAGTATAGTATAGTATAGTATAGTATAGTATAGTATAGTATAGTATAGTATAGTATAGTATAGTATAGTATAGTATAGTATAGTATAGTATAGTATAGTATAGTATAGTATAGTATAGTATAGTATAGTATAGTATAGTATAGTATAGTATAGTATAGTATAGTATAGTATAGTATAGTATAGTATAGTATAGTATAGTATAGTATAGTATAGTATAGTATAGTATAGTATAGTATAGTATAGTATAGTATAGTATAGTATAGTATAGTATAGTATAGTATAGTATAGTATAGTATAGTATAGTATAGTATAGTATAGTATAGTATAGTATAGTATAGTATAGTATAGTATAGTATAGTATAGTATAGTATAGTATAGTATAGTATAGTATAGTATAGTATAGTATAGTATAGTATAGTATAGTATAGTATAGTATAGTATAGTATAGTATAGTATAGTATAGTATAGTATAGTATAGTATAGTATAGTATAGTATAGTATAGTATAGTATAGTATAGTATAGTATAGTATAGTATAGTATAGTATAGTATAGTATAGTATAGTATAGTATAGTATAGTATAGTATAGTATAGTATAGTATAGTATAGTATAGTATAGTATAGTATAGTATAGTATAGTATAGTATAGTATAGTATAGTATAGTATAGTATAGTATAGTATAGTATAGTATAGTATAGTATAGTATAGTATAGTATAGTATAGTATAGTATAGTATAGTATAGTATAGTATAGTATAGTATAGTATAGTATAGTATAGTATAGTATAGTATAGTATAGTATAGTATAGTATAGTATAGTATAGTATAGTATAGTATAGTATAGTATAGTATAGTATAGTATAGTATAGTATAGTATAGTATAGTATAGTATAGTATAGTATAGTATAGTATAGTATAGTATAGTATAGTATAGTATAGTATAGTATAGTATAGTATAGTATAGTATAGTATAGTATAGTATAGTATAGTATAGTATAGTATAGTATAGTATAGTATAGTATAGTATAGTATAGTATAGTATAGTATAGTATAGTATAGTATAGTATAGTATAGTATAGTATAGTATAGTATAGTATAGTATAGTATAGTATAGTATAGTATAGTATAGTATAGTATAGTATAGTATAGTATAGTATAGTATAGTATAGTATAGTATAGTATAGTATAGTATAGTATAGTATAGTATAGTATAGTATAGTATAGTATAGTATAGTATAGTATAGTATAGTATAGTATAGTATAGTATAGTATAGTATAGTATAGTATAGTATAGTATAGTATAGTATAGTATAGTATAGTATAGTATAGTATAGTATAGTATAGTATAGTATAGTATAGTATAGTATAGTATAGTATAGTATAGTATAGTATAGTATAGTATAGTATAGTATAGTATAGTATAGTATAGTATAGTATAGTATAGTATAGTATAGTATAGTATAGTATAGTATAGTATAGTATAGTATAGTATAGTATAGTATAGTATAGTATAGTATAGTATAGTATAGTATAGTATAGTATAGTATAGTATAGTATAGTATAGTATAGTATAGTATAGTATAGTATAGTATAGTATAGTATAGTATAGTATAGTATAGTTATAGAATAGTAATATATTTTTCAAATATTTTCAAATAGAGTATAGTATAGTATAGCAGTCCGTAGTTTTCTATACTGCTTACTTACTAGCTTACTGGCCCACGATACGATTGAGAAACATCAACAAAAAAGTGAAAAATAGAGTAATATATGCGGGCACGTTTCTAAATATGTACGAATTGAATTTATTATGAAAGAGTTGCGTTATACAAGAGTCCGTAGAGCGATTAATAGAGATTTTGTAAGTAAATTTCAATCATCATATTAATAGACAAATTGTAATACTAGAACTATGAAATTACATGCTTCACGCGCAGCAATCGTCACACTGCTAACTGACCGCCTCACAATGCGTTTGCATTTTGGCTAAAACAGAATTTAAAGCCAGCGTGTCTCTAGACTTATTCATTCAATCAAGTGTCGTTTGTCGGTTCGTTCTGAATTTGAAATATTGCATTGCAATAAAGAAAAAAACCGCATTTATACTGTTTCGAACAAGTTTGAGTCCTATTTATTTTGTAGATAATCATCAAGTGTTGGTTTGATTATGATTCCTAAAGTAAAGAAAATCCAAGTAATTGTTTTACTACAAATGTTTGTTGGTGTGTTACATATATTCTCAATCAGAATTATAAAATGATCTCTCAATAAAATTTCAGTGTTATGCAATGGCCTAGATGTTTTAACTTTTCCAAAGCAACTATTTGTTTCTGAAGGCCAACGAAATGTGAATTTATTGTGTAAAGTACCTGGTGGTCAATCAATCGACTTTTGCATGTAAGTTTAAAAAAACAGAACACAAAAACTGGTAGAATTAAAACTAAAAATATCAACTACTACAAAAAAATATTTCTTACAGTGTTAAAGTACCAGGAGTACCTGCTCCATTTGCTAGTAGTGAACGACTTCCGACTCCTGTGCCAGGTATTACTTTCTACGGAGAAGGATGGAGCCAAGGATCATGTGGAGTTACATTGGATAGAATTATTCCAGAATATGATGGTATCTTCGAGTGTACTGTCGCAATAAATGGACAAACACACAAAGGAACAATAGAAATTATGATTAAAGGTGAAGTTTTACATATATGTATTAATAATGGCCAGCTTATGCTAATTCTTCATTTCATTAAAATAGTTCCTCCCTCACCTCCAGTGATAGAATTGTCTAGCAATATAGATGCCAGAAATGGTGAATTTGACTATGGAAAGCCTCTTGTGGCGAGATGTATTTCTAGAAATGGATGGCCAGGTGCTGAACTATCCTGGTACTTAGATGATGCTCCAATAACTCAAGAATTAGGAGCAGCCTTCTCGGAAACTGTACGAAGAAAAACAACTGTCCAGCAATTCTTTCGAAAATCGGTGGCCGTGGAAGACAATCGAAAACGACTAATATGCCGAGCAACACACGACTCCTATCCAAGTGGATATGTGGAAACGATACTACCTATTAAACTTAGAAAATGTTTGTATATTAAAATGTTTAAAACAAAATTATATGTATTTTTCTTCAACAGCAAACAATACGAAATATGAAAGTAAGCAACACGAGTTAAGAGAAATTAAACCATCACCTCCACAGCTTGTTATCTCAAGTGACATTCACACCAGTAACGGCTCATTCAAAATAGGATCAAGCATGGTTATTCAATGTATATCACGTGACGGTACACCACCGGCAACATTTTTGTGGTTTTTAGGTAAATCAAGTCATTAAAAAGTAAAACAGAAATAACCATTTTTTTCACTTCTGTATAGATGATCAGCTTATTTACGAAGGCCTTTCGTCTCCATTCGTATCTCGTGATGACCTAGGAACCAGTACCGTTCAGCAAGTACTACAACGCCAAGTACAAGAAAGCGACAATGGGAAAAAAATCATTTGTAAAGCGCGGCACCCGAGCGGTTCAACCGAAACTCAGCTTAAAATAACAACTTTCGAATGAGTTGTCTGAATATCTAAATATATTACAAATAAACTTCATCTTGAATCAATAAAACAGAACTCTGCGTGACGGTTATTCTATTGATTTTACTATCCTGCGAGACTGACTCGCATCCTCGTTTAAGTGGGAAGCTTTCAGCCAAACTGGTGTCACTTTCTCTGTGTTACCCAGCTAATGTGTAAAGAACACGTATTACACATTCTAGGCAAATGCTCTAATATGATATAAAACCCAGGATGTCAAAGGTATAGACGCGCATGTAGAAAAGATATTCTGAAACTTATTCAGAACTTTATACATTTTACCCAAATAATGTGATTAACGTTGAAATATTTCAACCTATGCTAAAATAAAAACTGTAACTTAAAACCAAAATCTAAATCTTACATCTATTTTATTGAAAAAAACTATATTTAATTTTTTTCAACACTACAACCAACTTAAACTTATAGTGTAATTGATAGTAAAGTAATCCAAAATTAATCTAATTAACCCTAATAAGAACAACCCTAATATTCGATTCGGAAATCCCAACGTTAGCCAGGGCTTTATTCCGAGCCAATTTCCACCAGATTCTAACTGAAACGATTCTACTTAGGCCAGTGTGATCCACCGATATTGTGCTACAATTGAACTATATGAAGAATCATTTTGCGTCTTGTCCTACTCTAAAAATGCTGTACACATCATTATTTTCTTCCATTATTTCCTTCGTCTGTTGTTAAGGGGACATAAACGACTAAAAATTATGGAAGAATCATCATAATTTTTTTTTATTTCAGATTTTGATTCTATAGTCTTTTTCGCTTATTTTGATACTAATTTTGTAATGATCCGAGCAGGGGAAGTGGGCGAAAAACGATCATACACATGAGCATTCCAGCGCGGTGTGGAACAACCTCGATGAAATAAAAGGCCGCTCGTGTAAAAACACAATTTTAATACTTTATGCACATTTTCTCAGAAACTACACAACATATTGAAACAAACTTTTGTTTTATTGGTAGAAGCTTGGCCAAGACTTTTATAACTTTTGAGCTTTGTTAGCGAAACACAGTATGAGAAAAAAGAAAAAGGAGAAAAAAAATGGTTGAAAAATTAAAATTTTGTCTTCTTTTTCTTTTTTCTCTGCTTGTGTTTTATGCACACAGCTCAAAAGTTATAAAAGTCTTTGTCAAGCTTCTACCAACAAAACAAAAAAAAGTTTGTTTTAATACGTTGTGTAGTTTCGGAGAAAAAGGTACATAAAGTTTGAAAATCGTGTTTTTACAGGAGCGGCCTTTTATTCCATCGAGGTTGTTCCACACCGCACAGGAATGCTCTGAAATAAAAATTCATTCATCAAAACTTTTAGTCGTTTATGTCCCCTTAATTAAAATTAAATTGTAATGGTATAACGGGTGACAACCAAAATTTTGGAATTTAGTGCCCCTATGCACAACAACAAACAAGCTCAGCGAGAAATGAGAGTGTGTATGCGTTAGCTCTCTGTTTCCTCTTTCTGACATTATTTTTAGCTTTCTTTAGGCTTGTCAAGTTTTGCTCAAAATGGCGTCATAACAAGAAGCATAAACGGTACAACATTTTAAAAGCGAAAATTTTGCGGTTAAGATCCTCAACAACTACTCGCAAGCAATGTAGCGGAAAACCAGCCAAAATTATTGACGCAGAAGGATTTCGTTCTCTTTCTCGTGCCTTCAACAGCAAGGATTCCGTGAGCCAACGGGATGCCGCAAAAAAGCTCAACTGTTCCCACCAGTACATCTGCAAAACATTGCAAAGAGTCGGAATAAAGTGTCGAAAAAAGACTAGAGCCCCGGAATATATTGAGGGATAGATTTCGATGTTGAAATCCCAATGCGGCAGGTTGATAACGAATTATTCCGAAAAATTTTTAGTTTTGGACAACAAAAGTTACTTCCTTCTTTCGAAGACACACATTCCCGGAAATGATCGATACTATTCCATGAATAGTTCTACTGCATCTCCAAACATAAAATATAGGTTTAAACATAAATTTGAACAGAAAGTTATGCTGTACATTGCCATTTCCGAGAGAGGTGCTTCGAAGCCATGGTTCAAGCCCTCTGGTGTAGCAGTCAATCAAGATGTGTACCTACCAGAACGAATGCTTGTAAATTTTGATCCCGTTTCTACAAAAACTCATGTAGATGGACAATACGAGTTTTGGCCAGATATGGCATCCCATTACACCAAAAACACAATTGTTCCTGAATACCCATTCGATCCCATTTGTACCCAAAACCCACAACCCAACAAATCTGCCTCAGTGATTTATGTTGCATTTTTATCACTAATTTTTTTAAACCGAAACTTGCAACAACTTAACAGGCATTAATATCACACAGCATTAAAAATGTAAAGTTAACGGCATACGTAATGTTACTTTTAGTAATTCAGTTTTCTCGTGTTGCAGTATAATAATCATGTCTGTTGCAAGTTTAATGCGAGCAGTAAAAACACTCTAAAGAATTTCATCGACTGCTAACGTTGCAGTTTGCAGAGAATTTGTGTAAGCGCCCAGCAATATGTTGAATAATGAGCAAAATATTAACTAATTTCCTAAATAGTTAAATAACCACTGTAACTTAAACAACCTTTCCGAAGCAAGCTACTTCTGGTATTACCAGGATCATAAGTTATGGCAAGTCAGTTCTACACTATTTTCCATACAATCTTGAAGGTGGTAGACTAACCCGTTCATCTACTGAACAACTTTGTCGAAGACACCAATGTTCAGTACGGTCCAGATCACGAGTTATTCCACGTTGAAACCAATTAAGTCAATTCCCATATGCTACGTAGAACCCAATAAGGACGTTCGAGCGCCTTAATGGAATAACTCGAGACCGTCCTTATTGGAAACGTTTTTATTCGAAACCGCCTTATTCGGAGGACTACTGTATTTGATTGGTAGAATCAAGAGATGCATTCGCAAAGTACACATGATGGCCGTACAACACTCCTGTTCCAATATCAAACGGAAGCTTCGCCGAACAGCCGACAGCGGACCGTGGACAATGTATCTTTAATTTCAGTAAATCAGATCTTCAAGTATCTTTGTCCTTTTTTGACAGCTTGAGAAATAAATTCCAAAAGCTTAGTTGTCACCGTTAATTAAGGCAATGTAATGTTAAGAAAACAAAAAAACCATTGGCGGAACTAGCGCTCATTTTCATGGGGGGCTTTAGCCCTAGGCATTTTTCGAAGCATTTTATTTCGTTGGCAAATTAATATCAAATGCACATTAATGCATGGGATCTTATAACTGTGATGCATATAAAAATTACTCTCAAGTTGTTATTATCTAAAGTTATCTAACTAAAGTTTTTTTATTAAATTTAAAAAACTAAGTGTAATTTTTCTATGGAGGGATTAGCCCTCCTACCCCCTACCCCCTTTAGTTACGCCAATGGAAAAAAAACACATTAGTCTATAATTTTCCATTTACTGTGATGCATATAAAAATTACTCTCAAGTTGTTATTATCTAAAGTTATCAAACTATAGTTTTTTATTAAATTCAAAAAACTAAGTGTAATTTTTCTATGGAGGGGTTAGCCCTCCTACCCCCCTACCCCTTTTAGTTACACCAATGGAAAAAACCCGATTTAATCCACCTAGTGGTGAAAGTAACCTTTGTTATACGGTCTTACTTGCTCTTTGAGATAGAAATCGACACGTCTTTGGAACATAATTCATCTATTGGTTAACGTTGCGTAGTGCGTTGGTTTTCATAAAATTTTTGGAAATTGAATAAGTTTACAAAATTTGAACAAAATAGCAGCACTTATAAATTTTGATAGTTCCTTTTTTCATGAAATTACTGAGAAAGGGTAAGTTGGTTGTTTTAATTTGAGTAAGTGCAAATAAAAGCAAGTTGTAAGAGGAAATATTATTCTTTAACATATACATTCCGTAGTAAAGGTCTAGTTTATAGGTTTTTGAACTATGCATAAATTCCTGTAATGCCATTCTTTTTGATTGACATCAATAAATTTCATCAATTTTTATTAACCTTCAATTATTCACACATTTTGTACAACACGTGTAGGTTTTTGAATGCCATATTGTTATAAAGTTACAAATCGCTGTTTAACTAACGTATATTCTTCAATTACCTTGTTATGAGCAAAATGTCATAATTATTCAATGCATTAATATTTTAAATTGTTGGGAAAATAGATCAGCATAAACTGACATCACAGAAACGAAGCAGTCAGCATGTGAGGTGTACCGCAATTGACCCCAACTGGAATTTTATCTCATTTCTTCATATGGAAAAATGGTGTCTGTATGCAGCAAAACTATCAGCAAATGTAAAATGTTTAAAATGTATCCGTCTGCTGGTAGTCTAGTAATTCGGGGTCAAAATTTGGGTATTTTTTATAATCAAAGTTCTACGGTTCCTAAACAAGCAAACATAGAGGTATGCTATTTTCAGCAAAGTTGTGTATTTTTACTATTTGTACAATTTTGCAGTACATGAACAAGTCATACAATAATTACAAAAAGAGCTAAAATAGAAAAACTGATTTAAAAATTAATATACACAATAAATAAGATTTTGCTATCTTCGCTGAATAGATAGAAGGTTACTGTATTCAACAAAATTTCTTGTAATAATATGTTCTAAAACTTTGCAGAACACATCAATATGTTATATTGAAGCTGAAGAAAAATAATTTTTTTATTTCACTTTTAGGGGGATTAATCAAAATTTAAATTCCACCAGACCATAGAGCTTTCAATTTCAAGAAATTCTTACGAAGGTTCCATAAATTTAAAACCAAGTTTTCGCAGTCAAAACTCTAGAGCGCATGTCTTTTTGGTTTTGGACCATTGTGTGCGCGAGTAACCGTATTACAAAAGTTGGCACAAGTGTTGGAGGGTTAATATCTTTTGATCGGCAAAACCAAGTCTTCTGAAATTTTGCAGATATATTTGCAGCATTAAAATCTCTACTTTGATGCCAAAATAAATCAAACTAGATAAACTATCTTGGATGAATTGTTATAAATTATTGTAAATTTTAATGTGTTATATTCAATTGCTCATAACTTCCAAATTAAACGTCCGATCAAAAAACAAATCAATAGTGATCTATTAGGCTATGTTACCTTTCAAATGAGACTAATAGCGCCGAAATCGGTTTAGCCATCTCCAAGAAACAGGCGATAATTATTACCTTGTCAAAACAGGTTTTTTAAGCATAACTTTTAAACTACTCATTTGTTTTCAATAAAATTTATTCGAAAAATTTAGCCTTAATAAGAGCTTTCATTCGACACTAAGATCGTTGAAATCGGTCATTTGGTTCCGGAGAAAATCGTGTCACGTAATTTTCACGTTTTTACTTATAACTTTCAAACGAAAAGTCGGACCACGAAACAATTCAATAGTGATATGCTAGGCAATAATACCTTTCAAATGAGACTAATAGCGAACAAATCGGTTCAGCCATCTCCGAGAAACAGGCGATAGAAAAGTTGCGCCCCGCACATACATACACACATACACACACACACACACACACAGACATTGCTCAGTTCGTCGAACCCTGTCGATTGGTATATGTGGCTCGGCCCTCCGGGCCTCGGATCAATTTCGTGTTTTTCGACCAATTCCTAAACCTTTGTTATAGTATAACAAAGGTAAAACACATTACTCTATTAATATTTTTTTAAACGATGGTTCTACAATTGATGAAGGGACGGTAGGGAAAGAAATGAAAATTTTTTGGTGAAGGTGGGGAAGAGCGGAAAGGAAGGGGGGGGTATTGGTAGCTATGCTTGACAAGTAGTCATTTTGACTCCTACCTTTTGTCCTTGTCAAGCATAGCTACCACTTGCATGACTACTTGTCAAGCATAGCTACCAATACCCCCCCCCCTTCCTTCCAGCTCAAAACGCTGAAAAAAGGCCATTTTTGATTGGAATGAAATTTTCCTGATCCTGAAATTGACCTGATATGATACCACGCAAGATTTCATTTTCCGCTAAACTTAATTTTTTCGTCAAGAGTATAACTTTTCAAAAGGGCGTATTTAGAAATGAGAATACTTTATTTGAAAATATCATATCTTGAAGACTACGTATTTGATCAAAATGACATCAAAGGAAAAGTTGTAAGAAATCACATGTATTTCCAGGAAACAATTACACTGAAAGAAAATACTTTTCAAAACCATGTTAAAAATCGATAAAGATCAAAACCATCCCCTCCGATTTGCCAATTTTTTTTAAGATAGCTTAAATTATGCCCTAAGATTTGGTGATGGGCAATCGATGGACACTCTTTTGGACTATTTTTAAAAAATCTTTGAAATATGACAAGATTTTCAAAAATACCCAAATTTTACAGTTTTTTGTAAAACTCAAACAAAATCAAATTCTACGCATCATTTTGAACAAGTTATGGCATATAAACTATTTTCTTATGCCCAGCCGTTCTCAAGTTATTGCAAATTTAAAATCTAAAACGAAAAAACCATGATAAAAATCATAAAATGTCAATTATCTCAAAATCTTCCTCTCCAATTTGCCTATTTTTTAAGATAGCTTAAATTATGCCCTAAGATCTGGTGAAGAGCTATCGATAGACACTCTTTCGGTTTTTTTTAATTTTGAAGTTGCACAAATTTTTCAAAAATATCTAACTTTTTTTGTAAAACTCAAACGAAATCAAATTCTACGCATAATTTAGAACAAATTTTTACATATGTATAAACTTTTTTCTTAAACCCAGCCGTTCTCAAGTTATTTCAAATTTCAAATTTACCCACAGAATGAAGTGCCGATTATTTAAGGGGGGCATAGTACTTTTTCAATTTAAAAAAATCGAAATTTTTTTTACTGATTATTTCGAAAGATTAACATTTTGACCATATGTGTTTCAAGTCATTTCGGTGAATTCCAAAAATTGACAAAGTTACAGCTATTTGTACCGCGCATATCTGGAGCGATTACACAGCGAATAAAAACTTCAACGTCGTTTTTCTCGAAACCAGGTTTTGAAAGTCGGTACCATAAATATCTCAAGAACGGCTGAAGCAATTCTCACGATTCTTTTTTTGTTTCAAAGCTAACAAAATTATCTAGTGTTTGACCCATCCTTTTTACGATATTACAATTTTTGTATTTTTAAGAAATGTTTAAAGTCAATTTTTTCGGCTAAAAACCTTACTTTTATGTTTGAATGTCCGCCATTTTGTTATGCGTTCGAATTTTAAAAAAAGGATGGGTCAAACACGAGATAATTTAATATTCTTTCATGTCGTTTTGGAATTTTTCAATTCGGATAAGCTCCCCAGCGCCAATCCATGGTACCGCAAATCATGTTTTTTCCGAATGATCATGTTCAAGGAGCCGTAGGGGAGAGGGGAAGAGGTTCACATATGCAAACAAAACTGCAAATATTAGTATAAAGTGCAATGTTTAGCAAGCAATAAACCCGAATCGATTCGCTTTTCGCGTTGTCGAGAAAAAAATATTTGAAATAAGGCGAAAAATATGGTGTAACAAGTACTATGCCCCCTTAAGAAACATTTAAATTTGCAATTACTTGAGAACGGCTGTAACTTCAAAATTAAAAATCCGATAGCGATAATTTAAGCTATCTTAAAAAAAATTAGGCAAATCGGAGAGGAAGGTCTTGAGATAATTGACATTTTACGATTTCCAACATGGTTTTGAAAAGTTTTTTCTTTCAGTGTAATTTTTTCCTGAAAATACACTTAATTTCTTACAACTTTTCCTTTGACGTCATTTTTATCAAATAAGTAGCTTACAAGATATAATATTTGGCAATAAAGTAATCTCATTTCTAAATACGCCCTTTTGAAAAGTTACTCTTGACGAAAAAAATCAAGTTTAGTGGAAAATAAATCGTTGCGTGATACCCAACACATCAGGAAATTTTCATTCCAATCAAAAACAGTCGAGTCAAACCGTTTTACTAGTTGAGCTGGAATTACTCTAAAGCGAAAAACTATATGCTTTAAATAATATTTTTGTTAACTTTGTTTTTTGAAGAGATTCTATATTCAATCAATTTATTACTAACCATCATTGATTCATTAGTAATCAGTCTAGTCTAACGATGACAGTAACTTTAATAAATCACACAACGGCAGGTCGGAGTGTTCAGGTATGTCGTGGACAAAAAATGTAACCAAATTTTGTAATCTTAGCAAATAATATTCAAAAGGGTTTTTACGATAAACACTGTAATTAGAAATGATATAAACAAAAAAATGATAACTTTTTTGCACGGTTTAGTACAGTTGAATTCGGTTCTGAAGATGTCGAAGTTCTTAAGATAAAATTTGTGATTGTATAATAAGATATTCGTTCATCATTGGGTGGATCAATAAATATTCGTCATTTAGAGTGTACACCGAAGACAATCAATACAACCCAACGACTGTCGTGCAACAAAAGGCTATGTCACGTTATAACAACTTTTGATACAAACATCTGTATAACAGTAAGTAAATGTATAACAGTACTGTCATTGCGCTTGCCGCTTACGATGAAATCATCTGGTAATTGTTATCTTTCTATTAAGTTGAATCATACTAAACGATTGATGAAATCATCAGAGTATCAATGCATATCTATCATAATTAACAAGCCCGCGTGATAAATTTTTCATTTTTATGCTTTAGTTTAGAGCATTAAGCCTTTTTCATAGATTCAAACAAAAATAAAGTTTCTATAGGTTTCCCAAAAGCAGGAGCAGATTTTTCCAACCATTTCATTATAACTCTGTAGGGAACGCTAGAATTGCTAAAGTCAGTAGCTTTTAGTTATTTTTCTTGCTAGTTGCTTACATAAATATAAGTGAATTTTGACATCCAAGCCATCGTAAACAAAGTGTATCTGAACTTTAGACAAAGTGAGCTAGTCGGAACTCAAGAACATGAAACTAATGCGAAACGCAATGTAGGAAAACTGTGGGTAAGACGAAAAGGGTGGGTAAGACGGACAAGTGGTTGATTCTACCAGTTAAGCATTAAAATTAGTAAATATTTTGATGGCCATTCAACCATCTTGCTATCTCATGATGTCTGAACGTTCCCATCATCATTAAGAACTTTTAAATTTTGATAAAGTACAGAAAAACTGAAAATTGGAAGTGATTCTGCATTTGGATGTAACTTTTTTGCCATCGAAATTAAGCTTTTCTGGTGGTTTAATTCTAAAATGTTACCCATAACATGAAATATTCCGATTTAATACCTTTTCAAGTAACGTCTGCATTAAAAAAATATGTAATTTTATTTGCATATGAAAAATTGTGAAAGTTTGAAAAAAATGTATAATGATGGGGTGAAATGGACAACTGCTAGATGCTGGTCAGTAAGATGGTCAGTGTACATCTATTTATATAAGAGGCTTGTCTGTAGTCAAAACCAGGTCTGTGACAGGACGTCATAAGAGGCTTATCGGTAAAACTAAAAACAGGTCCCTGACAGAACGTCATGCTTTCGTAGCAATGCAATGGGTTGTATTCTCAGTCACCTCACTGATCGACTGCTGGACTATTCCATTGCTCAACTGGTTGACTAGACTGCTCGACTAAACTGGTCGATTAAATTGCTCCATTTAATTGCTCGACTGGATTGCTTAAGTGAACTGCTGGACTGAACTGTTCGATTCGACTGCGCGACTCAACTACTTGATTGGACAGATCGACTTGACTGCTTGACTGAACAGCTCGATTTAACTGCTCGACTTAACTACTCGATTCGACTGCTTGACACATTTGCTTGACTTACTACTCGACCTGATTGCTCGACTTAACTACACGATTGAACTGCTCGACTGGACTGCTCGATTCGACTGCTTGTCTGGACTGCTTGACTGGACAGCATGATTCATCTGCTCGACTCAACTGTTCGATTCGACGCTCGACTCAACTGTACGTTTCAACTGCTTGATTCCACTGCTCGATTGGACTACTCGACTCAACTGCTCGAATGAACTGCTTGACTCAACTACTCGATTTTAACAAATGAGTTAATGGTAGCAAACGATCAAGAATTTTATAAGCAACATTTTACTCTTATCAGACTATATGGTCGGTGTTAAATCAGACCAGACCAAGTCGCAAAATTTAAAAAAAATAGGTTATTCACAGCAAACGATTAAGAATTTCCTAAGCTACATTTTACTATAATCAGATTATAAAAATGTTGCAAAAAGCCAGAGATATGGAATGATTTCGAATGATTGATAGCTTTAAACTACACAGCAGCAGAAAACTTTGAATGCGTTTTTCTCGAAACCAGTGTTTTGTCACTTGGTTCGATCTGACTTAACACCGACCATATAAATGTTGCAAACAGCCAGAGAGAAGATGATTTCGAATACAGCAAATTTTGAATGCGTTTTTCTCGAAGTCAGAATTTTGCCACTCGGTTCTTTCTGACTTAACACCGACCATATGAATCGGTTTGCGGTTTGTCTAATAGATGTTTCAGAGCCACTCACACTAAAGAGTCATATTGCCCGCCTATAGAATCAGCACAGTGGAGATGTTTTTATTCAGTTAAATAATAAGTCTTAATGAACACTTAAGAGTGTCTTCTCAAGGAGCATTTTTGTTGAATAATAGTTTATCTAGCGTTTGTTCCACGGGTATTAGCTATACAATAGTCGAATAAGCTATTCTTAAACAAAAAAGTTTATTGAGTTAATTCTACTAACAAAATATTTTAGAATTCATGTTGTATTGCGCTAATATAATTCTGGCTAGCTGCGCAAATGATGTGTCTTCAATGATAGTCTCGAATATCTTGGAATCTTGGATTCAGCGCACAAAGTGGTTATTCCGCTATAGTTTGCGACATCACATTTGTCCCCCTTTTTATAGAATGGGAACATGCAGGATGAAGTCATAACATATTCCTGCTAAAGCGATAGATTGAAAATGCAGGTCAGTGGAGACACTAAAAATAGGATCACTGTGGAAATCACGTAGGAATAATACTAGATCCAAGAAAAAAAAAAGACTTGGCCGATTGCTCACTTATCATAAAAATATCCATGCTTAGCATACAGCGGAACGACACTTAAAGCTTGTTGCATTTGTGTATTCTAAGTAAGCCCAATTTTGTTAAAGATATTAGAAAATAAGTTGAACACATTACATAATAAGTGAAACAATTTTTTAAACCATTACAATGGTGCAATAGTTAACTTCAAACAACCAATCGGAAAATCAAATTAACCAGCGATCTAAAATTAAAAAAGAAGAAAACTTATCCAATTTAATTCTACTATGTATATTTTATTCACGACAGATACGTATTTCGCCTACGACTTGCAGGCTTCCTCAGTGTCTGTTTTCGAACTCAGACCAGACCGAACTCGAACTCGAACTCGAAAACAGACACTGAGGAAGCCTGCAAGTCGTAGGCGAAATACGTATCTGTCGTGAATAAAATATACATAGTAGAATTAAATTGGATAAGTTTTCTTCTTTTTTAATTTTAGGTTTCGTATTCTACTAAGACGCTCCAAAAACTTCAGTTAACCAGCGATCAAAACGAAATTTGCGTACCTAATTTTGCGCACCGCATATTTTCCTTAAAAATTATAGCTTTTGGAAATGTATACCTCTATGTACACATATTTTCCTAGACGTGTTAATTAAGATAAAAATTTGCAGGAATTTGCAAGTTTTGACTAAAATGTTCGTAGAAATAGGCACTGTGCGCAGAATTAGGTGCGTTAACGGTACGATTATCCAAGCTCACGAATTTTCCGATTTTATGCCGAAACAATCGATCGATTACCAACTCTTTCGAAATGAAAACTATTCAGAAATGAATTCATCAATATTAGCAGCCATCTACTCCATTGAGGAAACTAAAATGTATCGATACTCCAGATAGAGAACATAACATAAAGCCTGGGCTTATCGATACCAGCTTTCCAGACATCGAGACTTCGGCACCTGAGACAATCACTGACTTTTCTAATTCGTACAAGCGACTTATCGCGAAAGAAAAACAGCAGCGGCTCTTCGCTGAAAACTTGCGGCGCCAATACAGAAAGAAGTCTTCTCGCCGAAAACCGCTGGCAATGTGCGTTACAACGGCCGATTTTATGTTTCCGGATTTGATTGGATCATTGCAGGAAATCGTACCGTTCGCGACGGACCTAATCGTGTACGAGAAAATGGTGGATCAGGTTAATATATTGGTGAATTCTATTGATTTTCAGATAGCTAAATAAGGCACAACAACCTTAGCTTATAGTCTCTCCGAGGGTCCGAAATATCACTTAACTATTAGCAAAGATATTGCCAACGTCTATAAATAAATTAGTATAGTGTGAATATATTAGCATAAAAAACGTTTGATAGAGTCAACTATTTTGCAACACATCATCGACAAATCGTCCGATTACCAAATTACCAATCATACAGTAACATTACTACAATTTATTGAAGGATTGCAAAATTGATGGATTTTGAATTCTTTTACAGCGGTACCGCAAATTAGCTAGTGTTGTGCACTCACCGCGATTTATAAAATTGTTTCCGATCAATTAAGCTGATTTTAGGACTTATCAGCATACCAATATACACTTTCATTAGTTATGTTATTAGGCAGCTAAGAACGACGGTGGACGCACCGCTCCAACTACCAGCTTAATCGGTGGATTGATGTATTTATAATGGTGAAGGTATTATATTTGCAAATAGGATGGTGTACTAAAAACTATGAGCCACTCAATCGCATTTCATCCAAATGCATGTTCCGTTTGCAAGACGGGCTTAAATCCACAGAATAACAAAATTTGATCGGTTCTTAAGGGTGTAGTCTACTCTATAAAAATTAAACTATTTTCTGAATCGTAATTGATGTTTAGATCACTCAAGGCTTGTGCTATAGTATCCTTAGGTATGCGTAAATATTCATCGTTATTACTAATTATTGATTAACCCTCTAACGGGTAAGGCCGTCTGGAGACGGCTTTCGCTTTTGGAGCTCCAGAGCCGCATACGAAATTTGTTTTGAATTGACAATATGCGAAATGTATTCAAAACAGATTTCTAGACATTTTGTTATTAATATCACAACATTCTGACTATGCATTCAAAAGTTATCATTTTTCAAAAACAAAAATTCCGAAAAATTTCGAAAATAATTAATGCGCGAATATTTCCTCTTTTACTTTTGATGAAAAAGCACATCTAGAACAAAATGATTGACCTTAAATTTTTTCTATGACTAAATTTCATGCTTTATATAAATTTTGTAATGTATTTGAATTGAAAAAATATCTGGGTAGAGCGTTAGGCATGAAAAACGAAAAAGAGAAATTGAACTTTTTCTAACCTGGCGCTTCTCCAGATAATTATTTTTGCATGAAAATCAAAACTTAAGGTTCTTTTGAGTGTACTTTCATGATAAAACAGTCATTAGCCTGATCGCATCGTTTTTACGATGTTGCCCGTTAGAGAGTTAAGTACCTATCATTTGCTAAGACAAAGTTTAAATGTTAGTGAACTGAAGTATTTGTCAACGTTTAGGAGGCAAATGTAACCTGAATACATGGAAACCTGCATAACATGAATCTCTAACACTGATTCCAATAAAATTCTTATAGTATTTGTGGCTACGTCATACACCAAACATCGAAATATAGAAAGCAACACGCCGATGATCAGGTATAATGAAAAGGTATAATAATAAAAAAGAGCTAATGATGACGAAGGCAGGTGGGTGCGGTGCCATTTGTGTTAGTTTTATTGCTCTCTTCGAATCGACCATCGGTCAACGGAAACACGTCTGTATACTCAGTATAACGCTCTCAAATCCGCTGCGCTGTATTATGTACTTCAATGATCCAACTCGATAAATCAACTAGCCAGTGAATGTGGTGAAGTACTATTACGACAAGCACCAGCGAAATGAGCTCAGGCCCACACGAACGACACAAACGGCATTTAGAGTTTGTGAAAAAATAATATTCCACCGGCGCTTGCCTCGAACTCCTGGGGGTATGCGACAAGTTGAAAAAGTAGTCATTGCTGACCGGTGAATTCCTACCTGTGTTTTGATTTGTATTGAGCAGGCAAGCGGCAACTCACAAGCGCTATGTTGTTATAGTTTTCCATTGCTTTTGGCTTATGCTTATTTTTGACAGAGACAGTGCCCAAATAGGAATTGGAATTTAATTAGTCTATTTCTACTGCGGAGCCGATTCTAATGTTTCTAAACAAAAGGACCTGCGTATGTATTTTATTTGAAAAGAAAGTTTTGGCATGGCATTGAAGCAATATCGTACTTAAATTACTGGTAACCATTTGTAGTAATAAGCTAGCACAACTAAAAATCTTTTGCGAATTGTAGTTTGTTACACCGCGTCGAGGAGTGCAACATATTACATACTTCCGCGGCTGGACCAGTAAACGTTGCATGTGGTGAGTGGTGAGCTGTTCAAGGTAAACCGCGTGCTCTGGTCAATCATTTCCTTGCGTGGTGTATGTAGTGTCTGATGTGTATTTGTGACTCAGGACGTATGGTGTTAGTTACTTTTCTAGCGTAAGGCTAAGGCTTAATTAGGCATGGAGTGGTTGGTTTAAGTTCGCGTACGCTAGTATACATCCGACCATGAACGAAAGAAGTGCGATTTGCTGGATAAATCGACAACGTAATAAAAGCTAACGAAATTTGCAAGTTTAGTTTTGAAATCAACAAATGACTTCAGAGGCACGACAGATTGCACCCTTGTGAATTGTATTTGATTAGTGTACAAATATATTTGGTTTATAAAAGACCAACTGTGGACCCAACCCGAACAATTCCAGAGCGTAGTGCACGAAGTGAAAATTATCCGAGCATCTAGTAAAAGAAAAAAACAGAGAGAAGAAAGTAACCAAGCAAAGAGCTGTGAAAGTGAGTTTTATGAATGAGAACCGTGAGTAAATACTAGTTTTTATCCAGAAAAAAAAACAAATCGTGGCAACCGTCGTTACCTTTCATTACTTTTAAATAGAAGAAGTACATTTTTGTGCACGTTATTTTGTGTTGACTGTTTACCTACTTGTGGATAACGAAAAAATAGTGAACGCCTTTTAAAAACTACGTTTATCTATTAAGCGCAAAGGCTGTAAGTGATTCGAAATAAGTGTAACGACAAAAGAAAATCAAACAAAATGGTAGACCAGCATAAAATTTTCTTCGCAAAAACAAGCTTCGTTATATGCATTATTTCTTCAGGTAATTATCGTTATGACATTTCTTAAATTATCTAGATATTGATGATGGTATCTGGAAACATTGAACATGGAATCTCTTTTGCAAAATAAGAATCACGTAATTGTTAGGGGCCTCCCGTCGCCCAGCAAAGATTTGCATTCGTTTGAAATTGGCAGCTAGAAAATGTTACAATTGCGGAATGTTTAGCCGCGTACCAAACTGTTGGCTGTGTATTATTCCGTTAATCTATTACTAATTATTTTGACTACCAATAACTATTTGATATGATTATATAGTTCTGTAACCAAAAAATACGGCAAACAAGCTAAAAAGTATATTCTTACCATCTTTAATAAATTTACACTTTCATACTACTATTTTCAACATAGCATATCAACAGTATTTAAACCAAATAAATATAAATTATTTGTGCGTCTTAGGAGAATATGCATATGAAAAATAAGGTATTTTTAAATTCTACTGCTATACTATGAAAAATGGCGACAAAATGGCAAACGCTTAAAAGTAACATTTCACCTATGCTTGCTTTGAAACTGCGTCATGAGGGTGTGCGAGAACTCAAAAAACTGGTCATTGCTAACCGATAAACTCCCACCTATTATAAGATATGTATTGTGTAGACAAGCAGTATCTTGAGCGTGCTCCAGAGCAAGAGTTAGTATTACTTGTTTTTTAGTGGCAGTATTCAAAAGTAACAATTGAAGAAATCTGAATTTGTTGATAGAAGCCGATTTGAACTTAATTAATAATTGACAGGAGGAATTAAGTTCGACCGAAGGAGAAAGTTGCGGCATGTAAGCGGTCTACGAAGATTTAAGTCGTAACTTTTGTTTATTCAAGTCGTATTTTGTTGCATCGCGTTAAGGTGGCAACATGTCGTACACTGTGACAACTAGCTCTAGCTCAGCGAGCGTTGCACATGGCGACGTGAGCTCACAAAGTTAAACCGCGTGCTTCGGCCAAACATTTCTTGGATGGTGAATTCACCACCTGCTGTGTGTCTGTGTGCTACAAACATCAGTCGTCGTATTATGTGGATTGCTCTCCTAGCGTAAAGCTGAGGTGTAACTGAAGGTATCGAGCGATTGGTCCGCTAGTATACGTTCGAGCGCGAAAAAAAAACGTAGCGGCTGTCTGGATAGATCGGCAACGCGGTCAAACATTGCAAGAAGCAGACAACCTCAATTCAACAAGTGGCTTACTGATTTCGGCATTTTCTATTCAACTTAGTGTATAAATCTTTTGTGTCTCGTGAGTGCATCTTATTCGAGCTTAATTAAAATAATTCGACAAAATATTGCGAGATTAGAAAGATGCCAAGTAGGAAGCTGCGAAAGCGAACTTTGTGAATAAAAATTGTGGTGTTAGTTTTTTGTACAGAAAATACATAAAAAAGCAAACCGTGACAACTGCATAATAAGGAGTAAACACGAGTAAAATAAAAATTAAATGGGAGCTGTAAAAATTTGTGTTTTGTTTATTTTATTGGTTGGTTTCTTGTGGACAACGAAACATAATTGACGTTAATGGTGAGCTGAAGTCGAAATGAATGTAATGAAACTAAGATCAAATAAAATGCTAAGGAAAAAATGGATTTTTTTAGGATATTTCACGCTACGCGCTATTTTTTCAGGTAACGATAATTATGAAATTGTAATATTATGATCACACCACATCAGAATTGACAAAATAAGACTCGTGCGTGTTTTTCTCATTTTATATTGTGTATCCGTAATGTAATATTATAGGTCTTAGCTAACTTGCTACTCGAACTGCAATTCGTTTGTTGAGTGTCTTAGTGGAATCCGAAAATAGAGCAGAAACTTGAACACCTTTGAAACCGGAATTATTTCATCTGTAGAAAAAGACCTATGTACAGATAGGACATTATCATATCATATTATATTATATTAGGCCATTACAAATATTTTATAAAGTTTTTGTCCTTCCGGTGTTCGGCCACTGAAGGGGGGGGCGAAAAAAAAACAAAATGAATTTTTTAATCGAGCAAAAAAAACATGGATTTTAAGAATTTTTATTAAGGGTTTAAACGTGAAAACCGAATCTATTCTTGCTTATAATATATACGTTATTATTTTCTATGCAAAAATATACGAAAAAAGACAAAAACAAAAATTTTTTGGACGATTTTTAGAAATTCCATTGTTCGAATTTCCATTTCTGTTTCGTGCTAGAAGCGTTAATTCAACTCGGAGACTCATTTTTCGAGTTTTTCAGACTGTAGAGCCCACAGACAATTGATTTTATAAAAAAGAAATTTGACTTATATCCTATAAATTATTTTTTTGCCCCCCGATTTTTCAAGCCAATTTCCAAGGGGGGGGGGGTGACAAAAACTTTAAATATGATTTGCAATGGCCTTATTTTATTACGAGTCAAGTTAGGAAGGTTTTCCGTTTTATTCTACTAAAAATTATACTATACAATGTTCACCTTAAAGATAATTACAAAATTCCACTATACTATAATTACACTATAACTATGGAATTTTGTAATTATCTTTAAGGTGAACATTGTGTAGTATAATTTAATTGTTTACGTGAGGGAGGGCTGGTTTGGCTATTTTATTTTTCATGCGTGGACTCATTACTGCGACCAGTATAGTTGATCTATTGTAATATCGCCCGGGTGTTTGCTGTATGACCTGCACTGCATTTCTTTTTGCTATAATCGCTATTGAGTGAGCGATATGCTTATTAAATTTTATGCGTGCTTGCGTGTATTGGGGTTTACCCTTCCTTCAAAGCTTAATCTACTTTATCCACTTATTCCTCACTGCCAGTACTATCCCATATTATAGCCGTCCCTGGCGAGGACTCATTCGTACCTCTGACCAGTGCACTTAACTATAGGAGGGACATTTGCACTGTCAGGAGGCTCCAGTGGGTAAATATATAGAATTCAGCATGAAGGAAGGGTATATGGAGGGGCCTGAGAATAAACCCATGCTAGTCACTTGACATCGAATGGCTTGATTCTACTAAGATTCGAACCCACGACCACTCGCTTGTCAAAGCAGACTCGGTAACCTTGCGGCTACGGAGCCCCTAGCCGGTTTGGCTATGTTATAGTTATAGTGTAATTATAGTAAAGTGGAATTTTATAATTATCCTTAAGGTGAAAATTGTGTAGTATAATTTTTAGTAGAATAAAACGGAAAACCTTCCTAACTTGACTCGTATTCGAGATTCTGCTAAGACACTCAACATAATAACTTTTAAATCAGTATTTTATTATTATTTTTTTAATATATTTAGTTCCTTTTGTCTGACTGTAACGCTAGATCCAAGCAAGCTGTTAAATGAAAAAATTTCTGCTCTACAACACGCGTAGTGAAGGAAACAATGATTTCAGCAGTGTGTGGGTGGGTGTTTGAAATCAGTAATTTGATAGGTTGCCACATAATGCAATACTAATTCTAACAACTCTACGGTTGAACAAAAAAATTGGGTTTTAAAACAATAAGATTTGTAGCAAACATCAACCGTTTGAGATTCATGGAGCATTCTAAGCGTGTGATTTAGCACGTGATAACAACGATAGCCTACGAATTAATCAGGCTATAATTTATTATCAGAAGCTGTCAAAGTAGCGCATACCCAATATAAAACGCGAAAACGCATATCCCGTTGAGCATCTTTATACCTACATTGACTTCTTCCGGAGTTCCTACGAGAATCGAAGCTAAAACCCTTCAAGAGCCAGGTGAGGTATGATATCTGAATCATACAGACATGATGTAACGTGTTTTCTTAAACAGTCTGAAGTTTTATCAAGGACAAATTCATACTTTAATGATAAAAAAAAATCATCAAAAAGTGGTAGGGTAGTTTATCCAATAGTTGTGGTAGTACCAATAGTTGCGCTACTATTCATTATTAATGCATATTGTCGTCACCGTAGCATTTTAGATAAAACAATTACATTCATTATATAAAACAGGTTTTAAAAGTATTGGTAGTTAAACTACACCATTTAAAATTAAAGCATTATTTGCTAAAATGCCAATTTTCCAAAATCTAACGCGCAGTTGGAGCGCACAACTATAGGCGCTCATCTATAGTTTTGCTACGATGTTTTTTCACTTAGCAACCTAGCAATGTATATGGAATAACACAATTAAAGGAACATCAAACTTAATTAAGGAAACATTAGCGCAACAGTTGGTACAATATAATTGAATCAGATAATTCATTTTTTCTTTATAAAGCTTCTCGTACAACGAAAGCAATTGTCTTGCCTTGTGACAAATACCTTGTATATGATAAATTTATATCCCACAAGCATTAATTGAAGCATGTACCTCAATAAACAAGAAAAATGAAGTTATATTGTGCTTAGTGGCGCAACTAATGGATCGTCTACCCTATATGTGGAACCTGTTGTTCCATGATTTTGTTGCTAAGTTGATTTACGAAGGCGACCTGAAATATCTCAATATAAAGTAACATAAATATTGAAGTCCGCAAATTTAGGTTCTAACTTTAAGAATTCAGTAGAAGTAGCCTTGGATATTTACTGTAAAATATTTTAAAAGTATTCTAATTTTTTTAGTGGCTGGGTCACAAAAAGTCGAAATATCCAATATACCAAGATTTTGTATTGCATTGACCCGATTTCAAGCAAATAACTAATCCAAGAGTTTGTCCGGTTTACTAAAACGAAGGATGTTTTTGTAGATGTGGTCCAACGAGTTGCAGCGTATTAGACAGCAGACGTCTCCCCGGTATAATGCTATCAATATTTTCTGCAATCATTGTTTTGGCGAGACCGAATCTAAATTTTGTCTCGGTTCTAAAATTGAGTACTTTTTCAAAATGTTGTCTTTCGAGCAGCACGTTCCTCACAATTGGTAGATTTTTAATCTTTTATCTAAGCGCCGTTTGCTTCGTTTGTAGATAACACGTATTTAAATTAATAGAAGGTTGTCAATTTTAAAACTAGTTCACTTATAAATTTTACGTGCTATTGAATTGTCAACCATATTACATTTTCAAAGGTTTTGGTATCGTGGCTAGGCACGACGGGTCAACCTAGTCGAATAATATTGTTTCTATTTTGATCTTACGTGTTTCGTTTCGTAAGAGGTAAATAGTCACTATGTACACTAGAAAATTGAGCATTTTTGCGCGGAGCACATGATCGCGTTTTTTTTCTATTCGGTTCATATCAGTAAAGTTTGGTTAAATAATTTCATCAATGTTGTTCAAATAACTTTTGACGGGTAAGGCCAATTCTAATAAGATTTAGCAGATATGTTCACAGCGTTAAGACCTGTCGTTTGATACTAAGATAATTGAAATCTTATTAATTATCTGGTTAAAATCGTTATGAATAATTGTAAATTTTATTTTGCTGTACACTACTGCTCATAACTTTCAAATTCTACATCTAATTAAAAAACAAATCAATAGTGATCTATGAGGCTATATTACCTACCAAATGAGAAAAATAGTGCATTAATCGGTTTGGCCATCTCTGAGAAACGTTCGACTAATTGACACCTTGAAATAGCACACTTTTAAGCATAACTTTTGAACCGCTTGATTGTTTGCGCCCAAAAAATTTGCAGTAGCAAGAGCTTTCGTTTGTCACTAAAATTATTGAAATCGGTTGACCGGTTCCGAAGAAAATCATGTCACGTAGTTTTTACATTTTTGCTTATAACTTTTAAACAAAATGTCAGACCGCAAAACAATTCAATAGTGATCTACAAGGTGATAACACCTTTCAAATAAGCGTAGAAGCAAACGAATCGGTTCAGCCATCTCCAAGAAACAGGCGACTAAAAACAGCGTTACACACATCCACACACACACACACACACACACACACACACACACACACACACACACACACACACACACACACACACACGCACGCACGCACACACACGCGCACACACACACGCACACACACACGCACACACACACGCACGCACACACACGCACACACACACACACGCACACACACACACGCACGCACACACACACACACATACACACACACACATTGCTCAGTTCGTCGAACCCTATTGCTTATAAGTACCTTTGTTATACTATAACAAAGGTACTTACAAGCAATAGGGTAAAGTGAAGTAAAAATATATTACAAACATATCAATCTTAATTTTTACCTTTGTTATACTAGACAAGTGAAGAAAATGACAATTGAAATCTGAAATCAAAGAAAAGAAAAACTTTTCGATCGAATCCCACTATTTAATATTTATTTGCAACAGATACGTAGTTCGCCTACGACGGTGAGGCTTCATCAGTGTCTTATTTCAAAGCGTATACGTATCTGTCGCGAATAAATATTAAATACTGGAATTTAGTCGGTAAAAGTTTTATCTTTCCTTAAATTCAGAGTTCGTATTCCACTAAGAGGCTTCAAAAACTTCAGACAATTGGCATGTTTCCCACTTCTCTTGAATCTCAATGCAAATTTAAAAATTGCAGATTGTCATCACATACACACATACATACACACATACAATACATACATACATACACACATACATACATACATACATACATACATACATACATACACGCATACATACATACACACATACATACATACATACATACATACATACATACATACATATATATACACATACATCACACACATTGAATACAACCAACATTTGATTGATATGTTTTGATTTCACACGTTTTAACGGTTTAATATACGGTGCTTAAGTGTTAAAGTTTGAATAACTTTTGAATGAACCGTCCGATTTTAAATAACTCGGTTTCGTTTGATAAATCTCAGCAGTAATTTTCAAATAATAATAAAATGCGTGATGTTTTTCATTGAATTAATGCTTATATGTTACAAAAATATGTTCATTTTTTCACATTTCCTTATGTAACTTTCAAACTACAAGCCCAATCGTCATGAAATTTGGAAGTTAAGGATTTGCAAGTCTCCTCTTTCATATGCAATCAGTTTGGTTCAAATCGGTTATGGGACCTATGAGATAATGAAGTCCCATATTTTTCGTATTTTTATACATAACTTTTGAACTAAAAGTCCGATCAAAATGACCTATGGGACACCTAGACCTTTCATTTGACACTAAGAACATTGAAATCGGTCCAGCCATCTCCGAGAAAAGTGAGTGAGATTGGAAGCGTTACATACACACACACACACACACACACACACACACACACACACACACACACACACACACACACACACACACACACACACACACACACACACACACACACACACACACACACACACACACACACACACACACACACACACACACACACACACACACACACACACACACACACACACACACACACACACACACACACACACACACACACACACACACACACACACACACACACACACACACACACACACACACACACACACACACACACACACACACACACACACACACACACACACACACACACACACACACACACACACACACACACACACACACACACACACACACACACACACACACACACACACACACACACACACACACACACACACACACACACACACACACACACACACACACACACACACACACACACACACACACACACACACACACACACACACACACACACACACACACACACACACACACACACACACACACACACACACACACACACACACACACACACACACACACACACACACACACACACACACACACACACACACACACACACACACACACACACACACACACACACACACACACACACACACACACACACACACACACACACACACACACACACACACACACACACACACACACACACACACACACACACACACACACACACACACACACACACACACACACACACACACACACACACACACACACACACACACACACACACACACACACACACACACACACACACACACACACACACACACACACACACACACACACACACACACACACACACACACACACACACACACACACACACACACACACACACACACACACACACACACACACACACACACACACACACACACACACACACACACACACACACACACACACACACACACACACACACACACACACACACACACACACACACACACACACACACACACACACACACACACACACAACGAATACATCCAGGAAAACGGACAGTTGCTCACTTAAACCAAACCCCAGAATGTCACCCCAGTAGACATCGTAGATATACCGGGTTATCCGCATGGCTCCGATTTTGTTCGAATTTTGTAAACTTATTCCTTTCCAGAAAATTCCAATTTTTTAATTTGGTGTTTGGGTTGCCCATTTTTAAGTTATAATTTCTGAGAGAGGTATTATAATGCGGTTTGTGATATTTATTAATCGTTCTATCTCAAATAATAAGTAAAATGGTATAATAAAAGTTCCTCTCACCAGAATGTGAATTAAATCGAGTTTTTCCAAGGCGTTTATCATATGAACCTTGTTTTTTATAGTAAATCAAATATACCTCAGCAAATCTTTTAATCTGTCAATTTCTACGTGCCTTTCGTAAGCAAACTTACTTTTTATAACAACTGTAACCTCTACTCTAATCAAAAATTAACAAATTACACGCTTCTTACGCGCATGAATGAAATTGTGGGAAATCGGACACCATCCTACTGGCCTTCAACGGTAATACACGTTATAAGACTGAAATAACCAACAGTTAAGTTGGAGCTCAAATAACATCGCTACTTTAAACACCAACAAGCGGAGTTCCAATAGAAGGTTTCAATTACAAAGCATTTAAAGTTTTGTCTTACAATCTCGGCCGGCAGCGCTCAAGCCCTAAAGTGAAACCGTTGATGACAAATAAAATCAAGCTTAGCTCATCCAGTTAGAAAAAAGCTGAGTAGAAAAATCAACTTTGCAACATATGCGAGGCAAGAAAAACAATCCATTTTGTACATAGTAGTGGGTGGGATGGAAGACTGCAGAAGGAGTAGAATATCTGTCTGTTTGCGTACTTCGTACCTAGATCATATATCGTAATAAACATTGAGATAATGCGCTGCTTGTTACACGGTGCTACAGTAAATTCGACGTTGCTAGCAATTGCGTGATGCTTATTATGTAATTCTATATCTTTTTCAGCGGTATAGTTCTAAAAACAATATGTGTTTTCTAACACGCAAGCAAATCATTAATGGATCATAATTTTCCAGTTTTGAGCCGCACGCTTTTTTGACAAAGTAAGATACAAAGAAATTTCTCTAACGAGTTCCATGTCTAAGATCAAATCAAGAGTCACAAATCTTCCTTTATGTAGAATATAGAATGTGTAGAATGTGCCGCCTGAGCCGCATTTACTGATAACGGAACAAATAACTTGCAAGCAATTATCACCAGAAACTTTCCATAACAAAGCATCAAAAACTGGGAGAGCACCTTGTTGACGGCGTCGACGTAATGCCACGGTAATTAGAGGTAAGTCCTCCATTACCGGACACCTAAGGATTTTGACATACCTATATAAAATCCTCTTATTGCTTGCATATTTGTTGACTAAAGATATTTGAAAAATTGCTTTGAAAAACAGTTTTTTATGCAGTACATCGAAGCTTCTCTGTTTTCTTCGAAAAATTGGTCATCAACTGGTGTCCTTGTTTTTTCATACTTAAGATAACTGGTTAGGTATATGTGATGTTTTATTTCTTCTCAATCTGTTTTTTTGCAAAATCTTGATTTCATTCAAGAATTTGACTGAACCAAGTAAAGCATTTTGCTGTCCGGTATAGGGGGACGCCTCGGTGTCCGGTACTGGGTGACGAGAATGACTGAGTACAATCTATATTTTTTAACGAATCTTTGTGGAAAAATGAACTATGGAGCTTGGAAAATATTTAATGAAAGATATTTTATGCATGAAAAATAAAACTTGATCCGACCGAATTATGCTTTAATGCTAATCCGAAAATTAGCCGAAACATTAAATTCGTTCGGCGGTAGATAAAAACAGACAAATGTCTGTTTTCATGAATGATTTTGACATATTAAATCACACATGCTAGTTTTTGGACTTTTTTGAAAATCAGAAGTGTCCGGTATTGAGAGCTGTCCGACGCTGATGGACTTCCCCCTACAGCAATCTAACTGATCGCCCTTTTTGCAGATGGAACAGACCATACCTCCAGTAGTTTCTCCTCCTCCCAAATTTGAAATTATCCAGTGAAGTGCCATTGCTAGCGGTTCTTGACCATATTTGAGGAGATTGGCCGGGAGTCGGCCCTTTCCGGCGACTCTATTATTCTTCAGCTAACCGATTCCTCGCTGAATCTCTTCGAGAGCGGGAGCCGGCATGCTGTTATCGTTTGTAGGCACTCCTAAATTAACTTCCGTTGCGTCTCGTAAACCTGACATGTGTAGGGACGAGGGAGGGGATCACAAACGAGCGCTCTCTCGTATCGTTTTCGGCAAACCGAAACGACCCGCGTAGACACGGGTTTCTCCGGAACTACATGACCAATTTCAACGATCTTAGTATCAAATGAAAGCCCTTATTAAAGTTAAATTGTTCAGGAATTTTTAATTGAAAACAAACAAGTAGTTTAAAAGTTATGCTTAAAAAACCTGTTTTGACAAGGTAATAATTATCGCCTGTTTCTTAGAGATGGCCAAACCGATTTATGCGCTATTAGCCTCATTTGAAAGATAATATATCCTAATAGATCACTATTGAATGATTTTTTGATTGGACGTTTAATTTGAAAGTTATGAGCAATCGTATACACCACACCAAAATTAACAATAATTTATAATGATTTATACCAAGATAATTTACCTAATTTCAATTATTTTAATATCAAACGAGAGGTTTTCACACTACGAATGTATATGCAAAATTTCATAAGAATTGGTTCTACCGATCAAAAGATATTAACCCTCGAACACTCGCGCCAACTTTTGTAACACGGTTACTCGCGCGCCAAATAACCACAAACCGAAGAAAACGTGTGCACTAGAGTTTTGACTAGGAAAACTTGGTTTTAGATTTATCTAACCTTTGGAAGCGTTTCTAGAAATTGAAAGCTCTATCGTCTGGTGGGATTTAAATTTTGATTAATCCCCCTAAAAGTGAAATAAAAAAATTTTTTTTTTCAGTGTCAATATAACACATTGATGTGTTCTGCAAAGTTATAGAGCATATTATTACAAGAAATTTTGCTGAAGACAGTAACCTTCTATCTCTGCAGCGAAGATAGAAAAATCTTATTTATTGTATATGAATTTGTAAAATCAGTTTTTTTTATTTTTGCTCTTTTTGTAATTGTTGCATGACTTTTTCATGTACTACAAAATTGTACAAATAGTAAAAATACACAACTTTGCTGAAAATAGTATACCTGTACGTTTGCTTGTTTAGGAACTGTAGAACTTTGATTATAAAGAATACCCTAATTTTGACTCCGAATTACTCGGCTACCAGCAGACGGATACATTTTAAACATTTTACATTGGCTGATAGTTTTGCTGCATGCGTTTTCCCAACAATTTAAATTATTAATGCATTGAATAATTATGACATTTTGCTCACAATAAGTTAGTTGAAGAATATACGTTAGTTAAACAACATTTGTAAGGTTAGGAACTGAAAACCGCACGACCCCGCACCTCCTAGCTTGGCTACTCAATTATACAAATTGAAGTATTTCCAGGAATGGTCACGTAGAGGCGCTAGGTAGGGGCTTGGGATGGCTAGAGCTATGTTGGGCGCTTTTTTCTACTTGCCTTCCCCATTTCATACCCGGGTAACATACCGACAGCTCCCATATACAAAAAGCGTACCTCGAAATGGTTCCTGGTTCCGCTACTAACCTTTGAGTGAGGCGAATAACTCGAAATGATAACATTGCATGAGCTTTCATGCAATACACGTGCAAAATCATCGTCAAAAATGCTTATTGCAACAAAGTTGATCTACCTTTTCATTCGACTTTTTTCGTTCAAATCTGCGTAAACAGTTGAAGAACATTAGAAGCATGAACCTACAGAAAGGCATATATGCAAACGAAAACAAAACGAGTAAGAGATTGTGGTTTGTGGACGCATAAATGATAACTCTTTGGCACGTAAAGTATATTGCAAAAATCTATGTGTGGGACGCATAAAAACTAAACGAAAACTTTTCTCAGTGCATATTTGTCATAGTGTCAAAAGTTACATCTGTCTTTCTGTGGTGGATCCATACTCACAGCGAATACATTATCAAACTTCTATTTCCACATCGCTCTCAGTTTATGGCGTGCACACATAGCAAATTTAATGAAGTTAGTCACGGGAGATAGAAAATTCCGTCCGTTTCTTTTACTTCAGTCTATTTGCTGGGTTGTCCACATACGACAACTTGACTCACTCGATGTAGAAAGCCCCCTACAACAACAAATAAGAGGGACCAAAAACGCCGAAAGTAGGCCGGTCGTGAAGACTCCTAAAATATTCACCGCAAAAAGTGTAGGGTCGTTTGGGGTGATTTGGACACCTGGGGTAAAATGGACAGGTACTTTTTCTCGGAAAGTAGGAGTTTCTCTGCATTCAAACAATTCTCAACTTCTTCCTTATCTTCTTACACCGTTATTAACGTAAAAAAATTGGGCCTTACTTTGACAGGTTTTGCGAAATGTAAATGTAAACAAAACAACGCCTAAAACGACACCAAATGTAATTTTGATGCTCTAGGTTTTAAGGTTTTTCCAGTGATTTAACAAACTTTTCAAATTATTGTGCAGTGCAGTTC
This sequence comes from Sabethes cyaneus, assembly GCF_943734655.1. Classification (NCBI taxonomy): domain Eukaryota; kingdom Metazoa; phylum Arthropoda; class Insecta; order Diptera; family Culicidae; genus Sabethes; species Sabethes cyaneus. The sequence continues at coordinate 59,597 of NC_071354.1, read as the reverse complement.
TGTTTGGCTACATAAGAGAGACTGTTTGATAGAAAATTATAGCTAGATTGTATAAACATAAATCCAAGTTTTAAACTCATATTGTTGTATGCTGTGTGGGGTGAAATGGACAGTTTTTTTGGGTGAAATGGTCCAGTTGATTTTAAACCATTTCTTCGGTCTCATTAATTCTAGATACCGTAAAAGTACAAAAAAGATGTGCATGTGATGTTAAAACAAGAATCCACCGAAAAGATCATTATAGACAATCAAGAATGGGTTTTGAGTATTTAAGAGTATTTGCAATCCCGCCAATCGTCAAAGGCTAACATTCGCATCAAAAGTCAGGGATTTTAATAATCGGGTTTCGATGTGTTTGAGAACTAACTGAACGAAATATTTCTCTGGTCATTTTCCCTCATACTCCGGTTCATATTAAAATTTGTGATTTTTGAGGCACTCGGGGCTAATCCCTGAATGTCTATGGTTGTGCAAAATGCAATGTCACATTCATTTTGTTATCGTAACTATTTTATCCCAATCGATATGTCGAACTGTCAATATATCTTCAGCTTTATGTTTGACCATCCTCTCTGAGCCACCAGGAACTAATGAAGGAGCAATTGCATAACAAATGTCGAATAAGCCTTTAAATAAGATCTAGATTCATCGAAGTATGGTTTTGTTTACTTGCGAAAAAGCTAAAGTGATATTGGTATAACTTATGAACTGGCTCTTCCCCTCAGATAGACGGAATTGAGCTCGAAACACTATTACTAGTTAATATATGTTCCTAAGTTATCTGCTATGAGCCTAAGTATGTTATTTCGTTAAAAACAACCGTTTTTTACACATTGTCCATTTCACCCCAGTGGGTGTCCATATTACCCCAAACAAAATTTTGATGCCAAAAAATCATTATTTCTATTTTAACCTATTTTAGCAAAACAAAGCTAGATGCAATTGGTAAACTCCGCTGGTAAACAGAAAACAAGTAAATCTCAGTATACGATTTAACTTTTTTGAAATTTGATGCATAGATTTTGGGATAATAGGTGATTTCGTTAGGGTATCCAAATTTCCCCAAATTAACCTACAACTGTTGCGTCGTCGAGGTGGCTGCCACCAAAACAAAAAACAGGGGAAAAAATGGACAAACACCTGGCTACAAGTTCTCTTGTAGCAATTTTTTTCTCCTTATAGAATAAAAATACACATCTATTTAATGTACCCTGAGCGGTTTGCTGTCAATGTGAATGCGGTACAGTCTAACAGGGTGTATAAATTTATGCTAATGGTTGCATGTGATGCGAATGGTTTGGTTGGCTACTAGCGAGGTTGATGATAATCATCGTTGCTTCGTTGCGGTAAGCGGCGTAAGATGGGTGTGGGTGCTGCGTGCTGCCTGGTGGTAAATATTTATGACGAACAGAGCCGACAGAGCTGACTGTACCAAGTCTCGCCGACCATTCCGTTAAGAAATCATCGAATAAAAGGAAATAAGATCTGAATGGCCTTCGCCGGACTGAACGAGTGGCAAAAAAGCCACACAAAAAATGCATCACAAGCGGAATTGATCATATCAGGTTTATGATGAGAGTGAACGAAATAGGATTGAAACATAGTGTACAACAGATTTTTTTATAAAAATGCAGTTAATAATTCATTCGGTAACAACCTCTTAATTATGGTTAACCTCTGATTAACGGTTCAGCATTTGTGGCTCGAGCAGCACGTTCTTCACAGGATAGTTTGATTAACGGTTAGTTGTTGGAGCAAACATGCCTGTATAAAATGTAATTACAATTATACTGTTATTTCGGCATACGTCACCAAAGCAATAACGCTTTTACAAATTTGATAAAAAGTTTCGGTTCTAGTCCCAAAATTTTCTTGAAGAAAAGTAGGCAAATAAAAATATGTAACCAGACCATTAATAATTAAATAAAAGAACAGAAATATATAATTTAATACTTAATACAAAAAATTGTACCTACTTAACTTTTAGTTTAAAAAGACTTAGGGTGAGTTATGTATATTGGACTTGCGTTACTCGTAAGCTATTTTGGACACTTACATTTGATTTTGCTGTAAATGCTCAAAATAGAGTAGCTGAGTAGGAGATTATCCAAGGTTGTGAAATAACCACCATTTTTGACGTGTTTATTAAACTAGCAATACGAAGTTATTACCAACGTCTCTTCTCATTGCATTGCAGGCACATGAGAGCGAAATCTGCATATTTGAGATCTCGAACTTCCCATTTTCACATGAAACTGATAGATTACTTTGCATTTAAGGTGTTATACTCCGTCTCCCAATTTCGTAATAACTTTTTAGTTCAGTTTTTTGTTTATTCTGTCTTTACTAAAAAGATACGTAGGACTTTAAGCATTAAATAATCCGATCCAAAGCTATGGCCAAAAACAAAACCTGTTTCACAACCGGGGACATTACCCTACGCGTAACACCTATCCAAAACAGATAACCAGATCCTAGAAGAGTTGAAAATCGCAAAGCAAAATCTTTGACCGTCTGACTTATGTTCCAGGTAGTAATCGACATCAGGTCAGGTAAAGTACGTTCCGAATCATGATCATAATTTTTCATCGAACCGAATCCGGCACGAAGTGTTTCGGTGCCGGAATTGATAATATGACAAAAAATAATTTTTAAAACATTTACTTTTATAATTTTTATCATATCTATCTACTCAATGATAAAATGTATTATCACAAAAGATTAAGACATTAGACCAACCTCGTGTATTTGCCTTTACCTTTCTTGAGGTCAAGCATATATAACTAATTTTTATTTATAATGGTAGTTTTTACAATTAAACGTAGGGAACGGTAGAAGAAACTAATGATACAAAGATGTTGATAGGATCCAACAGAGCGAGACCAGGCGTGAAGTTTCCCACTAAACGTGATACTTTTATTTTTTGACCAGAAATGAACAATCACCCAAAATGTGGTTTAAATGCGAGAAGTTTGATTAGATGAGGGGTATGAAACATAATAATTCGATTACGAAGAAAACTATATTTTGATCAAGCATAAATGGGTTTGGATTCATAACTGCGTATATAAAAGTGAACGTGAGTTTGTATGTTTGTGTGTATGTTCCACCATAACTCCAGAACGCCTTGACCGTTCTCCACCAATCTTGGCACACATATTCCTTAAGGGGGTATAGTACCTTTTACCATTGGCGGAACTAGGGGGGGGGGGGGGCAAGGAGGGGCTTATCCTAGAAAAATTGTCGCTCATCTCTTTTAAACATTCACTTCAACAATGGCAGACAGATTCTCACAGATTCTTATAAACATACATATGCCAGAAATGCAATTTACATTAGTCTTGGACCTGATGATCTGATATAGTCCTATGTCACCCTTTCGTACAACCCTTAGGGCTGTATACCTTGTAGTTTTTTCATTGTAATTGTAAACTTCGGAAAAGGCGATTGTAGCAATATTAATTTGACAAGATCACCAAAATTTCGCAAAAATGCAATTAAAAATAGGGTATTTGTGCCTATATGAGCCGTTGTTCACGGAATTCATTCTTTTCATGTCTATATAGAATTTCAATATGTATGGCTTAGATTTTCTGCGGTGGCCCAAGCTGTACAACATGGGCCGGCTATGACAATATTTTTTGTCTTCACGTAAATGCCTATAACTTTATTTTTCAAGCAATCAATTCAAAACTTTCCGGAAATATACCTTATTCTTAGACCTTTGCAACGATGTATTTAGATTTCGTTTCCTTTTGAAACGAAAGTTATGGGCGAATTCCAAAACGTGGCCCAACCACGACGACACTCCCTTAGTATCTGCTGCTCGTGACTCACATACACTCAAGGCTCGTTTTACGTCCACTATCGGGGGACATAAAAAAATCGGTCGTAAAAAGGCAGAACGTTAATACAAATTTTAGACGTAAAACGAGACAACATTAATTCAAATTTCGGACGTAAAAATGGACATAAAAAGAGATTTTTTGAAAACGATGGTTTTTACAATTGATGGAGGGACGGTAGGGAATGCACCTTCCAGCATTGGACAAAAGATAGGAGTCACAACGACAACTTGTTAAGCGTAGCTACCTATTACCCCCCCTTCCTTCCCACTCTTTCCCCTCCTTTCCCAAAAATTTTCATTACTTTCCCCTACCGTCCCTCCATCAATTGTAAAAACCATCGTTTTCGTAAAAAGAGATTCTAGTGTACCTCGGCCATTCTCCACTTTCAGCTTTTGCTCCGTCAAATATCGTCCGCAAGGGCGGGCATATCCAAGGGCGTGAGCATCGTCAAATCTATAAAAAACTACCGGTCTAATATGGGTGTACTTTGTCCGCATCGTACGGTGGCCATCGTTTGCTATCGGATGGTAGCGATTTGCGAAGGACAAAGTAGACTCGATTTCCTGCTTGAATACTGCGCAAGACCTCCTTATTTGTGTTATCCGCGGCCTAACTTCGCGGAAAAGTTAAAATTGTAAGAAAAAACCCGATTTAATCCACATAGTGGTGTAAGGAACCTTTGTTATACCATTTTATTTGTCATTTGATAAGGGCATCTCCAGCTCAAATATTATTTTTGATTGAAATGAAAATTTGCCGATATGCTGGATACCACGCAAGGATTTATTTTCCATCAAACATAATTTTTTCGCCAAGAATAACTTTTCAAAACGACATATTTAAAAATAAGATTTTTTTAAATTACAGGTTAATTACTACTTAATTCTCGGGTAATTTTTCTAATAGACCTATGTGACAATGAGAGATACTCTGCGTGTCTCCTCTCTTCCGTTTTTTACGGCGATACTAAAGCATTTTAACACATCAGCTTTGCTTCAATCGGTTTTCGCAGTCACTAGTTAGCTAAATGTTTTGAAAATTTTCTTTTCTATGCATTTATGTAGCCGTGAAGACCGGAGACGCGAAGAGAATCTCTCATTGTCACATAGGTCTTTTTGAAAAATTATCCAAGATTTGATGGCGTCAAAGGATAAGTTGTGGGAAATTAGACGTATTTTCAGAAAAAAAAATCACTGTAAGAAGAAAACTGCGCAAAATCGTGACAAAAATTAAAATGTTAATTTTCTCAAAATATCCTCTCATATTTGCCTTGTTTTTTTAAAGGATGCTTTAGGTATGCTTTTCTGTGAAACTTGCAAAATCAAATTCTATACTCATCATTTTGAAATAATTTCTCATATAAACTATTTCTTAGGGCCAGCCGTTCTCAAGTTATTACAAATGAGAAATTTAAAACTTATGTATTAGGGTCAATTTTTGCAAAGTATCCGATAATCGTGTAATCGACCTTCACGAATTTGAACTAAATTTGGTCAGATTGTCTGTTTTAGGTCAACAAGCAAAAATCCTAGTTTTGGTGCCGATTGGTCCTCCCCACGATTAATGGTCGTACCTCTTTTTAAAAAGGAAAGACCCGTTTTGTCAAACCATTTCATTTTCTTTAGCTTATAGATGAATATCGTCGTATTGAGAAAGAAACTATTTTCGCATTTTTACGTTCCAATTTCTATTTAAAATAGTCGAGTAAAAATGGGGTTTTTAGCATTTTGACCTGAAAATGTTCATATAGAAATCGACACGTCTTCGGAACTTAAATCAACTCAGTGGCGACTCGTGGGCGTTTAGCTTACCTGTTCAACCAGCGAAAAATACACATTAATACGCAGCTTTTTTTTTATTATCGCAATTCTATATTTTAATCATAAAACAAACATTAGGGGTTTTCACCGTAGCGCTTGCCATGTTGCGTAAACGGTGTATTTCGTGTATATACTGCCGCAATTCGCATTGCAGTTCCAGTTTCTATGGAGATGGAACTGTTATGCGAGTAGTGGCAGTATAAATACGCAATACTCCGTATTCGCAACATTACAAGCGCTACGTGAATATCCCTATTTATTCAAATAGCAACGGAATACGACGGTTTACTTTACCAGCAAACTCGTCTCTGAATTTTAATTACGAACCGAAAACTTTTCGTTCAATTTACCTATTGTACCTACGTGCGATTTTGTTGAACCACTGCAGAAAAGGTAACTGTAAAAAAGGTACAATTAGACTTACGTTGTTGATGAATGACTTCGAAAACTATAAGGAAAATTATATTTGTAACATTACTTACCTTAAAATTTACGCGCAGATTTACTGTGTATTCGCCCGTGATAGTTTCGGATAGTTAGCGAGAGAGGCAAAGACTAATGTATGTAAATTCATTATAATTAGGTTATGTATTAGTAAACATACAAATTTATTTTAGCTTTGAACTACTCCAACAAAGGTGATCGCTGCAAGAATTCTTTATCCCTACTACTATCCGAACAACTACCGTCCGCGAAAAGTGCACGTTCGTCTCTTAGAGGCTCTACCAATCATGTATTTAGTCTGCGACGCATTTACTTTTAGCCCAATCCTACTACCTCCACCGTTGCGAAATTTCAGCCTACAATATCAAAATCATCTACGTAGCCAAGAAGTTTGCTACCTTCACTGAACATTGAGTCTCTCGTTTCGATTTTGCACGCCGGATCATGTTCTCAAGGGTGATGTTGAAAAGCATGCAGGATAAGCTGTCAACTTGTCTCGACTCTTGCTGCGCCTCGAAGGGACTCGACCCTATTGACTCTAATAGTCTTTCCCAGCGGAGATTTGAATATACAACATACAACGACGCTAACTGGGGGGCGCAATTTCAACATGTACCTTCTTATATTTCAATTCGATTTTTTCATCAAATGAAGAACCCGGAGTATAAACCAAAATAGCTTTTGATTGAAAATAATTCCCCGTTTCCTGAATAAACTTTTTTAGGTTGTGTTAGATTTTTTTCACAGTGGTTCACAGCCTCTTACCTAGCAACTCCTACCCCTACCTCCTCGTGGTACCAGCCGGGATACGAGCAACCTCGGTGGAGATCGGGTAACCAACCCCGGTGGAAACCAAGGTCGTATGCTGACAGGGGAGGAGGGCTCCTTAGAGCTACGTTGGCCCCCGGCGATTCTGTGGGGTTGGTTGCAAGCCTGAACCACAAAAAAAAACCAAAGCAATGGACTCCGTAAGTAATAATAATAACTCTAATCGGAACAATCGGCAAAGACCCAGGCGACGAAAACGGACTAACGATTGGAAATTAGAAACATGGAACTGTCGGTCTCTTAATTTCCTCGGAAGTACCCACGTGCTTTCTAAAGAAGTGAAGAGTCCAAGTTCGACATCGTAGCGCTGCAGGAGGTATGCTGGAAAGGAACGATGGAACGTACGTATAGAGATGGTCATACCATCTACCAGAGCTGCGGCAATTCACACGAGCTGGGCACAGCTTTTATAGTGATGGGCGAGATGCAGAAGCGGGTGATCGGGTGGTGGCCGATCAACCCCCGAATGTGCAGATTAAGAATCAAGGGCCGATTCTTCAATATAAGCATAATTAACGTGCACAGCCCTCACCTCGGAAGTACCGATGATGACAAAGACGAATTCTACGCGCAGTTGGAGCGTGAATACGACCGCTGCCCAAGACATGATGTCAAAATTATCATCGGGGACTGTAATGCTCAGGTTGGTCAGGAGGAGGAATTCAAACCGGTGATTATACGGGTCAGCGCCCACCCGCAAACGAACGAAAACGGCCTAAGACTTGTCGACTTCGCCGCCTCCAAGAACGTGGCCATACGTAGTACCTTCTTCCAGCATAACCTCTACCATCGGTACACCTGGAGATCACCCAACCAGACAGAATCACAAATCGACCAGGTTCTGATAGATGTTCGGCAGTTTTCAGACATTATCGACGTCAGAACCTATCCGGGCGCTAACATTGATTCGGATCACTACCTAGTGATGGTAAGGATACGCCAAAAACTATCTGTTGTGAATAACCTACGATACCGCCGCCCGCCACGGTATAATCTAGCGCGACTGAAGCAACCGGAGGTCGCCAAAAACTACGCGTTATCTCTCGAAACCGCACTGCCGGGGGTGAGCTTGATGAAGCCCCTCTTGAGGACTGTTGGAATCCCGTGAAAACAGCCATTAACAGCGTAACGGAGAACGTCCTAGGCAGTGTGGCACCGAATCGACGTAACGAATGGTTTGACGAGGAATGCCAGCAGATATTGACGACACACGGAAGTTCTATCAGAGACTCAACGGATCTCGCAAAGGCTTCGTGCCGCGGGCCGAAATGTGCAGAGATAGGGATGGAGGTATCTTGACTGACGACCGTGCGGTGATCGAAAGGTGGAAGCAGCACTACGATGAACACCTGAATGGCGTGCAGGCGGAAGACCATGATAGCGGAGGAAGTGTCCACATTGGTGCAGCAAGCGACGAAGATGTGCCACCCCCATCGATAAGGGAAGTTAAAGAAGCCATCCAGCGGCCGAAGAACAACAAAGCAGCGGGAAAGGATGGCATTGGAGCGGAACTTATTAAAATGGGCCCGGGAAAGTTGGCCGGTTGTCTGCATCAACTGATTGTCAAGATTTGGGATACGGAGCGACTACCGGAGGAGTGGAAAGACGGGGTTATCTGCCCTATCTACAAGAAAGGTGATAAGCTGGATTGTGAGAACTACCGAGCCATCACTATCCTGAATGCCGCCTACAAAGTGCTGTCCCAGGTCCTCTTTCATCGACTATCGCCAATAGCCAATAGATTTGTGGGAAGTTACCAGGCCGGTTTCATGGAGGGTCGGTCTACAACAGACCAAATCTTCACCCTGCGGCAGATCCTCCTGAAGTGCCGCGAATTCCGAGTCCCCACGCACCACCTGTTCATCGATTTCAAAGCCGCATATGATAGCGCAAACCAACAAGAGCTATGGAAAATTTTGGACGAAAACGGCTTTCCGGGTAAGCTTACTAGACTTATCATGGCTACGATGGATGGGATCCAGTGCTGTGTGAGAATCTCGGGTGGATTGTCGGACTCATTCGAATCTCGCAGGGGACTTCGACAAGGAGATGGTCTTTCCTGCCTGCTATTCAACATTGCGCTTGAAGGTATTATAAGGCGAGCGGCGATCGAAATGCGGGGCAGAATTTTCAATCAATCCAGTCAATTTATCTGCTTTGCTGACGACGTGGATGCTGTCGGCAGAACATTTGAGGCGGTGGAAGATCAATACACCAGACTGAAACGCTAAGCAGAGAAGATTGGATTGGAGATAAATACGTCTAAAACGAAGTATATGCTGGCGGGCGGGACCGAGCGCGACAGGGCTCGCTTGGGCAGTACCGTGGTAATCGACGGGGATGAGTTCGAGGTAGTCGACGAGTTCGTATACCTTGGCTCGCTGGTAACAGAGGACAACAATACCAGCCGTGAGATTAAAAGACGTATTATCAGCGGAAGTCGGGCCTACTACGGACTCCACAAACACTTGCGGTCGAACAATTTGAACCCCCGTACAAAGTGCACACTGTACAAAACGCTAATTAGACCGGTTGTCCTCTACGGGCACGAAATGTGGACACTGCTAGAAGAGGACCTACGAGCACTCGGAGTTTTCGAATGGCCGGTGCTAAGAACCATCTTTGGCGGAGTGCAAGAGAACGGTGTATGGAGGCGAAGAATGAACCACGAGCTCGCGCGTCTCTACGGCGAACCAAGTATTCAGAAAGTGGTTAAAGCTGGACGGATACGTTGGGCAGGACATGTTGCTAGAATGCCGGACAACTATCCTGCAAAAATGAATTTCGCATCAAATCTGGTAGGAACAAGACGAAGAGGGGCACAGCGAGCGAGGTGGCAAGACCAGGTGGAGCGAGATCTGGCGAGCACTGGGTGCCCGCGGAACTGGAGATCAGTCGCCATGGACCGAAACAGATGGAGAAATTATACTGCGCATGCCTTGTCATAAGACGTTAGGCCAATTAAGTAAGTAGATTTTTTTGTAAAACACACCACCCCCCCCCCCCCCACCCCTTATTCCTAAGAAAAATTTCTGGCTACGCCCCTGTTTTACACCCTCACACCTGCTATTGCATGTATAAGCTGCCCCACTGTTTATCTTGAATAGGTCAAATGGCACAAAACAATAACGCCTCCAGTAGTCAGAGAAAATAAAAGTAAATAAATAAATATGAAAAAAAACACAACAATATTTCAGCAACATTACTGTTTCCGGTTTCGCTGAGCACCTAAATAAGCATCACATCGGATTTTATTTTGTAGTAACTGCTTAATCAGAGTACAGTCAGTCAGTTGTTTTACTCGCGAAATAACTATTTGTAGCGTAACCTAGAAATATACATCTGTGAAAATGTTTCTCTCTGAAATAAATAGACAGTGACATAAAATAGAACACATCATATTGGTAACCACAATAAAAATATGTGCCACCGAAGTCGAAAATTTTATTTATCCAATTGAACATGCAAAGAGTAATGAATGAATGAATGAGTATCTCTGAATTTGTGTTAATAAACATAATAAATACTTATCAACATTGAAAGATGTGTTTCGCCAGGTTCACTTGATTTTTATTTCTATAGATATCCAGAAACTAAAGAAAGGCGCTAACGTGCTCGCAGCTTCAAATTACTTGATATTTATGTATCGCTCAACAACAACCGCTTCTGTGGAGTTTCATTTATTGATCTGATGAGAGACTACTTGACGAATCGGACTCAATTCGTGTCTATTGGGAACTATTCTAATCCTCAGCATTCCATATCGACTGCACGTTGAAACTACACGGGAAAGGTTGACTTTTTGCTGACGATACTTCTGTAGCCGATGTTTGAAATATACTTACTTATACAACGAATGCTTCTGTCCTACGTTAATGTTTTGTTATGTCGATGTTGGAGGCTGTCAGGCGGTGTACAAACGGAACGCCAGGTAACACACTGCACTCCTGTATATAGGCAATCCAAACAGTACCAAATTTACGCATAGCTTTCGTCAATAGATCACATCAGCTATTAACATTAATCCGCTTCTACCAACAATAATTCCTTTCCCGAAGTCTTTCTGAAAATGCAAATGATTCCATGATTTTTAGTATTGAACTAACATTCCTTCCCATCTCACCCGAACCCGCATTTGGACGCTGCCGGCATCAGTATCGATAAACATGCATGGACTTGATAAAGTTGCACAATGAGGAATAGTGTGCTTTCCCAAGCATGTGTTTCTAGTGATCATTTCGCAATTTTGATCGACCATGATATATAAGGAACTAATAGCACACGGGCGCGGCGGTATCCAATGGTTATGCTTATGCTTATGCTTATGCTTGAAAGCTGTTCGGGACCTTTTGATTTCAAGCTGACCGAAAAAGGTCGTTATATTTACAACCGCCCGACCCGACGTATACAGTGATTGGTAACTTCGCTGAGCAGTCAGGTGAAAAATCATGTTGTTTCATTTTCCGCTTTGCCCATTGATGTCGCACTCCATGGAAATAATTACGTTTTCGATCCCGTTACCGTTCTCCTCCGTTCGATTGACACCAGTTAGATAGACGACTCTTACGAACTCATTAAAATAAAATGTTTCGCAAATAGTGCATCATGAACGTTCCATGAAGGCCACTCCCATGAGGAGAATAGTAAATCGAAAAAGAAAGACAATACCGTACCATTCTCAATTAGCCAGTGCGTGACCAGTAATCCATCTGAGCATAGAGAGAAGCGAACCATTTGATTGTTGTTTGTGCATAAATACTCGACACACTATCACTGACATATTTAGAGGGTAACGGTGACAGCCAAGCATAATTTTTACAGTAATGTAGCCACTATTGTTTCCAAAAGAAACATTTACTCATTGTAAAATGTACAGACTAGTACGCAGAGTATTATGGCAAACAGTTCTGTGTATATTATACAGCAGAATATTTTACAAAATTAACACTCCATCAATGACAACTTCAGAAGGTAAGAAGTATCACATGTTTGCGAAATATTTGTGTAATGAATTATTTTGTTTCGAAATATTTTATACTGAATTTTTTGTGTATGTACTAAGCATTTGTGAAGTGAATTCCATACTATTAAAATTAAATGGAAAGATTTCGTTTACTCATATTTAAGTTACTGCTAAGACGCTCTAAAATAATTTTTGGATTATTCTAGTACTATGCTTCTACATTTACGCTATTCATGGAGTTTTGTTTTCGAATACAGATTTCTGTTCATTATCTTATCTCTCACAATAATTTATTGATTGTCAGTATCAAGTATCACCCTATATACGAGCCAGCCTGTATACGAGTCATCACTCTCCCAGTACAAGCTCACTAACCACCACATATGTAAAACAGATAAGAAAGCTTACTACACTAGTATACTATATACAAGATAACACCTTACTAGATACTAGGGTAGCCAACGTATTTTGGACTATTCATCAATTATTTGTACCAGAAAATAAATTTCTCAAATCAAGAAAGAATTTCAGAAACATTCAATTTATTTCGCTAGTTCGTTACTTTATTCCAGCTTTCTTTTGCTTTTGGGAAAAGATAAGTCAGTTTAAAAAACCTGCCACTACTGCTTGTCAAAACAAATAACCATATAGGGAAAAGTAGTCAACAGTGAGATAGCAGGAACAGTGAAACAACAGGAATAATTTCGCCATAAAACATTCAAGATCCATGATATTTTCCTGAAAAGTAAAGTTTGTGAATATATAAAGTCATTTTGGGGAGGGGTGAAAATAAATTTTATTGCAATCATTTTTAGGTGATTTTCAACAGCAAACCGCACCCTATTTAATCCAAATTAAATTTACTACATGGCATCACATAGTAATGGGAGATAAAACTAACAAAAATATGACAATCGAATTGTTTGCTAACACCGCTATTTCACTATTTTTATAAAACATTCTTACTGGAAACAGTGAGACACACAGACTTTGCTTAGGTCAAGGGAATTTTTTTAAAAATTGTTTTACATCTAATTATAAATGGACCACGTCAAGTGATCGAGAAAAAGTACAAACTTGTGATCGACCTTTGAACCTAATTTTGTCAGATTGTTCGTTTCAGGTCAGCAAAAAAAACTCTAAGTTTGGAGCCGATTGGACGTCCTCGATTAATGGGAGTACCTCCATTTGTAAAGAAAAGACACGTTTTCGTCAAATCCTCTTATTTTCTTTTGCTTATAATTCTGGAAACACCAGGTTTACACAGACAATTTCATCATTATTCCAAATAAATTTGCCCAAGAAATCCGAAAAAATATTAATTTTTAGGGGCAGTGCGCCAAATATTTTTAAATTCGATTTAAAAACTAAATTAGCATTTTTCTCTCAAGGAATACAATTTGATTTCAAAAATTCCAACTCCAGTTTTCCTAGTCTAGTGCACACGTTTTCTTTGGTTTGGGGCTATTGTGCGCGCGAGTAACCGTGTTACAAAAGTTGGCGCGAGTGTTCGAGGATTAATATCTTTTGACCGGTAAAACCAACTCTTATGAAATTTTGCATATATATTCGTAGTGTCAAAACCTCTCGTTTGATATTAGAATAATTGAAATTAGGTAAATTATCTTGGTTAAAATCGTTATAAATTATTGCTAATTTTGGTGTGGTGTATACGGCTGCTCATAACTTTCAAATTAAACGTCCAATCAAAAACCTGATTTAATCCACCTAGTAGTGAAAGGAACCTTTGTTATACGGTCTTACTTGCAATTTGAGATAGAAATCGACACAGGTGTAAACCAAACACATGAAATTTTTGGAAATTGAATAAGTCTACAAAATTTGAACCTAATAGAAGCACTTATAAATTTTGATAATTTCTTTTCTCATGAAATTGCTGAGTAAGTTGTTACTAATGAGGGTAAGGGCAAGTAAAAGTAAGTTGTAAGATGAAATATTATTCTTTAACATATACATTGCGTAGTAAAGGTCTAGTTTATAGGTTTTTGAACTATGCATAATTTCCTGTAATGCCATTCTATTTGATTCACTACAATCAAGTTTTCTTGAATAAATTTCATCAATTTTTATGAACCTTCGGTTACTCACGTTGTTGTATTTTGTACACCATATGTAGGTTTCTGAATGCCATATTGTTATAAAGTTACAAATCATATATTACGTATATACTAACGAATATTCTTTGGTAAACTTGTTATGAGCAAAATGTCAGAATTATTCAATGCATTAATAGTTTAAATTGTTAGGAAACAAGATTAGCATAAACCGACATCACAGAAACGAAGCAAGCAGCATATAAGATGTACCGCAATTGGCCCCAACTGGAATTTTCTCTCGTTTCTTGATATTGAAAAATGGTGTCTGTGTGCAGCAAAACTACCAGCAAATGTAAAATGTTTAAAATGTATCCGTCTGTTGGTAGTCGAGTAATTCGGGGTCAAAATCAGGGTATTGATTATAATCAAAGTTCTACAGTTCGTAAACAAGCAAACATAGAGGTATACTATGTTCAGCAAAGTTGTGTATTTTTATTATTTATACAACTTTGTAATGCATGAAAAAGCCATACAACAATTACAGAAAGAGCTAAATTAGAAAAACTGATTTTGCACATTCATACATAATAAATAAGATTTCTTCGTTGAAGAGATAGAAGGTTACTGTCTTCAGCAAAATTTCTTGTAATAATATGCTCTAAAACTTTGCAGAACACATCGATGTGTTATATTGAAACCGAAGGAAAATAATTTTTTTATTTCACTTCTAGGGGGATTAATCAAAATTCAAATTCCACCAGACGATAGATCTTTCAATTTTAAGAAACTCTTCCAAAGGTTTGATAAACTTAAAACCAAGTTTTCCTAGTCAAAACTCTAGTGCGCACGTTTTCTTTGGTTTTGGGCTATTGTGCGCGCGAGTAACTGTGTTATAAAAGTTGGCGCGAATGTCCGAGGGTTAATATCTTTTGACCGGTAAAACCAATTCTTATGAAATTTTGCATATATATTCGTGGTGTGAAAACCTCTCATTTGATATTAAAATAATTGGAATTAGGTTATTTATCTGAGTTAAAATCATTATAAATTATTGTTAATTTTGGTGTGGTGTATTCAATTACTCATAACTTTCAAATTAAACATCCAATCAAAAAACCATTCAATAGTGATCTATCCGGCTATATTACCTGCCAAATGAAACTAATAGCGCGTAAATCGGTTTGGCCATCTCTTAGAAACAGGCGATCATTTGAACCTTGTCAAAACTGGTTTTTTAAGGCTAACTTTTAAACCACTTGTTTGTTTTCAATAAAAATTGGCGTGAAGTTTAGCAATAGTAAAAGCTTTTATTCGGTACTAAGATCGATGAAATCGGTTATGTGATTCCGGAGAAAATCGTGTCACGTAATTTTCACATTTTTGCTTATAACTTTTAAACCAAAAGTCGGACCACGAAACAATTTAATAGTGATATACTAGGTAATAATACCTTTCAAATAAAAGTTATAGCAGACGAATCGGTCCAGCCATCTCCGAGAAATAGGAGATTGAAAATTGAAGCGCACACACATACACACATACACACACACACACACACACACACAGACATTGCTCATTCGTCGAACCTGATCGATTGGTATATGTGACACGGCCCTCCGGGCCTTGGATCAACTTCGTGTTTTTCGACCAATTCCTAAACCTTTGTTATATTGTATAACAAAGGTAAAAACCATTCAATAGTGACCTATCCGGCTATATTACCTGTCAAATGAAACTAATAGCGCATAAATCGCTTTGGCCATATCTGAGAAACAGGCAATCATTTGAACCTTGGCAAAACTGTCTAACTTTTAAACCACGCGTTCGTTTTCAATAGAACTTGGCAGTTTAGCAATAGTAAGAGCTTTCATTTGGTACTAAGATCGTTGAAATCGGTTGTGTGGTTCCGGAGTAAATCGTGTCATGTAGTTTTCACATTTTTGCTTATAACTTTTAAACGAAAAGTGATATTCTCCACTATAATATTTTTCAAACAAAAGTAATAGCGGACGAATCGGTTCAGCCATCTCCGAGAAAAAAGCGATTCAAAATGAAGCATCACACACACACGCACACATACACACACATTGCTAAGTTCGTCGTACCTTATCGATTGGTATATGTGACTCGGCCCTCCGGGCCTTAGATCCATTTAGTGTTTTTCGACCAATTCCTAAACCTTTGTTATAGTGTAACAAAGGTAAAACGTGCCTGTCGGAAATATGACGCTCGAAAACAATCTATAATAAATCCTGTTGATTTTTCCCTGAGATGTTTAAGTCCAACCTCAGATGTAAAATTCAGGTTTCTGTCTAATTTCGATTTTTTAATGAAATTTCAGTTTTCACCTACGCACAACAAATTCGAGTGGACACGGACCCACCGGAAGTTATCGTCACAGAAAACCAGAGGAATGTTAGCCTAATGTGTCGAGTCGGCCGACCTATCGGGTTTTGCACGTAAGTAAAATAGAACATTAAAACACGATTTATCTATCTATCTTCTATCTATATACAAGTGAGCGTGAGTATGTTTGTATGTTTGTATGTTCCACTAAAACTCCAGAACGACTCGACCGTTCTTCACCAAACTTGGCACACATGTTCCTTAATATAAGAGAATCAGCATTAGGGGGTTAACAAAACCGAGGGAGAGAGGTTCCCTGATAGGGGGGAGGGTCCCTGGTAGGGGGAGGGTCCCTGATAGGGGGGAGGGTCCCTGATAGGGGGGAGACGATAACTCCGAAATGCCTTGACCGTTCTTTTTTAAACTTGGCACACATGTTCCTTCACATCAGGGAATCAGCACCGGGGGTTGACAAAGGGACAAAGGAAAAATATTTGCATACGGAAATTTGTTCAAATTAATACGTACAATTTATTTTGTTTAATTTTAACAAAAAAAGTAAAAATAAAAGTAAAACTTCAAATTATTTTGAAAAATTGCTCCAATTTTAATTTGTTTTAAATCGTTAGAATATCCTTAAATAGCTGTTCACCAGATTTTAGGACATAATTTACTCTTTTAAAAAAATATGCAAATCTGAGGTGGCGTATTTTAAGGAAAAGCAAATTTTGTTATTTTTATCATGATTTTGCTAGTTTTTTTTCAGTGTATTTTTTCTTGAAAATAAACTTAATTTCCTACAAATATGTTTCCAGTTTTGAAATATGTATGATATTGTGAAAAAAATATCTTATTTCTGAATACGCACTTTTGAAAAGTTGTCTCTTGAGTTGACGAAAAAATATGTTTAATGGAAAATTATTCCTAGCGTGATATACAACATATCAGCAATATTTCATTTCACTGGTTCCGTTGAGGCCGAAATACTAGAAGAACGGTGTTTACTTGTTGAGTTTCTGGTTAGTCGTCCGTTTACATTACTCTCATGCTTGACCTGTAGTATGCGTTCAAGCTTTTCGGAAGGATAAACATATCGTGTACCATTTTTTCAAAAAATGCTCCTGGGGAAAGCTGGCAAGCATTAACATTGAAAATTTTCCTTTTGAACTATTTTAGTTTCGTATTTCAATCAAAACATGTACATATTTATGTATACCATTCAAAATATGTATTTACGTCTTTCATTCAAAAATATATATGGGTTATTCCATGCCAAGTGACCGAGAAAAAGTTCAAACGTGTAATCGACCTTCACGGATTTGAACCAAATTTTGCCAGATTGTTCGTTTTCGGTCAGAAAGTAAAAATCCATAATTTGGTACGGATCGAACATTCCCTCGATTAATGGAAGCGCCTCCATTTTTAAGGAAAATACCCGATTTTGTCAAAGCCTCTTTTTTTTGCTTATATCTCCGGAAATGTATTATTATCACATTTTCAAAGAAAATCATCCAAAGAATTCTAAAAAGATATTATTTTTGAGCACCAGTGCTGCCAAATATTTTTAAACTCAATTTGAAAACTAAATTTACATTTTTCTGTTAATGACAATTTTATCTCAAAAATTTCAACTTCATCGTGTTCCGCAGATTTTTTATATAAGAATCAATCATCGCCCCGAGGTATTCTTTGCCGATCCCGAGATAGAGCGTTTTAAAACAAGCAATTCTCCATTTATAATATAAAACTAAGAGCAAAATAACTTTTTTTGAAGCAGTAACTCTTTCCGCAATGTAAAAATACTTTGGCATATCGGAAAAGCATTTATTCAGTATATAAAAAGGTTTTTCTTAACAGTGTTGCCAACTTTTCAGTTTCCCTCATAATTAGCTACATTAAGGGAATATTAGTCCCCTAGCAACAATAAACGCAATAAACAAGGAAGGCGAGAGCTCATGTCTATTAGCAAGACGAAAAACAGTTTACAAGGCTATGATCAAACAACTAACGTATATTTTACACTTTTTTAGAGTAACGTTTCCTCATCTAGAGCTATAAATCAAACGAAAAACTGGAAAGCTGGCAATACTGTTAAGAAAAACTTTGCTATATATTGTATAAATGCTTTCCCGATATGGCAAAGTAGTTTTACATTGCGTAGAGAATCACTGCTTAAAAAAAAGTTATTTTCCTTATAGTTTTACATAAAAAATGGGGTTTTGCTTGCTTTAAAACGCTGTATCTCGGGATCGGCAAAGAATATCTCGAGGCGGTGAGTGATTCTTATGTAAAAAAAATCTGCACAATACGATGAAGTTGAAATTCCTTAGTTAAAATTGTCTTCATTAGGATAAAAATGTAAATTTAGTTTTTAAATTGAGTCTAAAAATATTTGGCAGCACTGGTGCTCAAAAATAATATTCGAATTCCTTGGGTGATTTCCTTTGAAAATGTGAAAATAGCGTCTTTCTAAACTTAATATTCCCGGAGATATAAGCACAAGAAAAAAAATTACATAAAAATGGGGTATCGCTTGCTTTAAACGCTATATCTCGGGATTGGCAAAGAATACCTCAGGGCGATAAGTGATTCTTATGTAAAATCTTATCTGCATCTTCATTGAGAGAAAAATGAAAATTTAGATTTCAATTTGAGTTTAAAAATATTTGGCAGCACTGGTGCTTAAAGATAATATTTTTTTAGAATTCTTTGGATAATTTTCTTTAAAAATGTGAAAATAGTGTCTTTCTACATTCAATACTTCCGGAGATATAAGCAAAATTGACAAAAAAGGGTATTTTCCTTAAAAATGGTGGTGCTCCCATCAATCGAGGGAATGTCCGATTGGCACCAAATTTTAGATTTTTGCTTTCTGGCCGAGAACAAACAATCTGGCTAAATTTGGTTTAAATTCGTGAAGGTCGATTACACGGGGCTCGGACACTAGAGATGGTCGGGTATGAAAATTTGAATACCCGGACCCGACCCGTACCCGATCAAGAAAAAAATTGAAAACCCGTACCCGACCCGAACCCGCAAATTTATTATTTTTGATACCCGAACCCGACCGCAACCCGTCGGGTACGGGACGGGCCCGGGTACCCGACCATCTTTGGTGTTAAATGTGGTCAATAGAGATACCCGACCCGACCCGTACCCGGTTTCAAAAACAAAAATTAAGAACCCGTACCCGACCCGAACCCGCAAATAATTTTTTTTCAATACTCGAACCCGACCCGAACCCGGCGGGTACGGGTGCGGGTTTCGGGCAAATTTTCCGCTACCCGACCATCTCTATCGGACACTTCGCGTGGAATGACCCATATTTATTTTACAATATTCTACAATTTCTAAAAAGCATGAATTGTTGTTCTCTTTTAGAATTACCTTGCCGAACCGAGATCAACAGGTAGCACTAGATCCAAATACTCCTCCCCGAGACGGACTACAATATTTTGGACCAGGTTTGCAGGCTGGCGTATGCGGTGTAACGGTTGATCGAATAACTACGGCACACAACGGGCAACTAAAGTGTTCGCTGTTTGTAGATGGCGTCAGTGCGGAAGGGTTCATCAATATGGTGGTGGCAGGTTCGTAGTTTGAATTACAATAAAAAGCTATAACAATTACAATAAATAGCTATTATATAAATAAATTATAAAAACAAATTATGAATAATTTGAAAATACGGATATTTCTCGATACTTGTAGTGGCCCCCACAAGCCCCAAAATTGAGACAGTTCCAGAGGCACAATCGTTCGAGGTTGATACAAAACTAGTTGCGCATTGTACAACAAAAAATGGTAACCCAGGAGCAGTTTTGACCTGGTATATGGGTAAGATTTGTTTCCAAATATACAACTGTTGTGAAACATATAATTTGTTTTTATTTTTAGAGGATGAACCAATATTTCAGGGTGTTTTAGCACCACAGGAATTTCAAGAAGAAGACCAGCCTGGTGTAACTAGTGTTCTTACTCTGCATCGGTCCATTCAAGCTAGCGACAGCGGCAAACGATTATTCTGTGAAGCCAAACACATTGCATATCCGGAAAAAGTTTCAAAGACGTCTCGGCAAATAATTGTCAACTGTAAGTTTAGTTTCATTATCTCACAGCTGATGTAAAGTTAACGTGTTTTCTGTATTTCAGTTGCACCACAAGCCCTTCCAGAAACTACGGTTCACGGGTTGACCTTAGGTCGTACTGTAGATGTTACTATCACTATTCGTTCAAATCCACTACCTCATGCCTATTGGACGGTGGATGGTGTAGAAATCGAGCAAGGTCTGGAAAGTGGCAGATACTCAGCACGCATTCCAGAATCTTTGGTAAAAAATAGTTTTTATTGCGACCGCATGGTTCAACCGAGATTTATTTTCAGGGCAACGATATGTACAATGTGACCCTTACAATTGCGGGGCTCACTTTGGAGGACTTATCAAAAACATACTTTCTGCGAGCAGTTAACCGAGTAGGAATGCAGGATTATACAGTTATGTTGAGTTCGATGCAGGCTGAAGTAGACGAATCGAGCGGTGTCGGAATCGGAGGAATCATAGGTATTGTACTGGCAGCACTAATTGTTTTAACGGCAGTGGCTCTGATAATTGTAGCCCGAGCCACCGGTAGATGGTGCTTCCGAGGTGAGTAACCGTTTACTTTTTTTTATTCTCGAACAAATATCAATCAATTGGCAGTTGTATATATTAATTAACGTCGAGACCCCAATCTCCATAAAATAGCAACCACAGTTTTTTCAGTAACGTTTCAGCTCATTAGCGAGCTTTTCCATGCCACGACCAATCGCACTAATTTTTCAAAATTGTTGCTTGTTCTGTTGTCGTCGTTTTTGGCATATGGAATTTTCTTCTCTTTTCTTTGATGATCAGTACTGACTTTCGATTTTCTTCTCTCTTTCTCTTTTCCCGCTCTGCTTTTTCAGTAAGCTTGTATACTTAAGTACATAACAAACCACTAAACTTCAAATTCGAGACGCAAAACAAAATGTGTTCAATGATGTGATTAAATTAAAGCCACGTGTTTGAAAAACGCATATCGAGTAAAAGCTCAATACGTAGCAAATCGTAAGTTATTCAAATCGTAACCTAAGATACGTAAGAGCTTAAGAGAAACAGAAAGATATTCAATACGAATTTTATATGGCTGTATCTATACGTGAAGGCGATAATTATAAAATACGCATCGTAGTCGTAATGCCATTAAAACCAATGCGAAATCCGTCCAAAGTACAGAGGCTATTATAGTTAATGCATATTCACGAGTTTTCTTGCCGCTTTTGTTGAGTTTAGCCCCAGTAGTCCGAAGTAAAAGTTGTTGTAAGCAATATATGAGACTATACCCCTATACTGCTTTGAGTTATGTACCATCTTTCTCTTCAGCAAAGTTGCACATACAGTAATCATAATTTCCAAAATACAATAATTCAGCACGAGTATAGCTTTAGTCGACATGATTCGTATTTATAATACCAGTTTAACTATAACAAAAATGTTGCCTTTTCTTGATATCACAACTAGAATAACATTGTGTCTTATTTACTATCTTGAATTGGTTCAACATATTCATTCAAATGAGGCAGTGCTCAGAACCCACAAAAACAAGGATATAAGAAAATATTTTTTATAAAACAATGAGCATCCCACGTGAAATAGGTAAATGACAAAATTAGAACCATTCTGATTTTGTTAAAACTTGACCTAGGAGTTTGATGAGAAGAAATATGCACCTTTTACAGATTTTAGCACCTTTTTGATTCAAAATTCATTTTTAAAAACGGTGTAAAAAACTTTGAGCCAGGATATCAAAAATAAACCACCTTTGATTTTTTTTTTGAAAAAATAGAAGTAGAATAAATTAAATCAAACTTATTCTTTAAATGTCTCGAAAACGGCTGCAGGTTGAAAAATAATCATTATAGGCATTTTTGTTGTTACTCACATAAAGAATTATTATTTGTATTAAATTATGATTCTTAAAAAATCTTTAGCTTGAAGAAAAATCATGAAAGACGTTGTTCTATGAATTCCGTCCATGAAAGTTGCTTCAGAATAACTTTAAAACCCGATTTAATCCACCTTTTGGTGAAAGGAACCTATGTTATACGGCCTTACTTGCCATTAGGAAATAGGAACACTTTTAAATTTTGATAGATCCTTTTTTCATGAAATTGCTGAGTAAGGATAAGTAAGTTGTTATTAATCTGAGTAAGTGCAAATAAAAGTAAGTTGTAAGAGGAAATCTTATTCTTTAACATATACATTGCCTAGTAAAGGTCTAGTTTACACTCGAGTCTTTTTTTACACGGTTTGTTTTTTTCGACTACTCAAGAACGGTGCAATTTAGTGACCATTTACAAAATACGTGACGAATGTCGGGCCTCTCCCAAACGTATTGAGAAATAAATTAATGGTTCCTAAATAGCCCCGTTCTCAATATACGAAAAAACAAACCGAGTAAAAAAAGTACTTGAGTGTATAGGTTTTTGAACTATGCATAATCCTGTAATGCCATTCTATTTGATTCACATCAATAGAGTTTCCTTGAATAATTTTCATCAATTTTCATTAACCTTCGGTTACTCAGGCTGTTATATTTTGTACAACATGTGTTTCCTACTCCATATTGTTATAAAATTACAAACCGTTGTTCAACTAACGTATATTCTTCAATAAACTTATTATGAGCAAAATGTCATAATTATTCAATGCATTAATAATTTAAATTGTTGGGAAAATAGATCAGCATAAACCGCCATCACAGAACCGAAGCAATCAATATGCAGGTGTAAGGGTAAACGGGGTAACAACGCCCGCCGGGGTAAAACCGCCCACCATGGTTTTACAGAGCCTTGCTCAAATTGGTGTTAAATGTTGATGACAGTCATATTACTGAATGCGTACGCAATATTTTACAATATCTTCTACAGCAATATCGTATAAACTATCGGAGAAATAAATAAAAACAGATTTGTCGTTATAAACGTTTCGTTTTTTATAACTTTGTTCCCGCAGAACTTAGGGTTTATTTTATTCAAAACGGTAAAAATTTTAGTAAATCCAGCCCATATCGCATCTCTGATCCTGTCTTCATCCGACAGTACCTAAATTAGGTAACTGTTCATGCAGTTTTGTTGAAATAAATAGTGAAATGTGTAAGTCGGTCATTTGGGGGTAAAACCGCCCACAACGAACGGCGCATGACCGTCGTGCATAATGCTAGTGCGATCAGGAGATTTTTAAAATAATTGCATAGTGTGGATCAAAGAATCTCAGATTTACATAAAACAATGTAATTGTGCTTAACTTGTAGCTGGTAGACTGTTTAAAAAAATTTAAATGGCCAATTTTCCCTGCGAGCGCTATGGACATTTTCTTGTTTTCTTCAATAATTCCTCCCTCTTGGAACAAATATCATGCAATAAACATTTTTTTATGAAAATATAGCAAATTTTCTTAGCAATGCAAAAATAATATGTATCTGGTTTATCAATCAGAACAATTTGTAATGTCAAAAAAATCCCCACCGAATCAATTGCAGGAACTTTAATACCCATATTGTTATATTTTATCTTAGATCCTCTCTAGTCCTTAAAGATTGACTCCAGGATGCTTAACCTGATCCATCTTGTTGTCTAAGGACTGCACGGTATCAATTTCAAGACTGTTGGTACCTATATTACTGATATGCTTCTAATACGAGTGGTTGCCGGACACTCTTTCGAAATTGCGGATCTCGGGGATCCATGTATTGTTTGATGGCAAACTGATTCAATTTGCTTAAATTAGATAAATTCACGAATCCAATGTCACCAGTTTCGTTGATCGGTTGAATATTGTTAAAGTTATACGCTATGGCGGTTTTACCCCGTTAGTGGACGTGTTTCACCCCGCATGTAAAAGTACTCTATTTTTTTGGACGTGTTAAAAAATAGAAAATCGTAATAAAAAATAGAAAATCATTACAGATATTTATGTTTTTATTTTTTATTTTTTATATGTAAGTAATTGATCAATTGTTCATTTAAAGCAGATAAATTAGAAATTGAGCCACAACTTTTTCTTACACAGGTGGTTTTGCTTAAGTTGGCGGTCTTGCCCCGCCTACCCTTACCAGAATTTGGCCACAACTGGAATTTTCTCTTGTTTCGTCATATGGAAAAATGGTGTCTGTATGCAGCAAAACTATCAGCAAATGTAAAATGTTTAAAATATATCCGTCTGCTGGTAGTCGGGTAATTCGGAGTCAAAATTAGGGTATTCTTTATAATC